>NC_136070.1:490985297-492235297 GCF_964261635.1 Lissotriton helveticus
ATGAAGTGTTCTAAAGTGCCTCTTACTTCAGGGGATTGCTGTTCCTACAGAAGTCCTTCCTGTGCACATTCTATCCAGTAATGTTTTGCAGCAGCCACCTCTGAGGCCTCTGGGCAAAGTAGCAAATGAGGAAGACTCTGAGACAGAATGTAAATTTCTGTCAACTTACAGCCCTAATGCAATTAAAGTTCAAATGTCAAGTTCTTAACGGCTATCATGAGCCTTGTGTCTTCAAATGACATCTGTACCAGAGGAAAAGTGGTGCCAGATACAACCTCACATAGAAGATCAAAAGCATTTTACTGTGTAGTCCGATTGTTAGCCATGCAAGACATGAACATTACAATGAGGTGCAAAATATGAACATTCAGAAGAATACCATTAGATGCTCATGCTCAAGGTACCTGTTGACCTGGTAAGGGACCTACAAAAATGATGATGACTATTACACTAGATTTCCTTCCAAACTGCCTCAAGGACTGTTTCCTATAGGCTCGCAAGTTCCGCAAACTCACTTTCTCCACCACTATCACCAGCACATCGTGACACACTAAAACTAGTGAACCCTATGAATGATGAGCATGATCAGGAAGATAAGCTTCACAATAGTAGAGACCCACTGTGCACATGAGAATGGGATGATCATGCTATGCCGACAACAACACTAACAGCAGATTTGCCATCCCACAATATAGTCATATTCCTTTCCGTAATCGAGAGAGGTTCAAATGTTTCAAATTTCCAATTGTGTTAAAGGGACCAAATTGCTTATTGAATTTCCATGAATGATCAAGGAAAATCTTTAAATAATTTACTAGACAGGAGGACCTTAAATACATTAATAGACCTGTCATTTTGCCTCCTTTGGACCCCAGATAGATGAGAAATGTAAAGCACCAGAAGATACACCTGTCAACCTTAGAGAACACAACACGGCAGACTCAATGCTGATGCAGGTGGTGCCAAATTTCTTGAGGAACCCATGATCACAAATGTACAGCCAAATAGATAGCTACAGTAAAGTGTGTCCATCAGACGAGCAAATTCATTGCCCTTCCTCTTGCACTACGACAGGCAAATGTAATCCGATAATGCACCATGTATAAATATTTTCCATTATGATAAAATCAAGATGCTAAAGCTATAATATGGGAGAGATGGAGAGAGCATCATCTGCTGTTTAAGATACATCCATGGGCATTAGCAGTGTCGGATTTTACAAAATGGTTGGAGATACAATGTTGCACCAACAATAGTGGTTGGACTGTACATCATTTAGACTTGAAGTTACGATCAAATTTTGGAAATGCATTTTGAAAGTGAGTCTCTCTTTGCATAACATGTGCTGTTACAGCACATTATAGTGAACTCATGCCAAGCAAGTGTTCTATATTCCTGCAGTAATGACAATCACCCTTGTGTAAAGCGTGAGTAAGAAGCAAGATCTCTCACTAGGGAGGATATCTATAATAGGGATTCAAGCCTTATCGGGACGCGGTGAATCTCGGCTGAGAGACACTGTTAGTTGTGTGTTGCTGAATGTTGGAACGATCATTGCGGTATCTATGTAATATTTTTAAAAGAATCACGAACTTTAAAAACTGAATTGTACTATTGCTTACCTGATTTGCACATTCTTTCACCTTCCCAGGCCCCGGTCCGTCGCAGCAATGGCGATCTTCACTTCCGGTAGGGGTAGCACTCTAGCTCTGGAGCTCCCCACTGTATTTAAACAGCACTCCACGCGCACACGCAGCGGATGCGCACAGCGGGCGCGCCGGTGGCGCGCCAAAGGCAAGCCCGTCTGAGCCCGTCCACACCCGGTCGGGACCAGGGGCCAGGACCCCTGCCGGTTTTAACAAAAGTTAGACCACCTGTCTTAGATACGATTTACAGACACTATGGAACCTAAAGCCAGCCACCGATGTTAAGTGTCTCCATGCTATGTGCCCTGCTAACAACGTCCCAAATTGCTCCCACTGCGATTTTAAATTTAAACCCATCGCTTCAATGGTCCATGACCCCCGGCTACCTATAAAAATGTTTCTTCTAAACTGCCACTCCCTGAGTAAGCATTCGGTAGAAATTTCACTTCTCCTGGAAACTCTAAATCCCGATGCTATCTTCCTATCTGAAACATGGCTGCGAGATGAGGTGGATCCTGCCATCACGCAGATCCTACAACCAGGATACTCACTTCACAGAATTGACCGGAAAACCGGAAGAGGTGGGGGGCTAGGGATAATTTTCAGGGATTGTTTCCGTTGTTGCTCTTCTTCAGCCGAAGTGCCCAACTGTGAAAGCAATAGCATGAGTTTTGCACTTTAATTCTCACCCACAATGACCTTCTCTGGTCTGCTACTCTATTGGCCTCCTGGACAGATGGGCCAGTTTCTTGACTCCCTCCCCTCCTACGTCGCCGAGTTAGCTCTATCCCCGGCAAATTTCACAGTTCTTGGAGATCTAAACATTCACCTAGATGACCCCGCTTATCACCAAGCTAAGGCTCTTCTCTCCAACTTAGCAGCTCTTCAAATTATACAGAAGGGCTCCGAACCCACACACATCAAGGGCCATTGTTAGACGCTGTGCTCAGTGAACGATCAAAAGCTCCACGTGGGCCTCCCAATTCCCCTCCCTTGGACCGATCACCTGCTTGTGCCATTAGACTGGGAAAATCTGATTCCTCCCCCGGTTCAAACCTCAGCCCCGCTGATGGGGAGGAACTGGTCGAATCTCTCCGCAAGCCAGTGGGCACGTTCCCTGACCGCCACTCCCCCGTGGACGGGTGAAGACCCGGATATGTCTAATAGGAACTTCAACGCCTGGATACAGACCTCACTTGACTCTGTAGCCCCCCTGGAAAGCCGACACAAAAAAACTAAGTCTAAAGAAGCACCATGGTTTACTCCTAAACTGAGAGAGCTGAAACAAAACTGCAGGAAGCTAGAGAGGGAATGGAGACAGGCATCAGAGGTGGAAAGTAGAATCAACTATAGAGAAGCGATCAGGAAGTATAAGGTGGAAATATTAACGGCGCAATCCTCATTCTATGAGCAAAAGATAAGGACTGCAGCCAACTCCCCGAGGGAAATTTTCAAGATCGCCAAAACACTCATTAATATCCCTCAAAATCCCCCTGACCCCAAAGAGGCCCAAAACTGATGCGACAAGCAGGTGGAATATTTTCATCAAAAAATTCAGCTCATCTCCCTCTCTTTTACCTCAACAAGGAGCAAATCCAATTCCCCTGGGGTCGAGGACATCCCCGCAACTACACACGGCCCTTTAACAGAATTTCCCCTGCTTGATGAGGATTCACTGAACACTCTAATGCTAAAAGTATCATCTGGCTCTCCTACTCACTCAGCCCCTCCGCGCCATCTGTTGCTAGTCGCTGATATAATCAGACCACTAATTCTGAACATTCTAAATGCCTCTATCACTGCAGGAACAGTGCCGCTGGCATGGAAATACGCCCAAGTCAGAGCACTACTGAAAAAAACCAACCTCGATCCTGCAATCATGACTAATTACCGCCCGATCTCCCTCCTGCCATGGTTGGGCAAGCTGCTAGAGAAGCATATCAATTCCACTCTGGTCAACCATCTGGAGTTTAACAACCTACTCCACGACTCTCAAGCAGGCTTCCGCCCGAAGCTCGGGACAGAAGTTGCCCTTCTGGCAGTGACAGAATCAGCTCGGAGGTACCTGGACCAAGGCGGCACTACAGCAAATATTTTGCCGGATCCTAGTGCTGCCTTCGACACAGTGGATCATAACATCCTGCTCTTACGCATAAGACACCTCGGAGTCACGGGGCTAGCTCTCTCCTGGCTGCAATCCTTCTTGGAAGACCGGGTGTTCCAGGTCTCGGAGGGTGCCACTCAATCCAAACCTTTGCCCCTCATCTGTGGGGTCCCCCAGGGTTCTTCCCTAAGTGCCACCCTTTTTAATATTTATATGGAGCCCTTAGCGGAGATAGTGCGCCCCTTCGGCATCGAAATTGTCACTTATGCAGACGACACCCAACTGGTGGTTGCTTTCAACCATCCAGAGGGCTCGTCAAGCACTCTGGGTAGCTGCCTGGAAGCAGTAGCCGATTGGATGGCACTCTCCCATCTAAAATTAAATGGGGATAAGACGGAACTGATGTTCCTGGGTAAGACCCCATCACCCAGAGCAGCCATTGACTGGCCGACCTGTATGGACACTTTACCAGAACCCAAAGACCAGATCAAAAGTCTTGGAGTATGGCTAGACAGCACCTTAGATTTCAACCACCAAGCCACCAAGCTCTCTGCCACTTGCTTCGGCCTCATGAGGATGCTGAGGAAAATTCTGCCTCTCCTCCCCCTTCAGGCTCAGAGGATCATGGTGCAGGCTATTATCCTGTCCCGCCTCGACTACGGGAACGCCCTGTACTTGGGCGCTCCGGCGAGCTCCATCAAAAAATTTCAGGTCACTCAGAACTCTGCAGCACGCCTATTGCTGGGACTGCCTCGGAGACACTCAGGGTCAGCTGCCTTGGAAAAACTCCATTGGCTGCCTATACAGGCAAGGATCCAATTCAAGGCGATGTGCATAGTCCATAAAGCTATGTGGCACACAGGCCCTGCATTGATCTGCTCCCTAGTCACCCCCTACCACCACCCAAGAACTCTACGCTCCAGTACCACCTTCCTGGCAGTAAACGAGCTAGATGGGGGGGCCGTTCGTTCTCATGGAACGCCGCCTCCTGTTGGAACTCCATGCCCCTTACCCTACGCAGCGAACCAGACATACTCAAGTTTCGCAAACTTTTGAAAACCCTCCTCTTCCAGTAACTGCACAGTCTGATGGCTGCCTCCACCCACCCGTCCTAAGCGCTATGAGGCCTCAGGGTAGAAGTGCGCTCTATAAAACCCCATTTCATTTTATCATCTACTGCAGGCACATTCTATTAACAGCCCTACTAACCAAGAAAGCAGTATAGAGCTATCCCAGCAGGTGCCTACCGTAGGTCTCTTGCATGAAGAAGAGGTGGGCTATACATAAAGTCCCAGAAATAGAATGAAGACACTGACTCCTCACAGGCACTCATCACTATATTTGTCTAAATAAAACCAGTTCCAAAATGTCTCAGAAATCATATCAATTGATCCTGGACCTGTTGATATTTGGCCATGCTTCCAAATGAACTCAAAATCCACCGATTACAACTCCACCCAGAGTCAAGCATCCGTAACTCCAAGTACTAAATACTAAGACTGAAACTATGCTAAGGAAATGAATTATAAAGGTTGTCCACAAGGCACAGAGAAATGTGGGAGTTTACTTCAGGTTCTTCATGCTGAGAAAGAATACAGAAAATTGGAAATTGATCTATGATCTTGAATGTGAACATCTATCTGGGGAAGCAATCTCTCTGCATGGTGACCAAGTTTGTGAGCGCTTCATGAGACTCTGAGTTAGGCCATTATTGGATCTACAAGATGCTAATTATACCAATACACTACAAGCATCACAAAGTTCCACTGATTAAATGTGCCTGGTTTGTCATTACCAATATACAATACTTCTGTTTGCCCTAAAATTGGCTTCAAGAGTCTTTATAAATGTTCAGCCCCTGTTGCAAGATTTCTGTAAAGATAAGGCTATCAAGTGTTCCTTTATTTGAATACTTACCTAAACAAATTACCTTCTTCTGCTGCAGTTAGTGTTCACATTTGAATGTATAAGACTTTTCTAAAACCTGTGTCTTAACTTCAGTGTACAAAAATCTTGTCTTACACCACCTTGCTACTCCAATTATCAAAGCACATCATTGGATACAAAAGTAGCCAAAGGATTTCCTTCTCAAAAATATCTAAGCAGCCTAGCAGCGCTTGCATTCAAAACCCAGAAACTACACATTCTCTAGGTGCATATTTTCAAATCATTAACGGGGATGAAGTTATCTGCAATTACTAATTGAATCTTGGTGCCTACAAATGTGCCCGTTACAGAAGGAGTTAGACTTGCAATGATTCCATGTCACATGTTCATTCGACAATATAATCAGGGTCACATTCAGAATGAGATAAAGTCTGCCATTGTAGAAATTTAAGTCACTATGCAGTTATAAGTCTCTGTGTCATGGTAGATTAGGTTATTACATCAGATGCATTATTGGAAGGGGGGGCAGTGCATTTCCAAAAACTAAGGGCCTTATTTACTAAAGCATTTTTCCATAGACACAGAATGGGTAAAATCGTTTGATACATCTGGCCCGACTCACCCTTGGTTGCTGGTCTTCAGTGAAATCTACATTGCAAGTTCTGGATTTCTGGGCTTTCCTGTGAGGCCTTTAGTTTTTCCTGTTGAGAGTCAAGGGCTTCACCATAGTCATACCAACAGACATGAGAGCCTCAATGCCTTATGTAGAGATGCAGGAAGGAACACAATTGTAAGCACTATCAATGTGGGCCATTTTGTCATGGAAATGGGCATTCCACTTTAAGCTATCTTTAGAAGAAGAACATGTGCAAGGAGTTCACAACAAATGGGGGGACACTTTCAGTTGGATAATGATGGCAGGCCAAATGTGGCAACTCAATGACATGATATTGAAATGTGATTGAAGCCTAAGGGAAATCCCAGCTAAAGCTATTTGTGGCTCGTACCCACAACAAATAGGAAATCTACATAAGTAGACCTGTCCAGAAAGGGTAAGGAGGGAATGCATTTTCAATGTCAATGTCTGCAGCCTCTGCGTATGGTTTTACACTACTTGGTCTTGAGAGTGATTTTAATATTTTCTGGAATTGGCAAAAACATGGCTCAAACATTTGTCGCTTAAAGTTCACTTAGCACTTATCTGAACATTTAATCTCTTTTCAAACAAACCAAGCCCATATTTTGTGCAGTAGGGTAGCACCCCATTAAAGGTTTATTCAGAATGTTTTCATAAGTACTCCACCCTCCATTGCAGTATGAATTTAAAATAGTCCTGTTGCACCTTTTGAAGAACCCCTTTGAACCAATCTACTGATGCTGCAATCAGTTTGCATCATGTACATTTGTGATGCAAACTCACAATCCTCATAAGGATGGCAGGGAATATTCAATTTGCAAATCAACAAGGTTTATTAAAAGATTGGCAAATCAATGGTCAGTACATGAACACATTAGTCAACACATGTCAAAGCAATTTAAAATCACAAATGCAAAGACAATCTATTAAAAGTTATCTCGGTTTACAGGAATCAGACTCAATTTCCATTGAAGGTAAAAGACTACCCTTCTAATGTGGGAAAAAGTCAGGAAAGTTGGGTAGAAGTACAGCAGAGGAGTCAGCATGAAAAGCCCTCTAGATTCAACTTGCAAGTGAGGAAGAGGTCTGCCCAAGTGTGTAACATCTTCGAGATAGAGAAAAAGGCACCTGATGTAAAGGGAGCTAGGAAGATATCTCAATATAACATTGGGAAGATATCTCAATATAACATGTTGAATATTCATTTTTAAAACAACAGAATTCCAATGTTTCGGGTAACACATCATTTCTCCCCCACAAAAAAAATCAAGTGAAGACAGAAAAGAGACAGTTTCTATCTCAATAAAATATACAAAACTTTCTCACAAGCACATTTCGAATGTGACCTTCATACTAGCAAGTAAGACAAATGGCCTGCTTGTATTCCCAGGTGCAGTTAAAAGGCCTCCATTCAATTAGGAAATGTCATCACAATCTCAAAGAACAAAACTTTCTTTTCTACATGAGATATTATAAACATAAGCATTACATGTTTTCAATGTTGCGTCAGCTTTTCTACTTAAAACAATATGTTTATGTTAAACAAATCAAAGTCACAACTAACATGACCTATTTTAAAATGCAATGCAGACCTAACTAGAATCAGTGTAAATGTGTAAAATGTGCAGAAAATATATTTGCAAGAAGCAGGTTAATGTTGATATATGTGCAGAGTGTTTAATGATGAAAAAAATCTTCAGTACCACTAAGCAGACCTGGGACTGTATTGCGTATGTGGCACATTTTCCTGGTTAGCACTGGGCGCACCTTTCAAAGGGTGCACGCAGCTCTAACCAGGAAAATATTCCCCATTATAGTGAATGCGCTACCCCCAGGGACGCTGCGTCCTGGGGGCAGCACATTCGGGTGAAAAACAGAGCAGCTGTATTGAAGCTACTCCGTGTTTCACAGTGCAGGCGGCAACCCACCTGCACTTTTAAAGGAGATTAAATATTCCCTTGCAGGCTGGTGCAGTCAGTGATTGCACCCACCTGCAAGAGGATGTCTGGTTCCTCCCTCGAGAGGGCTGCTATTAGTGACCGCACTGACAGTGCAGCACCTTTTAGATGGCGCACTGTTAGTGTGCCCCCTGCAGCTTCTTTGCCTCTGCGCCCATGTCTGTAATATGGCGAAGGCGCAGAGGCAAAGGTATTCCCTCATTTGCATAGAGCCACACCTCCATCAAATAACTGAAAGCCCTCTGATGTCTTTGCAACCAGCAAGTGCTGGCAATATTTCAGTGCTTGTACCTTGAATGCCAAGGACTGCAACCTTTTCTTGAATGAGAATCCCAATTTGGAATCCAGTCAGAATGTGCTAGCTGCTCCTTGATTCTGGTAGACGCAGACTACGCAGTCAACTGTTCGTTAGCCTGGCCGTCATGAAAGTGTTGCAAAGCCTGTAAGACACCAAATGATCATTTATGTCAAAAGGTGTGGCTGCTGCCATGATGTCTGGACCAAGGTCTTGCACATAAATTTTGTTGCAAAAAAAGGACCTTGTGTGAGGTCCGGCCACTCAGGGATCATTTAGGGATATTTATAAGTGCTTGTTGTAAGCCATATAGGTGATGAAGTAATCTATGCCCCGAACCTAATACGCTATCTGTTAAGGATTGCCTTAAGTCACGGTTTAGCCTCTCCACTACTGAATTTCCCTCAGGGTGATAGGGGGGAGAGTAATTGACCTCTACACCCAGGGTTGCCATAGAATCCCTATATGCTTTCAAAACAAAAGCAGACCCTGGCCCAAGAGGAATGTAGTGCATGCATATGTTCTGATAAAGACTTGCAAATCTTTAATAACGGTGCAAGCATCAGCCGAACATTGTGGCCACACCCATAGAACGCTTGAGCAAGAATCAACTGCAAGTAGGATAAATTTAAATGCACCATCTGGATTAAGAGGTCCAGAATGGTCTAAATAAATGCAGATGAAAGGATTGTTGGAATTCAACAGGTGTGTCTGCATTGGACGTACCACTGTAGAGCCTTTAATTTGTTGTCAAATGTCACAATAAAGAACATATTTCTAGGCCTGTTTATATAAGTCATGCCACTATTAGCTTTTGTTGCTGTAATGACAAAATTGTGGCTGCCACACATGCATGTGCAGAAGAAACACCTTCATGCACAGCTGTCACTATTGCTAGCCTGCAGTCGTGGTTACGAATAAAATGATCACCCACACCTGTAATAGTACAAAGGGAACATTCTGTTCGCTTAAATGGAAAATATACTAAGCTGGAAAGGCCCTAGGTAAAGAAGTGCCATTGCATGTAGGATTAGTGACAACCAGTATATTGTCATCTACCATCGTATGAGTACAAATAATCATAGAAACTGTTGCAGTCGAAACTGCAGATTTGGACGGTCCATTTGCCAAAGAATTCCCTAAAACATGTGTTCTCATATGCTGATTACTCAATGTATGAATGACATGACTCTGTAGAAACCTATATTTTAGGTCTGCCACCTTCACCCATAGTCATTTATACTTTATATTGTTGCCCTTAGAATCTTGGAATCCATTCCGGTGCCACTAATCCAATTTTCATTAAAAGGCTGCACAAAATAATACGAAGCACACACCATCAGTGAGGGAAATTCAGGATTTGTATGTTCTAGTGGAAGAAGCAAGGTTTTTAATTCAGCCAAATGTTCAATACAGCGACCAATGGACTGTGTGCGATGTTTTTGTATTTGGAGTTGACCATCATCACACCAAGAATGGTAGCGCATGCTAAATATTGGTGTTTGGTCTCTATAGCAGGCTGGGCAGAACATCAGGATAAATAATGTATGTATACTTCACAAGAGGCAAAACATTGCTGGGCATGGGATAAACATGCTCATATTGTAGAAATTCTTGTGTATGTAAAGACAAGTCAAAGACGAAGTCTACATCCATAGCTGTTAAGAATGTTTCCCATTGTATCCAACTTGGATGGAGGGATTTAGCATTTGCAATGCTTGGTTTGGTGATAGCCTCTAGGGCGGAATTGGAGTAACAACAATAATGCCTTTTCCTTGTGCAAGTGGCCTTTCCTTAATTATAGCCATCTGCACCACAGTTGGTATTTTTTCAGTGGATGCAAAACAGATTCAAATAGAAATGTGATTTATGTGCAATCAGCTCTGGTTCACCTTCAGTAAAGGTGACAAGTAAAGCCAATGGCACCTGCAACTATACGGATGACCAGGTTTGTTGTATTTACATGTGCATGTAAGTGACGTCTAGCAAGCAAGTCAGATTGTGATGATCTGAGTATCTCCATATGGTCTGATGGCAAATGTAAACTGGAAAAATCAGGATGAATTTATTCCTATAATGATTTAATGCGCTGTGCATAATCAGGTATGTAAGTTCAGCCAAAATTAAGGAATCCAAATAAGGACTGTAGTTTCTTAGTAGTATTTGGTGGTTGTAGCAGAGAACACATCTCTAAGAAGTGTCACGCAAGGCTTTTCTCTCATGGTAAGTTTGCATCCTAAGAATAGGACACTTAGAAATGCTATATTAGATTTCTTGAAGTTAAATTTGTAGCCTGATTCTGTGAAAAAAAAGTATTACGCAATCAACCCTGGCCAAATGTGTGTTTAACTAATTTTCGGTCAGGTAGATGTCATCTATGTGTGGAGAGGTGTGGTGCAGTGGCCAGGGCAGCTGACTTCGGAGCACAGAGTTCACGGTTTGATCCCTGGCTTTGGCGGCAGCCCAGCTCAGCACCATGTGGCTCTGGGCAATAGCTCACTTAATTTCCACGATGGCCCCCAGCGCCTTGAGACCCGTAAGGGTGAGTAGTTTGCGCTTTACAAATACGGATTTATCTACACAGACCAATTCTTCTGGGTCAGTAGTCAGTACCATGTAGAATTGGCACAATGCGGCCGGCAAACAGTCCTGGACTGTTCTTATACCCCATGAAGAGTTGAGTAAAGCAATATTGAGAGCCTAGCACTGAGAAAGTAGTCCAATCCTGCTTTTTGGCACTATATTCTGTCAGAAAAATCCATTGAAAATATCCATGGTTGTGTCACATTTTTTATAGACTATATTTTTTATCAGTGCTGTACGGTGTTTATTTTTTGTTGCAAATGTCCGTGTATGACTACTTAATTGTCTGTAGTTCAAGACTATATGATACGAATGATCATGTTTTAAGCATGAAAAGGGGGTTATTCATTTGAGAGACACAGGGTTCAATTACTACCAGGTACTCGAAATGTGACAGAATTTCTATAGCACATGCCTTAGCATCCTGTTTTATTGGGCTTTGTGGATGCACTTGTGGGCCGGACTGTATGGGTATTATATGATAAGGAGAGTCTTTATTCCAGTTGACATGATTGCAATATAAAGGTGCGAATTGTGCAAGAGCCTATTCCTGCAGCATAGGCTAGTTTCACTACATCAGTTACAAGCACATAAAATAATGGTATTAGAACATGCTCCTCTTGTGGGGATATTTGTACAAATTTTGGGGCCAATTGACATTGCTAAGAGAATGTCACATTATAATGTTACAATTTCCCTGAATATTACCCAAATGGTGCACTGCACGCCATCCTCAATTTGTATATAGAAATTATATAATCTGGAGGGGCTATGCGATTGTCTGGGGATTCAACTGCAACAAATTGATCATTTACTTTCACTGCCAGAAACTCCTGGAGATTCTGGCACACTATAGTGACTTCTGCAGTGCTGTCGAGGAGAGTCACCGCCTACCTCCTGTTCAGGAGCAGATTTCTCAGTGTTTGTGGCATATTTTGAAGTAGTAGCCGCAACTTTTTTTCTGAAATTGGGGCTTAAATTGTGGAGGTTTATCTTCACTTCAGACAAGCTTTGTGAGTCCTTGTTATGTTTTACATACTATTCCTGCCTGCACCCATAATGCGTTCCTGTTTCTTATTGTTTTTCCGATGAGTCCTTAAAGGAACAAGAAGGAGGAATATCAGAATGCTGATACCTATCAGTTGGTTTCAGCCGTGTGCGATCAAGTAAATTCTAGTGTCTGTCAGAGGGCTCAGATAGCGGAGAACCTTCTTGCAATCTAGCTTTTTCTTTAGGTTTGGGTTTATCCCATTGTTTTTTAGCAAACCCAGGATCTCCTTGGCATTGTCCTTATCGGAACCAGGCTTGCCAAGTTGTGGTTTATTGGGTCTGGCTCCCATATTATTGCATCCAATAGAAGTACATACTTCTGCAATAATTGTAGGTAGCTCACATTCCTGGTTGACTAATGCAACCTGCTTGAGCCACTGGTGTATAGCCAAAGATGCTACAGAAGGCTATATTGAAATACATATTTCTCCCTTTTAGGCTTCACATCACATTAATTGCTCAATCCATGTCTGGAAGACTGGAACTCGTTTTCCCATTTAAAAAATGAAACTTTTTGGTTCATTGTAATACCTATGCTCAATTTATTATTCAGGAAAAAAGGTTGCCTGCCTGTCTGTGTTCCTGAAAATAAGACAGTATTACACAGCTATATGCTAGACTATCATGACTATCCAAGTTTCTGTTTTAATTTGTTTTCATTTTTCATTTTTTTCTTCCAAAAGATGTTCTCTCATCCACAACACGTAGTACAGGGGGACAGGAGTGTAGGGAAGTGGCATTGCAGTGCTGCACCTTTCCTGGGATGGGGTTGGTGCGTTACCCTTTGCAAATGAGTTTACATTCATTACTAAAGACCTTTCGGTTTGGATCGATGATGTTAATTACTCTCTTTTTTATTTGGTTGTGTGCACTTATAAAGAACTGGTGATTGCAGGTTTTTGTGGTCACATTTCCTCATTTTCATTAGTGCGCTGTAATTCAGACAATATCAGGGATTGTTGTGTGTGTTTCAAGGTTATTTATATTGATAGCTTCCACCCCCACTTCATGCCTTGTACTACCAGAAATGTTAGACTCTGGGCAAGTTGTTTATCATTGTATTTATTTCCAGGTGTTCCCCCAATCCCTCTATTGGGGAGCTGGAATTGTGGACTTCCATGAAATTATTTTTAAATTTCCAAGGGTTTTGCAGCTAATAATTTACCAGAGGCATAGCGTCAGGTGGGTGTTTGAGGTGGGACAGCCTCCAAATAAATATATTCTTGGCTTATTAGTTGGATGTGGAGGGCCGTGAGTCCGGTCTTCTGTGTCTGTGTTGGTTTTTCACCGTGCCCTGAGAATAAAAGACAAACTGCGATCTGTGGTGTAAAACAGAAGTGAGAGCAGAGACAGAGATATCCATCTGCTGGCAGTATTGTAAAACGTGTAACCAGATAACCTGGAATCCTGGAGCGGCCTGTGCAGGTAAGAACGGTGGGGCAGGGTTGGGGTGATTCCACAGATGACAACAAGGGAAAATTATTTAAATAAATAATGTTTCCCTTGTCGTCGTCTGTTAAGTCTCCTCCCCACACCCCTCCCCACCGATCTCACCTGCACGGGCCGTTTCTGTTGGAATCAATACCAGCTTCACTGCTTGTCCAAGTTATGTGATCGTGCGCATATGGTTTATTTAACAGTGACTCCTTTCTTTAATATAACATACTAGCTTACCCGTTGCGCATTGCTGCGATCCCCGAAGAAAGGAAATTCAAGGAAACTCATTATGATAACATTCAATTTACATTCTGTCATTTTTATTGAAACTTATTCATTTTAATATGGAAAACATTTCAAAGTGTTGTTTAATTCTATTTATTTATTCGAGTGCTTGTGGATACACAATGTTTTGTTTTTCCGTCTGGTGCGTACATCAGTATTCAAAAGATTATGAGGGCCCTGGGGGCTGATATTTAACAAAATGTATGCCAGAAACCTTCGCGGGAGTGTACTCAACAACTTCCTAAAGTTTCCTGGTGATCGGATGAATGCTGTTTTAATTCTATTTATTTATTCGACTGCTCGCCGATACACAATTTTTTGTTTTTCCGTCTTGTGCGTACATCAGTATTCGAAAGATTATGAGGGCCCTGGGGGACCGATATTCAAAAAAATGTTATGCCAGATACCTTCGCGGGAGTGTACTCAACAACTTCCCAAACTTTCATGGCGATCGGATGAATGGTGTTTTAATTCTATTTATTTATTTGAGTGCTTGTAGATACACAATTTGTTGTTTTTCCGTCTGGTGCATACATCAGTATTCAAAAGATTATGAGGTCCCTGGGGGGGCCGATATTTCAAAAATGTTTATGCCAGAAACCTTTGCGGGAGTGTACTCAACGACTTCCCAAAGTTTCATGGCGATCGGATGAATGGTGTTTTAATTCTATTTATTTATTCGAGTGCTTGTGGATACATGATTTGTTGTTTTTCCGTCTGGTGCGTACATCAGTATTCGAAAGATTATGAGGGCCCTGGGGGGCCGATATTTAAAACAACTTTATGCCAGAAACCTTCGCGGGAGTGTACTCAATAACTTCCCAAAGTTTCATGGCGATCGGATGAATGGTGTAGTAATGCATAAAGGACAAACAGACAGACCGACAGACATACATTCGTTTTTAGATATATAGATGAGATCACCTTTATATGCTTGAGTTCAGGATGTGTAGTGTATGAGCACCTCATGGCTGCGTTTTAAGACTATATTGTTTACTCGTCTATTCTAAGTATCCAGGCACATTTATGGTTCACTTTAATATTTGTAGGATGAGCAAATATTGTTTCCAAGTTCTGATTTAAAAACTTTTAATAAATGTTTGTCTATGCAGTTATATATTCAGATGCCCTAAAGCGAAATGCTCATGCATGGTATAGTAAAAGCAGTTCAGGTATTTGAATATTGAAGAGACTGCACCATCTTTTGGCATTCGGCTTGTTGCGTGATGCAGAGCCCAAACGTTCTCATGGCTCGACTCATGCATATATTCTTAGAGCCAAGCCGAGCCAAGCCAAGGCCTTTGGCTCAACTCTGGCTCAGCTCGACCTGTTAACTTGCTTGTGCATACACCTCTACTTGATAAAATATTCTGTAACAGGCGATAACTGGAAACATGAAGTCCTGCCAACATGCAATGATTTGACAGCTCTACCATCAACGCATCAAGGCTTTTCACAGCAGATGCAAAGAAGAGTGTGTGCAGTGAAAATACGTTTAAAATAAATGATCCCAGGGCAGGGGCACCAAGTCATTGTGTTGCATGTGACTTTATTTATGATTTCCTATTGAAAACCACTGTTGCCAGGTGGACGGGCAGGGGAGTAGGTTCGGGGGGAAGGGGGTGTATGGAGTGTGACACAGGGCAAATTAATTCTTGGCTTGGCAATTGAGTCTGGGGGCCCTGAGTCAGATCTGTTTGTTTGTGTGAGTTTCCTCATTGTTTTCATTTCACTAAGAGGTTGTAACTTAACTTTTTAATTTTTTGGGACATTTGATCTTCATATCCCTCGAATCCCACTGACTAAGCTATGTCCTTGTCTATTAACAGAATCATTGTACACACTCTTTTAAAATGATTTTTTTTTCAAATGCCATTGGTGTTAGTCTTTGTACTGCAATAAACGGGTGAAGGTAGGGACATTCACCTCATCAGTACATGGCTTGTGGTCCCGGTTGAACTATTGGCTGGAAGTCCAAACGTGTGTGCAGGACATCACCCATATGCCCAGAATGTTATCAGGCCATGCACTGGTACGGCTGGTGATATCTATTCCTACAAATATCCCCACACAGTTTTATTGCCGCCTACACCCCACAGCACCATTAGATCAGTTATTCCGAGATGAAATACGTAAGGCCATTGTAGAATACTTTGCAATTAATACTGACTCTGTGGACAGTGCAGGTGTATTGTGGGAGACATTTAAAGACATGATACGCGATGTGTACATAGGAACACAAGCAGGTATTCTAAAGGGCACAGCTGCAGAAGAGAGAAACAAAACTGCAGCAGTTAGAGCAAGAATATGAGGTCAACCCTAAGACTAGTACCCTGGTGGCCATTAGGGAAGAGATCACTCCGTATTTAGACACGGCGGAGCAGGAGGCCCGTCATCTCTCACATAGACATGTAGCCAGGGTGTTCGGAGAGGGAGGGAGACCAGACCATTACCTAGCCATTAAACTGAAAGCACCTTAGACACATGCACATATAACTAGTGTAAACAAATCAGATGGCACACCCTGTTTTAACACACCTACAATTGGGGCAGAATTCTCTGCATTCTACATGCAGTTGTATGGGTCCCAAAGTGCGTAATCTGCAATAGACATCTCAAATGATCTGGATGATGTATCCCAAGCATGGCTGTCACAGGGTCAGAGGGAGTACCTCACACAACCTATCTCTCTGGATGAAATCAAAGACATCATGAGTATGTTACCAAACAGTAAGGCCTCTGGCCTAGACGGCCTTCCTGGCAAGTTTTCTAAACAATTTGCAAAGTTGAGGGCCCTACATCTACATAAGATGTTTGCAAAAGCATATAATACACAAACACTTCCTCCATCATGTAGAGATGCTCTTATAATAATCCTACTGAAGCCCAATAAACCACCCAACCAATGTGCTTCCTATAGGCCGCTATCACTCATCAATATTGACACTAAAATCCTTGCCAAGATGCTTGCCACTAAGGTCCAACCACTACTTACTAATATGATTCTGGCAGACCAATTCAGATTCATTCTCCGGTTCAACTGCACAGAATTTGCACACTATTTTTTCACTTCACATCAACTAGAACCCCTCATTAAAGCTGTGGCAATCCTTCTGGATACAGTGAAAGCATTTGATTCCATCTAATACACCTATATGTTCACAATTCTACAGAGGATGGGTCCACCCCCCCAGCCTTTATTCAATGGATACTCCTTTTATACACTAACCCGACAGCCCAGGTGAGAATAAATAGCATCACCTCTGCTATAATAAAGAGACACAGAGGAACGAGACAGGGGTGTCCACTGTCGTCTATTCTGTTTGCGCTAGCAATTGAGAGCCTAGCATGTGTAAAATGCCAGAGACATGCTGCCGCCACTCTGCGGGTTTGCCTTCGACCTCTGTCTATATCATTGTATGCAGATGATATTATATGTCAGGGACCAAGATGCCCATCTTGCACCATTTATCGGCGAATATATATGCTTTGAGCGACACTCCGGGCGGAGTATAAACTGGGCAAAGTCCTTTATTGTGCCTCTCACTGCACAAACCATGCCATATGCCCTGGGATACCCAGTGGAATGGTGTACACACCCAGCAAAATACCTAGGTATTTGGATTCGTAGACAGCCGGAGTTGGTGGTTTGATATAATTATGGTAATGCAACGTCCAAATTGGAAGACCACGTGCGGAGATGAACGTGGCTGCCGCTGTCATTGGCAGACCTGGTAGCCATTCTCAAAATTATAGTCCTGCCCAAGTTCCTCTATCTGTTTAGCAACATACCCATACTGCATACACAAGCCTTCTTTAAAATGCTTAACTCCCATATGAAATATCTTGTCTATGCGGGCTAGATCATAATTGCATGGAGCACGCTCACACTTCCATATGACCATGGAGGCTTTGGTGTCCCGGATCTGTATCTGTATTACCTGTGCGCACAGACCCAATATGTGCCTTATTGCCACCTGCGTAAACGCCTCATTTGGCAAATAAACATGGTGATGCATACCCTGCTCAAGGCTTTGTTACAGCATGCACGAGAAGGTAGAACACATGTGGAAATTAACTCCATTAATAGCATCACAAGAACATGGAGTGCGCTAAATAAGCAAGCAAACAAGCACCTGATGTATGCCCCAGCCCTTCCAATGGTACATCACCCTGAAATTTCAGTCACATCTAAACCCAAAGCCCTGAACTCACTAGCCAAGGCAGGGTTGAAAACAAAGGGGTTTGCTTTTCCCGATTGTCAGTTTATTGAACTGACAGCAATCCCACAGAAACACAGCTGCTCATCTCTCATGCATTTCACATATATGCACCTTCAGGCTTCTCTGCGAGAGCTCTACCTGCAGTTCCCGGCAGCACCACCTACCTTAAATGCACTTCAGGTACTGCTTAGCACCTCCATATGCCAGAAACGGATCACTAAATTATACAGTGCATCCCAACAGGATGAGCTACTGACTCTGAAGACACTGCTGGATAAATAGAAGGAAGCCCTTGAGCAGTCCCTTAGCTTGGCAGAGTGGACATTCTGCTGTGCTTTGACTGGGATGCAAACATCAAACTGCAACTTACTTAGCATTCACTTCAAGTTAGCACAGCAGATGTATTATATCCCTGACAGATTATTCAAACATGGGCTCAGAGTGGATGATACTTGTGTGCAATGCGGGTTTCCGAAAGCAGATTTTATACATCTAGCATGGGACTACTCCCAGATATACCAGATATGGGTACAGGTTAAACGAGTTCTCACAGATGTGGTAATGGAGATAGTCTACTGCTACCTGAAGATGTGTCTATTAGGGTATATTAAGTCACTGAAGCCAGTGAATTGGAAACTGATGGCTGTAATTGTATTGCTGGTTAAGAGTAGGGTGGCAATGCATTGGGGGAAGAAATCGTATCCAAGGCTCAAACAGTGGTACTGGGATATTGCATATTGTAGAGACCAACTCGAGATATATGTGGAGGAACTGCCACATGCCTCACGACGCAAGGACATCTGAACACCAATGAATGCATACCTCTTGTACCTACTGGAGGAGACCCAAGCAGCACATTATATGTAATGTACACTTTGTACATGATACCCACGGAATTAGATGTATGCCTGGCTCACCTGGCATGACACCTGTGAATTACTCTATAATGGATGGCAACTGTTGTTAAGTTGTTATCTGTACTGTTTGAGATGTAGACTGATCAATAAAAGCAAAGCAAAGAAACATATTTTTTTTGGCACCTCTATTTAGACACTTCCTTGTCTTTAATGATCTCGTTCGATTTTTACTGGTTCTTCATTTTGAGGCCAGTGCCATACAAATGCAGGTCTTATAGTTTTCTTCTCTTTCCTAAATGTATCCTTAGGTTCGTGTTCTGGAGAAGGATTGGGGGATCATTGCATTTGTATAAATTGTATGTCGTGCTTCTAATTTGGCTTAGAGCCCTCTGGGTGTTTTTGTACTTAATAATTATCTGTAGCATCATGTTCTGGTCGCCTATGATATCCCAACCCCCTACCTCCATACTTACCCTTGTTATTGCAGGCTTTTATGCAGTTGGGATAGTTGGCACACCTACCTGCAGCAGAAAAGGTTGGTGGTTTGTCATTCTATTATTTTAGATTGGAACAATCAAACCTCCTGGTTGTTTACTAATTCCAGACCCAATAGGATTGTACAACCCTGATATTGGTACTACAGACACTGTTGGTAATTTCGATATGTATGTTTTTAAGGATTAGAAGCATGGCACCTATCATCTGAACTTGTAATGACAGTCCTATGTAAGACTATAATTTTTTCCGTGAAGTTCCAGTCACTGATCGTGATTTCCCATAGTGCAGTTCTAGAGCAAATTTAGTGATAATATATGAACTTCCCATATCTTTTACCCTGCTACTGGACCAAATATTGGGCGGCGTTGTCTTGCTATGAAATGAAATGAATTTGTACTTGTAAAGCACACTAATACCCCAACTGGGATTTCCTGGCGCTGTACGCATACCGCCCTGGAACCCTTCCTGGCTTTTCCCTGAGAAATGTCCCCCCAAGGTGAAGCCAGGCATCCCAGCGCTGTTGGGGCCGTTGTGGAGATTAAGCAAGCTATTGCCCAGAATTGCAGAGTGAGACCCATGATTAGAATAGGCACTGAGGCGAGAATTACCAGGTCCGAGGAAATTGAGCTCAAGACCCGCCGAGACGGGAATTGAATCCTGGTCCCGGGCCAGACCTCTACATCAGGGTCTGCCGCTCTAACCATTGAACCACACTTCTCCAGTCCTATGTAACACTATCATTTTTTCCGTGAAGTTGCAGTCACTGATCGTGATTTCCCAGAGTGCAGTTCTAGAGCAAATTTAGTGATAATATATGAACTTCCCATTTCTTTTACCCTCCTACAGGACCAAATATTAGGCGGCTTTGTCTTGCTATTGCAGCTATAGTTTAGTTTCAGGCGGTATTTGCTTTTCCTGGTCTCTGGATGTTCACTGGGTCTACAGGCAGATTTACAGTAATCCCCGCTTCTCATGCTCCCTTGCCTTTGGTTGTGGGCCAGGTTTCATAACTGTGATTAAGTCTAGCTATTGATTGCTGTGTGTTTGGTTGCTTTATGCCCTGCATGTACTGGGATCAACTGTTAATATATATTTGAGGTAGAGCACTGATGCTGGGTGTGATGTGGTCATGCTGTGGCCATTGCACTTCAAGCACCTGCTTGGATTATATTTCTCGTTGCTAACACTTCATATGCTTTAGTTTATCTCCTTTTATCCTTGCGAATTAGGGAGGCTAGGTGGCTACTCAGCAGAGGAATATGTTCTGTCATTTCATTATCTCCATAACTTCCTGAGCTGTAGTTGCGACTTTGGCAGCAATCACGTGGGGCAAATGAAGTCGTACAAAATGCATTCTACTACTTGTAAGGGCCTTGCAGTAGCAATCTTACAGGCCATGTGTCTTTGTTTCAGTCAGAGTCCAGAGTAAAGTATTTGTCCCCCGTTGGATAGTTATAAGGTGCTGCTAATTTCCAGAATGGTTGCTAATTCCAGCTTGCAGTGCGCTGGGCCAGCAAACTGATGTTCATGCAATTTTATTTACAAAGTTATCTTCCCAGTATGCTAATCTGACTCTCTTTCGACATAGGCTGCTGGACAGGTGGATTGGGATTGTATTCATGTGTTCTTCCTAGGGGTGTATATAGTCCTAATGGTGCTTTCGTGTATCACTTTGTCAGTATTACTGGTTATTATTGGCAAAAGTTAAACGGGCATCTCTTCCTTTTGCCTGGTGGTTTTGCTCTCGTTGCGTTTTGGTTATCCAGGTTTTGACCATAGTTGTTCATCTAAATCATTGTTACATTTTTTTACTGTTTGATAATGTATATCCTTAAGAGTGAGTGCACAGGAATGTGTTGTCTTTAAGGATGTGTAGGGTCCTAGTACGACCCGCCTTACTGTGCACATTTTACATTTCTTGTAAGCAACAAAAGTGGTTCTGTTATGTTTAGGCAGCAACGTTTCCATTCATATCATGCTGCCCAAATCCTCACGACCTGTATGTTGTTTCTAAACACAAATGTCCTCTGCTCACATGAGCAGTTAAACAGACAGGATGCAAGTGCCACAGGGAAATCTACATTCGTTTAGATTCAACTTGTTTTTGCTTCATACAAATAGCATTATAAGAATATTTCATAATTAAGTAACAAGTGTGCCCCCCTTATGCTACTCCAGTTCTCATTAGATTTTGGTGTGATCTGGTGTGAGTGGGTTGTGGCTGTCCCAGACCAGCTGCATGGACGTTGCATATGTAAACGAAATACTTTTGTGGAATAACTTCAAAATGTATTAGTGAAATTGCCCTGTGAAGTTTACCAGATGAGGCAACAGAGGCTGGTCTGGAAGAGTGCCTCAGTCTGGAGCTTGTTTAAAGCTTCCTATGAGATCTGTTCGTGGGAAGGCCCTAACTTTTGCTTGTAGACTGTAGCTGATTTTCAGCCAGTATAACTCACTGTATAGGAAGGGAATGACATCTGAAGCAGTCTCTGGTGCTAGCTGTTTGCCCATACAGACTCTGAACCGCCCCCCCCCCCCCCTTAAATCCATGGCCTGCAGTCAGAGGGTGCCAACAGGTGTACATCTAATAGTTTATGGAGTTGGGAATCCCAACTTGTGCAGCTCCCTGTAACTCGAATGATGGTGCCAAGGCTGGGGGAGTAGATCATATGACCCCTGGTTGAGCAGAGATTCACTCAAGTCAGTCAATCTTGTTACAGCAGTGGTTCAGAGAATTGAAAAGTGGGCAGATTGATGAAAACTAAAAGGAGCCTTTACACATCTTGAATACTGTGGAATATAATCGAAGCTGGTGCTTGAAGGCCAAGGACCCCAAATCACCACATCACACCCCGCATTAGTGCTACACTCTGGCATCTGGTGAAGGAGAGGCCACCATTTGAGACTTTGCATTGACCAAAAAAAGCATCAAACTACATCACTAAATTCTTCCATCCCCACAAGTCTTGCAGGGACCTGGTAATGGATTTTCTCAGACTGCTTGCGGTTTATCTTCACAGACTAAAAACACTTGGCGAAAAAAACCTTCAGTGTACAATATTTACCCGTAAAGAACTCACTGCCTTAAAAGAATTTCCTATAGTGTAGGAAAAAATGTAAAACTCACATCTTCACTTGGCCTTTATCTCGCAGCTTTGAGATAGGCAGTCAAGATCATATTATTGCCTCTAGACCTTTCCACTATCAACTTTCTGACTTTTTTCAGAGTTTACTCTGTCTAGCCTTTTCTACTCTTTTTTCTTCAGTTGAGTTACGGAGCTGAGGGACTTACTCACATCCTGTCCCAACTCTCTAGACTGTTCAGAAAAAGTATATTCAAGACTTTTCCATACTTTTTTGTGAAGTCATACTGTCTCTATACCAAAATTCCTTAACTAGTTACAATTTCTCTAATTTATACCTGAAGATTCTCTGTTTAGCTGAGTGTTCACTAGATGTTTTCAGTGACTTCATACAGATAGTTGACAATATTCATGTTTCTCTCTGGCGCCCTATGCTTAAGTACCTCAAATACAATTCATTCTCCTCATTCAGTTCCAAACAGACCACCCTTTAAAACATATTTGTAATTCTTTCCTTAACCCCTTGCACGCTGATGACGGAACCGCTCCGTCATCAGCTGCGGGTGCGCTGTGCTGATAACGGAGCGGTTCCGTCATGGCCCGCCCCGCTCGATAGAACGCTCATGCGCGGCGCGAATTCCGCGCCTGCGCTGAGGGTTCTATTGAGCGGGGCGGGCCATGAGGGAACCGCTCCATCACCAGCATAGCTCAACCGACGCTGGTGACGGAGCGGTTCCGTCACCAGCATGCGGCCGCCGCGCAGCCGCCCCGCCCCCTTAGCACTGCGGCAGAATAGCCGCCGCAGTGAAGGGGTTAAAACCCCTTCCATGCTTATGATGAGCCTAGGTCGTCATGAGGCACAGTGGAGCTGTGCTCATGACGAGCTGGGCTCGTCATAACGGCCGCGGCACTCCCACGTGCAATTGATTCCCCGCCTGTGCAGGAGAATCAGTTAGTGGGCGGAGTCGTGACAAACCCAGCTCGTCATGAGCACAGCTTCACTGTGCCTCATCAAGAGGTGGGCTCGTCACGAGCACCGCGGCCCCTCCCCCTCCCCCCACGCCGTGGGGGAATTACAACCGCGGCACAGGGGTTAAGCCATGCTTGCAGGCATCTTATTTAATTACTGATTTGTGCATGTTAGATTCAATAGATATCCCAGTCAACCTATTATTATTTAGACAGGATTTAACCAGTCTTCCCATAAGAAAATGTACACTTCTTGGTCATGGTTTTGAAATCTGCTCATTGTCCACCTAATTTTCCTTGGATTAATTTATTTAGATAGATTTCTCAGTCAACTGGAACATTATGCAGCATGAAGTTGACGTATGCCAGATATGTGTATCACTTATTCAGTAAAAGACTCATTAAGAAGAAATTAATCAATCAGTGAGTGGTGGAAATAACTGTGTGACAAAACCAGAGAACTTTTCGATCCTTGTAGAGATCACTCCTTTCCATTCTGAGATCACCGAGCGCCAGCATTTCCTAGTGCTTCACATTGCCTCAGTTAATCAATTCTGTGCCAATTTTGTTGTATGGTTTAATGATTATCCAAGGGAACTTTAAAATCGCCATTCAGAAAAGGCAGGTCTGAAAATTCAGCAAATACCATACTATCATTTAAGTATGGATTGCACAGCTCTACCCAGAAAAACTTCCTTTCAGTAATTGTGGTCTCAGACATAAACTCTTTTCCTATTTGTTCAAGGCCAGAATGCAATTCAATTGCAGAGGTCCCAGCCAATAAAATTGCTACAGTTATGGAATTTACTTAGGTTAGAAAATAAACAGTCAGCACACCAGCTCCCTTATGTACCATGTTTCCACCTCCATCCTGACAGCCTACGTCAATTGTATAAAAAATGTGTCATGATTTTGATCCTTTAACCATTCATAAATCAGCTGCTTTTTGTTCATATTTGAATATATTTGACTACATTGACATTCCAATAGAGCTTTGTTCTGTGCCTAAACTCCCTATCCCTCTCTTTGTACTTTCAGCCACCCAATCTTATCTTTGTTTTCTCTGTAACCAGTCTAGAGTCCCTTTGACATTTTCTCAATAGTCCCCTTACTTTCACTATTAACATGAAAGTAAAGTTATCATTGTGACTTGGTCATGTCAGCTAATGCATGCCAAACTCAGAGCGCTGTTTTGCAAGTGGTGCTGGGATACCTGTCATTCCTACACAGTGATGCTCTATACTAGGCATAGATCTCCTTCAGTGACCCTATTCCTGTGGCACGTGGAAGCCAACCCATGGAAACAGGCAGTGCTTTACGAAGATGTTAGATGAAGCGCTACCTCAAAGACCCCTGTAAATTCCATGGTGCTGGTGAGGAGTAAGAGCAGAAGCATGGGAGTGTAGGACTAGACAGCAGAGAAGCATAGAGTGGTAGTGAGGAAAGCAGAGGAGTAACATGCAATGAACTGAAGAGGGGCAAGGCAAGAGCAACAGAGAGAAGTGAGGAAGAGAAGAGCAGTGCAGAATCGACCAGAGGAGAGTGTTGGAGCAGTAAATGGAGGAGAGACAAGAAAGGGTGGGGAGGGGTTGACAGGATAGTGAGAAATAGAATGGAGGGATGCAGAGCAGAAGAAAGCAAACCTATTGATGAGGAACCCACATTTCATTACAACCCATTGGCAACCTGGAGTGGGGTGTGACAGTCCTCGAAAAGGACCTAGGGGTCTTAGACAAATGTTGTGCTTGTAGTGATCGATGTTCTTTTACAAAAATGTAATATTAGGAGAAAACCAATGAGACAGAAAAGGCGTGAAGTGGTTGGAGACCAAATAACATCACTGATGACTGCTTCTCAAATTACTCTATTAAGTCCAAGACAATTTTAAAACACAAAGTAGGTAGTGAAGAGATCACAAATATATAGTGCATAGAACGACTATGTGTACATGGGTGCATATAAGTATTAGAAATATTGTAGTACTGGAGGCAAGTCTGATTCACTATGGTAAAAGTTATATGATGCAAACTTTAACTACTAGCAAAGTTGTAAGTGGAAACAGTACTTCATTTAAACAAGGTAGAAACAGAGTGCAACTAGTGTGAGTCGCATACATATGGTATGTTTTACCACTTGACATCTTTGGCGTTGTATTCCTCCAGACCTTTGCCTTCACTCACATACTTTACTGAACTTATTTTAAGTCTGCATTTGGACTCTGTGTACTTTACCCCTGCTAACGAGTGCTAAAGTGCCTGAGCACTTACCTTAAAACATGGTAAAATTGGCATAAACCTAGTTGGGACTTGTAAACCCTTAATAAATGGTACTGCCTGTTCCCAGGGGCTGTAAATTCAATGCTAGTAGAGGGCCTGCAACACTCAGTGTTCCACCCACTAAAGTAGCCTTTTAAAACATGTTTCAGGCCTAGCACTGCAGCCTCTAGTACAGTCTTAAGCTGACATTTTAACGTGGCAAAACTTATAAGTCACCAATAAGAAGAGCAATAAAGGCTCATAGGCTAGGGCGCATGGTATTTAAAATATTGGATGTGTGTTTAACTTTTACATGTGCTAACAGAGAAATACTCCTAAAATTGCTTTTAACGGTGGTAAAACTAGTTAACACTGGGTCACCTTACTACACTGAATAAGTGTGGACTTCATTTTGGGAACAGATAGAGAAGTGATGTTTACACTCAAATTAATTGTAATTTATAGTCCTCTTGATGGTAAAGTTAGATTTTAAGTTACAATTTGGATATGGCAATTTTAGAAAGTTATACTGGGAGTTAGGTCTGCCTAATCGGCAAGGTTGAACCACTTTCAACATACAACAACAACAAAAATACCTTGATAGATAATTATTTGACCAACACTGTAAATACATTTTTGATAATCTAGAAATGTAATTTGCTTGACCTCGCTTTTGCCAACATAAGAGCTTTTTACATTTTTTTGTTTGAATTCATTTTGCATTCAACAAACCAGAAACATTGGATAACAATCAAAAACGTTCAAAAAAGAGTTTTTTTGGCCCACACTCGAGTAGCAAATCATAAACAACACTTGTGCATACATGAACAGTTTCTCATTACAAAACATACACAATGTACCAGTCTCCAGTTTTCAACAGGAGGAGTTTGCTATTGTTTCTCATTTGTCCAAACTCTTGAAATTATAGCATATAAAGGATTTGTGGCAACTATTTATTTAAACCAAAAATTCAAGGCACATAATATTATGTTAAAGGTTGCCTTGATGTAGTTGCAAATTCCAACAACTCCATAATTTATAAAGGTCAATATGTTTTGAAACCCATGGTTTGCGGTCTCCTCAGACCCAAGACTGGGTAGAACTGAAAAGAAAATGAACGAGAAAAATATTTGTCAGAATCATTAAATGCAAGGGCTGATAATTCAACGAGTGCCCCTCACTTTTGATACAAAATTGCCTCTCTTATTGTGTATGTTCCATCTATGTCGAGTGTGGTTAAGAGTAAAACTGCAGATAATGATTGAAAAAAGCAAACTGTAGCTCATGGTTAGAGCCAGTCTTGTTTTCCAATGTATTTTGAAAAATTGACATTTATTTAGTTATGCAACTTACAGAATGTTTTGTATGTCTTCCATTATTGCAGTTTTTTTCTGGCTGAAGCATGCACTGTATACAGTATGTTTTAGCTGGTGAAAGAATATTACATTACTTCAGATTTTTCAGGATCAAGAATTCTACTGTAAATCTCCAACAGACAAAAACCATTCAAGGAGAAATATTTCCAATTCTTCAGGAGGCATTTGACAATGGCTACATCAATCCCACAGAATTTGACTTCCTTAAAAAATTGAATCCTCGAATTCCAGCAATTTACTCCCTTCCAAAGAAAATGAAGACAAAAATAACCCCCGGAGTTTGACTCAGTCTTGAACCTAATTTACAATAGGATGACACCTTTCTAAAACCTTACATCAATGGAGTTCCATTATGTCTTTAGGACACAATATTAATCAAATAGAGGAGTACATATTTGGTTCCAACACACAGTGGCTAGTCACATTTGATGTAATCTCCCTTTACACACAAATCCCTCAAGATGACGGCCTGGAGCCCATAGAATTTTACTTAGTCCACACAGAGTCCCTACCTGATGTATACTTCAACTGGCACACCTAGCACTCAAAAGGAATTACTTAAAATTCGAGGACGATTTCTTCTTTCAGATCAAATGGACTTCTATGGGATGTTCTTTTTTTCCAGAGTTGGCAATACTGTACACAGCCCTGTTTGAAGACAAATTTGTGTACAATAATAAACCTTGTAAGACAACGTGACAAAGTGGCTTAGGTTCAAAGATGATTTTTTGTGCATCTGAACTGGAAAATAAGGAAGCCTTGAATAAATTCCACATCTGGTTGAACAACAGATTACCAGACATTAGGTTCAGCATGAACAAGAATAACAAAGGTATACCATTTTTTAATGTAGAATTAAAGGCTGTTAATAACCAGTTGATAGCAACACTTTACAGGAAACCAACAAATAAAAATAATGACCTTCATTATACAAGTTTTCATCCATGCAGTCTCAAAGAAAACCTACCCTCTGGGCAAAATGTAAGGATAGGGCACAATTGTTCACTGAAGAATGACTACATCCAAATTGCCGCCATTCTCCTTGACAAATTAAAGGAAAAAGGAGATCCTCATAAGCTTTTAAAACACTTGCACAAGAGAGCTTGGCTCACTCCGAGAGGATGTATCTTGGAAAAGAGAAATCTAAAAACGTTTGATCAATTGATGTGTGTCTTCACATAATGCCCCCAAACAAACAACTTCAAAAAAAATCATTCATAAAAATTGGCGCCTAATATCCAAATTGTACAGCATGTTCGAGTGCCGGCAGTTTGCACTCAAGAAAAATGCCAATATAGGTAAACATCTTGTTCCAGCCTACACTCCTCCGATGCCCCCTAAATGTAATCTGAGGCAACATTTGAAGCTATCTCCTATTGAAGGTGTCCTCAAACATGGCAAATGTGTGGCATCCAACTCAACACTGGAAGTGACTGAATTTCAATTCGGAGAACATCAAATGAGACGCTGTATTTAGGCCTGGGCAGTGAACTCTGCTCCGTTTGCGGAGTTTGCGGAGTTTTCTGCACACAGAGTACAGAAAACTCCGATTTGTGCAGTGCAGCAGAGTTTTTTCCCTGCTCGCTATCGCGAATGGTAAGTTTGCAAGCGCGAGCTGCCGCTCAGGTAGAATTTCTACCCAAGCAGCAGGAAGAACAGCGCAAGCACTGCACTCCGCCGCTTGCGGAACTATGCAGAGTTTTTTTGTAACTTCACGAAGTTCCACTTAGTAAAACTCTGCAAACTATGCCCAGGCCTGGCAGTATTCTCAAACTGCCGATCGAGGAATGTAGTTTACGGCATTATTTGTCCATACAATGAAAAAAACAATCAGCCACTACAACAAATGATCCTCCAGCACACATCCATCATCCATTGCAAGATTACCTCAGCACTGCTTGCCAATCAGTTTGAAGAGATGGGACGCATGGAAAACGATTTCAAGTGGACTGTCTTAATGGCCGTCCAGCTCAACTTGAGAGGTGAAGATGACTCTCACTGAGAAAAAGCTTATCTAATTTTGGGTTTCAGCAGGACCATGAGAGCCTTGATGAAATGTCAGAACTATAAAGGATCTAATTTTTAGGGAGAATTTACATCAGCTCCACCAAGTTAACATCATGTACAGTTCAAAAGAAATATCACCATATTTAAACCTCAGTTTGATAAAACAAGCAGTTGGTGGCCTCAAGTTCTTATGAACATGGCTGTGAACACATCAAGCTTTGACTATTGCAGATCTGCACTCGTGCAAAAATACAATAGTAATTCTAGAACCATTACAACATAAATTGATTTGACGCAATGGCCAGCAGGGCACTTTCATACTCCAAAATACTTGCAGTGGAGTATGTCCAAACCAACAAAAAATACAATATAAAATGAAATTCAAATAGGATATCCATGAAGAAAACAAAGATGGGCTGAACTACATTGACCAAGATTCCTCTGGTTTCATTTCAGTCGATTGCTCAGGACTTGCTTCAATCTACACGAAGCATGAAGGTACCATAACAGCTGCACCAAAAGCTATTTAAATCAGTAAACCACTGAGCTACAATCGTACAACCGCAGGTGAGTCTGCGGCCTAAGCTTTGGTTGAAAAAATTTGACTGAAGAGAACCCACGGACTGAAGCAAGACTAAGTAAGTCTAGTGTGTGAATCAGGCGGCTAGATATAAGCAATATTCAACTTAAATTTGATACATTGATAACATTGAATCGTGTGCAGTTAGCAGCAGTCAAAAGCCATATTGTTTCTTGACCACTCCCGGCAATAACATTAGTTCTGTGTCTGCCTTTTTCCTCTTAAAGATACAATGGCAACATTGCTACAAGTGAAATCATAATTGAAAATCAAGGCAGCAATGAAGCTGTGATGGGTTTAATTACATCGCATACATCGATGAAGTAAGTCAGCATTCAAATCTAATGAGCAGAGGTGTGCGTGGTAAGTGGCAAGACGTAAGTGTCTCCTAAAATTATGATTCTATTCAAATGTGATATAAATCAACACTAACAAAGTGTGTACAATCGGCATGAGTCAAAAGCCAAGATCTTGTCATAACTGCACTCAGTGATAACATTAGTTTCTCTTCCTCCTCTTAATGATATATAGTCAACACTCTTACGAGTGGAACCATAGATGAAAAGCAATACAACAATGAAACCATGCTGGCTCGAAACATCATTGGGTGCATTGACAAAATAAGCCTGCATTTAGATCTAATATGTGAAATGCCCAAACAACTCAAACTGAAAAATCTGAACTAATTGAATGTTCTTTTGGCAGCTATAAACCTGTAAATCTACATTTTGAATGTACTGTATACACCACATGCTTCTTTCAGAAAACCCCAGCAATTAGAGCAGACGTACGAAACATTTGGCAAGTTGCATAACTAACTAAATGTCTATTTTTCAAAATACATTGGAAATCAAGACTGGCTCTAACCACAGGCTTCTGTTTTTTTTTTCAACTATTATCTACAGTGTTACTCTCAACTACACTGGATACAGATGGAACATACACCATAAGAGAGGTAATTTCATATCAACAATGAGGGACACTAGTAGAATTAGAGGCCCATGCATATAATGATTCTAACAAATATTTTTCTCATTCACTATCTGTTTAGTTGTACCCAGTCTTGGGCATGAGGATACCCCAAAACCACGGGGTTTGAAACACATCACCCTTTACGCATTACGGTGCTGTTGGACTTTGCAACTACATTAAGGCAACCTTTAAAGTAATGTCAGGTGCCTTGATTTTTGGTTTTATGAACTAGTTACCACAACCACTTTCCATGCTATAATTTCAGGAGTTTGGACAACTGGGACACAATAGCAAACTTCTCTTGTTCAAAACTGGAGACTGGTACTTTGTATATGTTGCGTAATGAAAAACTGTTCATGTATGTACAAGTATTGTTTTTTACTTGTAACTCCAGTAAGGGCTAACAAAAGCTCATACACGTTTTTGGTTATGTTATCCAATGTTTATGATTTGTTGAATGCTAAATCAATTTAAACAAATTAATGTATAAACTATAATGTGGTCTTCATGTTCGATTCTGGGCTGGTTGGCCGTGTGCATGCTGAAGGAAACTGGGGAGTGGTCTGTTCAGGTGAACTTTGTGGGTTGGAGAATTTGTTGAAGATGGTGTTGAGGAGGTGTCTGGCCCTATCAGTGGGATCATTCACCCACTGGGTGAGTGAAAGAATGCTGAGGTCTTCCAAGAGGGTGGAGAAGTTGGGGTCAGTCTCATCCTCTAGGTTGAAATTAACGTTGACTGGTAGTGTGTAGTTTGATGTTAGGGTTAGAGGGGCAATCAGGTCTGTGAGAGAGGAGATGAAGTTGGGTCTGGGTCTTGAGGTGCTAAAATAGAGCTTCTCATAGATTTAAGGTGTGCGTGGTGCTGAGTTTGAATGAGAGGTGTTCCAATCAGTTGGTGGTGTTAGCACAAGTGATAGAGCAGTTGATTTACACAAGGAAGTTGATGGCTAAGCCACCTCTGTGCTTGTTGATTCTGTCTTGTCTCAGGATTTTGCACCTGTTTGCGGTGGCCACTGTTGCTTTCTGTAATATATATAGGAGCATGTGCCCCGCTTGCTTTGTAACAAGGTGAGCATTGGAGGTGGATAATTATCCGGTTTTGCTGAGACCGGTTGGGGGCATGCCCTCTCGTTCTGGTGCACCGCATTTGTATCGGCAAACAAACTGTGGACTTAGTACGGCAAGTGCTAAATGCGACGCCCCCCCCCACGCGTAAAAATTGCTATCGGGCAAGAACTATCGCAAGGGGAGAGAGGAGGCGGCATTGCGCTGCCTGATTAAGGGGACAGACAAGGGTTGCAACGGAACCAACTTACTTGGGTGCTGTGTGGAAGAAGCATCGTTCAGCGCCAAACATTGGGGGCATCCTTGAGGTGCTTGGTGTGCCAATCACTGTATGTGGCACCATGAGGGACTACGTTAACCACCATGCAGTTCACCCACAGCTACCAGCAATCAGCACACACCTGCAGCTGGGAGGAGGAGTCATGGAACTGCTTCACAGGGAGTGGTGACCGATCCAAACCCAGGGATATGCAGCATTCTGTGAGACAGGCACTGATGACGGCTACACTTGGCCAGAAACGCATCTGCCTGTAATCTACAGCGTTTCACGGACTTGGAAGGACTGTGTGTTTGCTTCGTTGAATAAATCCTTTGTCTGACCCGGAGCATGTGTCCTGCTTGCTTTGTAACAAGGTGAGCATTGGAGGTGGATATATATATATATATATATACATATATATATATATATATATATATATGTATTCAAGGAAAATCCCTGCCGATAATGCAGAAAATGACGAGCCACACTAGGTATGCGATATGCAGTTTTGCGGGTTTATTTAGGCAAACAAAAGAAGACGAGTTTCGATCTCGGCTGAGATCTTGGTCATATATATATATATATATATATATATATATATGTAAAAAAAAACTTCAAAATCCACTGAGGTGGAATGCAGTGACCAAGGCGGTTGTACCGCCGAAACGCGTCTGACCTTGCATATGGAAATTAAAAAGCCATCCGTGCCACAAAGTATCACGGTGTCGGTGCCTGTTTTCAAAAACAATGTCAGGATGGTGAAATATATATATATATATATATATATATATATATATATGCCGCTCACGTGAAGAGATCACTGCACACTCGCGGGGATGGTTCAGAGTAGCTTTAATGAGCAGAATGCTTGGATAGCTTTACAAGGACGGGGAAATGATGAGTCCTGTTTCGTCAAAGTCCTGACGCGTTTCGAGAGAATAGTCCCTCTTCCTCAGAGGACGACGAGTAAATTACAGGGAGGCTGGAAGCAGTTCCACATATATGGCACGCCCCTGTTTGGGCGGTACTGGATGCACATTGCCTCATGGAACTTGTAGTCCAGCTGTGATGATTCTCGCTGATACTTCAGTCCCGTCTTCTTGCGCTGCACATCAAAGGCATCCTCTGGGCATCCCCTCGCCAGCCAGTCGACGTCTCGGGGATGGGGCAGGGGACGGCATGATGTCCGTAGACCCAGCAAACTGGATGTTTGCTAACTCCTCCCAAGTTGCCGCGTGGCGGTGCTCAGCGCGTGCAGTTTTGCTGCGGGGCTCAAAGTTCCATCAAAGCGCTGTATGCACTCTTGCGGCGGGTGCTGCATAGAATGGTGATGGAACCATTCAACATATGCCGCTCACGTGAAGAGATCACTGCACACTCGCGGGGATGGTTCAGAGTAGCTTTAATGAGCAGAATGCTTGGATAGCTTTACAAGGACGGGGAAATGATGAGTCCTGTTTCGTCAAAGTCCTGATATATATATATGAATGCTCCAAGGTTGCCCAACAGTGTGAGGAGCACACCAGGATCGGTGATTCCTTTAGGACTGCCAGCTCACGAAGTGCAGCCTGGCGCGTTTCGCTTACAGCTTTTTCAAAGGCCGGTCACCTCCGTTGTTCTGTGACGTGCGCGAACACTTTTTTAATCACTGCTGCCGCCTGCTGATAGCATGCGCAGTCTCCCATTGCATTATGGATATTGTAGTGTCCGTGTTGCGCTCTTAAAACCTTGAATAGGTACAGGACAAAAGAGGATCGCTGATGCATGCCCTCAATGAGCTCCGTGGGCTAGGAAGTCCAATTTGGTACCAGTCCTCCCGCATAAGCCGGGCAGCTTCCCAGTTCTGCGGCCCGCTTACTTTACAAGCAGTGGTGCTCCCCCGCGGCAGGACGGCCGCGTGTAAATGAATGCTCCAAGGTTGCCCAACAGTGTGAGGAGCACACCAGGATCGGTGATTCCTTTAGGACTGCCAGCTCACGTAGTGCGGCCTGACGCGTTTCGCTTCCAGCTTTTTCAAAGGCCGGTCACCTCCGTTGTTCTGTGACGTGCGCGAACACTTTTTTAATCACTGCTGCCGCCTGCTGATAGGATGCGCAGTCTCCCATTGCATTATGGATATTGTAGTGTCCGTGTTGCGCTCTTAAAACCTTGAATAGGTACAGGACAAAAGAGGATCGCTGATGCATGCCCTCAATGAGCTCCGTGGGCTAGGAAGTCCAATTTGGTACCAGTCCTCCCGCATAAGCCGGGCAGCTTCCCAGTTCTGCGGCCCGCTAACTTTACAAGCAGTGGTGCTCCCCCACTGCAGGACGGCCACGTGTAAATGAATGCTCCAAGGTTGCCCAACAGTGTGAGGAGCACACCAGGATCGGTGATTCCTTTAGGACTGCCAGCTCACGTAGTGCGGCCTGACGCGTTTCGCTTCCAGCTTTTTCAAAGGCCGGTCACCTCCGTTGTTCTGTGACGTGCGCGAACACTTTTTTAATCACTGCTGCCGCCTGCTGATAGGATGCGCAGTCTCCCATTGCATTATGGATATTGTAGTGTCCGTGTTGCGCTCTTAAAACCTTGAACAGGTACAGGACAAAAGAGGATCGCTGATGCATGCCCTCAATGAGCTCCGTGGGCTAGGAAGTCCAATTTGGTACCAGTCCTCCCGCATAAGCCGGGCAGCTTCCCAGTTCTGCGGCCCGCTTACTTTACAAGCAGTGGTGCTCCCCGCGGCAGGACGGCCGTGTGTAAATGAATGCTCCAAGGTTGCCCAACAGTGTGAGGAGCACACCAGGATCGGTGATTCCTTTAGGACTGCCAGCTCACGTAGTGCGGCCTGACGCGTTTCGCTTCCAGCTTTTTCAAAGGCCGGTCACCTCCGCTGTTCTGTGACGTGCGCGAACTCTTTTTTAATCACTGCTGCCGCCTGCTGATAGGATGCGCAGTCTCCCATTGCATTATATATATTGTAGTGTCCGTGTTGCGCTCTTAAAACCTTGAATAGGTACAGGACAAAAGAGGATCGCTGATGCATGCCCTCAATGAGCTCCGTGGGCTAGGAAGTCCAATTTGGTACCAGTCCTCCCACATAAGCCGGACAGCTTCCCAGTTCTGCGGCCCGCTTACTTTACAAGCAGTGGTGCTCCCCCGCGGCAGGACGGCCGCGTGTAAATGAATGCTCCAAGGTTGCCCAACAGTGTGAGGAGCACACCAGGATCGGTGATTCCTTTAGGACTGCCAGCTCACGTAGTGCGGCCTGACGCGTTTCGCTTCCAGCTTTTTCAAAGGCCGGTCACCTCCGTTGTTCTGTGACGTGCGCGAACACTTTTTTAATCACTGCTGCCGCCTGCTGATAGGATGCGCAGTCTCCCATTGCATTATGGATATTGTAGTGTCCGTGTTGCGCTCTTAAAACCTTGAATAGGTACAGGACAAAAGAGGATCGCTGATGCATGCCCTCAATGAGCTCCGTGGGCTAGGAAGTCCAATTTGGTACCAGTCCTCCCGTATAAGCCGGGCAGCTTCCCAGTTCTGCGGCCCGCTTACTTTACAAGTTGTGGTGCTCCCCTGCGGCAGGACGGCCGCGTGTAAATGAATGCTCCAAGGTTGCCCAACAGTGTGAGGAGCACACCAGGATCGGTGATTCCTTTAGGACTGCCAGCTCACGTAGTGCGGCCTGACGCGTTTCGCTTCCAGCTTTTTCAAAGGCCGGTCACCTCGTTGTTCTGTGACGTGCGCGAACACTTTTTTAATCACTGCTGCCACCTGCTGATAGGATGCGCAGTCTCCCATTGCATTATGGATATTGTAGTGTCCGTGTTGCGCTCTTAAAACCTTGAATAGGTACAGGACAAAAGAGGATCGCTGATGCATGCCCTCAATGAGCTCCGTGGGCTAGGAAGTCCAATTTGGTACCAGTCCTCCCGCATAAGCCGGGCAGCTTCCCAGTTCTGCGGCCCGCTTACTTTACAAGCAGTGGTGCTCCCCCGCGGCAGGACGGCCGCGTGTAAATGAATGCTCCAAGGTTGCCCAATAGTGTGAGGAGCACACCAGGATCGGTGATTCCTTTAGGACTGCCAGCTCACGTAGTGCGGCCTGACGCGTTTCGCTTCCAGCTTTTTCAAAGGCAGGTCACCTCCGTTGTTCTGTGACGTGCGCGAACACTTTTTTAATCACTGCTGCCGCCTGCTGATAGGATGCGCAGTCTCCCATTGCATTATGGATATTGTAGTGTCCGTGTTGCGCTCTTAAAACCTTGAATAGGTACAGGACAAAAGAGGATCGCTGATGCATGCCCTCAATGAGCTCCGTGGGCTAGGAAGTCCAATTTGGTACCAGTCCTCCCGCACAAGCAGGATCGCTGATGCATGCCCTCAATGAGCTCCGTGGGCTAGGAAGTCCAATTTGGTACCAGTTCTCCCGCATAAGCCGGGCACCTTCCTAGTTCTGTGGCCCGCTTACTTTACAAGCAGTGGTGCTCCCCCGCGGCAGGACGGCCGCGTGTAAATGGACACTACAATATCCATATTGCAATGGGAGACTGCGCATCCTATCAGCAGGCGGCAGCAGTGATTAAAAAAGTGTTCGCGCACGTCACAGAACAACGGAGGTGACCGGCCTTTGAAAAAGCTGGAAGCGAAACGCGTCAGGCCGCACTACGTGAGCTGGCAGTCCTAAAGGAATCACCGATCCTGGTGTGCTCCTCACACTGTTGGGCAACCTTGGAGCATTCATTTACACACGGCCGTCCTGCCGCGGGGGAGCACCACTGCTTGTAAAGTAAGCGGGCCGCAGAACTGGGAAGCTGCACGGCTTATGCGGGAGGACTGGTACCAAATTGGACTTCCTAGCCCACGGAGCTCATTGAGGGCATGCATCAGCGATCCTCTTTTGTCCTGTACCTATTCAAGGTTTTAAGAGCGCAACACGGACACTACAATATCCATAATGCAATGGGAGACTGCGCATCCTATCAGCAGGCGGCAGCAGTGATTAAAAAAGTGTTCGCGCACGTCACAGAACAACGGAGGTGACCGGCCTTTGAAAAAGCTGGAAGAGAAACGCGTCAGGCCGCACTACGTGAGCTGGCAGTCCTAAAGGAATCACCGATCCTGGTGTGCTCCTCACACTGTTGGGCAACCTTGGAGCATTCATATATATATATATATATATATATATATATATATATATATATATATATATATATATATATTAACAACTTCGGCGCTCATGACGAGCTCAGCTCGTCATGAGTTACGCCGCTCGCACGCTGATGACGAGAATGCAGTGACCAAGGCGGTTGTACCGCCGAAACGCGTCTGACCTTGCATATGGAAATTAAAAAGCCATCTGTGCCACAAAGTATCACGGTGTCGGTGCCTGTTTTAAAAACGATGTCAGGATGGTGAAATATATATATATATTTGTGCATAGTAAATGGTTTTTTCTACATGTATAATAATGCGTAAATGTGAAATCGCAATATTTGCTGGTAACACTATAATACTGAGTTTTGAAAACATGTAGCGTCTTCAGACACACAAAAAACTGTTAAAAAATGCAATTAAGAAATATATGTGTGATAAGAACGTATCCCGAAAAGACTATGAGAACACAGTCTAACAAACAGTAAATTCTTGTATGTAAGTTAGAACTACATATCCCAGAAGTCTATGGGAATAGTAGAAAGCAAAAATGGTATAAACAGTTGCAAGAGAGTAATTTCACTTACCGTGAGCAAGGCCGTCAGGCTGAAACGCGTTGGTGTTAGACTGGGCACTGAAATAAATCTGTGAAAAGAAATTGCTGTGTGCGGTGTCTTTTGTATGAAAAATTACGTTTTGGCCATTGGTCTGGCCCAACGCCAGCACCAGCTGATGGGGGATCCTGTGACAAGACCACTTTGAGCAAAATATATATATATATATATATATATATATATATATATATATATATGTATATATATTTATATTTAACCACTTCGGCGCTCATGATGAGCTCAGCTCGTCATGAGTTACGCCGCTCGCACGCTGATGACGAGCTGAGCTCGTCATGTAACGAGGCTTTTTTAAAAACGCAGCGCGCAGCAGGAAAACCGCTAGCGCGCATGCGGATATATATATATATATTCACTGAAAAAACCATAGGTTATAGACCATATATAGTTAGGAATTAGCATTTACAAAACCTTGAAAATTCACTGAAAAAACTATAGGTTATAGACCATATATAGTTAGGAATTAGCATTTAAAAAACCTTATTTTACTCACACAAAACCATTGAAATTCCATATATAGTTAGTTGCACTAACTATATATCGCGCACCCGCAATCCACTGCTGATCATGTCACATATTACATCATTCATGACATGGCCAGTGACATCACTGATGACATCACTGATGACATCTCAAATGACATCACTGATGACATCTCAAATGACATCACTGATGACATCATCTAGTGTCTGTGTGTTTTTGTAAAGTTTAAATATGTTTTACATATTGAAGAATGAGTGGATGTATAAGTGTCTGGATGAAGGATTTAGTAGGTGCGTGACTGACTGTATGAGTGAGTGATTAAATGTGTCTCACTGAATGCATGGGTTAGTGACTAAACTGTCTTAATTTGTGCATCATTATGTCTGTTGTTCTGTAAACTGCTGCATGTGTTGATCATTAGCTATACGAGAGGCTATATGTGTTATTATTTGGTTGCCCAAGTATTTCTATGGGAGATTGAGTTTGTGTAGGGGTGGCTGGAAGGTGTGTGACTCTATGCATAGATGTGTGAGCAGTTTATTCACTAGGTGTATGAGTTCAAGAGTGCATGTGGAAACAGCTACATGGGCAGTTGACTGTGTGCATGAGTGTATTGATGAGTGAATGGATATCTCAATGCTACATGTCATAGTAAGTACATATGTAAAACACAGTACATGTGAGAGTTGGCATATATAAATAACTGTGCATGAGAGCCACTGAATGAGTGAGTAGTTGTATCGATCATTGTGAACTTGTATCAGGGATTGTATAAGAGAGTAAATATGTGTTAGTATATGTTTCAATAAGTAAGGTGTGTTTAACTGTATAGTTGAAGAAATGGAGGTGAGATTGTTTCTTTGCATGACTGACTGGGTGTGTGAGTAACTCCATGGATGAGTGGCAGTGTGTGAGTGTCTGTATACACTGAGTGTATCTAAGGTTATATTAGAGTCTGAAGAGGTTTATCGTATTAGCACAAGAATGATGTCAAATGAGATGTCATCAGTGATGTCATCAGTGATGTCATTTGAGATGTCATCAGTGTTGTCATCAGTGATGTCACTGACCATGTCATGAATGATGTAATATGTGACATGATCAGCAGTGGATTGCGGGTGCGCGATATATAGTTAGTGCAACTAACTATATATGGAATTTCAATGGTTTTGTGTGAGTAAAATAAGGTTTTTTAAATGCTAATTCCTAACTATATATGGTCTATAACCTATGGTTTTTTCAGTGAATTTTCAAGGTTTTGTAAATGCTAATTCCTAACTATATATGGTCTATAACCTATGGTTTTTTCAGTGAATTACAATGGTTTTTTAATAGCAAATATCATAAGCTGTCGAATGTCAAGTACGTGGTAAGTGAAAACATTTTCGTGTTTATGCACACTGATCTGCTTTGAATGGTGCCCCCCCCCCTCATTTCTATTAGGAGTACTCTCTCTTTGCAGATAGTGAAAGGTAGTTAACGCAGGCCTTTGCCCCCATTGTAATCCGTCGTGCCTGCTTCTCTCTCCATTTGATTGATTGTTATCCAAGTATTTACTGTTTTAGAATTAGTTCTCTTTGGTTCATTCTCTATTTACAAACAAACACAGAGTCGCAATACTCTGTTTAGTCTTTGCAGATAACGAAAAATCGTGTAAAAAAAAAGAAAAGGAATCGAGCAAAATCAGTAGGCCACTAATGGGATCTCTTTTTGACCTCGCTAAAATAGAAACATTAGGAACAACCCCTCATGACAAATACAAAACTAGTGAGATGAACTGAACTCCACACAATGATGGCTGCAAAACAGCTCGGCTCCGCCACCCACCCCGCCCAAAATAACGATAAAGAACGGCTGCCATGATTGGTTGCGGAATGACCACGACGGAGCTAAGAAATGGTGCTGCTCTCATGCTAACCCCAGCTTCAGTCTGAAACATCCAGAAACACTGTAGACTACCAATTCGATCAGTTCCGGTAGCGCCCCAATGTAACCCGGTAGAGAAGAACTAGCCCTCCCCTCTTTGACTGATGGTTCTTGTTGCCTGTCCCTTCTGTTGTCATTTAACAGAACTATTTAGCCTGCTGAAAGGGGTTGTGTTCCGACCGCTGGTTGGTGGAGACATTTTGACTATATTCTGTACCTGCGTTGTCGCGTAATGCGTCATATGACGCGCCGCGTTAGCGCATCCGGAAGTCATCCGGGGCGCGCAGCGCGTAACGTAAGCATAACAAGTCATGTGACTTGTTAATAAAACTTTTCATTGGTTCATTTTACTTTTCTTATTCTAATGATGAAAGGCTTGGTCATATGACCTAAAAATTACGCTTTTCATTACTTCCGAACATTATTTTTTCTTAAATATATGTTATAATGTTCCAGGCTAATGTACTTTCCCGGAAATTTTACAACTGTCCTGCAAGTAAAATATATTCTTTTTTCGAGAAAAAGAGCGTTTCTTCGTCCCATGACGGAGCCGTTGAGCAAAAGAGGGTCGACCTGCTGTCTTAGTCGCCGATACGCCTGAATATGAGATTCTTATCGATCACTTTATGTTGCAGGAATAGAAAACACAACAGCCCTTGACCATTTATCTTTACTGCGTTCCTTCGTATTATACCTTTTACCCTTCATGTAATTGGTCTGCTTTATTTCACTTGCCTTTTAATGATTCTAAAACAGTCACTATTATTAAAAACTTTACCAATGTATATACTACTACCATGTTTTCTTTTAAAAACCTTTATTGTGAAAATTTCATTATACAAATACGAGCCTATAACCACGTGGGCCTGCCACAGAGCAAACTGTAATCGTATATGATGAATAGACATTTACACTGTAGAGGAACGTAACGGGCGGGCCATTAGGTTGCAAGAACTAAGGTGTCTAACAGTTACGGAATCGGTGGACGTACATTTTATAATTAAAATACGACAGGGCCAGTTACAATAAAATTATCTAGATATACATTTGCGGGCAAGTACCATGGGTGACGTTAATTCGAACTTTCAACAGTACAGTAATCAATAACACATCAGAACTTAATATCAATAGGGATGTCGAAATATTCAATCAATTCTCGTCCCCGCCCGCCATGTGCTTCAAAACTGCATACGTATCTCGTGATTTCAAGGTTCTGCAACCAGTACACAACAAGGAGTTACGAGTCCCATTTATTCCGGCGCCATTTTGGGCGAGGACGGGCAGGTCCAGGATATAGTCAAAATGTCTCTACCAACCATCGACTATGATGATGTTCATATGCTGTATTTATTAGAGTAACACTCATCTGTCCACATGAAATTAATTTGCCACAATCTAAACATGTCATTTTAATCTTTCCAAAGTTCTTCTAAATATTTGGGACCGTTTCCCTTGCATCTGAAGCTCTCAGTGCCACTTCTTTGATGAATGTACTAGCAGGTCAGGGGTTCTCCTCCAAATCTCTCTTTTATGCAGCACTATAATTAATTGGTGCCACCTCTCCATATGACGATGCATGGTATAGTTACCACAACTATATTTTTTTTCGGTTCCTCTGGAGAGTTCATCGTGGCAGATGAAGCGTGTAACGTACCGGGCATTTACCTTTTTTTGCATGTACAGGAAAGGAAAAAAAAATCGAGCGTCCGAGTTCTAAGGTGTCCCAGGGCCATTTTAGTGGACCAGGCCCAAATCCAAAGAACAGGCCGCCATTTTGAGAGTCCTCTTGCAGCCGCCTGTCGCTGTAGCATCAAGAGCAGCCGAAACTCAGCTGAATGGCAACTGAAACGGTAAAGAGGCGCCCCACTACAGCAGACGAGCCTCCACCTAGGAAGGCCCATTCACGCCGGCTCCCCCCCCCTTCGGGCACCCCACGCCGTTATTCGGAGCAGTATTGTAGGATGGCCACACCAGTGCGGCAACTTGCTAGACATCACCTCGGTGGTAACCGAATCTCAACGCCTTGTGGTGTCTCCTATTCAGAAAACATTGTTATGCTGCCTTCGACCTATTCGCCGCAAGTGCGCACACAACTCAACTGCATAGCTTGCTAGACACCACCTCGGTGCCATCCGGATCTTGGAATGTCAGCACCTTTTGGTGTCTTCTCTTCAGAAAATATTGTTGCGCTGCCTTTGGCCCCATTCGCACATCGGTCCGCTACTGACGCCATCTCACAGGCTAATGGGGCGCCCCACGCCGAGTTTCAGCATTGTAGAATAACCACACCAGTACAGCAACTTGCTAGACATCACCTCGGTGCCATCCGGATCTCGGCGCCCCACTGCAGATGAAGTGCCTCTCAACTATGAAACCACCACGGTGACATCCGGATCTTGGCGCGTTGTGCTGCCTTCGGCCTATTCGCACATCGGTCCGCTGCTGACGCCATCTCACAGGCTAATGGGGCGACCCACGCCGAGTTTCAGCATTGTAGGATGACCACACCAGTACAGCAACTTGCTAGACATCACCTCGGTGCCATCCGGATCTCGGCGCCCCACTGCAGATGAAGTGCCTCTCAACTATGAAACCACCACGGTGACATCCGGATCTTGGCGCGTTGTGCTGCCTTCGGCCTATTCGCACATCGGTCCGCTACTGACGCCATCTCACAGGCTAATGGGGCGACCCACGCCGAGTTTCAGCATTGTAGGATGACCACACCAGTACAGCAACTTGCTAGACATCACCTCGGTGCCATCCGGATCTCGGCGCCCCACTGCAGATGAAGTGCCTCTCAACTATGAAACCACCACGGTGACATCCGGATCTTGGCGCGTTGTGCTGCCTTCGGCCTATTCGCACATCGGTCCGCTACTGACGCCATCTCACAGACTAATGGGGCGACCCACGCCGAGTTTCAGCATTGTAGGATGACCACACCAACTTGCTAGACATCACCTCAGTGCCATCCGAATCTTGGCATCTCAACGCCTAGTGGTATCTTCCATACAAAAAATATTGTTACGCTGCCTTTGGCCCCATTCGCACATCAGTCCGCAACTTAGACATCACCTCGGTGCCATCCGGATCTTGGCATCTCAGCGCCTTGTGGTGTCAGTCAGAAAATATTGTTGCGCTGCCTTTGGCCCCATTCGCACATCGGTCCGCTACTGACGCCATCTCACAGGCCAACGGGGCGCCCCACGCCGACTTTCAACATTGTAGGATGGCCACAGAAGTGCGACAACTTACTAGACACCACCTCGGTGCCATCCGGATCTTGGCGCGTTGTGCTGCCTTCGGCCTATTCGCACATCGGTCCGCTACTGATGCAAACTCACAGGCCAACGGGGCGCCCCACGCCGACTTTCAGCATTGTAGGATGACCACACCAGTGCTGCAACTTGCTGGACACCACCTCGGTGCCATCCGGATCTTGGCGCGTTGTATTGCCTTCGGCCTATTCGCACATCGGTCCGCTACTGACGCCGCCTCACGTGCCAACGTATTTTCTCCGCATTTTATACCCTATGCCACATAACAGGTCATGTGACTTGTTTATAAAACTTTTCATTGGTTCATTTTACTTTTGGTTTCCTAATGATGGAAGGCTTGATCATATGACCTAAAAACAACACTTTTCATTGGATGAAAACTTTTTTTTTCCCCCAAACGATGAAAGCCCCACCTTGTTTCTGGATGTTTCAGACTAAACTGGCGTCAGCATGAGAGCACCACCATCTCGTAGCTCCGTCGTGGTCATTCCGCGAGCAATCATGGCAGCCGCTCCCCACCAGAAGCCTGCAGGAGTCGGGGCCCCCAAAACTTTTGATGAATTCTCAAGGCGGAGGGGACGCTTTCGAGAATGGGGTCCAAGACCTAGCAGACAAGCGTGCGATTTCCAAGGTGTCCCAGGGCCATTTCAGTGGACCACGCCCAAAAAGGAAAGAGCCTGCCGCCATTTTGAGAGTCCTGTGGCAGCCGCCTATCGCTGCACCGCAAGAGTGGGCGCAACTCAGCTGAATGGCGGATTTTGACACAGTGGACCAAAAGCGGACGGAATGGCAACTGAAACGGTAAAGGGGCGCCCCACTAAAACAGATGAGACAACACCTGGAGAGGCCCGTTCACGCCGCCTCCCCCGGGGCGCCCCACGCCGTTATTCGGAGCAGCATTGTAGGATACCAAAACCAGTGCGGCAACTTACTGGACATCACCTTGGTGCCATCGTTCTGCTGCCTTGGAACTATTCGCACAACAGTTTGCTACTGATGACCCACCCCCCGCGACGCCCCACGCCGTTATTTGCTGGGTGGCAACTTACTAGACATCACTTTCGTGTCATCTAGATTTCGGCGCGTTCTGCTGCCTTGGAACTATTCGCACAACAGTTTGCTACTGATGACCCACCCCCCGCGACGCCCCATGCCGGAAATCTGGACGTTGTGCTGCGTTGGGACTATTCGCACAGCCGACCGCTACTTCGTTGTTTTTCCCTAAAAATGTTTATATGTTATTACTATTTTTGTTTTCTTGTATATATTTATAAATTATTAAAGTTTTATAATCTTACTACTTTGTCGGTGTGCTATATATTTTTAATGTGACACATAATTGTAAAAACTTTGATGTACAAAGAGTCATCCCTGGAATCTTCCGCTTCACGCTCGGTCCCCTCCCCAATCACAATACAGGATGGTTTTCAGATAATAGCAACGCTTCTGCTGTGACGGATCTCATCGAGTGTGGGCCTTGATCTACTATAACTCCTTTGAAGAGGGGTGATTCTTTACAGCTGTGGCCATAAACTACATCTGCAGGGCTAGCTGATAGCCTAGGACCGGCCTGGACAATCGGACACAGAGGAAAAGGAGTGTCAGAGGGTGCGGTAGTGAATAGGGCGAAAGGGAGGTGTCGGGCGGGCACAGGGTGTGATTCTCAGGGAAGAGCAGCGCAGATGGGGGGAGGTTTATTACCCATGCATAAGACAGAGAGCGGGGGTGACCACTGCCTGGGTGAGATGCTTGCGAGGGTGGGGAGCCATGCTAAGGATCGACAGCGTGCACAGAGTGGGTCTGGTCAAGGCATCTAAAATGGCTGCCGTGCACGACAAAAGTGTGGCATTTGAAAAAAGACAAGATGGCGCACACAATGTTTTTCAACAATTCCTGATTTCCTTCGAATCGAACGTTAACAGACGTTGGGGCATATTACCAAAGTTAAGCGATATTTATCCCTAACGATGCATTGCAAAGATTTTTTTACCGTCAGAAATTATCGCAGATAAACCTTGCTATTATCAAGGTTTATCGCAAATACGATAAAAAACGACCGCAATGCATTAATATCGCTGAAAACTCAGCGATATTCATGCATTACCGAGCTAATGCTCTTAGCCATGTTATCCACCTCCCATTGGATAACATGGCTAAGAACTGCTCAGGGCAGCTGTTACTTTTTGGAGATATTCGCGCTTATCTCGAATATTTCCAAAAGTTGATAATAGGAGATAGCGATGTTAGCATGCCCACTTTGCATGTCATTAGTGATAAATATCACTCACATGCAAAGTGGGACCCAAGATGGTCGCTATCTCCTACTAGCCGTCGCTAACTGGTGTTAGCAACAGCTAGGTAATACAGATATAATTTTATCTCCGCGAAGCGGAGCGCTGTTACAGATATATATCTTGTTTTTGAACGTTAATTTCTCAAAATGCACTGAAGCACATATATTGAGACATAGCAAAGGCACATCGGGCTACCAGTCCCTAATATTTTACCAAGTTTCGTGCAAATCCATTCAGCCGTTCGATTATTATTATTATTTTATTTTTTTGCCCCGCGGGGCCCTTTTAAAACCTCCACATCAAACCTAGGGGGTCAGCGAGGATCTACTATGCCCCCTTATGGTCATTTGCCCCTTCGCTTTGGCCTCCTCTTGTCTCTCGATCCTACCGAGAGACAAGATGGCGGCCGCTACGTACTGTTTGGAATGTTTACAGACACCGGAGAGCCAATCAGCTTCGCTTCGCAAAGCTCCGTAACGTGAAAAGTACGCGAAGCGGTGCGCTGTTACAGATATATATCTTTTTTTGAACGTTAATTTCTCAAAATCCACTGAAGCACATATATTGAGACCTAGCAAAGGCACATCGGGCTACCAGTCCCTACAATTTTGCCAAGTTTCGTGCAAATCCATTCAGCCGTTCGATTATTATTATTATTTTTTTTTTTTGCCCCGCGGGGCCCTTTTAAAACCTCCACATCAAACCTAGGGGGTCAGCGAGGATCTACTATTCCCCCTTATGGTCATTTGCCCCTTCGCTTTGGCCTCCTCTTGTCTCTCGATCCTACCGAGAGACAAGATGGCGGCCGCTACGGACTGTTTGGAATGTTGACAGATGCCAGAGAACCAATCAGCTTCGCTTCACAAAGCTCCGTTGCGCGAAAAGTACGCGTCCTAGGCCGCTGCCCGGTCCGCTGTTACAGATATATATCTTTTTTTAAACGTTAATTTCTCAAAATCCACTGGAGCACATATATTGAGACCTACAAAAGGCACATCGGGCTACCAGTCCCTACAATTTTGCCAAGTTTCGTGCAAATCCATTCAGCCGTTCGGGCTAAAAGTGAGGCCAACCGCCCTATGGAAAACTCAATGTTAAAAACACGTTTTGGGACCCCCCTTTTTTCTCGGCCCCCACTAGACGAACCCCCCCCAAATTTTCAAGGGCTGCTCAGAAACAAAATGTGCCATTTTCCTGAAAATTTCAGCCAATTCCAACCACAAACGCCAAAGTTATTAGACATAGAATTTTCAAAAAACCCATAGAGAAAAAATCCTAACTATATATACCATATATATATATATATATATATATATATATATATATATATATATATATATATATATATATATATATATATATATATATATATATATATATATATATATTTTTTTTTTGCACAAAAACTAAGATCACAGCACACCTCTCGGTTTCCAAGATGTTGTTTATTGCAGATCACAAAAAAACTCTCCTACGCGTTTCGAACCAACTTCCTGTTCACGGTAGTCTTTCACATTTGTCCCTTCTCTATTTTACTATTTATAGCCTTGCACTTATTCACTACTCTAGTGCATTGTGGGCTCTGTAGTTTATTCACTACTTGTGCTCTTTCAATTAATGTCATTATCAGTTTTTAAACATGCATATGTAATCCTGTCCACAACCGCATAATGCCTGGGTGTGTCAATCATATATATCAGCAATATATAAGCGCCCACAACAATTATATTTGAAATTGAGGCGCAAGTGTGCTACCGTGCACACAGGAGCAATCGGCATTGCCAGTATTGAACCTGATTGCAGATTTGAGTTGTAGTAACTATTTAGGTTACAGGGCTGAGTGCCCTTTACTTTCCCGGCAATATCGCTGCGTCATGGAGTCCATTACATATTTAAATCAAATTTATGTGTATAAAACGACTATTTAGCAATCACATTTTCCTTTCATTGTTCTCTTTTTTACTTTTGCTTTTTTGCTTACCATACCTGAGTACACAATTGCACGGGATATTACTTTAGATATGGTATTGCTCTATTGTCATCCGGAGGAGCCACATTATTTTACATTGACCATCAATTCACTTGGTACAGACAATAATTCAAAACATCTTTATGTCTTAGAGATAACTCAAGTCCAGTTCCAATTAATCAATGTCTTTGTCAATGTTTCTATAGATGGACATACATCTCTTCGTCCCCATTTAAACCCATGGGGTGTTTTGTTTTAAATCTCATTATCATTTTGGACTCTAATCTGCCCAGTTTCTGGATGCGGTTGCCACCGCGTTCAATTGGGGGGATGGTTGCCTGTCCCAAATATTTTATGTCCAACCAAGTTTTCCCTATTGTGTGTTTTTCGATGTTTAGCAATGGCATATGCAAAGTCATCATTTTGTATCGCGTGTGTATGCTCTAATATGCGTTTCTTTAGGGGACATATTGTACTTCCTATGTACTGTTTTCTACAAAAACATTCAAGTATGTATACAACAAACGTTGAGTCGCAGGTTATAGTTTCTCTGATTTCAAATATCTTGCCAGTTGGATCCTTTAAACTCTTGATATTTTTCCCAATTCTGCACGCTTTGCATACCATGCATTTGGTGAAACCTTTTGATCCTTTCTATTGACCAGAGTTTCTGCTCTTGTTTTCTGTCTTGCTTTGCCTTCGCCTCTCTCTGTATCTGTATGTTTGTATCCCCGTTGTAGGAAGCGTTTTTTTGTATCGCAGAAATTTTTTTCCATTTCTTGGTCTTCCGAGCAATTCCTTTTCATTCGCAATAGATCTCCATACGGAATGCTCTTCTTTAACGATTGGGGATGAAAGCTTAACCCATGGAGGAGGCTATTGGTTGCTTTCTTTTTTCTATGTGCAGTAGTGTGAATTCTGTAATTTTTTATGTACATTTTTGTGTCCAAGAATTCCACTTCCTTTGAGCTTTTTGTGTAGGTAAATTTCAAGCCCACATCATTTTCATTTAATACATCAAAGAAAGTTCGAAATTCAGTTTCTGTTCCTCTCCATAGAATAAATAAGTCATCGATGAAGTGTAGCCAAAAGGCTACGCTCACCATATGATGGTCGTTTCCTTCTCTCCAAACTATGTTCTTCTCCCACCACCCCATCATGAGATTCGCATAGCTCGAAGAGAAGGAAACTCCCATCGCAGTACCGCAGCATTGGACATAGAGTCTTATTGAAAAGAAAGATGTTGTTGTAGAGGCACATGGTTATCATGTCGTAGGAGAGTTTTTTTGTGATGTGCAATAAACAACATCTTGGAAACCGAGAGGTGTGCCGTGATCTTAGTTTTTGTGCAAATACTTAAACGAGACATTGTTCTGGTCTCGAAGCGGGCACCGACTGTAAAGCGCTCCCTCCTACTCATGACTCTTTGTGGAAATATATATGTATATATATATATATATATATATATATATATATATATATATATATATATATATATATATATATATATATATATATATATATATATATATATATATATATATATATATATATATATATTACTTTAGTTATAGTTAGGACCTATTTTCCATAGGAAATCTGCAACATTCTATTCCCAATACCTTTGGTGCCGGTTGACGAATCTTCACGAAGTTTTCAAAACTCGTGGGGTGCTCTGGCCCGCTCCTATCCTGAAAGTTTGGGGGCGATTCGTCAAGTGGGGGCCGAGAAAAAAGGCCAAACTGCTGAACGGAATCGCACCAAATTTTGCATAAAGGTAGCCCTTGGTTCAAAAGCGCACTTTTTTTTTAATGGTGTAAATCCTGTTCAGTAGTTCCTGAGAAATTCAAAAAATAGTGGTGAAAAAAATAATTTCACATAGGAAAATTTGGACACTGTTATAGCAAAAGCTGCTGAAAGGAATTACACCACATTTAGCAAAACGGTATGGCTTGGCTCAGAAAACAACCTTTTTAAAAATGGTGTAAATCCGTTCAGTAGTTTTTGAGAAATTAAGGAATAAAGATAGTGATATTTATGGCCGTGGTGGATCCGCGGACCCTCCCGATCACAAGCTTTATGGTAATTGATTGTCAACACTCCAAACCAGGAAATGTTGGCAGCCATCCTGTGCCTTCTAGGCAAAAAGAAAAAAAAATTGTAAAAAAACCTGGCAAAATCCACGGAGGATCTGCGGATCCGGCCGTGAACAAAAAAAACAAAGCGCTTTGTTGCTATTTAGCCCCCGGGGGGGCCAAGCCCCAGGGGCAATACTGTTATGTAATGAAGCAATTATGTGGGGGGGGCTCAGCACCCCCCCCAGCCCCAGGGCTACAAAAATGATATGGGTGGGGGGGCTCAAATGCCCCCCAAGCCCCGGGGACCGCCACCCCGGGGCTTTAAATTTGAATGTGGGGGACATCCAAGCCCCCCAGCCCCAGGGAATGCCACCCCCAGGGCTTTAATTAAATATTTATGTAGCGGGGGCACAGGGCCCCCTGCTACCCAGGGGACCACCATCCCCTGGGGCTTTTAAAAAAAAATAAACCTGTGTAGAGGGGTTGAGCCCCCCACACGCCCCGGGAACCGTCACCTTCCCGGGGCACTAAGTCTTTAAATTTGGGGGTCTGTTAAGGACCTCCAAACCCTGGGGACCACCACCCCCTGGGGCTTAGAAAATGTTGGGAGGGGGGGCCGCGTGGCCCCCCTCCTGGAGCCCTTGATGGCCCTGGGGACCACCATCCACCAGGGCCGGCTCCTGCAGTGTCACGGGGTGCCCACCCCGGGACACTGTAGTTTGCTATGGCAGGCTCGCGGCTCCCGCCCTGCCATAGCAAACTGCTTTGGAAACCTGCTCTCTCTTCCAAAAACCAAAGAAGATTGCTTTTCCACACAGGGACCTGCATCTTAGCAGCTCCCCATGTGGAAAAGCAATGCCAGCTCCCGAGGGACGTGGGGAGCCGGCGGGATCTTTGGGGATTAGGGACGCCCCCACAGTCCCCAAGCCCTGGGGGATGGGGTCCCGGGGGTACAAGTGGCCCAGGAGGGGGGGCCAGACACTCCATCCCCATAATTTAAATATTAAAAAAAGAAAAAGAAAAAAAGAAAGGCCGGCCCTGGGAGAAGGGTCACCGGGCCCATAAGTGGCCTGAGGAGGGGGACAACGCAGTCCCCCTCCAAAAGAATTTAAAACAAAAAAAAGGCCATGCCCCAGGGGATGGGATCCCCGGGGCCGATTAAGGCCTCGGTTAGGGGGGGCCACGCGGCCCTCTTCCAATTTATTATCATTATTATTTTTAATTCGAGGGCAGGCCCTGTGGGATGCGGTCCCCAGGGCCAATAAATTAGAAAAATAAGGGGGGCCACACAGCCCCCGTTAAAAAAAATAAATAAATAGGCCACGCCCCCTCCTTGCAGCACTCTGCAAACGTGCCACCTGGCACGTTTGCAGATGGGGAACGAATTCCCCTTGAATACTGTGGGTCCCTGGGGGCCAACTAGCCCACCAGGAACCTCCAGTATGCGCCAGGGGGCTGCGTTGCAGAGAGGTGTTCTGAGGCCACGCCCCTTTTTACAACTCTCTGCAATGCAGCTCTGTGGTGCTTAATGGAGATAGCTGGTGTGCTAGTTGCACCCCAGGGACCCTCAGGATTCAAGGGGAGTCAATTCCCCAACTTAAAATGTGCCACGGGTCGCGTTTGCACAGTGGTGAAGGGGGGGAGGGGCCTGAGGTGACATGTGTGTAAACACGCCCTGTGGTGCATTTTAAGTTGAGGAATTAATTCCTCTTCAATCCTGAGGGTCCCTGGGGGCCAACTAGTCCACCAAGTTCATCCAGTAAGCACCACAGAGCTGCATTGCAGAGAGGTAGTGCAGGCCGTGCCCCTTTTTACACCTGTCTGCAATTGGGCTTACTGGAGGTACCTAGTGGGCTAATTTGCCCCTAGGGACCCTCAGGATTCAAGGGGACTTAATCTCCCAACTTAAAACGGCCACTGGGCGTGTTTACACAGTGGGGAAGGGAGGGGACGGGGCCTGACGTGACATGTGCAAACACGCCCTATGGCGCTTTTTAAGTTGGGGAAATAGTTCCTCTTCAATCCTGAGGGCCCCTGGGGGCTAAATACCCCAACAGGTGCTTCCAGTAAACGCCACTGCGCTGCGTTGCAGAGAGGTTGTCCAGGCCGTGCCACTTTTTACACCTCTCGGCAACGCAGCTCTATGGCGCTTACTGGAGGTACCTAGTGCACAAGTTGGACCCTAGGGACCCTCAGGATTCAAATGAACTTAATCTCACAAATTAAAATGGCCACAGGGCGTGTTTACACAGTGGTGAAGGGAGGGGACGGGGCCTGTGTGGCGTGTTAAGTTGGGGAAATAATTCCATTCAATCCTGAGGGCTCCGGGGAGCCAACTAGCCCACCAGGTGCTTCCAATAAGCACCACTGCGCTGTGTTGCAGAGAGGTGGTCTAGGCCATGCCCCTTTTTACACCTCTCGCCAACGCAGCTATGTGGCGCTTACTGGAGGTACCTAGTGGGCTTGTTGGACCCTAGGGATCCTCAGGTTTCAAGGGGACTTAATCTCCCAACTTGAAATGGCCTCAGGGCGCGTTTACACAGTGGTGAAGGGAGGGGACGGAGCCTGAGGTGAGATGTGCAAACACGCCCTGTGGTGCGTTTTAAAATGGGGAAATAATTCCCCTGCAATCCTGAGGGACCCTGGGGGACAACTAGCCCACCAGGTGCTTCCAGTAAGCACCACTGCACTGCGTTGCAGAGAAGTGGTCTAGGCCGTGCCCCTTTTTATATCTCTCTGCAACGCAGCTCTGTGGCGCTTACTGGAGGTACCCAGTGGGCTAGTTGGACCCTAGGGACCCTCAGGATTCAAGGGGACTTAATCTCCCAAATTGAAATGGCCACAGGGCGCATTTGCACAGTGGTGAAGGGCGGGAACGGGGCCTGAGGTGACGTGTGCAAACACGCCCTGTGGCGCGTTTTAAGTTGGGGAAATAATTCCCCTTCAATCCTATGTTAAGTGAGTACATGTATGAGTGACTGTATAGGACTGTTGGTGAATGAGTGGATGTGTATGTAGATCTTGGAATTACTAAATAGGTTGTTGTAACTGCCATTAGTATATCTATTCTTTTGAAAATGTTAGTTTCTATTTTTGAGTGTGTGTATCAAAGGTTATATTAGGGTGAGAGGAGGTCTGCCACTCTATCATAAGGACGATGTCATCAGTGATGTCATAAGTGATGTCATTTGAGATGTCATCAGTGATGTCATGAGTGATGTCACTGACCATGTCATGAGTGATGTAATATGTGACGTCTTCAGCAGTGCATTGTGGACGCGCGAGTTATAGTTAGCTGAACTAACTATAACGGGGGAATTTCAATAGTTTTGTACGAGTGAAATGTCCAGCTAACTATAACGCCCCTGAAACCTATGTTTTTTTCAGTGAATATATATATATATATTTTTTTGCAACTAAAGACATGCCGCACTCTTTGATGTATATTTATTTTAAACAGACTCAATCCTTGATCATACGGACACATTTCAGCCACACAGGGCCTTGATCACGGTTGGTAGACATTACCCACAATTCAGCATATATACTCTGTGCTTCCAGCTCAGCCCACGATGAAGCCTTCTGAGAGATGTAGATCGTAACAATTATGAGTCACCTTTGCTAAACGGAAAGTAATACCATTGTAATTTGTGAAAGGGCTGCATTTTAGACTCTAACCAATTTAACCTCTTGATCATATATTCAGTGACATACTTCCAAAGCTTCCATAATATGCACGTTTTATACATTTAAGTGCATATCAAGTACTTTACTGCTCAGTGCAAGGACCTGCATGGAGGTTTCTAGGTGCTAGTTATTTGGTAGTAAAAACATCTGCATACAGACTTATAAGTGACAACCATAGTGCATACAACCTATCTTAATTAAATTGGTCCCTCCAAAACACATTATGTAAAAACTAAATAGAAGAAAAGGATAAAAATATCAAAACATAGAGGTCATTTCAAGAGGCAACGGGACATTCTTCCATAGATTTTACATGTCTCAGTGAGCCATCATAGGTCTAAGACCTTCTAAACACACATATTACTTTGTGGTGAAACACATTATGTGAAAACTAGAAAGAAGAAGAGGATAAGAATATCCCATTTTAACTTCTGGAGCACCTTCCACAAACTCTATGAGAAAATCATGAGAGAAAACCGTTTTCTCTCAAATATTGTTCATCAAATCCCAGCACAGGGTTTACATTTTTTCACGTAGTAAAAGCACCTGACAATTCACCATTTATATTCTGACTAAAATATGTTATCACCCTTTGCATTTGCTCCTTTTTGTGACATGCAAATCTTAGCATTTACCACATGCATTCCAATGGGGATCTGTCGCGATGTCTGTAGCACATAGGTACTTGAACTGCCACTAACCTCGGGAGATCACCAGTGGGAACAATGAGATGCAGAATGCCCCCCTATTCCCTGAGGCGCAACCCCACACAGAGTGAAGAAAACACTACTATGTGAAAAGCACCCGGGGGAAATAGGAAGTGGAGAAAACAAAAAATAAACGGCTGGCCAACCGAGTGTCTCCTAGTCCTGCTTCTTTTTTCGGTTTTCAGCTCAGATGCAGAAGGAGCCCCCTGGGCATTGAACTATGCATAAGAAACAAAAACAAGAAGTTGTGAGTTAAGCGCTGATCCTGAACAGACCAGGCATACCAAACATTCATTAGGACATAAGTACCCTTCTACTCACACAATAATTTAGCAGTATGCGCAGGATAGGGATAGAGGCTTGAGCCTACCCACATATTGTTGTCTGCCTCTGGTAATGTTTTTCCTCGGGGTTCAGAATGTCCTGCACTGATCCCAAAGGCAAAGAACTACTGTAGATGAAAGCCCCAATAGCTGTTGCTTCACAGAAACGGAGCCCTCCGTGAGCTAGCACGTCATAGAAAACAAAAAGAAGTCCAACTTAAAACAGGGTACCTGGAAGAGCACTCCTGTGCGACCCCTCTTCCTAGCCAGGAAAAGGTCTTTGCTCGGCCAAGTGTTGCCAGGCGCCTGGAGTTCTCGACAAGAGTGTTCCTGCCGTGCAGAGCCCTCGCTGTGAAAGCTTTCGTGTACCCTCGCTGACGCGAGAGTTGGCCTGCGAACCGCTCGGTTCCAAGCTCACCACAATGGACTTTGAATCCCCAGGAGTCCACCAGGAACAGGAACCAGTGTTTCTTTGAATCCCTAGGAGTCCACCGGGAACAGGAACCAGTGTTTCTTTGAATCATGGAAGCAAATACCATCCGTGTATAAATCCGATTGAGAAAACACGAAGGATTGTCAAGCCCCGATCCCGAGAAAGGGAGGGGCTTTGTAGAAGCGAATCGGGCGGCAATGCCGAATTCGACTTCCGGTTTGGCAGCCATATGATTTCTGGGACATGTAGTGCCTTGTGCTCATGATACCCCTGGTGGTCCCTTACGCGCCACACATTCCATCAAGCTATTGGTTTCTTGGGAGTGAGAAGGGGGAATCGCCCTGTATGCGCCGCGCCCTCGCGCCCTGACACAAATTGCAACAGGGTCATGTCCCAGAGTAATGTAAAAGCTGCCAACACATACTGTGCATGTTGTGAACGGCCAATCAAGGTAGGGTCCCCTTGACATGCCGCTGGGGTCAGGGTGTGCTCACCCGGCCCCCTTATACATGTTTGTTTTTTATTTTCAGGACACAGAACCAATGTCCCTGAGTCCTTTAATGACTGCCACAACTTATGCAGGTAATGTACAGCCAATCATGATTGACTAGTTCCATATAGAGTGGCCAATCAAAACAGATCTGGACACCGATTGTCCAGATATACCTAACATTTTAACTCCTGCATACCCAACGCACACCCCTCTTTAAATGAACAATTTAAAAAAATGTCTGAATGGATGTACATCAGATAAGCATGCTTTCTGATAAGAGTTGTAGCTTTCTGCCAAATTTGGTGGAATTCACTTCAGCCATTCTTTCTGTATTGCTTCACAAAATTTCCAATGGGAATTAACATGGGAAATCAACATTTTGTGAACCTCCCCTCTTTTTGGCTCCCGCTTCAGAAATCACACCAAATCTTTCCAGGAAGCTGCTCAGGTGGATGTACATTTTTAGGTTTTGTGTAGAGATGGCGAACAGTATTACATCCGGTTAACTGGTAGCTTATTCAACTAAGGTCTGGCATGCCAATTTATCTACTGTCCCAAACAGAACTTTCCTCCAATTTGCGGACATTCCTTATCATTTAGTCCCAACCTGACACCTATGGAGCTAATTAATCGCCACACTTCCTCTCAATGTGTCCTTTTGCAAATCTGCATAATTCAACACTGTAATATTTTTGGTGTCTCCAATGTGGCTCCCTCACACCACTTAACACCGTTACAACTTGCTGAGAGGCTTAAGAACATCCCAAACCTATCCTTTCTTTTAGGTAAATTGAGTAACAGACATTAGAATGCACAGGTCCACATACACTAATGTGACCAATGCAAAGAGTCATATTTTACTTTTGAAATAGATCACTTTGTGTGCATTTCAATTAATAAAAATAAGTAACATTGTAGCAGCTTCCATTTAAAAAAACAGCAGATCATTGTTAAGATATAAACCTCATTTAGTTTATCAGATTGAACCTACATGATGTTTGATGGTGTGTACAATAATTTTCTTTGCTAAATATATGAGTGAGAAAAGATATGCATTTGTGGCTGCTGTCCTCCTATGAAGCATACCATGGACCGAAGTAAACACAAACCTTTCTGTACTGCTGCTGGAAGTATTTGTTGCAATATGTTGTTCTTTAATTTAAAATGCCTTGGCATAAAGACACCAATGAATGTAATATACAAAAGATTATTACAATAAATACCATTGAACTATATGGAAAATATGCTTTTAATTCTGTATTACATTTACTATGAAATCATATTCAGTAGAGGTGTCTAATTGCTGCAAAAATGTTCAATTGCCCAATGACTCCCTTTATGAACTTAAGTACATCTGGCGTATTAATTTATTATTTTAAGCAAATGTTATAGCAATCGCTTCTGAGTACTGCACACATCCTAATTTTTCTTTCACCATTTGCCTTTCAGCTCTTCTTTATGCAACTATTTTTGGAAATGTTACCACAATTTTCCAGCAAATGTATGCCAACACCAACAGGTACCACGAGGTGCTAAACAATGTGCGGGACTTTCTCAAACTATATCAAGTCCCAAAAGGCCTAAGTGAACGAGTTATGGACTATATTGTTTCTACCTGGTCCATGTCCAAAGGCATTGACACAGAGAAGGTACGAGTGCATGAGGTAAAAATCCAGACATTATACATTTCAATTCATTCTATATTCATGAAATTATTAGAAGAAAACTGTCCTTAGAACACTTTCTTAATGAAATGCTATCTACGTATTTTATTCAAGAAATTTGGCAAGAAGAGCAGTGGTGTATGATCGTAGTTGCAAAAGGTTCACAGCTCATTTCAAGTGTTCTTAATACCACAACTAAAATGGATGTATTCATGAGTTTTTTAAATGTTATTTTAGTACAGGTAGCCAATGTTTTTACTGTGGCCCTTAGATTAAAATGTTTAACCAAGGTCACCACTGTGTGTATGCTTTGTTAAGATTATCTTTTGTTCACTCTCATCCAAAAATCCCCTTCTCATCACATCACAAAAGATTTCTGACCAAAGTACAATAAATTGTTATAGGGAGGCTTGAGATTCGTTATGACACTTCTTAACAAGTTCAAAATCTGATGGGACCGCCTAAATAGATTGTAATAAGGTAGAATGTGCTTTAAAGCAGTTGAAATCAAATCATCTAATGGGTTACTCAGGGCAGTTCACAACCTGAAAGGTAACCATCTCCCCAATCGATGTACACCAAATCATAATCTCGGCAGATCCCCTATCAACATCCAGACACATAAAGAGTGCCTCCCTATTGTATGTAACAATGCTATTAAACAACTACCATTAATCAATCAATTCTCAAGGGAGCTGATTCCCTACAGGATTTTGGTTATGGTGTGTGACATGAGAGGAGAGTTGCAAGTAGGTTATGACTGTTAAATACATTTTCGAGAAATGTATAACCCGAGAAGAGCCCTAACATATCCTCTGTAAACAAAATGAAATCTATAATGCCACAGCAGCCTCTGCCTGTGGAAGTTGGCTTTAAAATAGGAGGACCATCAAGTGAGTCAAAAGCAAAATGCAGTTGGTGCTTAACAACAAGTTCATTAAGAGTCTACCCATAGGGGTTGTGGCTAAAGTGCATTAAAGGTTCAGCATGAATATCGCTTAGATCAAAAATCGCCACACTTTACTTAGTCACAGCAAGGAATGTTAAAATCGCCCTTCCAGAAACTCTCTAACTCTCTACTTATAATATTGATAATACTACACTTGATGGTATCACAACATTTGTTATAATAATTTATAACCTAAAGCTTTTTGGAGCAGTACGTCAACCAGAGGAAATGAAATCTCATGTCCACTCTGGTACAACAGCCGGGAAATGAGTTGGATATCAGGGCTAATATCCCACACTTCACCCTCCTCTTAAGCTCCAGGGTAGGCGGAGTAAAGTATGACAAACAGCCTTGTATATGACACAGATTAACCAACCATGTCTCTTGAAGTGTGATTATTGTGTAGCTGGGTATAAGATCTTGCCATTGGGAATTTCACGTTTTGGAACCCAAACCTGACATATTCCATGTTCCTATTTTCCTGACTATCTGGTACAAAACTCACACTATGGCCAGAGGTTATACAAGAGCGCCCAGGAGAAGTATAGCCACATTAATCATTGCTACCATCGATATGGCTATTGAAGGCATTGCATGACCCAGACCTAAAAGGAGCTGTGCAATTCATTATTTGTCATTCCATGAGAGAGTCAAATCTAATATGGAGTGGGAGATGATGTACTAAGGTAGCAGCTCCCTGCTGCACTGTCCTTGGGCCCTAGGATAAACCTGCAAGTCATAGATTGTTTTTGGTCTATAGAAAAATTCCAGAGACACCTACTATTCTGCGTTGGGTCTCCATGTAATTGAAGAGTCTCGAAAAGTTTCTTCTGACTAGATACCCAGTCCAAAACCTAACAATGAATGACACAATCGCCGTCACCAAATTTCTGACTATTATCAATCCATGCAACTCTTTGCACCATATTAATGTCCCTGGGTAAGGCAGTACCCTCTTTTAACCATAGGTTAAACCAATGAGTGACCTTATTGTTGATTATGCATTTCTACTTTGCCGGGGCCAGGGGACGAATACCTTTCAAAATGATATATATAGGGTGTGGCAGCAGGTGGAAGGTCCAAAATGCGCTGATTCTCAGCTCTCAGAGAGTGACTCTCAGTTTTGCTGCTCTGTGTGGGAACGGTGCAGGCCAATGGTTCCTGCTAGGGGGCACATCTTTTCTTTTTATGGGAACACTAATTTTGATGTGGAAATAATAATTTCTTCTTAGAGTGCCGGTGTCTTTTTTAGACATGTCCAATCTGTGCCCCGCATTGAGGGGACGTTTTGTCAGCAATTTTTATATTGCTTCAAGATGGCTTGATATGATTTCCATAAAGCTAACCAGCCGTTTCTCCAGTTTTTTTAGCAGAAGATGAGCGAGTTTAAGATCCCTTTTAGACGTAACTGCTGTAGTGGGGTTTCTTCTCCTAGATATATGCTGTAACAAGGATAAGCTTGACCCCTTTTTGGCACCACCATTAGATGAATCTCCCATACCCTCATTTTTCTTTGCTTGGGCTGAAATACACAGTGAGTTTGAACTCTTCTTAGAGCTCTGGATATTGGCCTCTTCAACGATCGCCGGCACAGCAGAGACGCAAGGGTTAGCCCTACTAACCCTGCAGCCAGATCTACCAGCATGTAATTCAGTTGGCAGCGAAGCATGAGATGGTCTCAAATCTGTGAAGTAATTTTGTATAGTGGCCTAGGTTTTCCTAGATTGACCCCTGTGGTATTTTTTACCTGCATTGTACCTGCATCAAGTTCATGATCAACAACCCCCATGGCATTAGATAATAACTTAGCTATAGAGTTAAGTGTAAGTCTCTACTTACTGACAGGTTGCATTGCCTTCCTTTTACCGATATTTCCTTTAATGAAGAAGGGTTTTAAGAGCTCCTTTTTCCTCTTCTGTTGTATTTTTTCCGGGCCATTGTCTTCCTCTTCCCCTTCCTCTCCGTGACAGCGATATTGGGAGCGGAACCGCCCAACTCCACAATTCCAGTCACGGAGAGGAAGGGGAAGAGGAAGACAATGGCCCGGAAAAAATGCAACAGAAGAGGAAAAAGGAGCAAGTGGCGGAGCAGAGAGGACAGGAGTGGAGACACGAACCATGAGGCAGAAACGGAAATAATGGATGAATTACAAGTAATAAATTTATCAGAAAGACAATTAACAACAACGGAAACATCCTTATTGAAGAGGGGAATAAACTTTTGTCCCAAAAGCCATATGAACCTGGCGCAGGTGAGAATTGACCTTTACCTGTATATCAGAAAAATCAAGCTAGCAAAAGCGTTCAGAGAAAAAACATTGAAAGAGCGAAACATCACCCAACCAGTAACAACTGAGGGAAATCTACAACTTACAGATGCAGAAGGCTTTCTGACTCTAATGAATATAACTCAGGATCCAATGCAAGAAGTGACCCTTTCACAGGCTGTAACACAATGTGGAGCAGGATTGAGTGGGAAAAAACCGAAATCAAAGTTCTACCCACAATTGACTCCCGGAAACAAAGTGGATCTGTTTCAAGAAGCAGTAATACAGGACTTGTATAAATTGAAATTGAATTATGGTCAAGACAACCTAACAAAAGAGGAACGACTGGCACTAAAAAACCTATCGGAGGATGACAAAATAGAAATAAAAATTGCCGACAAGGGCGGTAACGTGATAATTCTGGATCGCAATGCATATGCAATGGAAGCTAACAGACAATTAAGAAATCATATGCATTATGAAAAATTGAAAAGCAATCCAACCATGGATATAAAGAACAAAATTGACGATAAACTAACTGTATGGAAAACAAACGGATTAATCGATGATATGGAACAAAAATTCCTCACGGTAACTCACCCAATACTGGCAACCATTTACTTCTTGCCTAAGATTCATAAGGACCAAAAAAATCCACCTGGAAGACCAATAATATCCGCAAAGGGCTCATTGTTGGAGCCAATGGCGGAATACATCGATCACTTCCTAAAGCCTTCTGTGTCAAAATTAAACTCCTACATCCAGGACACGAGTGATCTATTACGAACCTTATTAGACACACCGTGGCAAGAATCCTATTGGTTGATCTCAATGGATGTGATTGGTTTATACACCAATATTGATAATGAAATGGGTGTAAGAGCATGCAACTTCTTCCTGAAGGAGAGAAATTTGGAATTCAGCAGCCATAACCAGATGCTACTGGAAATGATTACAATTTGTTTAGAACAAAATATCTTCACATTCGGGGGAGAAATCTTCAAACAACGAAGTGGGACAGCTATGGGATTTTCCTTTAGTCCTTCATATGCTTGTCTTACAATGGGATGGTGGGAGCAGGAAATAGCGTGGAACTCAATGAACGAAACATCTGTGAATAAAGTCGTGAGTTGGAAGAGATTTATCGACGATTTGTTGATTGTTTGGGATGGAACTGAAGCAGAATTCCAGGAATACTTTCAAATAATGAACAACAGTCATCATACACGGCAAGATTGGATGACAATGACAATAGGATATTCGAACGATTTTGTTCATTGAATATGATGTTCTAAGGAGATGAACATCATGTCTTGGCACAATTATGTACAGAATAATGTGAAAAATATTGATCATAAAGGGTTTAAACGCATTTTTTGCCGATTCACGGCGATATGTATTTATGATAATTAATGAAGGTTAAATACTGTCTGCTTTGCCAATTCATGGCTTGATTTGGTATCTAGGAGAGGATGTTATGAAACATCTCCTTCCAATTGTATGTATTGCACATTCAAATATGGCGCGTAAAAATGTAAACCACATTGGTCCTATTTCTATTTCGACCACCCAGAATGCAATTATAAAATGATGCCGCGAAAAACGTTCTGATGTAAACACTGACGAAGGGAATTTTCTCCCGAAACGCGTTTGTTTAAAGAATAAATTCGTGCTGCTAAGCTACCTAAATCTCGAGAGTGCTGTATTCTTCTGTCTGGCCCGGCTGGGTATTTTTCAGAGGATTTGGAGCTACTATATATATATATATATATATATATATATATATATATTCATATACATCATTTTAACAACATCATAACTTGAGTGTGATAAACTCGATACTGAAAGAGCTAACCAGGGGGTCTAGAATCGTTGGACAAATGTTCTTCCAAAAGCAAAGACAGTGATGCCTTTGCAAACATCCTAAACATCACAAAACAGGATTAGTGTCTCATAGGATACTGATGGTGCAGCTATAAAAGAATGGTAATGAAACACTTTTAGAATGTTTACTATAAGCTATATGCTAGCCCCACTTTGTTACAGTTTCTACAATTACCTAATTCTTTGACAAAATCAAAGGATCAAAAATTGACAAAGGAAACAAATTATTACTCTACTCCCCACTACCTAGATTTAAAGAATTTAGAATAGGATAGATGATAACTGACAGAGAAGTGCTGTCTTCTTTTTTTCTACAAGCAGTGTATAGATTTCCTAAAGTGCAAATCATTAACCCAATTTCGTTTTGTTTTGTGGAGAGGTTCTGTAGCAAGGACTACGACTAGTGCCACCATCATTGTTATTGTCGTTCAGCAACAGAATAATGTTCTGAAACTAGATATGGAGCTGTTTCATTACTTCGCATAGGTTGCTGGTTTGATAAGGTTTGTTGGATCTTGCTTTTCAAAGCTGTAGAATCATTTGATCATACCAGGACTTCGTCCGTGCGTTAATGACCCTTTCTACAGGCTTTTAAGAGTGGTGATTATAATAAATGGCATATCCTTACTGGGCTTCTGCGATCTGAAGATACTCAGCAATGATGTCTATTTTTTCCTTAGCTTCTTCTTTGGTACATGAGCACATGCCCTGAAGGATTAAATCAGTTCTTATGCCGATGATATTGCCCTTCATATCTCTCTAATTGCCAATCCTCAATTCAAAAGCAATTACTAAAATGATGTTAAGGTGTTACCCCTTTTGAGGATTGTGGTTTATTATACGTTATGCTTGTGAGACATTACTGAGTGATAACCTCGCAAAACTGTCTTGGGTCCAGTTAGGCTCACTTATAAAACCTTTAGCTCAAGCCTGGCTATCTGTTTCGAGCAGCAAGGCCTAAACAAAGGAAGAAGTGTAAAGCATTTAGAAGCATCAAACAATGGAATAAAAAAGTCAAACACAACAATAAAAATCCTACACAAGTTTATATAAATAGATTATATTTTTATGAATTTTCAACACCATGATGAGCAAAATCCACCAGAGAGCTCTGGAGATTTAAATATGATTTAAAATGTAAATCTCAGCTTTTTGGTCCAAAGTTCAAACAAGCATTGGTAACTGAAAAGTTTAGAAACGTTTGAAAAGTTTGAAAGATTTGTGTTCGGCTACTCCGGCTATAGAGGGGAGACCAATTCCAGCAGGGAGAAGATCGGGGGTCAGTAAGGAGTAGCTGAACAGTAACCTTGTCACCAAAGCAGTCTCAAGTCCAGTTCCTCTCTTTACATCAAGACCGCCGTAGACTTCAGTAGGGTGGTCTTGATGCAGGCGATGCAGGATACTTAAGTGTGCTCTGGGGGCGGTGAGGTCAACGGGGGTTTCCTTGCGGGTATTCCTCAGTCCACTGGTTAGGTTGGGTGAGTCTGACCACCGGGGCCAGTGTTCCTTGAAGTCCTCTTTAAGCCAGTAGAAGATGTGCTGCAGCGAGACTACCCATCTCTGTAGACAGAGGCCCATATGTGTCCTTTGGTGAAGGCTGGTGCCCCTCTTTGGCTACCAATCTGGACTCAGCTGATACACCCGGGTCTAGCAGACTAGATTGCAACTTTTGACCATCGAGGATCGGTCTCTTGGGTCGCTCAGCGGCAGTCAATGGTGATTCAAAGAATGTGGCTACTGACTTACCGGAGTGGACTTTTTCAGCTGTGATGGCCCTAGTGCTGGTTCCTGGAGGGCAGATGACTGACCCATGGAGTAACTTCTTTGGTCTGATGCTCAGAAGCAACTTTTGCAGGAGCCAGAAGCAACAGCCACAGTCCTCTCTTTGCTAGTCCAAGGTGTGGCATGTGCATTCCAGCAATCGGCACAGCCTCTCTAGCCAGGTCCAGGGATCATAAGGGGAATCTTTCTATGGACCTTTCTCCAATTCCATTGTGATGTGAGGTTCAGGGTGCCAGGGGTGCCATATTTATGTCAAGAAAGTGCCCTAGGGAGATGATGCAGCCAATAGCCAATAGGATACCAGGACCCCTCCTGCCTTGTGATGACGTTTGGCTATTTATGGCATCTAGCAATCCCAGAGTGCACTACTCTGCATATTCTTTAGATAGCTGAACTTTCCTTGGATGTTAGGAACTTAGTAGCCCCCCCCCCCCAGAGGGGTGGCTACATGTGGGCTACTTGGCCACTGGAAACCAGTTTGCCCACTGGTTTCCACTTTCTGTTCCTGCCACCAGCCTGTCTACCTGAACAAAGGAGCAATGCTTCAGGAGTGTGATTGCCCATTGCCCACCAAAGGCAGCTTTGCATTTAAAGGTCACTTTCTGGGCCAACACCCTGAGTGGATTCCTGCAAGGGGACATAATACCTCTCCTTGCAGCAGGTTTCTATTGTTCCAGAGCCTGGTAGTGGTTCACACTACTCCCCAGGAAGGCTGAAGGCTGTCTGGCAGCCAGCAACTGTGGGAGGCCACAGGACAAGTTGGGCTTCAGAGTGGTAACTTTCTAAAAGTTGCCCTTCCTTAAAAGTGACATTAAATTTGAGTTGGCAATCAAGTCGGGTTTCATGTCACAATTGATTTGACACCTTGAAGTACCCATTTTAGTAGTCCCATTCAGACGTTAGCCGTACTGAGAGGTCAGTCACTAACCCTGTGTTAGTCAATGTGGCTACCAACTTTTTTAGTAGTCCCATTCAGACGTTGACTGTACTGAGAGGTCAGTCAGTAACCCTGTGTTAGTCAATGTGGCTACCAACTTTTCCACAGCAAAATGACAATTTGGAAGTCTTACTGTTAGGACATATTGAAAGTATATATCCATCTTAATAATATACAGCTCCCTGCCTTAGAGCGCTACCTCCCTTCCTTAGGGGAGACTTTGTTTAATATATTGTTAAGAGAAGTGGGAACTTTGCCATTGGTTTACATGGCAAAGCTGAGCTAGCAGTTAAAGGCAACTGCGCCGGAATCAAGCATCCTAGGACCGGTTTCTGGCTCTCAGCCGTCTTCAGCCAGGATAGCTTGACTCCAGTGGCGTGGAGAGCACCGGGCTCACGCCTGAGCATACCCGCCCCACCCAGGGTGACAAATGCAAAAACAACAGTTGATGGACAGAATGCAGAACAATGTCATACATTCACCCCAGTACAGAGATCTGGGCCTAAATCCATCGTTTTTTTGCTCACCACACCATCCCAGTGCAGACATGGCGATATCCAAATCAGCCTTGACCCTGTGCCTCATGGGAACAGTCCAGCCCGAACTGCCAAGCCATGTCTTCCCTGGACCGGAATCAAGCATCCTAGGACCGGTTTCTGGCTATCAGCCGTCTTCAGCCAGGATAGATTGACTGCAGTGGCGTGGAGAGCACGGGACTGGGTCGCTTTTCACTAGGTTCCAATTCTTATATAGAATCTTTCTTAATTCCCCATGTTGGCGATTAAAATACGCAATGGTACATTAGGAACCTGACCCTCAACTGCATCCACCTTCTCCTTAGGAAGCATAGCCTCCTGCCTAGTGATGGATAGCATACGATTTATAGCTTTTGTGAGGCATTCGTTGGAATAACCTCTGGCCAGAAAACGTTTTCTACTCTCCTCCTGCGCTACTGCACATTCTGCATCTGTGCTACAGATTCTTCTGATCCGAAGCATCTCCCCATAGGGGATGCTCCGGATCAGATGTGCCGGATGGTGACTGGCAGCGTGTAGAACCGTATTGCTGGCAGTGGGCTTTCTTTACAACTTAGTTGCCAAGATATTGTTGTCAACATATACCTCCACATCCAAGAAGCATAGTGAACTGGAACTGATATTGGATGTAAAATTCAGATTAATACTATTCTTGTTCAATTCTTCAACAAATGCCATGGCACTATCTTGGGTGCCCCTCCAGATGAAAAATAAATCATCTATGTAACGTAGATAAAGTAAGATGTTATTGGTGGCAATCTCCAGGTGTTGGCCATAAAGGACCCGCTCCTCCCACAGCCCCATGTGCAAGCACGCGTAGCTGGGGGAGAAGCAGGTCCCCATAGCCACACCTCTGACCTGTTGATAAATGGCATTGTTGAAAAAGAAAAAAATCTGTTCCAGGCACATCTGTGTCATGTTCAATAGCATCTTGTTGTGGATAGCCAAATTCGTAGGGCGTGTGTTGAAATAGTATTCCATGACTTGCAGTCCATCACGTCTTATGGAGGTGTACAATGCTGAGACATCAAGAGTCATTAGCAACAAATTAGGTCCCCAAGGGAACCGCTCCACCTTACGTAAGAAATCGAAGGAGTCCTTCACATAGGAGCCCAATGATTTGACTGCATCTTGAAGAAAGAAGTCGATATATTTGGACACATTTTCAGTCGAGCTATCCATAGCCGAAATGATGGGCCGACCAGGTGGACTGTCTGCCCCCTTGTGAATCTTGGGGATCAGATAGAAGGACGGGACCACCGGATGCTCTTTTTTCAAATAGCGGAACTCGTCCTCTGTTAAGAGACCAGTGCTCCTCCAGGCTTGGAATTTCGAATGCTGGTCCACCCATGCCGCCTTCAGATTTTGAATACTACTTCTTCGATAGCATGTAGAGTCCCCCAATTGGACCTCCACCTCTCTTAGGTACATCTGTCGAGGCCACAGGACAACATTGCCGCCCTTATCAGCTTGTTTCACTATAATATCATGATTTGATGCCAATTTGCTGATAAGTTGATTATAGCATCTATTTTGCTTACTGATGCAGAATCTCCTTTTATTGGTGGCGGTGTACAATTTCTTTAAGTCCTGCACAACAATCTCCTGATAGGTGTCTAAATTGTCATGTACCATGACCGGTTGAAATGTGGATTTCGGCTTGAAAGTGGTGTTACACTGGCCTATGGGTTCATTAACGGCACAATCCCCGAATTGCCTGTGTGCCTGCTGCTTGTTTTGTAGTGCCCAAATCTCCTCCAAAGAATTCTGATCTTCACTGTCCACGATCTGGGGACTATGTACTGTTTCTGGCTGTTTTTTTTTTGCTGAGTTGAAGCAGGAAAAATTTGCTGAGTTTTAGCTTGCGGGTGAACTTATAGATGTCCATTCTAGTGTCCGCATAGTTCATATTACAAGGCGGACAATATGATAACCCTAAATGTAATTAAATTTAATAAAAAATAATTCATATTTTTACCGTAGGATAAAATGTACTATTCCCACTCCAGAGAGTGCAACAGTAGGGAAAGCCTTGCATAGCAGGAGGCTAATCATTACTATTCCCACTCCAGTGAGTGCAACAGTAGGAAAAACGTTGGATAGCGAGAGGGTAAAAATTACTATTTCCACTCCAGAAAGTGCAACAGTAGGGAAAGCGTTGGATTGCGTAGGGGTAAAAATTACTATTCCCACTTCCGAGAGTACAACAGTAGAGAAAGCGTTGGATAGCGTAGGGGTAAAAATTACTATTCCCACTCCAGTGAGGGCAACAGTAGGGAAAGTGCTGGATAGCGAGAGGGTAAAAATTATTATTCCCACTCCAGAGAGTGCAACAGTAGGGAAAGCGTTGGCTAGCATAGGGTTAAAAATTACTATTCCCACTCCAGAAAGAGCAACAGTAGAGAAAGTGTTGGGTAGCGTAGGGGTAAAAATTACTATTCACACTCCAGAGAGTGCAACAGTAGTGAAAGTGTTGCATAGTGGGAGGGTAAAAATTACTATTTCCACTCCAGAGAGTGCAACAGTAGTGAAAGCGTTGGATAGCATAGGGGTAAAAATGACTATTCCCACTCCAAAGAGTGCAATAGTAGGGAAAGTGTTGGATAGCGGGAAGATAAAAATTACTATTCCCACTCCAGTGCAAGTAATGATTTAATATTGAACTAAAAATAGATTAATTATCAATACCAATAAAAAAATAGCTACCAATTACAAAATATGTAAAAATTAATTAATTATAAATACCAAGATTTATTATTTATTAAACATTAATTACCTTTTATTAATTAATTGACAACCAATTATTTTCCAATACCAAACATTAATAAGTAATAAAAATACCAATTATTAATTAATTTGCAGTACATTCATTATCAATACACAAAAATAGTTTCAATAATTAAATAATTACAATTAAATTACTTCCCACCCTATTCCACTATATACCCACAACCCGCTATGAATAATAAACCAATACAAATAATATAATTATCAACTAATCAATTAATAAATATTAATTACTAATTAATAAAGATGCCTCCTGCATTCCGCTGTGCTCCCTAGTCGCCCCCCTGCCAAAAAAATAAATGAAAAAAGAAGTGCAAAAGAACCCCAGACAACAAAACAAATTTCTCTGGCAGAATTTCACCTAACACCTTAAATCCAGAATAAAGTAAGCACTATTAGTCCATATTTAGCCCTCTTATACGCTTGTAAGTTCCTGCAAGTATTCCTGAGCCTGAATCTCTGAGGCGAATACTCCCATATTTCCTTTGAAAGTGACATTGAGTCATGCCGGGTTCATTAAGAACACCTCACAGCCCTTTTTTTGGAAAGGACTGATCAGCTGCCGAAGCCTCCATCTTCTTTTTACTGTTGAGTGGCAAAAATACAGGCATACGAAAAAAGAGTGCCCCTCAACCACTCGCTTTGTATCCGGTCTCACTTTCTCGAATATGTTCTGCCGTAAAAGGAAATTCCCCCAAAAATGAGAATGGCTCTAGGTTTCTCATTTTGACCAGAACTGTGCTTTTTAATCATTAGTGGGAATCTGTGCACCCGCTGCAACTCAGCTTCCCAGTTCTAATTTGATAACTCTGGAAAGGCGCTTTTGACAAGTTTTAGCACAAAACCATGTATGTCATTGCCTTCAGCATTTTCCTCTATGCCTAGCAATTGTAAGTTATTTCGGCATTGTCTATTTTCAAAATCCCCCAATTTCCAGAGTACATCGCTCATCTGGCTTCATTAGCTGCAATTTTTTGATCGGTGCTCTCTACCCCAGCTTCCAGCCCCACCACACGCTCTTCTAACGCAGTAGTATGCTCCGCTATTCCTGAGCAAACTTTTGTCACTTTAAGAATCCTCCCTGCAGTTTTTTATTTGCTAGTTGTGCCTGCTTGTGCTCTTGACGGGCTTCTACTTGCATCTGTTTGAACGTAGAGCATATGAGACCCATAGAGGGGGGTGTATCTTACTTGCTCGCAGTAGCTTTGGAATCCTTGGGTGGGGATTCATTTATATTTTCTTCATCGGTTTCCATCCCAAGCTGGATAGCAGAATAGTCCCACCGTAATTGGCCAGCTTGACTGTTATCAGAGTTCGACCCTCTATTTTTCCCAAGACCCATAATGCTCCTTCTCCTAGTGCGATTTGGTGCCCTTCTCTGAGTGCCCAATGTTGTAGGAGGACTGCCACTGACCTACCCCGTAGCTTGGGGCTCTGTATCCTCAAGATCACTGGCATTAGTATGTTCTGATTCATCTGTTAAAGAAAAAAATGTATCACCATCTGGAGTTCCTATATTTTCATTAACAAGCTTTGCACAGACAGTGTTATTAGCATTAAACTCAAGCTCTCCTTGTATTCCCAAGATACCTGCGTGCAGTCAGTATGCTCCACTCCCTCCTTTCTCAGCACTTCTTTAAGCTCTATTTAAGACATATTTGCATTAGTCATATCTGTAATGGGAGCTTCTAATACAGCAGTCTCATAGGGTAGTTTGGGTAGCATATTTACTGCAGTCTCTGAGCCTGTGCCGCCATCTGCCTCCATTATCTTATTAGCAGTCTTCCCCCTAGGTGGGGATTTTACCTGTTTTCCGCTTGTTCCCTGTCCGGAGAACATCCCAGGCCCTGGCTGTTGTTTGGGCGTGGTTGCTGGGTTGACAGGATGCTGCTCACCGCTGGGCGTCCTGACGTTGATCTCCACCCCCTTCTGGGTGAGGGAGAGAGCAGCATCTCCAGCTCTCAGGGCCGCTGACTCCTGAACATCAGGGATTGCCTTCTTTCTGGTTGCGGTGCCTTTTTTCACTGGCGGTTTTGCCTTGGAGGGGACCTCGCGCCCACCTGGTCCTCCCGAGCTCCTCCAAACACCGGAGAAAGTCTGAAGAGCCCTTTTAGGCCAGAGGTATGTTCCGTGTTTCAATGTCTGCACACCAATATAGAACTCTTTAATTGTCCGTGTAAGAAGAGCTTCTATGCGCTGTAGTGTATTCATTCGGAATCTCGAGTACATCAACTTTTAAATTCTGCTGTTAAGCCCGCTTTCTCTCTGGGGATCTTCCACATTAGTTAGATCATGGCAAGGAAGCAACTCTCACAGCGGTCACGCAGCCGCCATCTTGACTCCAGTGAAACAAAAAGATAATCAAAAATCCCACTTTCTTATTTAAATAGACATGAGTTTAATGAACAATATGACACTAAAACAACAGTAATCCAATAAGGGGAACCAGAGAAATACATTTGTAAATAAAAATGGGGCCAAAAAGTAGCTTGTTGTGCTAGTCCTTGACATGGGTAAGGTTTGAGGATGACCAATACAAAGCGCAGGTCAGACCCACAGGTCAGATTTGTCCCATTTGCAAAGTTATATTCATACTTAGAACATTTTCAAGAGGGTAGAATCCTCAGTGGGGCAAGGCTCCTGGCTGGGTCCAAAGCCTAACATATTAACGATGGGCCGATGAAGGACGAGTTTTCTGTGAAGACTTTGGCAAAGGTGGGAAAAGCTCTGAGGAGGGAAATTCCAGAGTTAGCCGCCAGGAAGTTGTTGACCTTACCTGATGATGTTCAGTATCGCACCCGGTGAAGATTTCTACCTTTGGACTTGGACTCAGCTGGGCAAGGCTACAGGTTGTAGCCAAAGAGGGTTTGTCAGCATTGGGACCGGTAAGATGGGTTTCTTGCTGCAGAGAAGAGAGGAGCAGACGCTGAGGCAAACCCACTGGTGATGCACCCTCAGCAGATTGGCTTGGCAGGTCAGTCCATGTCTACTATCGGTTCTTCAGCCAAAAGTCTTTAAAACAATTCTAAACCTTGGATTTTAGGGTCAGGCAGAAAAGTACATTCTAACAACAAGAATGGGTCCCAGGACCTCAGGAATACTACTTGGGGGCCATGATTCTCTCCAACAGAAGCTATCAGCATGGTCCAGGGCACATCCAGTTGTACCTGGTCAGCTAGGCTTTTTCAGGAAAGTGAGCTTCTTGCAGCTTTTGTGTCCCTGTAGCTTAACTGAAGATATCCTCAAAGGTAAGCAATGTTATATGAGTGACATTGGACCAGTTTTTTGTTCCTCCTCACTCTGTTAGTATGAATGTTTCTGCTGCCTGAAAGTCTATTTGTGCTACTTTGTGTATCCATATATAAAAAGGTGTTGCCAGTATTTCTACTGTGTTGCCATACTTTTGTTGTTCTGCCTTTTCCTCTTATTCTTCCCACTATTGGTCCATCTGCCAGCCCCTTCACGTGATGCCATAGGCCACACTTCATGGTACCTCCCAATGAGTTCCCTTCCACCTCTCTGCCCCTCTGCACCAGATGTCACTTGGGATGACAAGATGTGACAGCTGTGCAGTGCAGACTGGAAGGATGAAGAAGCAGAGGTTCATTCAGCTTCCAAGAGGTACTGGTTATCTATTATGAACCACATAAGTCTTAGTGCCAGAGTTTCAGAATGTTTTGTCTCGGAGACCCTCAACCACACGTGGACAGACTAAGGTGTATTTAATCTCCGCTTAGTGTGTTCGGTAGGTAACGTCATTATCAGTTCGTGTCACTTGAGTGTCCCATTCTACAGTGACATCAAAACCTTCATCAGGAGCGAACCTGTCTGGATGTTGACAGGTGTGAGTGGATTGACATTAGCCCCTAATCTTTAAGTGACTCTTTATTGGGAGAAAAGAGTAGGATAGGGATAAGTCTAAAAACAAATTGGTGTTTAGTGGATTAGCCACTGGTCCACAAAACCTAGTAGTAGGGTCAATAGGTGTCGGCCTGTAACAGCCTCTATTGGTCTATAGCCATCGTCAGGACCAAAGGAATATATAGAAAGAGGCATTATACTTCAGGGCTTCCAGGATAGTGTGGTATAAGTGAATGGAAGCACTCACCCATCTTTGTTAGTGAGACCACTTTGCTCCTGACGGAACGTGATTATAGGTATAGTCTTTAGGCCTGTAACTTAAATATGCATTTTATTTGCATCATCATGTAGAGAAATGTAGGACAGGGGTTTAAGCTCGGCTTTAAATCACCCTGCAAAGTGCTCCTGTATGCATCTCTCCGCACCCGAATGTTGAAGGTGGTCTGGAGAGACGCAGTTTTTATAGCCGGCTCTGTAACACGTCCACGTCAGTGAGCACACTTTGCTCCAGCCGGAACGTCGATATAGGTACAGTCTTTAGGCCTATAACTTAAATATGCATTTAATGTGCATCATGGCGTGGAGAAATATAGGACAGGGGTTTAAGCTTGGCTTTAATCTGTCCTGCGCAGTGCTCCTGCATGCATCTCTCCTGACCGAATGTTGAGAACGAGACACTCTAAGTGGTGATTATATACACCGCAGTCTGTGAACTTGTGGTTGAGGGTCTCCGAGACAAAAAACTCTAAGACTCTGGCACTGAGACATGTGACAGCTGTGTATTAGCTGTCCTCTGATTGGGCTAAGCTTTGGGCCACCTGACCTCTGCTTTTCTTGCCACAACATCCCTGCTTGGTCGTCTGAAACTGGACAGCTAGGATTAGTGTTGAGGAGTGGAGGCTTAGGAGGTAAGGGGCAATGCCTATGCACTCATAAACATATTCTTAATACTTCCATTTTTTTTTTTTTTACAAAAGCGCGAACTTGACCTGAATCGGGTATCAGAGCGCTCTACCTAGCACCAGCTGCATTACAGGAGGACACATTATTTTTTGTTAGGCACGGGGAGATTAAGTGATTTGTCCAGAATCACAGGATGTTCAGCGTTGTTGCCGAGACTCGAACCCGGTTCTCCAGATTCGAGGTCAACCGCCTTAGCCATTAGGCCAACACCTCTTCCCTGTCTCCTCCCCTAGCTCTACTCTCCTTCTCTTCATCCTACCCAAACGATTTCCTTCGACAACATTTTCCTCCTAACTGACATCTATCCTCCTGGGTGCCCCAGGGATTTGTCCAGAATCACAGGATGTTCAGCGTTGTTGCCGAGACTCGAACCCGGTCCCCAGATTCGAGGTCAACCGCCTTAGCCGTTAGGCCAACACCTCTTCCCTGCCGCCTCCCCTAGCTCTACTCTCCTTCTCCTCATCCTACCCAAACGATTTCCTTCTACAACATTTTCCTCCTAACTGACATCTATCCTCTTGGGTGCAGCAGGGATAAATTAGAGTTTGCACACACTCCACCCTGGGCGGATTCCGGTGAGTTTCATAGCTATATTCATCCTTGGAATGCTTCTCTATTGTATCGGATAGACACTATAAACCATAGCATTATGGTAGTTGTATAATACCCGTTCTGTGGGGGGCTCCCTAGCACTACCTCGTGGACTTGTAAGTCCATATATTGTGGGTTGTTGTAAAATGCTCATTCTTATGGGTCAGGCATTGCCCAAACCATGGAGAACTTCTCAGGCGTGTACTATGGATGGCTTTATACTGTCTATTGCTATGAGTTACTCCTCTACGGCACGGCCTGCACTCTTCAAAACATATGCTATGTTTGGTTACGTACAGCTTTTCACTATGGGTTGCTCCCCATCTACTCCAAGGTGGATCATCCCAGAAAATATAATGGCTGGTTGGAATGCTGTGAATTCCTATTGGTTTAAATTCTACCTCTCCTGGGTAGTCTACTTATACTTTGGTTGGTTGTATGCCAATTCTCATACATCTTTTTTTCTAATTGAAATCAATGGCCTTTTTTAGCTGAAATTTTAAGAAAATATTGTTTGTAAGAAATGTAGCCCAAAATAAACATATAATATAAAAATACATAATGAGTAATGTGAAATATGGTCCTCTATTGGCAGCTCAGCATTCTGGTGACATTTACAAACCACTACGCCTCTGGCTTTGGGGTTTATTTCACCAAAACCCCTTGATAACAATATTGGAACCTATTGTACCGTTACTGTTATCTATCTATCTATCTATCCATCTATCTATCTATCTATCTATCTATCTATCTATCTATCTATCTATCTATCTATCTATCTATCTATCTATCTATCTATCTATCCATCCACCTATCTTTTTGTTTATTTTCTAAACCTTTTTACTCTGTTTCTCTTTTTTATTTATTCTAACTACTCAATGTTTAGGAATTGTAACAAGTTCTATATATACATCTTTTCACAATTCTTAAAACATTAGCAATTCTAATAATGAATTTAAAGAAGCAAACAGAGAAAAAGGGGGGGGAGCAGGCCACAGTAGGTTTTCTTCTATCACCAGCCCATGGAACAGAGGAGCACAGGGAGGAGAAAAGGAAAGAAACAATGGTAAACATGAAAACATGAGGTGGGGACTAGTGAAGGAGCAAGTGAATAGGTCGACAGAGGAAGAGACAGAGCTACATCACCAATCGTGGGATCAAGAGGAGTTAGGAAGGTGAAGGGATGGGGCTGGTCCTCATGTAAGAAAATTAGGAGGGGAGATGGACTGAGGAAGAACTGGGATGGAGGGTTAAGGAGGCGAACGCCCTTCTTTATCAAGATGTGGAAGAAGGAGCAAAAGGCATTCTGGAAAAAATGATGTTACCTCTAAAAATGCATTCACCAGCATGTTTTCTAATCGGTCCGGTGAATTCCATTCTAGGTGAAAAAGGTGTCAAAAGATGGTTGACGATAATGGATTGTCAGCGCCAATGTTGTCAGGTTGGCTTTACAAGCAGAACCGACACAAGTAGACGGACTCGTCAGAGCACATGCTACAGTTGATAGAAGATTCCACCTGCCAAGGGTAGCACCTTTCATCCTTTGGTAGTTTTCATCTGTCCTGATTTAGTGTTTGTTCAAACTGTATGATACAGCCCACCCCAACAGATGATAGGTATCTCTATGTAGAACCATATTATTCTGACACATTTCTCCAGCACCAATGCTTAATTATAATTACATTTACTGTAGAACCATATGAGCCGTTTCTGCAGTACACTTTGAAATAAATTGCCATACATCTTAAAAGTCAGTTGAATCTTTCTAGCTTCCGTAAGCAGCTGAATCCCTGGTTGTTGTCTACATCATTTTAAACCTTCAAGCCCCCGGTCAGTGTGTCTTCGATTCTTAGCGCCAAAATGCCATCGGTTATTATTCACATGTTTTAGAAAATTAAATTAATTGATACACACACAACATCAAAGTACTTCCCATGCGATCTACGCTGCACTCACATACTTTGGATCTGCCCTTAGGCAAACCTCTAGTGTATACCAACATATCTTTAATTTATTTTAACATCAATAAATGAATCAATAACAAGAGCACTACTCCAGTCTTCCTTAACAACCTCGAAATACTACCCATATTGACCACATGCCAGATACTTACTCTTCAATTAACCACTCCTCAGGACCAGCTTGATAACCACCTGGAAATGCTCTTCTGGAATAAAATATCCTACAATATAAGCACTACATTTAGAGTTTCATAATACTTATTAAAGTACAGTTAACAGCAAACGTCCTGTAAGGTTTCCAAAACCCCTTCCATGTGTGGATAAATGTTAGCCTCACCTCATACTTTCCTTGGTGTAATTTATATTCAGCCTAATGGATTGAAATTTTGCAGAGCTTGTGAAAGTGTGGTATTTTTTCTGTAGACTCGCTGCACAAGATCATGTGCACATGCAGATACATGTAAAGTGGTCCAGAGATCTCCTTTTCTTACCTTCTCTCCAACAGCAGAAGAGAGAAAAAAATAAATGCCACAAGATCTAGGAACTCCTGATTTACTAAATACGTTCTCGTGGTTACACTTGCCTGCGTTGTTTGGAGGGGCAAAGTGAAATACTGACCCAAGTGGGGGAAAATTAAGAACTATAAAGATGCTCTGAAATGTTCTGAGAAGAAGGAATTATGATTGACACCGGTTGTGGTTTATGATTGTTGAGCACTGAAACTTTCTTTGCCATTTTGCCCTTATTTACTTGTTTTAATGGCTGAAATCACTTATGTTTCTGGTGTATATGTGAATGTTGGGAGTTTAGGACATGGACAGTTTTCTTCTATAAATGGTATAATATGAAAGCATTTCTCATAAATGTTGACTAATCTGCATGCTCTTTCTAGGAAGAGTTATGCCGTTGTTTGTTTGAACTAACCAATTTCTTTAAGCATCTGCAGAATACAATTAATCACAGGCAAATGTATTTATCATTTCTTCAAACATCAAATAAAACACGAATTGACCGATTTTAAATATGCGTATATGTTCTTACACTTTGAAAAAAATATATTTCTTCATTGATTTTTTAGATCTTTTCCTAGGTAATATTGCAAGTAACTTAAATAACCCCCACTATACCTTCTCGTGCAAACTGAATTAATTTAAAAATGTTATTTTCCAGTTATTACATTTTCCAAATCTTAAATTACAAACGTATAAGGTGTTTAATTGTAAATCAAAATTCATCCTTAATATCAAACAAGTCCATTCCTACTAATGTACTAATCCTTAACAAACTTCTTCTAATATAATCACATTGGGAGCATGGTGTTTAGTTTATTTAAAAAGAGGAAATGTATTTATCTAACCTATTAACTGCTCTCAATTCAGGAATATGTCAGAAAATTGAACTTGCCATGTAGACACATACTTTGAATGATTATCTTTGTAATTGTCATTGAATAAATGTATTGTTATCGATTTATGAGTGCAAGACTTAAGCAATGTTCTTTTTTCCACTGGCGTTACAGTAGTTGATTATGTGGCGACATCTTCGCTGCTGCTTCATTTCTTTAACGTATTGCTTATGCTACCCTAGCCCCTCTCTCTGGCAGTGATAAAACACACAAGATGCATTTCGTAGCGCAACGTACAAACTCCATTAGTGAATGTCAGAGTGCTGGCAGGCATTCACTTGTTACGCATAACATTACATATAGAGTAGTTAGAGCCTTTACACTTCCAGCTTAACATGATTGTAAACTGCTGCTTCATATATTATGTGAATACCAATTCTTCAATATGTGCCTTGCAATTTTTCAAACAGTATTATTTATTTATTTATTTATTTATTCAGGAGTTTTATACAGCGCTGGCTAGACCCGGAGGTATCAGAGTGCTTTACATGAGGTTCCACAAAAGTTACATTACAAGATTACGTCAGTTCCAATTTACATCAGTTGCTAGACAAACAAATGCAAGAGCATAGAAGACAAGGTGATTGAAGTGTAGAGGGGAAGGGGGTAAGGGTAAAGGGATAGTAGGGAGATACGGCAGAGAGACGAAAGGAAAGTCTGTCCAAAGTCCGGCTGGGTAAGTGACGGTCGAGGGGAAGTCACAAAACCCATCTCCTCTATAGCCATCAGGAAGCTCCACCGAGAATTGGCCACATAGCTCGGTCTCAATGGGAAAAACAATTAAAGAAACATGAATTAATACTTATTGTGCCCGTGTTGTAGTCCTGTGAGGGTGGTCATGGAACTGTCAATTATGCGTAATGAAGTGGCTGCACTCACCAGCTTCCATTCCATTGGACAGATGGTATTTCGGACTGAATGTTAATATAATCACAAATTGATTGTCACCACAAGATGAGGGGTAAAGACTTTTATAACACCATACACGGATGGTTGAGAGGGCCATGGAGTTTGTGTTTCTAATGGAGAGGATTTCACACTCCTCCCCTCCTTTTGCTATGTCACTAGTGGTACTTGGACTAATCTGTTTACACTATTATGCCTCTATACCAAAGTAAATATATATACACAGAATATAACCTTGTGATAAATATTTTATGCATATGTAAATAGCCGCTGTACTCTTATCTAAACATTTTGTAGCATAATCAACAAATTTTTTAAGACAACGCATTACCCTTAGGGTCTCATCAATTAGGTCAAGCAATGTTGCTGGCCAACATGAACGAATACCTTTGTGTTAAAATGTTGCCTCAGCTACTTATGGAGAGCCGGTTAAAAACAGGGACAAATGAAGACTACATTTAAAAGTGTTTGTTTCCTTTCCGACTCAAGAGGCACTAATAACTTCTGTTTTACCTAGTGCTCCTTGACGTTCTGAATTCGTGCAAAACCAACCCAAGAAAACATATACATAAGAACCTGTTTTTAGTTAACTTACCTAAGGGGTTGGTAAATACCACATACTGGAGCAATGTTGTCTCCTCTGTGACCTCTTGGAAGTTATTGGGTCTTTCTGTTATGCCACCATTGTCTATGGCTTTTTGATCACTGGCAATGGTAGCTGACTACTCATTTCTATTTAGGGCCACTTTCACTTTCACTAGTATTCCTTATGCTCTGAACTCCCACATGTTGCAAATTGCCACTTTTGGGTTTATATGTTGCATATATCATCATTGCTTTTGCATTGTTTTTAGGTGTTCAATTTAAGATAAGAAGGGGTTAGCATAACATAATATTGAAATTATGCCGTAAATAGCCACTTTGCTGATAGTCTGTCCATGTCACTGTTGCAGTTGCATTGCTGCATTGTCATTAGGCTCTATACAGCCACTTGGCGTATAGTTTGTGCATGTCATCATTACATTAGCAGTGTTACTTTGATATTAGGCTCTATGTATAAGGAGGTGTCAGCCATTAAAACCATTTAGGTGGCGACTGGGTTTGTATAATGTTTATATTGTTACACTAGTGATTTACACTCTGACTAATGACATCTTTATTTTGATACCTCAGACAAGCAATTCCCCGCTTTGCCCTTCCTCTCTGATTTCTTATTTTGTGCTTTACATCCTCTCTTGTATTAATTTGATATCACCTTACTATTCAAATAATTTAGGATGTTACAATTGTTTTTTCAAATGTGCAACCGACCAAAAATCCTTTCCTTATTTGTGTGTAACATGTACATTGGCCAATTAGGCGCTTGCTTAGTATATACATTTACTTCTTCTAAGATGGCCACCAAAAAGTATTCATTTCTTTGGGAATTTTATGAGTACTCCTTTGTCTCTGTCAAACAGAATGTGTATGGTATATGTATGGTTTGTTCACATTGCAATTTATTGTTTGATCAAGGCTGGTGACAGTCAAAATGCGTAACAGGACTGAAAAAACTCGTTCTTCACTGCACGTTGACTACCTGAGTGTGCGCTCTCTAGTTGGATTCTCTTTTGATATATATATATTGGTAAGACAGTGGCCCAACATCCCAGCATCATCACCTATAGGAAGAACATATCATTAAAGATCTATTAGTACATAGCCATTTTTTTTTAAAAGACAGGAACCCAACGCAGTTGAAGGGCTTATACCCGTGCTTGAACTGCAAAGCTTGCAAAAAATGTACTAAGGTTAAAGACCATACAGTCCTGAGTAGGGACTCCAAGAAAGAGATTATAAAATTACTAAACTGAAATTCAGATTATGTAGTCTACTGTCTGGTGTGCCCATGCAATTTAATGTACATGAGTGTCTATCGCATGCTACCGCCACGTTGTGAATTCCACATTGACACAGGGTTATTTTCCCGCAATAGGCTGTGATGTTGCAAGTTGCCTTACGCTGCTCTTGCGATAGTTATCACGCGTTCTTGTGAATATACCTCTATGTTTTATAGCTTTTTCTATTGGTTGTGGTTTTTTGTTTGTTTTTATGAAAGTTTGAGATTACATGTAATTGAGACAGATTTGAGTAAGTGGAATATTTTGTCTTCAACATGTGTCAGATGTAATCCTAAAGAATACTTCAAAGATAGGAGCTAAATGCACGATCTGGAGTTTACCTTGCCAGCATCAACATTTGTTTATCGACTTTGTGAAGGATTACTTAGCTGCAAACATTGTTTTTTCTCAAGATGCTACTATAAAGCATTCTCCAAATTGTGTATTCATATTTAATGCAAGAACACTTTCTTTAAAAAATGTGTGTTGTTCTACAGCTACTACTTCTGCTTAAACATTTGCAAACTACCTTCCTCAGCACAGCTTACAATCTGAGGTTTAAAGGCTACTTGTGGTTCCTAATTTTTGTTGGGTCAAGTTCTGAGGCAGCAACTCACCTTCTGCCAACAGCTATCTGTATGTCAGCACCTATACACAACTATCTTAACATTTTTGGAGTGCATTTTCTTCAATCCATAGAAACCAAAGTTTGATCCTGTGGTTTCAGTTACCTTTTGAGAGCTTTTACTGACAGGGTTCCTGGATACTATGTATATCCCTGTATGTTTTCCAATGGGATAAGAGAGAACTCTATCTTGTGTTCTTTTGGGATTTGTTGTGAAGAACCTCTAAATTTGAGGGGGATGCTAACCCAGTTAAATGTCCTCATCCCTAACAGTTCATTCATGGTGGACCCCTTCAATGATAACGAAAAGAGGCAGATGTACCTTAGTTGCCTCTATGATGAGGTAATGCTCATTCAGATTCAGATTTGACTTGCAATGTTCAACACTCCGTCCATCATCCCCTTTGGTTTTGCTTTGTTCGTCCTAAGTTGGCAGGGTATGCCCAGGCGAGGGTCCCTTGCTCACTTTGCCACTGGATTCAAGCTAGCCTGACTGATGACAGCTGATTAGCCAGAAACCAGGATGCTTGTTTCCAGTCCAGGGAAGACATGGCTTGGCAGTTCGGGCTGGACTGTTCCCATGAACAGGTTCTGAACTGGGATGGTGCAGTGAGCTAAAAAAACGGTGATGGATCAAGCCCTGATCTGTTGACTGGGTAGGAGTGTTCTGATTAACTCAGATACTCTGTCCATCACCACCCCATTTTTGTAATTATTTTGGACTGTTCCCATGAGGCACAGGGTCAAACTGATTTGCATATGGCCATGTCTGAACTGGGGTGGCGGAGTGAGCTAAAGAATGATGATGGATTAAACCCAGATCAGTTGACTACGGATGAGTGCTTGCAATGTTCAACACTCCGTCCATCATCACCTATGGTTTTGCAGAAGCACAAATGGCACACATTCAGAGGACTCAAAGTGTGGGTGTACATTTTATTATTATCTGAGGGGGAATGGGAATCATTTTCTGAGATTTGCCTCCCCCTGCAATGACTCTGTAAGGCGAAGATTTTCACAGTAGTTTCTGAATGTCAGCATGAGCTGGATCTGGATTACGTGGGAACTACATTTCACTAGTATAATTCTTTTCAAGCCATGCACTCGCATGAACAAATTTAGCATGTAGCTTCCTGGCAAAGAGGCTGCTTCTGATAGAATAGAAGATTTGTTGTTCTTGGCCCCAAGATTTCCTTGATGTTTTGTTTCCACTGCATACTTATCTACAATTTTTCTGATTCTTCACAGTTTGCCTGCCATACCCTTTTGGCCTTTCTCTGTTTAGATACCCAGATGTGGTAAAGGGTCTCATTTAAAGTTAGTCATAATGGAAACACTGCCATAAGTTAGCATTGCTCCTGTCCCACCAAGCTCGCAGTTCACTGACACTATTTAGGGTCGTGGCAAGCACTGTGTTTACATTAGCAGAATGCCTGCTGCCTCCACCACCCCAAAGCCTTGATTTGGCTGCCTGTCTGGCACATGACCATCAGGGCAAAGTGGTGGTCACCCCACTCTTTTTAGCGCAGGGCGAGGCATGGTGGTCCCAGCTAGAGAAATATACAATGGACTCCATTACTGGTAATGAAAATCCCCGTGCATCGGACTATTTCGTTTTTTGATTCAAGGAAACAGACTCTTATTTTGGGAGTTTGTTTCTTGAAACTTTTGCTGACCGCACATATCAAACATGGCACCAACTTGGCAAATGTCCAGTGCCTCCATCAGAGCGTGCCTGCTGCTGATCTCTAATTATAGCTCTCTCTAATTATGGCAGGCAGCCCTCCTCCAGAGGGGTCATAACTGCAGCTGATCTGGCAGCCACCAGCAAGGGTCTAAACGGCAGCTTGGTCTACTGCACTGTGGTATAAATTATGATGATCAGGGAAAAATAGAAACTCAATTTAAGTACTTACGAAATGTAGTGAACTTGCATCTCAGTCAGTCTATGCCCACCCCCCACCCCAAACAAACTTACCACATTGGACCGATTTCGCCTCATAACTTAAGTATTCCATTCCCAGATGATTCGATTGGTTGTCAGCTGTATACATTTCTCAGTTACTAAAAAATGTCGTTGGTTGCGCTCAACTTTGAATTCAGTGCTTTGATTGTGGTACACTTGTGAAGAATATTCTCCATAAAATTCCCACCTCTTTTACTGTTCCTATGCTTTCCTGTGTCACACTATCGGTCGGGCTTTATTAGGTAGAAATGCAGACTAATTGCTTTACCGTGCGCTTGTCTCCATTGAACTTCATGTGGCACAGGCCACTTAGCTTAAAGTGCTTTTCAGTTTTCTTTTGTTAACATTGATGGAAAATTTGGACGCCTAAAATGCCATTCTAAATAATGTATGAATGTCAAAAAGTAATGGGTCCCTTCCAGGTCCATGAACAACAGCACTACATACAATACATCCAGCAAAAGATGCACAATTAATCATTACTCTCCGAAGGCTGCCTCTGAACAGTGTTCAATTCATGCGTGCATTTATGCTCCATTTCCGATCTGATGTGATTTAAAAAGAATTTGTTCACACTGTATTAAACTCTTTTGGAAGTGCAAGTATATAGCACATGAATGTCATTTCCTACATGCACCCTTTTGATTAGCAATGGCTAAAGAAGAATACTCATAAAACTTTGACAAGATTAACAATCTTCGAATCAATGCTAATCCATGCTAAATACCTATAATTTATCCATATGCCCTGTATTGTGTTTGCTAAAATCGAACTAACGAACCGTCCATAAAAGTAAATCACTTCGATATATTCTTACACAGTACGATCCTTTTATACCAGTTATCAGCTACTGAACCAGATTAAATTGCTGTTTTACATTTTAAATAAGGAGGTCTCTAAATCTATGTTTACACAGGTAGGGAATGTGACTGGTTAGCAGTGGGAGAGACTCAGTCATGGTATTGGTATGAGGTGTGAGTGAGCTTCCCACACTGCCTGAACCGAAGTGTGCAAAAAGACAAACAAGTTTTCACAAAGGGAAGCGTTGGCTCTGCAGCAAGTCGGCCTCTAGATAAACAAAATTTGATGTGTTGTATGAAACAAACCCAGAAAACAAAACTACAGTCACCATATTTGAGATATCTGCCATAACGTGTTAGATGTCCAATCCACCCTTTGTAGAGTGTGTGGGCCTCTGTACACTCATATTGGGCGAATGGACCTTTTTGACAGATATTCTGCATCCTTTTTTTCACTTTATTCATTCATTTGCAATACCAAATATAAAAAGCAAGTACAAAACAGGACATACTGATGGCACTGGTCTGGTTTAAAAGTTCAGTCATATATCATAATGTTAATTAAATCCCAATTTAGTTATACAGAAAGTTACCAGTAAAAAAACACATTACACAGCGGGTTATGTCATTTAGCCACACAGATTATGTAGTTACAATGTCAGGCTCTACTTATATCTGTGCAGTATTCCTCAATTGGACAGCCCGGTATTCCACCCTGCCCATAGGTTAGTGCATAATTTTTGAATGGAAACCAAATATCTTTAAGTTGAGGCTCAGGATATAGCATTTCATAGTATGTATCCATCATATCACTGCAGTAGCTAAACTCTTGTAATCCATCAAAAACCCTAGGCTGAGGAACTCAGAGCAAATGTACATCTATCCTTTGCTTTATAAGCATCTGTGCCACAGCAATACATCTCCTATAGCCTTTTGGCATTTGCTGCAAACCCCTTCAAAGCAATCAATGGGGTAAAAGAAACATCTTGCATTGTCATAATATTCAATACATCAATTAGTGCGTTCTAGGATGGAGTTAGACAATTTAGAGAAATGTATTATAAAGTTACCAATGGTAAAATACAGACATATTAAAGTACAGATGAAAAAAGATAATTGCCTTGAAAGCTCTCTGTATAGGGCATTACAGGATAATAAATGAGACCAAGAGTAGTTCTAAGACACAGTTAGCAGCAAAATCAGCAAAATCAGCAAGACAACAGATGGAATCCCAAGTAATATTGGAAAGTCTTCTGGTTCACTACTAAATTTGAGTGTTTGTATGGGAAATGTTCTCATAGAACTTCACATAACTTTAAAATCATCATGGTGTGAGCAAATCAAATACAATTTTAGGAAATCAGAACACTTACTTCTTAAACATCATATTGCCTTACCTTCTAAGCACTATCCCACTATATGATTGATTCAGTCCCTTTATGTTAATGTTATTTGGAGATGGTGGAACAAACAAGTTACAAAAACAACAAACTATTGTGAATGCATGCAATACAGCAAGCTAATGGAAGATACCTTGAGTGGTTGCATCATTACTGAGCCATGTTGAAATGTTTTCTTCGACAATAAAGTCAATGAAAATAAACAAACATGACTTTGCTTGACTGTGTGCTGCATAAATAATAAAAAGTGCACATGCATTGTGAGATATCCATTTTGAACAAGATGCATTGAGGCCTAACTAAAGCCTGGTTAGTGTGAGGATTTGGGTGTATTCTATGGTATGGTCTTGCAACCTTATCCTGTAATGCACCCGCAAAAACTGTCTGGAGTCCAATCAAGCCCATTTGCAAAACATTTTGCCCAACTGTGGGCAGCTGTGACTTAGAGCAGTAAAGCCTAAACAAAGGAACTAGCATAAAGCATGTAGAAGCAACAAACAGTGAAATAAGAAAGTCACACAACGCAAAAGAAATCTGACACCAATTTATAAAACTAGATTATATTTTAATGAATTTTTACCGTCCAGGATGAGCAAAATCCAACAGGTTGTAGACATAAAGATTTTGAAAGTAAATGTAAATCTCAGTGCTTTTAGTCACAGCTACAAACAAGCATTGGCAACTGCAAAATCTATAAACTTTTGAAAGAGTTGTGTTTGGCTACTCCAGCCCACCTAGGATGATCAATTCCGGCAGGGAGAGGTTCATGGGACCACTAAGGAGTATTTGGACAGTTACCTGGTCACCAAAGTGTTCTCCAGTCATGTTCTGAACTTTACATCAGAGCTGCCATAGACTTCAACAGAGTGGTCCTGATGCTGGTGATGAAGGAGATGGAGGATGCTCAAGAATGCTCTGGGGATGTGCGGTCGACGGGTATGGCTTAGTGGCTTTCTTGGTGCACCGGTCAGATGGAGTGACTTTGGCCACAGAAGTTGAGGTCCTTAAATTCCTCTTTGAGCCAGTAGAGGGTCCGTTGCTGCTGGGCTACTGGTCTTCTCTCCACAGCTGGCCCAGTGGTATCCTTTGGTTAAGGCTAGCATCCCTCTTGGGCAACCAATCTGGACTAAGATGACACTGTTGGGTCTGGCAGACTCAGGTACAACTTTCAACCATCAAGGATCAGTCTCTTGGGACGCTGAACGGTGGTCAGCGGCAATTCTCCAAAAGTGACTCCTGAATTGCAGATTAGGGCTACTTCAGCTTACATGGCCCTTGTGCTGGCTCCAAGTGATCAAGCAACATTGACCTTTGGAGTCACATCTTTGGACTGGGGCTTGGGAGGGACTTTACCTCAAACGAGGAGGAACAGGCACAGTCCTCTCTTTGCTAGCCCAAGGTGCGGCAGGTGCAGTCCAGCAGACGGTGGGGTCTCTCTTTGCAAGACCCAGGGGTCAGCAGGGAAGTCCTTCTTTGTTTTTTTCTTCAGGTCAATAGTGATCTGAAGTTCAGAGTGCCATGGGTGTCACATTTATGCCCAGGAAGTGGCCTGAGGAGATGATGCGGTCTCTAGTCAATGGGCTACCACAAACCCTCTCATCCTGTGACAACTTCCTGCTATGTGTGGAATCCAGCAATCCAATGGTGAGCTCTTATGCTCAGGCTCAAGATATCTGCACCCTTTCTCTGATGTTAGGAGATTGGTAGCCCACCCTAGAGGTGTGGCTACCTGTGGGCTACACATCCACGGGAAATCCTTTTTAGGTACTGGTCTCAGCTCTCTGTTTCTGCCACCTGCCTGTCTACCTTAACAAAGGGGTAACCTCTCAGGAGTGTGATCGCAGTTTGCCCACCAAAGGCAGCTTTGCCTTTGAAGCTCGTCTTTTGGGCCAAAACCCTGAGTGGCTTCCTGCAAGGGGGAGATAACACCTCCCTCTGTAGCATGCTACCATTGTTCCTAAGTCTGGGAGTAAATCACACTAATCCCCAGGAAAGCAGAAAGCTGTCTGTTGGCCAACAACCGTGTGAGGGCACTGGATAAACTGGGCTACAGAGTGGTAATTTTCTAAAATTGGCTTTCCATAAAAGTGACATTAAAGTCGTCTTGGGCATCACACCCGGTTTAATGCCACAATTATTTCATATCTTGAAGTACCCATTTTAGTAGTTCCATTCACAAGTTAGCCAGGCTGAGGTGCCACTCTGTGTTAGCCAATAGGGCTACTAACATTTTCACAGCAAAACAACAATTTTGCAGTTTTGCTGTCAGGAAGGATCAAAAGTATATGTCCTACTTAATGATATATGGTTCCCTGCTTCAGGGCTCAATAGGCCTTCATAAGGGGAGACATATATATTGTTAAGAGAAGTGGGAGTTTTGCCATTAGTTTAAATGGCAGAGCTGAATTAGAAGTTTAAAACTACTCTTCCAGGCTGCAGTGGCAGGCTGGGAGCCATTTTGTACTTTGCCAAATACAAGGTGGCACAGCCAGTGCTGCAGCCATAGGGGACAATCTGTCTTACATGCCCTGGGTACCCTTGGTACTATATACAATGGATATATATGGAAGTTGGCTTATGCCATTTAGGGGTAGCAAATTCAACATTTACTTTGTAAGGGGTTGGAATACTAGCACTGAGGTCTGTTTAGCAGGCCTCAGTGCAGTCTCAGAGTCGAAAAACCAGCAGCATCAGTCCAAAAACGTTGGGGATGATCATGCAAAATGAGGAATTTCCTTACGGTTAGCATAAGCCATCATCAATTGCCCGTATCTTGTATTTGGCAAAGAACAATGACCCCCAAAATGCTCCTTTGCAACCAAAGAATATATATAGCCTAAACTCTGGCCCTCTCAGGTCGCGTAAGTCAAAAGGACTTGTCAATATCTTACTCGCTCGCTCTGGTTTACTTGTTCAGATTAGTAAAAGCAGCATGGAATTAAATTTGCCACAAAAAGTATTAAATATTATAATTATCAGAATTTGGAAAATGTACAAAAGCTTAGGTAGGGCTTCCATTTCTACCAAGGCAAATCTGACATTCATTGGCAATGACAGTTTAATCCATCTGGTGACATGCACATCAAATGTAGCCCTTGCAACTCCATCTGTCATAAATTCTATATTCAGAAGTACTGGTTACCTAGAAATCTCATTGATTCAATGTGCCGTTTTAATGGGAGTTTCCTGCATCATGCTCATGTAGTGTTTCATACTTGCTCCTATTTACTTTTAAATCGTAAACCCCTTAGTTATTTTGCAAAAAAGTGGTGGGAAGTTATATTGAAGGTGTTGAATGTATAGTCAATACATTGGCTATATGCAATAAGATTATCAACATATGTCCCCTCCTGTAAATACCATTATTAGATGGATATTCTCTGATATGCAGCCAGTATTTTTGTAGTGTTAGCAAATATCAAAGGTGGTAGCAGGCAGAGGAGAGATTGGCAGCATCTCAGGGTGTATTCCATTAACATACATACAAGCAATTGAGGAAGAGTGCAACAGTCATACAAATTTTACGGAAAATGGACCAACCACACATCTAATAAGTGTTTTGATCAGAAAATCTCCTTCTAATGAACTGAACAATTTTTCAGCATCCACAAACAGTGCAATGGGAGACTAACATCTCTATGATGAGGAAAAGATATCAGAACTCGTAACATATATGGTGTAGATCGACCCAAAATAAAACTAGATTGGTTGAGGTGTTTTAAATAAGTCATAAGGGAATCTTTCGGTTAGTTCTATTTTTATGAGGTGCTAGTTGTTTATATCAGTTATGTGAACAGGTCCTGTTCACATAACTGATATAAACAACTAAACAACAAAAGTGGACACTGCTAATCGTGTGGTCCACACGATTAGCAGTGTCCACTTTTTTCCACGTTTCAAGATAGTAGTAATAAGTACTTCCCTAGTAGAAACATAGTATAGGCTCTGGGCAATGAAGTACCCATAGCTTTCCATAAACCATGGTCTTCTAATGTCTGTGTACTCTTTATATAATTCTGCTGATATGTCATTAATTCTCAGGGTCATTCCACTCAGCAGTTTAATAGCATTTCTCATCTCCACCTCAGCAAGTGGTGCATGAAGAGGCAGCCTTCATTGATCAATACCATTGCTATCTGAACTAAATGTTAAGATATTTGCTTTCTTACCAGTATTGACCATGAAGTATTTATGTGCTTTTAATATTCAACAATCAATTACAAGATTGGGTAATTTTCAAAAAGACACCTCCTTGGGGAATCTGACCTTTCTGCAGAGTCACCCTGGATTTTCCACCTTCTGTTGGACTGTAAACTTTTGCAAGCTGTAGCCCTCTGTGCACTGTATCACACTCAATGGTGATAAAGGGCCTGTGCAGCCCATCTTAACATGATGGAATTGACATACCTTCATTTGGCATATTTAATCTTCCTGTAAGTCCCTTGTACATGGGACAACGTGTACCCAAGACCTATACTTTATATGCCACTAGGAGATTGTGGCACCCAGTGTGCTACCCATTACAGTGAACATGCAAACATGGCTGCAGATTTACTATTGGAGTCTGGCTGTTGTAATTAAAAACTGTAAATTCAACCTGTTATAAAAACTTTCTTTCTGGCAGGTCAAAAACCTTCCTTTTAAATAATTGTCAGTCACCCCCAGGAGACTTTATTGCCCAGTGTGCAGTGTGCATGATATTTAAATGCAGTAGGAAATGTAGGAATATAATGTTGAAAATGCATGCCCTTACAGAGAAAAAGCCCCAACAGCTAGTTTCACAGTGGCAAGGTTGGCTGTTCCATAGGTAAAATCTGAATTGCAGTGTTACAATAAGTAATGGCACTTTAGGTTAGAAAATAGCAAGAAAAAAACAACTATGCTTAAATGTTATTAAAAATCACATTCAAAGGTGAAGTCATATGTTTGATAAGTATTAAGTAAACTGTACTTTTAGAAACATACCTTTTCCCTAAAGCTTCCGAAGGGCCATTTGTTCCCACACTTCTGGCATCCAGTCCTTTGTATTTCAAGAGATATGAAAACTGCTCCCAGAGCAGAGAACATAGGCTTGGGTGTGGGAGGTGTTGTTGTTCCCTTAACAACATGGCTAGTTGGATTAGGCCCAGGAGCTGCATTAACTTCAGAGGTACTTCAACTGTCACAGGCAAATGTTAGCTGGCACCTGTGCATGGTTTTTCCTATGTACCCCAGCCATACAGGCCTGAAATATAGCAGGCCTTGGTTGACATTACAACATCAAATACTGCTTGAGTGACACATCCTGCTTGACAGGTCTTTTGGGGGTATTACCTAAAACATTTTGGGTGAATTTCAGAGAGCAGAAACAGGATGACAAAACAATTCTTATTTTTTCACCGACTGGCTGGTGGAAAACTCTGCTTTGTTCTACCAGACTTCCTTCTTGGGGTCTATGGTGGGTACAGTGGCTGCTCCAAGCTGGATTTTAGTGTTGAATGTGGGAGGACAGTAAGATTACCATAGTGCACACCCCAAACATACACACCCAACACTCAGAGCCCAGGTCAGTGCGGTCAATGACTTCTTGAAAATCCACAAAGTGGTTAGGGTTGGCCAAGGAAACTTGTATCCCATTAGTTAGGGCACGCCCCTGAGTTATTCTCACCCACTAGTTCGTGCCAGGTATAAATGTGGCATCTCCAGCCACCAACTTCAGAATATTCCTGGACCTGAGGAAAATAAGAAGAGGGCTGAACCTGCTCACTGTGACCGTACAAGAGTCATGAAGGACTAGACCTGCCCTCTCTTGGACCCAGAGCAAAGGAAGTGGTCATTGAGGGTCATAAATTTAATGTCTTGGTAAAGCTACAGGGATACAAAAAGCTGCAGAAGACGTTTTCAGCAACTGCCTAGCTGATCACTGGCAACTAGATCTGAACTGGACCCTGGTATTTGGTCTCTGACTGCACCCTGTGAGTCTCTGAGTGCCTCGCCTGAGATCCTGGTAGAGCGGGGGGGGATTTAAAGGTGCACTACTGTGGTGGATTGGGACTTAAGTTAAACTTGTAGGCTCTGTGCTATAGCTACCAGGGGATTGAACTCAGGTTAATTTAGTGACTTTGAGGATTTACCCTGACAATGATTGTGATTATTCCTAGAGGCGTGTAGTCACCCATCCCAGATAATAATCCAATTTCTTACAACCTCCCATTAGAGTAATTTTCCATCTTTGTATACCACCATGATAGATAAATCACAACGATTTGCCCCTTTGGACCTAAAATAGCCATGACCATGTCTATAATTCTCGATATAACACTGTGCATTTGTACATTTTTAAAGTTCAATTTCATCTCTTCAGTCGCACTAAAATGTTCTAGCTTCTCACAAACCTGGCCCAGTATACCTTCTGTATGCATGAGGTTGTACTGAGCCTCCAGCCCAGCCAGTTCCTCTTCAAAAGTATCTAGATGTTTACACAAAGATTTGAGCACTTGTCTTTGTAATGCACCTTCTTGCTAGATATACTTCGAATGCTTCTCATTATATATTCTTTGAAATCTTCCAGAACTACGCTTACACTACTACCTGCCCCAGAGTTGATTTTAGGAAAGTCAATTATAAGTTTACACATACCAGTTGTAAAAACTAATTCACTTAAGTTAACAGAGCAAAAGTGTAATAAATGTTGCTTTGGATAATTAACAGAAATGTCTGTAAGAGAGTTAGAAGAGTTTATTTATTTCATTTATTTATTTGTTAAGCTTATAAGGCGCACAGCTATCCAAAAAGGGTTTCCCGGCGCCATGACATGGCACAGTAGTATGGCAAGGAACCAGCAGAACTGTTATTGATCAAACAACCAGGTTTTGATGTTTTTACGGAACCTTGAGTAGTGTTCCTCTTTGCGGATGTGGGGAGGTAGCTCATTCCAAAGAGATGGACCTAAGTGTGAAAAGGATCTGCCTCCCATTCTTGATAGTTTGAACCTAGGTAGGCAGAAGTTGGCTGCGGATTGCGACCGTAGGTTGCGTTTTGGTAGGGAAGGTTGGACTAATGCTTGTAGATATTTAGGCGCTGTGCCCGCTTTGATCCTGAACATATAGCTCAGGGCTTTGAACTTGATACGGTTCTCCACCCTGAGCCAATGTAGGTCAAGCAGATGAGCCGAGATACTGGCGGTTTTTGGGATTCTACACAGCAAGAGTGATCAGAAAGGATGCTGGGAAGTACCCCTTACCCACATGTCAGCCAGTCCCAGTGACAAGGAATCAATAATCAAGACAAGGTGCCAGTTGCTGTCATATTATCTGCCTTGTCAACACCCCTTCTCTGTACACTGGCACATCTGTATTTACAGTGTGATTCAAGCAGGAATTTGGCAATAATTTCTAGCGTTAAAAAGATATGTTTATTTCTCATCATGTTCTATTTAGAGCTCAGAAGGGTAAATCTTTGGACATTTGAAGTCAAGTAGCAACAGATTTCTTTTAACACAGACCCATAAGTGTCGGGCCTTCTGCAGTCTCCTCGTAAAATCCCCAAATAATAATGTCCTGGCGCCTCCTGTGCTCCTTGCGGTCTTCTAGTTTCTAGAACGCTATCTAATCTTGCACTAACATGTCATGGAGCCTGACCAGGAGCCGGATGTGCCAGCAGGGCTTTGTGTACTCATTACAGTAGAAACTGTTGAGTCAAATAAATTAATTAGGCGTTTTTTTTATAAAAGTGTTCCATCTTTTCAATTTGCATTGATTTAGAAACACCAGTCATCCTGATAAAGTTACTGCAAGAGTGCTCCACGAAGTCCTCAATTTTAGTCTTAATAAAAGCTGGGAACTTTAAATGTTTTAGTCATTTTTTATTAGATATCTTATCGTCATCCTCAACACATGAGGGCATATGTACAAGCCCCTATCGCCACCACAACATCACTTTTTCTGATGCTATGGTGGCAATCGGGGCTTAGCCTTATTTACAAGGCACCGTTAAGCCACTTAACATGGCTTAACTCTGCCTTGTAAATAAGGCCCCCTTTCACGCTAAGCAGTGGGTGTTGTGGTGGGCGTTACACTGCAGCACCCATTGATTTTGCCGCTGCCCCCTATGTACAAGGGCAGCGTACATAGGAAGCAGCGCCAAAATTAGCACTAGGGAAAACCTGATCTTTAACTTGGCGAAATGAGGAGAAATGCATTATTTCTCCTCGTTTTAGCGTTTTCTATGTGTGCTGCCTTGTGCACACATGGAGAAATCAATCTGCATTTTTTTTATGTACAGTAAGGTCCCTCGTTCTGTACATAAACAATCTGTAAAAAAAAATGCACTGTTGTGACTTTCATTTGTGCTGCATGAAGCAGCATACATAAAAGTGACAAAATGGCATTTTAGGATTGTTTACGTGCAGGAAGGGACATCTTCCTACACATAAACAATCTTCCCCTGCACACAGACACCCTTGCACTATGGTGCCAAGCTTTCTTTTGCACACTTAACATCAATGAGTAGGTATGTAAAGGTGGTAACACATTGTAATTATTATTGCATTTATATAGCGCTTATGAATCCTGATGAGGAGTTTAAGTGCTTTACGCAGGGCAAAATGCTGCTCCTGAACCCAAGGTAAGTGGTTAGTCTAGTGTTGTTGGTTACTGTTGGTTTTAAGGATCAGTTTTGTGCACTGGAGCAGTCAATCAATCAATCAATTAATCTTTATTCGATCAATTTTATAGACAGATTATAAAAGCACAGTTTAATCAAATGAGCCATAATCAATAAAGGCAATGTTATAAAACCATAGTAAAACATTTGAGATCTTAGTGGGCTTTAGGTGGCTCTTGACCCAGGGTCACCTAATATGTATACATTATAGTCATGATTGCAACGGTTTAACACAGCAAACCCCACCCCTTCCTCTTTCTCAAGCAAGCCCACAGAACAGTTGCTACAGAGAAGCAAACAAAGAGGTCAGAGAGGGCCTTTAAAAAATACAATGCCACCCTACATTGAATGAAATTATAACGCCTTAAAATTGAGAGAATGAAAGCTTTTCTTTCAGTATGATAGAGCTTGCATAATAATACTAAATGTAAATCCGACTGAGGGGAGTGGTTGTCGCACAGGCATGGAGACAGATCTGAGTGTTTGAGTTTCCTCTCTGAGAACTCTAGCATCAGTGGAATGAGGTTCAAACGGAAACACAATAGAATACATCTATACTGTGCAATGGTAATACAGGAGAGGAATGAGAATCCTTCTCCTAGTCTTGTCCGAATGAGATCGTATGCAAGGGATGCTTTTTGTCGCTGATTCTTTTCCCTCAGGGAAAAGTTAGCCCTCTGCAAATATAGCTCAGTAACTTTCTGTTTAGAGACCCTCCTAAAAGAGGCATGATCCCTAAATAGGTCTCCCGGCCTAATTGCAGAGAATTCAGCCTCTACGTATCTGAGCCAACCAATCTCTTTAAGGTGATCCAGCTTCAGACAGTCGCCAGTTATGCGTTGTGTTAGATTGACGGTGGTCTTACGCTAAATTGAAAGCCATAATAAGATTTGAGCAAATCTGATAGTCGAGCAAGTAAGGTAGCCCTAAATCGAGGTGTAAGATGTAGTTGGAGAATGAATGTCGTAACAATACCCGTTTTTTTAAGAAGCTGTCTTCCATTCTCTGGAGTTGGTCCATGTGTGCCATCCCTCAGACGCCCGCCCCATAAGTTGCAGCAGTCTTTGTTTTTGCACAATAGGTATTTTTAATTGTTTCCCAGAAAAGCCCTCAATAGCTTGGAGACTCCTTTCCATGCCTAGGGCTCTTGCCACCACCAAGTTTGCCCAAGAGTGTTTTCTGCCGAATAGGTCTCCCAAGTATGAAAAGTAGTCTACCACTTTGATTTTCTTTGAGGCCAGGTGGAAATAAGGGGGGTTCGCTCCTCGGCCAGCTCCCGCTATGATGATGAAAAATGTTGATTAATTTACTCCAAGGTCCAATGAAGCCATAAATGAGTCATACAATGTTATAAGGCTTTGTAGGGCTACCCCTGCCCTAGCAATTAGGAGTGCATCATCAGCATACACCAGTATTGGGAGGGGGATGTTATCAAATGTAGGCACGTCCAGAGGTGAGCCAGTCCGGGCCGCCTCCACCCCATTTGTGTAGATGGAAAAAATGAAGGGGGTGATGACGCATCCCTGCCTGACTCCTTTCTCTATCTTAAATGAACGTGTACATTCCCCATTTATGATATCACGAACACAGGCGGAGGCATTGGTGTATAGCTGACGAGTTAACATGTTATCAGGGGTCAATCCCCATCGCCTCCATCATGGGCCACAACTTCTGATGGGATACACAATCGGAGGCCACTGACAGGTCCATGAAGGCCATATAGATCTTCCCGCCTTTTACTTTAGTGTATTTGTCTATACAAAGTGAGAGATTAAGGTATTGATCCACTGTCCCCTTCCCCCTCTGGAAACCATATTGCGCCTGCATCAAGATGTTGTGTTCTAGGGCCCATTCCTCCAATCTGGCTAGTAAAAGCCGGCCCGTGAGCTTGGCAGTGGTGTCCAGAAGGAAGATGGGCCTGTAGGTCTTCGGACTGCCCCTATATCCTTTCTTGTAAATTGGGACTATTACACTCTGATTCCAGGATGGTGGGGGACCCTCTGCCGCTATGCTATTAAGGACTTTTGTTAATAGGGGAACCCACATATCGTAGTTATCCTGGAAGAGGTCAATCAGCATCCTGTAGGGACACGGGGCCTTCCATGGGGCGCAAGCCTCTATCCCTCTTCTGACTTCGCATAATGAAAATGTCGTACTACCTTGGAGTGAGGGGACTAGCTCAGGAGGCTGGGCACAGGGGAGTTATTGGATACAAAGATGTTTTCAAAGTGTCCCACCCCTGTGTCCTCATCTACGTGTGTATCCAGGCATGGGTCCTTGGAGTCTTTAAAGGTAGGGGCATTTATAACTTTGCAGAACTCACTGCTGTTGCCTGAGCTAGTAGCTTGTTCAAGGGCGTCTCAGGCCTGCTTCCTGATGTCCTTCTCTCTTCTTCTTCTAGCATGCTTGTAGTCGCTGCATTGCAATCTTATCAATGCTGGGTCTCTGGGGTGGACTTTTAAAGCATTGACAAGAGCTCTTCTAGCTATAGAACATGGGGAATCAGCTTAGGGCGAGTAACTGCCACTTTTAGTTTCGTTAGATGGGCTCTAAACTGGATGTCTAATAGTGAAGAGGAAGACCCTCTTTGCCAGGCAATCTAAGATATCATCCCTTACTTATGCTATTATTTCAGGAGCCAGATTCAGCTTCTCTACCAGTTCCCACTTTAATTGATAACCATTTTTCCTAGTTAGCGATATATTATATATTGCTTGTTGATGTTTTTTTGCCTTGCAGGGAATACTTAGATGGATATGTAGAATGGCGTGTTCGCTATAACATATGAATAGGTTGTCTATGTGGGCCACTGTCCCACTTATTGTAGAGGAAGCTAGGATGAAATCAATTGTGGACTCATGTTTATTTGGTGAGCCAACCTGCCTTACTTGCAGGGTTATGGTATTGAAGGATAGAGTTATTAGTCCCCCCCATCGCTCTACCTGATGCTGAGGACACTGCAGCTGTGTGGAAAGTGCGGAACCCTGGGAAAAAAACTGGCTCCTTGGCTCATGTTTCCTGGAAGCAAATAATCTCCAGCGATTGCCAAAGATTGTGCCATTGATCATTGCCTATCTTGGAAGCAATTCCTGCCACATTCTAAGATTGCTAGGCTAATCGTATTTTTGTCAGCTAGGCTCCGGGGTAGGGGAATCATAGGGGTCCACTGCATTTCAGGCACTGGGCTGACTGATATGGCTGCTCTCCCGACAAGTGAAAGAATAGGTGGTGATAGTCAGTCGCAGGATTCCAGATCTGTGAGTGCAGCAAATCTGTTATGCTACCTTACCCCCAGAGTAGTGCTAGGGCCCTCCATATGTCTCAAAATTGGTTGGCCTGACCTTGTCCTGACCCTCTGTCCAATACCTGGCACTGCACCCTGTTTGTAGAAGTGCTCAGGACCCAGGACCCTGCTCGACAACAGGGAAACTGCTGCTCTCATCCTCCTGGACATCTCAGCCGCCTTCGATACCGTCTGCCATCGCACCCTAATAACCCGCCTCCACAACACTGGGATTCAAGGAAAGGCCCTGGACTGGATCACCTCATTCCTCTCCGACAGAGCCCAGCGAGTCTGCCTCCCTCCATTCCGCTCCACGACCAACAAGATCATCTGCGGCGTACCCCATGGCTCCTCGGTCAGCCCTACCCTCTTCAATATCTACATGAGCCCCTTCGCCGCCATCTTACGCAAACACAACCTCAACATCATCTCCTGCACCGACGACACTCAGCTGATACTCTCTCTCACCAAAGACCCCACCACCGCCAGAATCAGCCTCCAGGAAGGTATGAGAGATGTCGCGGAATAGATGAAGCTCAGCCGCCTGAAACTGAAGTCAGACAAGACAGAAGTCCTCATCCTAGGACCATCCCCATCCGCCTGGGACGACTCCTGGTGGCCCACAGAGCTGGGCACCGCACCAACACCCACGGACCACGCACGCAACCTGGGATTCATCCTAGACTCCTCCCTCACAATGACCAAGTAAGTCAACGCCAACTCATCCACATGCTTCAACACCCTGCGCATGCTCCGAAAGATCTTCCGGTAGATCCCCACCGGAACCAGAAAGGCGGTCACCCAGGCCCTCGTCACCAGCCGACTGGACTACGGGAACACCCTCTACGCTGGAACCACGGCCAAACTGCAGAAAAGACTCCAGCGCATACAGAACACACCCGCACGACTCATCCTCGACATCCCTCGCCACAGCCACATCTCAGCCCACCTGAAAGACCTGCACTGGCTCCCCGTCAACAAGAGGAACACGTTAAGGCTCCTCACCCACTCACACAAAGTTCTGCACAACATGGGCCCCGAATACCTCAACAACCGCCTCACATTCCACACACCAATCCGCCAGCTCCGCTTCACCAGCCTCGCCCTCGCCACCGTCCCACGGATTCGCAGCACCACCACCGGAGGAAGATCATTCTCCTACCTGGCTACCAAGACGTGGAACTCCCTCCCCGCCCACCTAATCAATCAATCAATCAAGGACATTTATAGAGCGCACTAATTACCCGGAGGGTCTCAAGGCGCTTGGGGGGGGGGGGGGGTGCTGCTACTGCTCGAACAGCCAGGTCTTGAGCTTCTTCCTGAAGGAGAGGTGGTCTTGGGTCAGGCGCAGGTCGGTCGGGAGGGAGTTCCAGGTCTTGGCGGCCAGGTGGGAGAAGGACCTTCCTCCTGTTGTCGTTCTTCGGATGCGGGGGACGGCGGCGAGGGCGTGACTGGCTGATCGGAGGAGGCGTTTGGGGGCGTTGCCGTAGTCCAGTCGGCTGGTGACGAGGGCCTGGGTGACCGTCTTCCTGGTCTCGGTGGGGATCCACCGGAAGATCTTCCGTAGCATGCGCAGGATGTTGAAGCATGACGAGGAGACGGCGTTGACTTGTCTGGTCATGGAGAGGGAGGAGTCCAGGATGAAGCCCAGGTTGCGTGCGTGGTCTGTCGGTGTGGGTGCGGTGCCCAGGGCGGGGGGCCACCAGGAGTCGTCCCAGGCGGAGGGCGAGGAGCCCAGGATGAGGACTTCCGTCTTGTCTGAGTTAAGTTTCAGGCGGCTGGTCGTCATCCACTCGGCTACATCTTTCATCCCTTCGTGAAGGTTGGCTCTGGAAGCGGCGGGGTCGTTGGTCAGTGAGAGGATCAGCTGGGTGTCATCGGCGTAGGAGATGATGTTCAGGTTGTGTTGGCGTGCGATGGGCGCGAGGGGGCTCATGTAGACGTTGAAGAGGGTGGGGCTCAGCGAGGATCCTTGAGGGACGCCGCAGATGACTTCGGTGGCCTCTGACTTGTACGGTGGTAGACGGACTCTCTGTGTTCTTCCGTCGAGGAAGGAGACGATCCATTCCAGTGCCTTCTCCTGAATTCCGACGTTGCTGAGGCGCTGCACTAGGGTGCGGTGGCAGACAGTGTCGAATGCCGCGGAGAGGTCTAGGAGGATGAGGGCCGCTGTTTCTCCGTTGTCCATCAGGGCTCGGATGTCATCGGTGGCAGCGATGAGGGCGGTCTCGGTGCTGTGGTTGGCTCGGAAGCCAGACTGTGAGGGGTCGAGGGATCCATTCGTCTCGAGGAAGGCGGCCAGCTGTTTGTTGACGGTCTTCTCGATGACTTTGGCTGGAAACGGGAGGAGCGAGATGGGGCGGTAGTTCTTGAGTTCGGTGGGGTCCGCTGTTGGTTTCTTTAGTAGAGCGCTGAGTTCGGCGTGCTTCCAGCTCTCCGGGAAGGTGGCGGTGTCGAAGGAGGTGTTGACGATGTCCGCAGGTGGGGTGCGATGACAGCGTCGGCCTTGTTGAAGACGTGGTGAGGGCAGGGGTCGGTCGGAGATCCGGAGTGGATGGAGTTCATCATGCGGACGGTGTCATCGGTGCTGATCGGAGTCCAGGCGCGGAGGGTGTTGGTGGGCGGCGTTGCTGCGGTCGTTGTGTGCGATGGTTGAATGCTGAAGCTGTTGTGTATGTCCGCGATCTTGTTGTGGAAGTAGGAGGCGAGGGAGTTGCAGAGGTCTTGTGATGGGGTGATGTCGTTGTTTCCGGCGTTGGGGCTGGAGAGCTCTTTCACGATGTTGAAGAGTTCCTTGCAGTTGTGTGCGTTGTTTTCCAGTCGGTCCTTGAATGCAGTTTTCTTGGTGGCGCGGATCAGTTGGTGGTGCTTCCGGGTGGCAAGCTTGAGGGTGGTCATGTTGTCCGGTGTTGGTTCCCTTCTCCAGACTTTCTCGAGGGCTCGGCAGTTCTTCTTGGAGCTCTTGAGTTCGTCGGTGAACCATGGGGCTTTCTTGCTGCCGGGTCTGCTGGGCGGGGTCCTCAGAGGGGCGAGTTCGTCCGCGCAGTTGCTGATCCACTTCGTGAGGTTGTCGGCGGCCTGGCTGGGGTTCGCTGAGCTGGCGGGAGGGTGCTGACTCAGGGAAGCGGCGAGCTGGTCGGCTGTGATCTTGTTCCAGCTTCTTCGGGCAACCTGTTGCTGGTGGTGTTGGGTCGTCGTTCTTCTGAAGGTGAAGTGGACGCAGCTGTGGTCCGTCCAGTGGAGTCCTGTGGCGTGGCTGAAGGCGATGTCTTTGCTGGATGAGAAGACGGCGTCGAGTGTGTGTCCGGCGAGGTGGGTGGGGGTGGTCACCAGCTGCTTGAGTCCCAGGTTTGCGAGGTTTTCCAGCAGGGTGGTGGTGTTGCGGTCGTCGTTGTTCTCCAGGTGGAAGTTGAGGTCCCCGAGGAGGATGTAGTCGGCTGAGGGGAGGGCGAGCGGGCTGATGAAGTCGGCGATGTCCTCGCTGAATTGTGTGCATGGTCCCGGGGGTCTGTAGATGAGGGTGCCTCTGAGGGTGGTCTTGGGGTTGACATGGATCTGGAAGTGCAGGTGTTCGGCGGGTGCGATGGTGTCGTCGGTGTTGGTCGTGATGCGGATGGTGTTCCTGTGAATGATGGCAACGCGTCCTCCTGTCTGGTTGACGCGGTCTCTCCGGATGATCTTGTAGCCGTCCGGGATGGCGATGGCGATGTCGGGCGCTGAGGAGGCGTTCATCCAGGTTTCCGTGAGGAAGGCGACGTCTGGGGCTATGGTGTCGAGCAGGTTCCAGAGCTCGACGGCGTGTCTGTGGACGGAGCGGGTGTTGAGCAGGATGCACTTCAGGTGGGTGCTGCTGGAGTTCGGCTTGGTGGGTGCTGGTGCAGTGCAGGTCCGGGTGCAGGAGAACTTGCAGGACTGGCAGATGAAGGGTCCGTGGGTGCGTCTCGGGGTGGCTCGGTAGCATCCAGGGGTTCGGCCGGCGTTGAGTGCGTTGAGGGTGGCGGCGTCGTACGTCCGGCGGGTGGGCTGGGGTCTGCGGGGGCCAGGGGTCCTGGCGCTGGGCGCGGGCCAGGCGCGGACGGGCGCAGACGGGCTTACCTCTGGCGCACCTTCGGCGCTCAATCGGTGCTCCCGCTGCGCGCGTCCGCTGCGCGGTCGCTCTGGGGACGTCATAAGAAGGGAGCCGGTCAGGAGGGTCTGCGGGGAGGCGGGAGCGCGAGCCAATCGGCTGTCGGGGGGGCGGGGCCACGGGCTGGGGCGGCGGGAAAAGCTGGTGTGGGCTCGGCGGCCCTCGGGAGGCTGGGGCGGCGGGAAAGCTGGTGTGGGCTCGGCGGCCCTCGGGAGGCTGGGGCGGCGGCAGCGGCAGCAGGCACAGGAGCGTGGGGGTGACCAGGCCGTAGGTGCAGTGGAAGATAGAAAGGGTAAAAAAACGAGTGAAAACGAGTGAAGGAGCAGAGGGAGAGAAAGGGAAAACGGGCAGAAATAAGGCACAAAAGAGCAGAGGTGCAGAAAGGTGAAAGATAGAAAGGGTAAAAAAACGAGTGAAAACGAGTGAAGGAGCAGAGGGAGAGAAAGGGAAAATGGGCAGAAATAAGGCGCAAAAGAGCAGAGGTGCAGAAAGGTGAAAGATAGAAAGGGGAGAAAAACGAGTGAAGGAGCAGAAAGAAAGAAAGGAGACAGAGGTCCACTGGACCCCCAGGGATGAGGCGCAGGGAAGCCTGCGGGTGGAGGAGGGCCTCGATCACCAACACTCAAGAGTGCAGGGGCAGGGGCACCTCACTTAATGGTGGAGCTGCGAGGGTGGGAGAGCAATTTCACTGACAATGAGTCAGTGGTCTTGCACCTACGATTGACCCAGGACCACCTCACCTTCATAAAACACCTCAAGACCTGGCTATTCGAGCAGTAGCGCCCCCCCTCCCTTCAGCGCCTTGAGACCCGCACGGGTGAGTAGCGCGCTCTATAAATGTACTGATTGATTGATTGATTGATAAAGGAATAATCCTAAGTGAAGTTCTATGGAGGTTACTTAGGAGAAAGTTACCCATATATGTATTATTAAAATGTATCATCACACACTCTCCAGCAATAGATTTAGTTGAGCTACCCAACCAACCCACTCCCATGGGCCATGATAATTTTATTAGCCAGCTGATTGTGCCTCATTTCCGAGTCCTTAAGATGATGTGAAAGCCAAAACAAGCATTTGTCCATTAACTGCGATGTTGATTCAAACTGCTTGTCCCGGAGAGGAGGAACATTTGCAAGGACCAGTTCTAAGGGGGAGGCTGCCAGTGGAACGTGGAGGATTTGTTGCGGTCGCCATGAGGGTATCTTGTGTTGCTGTTTTTCGAAAGACCGCTCTTATTTCATCCAGCGCTGTTGGAGCCAGGTGTACTATGTTCCTTATGCCCATAGATTGAGAAGTTGGAGCCTCCAGCTGTGTGTTGGAGTGGCCGGTAGTTATAGGGAACTGTCCACAGGCTCAAGTAGCGGAGCTAGATGAAGTGCCCAGAGTCGATGGGGAAGCAAACCCCGATTAACACAGGCATGAGCTAGAATTTTCTCTGCTGGTAAATGTGCAGGGTCAATGCCGGGGGGCTCCATCGGGTATGGGACAGGTGCATCCTGTATCTCTAGACCTGCTAATCGCTGTTAAATCTTTGTTAGTTTTGTTAGAATAGGATCCAATAGGGTGGACATCATTTTGCTTAGTTCTGCCCACGGTACATCATCAAAAACTACATTGTGGGTGAAATATTTGCAATTGGTGACATTGCTGGTGTTGATGGACTCAATGTGGCTGGCTTGGAATGAACACCCTTGGGTTTTTGGACACATTTGGGTTTAGTTAGCTTCGGCTTTGAGAACCCGCCAGCCCTGCGTTGCTTTGCTGGGGGGTAATGTGTAGGGCCATTTGCTGAGTCAGTGTGGGATGAAGGCTCGGGCCCCTCCTAGTTGTTACAGGTGGGGTTGTAATAGCAGGCGAGGATTGCCGTTCACCAGGTGGGAGGTCGCCAGGTATTATCAATTGTGGCGACTGAGTGTGTGAAGTGTCTGTAATGTCCTCCGGTGGGTTAGAGGTTCAGTCTACCCTCGCCCGGAGGTTACACACGAGCGCTGGTGCATGACGACAGGCACGTATATAAAATACAGGCGTGGCCGGGCTCCGGCAGTCAGGATCACGCGGCAAAACTAACCACCCGCATTGAGTCATAATTACAGCTGCAGCAGTGCGCTGATTACCCGTGCCGCTGCCCCCATTACACTGGCGACGAGGCAGTGACGAGCTCACACTGCTCTTGTGATCAGCTGCCGACCGTGAGTGGCCTTTGTTATAAGATAAGGCCCTGCTGCCACACTGGGAGCTGGCATGCGGCCTATCATCAAAGCCCTGCAGCCACGTGAGGAGCCAGCCAGACAAGGCAAGCCTGCTACCACTACTTGCAGGCCTGCAGCCAGAGACAAGACCAGCCTGCTGCCACCAGTGAAGGCCCTGCAGCCATTGTGAGTACCTGTGTCTGGGGTCAAGTGGTTCACCCTCGCCCCCCCACAGCCTGAGTCCATGCACATGGTTGACCCCAGCGCCCCTGGAGGAGGTCGGGGGAGGAGTACCTATAACGCAGGGCGATAAGGCCCAACTGCACCACTGTCAATCTCGGCCTGGCGGTTGCCACTCCAATCCAGTAGGAAGGCGGTGCACGTGCCGCTAGGTGTGATGGCAACTGCGTCTCGATGGCGTCGATCCCGGCCATCGAACCCTTCATGGTGGACGGTGCCCCCTCCTCCCTTGCCCCTCGATGGAGGGACAGAACTGATCATCTCCAAATCTATTTTAAAGGGGCAGGTATAGCTAGCGACAGGCGCAGGGCACTACTCCTCCACCTAGTGTGCAACGACATACACCGCATTTACAAAAAGCTAGTGGAGGCTACCCCCAAAACATATGTGACACTGCTCAACGCTCTTAATGCGCACTTTGAGCCAATGGCGAACAGAGACTATGAAAGATTCATTTTTCGCCAGGCCAAACAGAAAGGGGAGGAGTCTTTGGATGCATTCCATGGGCGTTTGAAGGAACTGGCCAGCACGTGCAGTTTTTAGGACGAACAGGAGGAGATCAGGGGCCAGATAATACAAAGATGCTATTCATCTAAGCTCAGAGGGAACATCCTCCAGGAGTCCGGCAAATCCTTGGCTGATATCCTCACCTTGGGATACTCAAAAGAACTATCGCAGGCATGAGCATCCCACATGGAGGCCGGCCCTATCAAGACAGAACAGGTAAACGTCACGCCAAAGCCCGGGAAAGCGTCCGCAAGACAGAAAGAAAGAATGTGGCTACTGTGGAGGCCTGCCCCACCGCATGCAAGACTGCCCAGCGAGAGGGAAGCAGTGCACAGCCTGCGGGTGGATGAACCATTTTGTGGCAGTATGCAGGTCGTCAAAGCCCCGGAAAGAAACGGCACAGATGGTAGCCGAAACACACGACAGCGAGGATATGGACGACGATACAGGAGACTACCCGGCCATTTATATATTCGCAGTGGATCAACCACGACTAAAAAGATGGCATCTTCCAAAGTGCAGACTCAAGATTCATCACCAAGACTTAAGGGCCACCATAGACACAGGGGCCTTGATCGAACTGATGTCTACCAATGTATATAACTAATTGAGTCCACGCCAACCTTTGCGCAAAGCAAGGATTTGAGTATTTGCCTACGGACAGAAGACACCCATCCTACTCCTGGGATGTTTCAAAACGGAACTCCGGCATCAGGACCTCTAGATCTCCACCACAGTGTATGTGATCAAAGAAGGTTGTGGAATGCTGATAAGCAGCCAGACAGCAGAAGAGATGAAACTGATCTCATTTGCTCTTGCAGTGCAAGAAGAGGAACTAGCGGCCACTATGGAGAAAATTGACGACGTCTCCAGGGGCATTGGATGCCTGAAAGGAAAAGAGGTCTCTCTCCATATTGACCCGCCAGTCCAACCGTTAGTGCTGAGGCACAGACGCATTGCATTCCACCTGCGACAAAAGGTCGAAGAACTGGAAAAATCAAAGGATAATAGAGAAGGTCAGCAGGCCTACTCCGTGGGTGTCCCCGATCGTGGTGGTGATAAAAACAAAACAGCCAGGGCAGGTCCACATCTGTGTCGACATACGCCTCCCAAATGCATCTGTAAAAAGAGAACGCCACTTAACCTCTACCATTGATGACATCCTGGGGGAACTGAACAGCGCAGTGTGGTTCTCAAAGATAGACCTACGTTCCAGATATCACCAACTGCCCCTACATCCGGACTCTCGATACATCACTACATCCTCTACTCACGTTGGCTTGAAGAACAAAATCAGTTTCTTTGGCTACACATTCTCAGACAAGGGAGTAGCCCCAGACCCTGACAAGTTCAGAAAGCCCCGGCACCCCCCAACATCTTGGAAGTACGGAGTTTCCTAGGGATGGTAAACTTCTGTGGGTGTTTCATCCTGGATTTATCCAACCTCACAAAACCTCTGTGAGAGCTGACGAAGTCCACCACCCCGTGGCAGTGGGGCCTGACCAAAAACAAGCTTTCAAAGACACTAAAGCAGTCCTGTCGGCGGACTCCACGCTGTCGTATTTTGACCTGACCCAGCTCACCAATGTCGCCGTTGATGTCAGTCCCTACAGGCTAGGGGCAGTGCTCAAGCGGCTACAACGCAATTAAAAATGCACTCCGATTGCATATGCGAGCCGCTCCCTGATGGGCACAGAGCAGTGCTACTCTTAGATAGAGAGAGAGAGGCAATCGCCATCCATTCGGCCTGTCTGCATTATCATGTCTACGTGTATGGACACCCATTTACAGTCTCCAGCTACCACAAGCCCTTCATCCCATTATTTCAACAATCTGCATCAGAGGATAGAGAAATGGATCCTTCAACTGCAAGGGTATGACTACCGGGTGGAATACAAGCCAGGCTCATCCAACCCCGCTGACTATCTCTTGAGACATCCGAGGGCCGCAACAAAATCAGAGGAAGAGGATGCAGAGGACACCGAGGAATACGTCCGGTTCATAGCGGAGAGAGGTCATGACCACTTCCGATAAACCTTGAAGCCATAATGTACGCCACCCGGGATGACGAGTGTCTGCAGCTAGCCATCACTGCAGTTAGGGCAAAAGACTGGCACCCCATTCAGACCACGATGACCAGACGGACTCCCCATGTGCAGGCCATACTCGAGTCGATCATGCAGATCAAGGATGAACTCTCTGTCGACGGCAGTGGGTGCCTGCTCAGAGGTCCGCGACTATTGATCCCATCAAGCCTTGCTCACCAAGTGGTGGACCTCGCACACAGAGGGCACCAGGGCGTGGTAAAGACAAAGGGTCGGCTAAGAGCGAAGGTGTGGTTCCTGGGGATGGACCAGATGGTCGAGCAGACGGTCAGAACGTGCCCATGGTGCCAGGTGTCAGGCCACCCGGATCGTACTCACCCCATCATCACTGAAGACAACCCCTGACGACCATGGGAGTGCATCAGTATTGACTTTGGACATCTTCTGGATGGGCGCTACGCCCTCGTGGTCATCGATGATTACACGAAATACCCAGAGATAGAAATTGTGGGAGGTCAAACAGTCACGGAGGTAGTCACCAAAGTAGAGAAGATCATTGCAACTCACGGGATCCTTGACGTGGTGAAGACGGATAATGGCCCGCCCTTTCAGGGGCAACAGTTTGCCGACTATCTCAAATCTTGGGGCATCCAAAATCAGAAAGTGACACTGCGCTGGCCCCAAGCAAATGGGGAAGTAGAGAGATTAATGCACACTCTCAACAAGGTCATTCGCATTGCGCATGCTGAAGAAGCACCCCTGGAAGGAGCCATCCATAGTTTCCTGAGCGAATACAGATTGACGCCTCATCTCACGACAGAAAGAGCACCGGGACCAGCAAGCATGGGTCGAGTGGTGCGAGACACTATTCCCCATCATCCAAACTGGGCCCCTGTCCCAGATTGACACCGCGAAGGTCCTAGCCAAGAGGTCTAGTACCAACGACCAGGCCAGTGTCAACCGAAAAGCGAGAGCATCAACCATTCAAGAAAGGGACATGGTCTATGTCAAAGACAGGACCCCCGGGGAGCAAATTCCGTCTCCTGTTTGAGCAACGCCCATGGACAGTGAACCGCCGAACCAGCACGATGGTAACAGCCCAGAGAGGAACAGAGAAACTCACACGGAATATATTGTTATTCAAAAAGGTCCATGCTAGAACTCCCAACCTGTCAAGACCGGAAAGTATGGAAGCTGGTCCAAGTCGAAGGAGAGTGGCTGAGGAGATGGAAAATGGCCAAGGAACTATCCTCATGGATGATCTGGACAGATCTGACCAAGCAACACCATCACTGCTCGGAACTCCAGACAGAGGACGGTCTGATTCCCCTGGGTCTCGCAGGAAGTGGCCCCATCCCTATCCTCCTCACAGGGGGAGCATTCCAGATATGGCCTGAGAAGCAATACAGCTCCCCCCTCCCGTCAGGCGGGATTCATGGTGTGAAGAACCAAAGACTCGCAGCGGACTGTGACCTGTGACTGGGTAGGAGCTGGGAGCAGATGGCCCGCCCGGAACTGGTAACAGACCTACATGTTGATGTTTTGATTATTGTTTAATAAAGGTTGGAAGGAATGTAATGTCCTCCGGCAGGGTAGTGGTTCAGTCTACCCACGGCCGGAAGTTACGCACGAGCGCTGGTGCATGACACCAGGCGCATATATAAAATAAAGAGGCGTGTCTGTCTCCGGCAGTTGGGACCACGCAGCGAAACTAACCACCCGCTTTGAGTCATAATTACGGCTGCCGCAGCGCGCTCATTGCCCGTGCCGCAGCCCCCATTACAGCGTCCTCAAGGACATTCCCTAAGGGCAACCCCACGTCGAAAAGAAGGGGTGCCATGGATAAGCTCTTCTCAGTTATTTCAATTTCCTGAGTGAGGACGTTCGCAGCTCTGTCAAGCTTTGCTACAGTCCCTCCGCCCACTCTCTCCATAGGACCTTTATGCTTCACTATATTAAGAGGACAAAAACAAAACTAGGGAAAGTACCTTAAGTCAGATGCGGGACGTTAGGGGAGCCCAGCCTGTTGTGTTCTTGGGGGGTCGTGTGGGCTCTGGGGCCTGAGCTATGGGCCTACACTCAAAGGGGCACCTGGGATGATCTAGGCCTGACACGTGGCCAGCAACAAATAATTCAGGCGGACGCTTAGGGAAGTTTATGGCTCTCCGCACTCTCGCCAAGTGGCGTGCGTACGTGCGTGGCCCCTATTTATTTAACCAGGTCACATGACCTCACGCTGCACGCCTGTTACGTCACAGGCATGCAGAAGCTGGAACACAACATTCCTCCTAAAACATGAAAGAAGAAAATATGAGTACATATGTTCAACAGGGAGTCCCTTAGTGATAGTCTCTGGATTTGAGGCACATCAGATCAAAGTGCACGGTTGTGATACATAGCAAACGGCAACCAGTAAACATATATCAGAACAATCTTACATGAGATGATCACGAAGACGACAGGATGGTTCTGGATTGCTTCTCAGGCTGTACTGGGACATCCCTCGACTCTGGGTGACATCATCGCCGGTCGGGGTTATGGATCGTGGGCTGGTGGTCTCAGAATCAGGGTCTCCTCGGCCCACGCTGGTGCTCTCGGCATCGTCAGGACTTTTGCTGTTCTCTTCAGGAGGGATGTTTCCCGGATGGCCCCCTTGAGATTCAGTTGAGTCTACGGCGGCTGGACTTGCGGCCGCCCGGTTTGCGGGTGGTCTGAAGTTGTTTGTGGCTCCGGTTCTGGGTGAAATAGTTTGAAGTGGGACACATTCCGGGTCACTAGTTCTCTCCCTCTGGTGGCTATTATGCGGGTGCCTTTCACACTGATGACTCGCCATGGTTTCTGTTCATAGGGCAGTCTGAATTTTCCACTGGTTACTCTGTTCTTTAGCAATACCAGGTCTCCTCTGTTGATCCTGGCTGCCACAGCTCTTCTCCTCTGGCTGACTTGGGCATAGGACTTTTGTCGCTTCCTTGCAATTCTGCTTTCATCAGCCACCTCCGGTGTCCATTGGGGATGATGAGGAATGGAGTCTGCCACTACACGTCCCATGAGGATATCTGCCGGAGCTACCCCCGTGGTAGTGTGGGGTGTTTGTCGGTAGCTCCGCAAGAATGTAAATATGGCCATTTCCACTGACTGTCCTTTGTCGTGTGCGATTCCGATTACCTTGTTGAGTGTTCGCATGAAGCGTTCAGCTTCCCCATTGGCTTGTGGCCAACGAGGGGTGATGCGGCGGTGCCGGGTTCCTAGGGCATTCAAGTAGTTGGATAATTCCTGGCCTTGGAACGGGGGGCCATTGTCCGTCCGCAGTTCACGTATCACTCCGTGGGCGGCTATGATTTTTTCCAATTTGGGTAATACTTCAGGGGCACTGGTAGTGGCTATTATTTCTACTTCGGGGTATTTGGAGTGATCATCTATTACAACCATGGTGTGTCGCCCGTGGGGCAAGCTTCCAAAATCCATACTGACACACTCCCATGGTTGTCGAGGTCGAGGTTCAACTAGGACTGGGGCTTCTCGCGGAACGTCCCCCGTGACTTGGCAGGCTGCGCAGGATCGTACGGTATTTTCGACTAGGTCATCCATGAGTGGAAACCACACTTTGGTCCTCAATCTTGCCTTGGTTTTGACCATTTCCTGATGGCCGACATTGGCCAGTTGCACAACCTGATCTGTCAAGGCAGAGGGTATTACCAGCCGGTGACCCCGTAGCAGGCATCCTGTGCTATCTTCATTCAGTTCTCCTCTCACGTGGTGCAGGCTCTCCATGATGCGTTGGGCTTCCGGTGTAAGTATTTTCCATTCCTCCTTGACGCGGTGCCAATTTCCGTTCCGAAGTGCTTTCCGTGCTCTTTGTAGACAGTCGTCCTTTAGAGTAGCCTCCGCGATGTTGCTCATGGATAGGGGCCGTGGGCATGATCGGGCGGTGACACACCTGACATAGGCTTCCGTGTCCTCGGCATCCTCCATCTCCGCTGGTGTGGCTGCCCTTGGATGTCGTGAAAGGTAGTCCGCTGGATTACGCGACCCTGGTTGGTATTCCACCTGGCAGTTGTAGTCTTGAAGCTGTAGCATCCATTTTTCTATGCGGGGTGGGGGTTTCGTCGAGGTCCCCGAGAATAGTGCGACCAGTGGTTTGTGATCCGTGACTACTGTGAATGGCTTTCCGTATAGATATAGATGAAAGTGTCTGCACCCCCAGTGTATGGCTATTGCCTCTTTTTCAATCTGGGAGTAGCGTTGTTCCGTGTCTGTGAGTGAACGGCTGGCGAATGCTACCGGGGCCCAGTCCATCTCGTCCCGCTGTTTTTGCATGAGCACCGCGCCTAGTCCTGCTGGACCAGCATCTACCGCCACTAAGGTAAGCTTCCGGGGGTCGAAGAATGCCAAGGTGGTGGTGTCTGAAAGGGCTGCTTTTATGCTCTTGAACGCCTTCTCTTGCTCCAGTCCCCATGTCCAGTGCGTGGAGTCTTTCGTGAGCTCTCTCAATGGGAGTGTGAGATTGGCGAGGTCTCGGATGAATCTCCCGCAGTAGTTGACCATTCCTAGGAAGCTGCGGACTTCGGTGACGGTGGTGGGGGCGGAAGCTTCTTTGACGTCCTTTACTTTCTCGGGATCAGGATTGACTCCTTCAGCGGAAACCATGTATCCGAAGAACCCTATCTTCTGCCTCAGAAATTCACATTTCTCCCGGTGTAGGGTGAGACCAGCTTCCCTCAGTCTTCGAAACACTTGCGCCAGCCGCTGTTTGTGCTCAGTTATGGTGCGGGCTTGTATCATGATGTCGTCACTGACGTTGATTACGCCCGGTATGTCACCAATCAGCTCTTGGATCACATTCTGGAATACTTCCGCAGCGCTGGACACGCCGAAGCTGAGTCGGGTGTATCTCCGGAGTCCCACGTGGGTCGAGAACGTCGTTATGTTCCGTGACTCTTCATCGAGCACCAGTTGGTGGTATCCGGACCGGAGATCCAGTTTCGAAAACCAGCATGCCCCCGCCATCTCTCCAATTAGGTCGTCAATAGTGGGCGTGATGTGGCGTTCCCTTTTGATGGCGGCATTGGGAAGGCGCATATCCACACAAATCCGGACGGCTCCCGGTTGTTTCAGCTTCCGTGTGACCACGATGGGTGATACCCACGGTGTGGGGCCCGTCACTTTTTCTATGATACCCGCTGCCTCTAGCTTTTTGAGTTCTTCTTCTACCAGAGGTCTGAGGTGGAAAGCGATGCGGCGAGGTCTCAATGCCACCGGCTGAACGGCCTGGTCAATGTGTAGGTGTATTTCGCGACCTGTGAATCTTCCAATTCCCTTGAAAATGTCTGAGAAGTCCGTTATGAGCTGCTGCACCGACTCTTGGTGAACTCCAAATGCAAATGAGACGACTCCAAGTTCTTCCGCGGCCCGGCATCCGAGTAGCATGCCCTGCCCGTCCTCCGACACGAAGACGTTCGTGGTAACAGTCCTGTCACCATGGTTGATTCCCGTCCTGAATTTTCCTCTGATTTTGAGAGGGGTGTCCTGACCGTATGCGAATACAGTGATGGGAGACGGGCTCAAGGGTGGGGGACGAGTCATTGTCCTGTATAGGGCCGCACTCATGATGTTGATAGTTGCTCCTGTGTCGACCACGGCCATGATCTCTTGCTCTGCCACTCTGATGCAGCACTGCGGCAGTTTTCTGTCTCGTCGAGTGGCCGTGCCAATCATGTGCACTTTGTGCACTGTCCTTTCCTCTTCTTCATCGTCATCCATATCGCTCTGGCTGGGGTCACCCTCTGGTACGGCGTTCACCACTTGCCGTGGTTTGCGGAACTTCTTTGATCGACACACTTTTTTGAAGTGATTAAATCTACCACACCCTGAACACCCCTTCCCTCGAGCTGGGCATTCCGATGCTGGATGGGGTGGGCCTCCACAGTATCCGCAGGATTTTCCTGTTGTTCCTGCCGACGTTCCAGAAGGTTTCTTGGTCCACTTGGTCGGGGACTTGACCTGGATCTTGTTGACTGGTTCGGCTTTCACCGGCGCTTGGAGGGCTGCTTCCATGTGAGCAGCTCGGGCTTTGGACAGTTCTTTCGTGCGGCCGAGGGTCAGAATGTCGGCTAATGGTTTTCTGGATTCTTCCAGGATCCGCTCTCTTAGCTTGGCAGAGGCGCAGCCCTGAATTATTTGACCTCTTATTTCTTCAGTAGTGTCCGTGAACCCACATGACAACGCCAGCCGCTTCAGCCTGGCGTGATACGTGTTCAGTGACTCCTCCGGCAGTTGCCGGGCTTGCCTGAAAATGGACCTTTCATAGTCCTGATTGGCCATAGGCTCGAAGTACGCATTCAGGGCATTGATGAGTGAATGGTGGGTCTTTGGCGTGGCCTCTGTTAGTGTTTTGGTGATGGTGTGCACATCCTTGCCCCCTAGATGGAGCACCATGGCTCTCTTCTGTTCTTTGTGAACTTTGGTGGCCTCGAAAAAGACCAGCAGCCGGTCCACCCAGTCTTTCCATTTGGGGGCTAGTGATGACGGCGAGCCTGCTACTACAAAGGGCTCAATGGGTGGTATCGTGGCCATGGCTCAGCTGTCGGGGTCCAGGGCACAGTGTGCTGGGTAAACCTCAGACTGTTCACCGGAGTGCGGCCGCTGGTGGAACCGGTGTGGTCGCAGCCAATGCTTGTTGTCCCACCCCACTTGGGGTATGGACTCAGGCCTCGTGTGGTGAGCGGGGCGTATATGCCGTCGGGTCCCTGTCTTCCCCTTTGTCCGGCCGTGCCTGGAGCGACCCAAGGTGTCTGCCCTCCCCGCGCTGATGCGGACTGCTTCAGCAGCGCAGCGTCCGCGCGATGCGTGAGGTTTGGCGAGGGGCGCGGCCAGGCGTCGGAACCCAGACGCGCGGCTCTTCTCCGGCAGCGCGCTTCACGCAGCGGCGGTCCGCCCGGGTGCGGCGCTGCACAGGGCCGTCGAGTCGCAGCCGGTACACCAACGGGCTGACAGGCCGGGGCAGGCCGTCGCAGCGGCGCGCCCGGGGAGAGCGGGGCTGGAGGCCGGCAGCCTGGCAAGCGGGGCGCAGGGGCATGCAATGTCTCACCTGCGGGCCCGACGGAGCTCCACGTGCTGCACTCCTCTGTGCACTGTGTGTGTGGGGCCTCGGGGCACGAGAACCGCGAGCAGGGGCACAAGCCCGCGGCCGCCTCGACAGAAGGCCGGCGCACCACACACACGGCGAGGGCGCGACCACCCTCGTCGCCAGTTGTTGTGTTCTCGGGGGGTCATGTGGGCTCTAGGGCCTGAGCTATGGGCCTACACTCAAAGGGGCACCTGGGATGATCTAGGCCTGACACGTGGCTAGCAACAAATAATTCAGGCGGACGCTTAGGGAAGTTTATGGCTCTTCGCACTCTCGCCAAGTGGCGTGCGTACGTGCGTGGCCCCTATTTATTTAACCAGGTCACATGACCTCACGCTGCACGCCTGTTACATCACAGGCGTGCAGAAGCTGGAACACAACACAGCCCACCCGTGTTTACAGGCAATGATGTTGATCCGACAGGCATGGACAGGCCCACCCTTGGCCCGGGCTCTTCCCGGGCGGCGTCCTTTACCGTGGGTCGTCCTCAGGTTTTATGCACGTCCGCACGCTGTGCTGGTCGGGAAATGCAGCTCCAGCGTGGGTTTCTGCCCAGGGTCCGGAATCCAAGAGCAAGAAACCAGTTACGAAGGGCCACGGGTCGGCGTCAGGTTTTTATGCTCGTCCACGCACAGTTCATGTCGGGAAATGCAGCACCAGTGTGTGTCTGTGCCCAGGGTCTGGAATCCAAGAGCAGGAAACCAGTTACAAAGGGCCACGGGTCTGCGTCAGGTTTTTATGCGCGTCCACGCACAGTTCATGTCAGGAAATGCAGCACCAGTGTGTGTCTGTGCCCAGGGTCTGGAATCCAAGAGCAGGAAACCAGTTACGAAGGGCCATAGGTCGGCGTCAGGTTTTTATGCACGTTCGCGCACAGTGCAGGTCGGGACATGCAGCTCCAGTGCGTGTTTTTGCCCAGGATCTGGAATCCAAGTGCAGGAAAGGGCAGTCCATTCTATTCATTCACTCCACAGACACCCCTCACACGCACCGGGCACTCATTAACACATATTAATAAAAACAATTTAGACATCTCAGAATTGGGGTCGTGGGCTGCTAGGTCATGCAAAAGTCAACAACCGGTCAGAGTCTGCAGGAATTACGACTGTTGTGTTGCTAAACATCCTGGGACACAATCATTCTCGACCTATTGACCCTATAATGTCATATGAACAGAAAAGATCTGCGAGTTTATTCATGACTCGAACGGGAAGCACCAGTTTTATTTTCCTGCAAGGGTCTTTTTAAAAGAAGACAGCGGAACACCAGAAACGTAAAACAAAGAGTAAAAGGTAAACTGAAAGTGCTTCAGCGCGGTATCCGCTTTGAGACTGCTTTAAACAGACATATACTTACTGGTTGAAAAGACGAAAGCCTATATAACCTGTGCATATTCTGAAAGCAGAGCAATTCAGGAATTTGCGAAGCCTGCCCCCAAATAACTCAAAATAACCAAAATATGAGTTCATAAACCAAAACAAGTGTGAAGAAAAAAACGGTAGTAAATGAAACTGTAATCAACGGTAGGCTAAGGCTTGGCTTAGTGGCAACAATAACTGGCCTATAAAGCTCCAAAATCGAAAAACAAGGACAGTGGATTTTCTGAATGTGAGGTTTAATTTATCTGGACACTCTTCTGCAGTAAAATTCTAACCAATTATGTGAACTCCAGCAAAGCAAAGTGCATGTATTTGGTTCTTTATCCGTTTGCCTAAATGCAGTAAACTTCTAAACAATTATGTGAACTCCAGCAAAGTAAAGTGCATGTCTTTGGTTCTTTATCCGTTTGCCTAAATGAACTGATTAACATGTGGCCTCCCTCCCGTTTCAGTATCTAGATCTGTTCTAGAGTCACATTCCATGGTTCTTTTTTGCAGCATGAAAGTGAAAAGGGAAACAAAAATAATCAACTGACAGCTCCTTTTGACACATAATAAGCCACAGACAACTGCTTAAGGAAAGCTAGGTTTATTACAAAGATAAAAAATAAGGACATAAAGACACCTCAATATGAGAGTGTAGAAATACAAATGATTTAGCATGAAGCCAAATCTGTGCATCAAGTTTAGATGGTGCAGCATAAGCAATACAATTAGTTCATGAAGTAAAACACAGAAAATCAGGAAGCATGGGTCCAAATCCCCCTGCATCAAGGGTTGGTGAGTGAAAAGCATTACATCATTCCCCACTCTAACACTAAGGTGATATCTCTAAATAAGCATTTTCAGAATGAGGAATGCAAGGTGTCAGTACGTGGAGTCTTCTTAAGAAGTCTTTCCGCGATTAATGTGTCAAGTAGCATAAAGCTACCAAAGACAGAGCTTGTTCTAGGATGTTCTCTCTCTGAAGGCAAGAAAGAAGTGGCCCACTATCCCTAATTCCAAGACCAGTTATCCACAGGTAGCATTCCCATGGTGCCATGCAAGTCACACTATCTGCCCTGGGTACAATCTTGAAGGAGATTTTCCATGTTGTTGACAGTTTACTGTTACAGTTTGTCCTTTGATCCTGGGCCTTCTTCTGTGTGAAGCAAAGCAACCCTCCCTCATCGACTAAAGCCACACAATTGTAACTTCTCTCCTTGCCTAACTAGTAAAACAAAGACATTATTCTAACTAACAAGAGTGCTTCTTTTACCTACAACAAAAAACTGATTCCTCAGCTCACATGAAATTCAAACTGTTAATTCTAAAGCGAGAGTTTTCAGGGACTTGCATTTCAGACCTACGAAATTCAACTAACATAAGAAGGCATCATATAAACTTTACAAATTCACATAATATTAAGACACTTTCTCTAATACATTTACCTACGTCACGTAAAATGACATGACTAATATGCACATTTAATCACCTCTATATTTCTCAGTTGCTCAATACAAGTTCTTCACGTTAATATTTTCTGCTAGTTACATTCATTTTCTACGTTGATTCTCCATGCTACTTTTCAATGGCCTAAAATACATCACGTTTCCAACACTTCATGTTACTACAACATATGATTATAAGCAGGTTCGCTAGGCGTGTGATTACAATGCATCCCTGTGAATAAAATAAGATCTCCACTCCACGTGTCCCACACAGGTTCTTGCCTCCTCCTTCAGCAGACAACTGAAAAGGAAGAGTTAACAAGGGTAAAGGGCACAGAGCTCTACAGCCAGCAACAACAGTCAAGGTACAAGTATGGAGGTACATCATGTAAAAGATGGTAATTACTACAATAATGTTGCAATGCAATGTGGAACTTTGCAAAGAAGCCAACATCAGGATAGTGCTATTGGTATTATGCATCCCAACGACCTATGATCTTTATCTATTGTCAATGAAACCCCAGTCATGTACTGGTTAAAATGTTCATCTTGGCAACCTATATTTCGAAGTGTGAGCATATTTGTTTCAAGGTACAAAAAGCCTGTGAGAGACAGAGACCACTCAGCACCTTATTGCAATAGAATAGCAACAAACCCAGATTGGAATGACTCCATCTGTTAGGCTGTTTATTTCTCAATCAATATCAGTTTTGTCCCTTAATAATCAACAGTCATTGTATTGATTTGATCAACGTACTTTGCATGTTACCAAAACACTAGAACAGTGACATCCTTTTGCAATATGTGTAGTGGTATAGTTTGTTCATCCAGTTCTTTCAAGAATTTTGGCAGATATTTGAGGAATGTTATAAATGTTTCATCTTTCCCTATAGAAGTTATTCCCTACACATTCTTTACAGTTGCTGTTATTTTCATTGCTGTTCCTGGCCTCCTTTGTGATTAAATGCCCGAATGGGTCATTTGCATTCACCTCAGTTTGCATTTTGTGTGTAACAGGATTTTTTTCTCAGCACTGTTTAAGAACGGAAATTAGATTGCTTTCTTTACCTGTTTGAGCATTCTTGTCCTTCATCAACACCTGCACACCCTATAAAACATACAGCCTTTTATGCTCGATCACCTAAAACCTAAAGTTCAGAGTTTTATGTAACACACTTCAACAAGTTTGTTTGTACACACCAAAAGTGAGCTTGACAGGCACACAACAAAGAAGCGATTCGGGGAATAAAAATACAAGTCTCCAGTTTGATGGCTTGAATGAATTAGTGTGAAGGGTGTAGATTGCTGAAATGAGGTGACACTGGTAACAGATAAGAAGACGTGATGTAAATGAAAAACAACAACAGTAAGAAGTGCTGTCTGCGGTAAAACAAAGAAGTGGAGAATACAGGCAACATCATTGCCTGGAAACACAGGTGGGAAAAAGAAAGATCTACTCAACTAGCCAGCAAATAACTGAATTTTGACAAATGGCATGGATTAATGGATATAAGAGAGGAGTGAAAACAAGAAGTTATTGTTCCTGGAAAGTTTAGGGAAAGATAGAAAAGCATAGACTAGAGCCTAATTGCATAATAATTTAACAGAAACGTGAGGTGAGCATGTGTAATGAAGGATACAAGGAAGGGGGAGGAAAGAACAATCAAGTTGAACAAATTCCAATGCAGATGTTTTCAGAAGCTTTCGGGACCAAGTAGCAACACTCCAGGTGATTGCTGGTACGAGAGAGAAAAAGTTAAGATTTCAATCTTATTTTTTGTTCCTGCTACCAATGACATCAATGGCAATCTTACTGTTTGATTTTTGTCCCACTGTTCTCACTTACTCCATAATTTGTTGGTGTGTTCTCTTACCAGCAAAGATACAGCCAGTTTGATTGTCCAACTTCTTGATGTTTGGAGTTCTTAATCACTTCAAAGCTTGAGTTAACATTCAGACAAACATTTGGACAGAAGACAGGGGCGTCACATTCAAGGGCCTATGTGTATTGGCAGCATTTGCAATGTTTGTGCTAGCATGGGGATTTGGTCTGTTTGTGTGTTCAGGGAGGAAATGTTATATTCTGCATCTTGGGACTTAGGAGAGGCAGGATGTTGGTGGAATTGTGTGGGTGGGATGGTGTGGAAGAGAAGGTTGCATTAATAAAATTACCTCTGAATCATTGTACCGGAGTACTTTGTTCCTACATATTGGCTACAACCGGCAGCAGAAGCAGTCACAAGGTCTTTGCTACATCCAGCTTTGCTATCCATTACCAACAAACAAGAAATCACCAGAACAAGAGATCACCAGTTTTGTACCAACGCCACACTGAGAGTTCTTCGGTGGCATTATTAACTTAAAAAAAATAGAAGATGATTGTAGACTTTTGACAATGGTGCCAACAAATTGAGCACTGAGTGACGTAGGGGGTTTGGGTTGCAAGCAGAGCCATGTAGGGGAGATGGATCACGAGCGATTGCCCGAGCACTTATTCAGGTCAAGCTGTGCAGACTGCCTCAATCACATCTTGCCGGGAAGTGTGATATTAGTTGCCAAGAGCGCATCAAGCTGGGGAGAGTGACGAATACAGCAACATAGTACGACACACAGCAGGAATCTTAAATTGGGTCCATACGGAGAAAATGAATAACAAGTGTGCAGTGAAAGGCTCACCATTTTAAATTGGGTTGCATACAACGTGAGCAAAGCGAGCATTCTGTGATACGCTCACCATTTTAATTGGTGCTGCATACAGAGGCGTGTGCATGGTGATACACTCGCCATTTTAAATTGGGCCACATACAGGAGCATGCGCAGGTTGATACGCTCACAACTGGACTGTAAACAGGAGAGAGACTGCATGGTGATACGCTCACCATTTTAAATTGGGACGCATAGAGAAGCAAACGTTTGAGGAGTTGATTAATAGCATCTAGTATGATGAAGCAGCCGTTTTGAAATGGGTTAATATTAAAATTGATATTAGTGAGCAACATATGACTGGTACTGATTACTTTGCATATGTGGACACTTTTGACGTTACTCGCATTAATAATTTTCCTTTCTACCTGTTAGTTTAGTTTAGCCATCATTACAATTAATGTTTAAAAATGTCTAGTATTACGCCACCACTTTTGTTCTTACAAATCAAGGTTAACCCTCCTATGGAGTGGGAACTCTGGTATCCCATGTTTTTGGCGCATGTAGGGGTTTTGGAATGGGAGGATGTACTCCTGAATGAAAACTAACTTTACTACAACATACATTAGGTGGATGGGACCTCAAAGAAATCCAAAACTTGTGTGTTTAATTTGAAACGGCCGCACCTGGCCGTGAAGGAGTCCCGCTGCTTGTTAGCAGACCTGGATGCCGTCATATGCCGACATCGTACCAGGACAGGAGCTATATTCAGGACATTATTGTGCCAGTACCGGCTAAGGAGGAGTACAGCAAACCCACTGAGGTAATACCTATGGACTAAGTAAACTATCTGCATGGCAGCTCACTTGAGGAACACAAAGATTCACTGCAAGTACCAGAAGGCTGTGAGGCGGCATGCGCCGCGATGTGGCCCCGCCCACTGGGGCGTGGTACTAACAAACATTTAAGTGCATCTACATTGCCGAGGCAGATTCTGTTCCACGAGCCTTTGACAAAGGGAAGAGTCCCGAAACGCGTCGGCTTCTTTACAGAACTGCTTTCATCCCACCAACCTGTGCTGGCAGCCCTGAATAAATGTATGCTGTTACCTACCTGTTGCTTGGGCTCCTTCGTTTGTGGCAAAACTTGTGTGTTTAATTTGAAACGGCCGCGCCTGGCCGTGAAGGAGTCCCGCTGCTTGTAAGCAGACCTGGATGCCGTCATATGCCGACATCGTACCAGGACAGGAGCTATATTCAGGACATTATTGTGCCAGTACCGGCTAAGGAGGAGTACAGCAAACCCACTGAGGTAATACCTATGGACTAAGTAAACTATCTGCATGGCAGCTCACTTGAGGAACACAAAGATTCACTGCAAGTACCAGAAGGCTGTGAGGCGGCATGCGCTGCGATGTGGCCCCGCCCACTGGGGCGTGGTACTAACAAACATTTAAGTGCATCTACATTGCCGAGGCAGATTCTGTTCCACGAGCCTTTGACAAAGGGAAGAGTCCCGAAACGCGTCGGCTTCTTTACAGAACTGCTTTCATCCCACCAACCTGTGCTGGCAGCCCTGAATAAATGTATGCTGTTACCTACCTGTTGCTTGGGCTCCTTCGTTTGTGGCAAAACTTGTGTGTTTAATTTGAAACGGCCGCGCCTGGCCGTGAAGGAGTCCCGCTGCTTGTTAGCAGACCTGGATGCCGTCATATGCCGACATCGTACCAGGACAGGAGCTATATTCAGGACATTATTGTGCCAGTACCGGCTAAGGAGGAGTACAGCAAACCCACTGAGGTAATACCTATGGACTAAGTAAACTATCTGCATGGCAGCTCACTTGAGGAACACAAAGATTCACTGCAAGTACCAGAAGGCTGTGAGGCGGCATGCGCCGCGATGTGGCCCCGCCCACTGGGGCGTGGTACTAACAAACATTTAAGTGCATCTACATTGCCGAGGCAGATTCTGTTCCACGAGCCTTTGACAAAGGGAAGAGTCCCAAAACGCGTCGGCTTCTTTACAGAACTGCTTTCATCCCACCAACCTGTGCTGGCAGCCCTGAATAAATGTATGCTGTTACCTACCTGTTGCTTGGGCTCCTTCGTTTGTGGCAAAACTTGTGTGTTTAATATATATATATATATATATATATATATATATATATATATATATATATATACATATATTCTGCTCCTGGCGGGGTGTGTGTCCAACAATGAGCTGCACTCGAGTGTCTGCATGCTTACCCCAAAGATTATAATGGCATGGGCGGTTACATTTTCATACAATACAAAACACTGACGTTGGCCTGACACGTTTCGAATGTTCTCTTCTTCAGAGGCCGTCAGAAGAGTGCAAGCAGGGCATTCACTTCCCTAAGTTTGGCGCTATCGTGCGCCCTGATGGGCGGATCCTTATGATACAATACGTTGCCTTCTGGGAATGAAGTCCATTAGATGTCTAATAATCGCTGTACTCTCAATTCCGTGCCAAATGAACCAGTCCTCAATCCATACGAGACACTCCACCTGCTGTGGCCCAACAAGGGACCCGTGGCCCCTTTACCCGGGTTGGTGCACGCTCCGCGGCATGACGGCCGCGTTTACATTCTGCTCCTGGCGGGGTGTGTGTCCAACAATGAGCTGCACTCGAGTGTCTGCATGCTTACCCCAAAGCTTTTAATGGCATGGGCGGTTACATTTTCATACAGTAAAAACACTGACGTTGGCCTGACGCGTTTCGAATGTTCTCTTCTTCAGAGGCCGTCAGAAGAGTGCAAGCAGGGCATTCACTTCCCTAAGTTTGGCGCTATCGTGCGCCCTGATGGGCGGATCCTTATGATACAACACGTTGCCTTCTGGGAAATGAAGCAGATATGTCAGTGCATCATTATAGTTTCTTGTACTCTGCATAATATAAAGGGTTTCAAATATTGCCATAACTGCTTCTTATAAAACTTACAGAATAAAATAAAGTGCTGTGTGCTTTACTTTCTCATCCCATCACAGGAACAAGGATTTTTGTCATGGGTATAGGCATTCACCTTCAGAAAAGCAACCAATTGGTGGACCATACCACGTCTAAATCTAGTTAGGACATATTGGAAAAGCAACCTATTGGTGGACCATACCACGTCTAAATCTAGTTAGGATATACCGGTGTTGGCTGTTTGTAACACACATAAAATACTCCTGACACCTCTCTCTTCCCTCCAAGGACATGCAGTGAGTGCGTGTTGGAGCGGCTCTATAGAAGAGTAAATAGGTGTATGAGTACTGGAATAACTCATTGAATGGGTATGTCAGTGTTTGTGTGGGTATGGTAGTTGGCATACAAGAGGTTGTATGGGGTGTGCTTAGATTTGATCCAGTGAATGTGAGTGTTTTTTAAATGTAACTCACTGTTAAACATATTTACTAGGGTAAGTGGCAGTTGGAGTGTCTGTATGGGTGTGTGAGTAGGTATATAGGTGGGGAGCAGAAGAGTGAGTCATATGTGAGACAAACATGAGGGAGTGTGTGAGAATTTCTTCATGGATGAGTGAGTGGTTGTGTTAGTGGGTGTATCAGTATGTGAATGGCTGTGTGAGTATCTGCATGAGTGAGTGGGTGTATAAGTGGCTGTAATTTTGAACGAGAGGCAGAATGAGTAATTGTATAGGTGAGTGTGTGGGTTTATCAATGTCTGTAAATGTTGAATAAAGGAAATTAGGTGTTCCCTGGGTTTTTGTTTCTAATGGGGAACCAAATCATTCATTCATCTCTTTATACCGTCACTCAGCCACTGGCTCACCCCTGTGCTCTAGTAGAACCACAAAAACATAAATTATGTGTACAAACTTCAGACTCTTTATTATAAAAAAAATTTGTTTAAAAAAGTACTCAATACATTGTAAAACATATACTTATCAGAGATAATAAAAAACAATATTCATCTGTTCAGTGGTGCCTAGATTCCAGGATTATTAGTCAAATACTTAGGCATTAAGATACACAGATCTCCACACTTTCCAAGACATCAATTGCAATAAAAAAGTAATTATACAATATACAATTAATGACAGGTTACATGAGTTGCTGAATGGGTGACTGAGAATGTGTTTATGTGTATATGTGAGAGAGTGGAAAGGTACATGACTGGCTGTATGAGTGCACAAATGTATGTGGAAGTGGTTGTATGGGTGACTATGTGGGTGTTTGAGTTGTATGGGTGAGTGAATGGGTGTGTGAGTTACTGTATGGGTGAGTAAGTGAGTTTAAGAGAGGAGTTGTATTGTAGAGTATGTGTTTGTATCAGTAACTGTAAAGGTGAGTGAGTGCATGTGTTATTATATATATGAGTAAGTGAGTGGGTGTGTGAGAACTGCATGGTAAGTGAGTAGTTGTGTGAGTGAGTATTTGGAGAAGAGAATAGGTATGTGAGTAGCTGTATGGGTGACTGATTCAGTTTGTGAGTGGCTGTATGGATGTCAGAGTGGGTGTATAAGTGTCTATTGAAGGATGTGCGAGTGCATGTATTGATCAGTCAGTATGTGCATAAGAGGCTGTATATGTGAGTAATTGGTTGAATTGGTTGCATTAGTGGCTGTGTGGTTGAGTTGATGTATGAATGTCTGTATTGATGAGTGGGTTCATGTGTGAGTGATTGTATGCATCAGTGAATCAGTCTGTCATTGGTTGTATGAGAGTGGAACTGGGTGTATACGATGCTGTATGGTATAGCAGTTGATATGTGAGTGGATTATGTCATTTGAGATTCATTAGTGATGTCATAGACCAAGCAATGAGTGATGTTATATGAGAAGTCATAAGCAGTGCATTGCAGGTGCATAAGTTATAGTTAGCTCTGGTAACTATAACTGCTTAATTGCACTGGTTTTATACATGTGAAATGTAAGCCTAACTATAACGCCCCTGTAACCTTTGTTTTTTTCAATTAATTTCTACTTTTTTATTGCTAATTCCTAACTATAACATTCCTGTAACCTTTGGGTTTTTTCAGTGAATTTCCAAGATTTTATAAATGCTAATTCCTAACTATAACATCCCTGTAGCATTTGTTTTTTTCACTGAATTTCTATTTTTTTTTAAGTAGTAGTCCTGTTTGACGAGTGGTGGAGAATGGGGGTTGGGCCTCCGACCAGCTCTCAGGAATCCTGCTTTTTAGAACTTACAGGAGGTACCAGGAGACCTTCTTGGCACCCAAGGTCCCCCAGGAGTAAAGTGGACTTCATCATCCAACCAGTGGTGTGCCAGAAGCCACAGTTGCAGAGTGGTGGAGAAAGGGGGCTTGGCCTCCGAAGTCACGCTGTGTGGGACTTACTAGAGGTAACAGGAGGGGTAGTTGGCCCTCAACGTTGTCTGCCAGTAGGTTATACTGAAACGAAGTAAACTGATGTGGTGCTTTGATCAGGAAGAACAGGCTCCTACTCTTCCTCACAGGAGTATTCCTCCTGCCAGTAGGTTATATAACTATATATATATATACATATATATATATATACATATTCACTGAAAAAAACATAGGTTTCAGGGATGTTATAGTTAGTTGGAGATTTCACTCATTTAAAACCATAGAAATTTGGCAGTTATACTTAGTTGACCTAACTATAACTCGCACCCCCACAATGCACTGCTGATGACCTCACATATTATATCACTCATTACATGCTCAGTGACATCACTCATGACATCACTCATGACATCTCAAATGACATCACTCATGACATCATCCAGTGAATGTGTATTTCTATAAAGTATAAAAATATGTTTTATATATATATTGAAGTATGAGAGTGGGTGTATGAGTGTCTGAATGGATGATTTAGTAGGTGTGTGAAGGACTGTATAAGTGAGTGATTAAATGTGTCTTACTGAATGCATGGGTTAGAGACGAAACTCTGTGAATGTTTTAATTAGTCTGTTAGTTAGTGTGTAAGCGGCTGCATGGCTTGGTGAGTAGCTACATGAGTGTTTATATGGGTTATTTATTGGTTTTCTGGGTATCTGTATGAGTGTCTGAGTATCTTTGTGGGTGGGTGGGGGTGTGTGTGAAGGTGCATAGATATGTGAGGGGTTGTTTCACTGGGTGTATATGTTCAAGAGTTCATATGGAAACATGTGTATGGGTGGGTGAGTGTGTGTATGGGTGTGTTGGTGAGTAAAATTATGTCTCAGTGGTGCATGTGTGAGTAACTACATATGTTTTAAAGCAGTATATGTGAGTGTTGGAGTATATAAATGACTATATGTGAGAGTGAGTGATTGCAAGAGTATCTGTATGGATGAGTGTGTGTTTCTATGAGTGATTGTTTAAGAGAGTAAGTATGGGTTAGTATCTCTATAAATAAGTGTGGTTGTGTGTGTATGACTGTATAAGCAAGGAAATGGGTGTGTGATAACTCCGATTCTACTGATTGGATTGTTGTTGTTGTGATGTTAAATAATTTATTCAAATTCACTCTAGTTTTCCAAATTGGTGTAGGATTTTTATTATGTTGCATAAATACTTTAAACATTGCCTCTGAGTTAAGCCTGACAACTTTTGTGCAAACCTACCAGAGGGTTAACCACTGGGTAATTTCTGACTTTTTGTGATTCATCCTAACAGGGACTGCAACTGTTGTTTGAATGGGGGTCACCCCCTTCGACCAACAACCCAGTTTCACTCAGAGACATATATATGACTGATCTGTCACCCCATTTATCAAACAAAACGGGTTGGGCAGGACAGTGTGGGGGAGGTAATGGGGTAGTTAGTATTTTGTTTCATCTGGTAATTCTGGTTTTTTCAAGTTGCTAAGTTAATCGCAGGTGTATATACCAGTCACTTGTCATCTAGACCCAGGGCGGAGAGAGCCAGGGTGTTAGTCCAGCAGGAGGTTACAAAATGGGGAGGAGGGCAGGCCCAGCCAAAGCCAAAACCACAAGTGCACCCCCATTGCCGCCATCACCAGCATCTATAGATAAAATGTTTCAGAGGGCTATAGGGGTGGTGGACTCTGAAATTGAGTTAACGGAAAGGCGGTTATCACTTACACCTGCAGTATTCATTTCACCGCCTGATGTGGCCATGACACCTGACACCCCTCAAACCCAGTTAGTTGTCCAACCCCTGCCACTTCCACTGGCTGTCCTTTACAAGAAAGTAGCACGCAAGAGTAGAACTACCACGAGCATTCCCAAGAACGGTAAGCGTAAGCTACCATCGGAGGTTGGTCCCAAAAAAAAGAGAAATGCGGCGAGGGCAATTCAGTCTGTACGGAGGGGGGAGAAGTGCAAGAACAGTCCCTAGGTAGAAGGACTAAATGGCTTGAAAAGGGTTTTAAGTCAGGTATCTAGAAAAGGGCGCACTGCTTAGGGGTTTGCGCAATATTATCCGGTGACTCTCTGTTGCATGTGAGGTGCAAAACAAGGATGAGGGGAAAGCCCTAGAACCCCTCCAGGGAGTGTCAACCGAGGCCGACACTGCATACATAACAAGCTAGAGTACCCTTGCACACTCTAAATAATATAAACTGCCATGTTAGTGTAGACATTTACACAAAAAGGACACAGCCTGTCAAGTGGACATGGATAATTAATTTTTCTTTGAATCATTCGTTGGTAAGTGGTGTCTTTAATGTTCTTAACGAAAAAACCAGCCGACACGTGTTTCGTCGTGTATGGGACAATCTTTCCGCGACTCCTCAGGGCTAATGAAGCTGTAGAGAAGTAGTGAAAGTCGCTCTGTCGGTGATATTTCTGACCCGACAGGGCCCTGGACTCATAGGTTGACGTGGAGAAGTGGGTATGTAGATCTTGCCAATAGGGCCGTGATGAAGAAATCTTAGGCGAGTAGAAGTATGGGACACTCTGGTGCGTTGAGTAATCTGACGAAGGTCGAGAACAATTTTATGCGCCAGCTTGTTGGCCTACCTCATAGTACCCCCCTTATTCCCCTCGGCATGGACATGGGTATAAGGCCTCTTGATGAAGAGATTGCTCTGAGACCTTTAACATTTTGGAGGAGGCTATGGGTGACCCCAGAGTTGTCCGTCTATAGGGCTGAGTTAAATGAGCTCCTGACCATCTGTGGCACCAAGAAAATCCCTTGGCTTTGCCATATAAGGGATCTTGCCTTTAAGTGAGGCAAGCCGGGCCTATGGAGATCTCCCGAATTATCATGTGCTATGATTTCTAGGCTAGACCTAGTTAAATGCTACAGATAATTTAACATAATGTATTTAGAAGAAAGTGCCACATGTGGTCATCTGACAGCAGAGTTTTTGTTAGTTAAAAACACATACAGCAAGAAACATTTTCTGGATTCTATTCCATCTCCATCGGCCAGTAAATTGTTTGTGCAATTTAGATTAGGGACCCTCCCATTACTAGGGATTACCAGCAAATGGGCTAAAGTCCAAAAGGCAGATAGTCCTGCATGTAATTATAAGGTGGAGTCTGAAATACACGTCCTGTTCCTCTGCCCAGCCTATCGGTTGTCGCGCAAGGGTTGGCTAATCCAACTTTATAAGAACCTGGGCTTTGTGCGCTGTGCAGAGGCCTACAGAGTTTTAAAGTACTCCAACATTCTTTGCTGTATCCCGATTTTTAAATTGTATGTGGCACATCCGACGAGCTATCTTAAAGTAGAACCTTTGGGGAAGTAGAAATGCACTGAAATTAGACAGGTTCATTAACTCTATCCATGCTTTGGGTTCACTGTTCTAGTCTTATATTTCTAGTTTTGTAATAATTTTAGAGCGCAGCCCTTCTTCAGGTAGCTGCTTTTATTACTTTTAATGGGCTGAAGATTGTGTCAAGAAGCTTTTTACTACTTTGTTAGATATGTAACTCCTGTGTGTCCAGCGGATTATCATTGTTCTAACATATGAATTTGGGAAATCAATTTTTTTTAACTATAAATATTTAACATTTGGTTTATTGCTACCTGTACTTCAATAGCCCTAGTGGCTGAAATAAAGTTATTGAACTGAATATATATGTTTTTAAATAAAACCAATATGTCCGAGTCTTTCTTTTAAAAATGTTTAGCCAACAAAATTCAAATATAAAAACAGCCATAGGAGGGCCTTACACTTCAGCTGAAGAGTTTAGAGCTCCAGCTAGGAGTGCTTAAAAATATGGTAAGCTCTTCTAGGGTCATGTATTTAATGACCCAGGAGACTTACTGTTTTTTAATGCTGCTGGGGGGTGGTGGGGCTGCATTCCCTGAAGCCCCCAACAACATTATAGAGGGCTTGGTGGTAAAAATTAAAGCCCTCGCTCACAGAGACATATATATATTTTAAATGAAACCAGCATGTCTCTGCGTCTTTCTTTTAACAATTTTAGCCCCCAAAATGCAATCATAAAAAACCCCATAAGAGGGCCTTGCACTCCGGCTGAGGAGCACAGCGCTCCAACTAGGAGTGCTATAGAAAAATGTGGTATGCTGTTCCAGGGGTCATGGATTTAATGACCCAGTAGGCATACTGTTTTTTTAACGGTGCTAAGTGGCTGCTGGATTCCCTGAAGCCCTCAACAACTTTAAAAAAAGGCTCGGGGTGCCTCTCCCAACTCTAGGGGCACCACCAAACTCTAAAAATATACAAAATAAAGGCCTTGCTTGGAATTATGGGGCACTCCTTCAAAGCAGCAGTGAATAATAAATGAGGTGCTCCTGATGATCATTCATTATTCCGTTATAAAAACAAATATTTACAGTAAATGTCCTGGTGCCGAAACGTATATTATAATATCATCTTACAAGGTGAGGGGGTGCTGCATCCTCCTCCCCAATCCTTTTGAGGCCCCAGGGACCTCATCCCCTGTGGCTGTACATTTTTTATTAAGGCATGGGGGTGTGCCAGAGGTTGCCCCGGGGATCCCATCCACAGGGGGCCTGTATTTAAAAATAATGTTAACATGCAGCTTTCTCTTCCTGAGCCACCAAGGTCCCCAGCGACCCCATCCACCATGGCCTTTGTTTATAAATATAAGTAGAGGGGGAATGCAACCCCCCTTCTCAAACCTTTATGGCCCTGGGAATACCATCCCTGAGGTCTTTTTTTATGAGAAAGGACAGTAAGCCCCCTTTCTGGAGTCTCCAAGGGCCCCTGGGACCCCATCCCCAGCACCATTCATATTAAAATAAGGGGAGGGGAAGGCACAGCAATCCTCCCCAGGCCTTTGCGGCCAAGGGGACACCACCTCCCAGAGCCAGTGGCACCCACTATCTACTATATTGGGGGAACAGCAGGAGCCGCATGGCCCCTGCGGGCCCAGTCGACTCCCCAGTCATCACCCTACAGAGTGCAGGCAGGAGCCGACACTTTGTCTATGCTCCTGCCCAGCAGAAAGAGCTACTCTTAACAGCTCCCGCCAGGTGGTGAGCAAAGTGCAGTTCCCTGCCCAGGAGAGTGTGGGCAGCATATGCCTGAACTCACCTGGGCATGGAACCACAGTAATCTGGCACAACAGTGAATTTGACTTTCCCTTGTCACTTTTGTGGTGGCACCATAAGTGCTACTTATCCATAACTTAAATGTTCTAATAAGGAATTGTAACCAATTAAACAATTTTTTAGGGGTCAGAGCACATGAACTGTAGCTTGGTTAGCAGGGTCCCACTGTACAGAGTCCAAAATATAACAGCATCAGTTAAAAACAAAAAAGGAGAGATCACATACTGTTATAAATAATACGCTTTGTTCTCTAGGCATTTGTGGTTCAGCATTAGAGTGGCTCGTCTCCTTTTTGACTAGAAGGACATTTCATGTCTTTTCTCATACAGCATGCTCAGACACTTATGTCTTTGAACATGGTGTACTACAGGGTTCTATACTGAGTCCTCTACTGTTTAATTTGTATATGAGCCCTTTGGCTAAGGTGGTGGAAGAAGCAGGACTATCAATGTATTCATACGCGGATGACTCGCAGTTGATTTTCTCCCTTACATCTGAGAACATGGATGCCCCCTCCATACTCAAACAAGGTTTAATTGAGATAGCAGGTTGGATGCAGGACAACTTTCTCCAATTAAACGGGGAAAAACCAGAAGTTATTATATTAGGCAAAAACAAAAGCCTGAGGGGCCCCCAACATTGGCCAAATGAGATGGGCTTGCTTCCTGTCCCAGTCTCACAAGCGCGCAATCTAGGTGTCATCATTGATGACTCTCTTAAGATGCATAAGCAAGCTGAAAAAAACGCAACTACATGCTTTGCCATTTTAAAATGGCTGACAAAGATATGCTGGATGTTGCCCGAGCCAACAAAGAAAACCGTAGTCAATGCCTTGATCACTTCAAGGATTGACTACGGGAATGTCCTTTATTTAGGCTCTAATAAAGCAACCACCGGTAAACTACAAGTAATTCAAAATTCAGCGGCCAGACTGATATGCAATATTCCTAGATACACCTCCACTACCCAATATCTTCGGGCCCTTCATTGGTTGAAGGTTGAAAACCGAATCAAATTTAAAGCACCCTGTTTTATGCACAAAATTAATTCTGCTAAAACCCTGAAATATCTTCTTTCGCCTGCCCGCCCATATCTTCCACCTCGATCCCTCCGTTACTCTACACTAAGAAAGTTTGTTATCCCCAAAATTAAGCTATCCCACATGGGAGGCAAATCTTTTTGCTACCAAGGACCCGTGCTATGGAACTCCTTGCCTTTCTCAGTACGCAACGAAGATAACTATTTTAAATTCCGTAAAGTTTTAAAAACCTGGCTATTTAGCATCTAGGCACTCGTCTCTATCCACCTCATTCATACATCCTCTCAAATCTCGTGCCGGGAAACCCTTTGTGGGTAGCTGTTGCGCTTAACAAATGCAATAATGATAATAATAATAATGCCAAAAGAGGCCTTTTCTTACATGGGTTCATTGCATGGAAAGAATTGTAGATGATGCAGAGAGCATTGAAGCAGGCACGTTATTTAATCAGCAACAAGTACAGAGGTTTATGGATCAGTGGCCCACTTTGAAAATGCTTGCTGGGTGGTCATGACCCATTTGTACTTGAATGATAACGTTTCCCAGAAGACCGGTGTTGATGACATAACAATAAACCCTTCAGGATTTAGAGGCAGCGGCAATAAGCAGTGTGATCCTGGATATTCAGTGTGATCCTGCGAGGCAGGGTCAACAGGGGGAAGCATTTCCAGAAGTAGACATAAGTGGTGGATGATGCACTGGTGACTAGAAAGTGAACGTCCTTTTAGGTTTAAATATCACCTTTGGGTTCCATATACTCTGGCATGGGGTGGTGGGGTTGTACTTGCAACACAATTGAAGCGAAGATCATTCTGGTCGGTTAGTCATATTAGGACAATCTCATTCTTGGAATTTTTAAGCATACTTGGTTTAGGTGCATCCGATTTTTAATCCGAGTCAGGGGTTGCACAATTTGCTCTCTAGTGCAAAAGTCTTTTATGCAGTTTCAGATGGAACTGAGGGGCATATGTACAAGGGAAGTGGCGGAGTGAGGCATTAGCCTTCCTGGCTTAATGCCTCACTCTGCCACTCCCTTAATCCAGGCTGCACCATATTTACAAGACTTTGGTGCAGCCCTGCATTTCCCACTGAGCTGGCTCTACACTTTACAGCCTAGCGCCAATGCAGGCACCCTTGCACCATAGTGCAAGGGTGTCTGCGTGCAGGGGAAGATTGTTTATGTGCAGGAAGGTCCCCCTTCTTGCACATAAACAATCTTTAAATGCCGCTTTGCAACTTCTTACTGCTTAATGCAGCACACTCAGAAGTTGCTACAGAGCATTTTAAATAAATGTTTGTTTATGTGCAGGAAAGGGGAACATTCCTGTACATAAACAATCATTTTCCTTTTGCTGTTTTCATGTGTGCTGCACATGAAAACAGCAAAAACGAGGAGAAATGAAACATTTCTCCTTGTTGTGCCAGGGTAAGACCAGGATTTCCCTGGTCTTAATTCTGGCACTGCCTCCTATTTACCCCTCGCTTGTAAATAGGAGATAGCATCAGAATCAATGGGTGTTGCGGTGGAACGCCCATCACAACACCCATTGCCCTCCCCTTTCACGCTAAACATAGCGTGAAAGGGGGCCTTATTTACAAGGCAGCATAATCCACATTAAGTGGCTTAATTCTGCTTTGTAAATAAGGCGAGGCTGTGAAGATGCCCCTAAGTATGGGTACTACCCCATTTGGATAAAAACCAGCTTGGTGAAAACCAAGATGTAGAGAAAACTACTGAATGTTTGATTTGTCATATAGTTTCATTGTAAATGGTAAATTCATAATTTTACAGTTGACGAAATGTGAAAAAATCCCTGTTTGGTCCTATGGGGAAAAAAGGTAAATAAAAACAAATGTGGCACATTTCACAGTTCGGAAATAACAGAGACTCGAAAGTTAAGTTCATTATATAACATGAAGACAGTAATACAAAATCCACTATGATCTCTTATTCATTTTTTTGTGAACATAACATGAAGATGATCCAAGGGAGAAAGAGGAACACGGGGCAATTGAGATAGCAGGCAACAAGTGCATGGAGTTATTGGCAAAAGGAGCATGGCTGGGGTATGTGGGTCAAGGTCTAGAGGGTCGAGAATAATGACAAAATGGGGAGAATAAAAAAAAAGGTCAAAAATACAAAACAAAAGCAATTCATACGATGCGGGAATGGATTTTAGGCAGCAAAAGTAAAAGGGGGCAGTGGATAGAGAAGATGTAAATAGGAAACAAGATAAAAGGTAGGTGAATGAAAGAAAAACAGTGATTACAATGATCTGCCCTGTGTAACTGTTAGCTTCTTTCCGACTTCCCAATTTGAGCACAATTATACCTCTATATATCCATATAAATGTACTTAGGGATTTTCAGATTTATTTCTAAAAGCAAGTTGGAATGAGCACGAAATTGTATACTTCCCATCCTCAGTAGGTGATGTGAATTTGTTGTTTCTTAAAAGCATTAGCGTGGTGCTCTTGTTTGCACCTTCTTTGGAAGAAAGGCCTTTGTCTTTGTTTTAATTACATCTCTATGAGTCAGAATGGATACATCCGTTTGTGCATTTCAGCTACCAAATACAGATGCTTTTAGACGCAGACCCAGACGAAGACAGGGGAAGCTCGCATCCATCTAACACTCAGGTGTTGCCCAGTGTGTGTAGTGGGCAAACTTTGCTTCCATATACTTTGGAAAGTTTACATACCACTTCACCGCTATGTCATTTTTCACAACTGGGAAAGTTATAGGCAAATTAAGTGACAAGCCCAATAAAAAGGTAATCTTTGTGGGAGTAAACGTTCAAAACCATTTTTTGAGGGAGGAAACACCCACAAATAAAACATATTTCTAGGGAAAAATGTATTTCAACAAATTTTACTTTTGCTTAGCATTAGGCTTTTTTTGCTGGCTAGGAAAGTCACTGAAGACAGTCTCCAGACTCTGCGCAGTAAACTATGGGCGGTATGGAGAAACCTACACATCAATCCCTGGTAACAAGATGAGGTCTGCAAGTCAGATTAAAATTGCAGCATGGATAGACAATCTACAGCACCAGAATTCCCAAGCATGGCAAGACAGCTGCGGAGAAGATGGACACGTTTCTCATCCTTCTTGAATGCTGTGGATGTTCGCTCCTTGACCCACTGATTTACTCCAGACAAACATAAATCAGACTCTTTAGATAACGGCGACCTTTGTTTAAGTTTAACCCAGAAAGAACGACCCCGTAAATCACAAGAAGAGTTAATACATCGTATAAATAACAGAGGCTCGCCATTTTGTTATAACATTTCTAATTTCTCTTATTAGGAATTCAAATGCATATCTAAAGATTTGTGAATGTACATAAACCAAACACTTAAATACAACAATTATTATTTATAACATATTTCATGTATTGTTACACATAACTACAACCGTTTTTTAAAAGATTATGTAATAAATCCATCAGTTCTATTAATAACTTCTGTCATTCAAGACATACACGACATATATACAAAATAGAGAGATTATAATCCACATCCTGCATTGTAATATCTATAAAAAACATGCACCATTATTATTCATTTTACCTTTTCTTCATGAACAACACAGTGATATTTTGCAGATGCTTCATATCAGTCACTTCTTTTAAAAAAAAAGAAAAGTTATTGAGCAGAGCATTAAGTACATGATATACATATTATGAGTAAAATAATTATTGAAACCATTTTTTTAAAAAATACTATAGCTTTTTCTTTCCAGGACAACATTTAAAAAGATATGGCTGTAGCAGCTAATAACATCAACAATAATTACAAAAAATAGCAATGTGCAAAACATGTAATAAAGTGCAACAGCTAGGAAAGTGCTAGTGCTTCTAAAGTGCAATGGCAAGAAAAGTGCTAGTGCTTTTTATCACAATAACTGCTACAACTTCTACATCAATATCGAGTGTGAATATCCCTCCTTTAGCTTTTCTAAATTACTAAAAAACTTCCAATCTTTTTCAAATTTCTAAGTGGCTCTCACCCGTCTTGCATAAGCTTCTTCAAAATGTTGTGTCCTTTTCATTTTATTAAACTACTTCAAATGAGAGAGAATGTCACTAGATTTCCAATTCTGAAGAATTAAAGAGCGGGCTACAGTACAAGAAATAAATAAAGAAACTTTTTCGGCCTCTGTTAACATCATTCTGTCTCTATATAATCTAAACAGAGCAGCCTCGGCCTCAACTGGAACTCTCTTCCCAATTGCCGCTCTATATCTAAAAAAAGTGCCTCTCATAAGGGTCTCAGCCGTGGACATGTAAAAAAAAATAGGGTGCCATCCACCTTCTCCATCGGCCTGACAATGAAAGTACTTACTTTCAACCTCCGGATATCTTTTTTCCAGGGCTTCCGGAGTCAAGTAGGAGAGCCATCATGATAAGAAGGCCATCCTTTTAAAATTAGCTGCACGCAGGGATTTGCTTCCTAGGTGGAATAAGGCTTCCCAATCATTAAGGGGAAAAATACATTGTGTCTCACGGACTATTTTAGCCAGATGGCTCTCTATCAAGGGTACTTGACCCTGATGATGTAACAACCGGTACCAATTCCCTAAACCATTGACTTTGGCCCCATAGAGAGCTACCACAAGTTTGTTTGGAGCATCAAAAATGCCATTGAAGTTTTTAAAAAAATGAACAACTTGTAAATATTCATATCAGTGACTTCTCATGGTTTACTCCACTTTTAATTAGAATGGCACGTCATGCAACTTTACATAAATGCTTGCATATGGTGGTATAAGATATAATGCATCCAATTTCTAAAATATATTTGATTATTCTAGTTCTTAAAATCACTCATGATGTATGCTCATGTACAAAAGACTCAAATGCTGGGTACAGAAAGAAATCTTAGACTGTGTTTTATGCATCATTATATTGTGATGGCACCCTGTGTATGGGATTAAAGCTAAATCTAATTACAAGAATGATACACTATCCTAAATCTTCTGTTATTCTCCATTTTTAAACCCTTTGTAATGCCACACTTTACCTTCTGGAACCTGTATTCTTGGGTCACACATATCAACCCTCCAAAAGTTCCAATCTTATTCTTTTTACTTGAGTCATATTTAACTTATGTAAAATAGGTATAGGTGTATTATTCTTAGAATGATATTACTTCCTATCAGTGGAAAATAGAATGCTATAATTATTCGAAAATTCTCAATCACCATTTAATTTTCATAACATATAGTGAACTAGCCCTTGCTTCTATTCTCTGTTTATTGCAACTCTCTTCAACTACTGTCTACCTCATATCAATGAGAAAACAAATCAGAAAATAAGAGGACTTAGGATTGTGAGCAGACTGTTTATCTCTACATGCACAAATAAAATAGAAAGATTCTCACTAAACTATTAATAATGTCCATATTTACACATAGGTAAACCATAAAACAAGTTAATTACCTTAGATAGTGTCTTATACCTAGCCATAACTTTGTAAAACTCAAAGCTTTCTCTCAAGAATAAAAGTATCAGTCTACACAGCAATATAAAGGTGCCGAGAAAGAATTTTGTGGTAAAAATATTGAATTGCACAAATACCGTGGTAAAGATATTGTGGGTCAGGAATATCGACAGTAAAATCCCTTGGTCACGAATATCGATATTGGGTAAGTAATATCGATTTAAAAATGTATAAGAATTGTTTGTATTTTTATTATGTGTATTAAAATTTTAGTAGTTAATAATTTTTTTTAATTGAATTTCGCGATTTTAGTTCCGTATCGGGTTGTGGGATTATAGGGGAATAGGGTGGGAAGTAATTTAATTATATAAAAATGATTGAATATTTCTAGTAGGTATAGATTTATTTTTATTTGAAATTTGCGTTTTAGATCCGTAGTGGGTTGTGGGTTTATAGGGGAATAGGGTGGCAAGCAATTTAATTATATAAAAGGTACTGAATAATTTTTATTTATTAACATTTGTTTAATTGTGATGTTATATTGTTAAATGTGTAAATTAATTTAATAAGTGTTTAATAATTATTTGTTAATTAATTTAAATTAATTAATTAGTAATCGTGTAATTAATTTTAGGTGTGTGTTGTGGTGTTTATAGGTATAAATGGTCTGAAGGGTGGGAAGTAATTTATTTTTATTGATGACATATTCATTATTTGTTCATTAATGTAAATTAATTAATTAGTAATTAATATTTGTAATTGTGCAATTAATTTTATCTGTGTTTGGTGGATAATATAGTGTTAAAGTATGTGTACTCAATGAATGTTTATTATCATTTTTCATTAATAATCTATTATAAATTCCTTATTAATTATGTTAATTATGGAAATACATTTCAATAAAAATATTGATGTATTTTTGTATTGGTGTGGTGTCATAGGGTAGGAAATAAAATAAATACATTTATGTTTTAAATAATTTGTGAATATTAGTTCCTTTTATATAAACATTGTTTATAAATGTATTTATTGTTTTTATATCCTATTTGTTGGTTTTTGTTATATGTATTTAACAGTGTAATATATGTTCTTTTTATATGTTTAATATATTTAATTGTATATTTTTAAAATATTGTTAATTTATTTTTAAGATTATTAATATTTTTTAATTGGTTAAATGTTATTGGTAATTTTTTGTTTTTCTGCTATCCAGCACTTTCACTACTGTTGCACTCTTTGAAGTGGTAATAGTCATTTTTTACCTTCCGCTATCCAGCACTTTCCCTACTGTTGCACTTACTGGAGTAGGAATAGTAATTTTTACCCCTCCGCTATCTAGCACTTTCCCTACTGTTGCACTCACTGGAGTGGGTGTGGTAGTCAACACACGAACATCAGGTAAGTTTCTAAGTTATTTATTGAATTATCAGCTGAGCCAACAAGCAGAGCTGCCACAGAGATTCCACAAAGACACCAACTGCCTGTGCTGGAACTCCTGGTGCAGAGCCCCCACTCAAAGAGGTTCTGCACCAGTGATATTCTAAACAAGCACAGGCTACTACATGGGTCTTCACTCAAAACAAAAAAGACAAAAAGAAACATACAACAAAAGAAAAGAAAAGTAACTAGATAAAATGGAAGCAAAACAGGGAAGAAATGCAGCACCTGTGGAAAGAAAAACCATCTAATGAAAAACACACGTAAACATTAGAATATTAAACCTTATAACGAAAAGGAATTTTCCTAACTCGAGCACTGCGCCTCAGGACGGGCAAGCCCGCACAATCTAAACTCCCTTCACCACTCTCACTTCGCGAACCACTCTTCACCAAAAAAACACTTGGTCCACCACTGTCAATTGACAAGTCTAACAGAATTCTCTCTCACATCCACAACTTTGATAGGTGGACTAAACTTAGAAGAACGCTTCCTCACATGGACAGGTTTCTTAACACAAACGTAATCACCCAAACTGATCTGCATGTTTTTAGCACACTTCTTAGAGTCAAAGTATTTTTTCTGTTTATTTTGAGCTAAACTGACATCACCCCTGACACACTCATCCATCCATTGTTTGCCTTTGACCCATTTGCTCAGCCAACTAGGACAACAAGCAGTAGCAGCTTTCCGACCACATAACAACTCAAAGGGTGAAAACCCTGCGGTTGAATGACGGTGGTACAGTAAAACCAAAGCATGCTTCTCACAGAATTGGAAACCACACATTTGTTCGCAATGGCCCACTGTATGCACTCACCAACACCCTATTCATCCGCTCAACCGCACCATTTGTCTGTGGGTGATACAAAGAACTTTTGAGGTGCTTGATACTAAAGGTGCGAAGAAGCTCCTCAACCTCACAGGCAACAAACTGAGCACCATTGTCTGTCACTAAGAACTCAGGAAACCCCTCTTTCATAAACACTTCATTTAGGACCTCAAGTACAGTTCTAGAACTCACCTCCCTCACAAACTTTACCTCTGGCCAGTTTCAGTAATAGCCCATAAGAACTAAAGCAAACTTTGAAGGAGGATCAAGCGCATGAAAAGGACCTACAATGTCAAGTCCCAGCTTCACCCATGGTGCAGCCGGCAATTCAATAGGAGAAAGAGGAGGAGTACGCAATTTAGCAGTCTTGTCACAGCTGGAACAAATCACACAATCTCATTCACTTCCCTGTCCATAGAAGGCTACCAGAAAGAAAAACAAACCCTTTTCTTTGTCAAAGTGGCACCTAAATGCCCTTCATGCACATGCTTTATAAAGGTAGCTCTCAAAGTAAGGGGGGGAACAAGCTTGTCTCCTCTCAGTAATAACCCATCTTCAATGGTAAGCTCATCTGCTACATGCAAAAAAGTTTTGAAATCAAAATCCAAGTTCCTCTCCTTGGGTCACCCTTTTCAACATATTTTATAATAAAACCCAAAGAAGCATCACAACTGAGGGCCTGATGCCATTCACATTCACAAATTGCACACAACTGTGGCAGATCCACTGCAGCCACAATAAACTCCTCCTTGTCCTCCGCACTTATGTCTAGCTCACTTTCTGCAGTGTCAGAGGAACAACAGAGAAAATACGCACACCCATTTTTACTTCCAGGAATATATTCAGCACAAAAATGAAACTGTAGAAGTTTTGAGGACAAACCTGCAATCCTAGAGCTAAAACTCATGACATGCTTCCCACTGAGAATAAAGACTAAAGGTTTGCGATCAGTTTGGAGACAGAACGTCCTTCCCCAAATAAAGTTTCTGAACTTCATCACTGCCCACCAACACGCTACCAACTCTTTCTTGATGACTGAGTACTTACTCTCTGAAGGAGACAAAACACTGGAGGCAAACCCAATAGTCCTGACCTCCCCTTCTGTCTTCTAAGAGAACACAGCTCACACACAGACATTACTGGCATCAACAGTGAGCGTGCAAGTAAGAAATGGGTCATAATGTTTTACCACCTTAGGCGAGGCAAGTTGTTGCTTCACCCACTGAAAAACACTTTGACATTCACCACTCCATTTAAATGCAACACCTCTCATCAACATTTGTGACAAAGACCTTAACTTGCTTGCAAAATCTTGAAAGAACCGTGAATAAAATTCACAAAGACCAAGGAAAGACTTGAGAATGGTCTTATCAGCAGGTGGTTTACACTTGACAATCGAATCAACCAAACTAGACGTGGGGAGATTCCCATTTTCATTAACTAAATGCCCCAAATATTGAATTTCTTTGGTTATCAAAACACATTTGTCCCTACGTAAAATAACACCATTAGTCTGGAACCTCGACAAGACTTCTTTTAAAATGGTATCATGTGTAACTCTATCTGGTGCAAAGACAAGAACATCAACCTGGAACACAGATAGCTCTTCGATCCCCTTCAGCATATTGGACATGAATCGCTGAAAAACTGATGCAGGAGTCACTAGTCCAAACGGCATCGGGACATATTGAAAGGTGCAAAAGGGGAAACGAATGCAGTAAGGTGTCTCGACTTAGGGGCTAACTCTACCTGATGGTAGGCAGATGCTAAATCTAATTTAGTGAATATCTTCCCATCCTTCAGATCTGCCAAGAGTTTATTAATATTCAGTAGAGGATGGGAATCCACCAACATTTCTTTGTTCAAGCAGCGGAGGTCGACACAGACCCTAAGCTCACCATTCTGCTTGCACGCAACAACTAGTGGAGATAACCATAGGGAGAATTCAACTGGTTCAATTATCCCCTTAGTACACAAAGAATTCAATTATTTTCCAAGATCCTGCCTAACACTAAAGGGGACATTATTTTTTCTCAGCTTATGTTTGATAGGGCTGGCGCCATCTTTCACAACAATTTTGTGTTGGGAATCCCTAATCTTGCCTAATTCACCAGAAAACACATGGGGAAGTTTATTGATAAGATCTTCAAGATCTGAATTGTCTCTTATGGCAAGAACCTGTCCTGTTGCTCCAGGACTGAGCACCATACCAAATAGTCCCTGGTGGAACCAACCCAAGATGTTCAACCTTTGTGCGCAACATACAATTTTCCAGCAACCTTCCTTCCCTTGAACTTCATAATCTCCTCAATGTAACCTGACAGATTGATCTCACGTCCCTCGTATGAGACAGCTTCATGATCCGGGGTAGCAGGGGCCTGTTTGGCCATGTTGCATCAGAGAGGCTTAACGTCATTATGGAGAACCAGAGTCAACCAGAAGTTTTAAAACTTGATCTCCCACCAATATCTCTATAAAACGATCAACACACATTTCCTAATGACCCCATCATCTTGTAAAACCACGACCATGTTACTGAGGTCTTTAGTGACTAACTCTTCATCATCCCAAGCAAACCTCCATCAACAGAACATTTTACTGAAGAAGGTTGAGAAACTGATTTGCTTTTAGTAGACTGACACACTTTAGCAAAGTGACCTGTTCTATTGCAAATTCTACAAGTCACAAACCTAGCCGGGCATTTCCCACCTCCCATTTAAGTTTTATATCCACATCTGAAACGGAAGTTACTCTGTGAAAAAAATGAGTTCTGCCATTCCGCAAAACTTGGACGAGGTCTGTCTGAAGATTTATTCTCCTTGTCTTTATTTTCCTTTACTTACACGGCAGAGACAGTTTCACTGTTTTTATTATCAAGTTCCTTGGCTGACAACTGTGAAGTCTCTATACTTTTTGCTACCTTAATTGTCTCCTCCAAAGTAGGAATCCCCATGGAAAGTAGTTTGTGTTTGATGTTTTTTCTGTACAGTGACAAATAAATTGATCACGTACTAGTTGGTCAGCAAAGTTTTTAAACTGACACTCCTCTACAAGCCTCCTCAAAACCTGTGTTTTGTGTTAGTAAAAAGAATTTGTGGTGAAGAACAACTATGCTAGGTTGAACATCAAGTATAGTTTAGAGCCTTTTAATTGTATCTTCGTATTCATCAAGCACGTATTCCCCATCAACAACTGGAGGAGGAAAATGTTTTAAAACAGCCCTTCCTTCAAAACCTAACGAGTCTAGAAGAATGTATTTCTTACGTTCAACTCTATATCTGTTCACACCAATCGCACCAAGGTACGTTTCAAACCCATCAAACCACTGCTTCCATTTGATGGGTGGCTCACCAGGTGTCTCTAAAAATGGGGGAGACGGTGAAACAGCTTGTGTATTTCCACAACAATAAGATACCAGGATTTTAGAATGTTAACAGTGACAGTATTCTGAAAGTGGACAATGTTTGCCAAAAAGAAATGAAAGTCTTCACAAAATAACAAGTGAAAACACAGAAGATAAGTGCAGTGGTATCTCAGAGCCTCCGTGAAACTGACCAAACCCTTGGGTAATTTTTTTTACATGGTGCTACGCTGTAGAGACTTGTGAAAAAAACAATTTCATCGATGCTTTACCAATATTCTCCTCTATTCAGAATGCAGCACAAAAGTCAATAAAGAAATCTCAAGACAGTACGTACATGTCTTAAATTACATTTGCCTGCTGTTCCTATTGCTCTATTATGACGTAGTGGCTTCAATCCCCCTGCTGCTCCTCTTGCTCAATTATTACGTAGGACTGTGTTGAGCGGCAGGCACAGAGGAAGTTTTGTTCCGTTCCTTTATTTTCCAATAAAGAGGCACTGTGAAGTGCACAAAGAACAATGTGCGTTTCACCAGTGAAACGCAGACACTTGGATATGTCACTGTGCGTCTGAACCTCTCTGCGTTTCAACAATGAAACACAGATGCTAGCGCGCATGTGTCACAACGCTCCCCCACGCTGCTCAAACTATTTTTTTCCGTTGCTGGAACGCATATCTCTAAGGTGCGTTGTAGCCGCCACTGGCCTCATTTTTCGCTGCTCTGCCTCTAAAGCCTCAGGAATCATTTTAAGAAAATGTCGACAACCCCGAAGACCATCGGAAATGAATGTTGTCACAACCAGCCTTCTTCCAACTGAAAACTGCTTCTTTTGCTGACAAAGTTGCAGAGTATGCAGTCCGGCCGATGGACACGGGTTCGTGATGTTGGTGACCCAGCGCTCGTCGCTACAAAGATTTGGTAGACAACAAAGAAACATCAGGTAAGTTCTCTCAGCTATTTATTGAATTATCAGCTCAGCCACCAAGCAGAGCAGCCACAGAGATTCCACGAAGACACCAACTGCCTGAGCTGGAACTCCTGGTGCAGTACTCACACGCAGTGAGGTTCTGCACCAGTGACATTCCAAAAAAGCACAGTCTACTACAGTGGAAATAGTAATTTTTACCCCTCCACTATCCAATACTTTCCCTACAGTTGCACTCACTGGAGTGGGAATAGTAATTTTTACCCCTCCACCATCCAGCACTTTTCCTACTGTTGCACTCACTAGAGTGGGAATAGTATTTTGTATCCTTCCGCTATCCAGCACTTTCCCTACTGTTGCACTCACTAGAGTGAGAATAGTAATTTTTACCCCTTCGCTATGCAGCACTTTCCCTACGGTTGTGCTCACTGGTGTGGGAATAGTGATTTTTACCCCTTCGCTATCCAGCACTTTCCATACTGTTGCACTCACTGGAGAGAAAATAGTTAATTTTACCCTTCCGCTATCCAACACTTTTCCTACTGTTGCACTCTTTGGAGTGGGAATAGTAATTGTTACCCCTCCGCTATCCAACACTTTCCCTACTGTTGCACCTATTGCAGTTGGAATTGTAAATTTAATTGTTTTGCTATCCAACATTTACCCTACTTTTGCACTCAATGGAGTGGAAATAGTTAATTTTACCCTTCCGCTATCCAACACTTTTCCTACTGTTGCACTCTTTGGAGTGGGAATAGTAATTTTTACCCCTCCGCTATCCAACACTTTCCCTACTGTTGCACTTATTGCAGTTGAAATAGTAAATTTAATTGTTTGGCTATCCAACATTTTCCCTACTGTTGTATTTATTGTGTTGCGAAATGTACGTTTTAATTTTGTTTCAATAGTTTAATGTTTTAATTAATTATAGAATGTTTTTATTCTTTATTTCAAACTATTGATATATGTATATATTTAATTTTTATATGATTGAAAAGTTTAAACATTAAATAAAGATAATAGTTAATAAATTCTTTTAAAGTAAATATACGTGTATATTATTGTTTGTGTTTATAAGTTTTTTAATTGGGTTTAATTTTTATAGTTAGTTAACATGTATATTAAATTTGAATTATTTTGTTAAAGATAATATGAATATTTTATATTTTTAATATATATTATTTTATTTTATTTTTAAATTAATATTTTTTACATTTATATTTTTGTACTTACCTGATTAAGTATAGGGAGTGGATATTTTTACTATCTATATTTTTTCTCAATATTTTTACCATCAATGTTTTTACCATCGATATTCTATCAGTGCATCCAATATAGAAAAATACAGTTCACTTGAAATACCATCATTTGACTCTGCATAGGAAACAGTAAAAACAATTCATGGACTACATTTCTTACTCCCTCGTTCTCCCAATATTAATATTATCAATATGTCTAGATTATTTACCTTCCATAGTGTCAGAGAAGGCTTTTCGGATCATTTTATTTGCTACTGACAGGGAGGAGTAATTTAATATGATTGGGTCTAGGAAACTGGGTTAGTTGTGCAGGATGTGAGGCCTCAGCAGGTAATAGGTCAGCAAATTCCCCTTATTGGGAACCAGCACCCAGTTGCAACGCTCTCAGGGTAGCAAAGCAGAGCATTCCAAGGCCTACTCCAAGGAGGGGGTGTGGGCTAGCACGCAATATTAGCACTCAATAAATGATTGTCCACTTAGTACTTCTTCTTTGGAAAATGAAATGTGTACATTTATTACAAACACACTAACTGCTATGCATTAATTTACAAATATAAACATCAGGCAGCTCAGAAATACCTTGGATTACATTATGAAATCCCATTTGACCCCTAAAGGGTCATGAGCTCCAAAATCACAGTACTCCCACCTATACCAGATATAACTACAGGATATAGGGAGTATCACTTTAAATGCAATCAGCCTATTGATTAATCATTAAAAGACAATTAATCCATGTTAGGCCTGTCAGCCTAAGGACTCTGCGCACCTTACCACTGCTGACCAGTGCAAATGAGCATGTGCTCGCACTTCAAAACATGATAATACTGGCTTATCCCCAATTGGCACATTTAATTTACTTATAACGCCCTACTAAAGTGGTACGACATGTACCAAGGGACGGTAAATTAAATGCTACGAGTGGGCCTGCAGCACTGGTTGTGCCACACACTTAAGGAGCCCTTTAAACATCTCTCAGGGCTGCCATTGCAGCTTGTTTGTGCAGTTTTTAACTTCCATTTTGAACTGGCAAAATAAACATTTTAGCAGGCCTAAAACTTCTTTTGTAAAACATAAATGTCACCTCTAGGGCAGGCCCTGCACAGCCAAAAGGGCAGGGTGCAGTGTATTTAAAAAGTTTCATATGTACCTTTAAGTTTTACATGTTCTGGTAGGGAAAAACTCTTACATTCGTTTTTCACTGCTGCAAGGCTTACTTCTCTCATAGAATAACATTGGAGTTACCTTATTACATTTAATAATCTGCAAATTCCAAATGGCAACAGGTGACCAGATTATGGGGTCAATTAGGATGGCGGACGGAAGGACGACCGCCGTCCTGGAGTATGCGGAAAAAGCCTTTTTTCCGTCTGCCTGCCGCCATATTAGGATGGGAAACACTGTCAGATTTCCGTACGCGGCGGGAGAGCACGCACCGCCACGTAACTACACCCGACCCCGCGGCGGACGTGACCAATCCAGACACACCGCCGTACGGAATGACGTCTCCGACCGTCCTCCAAATCACGATGGCGGAAAACACACATAAATTCGCTGCGGAAAAACAACCTGCTTGAACACGGCGGAATCACCACAGCGGAGATACCTACCACAAGCATATCGCCGTCATGGATCCAGCGCTACACGCATTCCCGATACTCTTCGTGCTCCACCACCAGCAAGTCATGGACCATCATCGACGACGACGCAGGTACGCCAACCCACCAATTGCTGTCGGAAGGGGAGTACCTGCCACGGCTGTGACGTTGGAAGGGGGAGTGTCATGTCAGAGGAAATACATTGACGATCGCACCAGAATATACACAATTGAAGTACACAACCAGGAATGACAACGACAAACAACAACACATGATTTATTAGCTTTATTCAACATAATAGGTGTATAATATCAGATTATTCAAGAGCATGGGCACTGGGTACAACAGAGCATGTACATCATTGGCAGCACATGAGAGGTCAGAATGCAGTATCAGAACAGCAACAGGGCATTGTGGACAACAGAGCAGGTACGTCAGAGCAGCATACGAGATGGGCTAAGTGCATCAACAGTCCATTGCACAGAACAGCTACATCATTGGCAGCACATGAGAGGGCAGAATGCAGTATCAGAACAGCAACAGGGCATTGTGGACAACAGAGCAGGTACATCAGAGGCAGCAAATGAGAGGGGCTAAATGCATCAACAGTCTATTGCACAGAACAGCTACATCAGAGGCAGCAAATGAGAGGGGCTAAGTGCATCAGCAGTCCATTGCACAGAACAGCTAAATCATTGGCAGCACATGAGAGGGCAGAATGCAGTATCAGAACAGCAACAGGGCATTGTGGACAACAGAGCAGGTACATCAGAGGCAGCAAATGAGAGGGGCTAACTGCATCAACAGTCCATTGCACAGAACAGCTACATCAGAGGCAGCAAATGAGAGGGGCTAAGTGCATCATCAGTCCATTGCCCAGAACAGCTACATCATTGGCAGCACATGAGAGGGCAGAATGCAGTATCAGAAAAGCAACAGGGCATTGTGGACAACAGAGCAGTTACATCTGAGGCAGCATATGAGATGGGCTAAGGTCATCAACAGTCCATTGCACAGAACAGCTACATCATTGGCAGCACATGAGAGGGCAGAATGCAGTATTAGAACAGCAACAGGGCATTGTGGACAACAGAGCAGGTACATCAGAGGCAGCATATGAGATGGGCTAAGTGCATCAACAGTCCATTGCACAGAACAGATACATCATTGGCAGCACATGAGAGGGCAGAATGTAGTATCAGAACAGACACAGGGCATTGTGGACAACAGAGCAGGTACATCAGAGGCAGCAAATGAGAGGGGCTAAGTGCATCAACAGTCCATTGCACAGAACAGCTACATCAGAGGCAGCAAATGAGAGGGGCTAAGTGCATCAGCAGTCCATTGCACAGAACAGCTACATCATTGGCAGCACATGAGAGGGCAGAATGCGGTATCAGAACAGCAACAGGGCATTGTGGACAACAGAGCATGTACATCAGAGGCAGCAAATGAGAGGGGCTAAGTGCATCAACAGTCCATTGCACAGAACAGCTACATCAGAGGCAGCAAATGAGAGGGGCTAAGTGCATCATCAGTCCATTGCACAGAACAGCTACATCATTGGCAGCACATGAGAGGGCAGAATGCAGTATCAGAACAGCAACAGGGCATTGTAGACAACAGAGCAGGTACATCACTGCCTACCCAAGTACGTGTGTCAAGCGACCCGTGACAAGGACAATAATAATGTCTGGGTGGTTACATTCGTCAATCTACACACAAAGTAAAATGCCATGTGAGTGATGGCAACTAAACCTCACACCACAGAATCTGGTGGCCTGCTTGAACTACTCACCTCGGACACACCGCCAGCACCAGCAACAGGAGTGTGAGACACAGCCACCGATCTACTGACTGACACATGAGCCATAATCCCAGACACACCGCCAGCACCAGAAACATGAGTGTGAGACACAGCCATGATCTACGGACTGACACATGAGCCATAGACCCAGACACACCGCCAGCACCAGCAACAGGAGTGTGAGACACAGCCACCGATCTACTGACTGACACATGAGCCATAGACCCAGACACAACGCCAGCACCAGCAACAGGAGTGTGAGACACAGCCACTGATTTACTGACTGACACATGAGCCATAGACCCAGACACACCGCCAGCACCAGAAACAGGAGTGTGAGACACAGCTACCGCTGTAGTGACTGACACATGAGCCCTAGACCCAGACACACCGCCAGCACCAGAAACAGGAGTGTGGGACAGAGCCACAGATCTACTGACTGACACATGAGCCATAAACCCAGACACAGTGCCAGGACATGTCCCTGTACAGTGACCAACAAATACCATGCCTGCATCTGACTCGTGAGAGTGGCGGACAGACACAGTGCCGGTACCTGCAACAGGAGAGGGCACAACTGACACAGTGCTACTACATGATGCATGACAGCGTACAATAGACACAGTGCCACTATCTGACACATGAGAGAGAACTGCAGCTGACTCACTAGGACCACTGAAATGATGAGCCACAGGGCTGTATGGGCCAGGAGGCAGTGTGGCCCTGGGAGCTGGGGAAAGCTGTACTGGAGCGACATCTGGGTGGTCATGTGTCACTGGTGTGTGCCTTCATTTTTTTGTCAAATGTTGTGCCACCCCGGACCTGACTGGACTGGTAAGTGGAGTGGCATCATCAGACATCAAAGGTGTATTATGTGCTTGTGGTGGTCTGCTCTCTGGGGACGTGTTGGACCCTCACTGCCGTTTGCTGTGGGCCTGCCTTCTGCCCTCTGCATCATGTGTAATGGGGGATGCAACAACAGTGTACTCCTTCCTCTGCTTCTGCGGGGCGTGGATGAGAGTAGAGGTATGGGGGGACTACACCGCTGACACATGTGTTGTACGTTCCTTAAACATCATCCTCAGTGCAGCCAAGAGTGATGTATGCCTGTCCTTGATGGTGCTCGTGTCCATGGGAGAACCCTTGGCCATGGGATGTGCCTTGTACGTAGGAGGTTTCCTGTCCCTGGAATGTCCCTGATCCTTTGCCGGTGCCCTGTCCCTGGGTGCAGACTTGTCCATTGTAGTGTCCCTTTCCTTGTCCATGGGAGTGTCCCTGCTCTTGGGAGGTGCCCTTTCCTTGGAAGTGTCCTTGTCCTTGGGAGTGTCCCTGCTCTTGGGAGGTGCCCTTGGCTTGGGAGTCCCTTTTGTGGGGGATGCCTGTGTAGCATGTGAATCCATTTCCCCCAACACCCCTTGATGATCCTGTGTGTCAACTCCAGTGTTGCTCACGTCGTCTTCGGAGAAAGATATCCCAGTCCTAGGGGATGGTGTCTGTGCCCTCCGTGCCCTGCCTTGCTGCCTGTGGCTGCTCCTGGTGTAATAACCTGAATAAGAGGCCTGGTCTGATGACTCACTCTCCCCTGTAACATCAAGTGGTGTGGATGGTGGCACAGAAGTAGCACCCTGTCTATGCGACTGTACAACGGCTGAGGACACAGTGTTTGCCAATGACTGAACTGTTCTGTGGAGACCAGCAACATCGCCATGCATCCCCTCCATGAATGCCACCGCCTGCCCCAACTTCCTATCGTGGTCTTGGAATGCATTGATCATGTTGGTCTGCCCTACACACATCTTTCGCAGCAGATCAACAGCTTCAGCACAAAGTGCAGTTTGTGTCACAGGGGCAGGCTCTGCGGTGCCTGCACCGAAGGCAACTCTGCTCCCCCCTCCTCTGGTGAGCACGAGCAGTACATGTTGCAGTGGGTGGCAGTGTGGGCCCTATGTGCTGTGTCCCGACTGAAGGTGTCGATTGCCCACTCCCTGTCTGTGACAACGGTTGTGACTCACCAACACTGTCTGAGGATGAGGACGATGGTGTCTCCACATGTGAGTCCTCAGGGACGGTTCTGTCCCCCTCTCCGTGGCTGCTCTCTTCAGTCTCAGTCTGCGTGTGTGTCATCTCGGATCCGGATGCATGCCACCACTCATCTCCGTCGTCTGTGTCTCAGTGCCCTCGGCCAAAGCTGGAAGAGAGAGGGAAGAGATGTTAACCTAAGTTACACACTCATGTACTGACGGTTTCAAAGTCACACCGTTTCTTACAGTCGATTGACATGTAGCACCCATCCTGTACACGAACCACCCCTACCACACATCCTCACATCATAGATCCGTGGGTGTCTGTGAAACCTGTACATCATACAAACAGGGCAAGTGCATGCAGACCACCACACATGTCATGCCATGGGACACCAGACCTCAACGGCATGTCCTGGAACCCTCACATACAAATCAACTGGTATGTCCACCTGGCGGACATGGGTGCAACCGCTCACTCCGCTAATGACACCACCATGCAATATATGCAAAAGATACGCACCACAGATGTCACTACTGTGTCTGAGCACGGATACATGCATTCACTCACAAGTTACAGACACATACAATCTGCTTACCGCTAGTTTGCTGTTGATCCCCTCTCAGCCGTGCGGACAAGTCAGGATGCGTCACAGCAATTATGCGGTGCATTAGAGGTGTCATGGTGCGTCGGGCAAGGCGGACTGTTCTCGGAGTGATCCCCAGTGTCATCTCCGCAACGTTCTTGCTGAGCCTGGATATGTCGTCCCAGCGCTTGTGGCAGTGTGTGTGTCGTCTATTGCACACCCCCACTGCCCGTACATCACGTGCTATGGTCCTCCACACGGCCTTGCGAAGGTGCAGCTTCACCTACCAGGATGGGAGACAAGAGGGTAACGTCAGTGTACTGTTTCACAATAATTTACATAGCAGAAACACGTATCTTCATGCAGCCATGTGCAGTACAACACATGTGAAGGTCCCGCAACACACCGCCAAGCTTGCAGAATCAAGGAGTCAGTGACCACCTCATGCCCACCAACATGTTACCCACTGCACTTACCACTTGTCCGGGGGCACCGTAGAGCGGTTCATAGTGGCTGAGCACACCGTCCACAAGGACATCCAGCTCCGCTGCGATGAAGGGACGAGACCGGATCTCTCGCACTCTCGACATGGCAAGGTCCAGGACTGTGGCACTACAGAAGCAGTTGTTGGATAGCTCAGGAGCAGCAGGTGGAGGTGACGGTCGCAGGCAGCAGTTGTTGGATAGCTCAGGAGCAGCAGGTGGAGGTGACGGTCGCAGGCAGCAGTTGTTGGATAGCTCAGGAGCAGCAGGTGGAGGTGACGGTCGCAGTCAGCAGTGGCTGGAAGCAGTGAATGTGTGCAGGAAATCTTCACACATATATAGGGCCCTGAGCTCATAGCAGGGGCACACGTCTGCATCAATTGGTTTTCCCTGGATGCTTCATTCAAAAAGAGCCAATGATTCACATTGTTGTGGCGGTGCACGTCTCCCGCAACGCGTAACCTGTTCCCATTGGCTACATGTGCACAGACCGTCACGTTCACACACCGCCTACCGCATGTGCGCGCTCCCGCGACGGTGCATCATTTGAAATGTATTCACTCACTGGCGCCGCTATGGCGGTGCACACCTTCCGCGGTGGCGGTGCAGGCAAACACATACATTTGATGATGCAATCTGAAATGGCAGTTGAAAAAACCCTTTACAGTGTTATTGCCTCACCCACCGCCAGTCCAGGCCGGTCACCCTCCGCCAGTCCAGGCCGGTCACCCTCTGCCAGTCCAGGCCGGTCACCCACCGCCAGTCCAGGCCGGTCACCCACCGCCAGTCCTGGCACCGCCCAGTCCTGCCGGTGGGTGACCGGGCTGGACTGGTGGTGCGTGACTGGCCTAAACTGGCGGAGGGTGACCGGCCTGGACTGGCGGGGGGTGACCGGCCTGGACTGGCAGAGGGTGACCAAACTGGACTGGCGGTGGGTGACCGGCCAGGACTGGCAGTGGGTGACCAGCCTGGACTGGTGAAGGGTGACCGCCCAGTCCTGGCGATGGGTGACCGGGCTGGACTGGCGGAGGGTGACTGGCCTGGACTGGCGGTGGGTGCCCAGCCTGGACTGGCGGTGGGTGACCGGCCTGGACTGGTGGTGGGTGAGGCAATAACACTGTAAGGGGTTGTTTCAACTGCCATTTCAGATTGCATCATCAAATGTATGTGTTTGCCTGCACCGCCACTGCGGAAGGCGTGCACCGCCATAGCGGCGCCAGTGACTGATTGATTTCAAATGATGCACCGTCACGGTAGTGCGCACATGCATTTAGCGGGGTGCAACCGGGATGGTCATTGACCATACAGCATATGTCATGCTTAATTTCTGTGTAATCGGTCATCTCCTGTGTTGGTGGAAGGCGTCCCCAGATGGCGTATGTACACACACTGCATGTCTCCACACACATGTAATCTTCTTAGTTGTACGTGTGTGTCAGGACATGTCCGGAATGCTGTAAGATTTTTGATGTGTAGTCTATGGACCATGTCCACGTGCGACATTCATGGTCATTTGCTGCATGTGTGCTCAGACTGTAGACCTTGCCAGTGGTTAACAAAGGCTAGTGTTGTGGGCCAAATTTGCGTCAGATGTGCATTGCGAAGTGTTGACGTATTGGTCTTGTGGACACACGTGTTCATTTCTACACATCTACACAGTACCGCAAGGGTGTGTACACACATTCATTAGCTGTTGTGAGTGTGTGGTTTGTGTGTGCAAGTAACAATGATGTGTGTGTACATGCATTCTGTGTATGCGTGTCTGTTGTTGTGTGCCCATGCATGTCAGCTGAGGGGGCATTGTATGTGTGTTCATGGGTGCATGAACACAAGTAGGGTGTGTTCCAAATTCATGTTGTTTGTGCACGTACATGTGTGTCTGTGTGGACGCTTGTCCACATATGGGCCCTCAGTCATGTGTTGTTGCAAGATGTTTGAACATGTGTGCACGTTACATTGTACATGTTAGCCCACAGGATGTTATTTGTGGCTGTACATTGTGTGTGTAGTCAGCTCTATTGCCTTATATATTGTTCCGGTCACACATATCATCACTGTCTGTAACATGTATAATTAGCATTGTGGTGATGGTGATCAAGATGTGATAGTGTTGCACAGCTATGCGTTGTTGGTCATTTGACATCTGCTGCCATCTACTCCCACACAGGCGGGCTCCAAATGTGCATCGACCATACACTGTGTTGGAGGACATGGTTGACGAGGAGGTGATCCGCAAATACCGGCTTGACCGACTGAGATTGCAGGAGCTTGTCACACAATTGTCACCTCATCTACAGCCACGCAGGACATATCCTGGAGCTTTCACACCCACAGTGAAGGTGATGGTGGCACTTCATTTCTTTGCGACTGGCACTTTCCAGTACACAGTTGGTCATGCGGGAGGGATGTCACAATCCATGTTCAGCATGGTTCTGCGGGATGTCCTGAATGCCATGATGCTTTACAAGGAAAATTACATCCATTTTCCACGTCAGGCACAGTTGGCAGCAGTAAAAGGGGACTTCTATGCCCTGGCCCAGTTACCACACGTAGTGGGTTCAGTTGATGGGACACATATTGGTCTCATACCACCCCGGGCACGTGAAGCTGTATATAGGAATCGGAAGCACTACCATTCGATCAACGTGCAAGTGGTGTGCCTGGCTGACAATATCATCTCGCATGTGTGTGCCAGATTTCCCGGTTCCGCCCATGACTCCCACATCATGCGGAGCAGCATTGTCCCACAACTGATGGCTAATCTGCGTCCAGAACATGCGTGGCTTGTAGGTGAGTGTGATGAAAGGACAATTGTGTTGTCAGTGTGTTGTGAGGACAATTGTGTTGTGTGTGTGGCATGGTGTTTCCACAAATACTGGTAATGAAATTTGTGTCTGTCATCACCCCACCTAGGCGACTCTGCGTACCCAAACAGACCCTGGCTGCTGAGCCCCATCAGGAATCCTACTACTCCTGGTGAATTGCGTTATAATGATGCCCATGGGAGGACACGTCGAGTGATAGAACGTACTTTTGGACTGCTGAAGTCTAGGTTTCGGTGCCTTGACAAAACCGGAGGGGCCCTGCCATACTCACCAGGCGAAGTATGCAAAATCGTGATTGCCTGCTGCATGCTCCATAACCTGGCCTTGCGCAATAACATTGAACTGATCATGGACCCTGAAGACCAACAGGTTGCTCGGCCTCCCATCCCACCCATGTCGACTGATGAGGATAGTGGTGAGGAAGAAGGTGTGGACCAGAGGCGTCAGCTCATTGATCGCTATTTCCCTTGAATGTGAGTAACTACCGCTTGTATAGCCAGACAATGCATGATGTATGTTTGGTGGCGGAGTGTGGATGTGGTGTGTCTATGCTGCCTGTTCTGGTATGTTCTGTTTGCACATGTGTGTGTTAGATGGGGTACATGCTATGCTCCCTGATGTGTGTCCTGTGAGCCACTTACTTGGTGATGAGTGTGGTTTGTGGGATGTTGCAGTACAGTGTGTTGTGATGGGTGTGAATCTCTTTCCTAACCTGTGTTTGTTGTTCTCTCATTATCCCTAGGTCACTCCCACAGGGGCATGATTCTCAACAACATTGATCCCTGCACCTGGTAACCTTACATTCTAAGACAATCATGTGATTAAAACATAGAGGCCACACATCTATTTCTATTTCTATTTCTATTTTAAATTATTTATTAAGCGCACGTTCGCCAGCGGCTTCATGGCGCTACAACCAACAGACAGCAGGGCAGGAAAGCAAACTACTCTAAGGGATATGAAATGTTGGGGAGCTAGTCAAAAGCCTTAGTGAATAAGTAGGCTTTAAGTTGTTTCCTGAATTGCAGGTAGAGGGTCGAGGCTCTAAGCTCTGGGGGCAGGGAGTTCCAAAAGAGTGGGGCAAGGGTCGCAAATTTAGATCCTCCCCATTTCTTCCTCCGGAACCGCGGGACTGAGAGAAGGGATTTGGTAGATGAACGTAGCTTCCTGGTGGGGACATAGGGGGTGATCTCGGAAGAGATGAAAGCCGGGGCCGTGCCCAGTCGAGCTTGAAAGGTGATGGAGGCGAGCTTGAACTGGACACGCTCCAGGACTGGAAGCCAGTGCAAAGATTTAAGGAGAGGGGTGACATGGTGAAATTTTGGCAGTTTGAACACTAAGCGCGCCGCCTGGTTTTGAATCTGCTGCAACCGCCTTAAACTATATGCAGGTATACTTGCATATAGGGCGTTGCCGTAATCCAGGCGGGAGATGACCATTGCCAGAGTGATCAATTTCAGAGCATCAAAGGAAAAAAAACGGGACACCTTGCGTATAGTGCGCAGTGAGAGAAAAGAAGAGGACACCACAGAACTAACCTGGGAGTGAAGAGTGAGTTGGGAATTGAGTTTGATGCCTAAAGTTTTGACTGAGGTAGAGGGGACAGGAGAAAGACCTAGGGAGCGGGGCCAAAACATGGGAGACCAGGGACTGGATGAACCACCTGTCAACACCAGCTCAGTCTTGTCTGGGTTGAGTTTAAGATGATTGTGGTTCATCCAGTCACAGATATAAATCATAATGGATTGAAAATTAGAAACAGATGAAGGGGAAGAAGATAGATTGAAGACAAGTTGGAGGTCGTCCGCATAGTTATATACGGAGACCTCCATCTGTTGCAGAGAAAAAATAAGAGGGGCAATGTAAAGGTTGAACAAAAGAGGTGAGAGGGAAGAACCCTGGGGGACCCCGCACTGAACTTTCCGGGAGTCCGCAGAAAAATCACCCAGGCGAACCGCCTGGGTGCGGCCCCTCAGGAAGGAGGACAACCATACCAGGGCGGTGCCCCCGATCCCCGCCGCCTTCACACGGGAGAGTAAGATGGTGTGATCAACCGTGTCAAAGGCGGCTGAGAGATCGAGGAGGACCAGGGCCTGGGTCTGGTTGGTGTCCATTCCCTCCCTGAGGTTGTCGAGGACCGAGAGTACTACGGACTCCGTAGAGTGTGCGGGGCGGAAACCGGCCTGACGGGGGGCTAGGACCCCATGAGTCTCCACAAAAGAGCTCAGAGTGCGGGTGACGTGGCGCTCGAGCACTTTTGCCAGGAATGGCAAGAGGGAGATGGGACGATAATTAGCGGGGACTGAGGGATCCGCGCCTGGTTTCTTTAGGATAGGGACAATAACTGCAGTTTTCAATGGGGCAGGTAAAACGCCCTGAGAAAGAGAGCTATTGAGGAGATGCAGGGGAGGGTCGGGCAAGAAGAAAAAATGTGTCGGAGAATGTGGGAAGGGCAGGGATCTAAAGGGGAGCCAGATTTGACTAACGGGATTATTGAGGTCAGGGATTCCTTGGTCAAAAGAGGAAAGGTATCAAGATGTCCTCCAGGAGGGGGGCACAGAGGGTCCACAAAGGTAGGGGAGGGGGGAGGGATGTTGGCTTTAATAATAGCGATTTTCTGGATAAAAAAGTTATTGAGGGAGTGACAGAGTTCCGGGGAAGGAGTGGGCTTGAGAGTGGTTCTGTCGGAGAATGCCAGGTTGTGCACAATCGAGAAGATTTCCTTCGATTGGTTCTCCGCAGCAAGGATTTTGGAGGAGAAATAGGCTGTTTTTGCCGCCAGAATGGCCAGTTTATATTGGCTCAAGGTGTTGATAAACTCCAGTCGGAGTAAGGGGCAGTAGTTTCTCCTCCAGGCACGCTCCGCTCTGCGTACCGCTAATTTGATGGCCTTGAGGTCATCGTTGAACCACCGGTTAGCGTCCTTCTCCCGCTTTGAAGTGACCCGTTTCAGGGGAGCGATAGAGTCGCAACCTGAGGTGAGCCACTGATTGATGGAGGTAACCTGGGAGAGGGTGGGTAGTCCATGTAGAAGAGGGTAGGATGCAGAGAGGAGAGTAGATAAGTTGTCGGTGTCCAGGCTCGAACCCAGACATTTTTAGGGAGTAAGGGCTTGACCGGGGGGTGGGTAGAGAGAGCAAATGAGATTAGGTGATGGTCCGACCAGGAACAGGGAGAAATGGAGACAGATTGTACAGGGCAGTTCAGGGACCAAATCTGGTCTAGGGCGTGTCCTTTTATATGAGTGGGGGAGTGAATATGAGGTATGAAATTAAGGGAATGGAGGGTTTCTGAGAACTCCTTAGAGGAAGAGCATTCTGCGGGGTCAGCTGGCCAAAAATTAAAATCGCCCAAAAGCAGAATGGAAGAGTTGTTGATCGTGATCGTGGCAAGTACTTCCAGAAAGGTAGAGAGAAACAGTGAGGGCGATTGAGGAGGGCGGTAAATAAGTACACAGGTGAGAGGAGGGGTGGTAGAGGTAGTGCGAATAGCCAGGTACTCCGTGGTAGCGATATCTGGGAAGGGGAGAATTTGAAAAGGGAAATCCGCTCGGGCGATAACCGCAACGCCTCCCCCAGTCCTGCCATTCAGACGGTCTGAACGCAGAGCATAGTATGGGGCTGGTAGGGTGGCCAATAGTACGGGGAGGGAGTCCTCGCAGAACCAGGTTTCTGTCAGAAACAGAATATCTGGGGCATGAAGGTCCAACAGAACCGATAGTTCATGCGAGTGGGCTACAGCGGATCGGGTGTTAAGATAATAGGCTGAGAGGGTTTTAATGGGTCCAGGATTGACAGCGCCCCTCAAAGAGTTAAGGGGAATGTGAATAGAAGGAGAAATGACAGAGGCCGGACACAAGTCAAGGGAGGAAATACGGGAGCAGGTTGTGGCATCTAGAGGCCAAGAGCCCTGGAGACAGAGGAGTTCTGCCGGAGAATAGGTGGTAATTGGGGCAGAGTGACGTGCCCCTAGCCCCGGCAGGCCGCGGACGGGCGCAGACGGGCTCGACTTGTGCGCGACTTCGCGCGAAGTCGGCGCTCCCGCTGCGCTCGTCCGCTGCGCTTACTCCAAGTCCTCATTTATGTCTAGTTGCTGTGAACCACTAGTCCGCTGACCTGCACGGTGGAGAGGCAGGGCGGAAGTGGTGCAGGACCAGACAGGAAGTGTCGCTCATGGGCTGACCCTCCGCTCAAACGGCACACAGCCGGGGCGGACCGGGGTCGGGAGCGAAGAAAATGAAGGTGAGTGCAATCTTCCAAAGTAGTGTGCAGGCGCTATGCTTTTAATCAGCAAACAATGATTTTAAACAAACATACATAAAAAACGCGATGCCATTAGTCAGGACAAAGCAATTTAAAAGACCCAAGAGAGCGCGATGCTTTTAATCAGCAAGGAGCAGTTTTAAAATAACCAGAGTGCGCAACGCAGCTATTAGTCAGCTGGGTTGTGCAGTTTTTTAAAAAGCCAATATATCCAGCGTGGGAGCGCGCCAATAACCAGCCTACCGCTACGGTCTGCCTTAGTTGTCTGCACGTAGGGGGAACAGAAAGCAAGATAAGCAATCAGGTACTGCAACCACTAGTCTGCTGACCTGCACGGTGGAGAGGCAGGGCGGAAGTGGTGCAGGACCAGACAGGAAGTGTCGCTCATGGGCTGACCCTCCGCTCAAACGGCACACAGCCGGGGCGGACCGGGGTCGGGAGCGAAGAAAATGAAGGTGAGTGCAATCTTCCAAAGTAGTGTGCAGGCGCTATGCTTTTAATCAGCAAACAATGATTTTAAACAAACATACATAAAAAACGCGATGCCATTAGTCAGGACAAAGCAATTTAAAAGACCCAAGAGAGCGCGATGCTTTTAATCAGCAAGGAGCAGTTTTAAAATAACCAGAGTGCGCAACGCAGCTATTAGTCAGCTGGGTTGTGCAGTTTTTAAAAAAGCCAATATATCCAGCGTGGGAGCGCGCCAATAACCAGCCTACCGCTACGGTCTGCCTTAGTTGTCTGCACGTTGGGGGAACAGAAAGCAAGATAAGCAACCAGGTACTGCAACCACTAGTCCGCTGACCTGCACGGTGGAGAGGCAGGGCGGAAGTGGTGCAGGACCAGACAGGAAGTGTCGCTCATGGGCTGACCCTCCGCTCAAACGGCACACAGCCGGGGTGGACCGGGGTCGGGAGCGAAGAAAATGAAGGTGAGTGCAATCTTCCAAAGTAGTGTGCAGGCGCTATGCTTTTAATCAGCAAACAATGATGTTAAACAAACATACATAAAAAACGCGATGCCATTAGTCAGGACAAAGCATTTTAAAAGACCCAAGAGAGCGCGATGCTTTTAATCAGCAAGGAGCAGTTTTAAAATAACCAGAGTGCGCAACGCAGCTATTAGTCAGCTGGGTTGTGCAGTTTTTTAAAAAGCCAATATATCCAGCGTGGGAGCGCGCCAATAACCAGCCTACCGCTACGGTCTGCCTTAGTTGTCTGCACGTAGGGGGAACAGAAAGCAACAAAAGCAATCAGGTACTGCAACCACTAGTCCGCTGACCTGCACGGTGGAGAGGCAGGGCGGAAGTGGTGCAGGACCAGACAGGAAGTGTCGCTCATGGGCTGACCCTCCGTTCAAACGGCACACAGCCGGGGCGGACCGGGGTCGGGAGCGAAGAAAATGAAGGTGAGTGCAATCTTCCAAAGTAGTGTGCAGGCGCTATGCTTTTAATCAGCAAACAATGATTTTAAACAAACATACATAAAAAACGCGATGCCATTAGTCAGGACAAAGCAATTTAAAAGACCCAAGAGAGCGCGATGCTTTTAATCAGCAAGGAGCAGTTTTAAAATAACCAGAGTGCGCAACGCAGCTATTAGTCAGCTGGGTTGTGCAGTTTTTTAAAAAGCCAATATATCCAGCGTGGGAGCGCGCCAATAACCAGCCTACCGCTACGGTCTGCCTTAGTTGTCTGCACGTAGGGGGAACAGAAAGCAAGATAAGCAATCAGGTACTGCAACCACTAGTCCGCTGACCTGCACGGTGGAGAGACAGGGCGGAAGTGGTGCAGGACCAGACAGGAAGTGTCGCTCATGGGCTGACCCTCCGCTCAAACGGCACACAGCCGGGGCGGACCGGGGTCGGGAGCGAAGAAAATGAAGGTGAGTGCAATCTTCCAAAGTAGTGTGCAGGCGCTATGCTTTTAATCAGCAAACAATGATTTTAAACAAACATACATAAAAAACGCGATGCCATTAGTCAGGACAAAGCAATTTAAAAGACCCAAGAGAGCGCGATGCTTTTAATCAGCAAGGAGCAGTTTTAAAATAACCAGAGTGCGCAACGCAGCTATTAGTCAGCTGGGTTGTGCAGTTTTTTAAAAAGCCAATATATCCAGCATGGGAGCGCGCCAATAACCAGCCTACCGCTACGGTCTGCCTTAGTTGTTGAGTTGAGTGTTTACGTGATGTTTATTTACAGGTTGAGGATTGATGTTGGTGCATATTTACAAAGAAGTGTTGGTGGGGGAGTGAGAGTTGAAGGTCATGGCAGATGAAAACACAGTGGGGACACCACAATGTGTGATGTCCAGCTAGTCCAACAGACGTGTGGCAATGGTTGGCATTGTGGGACAGGATAGTTTTCAGGGTGAATGGCAGACTCGGACAAGGGTGAAGTCATTGGTGCCCCCTCTTAGAGCGGGTAGATGGAGCAACACCACTGCTCTCACCTGCATCCAGCCTCGGACGGTCCCTCCGTCTTGTAACCGGAGCGGAGACAGCTGTGGGGACAGGTTGGTCTGGGGCCACCTCCCTGTCCGTGGGCTCAGGTGTGGGTGGCTGTGGTGTTGGGGAGCCGTCCCGCTGGGCACTAGGGTGAGGGGGTGGTGGTGTGGCGCGGGATAGCCAGTCCCTCCACAGAGCAGTTGTTTGGCCCATGATGTCCACAATTTGGCCTATGCGGGTATCAATTGACCGCAACAGATTACTGTTCTCTTGTGAGTCTTGGTGGGCCCGATCAGACTGTTCCTGTACCCGCTTATAGGAGGCATTGACTCTTGCGATGGCTTCCAGGGTTTCGGCGGCAGGATGGGGTGGGCGTCCTTCCCCACCTCTACGGACAACTGCACTCCTGGTAGTGTGTTGTGCCCTCACCTGTGTCCTCTCACCTCCACTCTCCCTGCTTGCCTGGGATGTTGATGGTCCATCATCAGCTGATGGATCAGGCAGGGTGGCACAGGCAGGATTGGTGGTGGTGGTGGTGGTGGTGGAGGTGGTGGTGGTGGTGGTGGCTGCACAGCTCACTATGGCAGGTGATGGTGTGGTGACACAGGCCGAGGTGGTGGATGCAGTGATGTCCTGGGAGCATGATGGCCCTGGTAGTCTGCTTGGTCCCGCCTCGTCCTCTGCGTCTGAGCTGGCAATGGGTTCGTCCCCAGAGAGTCCGTGCTATGAGGGGGGCGACTGGTGCTGGCGGTTGCTGCTTTCGCCAGTCAAGTTGCGATCACCTGAGGGACAAGATTATCATGATCAATGCTGTAGACATGACATGTTTTTGGTAACAACATTACAAATCAATTACGTCTCTCACACACCCCACCCACCTCTCTCACACCCCCCACCCACCACCACCCTCCCTGTGGACATGGGGGCCTGTTGGGAGTTGTAGTGCTGGTCTCTCACAACCCCCACACCTCTCGCACTCCCCCCCACCCCACCGCCCCCTCCCTGTGGACATGGGGGCCTGTTGGGAGTTGTAGTGCTAGTCTCTCACACCCCCCACACACCTCTCTCACACACCCCACCCACCTCTCTCACACACCCCACCCACCACCACCCTCCCTGTAGACATGGGGGCCTGTTGGGAGTTGTAGTGCTGGTCTCTCGCACACCCCCCACACACCTCTTGCACTTCCCCCACCCCACCGCCCCCCTCCCTGTGGACATGGGGGCCTGTTGGGAGTTGTAGTGCTGGTCTCTCAACCCCCCTCCCACCGCCACCCTCCCAGTGGACATGGGGGCCTGTTGGGAGTTGTAGTGCTGGTCTCTCACAGCCCCCACCCACCTCTCTCACACACCCCACCCACCTCTCTCACACCCCCCACCCACCACCACCCTCCCTGTGGACATGGGGGCCTGTTGGGAATTGTAGTGCTGGTCTCTCACCCCACCCACCCACCGCCATCCCTCCCTGTGGACATGGGTGGCTGTTGGGAGTTGTAGTGCTGGTCTCTCAACCCCCCCCCACCCACCACCACCCTCCCTGTGGACATGGGGGCCTGTTGGGAGTTGTGGTGCTGGTCTCTCACCGCCCCCACCCACCTCTCTCACACACCCCACACACCTCTCTCACACACCCCACCCACCACCACCCTCCCTGTGGACATGGGGGCCTGTTGGGAGTTGTGGTACTGGCTGCTTTGACAACATGCAAGCCTGGGAACGTAGGAGGCAACATTTGTGTTTGGTCATGGTGGGTGCATCTGTGGCCAGGACTTCACATTTGGGTGACTGTGTGGTCCACATGCATGGATTGGGGCCTGGGAGATGTGTGTTGGCAGTTGTGCATGGTAGACCATGGCAATGTGATCGTGGTCATTTGTTTGTACTTACCAGCCTCTTCTCCCTCCTCGATTCCTTCCAGGCTCTCAGGGTGCAGTATGCCCAGCACCTTCTCCTCCCATTCAGCAAATGGTAAGGGCTCCGGGGGAGTGCCGCCGCCAGTGTGGTGTGCCCGCAGGTGGTTCTTCGCCCTGATGCCTTTCACCCTTGCCTTGAGGTCTTGCCACCGCCTCTGGATGTCGTGTTTGGTGCGTGGCACGGTCCCTGACGCATTCACTCTGGTCACTATCCTGTCCCACATGTGGTTTTTGGTTGCCAAGGTTGTCTGCTGAACTAGGTTGCCGAAGAGCTGTGGTTCGACACGGATGATTTCATCCACCATGACCTTCAACTCAGTGTCAGTGAATTTTGGATTTTTCTTTGGTGCCATGGTGTGTGATGTGCAAGGTGTTGTTGTGGAGGGTGGGATGTGCAGGTGTGTGGTGTGTAGCGATGGTGTTGTGTTGGTTTGTGTGGTGTGTGTGTTTGTGAGCAGGTTGTATGTGTGTTTGTGTGTGTCTGCTGTTCGTGGTAATGTGGCTCTTGCTTGCCGCTATGCTGTGATGCAAAGGACTGTGGTAGTGGGAGGGATTCATTTTATACTCTGTGTGGTGGTGGTGTCACAATGGTTGTTGGCAATCAGGTGTTCTGTGGGTGTGGTGATTTAGGTGGATTTTTCGGAGCTTGGGGGGGTGTCATTTGGGCGTGTAGTTGCTGGGGGTGGGTGTTTCAGGTGGTTGGGTGTTCTGTTTAATGTATTTTCTATTTACTTCCGTTTGCCATTTTGTAATCAGTTTGACGGCAGGGATGGTGTTTGTGTGGTCCTTCCGCAGTCATGGTCCGTTTTCGGAGGTATTGTTTCCGCGGCGGTGAGTTCCGTTGGAATGGCGGCATTATCCTAATCGCGCGGACGGACCCTCCGCAGGTATGGTGGCGGTTGGGCCTGTTCCCGCGGTCATGTCCGTCCGCGGCGGTGGGTGTTCTTTTGGTTCCGTCAGCCGCGGACGGTGTTAGATGTGTTCCGTCCGCCGCGGACGGTGTTTGATGTGATCCGTCCGCCGCGGTCGGAGATTTTTGACATGAATATCCTAATCGTAACCGCGGATTCTCCGCGGTGCGGGCGGAAGTGATTTTGCCACGACCATGGCGGACGGCACCCTTTTCCGTCCGCCATCCTAATGTGCCCCTATGTTTGTGGTCTTTGGAATTTCAATATGAAATCCTAGCTAATGGTGAAGTCAGATTTTAAATTAAAATTGCTAAAATGCCACTTTTAGAAAGCTAATAGAACGGATGACGGATGGAACGTTGAATTAATCTAACATTCACCCCCAGTTACAGATCTGGGTTAAATCCATCGTTTTTTTGCTCGCCACGCCATTCCAGTTTAAACCGAGCCATATGCAAATCAGTCTTGACGCTGTTCTCGAAAGAAACAGTAGAGCCCAAACTGCCCTGCCAGGTAGTCCCTGGACCAGAAACCAGCATCCTGGCACCGGTTTTAGGGTAACACCCCTTATCAGCCAAGCTAGCTTGAATCTGGTGGCATAGCGAGCACAGGACCTACGTCTGGGCATACCTTTCCCACTTAGGGTGACAAATGTAAAAAGAACAGATCATGGAGAGAATGCTGCGTTAATCAAACATGCACCCCAGTCACAGATCTGGTTAAATCCATAGTTTTTTTTGCACACCACTTCATTCCAGTTTAGTCCCAATCATATGCAAATCAAGCTTTTCCCTGTTGCCCATGGGAACAGTCCAGCCGAAACTGCCAGGCTAGGTAGTCCCTGGACTAGAAACAAGCATCCTGGGACCGGTTTCAGGGTAACACTACTTATCAGCCAAGCTAGCTTGAATCTGCTGGTGTAGCGAGCACGGGATCCACGAGTGGGCAAACCTTTCCTACTTAGGGCGACAAATGCAAAAAGAACAGATGGTGGACGAAATGCTGAATTAATCAAACATTCACCCCCAGTCACAGATCTGGGTTAAATCCATTGTTTTTGTGCATGCCACGCCTTCCAGTTTAGATCCAACCCTATGCAAATCAGTCTGACCCTGTCCCCATGGGAACAGTCCAGCCCGAACTGTCAGGCCAGGTCCTCCCTGGACCAGAAACAAGCATCCTGGGACCGGTTTTGGGGTAACAACCCTCATCAGCCAGGCTAGCTTAAATCTGGTGGGGTAGCGAGCACTGGACCCACCTCTGCCATTTTCCGGCCTTAGCCACCCAGTGCCTGTAGTTCATCTCTGGGTGGCAAAAATGGGTGTAGCCGACAGTTGGGCTTTGTGTATTCCTCCTTGACAGCCACACACAACAGAGAGCTTCCGTGGGTCATCATTGGCTGGATGGGAGGGTGAAGCTGGGGACAGCCCTACTTATATTTTTGTAGGCTGTGTCTTGCCTCCACACAAAGGGCTGCGCACCCCCTGTAGTTAGTCTGGAGCAAGAACATGAAAGGCAGGCTTCAAAGGTAAAACTCTAAAACAGTGGTTTTTAACCGATAGCCTGGGGACCACTGGGGGTCTGCGAACCCTACTCAGTGGGTCCGCGACTGCTTAGAGAATTCAATAATATTAACAGATTATTACGTGTATATAAATGAAGAAGCAAAATGTACCATTGAAAATTTTAAAGCATTGTGTAAATGTGCAGGAATTTGACATTGAACGCTTCAAATGAAGTTAGAATACTCGGATTGATTCATGGGAGCAGTGCAAGTGCATAATACAGAATATAGTATGGATGATGAGCGCCCTCAATTGAATTTAGAAAAGCTCCAACCTTCCCATACAAATTTAGATTTTTTTAAATATATGCTTCTTAATTAAATAAAATATTTTATCATTTTCATATTTGTTTAATGAATGCTTGTTTCTGTATTCGTTATGTGTATTTTTGTGGTCAAATTATTGCAGATGCGTAGGCCGGGATCACCAGCATTCTGTAATTACTCAGTGGGTGTCCATAGTTTCCAATAATTGATCAGAGAAGATCCCTGGTTGTTAGTAATGGTTAGGTGGTGGTCCACAGAAATATATACAACAAACCAATGGATTGAGGGTCTAAGGGAACGTTTTAAGACCAGAGCATGGATATATTCCCCAAATACACTATAGAAAACAACAAAATATCCATGGGTCTAGAAATACAGGGGCAATCTCCCAGCATAGTTGGCAAAAAGAAAATAATAATATGAACAAATGAAAATCCTTTTAAATGGACGGAATCCCATCACTCACCAAGGTGACGTGCTTCATCATCTAGGATCTCCTCTTGGTTGCAACCTAGTGCAGCCAAGGGCTTCAAACCTCTCTCTAAAAGGGAGGAGCTCAGGGATGTTTTCAAATCAGGCAAATATACCTAGGATTTGCTCAAATCCAACCGATGTAAAAAAGTTTGAGTGAGAGTGGGGCGCAGTGCAGATTGTGTAAAATGTGAAGTGATGATTAAAATTGGTTATCAATAGAGAAATAACTTTATTCGTTGTCTATTGGTCACCAAATCTAAAAACAGTGCAAATGCAGTTGGAATTTATAACTGCATAGATTGAAAAACAAGGTCTACCTGTTTCAGCCAATGTGATTATGTGTGATCTTGGCCTTCCTCAGGACCTAGAGTATAATGCTACTGTGTCGGTGAAAAAAACTTGAACACTAGGTTGAACCGATTACAACCTACTGACCTGAGGTCTAGGTTTCTCGGGGAATTATGGTGTATTGATGACACCTGAAAACAAGAACAAAGTGAAAACAGCAAACAATTAATGTTTTACCAAAAAGCCCATACAACAGAGGGTTAGAATAATCCCCCGTCTCTAACACCTAAGTGTGCTGAAAAATATATATTCAATTCTCCTGCTTACCTATAATGCACGAGAAAAATACCTCGTCTCCCCTGGCTCTCCACTCTCACTCTAACCATTTCACATCTGTTGGATTTTAGCAAATCCTAGTGATATTTGCCTGATTTGAAAACATCCCTGAGCTCCTCCCTTTTAGAGAACGGGTTGTAGCCCTTGGTTGCACTGGGGAACAACCTTTACAACGAAGGTTTTACAACGCGGTACTGTTACCACGCAACTTTTACAACGCAAGTCGTTACAACGACTTGCGCTGGGAGGCGCTCCAGGATAGTAAATAGTTTAATTTACTATCCAACTCCTTCCCTACTATCCACGGGGACTGGAGTTGGAATAGTAAATTAAAATATTTACTATCCAGCGCCCCCAACGCAAGTCATTGTAACGACTTGCGTTGTAAAAGTTGCGTAGTAACGGCACACGTTGTAAAAGTACGCGTTGTAACGTCGTACATCCGGTTGCACTAGGTGCAACCAAGAGGAGATCCCAGATGATGAAGTATGTCACCTTGGTAAGTGATGGGATTCCATCCTTTTAACGGATTTTCACTTCTTCACATTATTAGTTTCCTGTTGCCAACTATGCTGGGATATTGCCACTATACTTCTAGACTCATGGATATTTTGTTGTTTTCTACGGTGGTCCACAGAATGCAAAAGGTTAAGAACCGTTACTCTAGAAGCTTCTCCCACTACAAAGGCACAACTGGGTATAAATACTGGACCTCAGACACCAACTCTTCAGTACACTTCTTGACCTGTGGATACTCAGCCAGGAAGAAGGACTGCTGTGCTGCCACTCTGCTTAAATGATGCTCTGAAGGACTGTTGCCCTGCTTTGCTTACCTGCTGCCTGCAGCCTTCTTGCCTGGGTGAGAAGGACTTGGCCTGCATCTGTTGAACGCAGGACCCCAAAATGCTTGCAAGGGCTAGTTGGCTGGCCTCCTGACTTGAGCCTCAGGGACAGAAGGTACCAACGACCTTGAAACAAGCATCTGGGCTCTACTATCTGTGGGTCCACCCTGCCAAGTGGTACAGCCAGAGTCCTGGACCCTTGGAAGTGGGCCTCCACTGATGGATCTCCAACTGCGCCAAAACCCTAGCTCCCCTGAAGAAAGCCTCAGGCTTACGACATCCCAAGAAAGTCAGATGATTCTCTCCCGCCCTTCATGAGTCCAGACTCACCTGTACACGCGCGAGAAGAGATGGAGGAGCAGCAAGACCCTGGAAGACCCCTCAGCCTTCAAAACCGCTTAGAACAACAAAGGATGCAGCCCTACAAGAAAGGATCAATGCCACTGCACTCAACAGTAAAGTACTCTTCGCCGTGGTCAAAGAATTCACCAGACCTGACAACGAGGCAGCAGACATCTTACCCTCCCAAGACCTCTGCAACAAACCAGGCACCTTCTTCCACTACAAGATTAACAAGATATATGACATCTTAGGCAGCTTTGATACCCAAGACTCTCCCATCCGCAATCACTGCACCCAATGACACCTGACTCCGCTGAACTTCCCTCAGTGCGAATGACACCCTCAAGATCATGAAGAGCATCCACTCTGGAGCCCCCTCGGACCTCTGTCTGCACCACATCTTCAACTGAGCTGTCACCCCCATCAACCCTGAAATCTGCCAAACCATCAACTGCTCCATCAACTCCGCTACCTTCCCGGAAGACTCGTAACAACCTATGCTGAAGAAACCCACTGCCACCCGAAAGACCTCAAGAACTTCAGACTCATTGCTCTACTTCCCTTTCCAACCAAGGTCCTCAAGAAGGCAATCATTGCCCAACTTTCCAAGTTCATCGAAAGAAACCACATCCTGGACCTCTCCCAATCCGACTTCTGAAGATACCATAGCACTGAGAGCACCATTCTCACCGCCACTAATGACGTCCAGCACCCTTCTCAACCGAGGAAAAACTGCAATCCTCATCCTCATGGACCTCTTTCCCACCTTTGATACTGTCTCTCACCACACCCTATGCACACGATTCCACGACTTCGGAACCCGCAATGATACCCTGGAATGGGCCCGCCCCTTTCTCACTTGCCAAACACAGAGAGTAAGACTACCGCTGTTCCACTCCAAACCCACAGAGATCAGCAGCGGTATGCCTCAAGGCTCCTCCCTGAGGCCCACACTCTTCAACATCTACATAGCCCAGCTTGCAGCCATAGTCAGGGACCACAGACTCAACATTGTCTCCTACACTGATGACACCCAGCTGATTCTCTCCTTCACCAATGAACCCACAGTCGCCAAGATCAACTTCCACGGTGGGATGAAGGCTGTCACCACCTAGATGAAGAACAGCTGCAGCTGCCTCAAGCTCAACTCAGAGAATATCAAAGTCCTCATTATAGGCTCCACCTACTCTGCCCGGGATGACTCCTGGTGGCCCTCAGCACTTGGAACCCCCCACACCCGCAAACCACTCACAAAACCTAGGCATCATCCTGGACTCCTCAAGCACCATGACCTGCCAGATCAATGCCATCTCATAATCCTGCTTCCACATGCTACACCTGCTTCTAAAGATCTTTAAGTGGATCCCCACTGAGTCCAGAAAGCCGGTCACCCACGCACTCATCAGCAGCAGAATTGACTATGGCAACTGACTCTACACCGGCATCCCCCAGAAACTCCTCTAGAAACATTCAGAACGCATCCACCAGACTCATCCTCAAAATCCCCCACTGTAGCTAAATCACCGGCCACCTGAGAGACCTCTACTTTCAATGTTCTGCAACCCAGGATTTACGGTATTTTGTTCAAAGGGCCTAACTGGCTACATGTAGCCAGCACGCACTCCATCATGATCGGCCTAAACCTGAGACTTTGTTCCAGTCTGGTGTGACCAGATATCCATAGTTGGTACTTTGCTATCCACAGTTGGCACTTTATTATGTTCATGCTACTTTTATCAAAATCTTTAATGTTGAATATCTCCAATTTTACTGATGGGAATCTTGTTGTTTTGGTCTTGTTTTATTTATTAACAATTGCTCTATTTTTCCAGTTTGGTGTGGATCCTTTTGTGATGTGTTTTCACTGTGTTACGGTCTGAAGTTCTGCACAAATACTTTACACATTGTCTCTGAGTTAAGTCTGACTGCTCTGTGCCAAGCTACAAGAGTGTTTTGATCACAAGTTAATTTAGGGTTTGCTTGTGACTTCACTCTGAGGTCGGGCTCTTTGGTGTTTCATTTGGTATAAGAAAGAAGCCAAACTTAATCAGACAGTCATTAGAGATTGTTTATCTTGTGAGGATGGCTCAGTGCTGGGATGTGCCCACTTGTTTGAGTACCCTGAGACAAATGTGAAGAAAGACAGAAACTGGGTCCAGGACTGTTTTTTAAAGCAAAAACAAGCTACTAGGGAAAAAACTGAAGTGGCTAAACCAGCAGTTTGAGATTATTGCATCATTGAAATTGTACAAACTACTGCCCCATACTCATTATATGTGATTAATGTGTATGAGAGAAGACTGCTGGCAAGGTTCAGGTTAGGCAAAGAAAAGGAGATGATGGACGGCGTGCTGAAACTTTTCAGAAACACACCACCAGTCACAGATCTGGGTTGACTCCATCATCAGTCTTTAGCTCACTTCGCCACCCCAGTTCAGACACAGCTATATGCAAATCAGTCTTGACCCTGTGCCTCATGGGAATAGTCGAGCCCAAGCTGCCAAGCCATGTCTTCCCTGGGCCGGAAACAAGCATCCTGGGACCGGTTTCTGGGTAGCACCTTTCATCCGCCAGGCTAGCTTGAATCCAGTGGCAAAGTGAACAAGTGATCCACGTCTGGGCATACCCTGCAACTAAGGGCGAACAAAGCAGACAAAAGGAGATGATGGATGCAGCGCTGAAAATTTTCAGACACTCACCCCCAGTTACAGATCTGGTTTGAATCCATCATAATTCTTTACCTCGCTTTGCCACACCAGTTCAGACATAGCTATATGCAAATCAGTCTTGACCCTGTGCCTCTTGGGAATAGTTGAGCCCAAACTGCCAAGCCATGTCTTCCCTGGACCAGAAACAAGCATCCTGGGACCGGTTTCTGGGTAACACCCTTCATCAGCCAGGCTAGCTTGAATCCAGTGGCAAAGTGAGCAAGGGACCCACGTCAGGGCATACCCTGCCAACTAAGGGTAAACAAAGCAAACACAAGGAAATGATGGACGTAGTGCTGAAACTTTTCAGACACTCACCCCCAATCACAGATCTGGGTTGAATCAATCATCATTCTTTAGCTCACTTTACCACACCAGTTCAGACACAGCTATATGAAAATTAGACTTCACCCTGTGCCTCATGGCAAAAGTTCAGCCCGAACTGCGAAGCCATATCTTCCCTGGATCAGAAACAAGCATCCAGGGACCCGTTTCTGGGTAACACCCATTATCAACCAGGCTAGCTTGAATCCAGTGTCAAAGTGAGCAAGGGACCCACGTCTGGGCATACCCCGCCAACTAAGGGCGAACAAAGCAAACACAAGGAGATGATGGACGGAGCGCTGAAACTTTTCAGACACTGACCCCCCCGTCCTAGATCTGGGTTGTATCCATCATCATTCTTTAGCTCACTTTGCCACCCCAGTTCAGACACTGCTATATTAAAATCAGTCTCGACCCCGTGCATCATGGGAACAGTCTAGCCTAACTGCCAAGCCATGTCTTCCCTGGACACAAAACAAGTATCCTGGGACCGGTTTCTGGGCAACACCCTTCATCAACCAGGCTAGCTTGAATCCAGTGGCATAGTGAGCAAGGGGCCCTCGTTTGGGCATACCCCGCTAACTAAGGGTAAATAAGTCAAACACAAGGAGATGATGGACGGAGGGCTGAAACTTTTCAGACACTCACACCCTGTCACAGATCTGGGTTGAATTCATCATAATTTTTTAGCTCACTTCACCACCCAAGTTCAGACACAGCTATATGCAAATCAGTCTTAAACCTGGGCCTCTTAGGAACAGTCCAGCCCAAACTGCCAAGCCATGTCTTCCCTGGACCGAAAACAAGCATCCTGGGACCGGTTTCTGGGTAACACCCTTCATCAGCCATGCTAGCTTGAATACAGTGGCAAAGTGAGCAAACAACCCACGTCTGGGCATGCCCTGCCAACTAAGGACAAATAAAGCAGACACTAGGAGATGATGGACAGATAGCTGGAACTTTTCAGACAGTCACCCCCAGTCACAGTTCTGAGTTGAATCCATCATCATTCTTTAGCTCACTTTGCCACCCTAGTTTAGGTTAGGCTCCTTCCATTGGTTAAGTTATTTTCCGCAGAGGCCAGTATCCTTCAGATTCCATTTGTATTTGTCAATGTGATGAGCATTCAGGCAATACCATTTTACACTTTGTCTTCTTTTGTCAATTTTACTTGCAGTACACAAGGACATTTTTATTACCACTAATACGTAGACATAGATTTTCTCCATGTAAATCCGCCATATTTTACCTACAACTCAATGACCCCTGTGTATACCACTCAGTTGTTAGCTTCTTGAAGTGTGTTTTAGCCAAAAGAAGGAGCATGTTGTTTTGATGAAATAGTTTTGAATTTCTATTTTATAAAGTATTGTGGGTCTTGTTTGGTAAAATGAAAGTTTGTCCCTGGCTATTTTACATTGTATCCATCTTGTTGTTGTTTTTAGCTTTGATGTCTGTGGATTCAAAATGTATGCACTGTGAGTTTACATATTGTAAATTATTCTATAATGTTTAGTCTTTTTAACATATATGGTTATATTGTATGATTCTATCTTCTTGTATGTATCTTTTATGATCTACCTTCGGGAGATCAAATGAAGATGAATGCGATGTGATGCACAGTGTTACTGTGAAGTTCTGCACAAATGCTTTACACGTTGTCTCTGAGTTAAGTCTGACTGCTCTGTGCCAAGCTACCAGAGTGTTGATAAAAAGTTAATTTGGGGTTTGCTTGTGACTTCACTCTGAGAAGAATTTTGGTTGCTGCTTGAGAAGGGTTACACAGAATCTCAAACAGTAAAACCATTCCTTACAATTCAGATTTTTACTGTCATCAATATTAGCCATGTATAAATGCAATGATTATTGTCAATAAAGCAATTCAACATGGTTTAACAATAATTGTCAGCATACATGAATAATAAAGCATTTAAAATAAGCATAAAGTGTCTGTCTTTCTTATACACTTTCATGCCTCATGAAATTCAGCCATGCTACCGGCTCCTACAGGGTGCTGCACTCCCAGCTGTTGAGCAAATGCTCCAACGTTATTAGTGCTTGGAATGATAATGAAAATCCTAGAGGGTCATAGTTTCCCTGACTCCACAAACATACGGTCACTTTAGAATTTCACTGGGGGGTGGGCTGATACACCACCTGTAGACTCCACTACATTGTTGGTAGTGCCACTGCCCTCCTCGGGCCACCACAAGCACCAAACCAACAAAGACAAATAAGCTCCGCACATTGTTATATTGTAATCCCAGCCGGGAGCATGAGTATTTTATTAGTGGCTCAGTCACTTATTGTCACCAATGTGTGGCCATGCAGTGCATGCTCTTTTTCCTTTTCTTAGGCAGCCTACCCCCTGCTGCCCCAGCTAGATGCCTGCCCGACCAGCACTTCTTGTTGCTGGTGAAATGGCTTGTATATGGGCCTTCCAGATTATACTCTCAGAAAACTGCAGGTGGTCCAGAATGCGGCAGCTAGGCTTGTGCTCAACATTCCCATTAGAAAGAGCGTCAAGCAACATCTGCAAATGCTGCACTGGCTACCTGTCACGAAACGTATTAAATTCAAGGCCCTGGTCATAGCGCATCGTGGTCTGCATGCTGGTGGGCCTGAATACCTCAGGAAGCACTTTGCTTTTTACACACCTGCCAGACACTTGAGGTCGGCATCTCAGCTGCTTGCACAGATTCCCCGAGTGTGTCTACAAAGAATGGGGGGCAGGTCCCTGGTTGTTAGGGCAGCCATGGCCTGGAACTCTCTGCCCTTTTCTCTGTGTAGCATCCGGGATCTGGAGCAGTTTAAGAAAGATCTCAAAACTTTTCTTTTTTAATCACTTCCTCCACCTGCACCTCTCAGGCTCATGCCGGGACACTCCCAGGAGTAGCTGCTTGCATTATAAAACTCAATAACATAACAAAACATAAGTTCTTGTTGCTGGTGCATGGGCTGGTAGCATGCCTCTCCCCTGCCCCCTCCATGTGGTCAGGGTGACTGGTATGTAGTGGCTGCCCTGCTCCCCTCCAGACACAGGCACAGCGAGTAGAGGCAAGGCCATTGTTATTGAGGGGGTGGAACTGCCCCCCCTCCATTCTCCTGTGCTTGTCAGGGACCCGGAGATGGAGTGCCAGGCTCCTTGTTTCTCTCCTGGGTGGACGTGATGGCGCTCCCCTTTATCTTGCATTAACTCCTGGGGAGATGCGGAACCTTGGGGCAACTGAAGAGGTGGAGAGAGGGCCTCATGTATGCACCCTCTCCACGATTTATTTGAAAAGTTTTATATAGCGCTGACTAGACCAGAGGTATCAGAGCGCTTTACATGAGATAGGACATTGCATCAGAACATTGTTACATAGTTATATCAGTTACAGTTGCAGTTGCAGTTATCAATATATGCTTGGGAGAAAAACATGAGCTTACACAATAATATAATATATTAGCTTGTAGCATATCCAAGACACACGTCATATGGGGAATGGAAGGTAATGGGGGAAAGGTAAACAGGGGAGAGGAAAGCAGACAGAGTCAGATAGACCCGAAGGGGGAAAGTACTCCAGGAGGAATAAAGCAGTCAAAGTAGTCGAAGAGAGAGACAAATAAAACCATGAAGAATAGTGAAAAACAATGTCCGATGTCCGGCTGGGTAGGTGACGGCCGATGGTGTGACCCAGAGTCAGACTCCGCTCTAGCTGCAGAGGACAGCTCCACCGGGCATCGGCCATAATTGCTCGGTCTCCACGGTCAGTATAATGATCACGATTACTCCGAAACATTTTAAATTCAAATGCGAGAGTATGAGAGATGGAGATCACAATCAGATCTGGTCCCAGGTGAGAATAGGGGTCCAAGAAGGGGGGTAGCTCCAAGAAGAATAAAGACTAAAAGTCAGTCCCTAGCAGGGGGGCTCTCGGCTGGAGCTCATCATCTGTCAGCCATCTTAAAGAAATCCTTTGTGAGATACATTGCGGGATAAACTGGTTACCAGTCGACAGAATTGGCAGATTGCACACCTGCCTGGTGCCATAAGGAAGGGATTGAAATGAGCTCAGGGTCCGCCCACTTTTCACCCCCATTTTGTGTTCCTCTATGACTTCAAGACTATTCTAGCCCTTAGGGTTGCTTACAAGCTCTACCCCACAAAAGCCATAGTGTGTCTTTGTGCGCGGCTGTGCTGTTCCTACGGGGCCCGCTCCTATGCATGAGCACAGATCAATGGCAGGGCCAATAGGAAAGCTGCCGCCCGTCTTGCGGTTGGCCCACCCCGTGGTAATTTTTCACTGGTGCGTTGGAACCCCATACATTTTTAACCTCACTGGGGGTCAAAGGTCATCAGACTTAAAAAAGCCATAACTCAGAGCGCGGCGGGCCAATTTGGACAATCCTGGGCTTATTGTATTCCTTGTGGTGATCTCTAGCCGCAGGGAGTAGTTCCAGCAGGCCTCCTGCCCTCAAAAGTGGTGTTCTTTGTAGAGAGATAGTTTTAGTGACTCCGTGCAGCAGGTTTCCTCCTTTCCTCTGTCTCTTGTGCTCTTTTAATCTTACTTGGGCACACCAGTCCATACTCAGGGGATCAAAGTGGGGCATTCTCACTGGCCCTTGGAGAGACCCGCTAGTCCTGGGTCAACAGGGGGAAGAGTCCTTAGTCCCTTAGGGCATCAAGGGTTTGTCCAGCCAGTAGTCCATGGCTGTTGCAGAATTTACAGTCCCTTGTACAAAGGATGTTGAATGGGGGTGAAAAGCTCTAGAAACCAGGCCAATCCTAGGGTACCACATCACCTCTCTACCCCAGTCTCAACCTTCCTGCATAGCATGCTGAGATGATTCAAGATGGCGTTATCCAGGAGTCACTGATCACTTCTGCTCTGCTGCCTCGCCTCTGCCCCCTCACTGACATCCCTGCCTGGGCCTTTCCCACCAACACTTCAAAGAGGAGCCCCCTCCTGTATTGGCTTCAGTTGTCTTGGCTTCCTCCTTTGTTCGTGGGCCTGGGCTACCCCCAGCCCTGGTACAGTGTGACAGCTAATTAATAGATGCAGATTTTCTTCCCCACACCTTCCTGCTGAGGACCTGAGTGAAGCACTGTTAAATACTCTTTTTGTGAAGGGAGGCCTTTGTTTCACCTGCTGGGGAGCAGAGCAATTAACTTGTCCCAGCAGGGTGACAAATGGCCTGGCTTTGATCCTGAGTTGAACCAGAGAAATATTGAAATTCTGGATGACCCATAAAGTGTACATATATGGCCTTGTGCAGTCATAGTGGGCACACATGTTTCACCCTAGTGTCAACTCACAGGGCTTTGAAGGCCTAAGGGACATGAAACTGCACTCTAAGGCAGATTTCACCCTAAATGTAGGATTCAGTGTCTTTGCTGCCAAAATAGTAAACCATACTGACTTGACCTATGAGTGCCCACTAACATTAAAAGTCCTACTCCAGGTTAATAGCTAACCCTGCAGATGTGCCTCTGTGCCAGGCTATCTGTGCACCAGGCTTTGCACATCGGTAGTCTCACACTTGCAGTGACCACATATATGCACAATGTTCACATGCTCCTTACCCTTGTTGTGCCTCAGCAGCCCTATCTTCAAAGGCAGACACTGATGTTAAACATGCACCATCCAATTACCATGTGATTACTGTTTGTTAGATACAAATATTGAGATTCACCCACAGTAAGAAGTACATCAACAGGTGATCAAAAAGGCAAACAAATCTGGGTTAAATAAATAGGCGGATGCCATTTGCAATAGTTGGGCATTAAAACAGTTTAAAGGTGTTTGAGGATTAGGATTTATGAATGTATACAATTAAGGTAATTAAATGCAGGCTTTATTCATGAATATTGTACAATACAATGTTCTTCCACAGGTCAGGAGAGTGTTTTGACAGGGTACCTTGGATTTATCATATTCTAAAAAGTAAATTCAACCTAATCTGTTGCCTTTTTATGGACCTTACCATGATTTCTTCTTTAAAATGTATTTTTTTCTAATCTTTTTCAGGTTCTAGCTATATGTCCCAAGGACATGAGAGCTGACATCTGTGTACATCTGAATAGGAAGGTATTTAATGAACATCCTGCATTTCGATTAGCTAGTGATGGTTGTCTTCGAGCTCTTGCTGTAGAGTTTCAAACTATTCACTGCGCTCCTGGAGATCTCATCTATCATGCAGGTGAAAGCGTGGATGCTCTCTGCTTTGTGGTATCAGGATCACTAGAAGTTATTCAGGATGAAGAAGTGGTGGCCATTTTAGGTACAGTAATACCTACCTACAGCAATGTAGGGGCTATATGGATGAAGCTAATACACTGAGATATTGTGTGAATTACAACCAGCTGTTAAACAATTATTTTATATTTGTTTTTAATCAATGAAACACAGAATTGTGTTAATTTGTTATCTATACTATGTGAGCATTGAATGTTGCATTTTCTTCATTATGTAATATGACGTATATTGAATGTTTGGTAGATTGTTATTTTTACATTTAGTTACCTGTAGCTGCTTCAATTGATCTGCTTTTTTGTTGTATATTTGTTTATTGATTTTACTTGGAACAAAAGCTTGTGTACATCAGTATATGGTCAGAAGAAACAAAAGCAGACGTACATATAAACATATATAACACATTATCGTCTACAGTTGAGAGTCCAAATAGGGACCACAGAATCGCTCATATGTAATAGTATATAGCATGTTTTAACATTGCAGATGGTATTTCATGCCATACAGTCACCCCATGGGTAAATTCCAATCACCAGCATAAATCCCCATGATTGGATGAGGATAGACTCATGGGTTCCGTGATAATTCAACCAATCTATCTCTTAGATTCTCAGCTCTCTTATATGTAAAGATAGGTTTCTCAATTATGAAATCCCCTGAAATCAAAATATGCATATTCTTAGAAGTTATTTTGTTGATGTTATTGGACTCTGTCCCAAATGTTTTTATACAAGCTAGGTGGGTGCCTGAGATTATTTTGCTGATCTGTAAGGTTAACCCATATATATCAACTGAGATGCAAGATTTCTGTCTTCCTTAAAATTCTTTTTGGTACAATTTCATCTATTGCATAAAAAGTGCCCAAAGTGTAACTATCCCTGAGATTCCTAAGATGATGGATGTTATACTTCAACAGAGTGTTCAGTGCAGTGGTCTTGGTATATAGGCATGTATATAGTACACCTGCATCATATTATATGGTAAGATCACGAAAATTGATCTGCTGGTGTTGAGATCTGGAGTAAACTGTAAGTATATGTTCTGGTTATTTAACCAATAATGAAAATCAATCAACTCATTCAAAATTCCAACTTAGAAGTCCATCATGAACAAAGTGAATCCATTTTTTAAAAAGGATTTTCTAGAGGTTTGAGTCAGTTATAGGCGGCTTTCTCCTAAAAAGCGGCCACACACAAGTTCCCTATATTGGGAGCAAAATTTGCTCCCATCGCACCACCTTAGATCTTGGCAGAAAAGTCACCATTAAATATGAAACAGTTTTGTTCAAGCTCTATAGCTACACATTCCACAATAAAAAATGTTGGTATTTGTTAGACCTGGCGTTTTTTGGCATGGTTTCCCCTGAGTTTTTGCTTTCTGGCCTCCTATTTTTGCTATTTGTTTAACCTCATTTTTAGCTGGCTTGGAGCTGATAAGTTCTTCAGCATGTTTGATTTAACATCTGGGTCACTGACTGGCAGATTTACTTGACCGAGAAGCCACAAGAGAGGTCAGCGTTGTCAGTGCCAGAAGGGCACTACCAGTTCTGTGTCATGCCTTTTGGGTTGAAGAACACCCCTGCCACCTTCCAGACATTGGCAACCAGGTCCTGGCAGGGTTGGAGAACGTCAGTGCTGCATACCTTGGCGACATTGCAGTTTTCAGCTCCAGTTGGGAGGTCAATTTGCACCACCTCGAAGAAGTGCTGCAGGCCCAGGAGAGATTAGGTCTAACTATTAAGACCAGCTTGTGCCAAATAGGGCAGGGTTCTCTGGCTTACTCTAGTCACTCAGTAGAGGGCAGCAAAGTGCAGTTCCTGCAAACAAATATTGACACCATTCAGACAGAAGTGAGAGCCTTCTTGGGCATCACTGGCTATTACAGGACATTTCTAAAGCGATACAGCACCACTGGTGTTATAAAATTGCAGGGAAACCCGGAGTGGGGGTAGCTGCTGCACTATATAAGCTTCTTAACTTAACATAACATAACATTGTTGCGCCCTTTACAGAGCTGACTTCCAAGAAATAGCCACATCAGGTGATTTTGACTGACATGTGCCAGATTGCTTTTGACATCCTCAAGGAGGGTATTGGCACAGATCCGTGCTCAATCTCTTAATTTTTCAGAAGAATTTGTGGTGCAGACTGATGCCTTAGAGCATGGTGTGGGGGCCATACTTTCACAATTAAATGAAGAAGGCCCAGACCAACCAGTAACCTTCATTAGTAAGAGGCTACCTCTGAATGAACAGAGGTGGAGCGCAATAGAAAGGGGTGCAATTGCGGTCATCTGGGCACTGAAGAAGCTAGAACCCTAGTTTTTTGGGACTCACTTTCGGGATTAGACAGACCACTTGCCTCTCTGATGGTTAATGCAGATGAGGGGTAAGAATACTAAACTGCTGAGGTGGTCCATTTCGCTACAGGTAATGCACTTCAGGGTAGAACATCGACATGGAACAGAACACACCAACACCAACACTGATGGTCTTTCTAGATTCTTCCCCCTAAGTGAAGAGAACTCCCAATGGTTTGGGTAGTTCTCCCCGCTCTCCACTGGGGGGTGGGGTGTAAGACATGGCATCTTTTGGTGTGGTTTCCCCTGAATTTTTGCTTTCTGACCTCCTGTTTTGAATGTGTGTATAAACTCGTTTTTGCTGGCTTTAGGACTCCATCCACGTTTTCACTGCTGACCAGTGCAAAAGTGCATGTGCTCTGTATCTAAAATATAATGGCGTTTGCTTTCTCCATGACTGACATATTTGATTAGCTGATAAGTCCCTAGTAAAGTGAACTATAGGTGCCCAGGGCCTGTAAATGAAATGCTATTAGTGGGCCTGCAGTACTGATTGTGCCACCCAATTGTGTAGCCATTTAAACCATGTATAGGGTCTGCTACTGCAGAGCCTGTGTGTTCAATTTTAAACTGCCATTTCGACCTGGCAAGTTCTACCAGGCCCAAAACTTACTTTCCTTTTATTACATATGTCACTCCTAATGTAGGCCTAGGTAACCCCATGGGCAAAGTACAGTATATTTAAAAGTTAGGCTGTGTTTTGAGTTTTACATGTCCTGGTAGTGAAAAACTGCTAAATTCATTTTTCTCTACAGAAACGCTTATCTCTCCCATAGAATTAGCATTGGAGCTCCCTTTTAACACTTTACAAGTGTGAATTCCAATTGGGAAAAGATGTAAAAAGTAACTTTGGTATCTCTGGACATATCTTTTAGTGAAGTTTGTTTTAAAGTTACAGGTCTGAAAATGCCACATTTAGAAAGTTGGCGTTTTTCTTATTTTAACCATTCTGTGCCTCTGTCTGTCTCTGGAACACAAGTCTGGGTTGGGTGACAGCTGAGCTTTGTGCATTCTCTCTACACTGTCACACACAAAGGAAGCTGAGGTGTGCCCTGCATGTCCTGATGGTCCATCCTCAGGTTGATCGGTCTTCCTGAACTAGAGTGAGGAGCTAAAACATGCACCTGAATAGCAATGTGCCTGTCCTCATACAAAGGGTTGCATACACCCTGCAGTTAGTCTGGAGCCAGGGCAGGGTCTTGTGCACTACAAAGACCTTTCTTTGAAATTTCCCGACTTCAAGGCTAAAATGGGTATAAGTACTGGATCTCTGACACCATATACTAAAAATGCTTCACGAACTGGGGATATTCTATCAGGAAAAAAAGCTGTTGTGCTACCAGGATGGACTGCCACTTTCCTGCTTGCTTTGCTATGTTGACCTGCTGCTTCATGCCTGGGAGTGAGAGGCTTGGACTTGACTCTCTACACCCTGCATCTCATCTCTAATGGTTCTCCAAGGGCTTGACTTCTGTTCCTGAAGGCTCAGTTATACTAAAGACTTTGCCTGCATCTTGCTACCAGCACTTGGGCACCTCTGCTGTGAGTCCTAATCTACCAAGTGGTGCCAAATCCAGTCCTGGACCCTTGTAAGTTAGTGTTTGGTGCTGCAACACATATTGACATATTTACACCAAAGCATCGATCAGAACTGGCACATTTCCCCTGCATTCATGACACATTGCCACTGCCTGCACCTGAGCGGTGGACACTGCTTGCCGACAGTGGTGCAACGACCACGGCTTACAATGCAGCCCCAATCTTGCCGGCCCAGCACAGGAGCATTACTGGTGTTGCCCAGGCCCCCGACATTCCATCTCCAACGTCTGACAAGCACCATCCCCAGACATAACCAGGGGTTCAACATTAACGCATCGGCCAGATGCACATCGCTTTCTGACATCGGCACATCAGCGATGTTGCCCTGACTTCAGAATTGACTCATCGCCTTCGACAGCAACTCATCCCCTCCTTTGCTCAACACATCGTCCTTGAGCTATGACACATCCAAGGTACTGTCAGTGCCGGGATCTACGTGACTCCTGTATCCGGCCCGTGCCCCATCATGGTCAGACAGAACTTTTGGATTTGCCTCAGTTCAGTGCGACCAGATAGCCCCAGTTGGAGCTATTCAGTTCTAAGCACTGCATTTTGATTAAATCTTGCAAAATTCATTTCTTGACTTGTGTATGTTGGGTTTTTATCTTTTTGGTGTTATCAAACCAGATAAATACTGCCTATTTTCTAAACTGGTGAGGAGTACTTTTGTGATGTTTTCACTGTGTTACTTAGTGTATCCAAATACTTGACACTTTGCCTCTTTAGTTTAACCAGACTGCTCTTTACCTAGCTACCTGAGAGAGATCACAGGTAAACATTTATGGCCTGATTATGGCTTTTGGCGATGTGGGATCGGGCAGTACACCACCGCCATGCTCCAGCACCACCAAAGCGGTGTGTGCACTGCCCACCAGATCACGAGTGTTCCTCGTGTCTGGCGGGCATTTCTTTGGCGGTCTCACAGCGGTGCCTCTGAAAATAGGCACCGCAATGGGAATGTCAAAAGCAGTGCAGTCCGTGCCATGCAGGTTTTGGGGTGCATACACACAGGGGGGCACACCATGTACCCCCCTGCATGTATCCCATGGACCAGAGGTAATCTTTGTTTCCTCTATACCACAATTTTCATTAAGGAGGAACTGCCATGAAAACTGGCAGAGAGTAAACTGGTAAAATGATTGGTGGGATGGTGGTGGTCCGGGCAAGCTTATTGCAGCCTCAAGACTATGGCATCACTACCAGGGATCTGTGATCCCTGGCGGTTGCAGCTGTCCCATGGCAGTCCGACCACCCAACTTGTAATTATAGGCATACTACCTCTAGTGTTTGATTTAGTTACTGTGGCAGGGTTTGATGGAAAAGTGTACATATTCTGCTAATGGGTATATCATGGATTCATACCCACTACAATAGGACTTCCTGGTGGTTTAGAAAATTTTTTGTGTATTTTGGAAGAGTGTAAAATGTTGGAATGTTGTAATCAATCTTATGGAGGTATGCAAACTCTTTGGTGCTTAACAAACATTAATTAGGACCAGTAAGTGTAAGTGAATACATTTCTCTGTATTTTGTTGAAATAGGATCTTTCGGGAGGTTTTTGTAATGTGCAGGATTAGCACGTTGATGTAGAATCTCATTGTCATAATCAAGTTTTGTTTTGTTTCACTATATTGCCCCCCTTTGTCCACTGGTTTTATTACAATATTGATGAGTTATACTAGTGTTTTGGGATTTAGAAAGGTTGTATCTAGGGTATATATGTTTATTAAATAATGTATTGACTTCAGATAGTACCACATTTACAAATGTTATTATTTCTTTTGAAGTGCTATTAGAGGGTGGCTAAAAAGTGCAAGGGCAATGAAGCATGGTATTATATGATTTTGGTTCTGAATAGTTTTTTGAGAAAGACTACTTCATTCTGATTGAGCTAAAACAAAAACCTCCCCCAATCTGTGTCATAATTGGACCATTCTTGTACAAAGCGAGCTTGGCCCCTCTCAGAGCATCAGCCAGGCTTATCACAGGCTCCAAAAAACGTGATCGCATTACACGTGACCTTTTGCAGCTTAACTGGCTGTTTATTGAAGTGAAGATATGTTTTAAAATAGCTTTCCTCATGTATAAATCCTTGCATTACAACACTCAGTCCTAGCTGGTGAACAAGCATGTTCTTTCTGGCTCGGGTCAGAACTTGAAAAGTACGTCCACATTGAAACCTCCCAAATTCTAAAAGAAAAGTACGTACAAATGTGCCTTCTTCGGCCTTGCTCCTAGAATTTGGAACGCTCTTCCTACTGAGATTAGAGCCAATCCTTCCACTGTCTCTTTCAAGAAACAGGCCAAATGGCTTTTCCTGAGTCACCATTAATTGCATCATCTTGTACTCTTTTTTAAGTCCCCATGTTGACAGATTTGACATTCATCCCAAAGTATCGTTCACTATTTATTTTATGATTGGTTCGTAAATTGTTATTTTACCATAGTGCCCTTACGGAACTATTCTAGCTGAGCCGACTACAGATTTGTCATTTATGTTGTGTCGAGTCACTATTGATTGTTTCGCTGAATGTTACAGGAAATCTTTTGCACTCTAGGAGAAATTGAACTATTGTGGCGCATTACCTGGTCCAGGTCTTGATTGTGTACTCCTTGTTGTTTCACAGTGATGACCTCTAATGTACAGAGTTTATTCATGCTTCTGCCTCTGTGTACAGCGCTCTGATTCCCGCAAGGGTCATGTTCGTGCTTTATAAAACTTTTCAAATAAATAAATAGGAACAAATGACATCCCTGCACTGAGAACATAATTTTCAATGGAACTCAGGATATGAGAAGAAAGGTTAAACGGGAACAATTTTTGTATTCAGATTATGTTCTACCATCCGTAGAATTGGTTCTGGGTTTGGCGTTGGCTCAGTATGTATTGGTTCATGTACCATTCTCTCTTGTTGCCTCTCCCTCTGCACCATTGCGTTGTGGGGCTTCTCTCTAAGAAACTGATTGGAGCTAGAAGGCTGATTACTAAAACATAATTGTGTGCTACTTTGGTTGCCTTGATCACTGTCTAAATTTGATGTGGTGTTAGAATAAGTGACAATCCTGACTGGAAAGGGGGTAGTATGGTCATCAGGTCCTTGATGATATAACCCTTTGAAATAAGGATCAATATGTTCACCAAAGAGCATCACATAGCATCACTGAAAATTGGTACCTCACCAATAAAAGGCCTTATGGGGCACGCCTTCCAGGGAACAGTGAATACTAAATGAGCGGCTCTGGCGCCCTTTGTTTTTTTAAATGTTTTTTGGGGGGTTCCATCTCACCCAGGACACCCCACATCTTTCTTTTTTTTTTATGAATTGAGGCCACAGGAAGAGACCCAAGGCCCCACCAGCTCCCTGCAGCAGTCCCAGTCTTCTTGGACTGCGTGGGAGCCGGCATACTGTTTCTGGTCCCGTCGGATGGAAGCACCTATTTCTCTGCGTACCGGCTGGCTGGAATTAAACAGTGTTCTCATTCCCATTCTGCCTTTGCAGAGGGCAGGCAAGGAGCTGTGTGGCCAGTGCACTTCCCTGTCTCAGACACAGACTGGTTGATCAGACACCAAACTGTTTGCATTGAGTCCCAGGAATACGGACCTGGGACACCAGCAGTAAATTACTCCCAGGGTGTGGGGTTCCCGGGGTATTTTTTAGCACGGGAGGGTGCCTCAGTCCCCCTCCCCAAACAAAAATGAATAGCACAGCTGCACCAGCCCCACTGTGTCTCAGGGAGTGGGGGCCCAGAGACACCAGGAGTATATCGGTCCTAGTGATGCTGTCCCCTGAGCCATTTTATGGCCCACTCCGGGGGATATTATCTATAATTGAAATGGGCACAGGATTGTGGTTAAAAATACAATTTTAAAAATCAGCTTTTAACCCTGATGGATCTTCTGGATTAGGGGTGCAGGATAGCCTTAACCTGCTGCCTACTATTCTTTTTGCTGCAAATTTCCAGGACACAGGACTAAGTCCATAAGTCCTCTAATGGCCACTATACCATTTCTATTAATGTTGCAGCCATATAATCAAAGCACTCACTCTGAAAAAGCTCCCTCATCCAATCACAAGTCTTAAAGTTTTGAATTTCAGCCCAACGGTACAGATATACATACATTTTCAACCGTAAGATGAGAAAAACTACTGAACGGGTATTACACCAAATCCAAAAAAGCACACTTTCTAGGTAAAGATCTAGATTTCTGGTGTAATTCCGTTCAACTGTTTTGCATGTAGCGCTTCTTAAAAGTTCCTATGGTATTTGTATGGGGAAATTGTGTTTTAGGATCCCCTATTTTCTTGCCAATTTCAGTACCATGGATCCAGAGAAGTATCTATGGAAATGGAACAATGTGATTGGATGGCTGCCGAAGGGAAAATGTTGCAGCCTCTATTACAGTATTCCTGGACTCAGTCCTGTTAAAATGCCATATAAGTATGCAGGGCTAGCATACTCTGATCCCCAGGCCTAGGCGACCCCCCCGATATTAAAATAAATGAAAGACTACTTTTTGTCATAGGAACTGTAGTTCCAGTGGCTGGATCCACAGCACCCAGCAAAGCTCTCCTATGTGGTATCACGGGTCCAACCCAGTATGACAGTACCAAATATGTTTTTTATAACAACAAGAAAGGTCTGGCTAGACTTGGCACCCATCCACCATTATGCAGGCCACAGAATATGTGTAGCAGGGGATTGGCTATCCGTGTGTAGTTTAATGCAGGGCCTCCATATAGATCATGTACAGGGGGTTGGCTGCCCATGGGGAGGGGTTTGGGCAGAGGCCATCCATCAGAGACAATGAACAAAAAACCCGGAAATTCACAAAAAATCAATGGATAAAGTGATGTTATAGTTAGATATGATAATAACATTTTAGTAAAAAACAAAAACAATTCAATGAAAAAACTAAAGGTTAATAGGATGTTATAGTAAAGTGCTGAAATGAGATAAGACCTAATACTTAAAAATAAAAAAAACACGAATTGTGCCAATTGTAGTTTACTCAACTAACTATAACTTGCACACCAGTCATGCCCTGTGTATGACTTCACATATTACATCATTCATGACATGTTAAATTGCATAATTGATGACATCACAAATGTCACCATCCATTATGTGTCCGCCCACCATCAAATGAAATGTAATTGAAATAAAGAAAGTATTAAATAACAAAAAACATTTTAATAAATTAACAAATATTTTTGTATTTGATTCCTTAAATAATTTCCCACTCTATTCCCCTACAAAGTAAACAACGCACACCTAAAATATCTCTTAAAAATATGATTATTTCAAAATTAACATAATTCTCAATGTAATAATTAATAATGAAGTCATAATTAATAATCAATAAATTATTTCCTAGTAAACATCTCACCATGGAACCCTTAAAACACAACAACCTGCACCTAAAATGTATATTAAAAACTATAATAATTAAACAATTTACATAATTATTTACCAATTAAACAATAAATAATCAATAACTAATAATTCATTAATTATAATTATTTAGCATCTCACCCTTTACCCCTACAAACCCAACAATGCACATCTGAAATATTATTTGAAAAACATCTTAATTACACAATTTACATAATTATCAATTAGTAATAATAATTAAAATGAATTATGAATTCATTCTAATTTATTTATTTCCCACCCTGTACCCCTACCAACCTAAAAACTCTTACCTTAAATTTAATCCATAGAATATATTAATTACACAATACACATCATTAATAATTAAATAATGAATAATTACAAATTATAAGGTCATTATAATATATTTTCTTCCCATTCTGTACCCCTACAAACCCCTCAACCCACACTAAAAACAAAGCGAAGAAAATACATTTATTGCACAATGTACGTAAGGAATTATCAATTACATAAGTGATAATAATTAAAATTAGTAATTAATTAATTATAATGTATTTACTTCTCACCTGGCCTGTACCCCTAAAAACTCCACAACCCACACCTAAACATAACTTAAAAAAATAAATTAATTAAACAATTTACATCATTAATTATCAATTAAATAATTAATGATAATTCAAAATGAATTTTTAGTTAACTATTATTAATTTACTTCCCACCCTGTACCCCTAAAAATCCCACAAACCACTGCAAGACTAAAAATTACAATAAACAATTCAATTAAATTCTAAAACAATTAAAACATAGAAACTATATTAAAAATATTAACAATTAATATGTAAACAATTTATAACATATACCATTAAAACATATCCTAAAATACATAAAGATAATTCAAAAACAATATTATTAACAACAATATTTTTGTAAATGATATTAACAACATAGATATTTTTAACATTGACATTAACAACATAGGCCCTGATTACGATGGCGGTCGGATAATGAGTCAGCGGTCCCACTTCCACTATTACAATGCAGCCGCCTTCATTGCGGTCAGAAAGTGTATTTTTACTGTTGCGGCTTGTGCTGTGGGCTGCAGTCATGCCGCAATAGTAAAAATGTACTTTGAAAACACCCATGCACTCTGTGGCAGGCACCATGCTGTACCTATCTCAAGCTGCATGGATGTTTGGGGGCACCACAGGTCTAATAGCAGAGGCTGTGGGGGATGGGGTCCCTGCAGGGTGCCCCCAAATTCACTTTCCGACAGCCTTTCCATGTCAGAAAGGCTGATATGGAAAAGCTGTGGGAAATGGACATCAAAATCCAGAAAGCTGTGCCTGAGCATTTGGGGATTATCTATCCCACCGACACGGGCTCCTTGAGCCAATCAGAAGCGCAGCGAAATTCCTCTGCGGGTTTCCCTCCGACCACCGGTATCATAATAGGGCAGTCGGACTCAGAAGAAAGCTATGATATTGGACGGAAAGCCTTCGGAGAGCTGTCGGATGGCTCTCCGCGTGACATCATAATCAGGCCCATAGTTATTTTGTAAACGGTATTAACAACATAGATATTTTTGACATTGATATAACTTACCTTACAAAATCGATATTTTTGTCAACAATATACCTGCTTCGCGATATTTGGGGCTTACGAGATAAAAAACTTGGGGGCATATGTGCAAGGAGTTAACACCTCCTTAGCGTACATTTTTTGATGTTACATCAGCTTTTTTTATTGCCGTATTTACAAGTTGCCACTAATTGCAGTTAGCAGCAGTTTTCCGGTGTAAACGTGAATTTTTAGGATCGCCACTTCTGTTAGTGGGACTTAATGAAAATGAGATGAAAGGTAGGCGTTCCTGTGCAAAAAATGATGCAAACCCCACTTCTCGATATTTACAAGAAATTCCTTGTATGGTGGAAAAACAAAAAAAACTGCCTCTAACTCCAGTTAGAGGCAGTTTTGTAAGACCAGAAAATAGCTTGAAAATGGTGCAAACACTTGGGGCCTCATTTAAGAAGACTTCGGTGCTGGACAGCACTGCAAGGAATGTTGCTGTGCTGCCCTGCGACAAAACTACAGGGCAGGAATGAGCACCATCAATAAGATAGGGTGCATTCCTGGGCCTCATTCATGAAAAGTGTTGCATCGCTGCGACAAAACAGCGTTGCAACACTTTTTAATATGCCCTTCTTGTGACACCATTGATGCTCTGTATTCACTATATGGAGCTCCATGTCGCAACCAATGACAGATACGTCTAAATTTCCTGACGTATCTGTCAGCACTAAACTCATGCATTGTTGCAGTTGTGTCACAAACATGACGCAGTTCCAGCAATGCATGGGGAACTGTGGCTCTGCGTCACCCTTACGCCTGCCATCTGATGTATTTCACTTTGCCACTCCTATGAGGCTTTGTTGTGTAAGAACACCCACCCTGCATATATCATCCCTGACACAGGCACAGGTATTCACAAGATCACTCATATGCCTAGATGCGTCACTTGGCAAATATGGTGCAACGTGGTGCAAGAACCATACTGCAAGTACATCAAGACAATGACGCACCGGCGGGGTTAAACCGTCAAAAGCGGCTCATGAATAAAACGCCTGTCTTTTTCCCCTATGTTAGCTCAGAATGGATGCCATGCGCCAATGCAGGCATCCTTGCGCCATTCTGCACGGGTGTCTGTGTTGCGGAGTTTATTGATGTTGAGGCCTCATCTCTTCTCAAGACATCTGCAGGTGGGGCTGGACTAGTGGAGGGTGGGAGTGAAACAGTTGGGCTTCTTTGAGTGTTGTTTGTCTTTTCTTGACGGGTGCCAGGGTGTTGGCGCAGTTGGGGGATCCATAAGTAGAGGTTGCGCGCTGTGGTGTTGGTGTCTGTAAGCGTTGGCGAAGTGGTGGTGCTGTGGGAGTTGACGGTAAATTCTTCGGTGGCCTTGATCCAGCTGCAACGGGGGGCAATGATGCGATGGTGTACGGTGGACGTGGTGAAGGCTTGATATAAACAATGATGGTCAGTACAGGAGAGGCCTGTGCTGTGGTTGTAGTTGATGTTCCAGCTGGTGGAGAAGACAGGCTTGAGCATTTGTCAGGCTATGTGGATTGGTGCAGTGACTAAGTGCTTGAGTCCAATTTTGGCGAGGTTCCCCAGGAAAGAGGTGGTGTTCTGGTCACTGAGGATGTCCAGGTGGAACTTGAGGACTCCGAGTAGGATGTAGTCGGTGGATGGGAGAGCCTGGGGTGCAATGAGGTGTACAATGGCATTAGAAAATCGGGGTTCATGTCCCCGGGGGCCTGTAGATGAGGGTGCCGCAGAGGGTGGTGTTGGGGTTGGTCCGGACATGGAAATGGAGGTGTTCTATGGTCACCATCGGGTCATTAGAGTGCGTGGTTAGCCGGAGTGGGCTTTTTTAGACAATAGCAATGCCGCCTTGGGGGTGCTCGGGGTGGTCCGTGCGGGTGAGTTTGTAATCGTCGTGGATGGTGATGGCGATGTCCAGTCCAGTGCAGAGGTTGGTAAAGGTTTCCCTGAAAAAGGCGATGTCTGAAGAGGTTGCATCGAAGAGGTCCCAGATTTCTGTTTGTGGAGGGACTGCACGTTGAGGAGGATGCAGTTGAGCCAGTCGGCTGCGCGGCAGGACGCACTGGTGTGCTGTTGTGACAGAAGGTGCATTTGCAGTTTTGATAGGCACAGGGTGCAAAAGAATCCTACAGTATTGCTAAATGGCAGGCGATGTGGTGTCCAGGGTTGATGGCGAGGAGGGTGCTGTCGTAGCAGCGGAGTTTCTGAGATGAGGGGTCCTTGGTGCTGGGCACGGTCCAGGGGAGGACGGACCCAGATGGGCTTGCCTTTGGTGCACTAGTGGTACGCCCGCTGTGCATGGCTGCACAGCTCCCACCCTTAAGTAGTGCTGCTGGGGGGGAATGGACAGCTGGCAGGCAGGAAACATGGGAAAGGACACTGGAGGGGGCGGGGACGCAGGGGGAGCAGGGGTTGTAAATATATATTTTTTAATTCTTACCTCGAGGCCATGTCCTGTGTCTTCTGTGCTCCAGCTCTCATTAGTCTGCTTCCAGGAACAGGAAGCAGGCAGCCAGGCTCCCTCCCCTAAGCTAATCACAAAGATGCAATGCGGCGTTGTGATCGTTCTTGAGCGCAGTGACAAGGCATTCAGCCAGGGGCTGTAGGGTTGGGCATGTACTCCATGCAGGCTATAATGCAACCTGCATTGCAAACAGGGACGTGTGCATGACTGCTTTGGATGGCCTGAGAGGGCTAACTAAACAGTGATTGTGCACTTGAGTGAGCATACCACACCCCCTGCCCTGCTCCGTGAGTAGAACAGCACCACCTAACCTCCCGCCCTCAAAGGAAACATAGCATGAGTACATCAGGACTTTATCATCATGTTATGTTTCCTCTTCTTGCACTGCTTAGAAGCAGTGGTGCAACACTCTTCCACCATAGTGGATGAGCCGCCACTGGGGGTGCGTCCCTCACAGGTGCAAGGCCTGGGCCTGACTCAACCTCCGAGCCTCCTCCACTATGCGTCCCACCTTCTCCTCACCTGGACATTTACACTGTGGCGCAATTCGCTGCACTCTTTCCAAATATGGGACTCAGCCAACAGGAGCCTGAGCCAGTCAGGATTTCACAAGCTTGGTCACAGCAGTCACCGCCAAGTCTACTGGGGAACCTCCTGATGCAGGTGATGGAACAGGGCCCCCTTACAGGTGAAGCTGCAGTGCTCCCGCCACACAAGTTCGGCACAGTTCAGGGGCCTCACCTTCCACACCTTCGGGCCTGCACAACATCCTCCGGCCTGTGATGCAGAGAGGCACGGCCCACCATTAGTAATCTCCTCCATGCACCCCGGGGTAGTGGTGGCATGTGGTATGCAATGCAGACCTCCCTACATTGGTGCGCAGGAGCTCCTCTACCATTCACAGCTCCAAGGGGTACCAGGCGGTCTTCTCACACAGGTCAGCAATGTGTCTCCATGCGACCCGGAAGACTTCACCACCAAGTAAGGGCGAACACTGATGCCTCAATGTCTACCGCCACGGCTCAGCAACTCCAGAGCACCCCCGCATCCCACTTCAGGTTCCAGGCGTAGGCCCAGCGAGGCCTCCGGGCCCCAGGGACTGTCTGTCGTTTCAAGGTTTTGGACGCCATGGTGTTGCAAGGAGTATGCAATGATAAGTGATGCATTACAGGTTTGGCCCAGGATGCGCCACTTTTCATGATTGTAGCCCTGAATGTCCTCTTTCCCTTAGACTCTGGCTGGTCATCCTGGCTGTTAGGGGCCTTGGCGTTTTGTTGATCTGTGCTGCACTTAGCCCTGACTGTTTCATTCTGCATTCCATTGGTTTTGGTTCCTATTTTTAATTGGAGGTGGACTTATAGGCTATTTTTGCCTCTTGAGGGAAAAAAAGTCACGGTGGGCTGACTAACGTGTTTTTTTGCCGCTAATGTGCCTTTCGTCAGTTTTCGCCCGTTAACGTCAGAATTTGTATCGCCTTCAAGCTAGTGTTAGTGGCAGTTTTCACCGCGGCTACCTGAAACTATTGCCGTGTAGCAACGTATTGTAAATACATCGCTAACAGGGATAGTTTTTAGTGATAGGCTGTGATAAGAAAACTGCTGCTAACTAGCATTAGCGTTAGTTAGCCGCAGTTCTTGTACATATACCCCATGATATTTCTGCATCTTAATATTTTTGCTCTATAATTTGTCCAAATATCCCTGAGGAATCATGGGTATGGGGGGAAACGTGTAGTGCAGCGAAAACATCCATTTCAACTGAAAAGTGTCCCCAAAGGATGTTGAACATTGTTCTCCTAGGCGAACAAGTCCACCTAAGGGTTTTCCCCCTGGCTGAAGATTCCTTAGACTACCTCCAGCAGAAGATGCCACTCATGATCGGCAAGATAACAACATCTCAAGAAGCCAACTCTGACATTCAGAGACCCCACTAGGTGTTTGGTGGTTAACCGAGCACCCAAGGCCAAAATCTCCAAGCCTCCTTGCTTGTTGACATACCGCATTGCCGTGGTGTTGTGCATGAAGGCTTGGATGGAGGGACAGAAGGCGTTAAGTGTAGTTCCAACAGGCTGATGTAAAGAGCCTGTCCCTCCAGATACGGGAGACTTCTATCTCCAGAGCCTCCAAATGAGCTCCACTCGCTAAGTTGGAAGCATCTGTCACTACCGTAGCCACAGGTGGAGGGTGAGTGAAGGACATCCTACAGCTGAGGTTCCCCTCGTTCCCACATCAAGTCACTTCAGCTGCAGCATCAAGAGAATTCATGATAGAGTCTAACAGATCTCTCCTGTATTGTCATTGCCTGCAAAGGAACCACTGCAGGGCCCTTGTGCCAAATGTGTGCGTGACTAGGAGAATGAAGGAAGATATCAGACCTAGAACTCTCAGGACCCACTAGGGCTGGAACTCTCATGATTTTTTTAAATGATGGGACCATTTTCTTTAATGTCCAAAATCCTCCGGGATGTAGGAAAGCACCAAGAAGGGAGGTATCCAGTGTTGACTTTATAAATTGGAGTAATTGGGAGGGCCTCTGTGAGATTTGGGCTTGTTGATTGAAAAGCCAAGGCCAAACAGCAGGGATGCTGATGACTTCAGGTCATGTGACACCATCACTGAAGATATGGCTTTTATGAGCCAGTCTTACAGGTACAGAAACATTGGGATGAAAGTCAGTCTGAGATGGGCCGCAACCTTCGTGAAGACTCAAAACGCAGCTGTCAAACTAAAGGAGAGTACTTTGATCAATCAGGAATACTTTATTTGGTTTCCTGACCATAAAAGTTTACAAATAAATCAACCACAAAACTGTCAATCGTCATTTCAACATGATAAAATAACAGACTACCATAAAAGTGTCCACTAGATAATTATCCATAATAAAAGCATAGTGCATCGTTAAAAATAGAAATGATGCTCTTCTGACATACAATAAGAGAATAAAATGTCAAAAAGAAGGTATACAATCCCAACAATCACATGCATAAAGTTTCAAATCCATAATTAAGCAAATACAGGTGAAGCTAAAAGCACAAAATAATCCCTACAGATATTTGTTGGCTCCTGACTAGGGGTAGTCCCATGTAACTGAATAATTAGTTCTTGAGTTAAATTATCATAGAGGTAACTTATTTGCACCAACAGCTATGCTCAGGGAACACTGCTTGTTGTAGGTCATGTTAAATGTAAGAAAACAGTGTTTAACATATTACAGACGACAATCATTTAAGTGGGGCACCATAGATTTTGGCCGACTCATAAGTGCTCCAACTCACGTGTTGGTACAGATAGGGCAAAGTGCTTTGTGCAAATAGTTCAAATAGTGGGAGTACTTCAAATTGGTATTGCGTGGAGTCCAACACCAGGAAACTTGGGGTAGAGTCAGCATTTTGAACTTTTCCCTTTTTTTACATTAAATATGTTTATTAGCACAGCCGACGTTTCCTTTTTGGAGAAGAAGTTCAACTCTCTGACATCCTGGACCAGACACAGACCGTCGTGATTTTTGGTTACCGGGAATTAGCAGGAATAACCTCTCTGACCCCTTTACAGTTCTTACACTAACTCCACAGCTCCATGGTCGATCGGATGGGGTGAAGGAGCAAATGCTGAGAGGCTATTTTAAAGTACGTGACCAGGAATATAATGTATAGAGAATACGTTGGCTGGGTCTGTCTAAGTATCATTGAGAATTGGATATATAATAAAAAGAATTTTGTATGAAAAAAGACAACATCTGGGGATTAATTGAAAAAAACTGGAATTAAGTGATATGAACTAATTGAAATCAAAAGAGTAATTACAGCTACAAGCAAATTAAAATTAAAAGTTCAATGTGAATGAGGAAAATTGGTTGCCCTCCTACAATTGTGAAAACATATATTAAGGATATAATTTTGTAAGCAGTGATAATTCCAGGAGTGGTCACATGAAAATGTAATGCTTGGGATTTCAGACTTGTGTCTTCCAAAGAAACACTACTGCTGTCCATTTGGAAATAATAATGCCCTTTCAGGCTTAGAATGCTGCATAAATTATTAAAAAAAAGAAGGCAGAAAACTCTGGGTAGTTTCCAAGTTTTAGGTAGAGAGCAGCTCCTTTAAATGGAACACTCTATGACACCGCAGACACTCTACACTGCTCACATCAAAAGTCTGTTTTCCTAGCAGAGTTTTTAGGCATATGATTAGCATGATGCCATCCAAGCCGATCTGAAAAATTACAAAAGCCTTTTATACACGTTATTTTATTCAGTATGTCAGGTGTCCAATGTTACTTTGAAGTGAGACAGAGAGCATGAGAATGGGACATTTTGTTTCAAAATATAAAGTTAAGCACACTTGTAAATCTTATCACTATGCATGTACACATGTGTGTGTATAGTGTCAGTATTATGTAAGGCGTGCTAAATCTATCTATTGAATTCCGTGTACTAATTCATAAAATAAATGAAATAAAAAATTGAACTCAAACAATTGACCTTTGGTGCTTAACTGGAGAGAGCACACTGTAAAAGTAGACTGGCCGTATTTTTTGATAAACAACCAGGAAACGTGTGTCAAAATCCTAACTTCTGTTCTTGGCCAAATTGTGAAATACAAGCTCACATGTATATGGTTAATGTAAAATATTATTGCTTCACATTTAATAACATTATAGGCCATACATAAAGAGAACATGACAACTCCATACCTTCCTTATTTTCCATATATGTCACTCAGTTCAGAGATATATCTCTGTCTTTGAATTTGCTGACTTGCCCGGTTCTAGTATATCTGTTCTGTCCTTGACTGCAAACCCTCCTCCACACACTACCATAGCGCTGTTGCCAGCCCAAGGCTGGGCAGCTTCTCTCTCCCCCGGCCGAATCTCGGTCCGCAGCTCAAGGGCTTCAAAACATCCACTGCTTCTGAGTGCTTGACCACTTCCTCTAAGGCCACTAGAGGTACGCAAGGAGCACCAGAGAAGTCTAGAAAGGAGAAGGCAATTCCTCACACACATCCTTCAATGCGCCGCCATCACTGGATTGAAACTGTACACCCTCCTAGGCCTACAGCTGGATAAAAGACCAATAGAGATTCAAAAGAAACCCAACCCAAGCTCACTGAGGCAATAGGATAAACAACTGAACAAATGAAGAAAACACAACAGTTTTTACTTTGTTTATATGTTAAGCTTCCATACATTAATTCTCGCTACACACATTTTATGTGCTTAATTTTTCCTTATCTTGTGTTCTCTGCCTTTGGCACTCAACTTCTTTTACTATCTGCAGCTTTTTGACCAGTTTTCCCCTTACCCTACATTTGTGCTCACCATGCTTGTGAAGTTAATAATTTATTTTTAGAAATCTTTACGTGGGGTTTATACTCCATTATTGCTTAGCATCATCAAATCTTTTGCTATTTTTTTGTTATTTCATGTGGAGGGATGAGGAAAGCAATGGTGATTCGGGAACATGGGTAAAGCGGTAGCAGGGAAAAATAAAAGAGGAAGCAGCCCACATCGAGAAAGCAAAAAAACACTCCCATGGACACAGGAATAGGGAGTAAAGACTGAGTCAAGATGTGTAGTGGAAGCATGGTCCAGAAGAAAGCGTGCCCTAGTAAAGATCAGGAGTCTGTGCACTTAAAATATTATGGCAGGCAAAAGAGCCAGCTGGCCGTATTTAAGTCAGCAGAAGCAATCCTATTCAAATGTTGTACAAGTAGAATGCCTCCCAGGTTCATGTTTTGGAAACATTCTAAGAGCAGACAAATGCACAGATCCCATTTTAGGAGTCGGTGTAAACATTTATTGACTCCTACATTGGCATTTTAAATGGTTTTCAAATCACAATATTAAAGTGACTTTTGGGTGCATCCCATTCAAGTTGTGATTATGCAACATATGTATCAAATATTTGCAACCATAATTCCAGTTGCAAACCATTGAAAAGCTACTGACTCCTAAATTGGATTTGTAGTTCAGTTGCAAAAGGTCCCTTTGAACCCCTTTCCATTTGTAAATTACGAAAAAGTGTCTCGAGACTCAGTGAAAGTTTTAAAAACGAAAACTTTTTTATAAATCTGACTTGTTTCATTTAAGGGAGTTGGGCTGCTTTAAAAAAGTTTCTTTATTTGAATGCAATCAGAGAAATGGTGGTCTTTTGCTCCTTGTAAGTCACTATCCTTGTGACTGTATTCAATCGGAGTGAGCCACAATTTGTATCCTACCTCATGAATATTAATTAGGTAGGTCAGATTGTGACTTATTCCAACTTTGTATTTTATGAACCAACCTATATGTATATTGGTTGGTTTCTAAAATTCAATACTGGTCACAAAGATACTGGTCACAAATTGTGATAAGTTTTTGTGATCACTACAGCGATCCATCTGGCCCCTAAATCATATGTTTAAAACAGTGCATTTTGTCTGATTTATCCATTGACGGGCAACATCCCTTTGCCACTTATGCCCCGATTATGGGTGAAGAGGTAATCATATGCAGTAATGTTGCTCCCGGAACTATCAATACCATATCATAAATCTGACAGTGGGTTCCAAAAATTCTCCCAATTACAACTTTTTAACGAGACTTACGAATATGCACCAGATATTTCTATTTTTCAAGCTGGTTCAAGCGGAAACAGCGCATCAATTTGAAATCACACAAAACAAAAGGAAAGTTTCATCTTGTGGTCCGAAATTCATTGCCATTGCAGAGGATAGTCCACTGACTGCATTCTGGCAGCTTAATCAGAAGAACTAGTGATTGTGACAGCCATCTAAATCCATCTTGTGTCTTCACAATCCTCTTTTATCATTGAAAAGAGAAAACCATCAATAACATCTGACCAGCAAACTTAGAATCATCTCTGAGTGAGTCAGGGAGTACAGATTCAGAGGGTGTGATTAGAAAGTACTGGCATAGGAAGTGGTTAAAGATGAGGCTTGGCTTATGGGTGAAACGTTCTGGGTGAAGAACTTTCTTTTTGGATACCAAATAAATTATAGGGCATGTACAGGCCAAAATATTAAAGGTCCAATTAGCAAGAGCACATCTGTGTAAGACAGTGTGGTGAATTATAAAGTAGTTCCACTCACTGAGCTTGCTGCTGCTTGATGCACAAGCGGGGTGTGTGAACTTGCATACATTGCTGTAGCCTAATTATTTGAAAGTATTTCAAAATTATGTGAAATGCTTCTTGCAATCAAACAATTAACCGCACAGACCGCAATTGTAATTTCGACTTGTTCAAGCTCAAAACACTGCCGCTTCTGTTTGAATTTGTCGTCTTGTGTTAAACAATTACCTGCACCGTCCACTTGGGTATAAAATCTACCTGAAATATTTGTTTCACATAGGAGGAAGTGCCACATGTATTCAAAACACTGCAGTTTGCATTTGAATTTGTTGTTCTGTGCTCAGAATTCACGCGAACGATCCGCCCTGGTGCAAAAATCTACCTGAAACGCCGATCACATTAAAAAATTACCTTATCAGCACATCTTGTCTTAATATTTGCCCCCGAAATCATGCGATGTGGCATGATGGTTTAATGTCTGTAATTTCACAGAAATTTCAATGCACAAAATTACCAAAATTGTGCCAATTGCATCAGCGTAAACATTTTAACCAGGCCTAATGCACATAAGTTTTTGTACAGATGTTCACCCTAGTCGCACAACAGTAGGCACAGCAATATTGTTTTTCTAATACCTACCAAATGATACTAAGGATGAGGCTTATGGCCATCATGTCCAGCCTGCATGTTTTTAAGACATGGCGTGATGTCATGTTTAAGGGGCCAAGAGATGTTCGAGATATTGAAGGTCTTCTACTGTGCCAATGTCTTGTTATGCCTCTTTGGTGATGTGCCCTTCTCATCCCCCTGAACCTTGATGAGGGCCAGCAGAATGAGGTGTTGGAAGTCATTCAGGGCAAGAACTGTCTAATCCTTGCTTGCTGCATGTTTAGTCTGAAAGTTGAAAATGTGGCTATGAGTGAAGACTGTTTTTATATAGCTTGTAGCCAATTGGAGTCACCTTATATTTGTTTGCTAATGTGTGGTTGTGTTTGGTTATTATGTTTTAAATAAGGTCAAAATGACATTTTTTCTTGTGGTTTATTATGCTTCAATTTGGTCACATAACATCCGAGATTAGGCATTTAATTCGTTTTTTTGCTCTTTGAGCTGATTTGTACTTGCTCTGGGTATGATGAAAAAATTAGTCCTAATTTGCTGGGTCGGATTCACAAAGGTAACTTACACTTTTAAGTAAGAGTATACTTTTAAGTAAGTTTACTATTTTTGGTATTCACAAACAAAGGGCACTTTTGTAGTAATTTAAACTTTTGTAGTAATTTACACTTTTGAATGAAATCCAGCATTATACATGTCCATTCACTGGTACTGCAACACCCTCCCATAGAAAATAATGGACATAGGGACTTAGATAAAACCTCATAGGGAATAATGTTAAAATAATTTCAATTATCTAAAATAGTTAAACATAAAAATAAATGTAAATTAATATAAAAATATTCAAAATAGTAGATATTTTGTCATACATTATGAGGATATTGCAAGTCAACGAGGTGTTCCATAGCAATATAGAGGAACAAGGCTAAAGGCAGAGTTCCTTTGTAATGTTATGGAACTCCTCGGTGACTTGCAATATCTTTTTCATGTATGCCAGGGGGTACTTTATCCCATATAATATATCGTCACACCATCACCTTTCCCACAAACCGCCAAAAACTTTGGTGCATGGCTCTTTCATATGAAAGAGCTGTCATGTTTTCAAAGATGAAGAATAAAAATAAAACCTTATTTTACAAAATTAAACATCAAAAACCTGTTAGCTATTTTTGGAAAACTGATAGTAGAAACAGTTTAATACAAGTCAGTTTCTTTTTTAAGAAAGTTTCTAACTGTTCTCTAAACAGTGCAAAAAAAATAAGCATATTCTTTGTTGCTTTAAACAGCTACTTCAATTATGCTCTTTGACCTGACCTGCCTTTCAGCTAAGCTGCTGGCTCTGCAACAGGCATTGTGACTTCCGAACTCGACTGTAATAACTTATAATAGTCGAGTTCTGAAGTATTTTCTTTATAATTGGTTAATGGGTGCATCACAACTTACCATGTATAAAGATATTATAGACTACAGTTTATATAGGGATTATAGAATACCATATGTTATCAAATATTTAATTAACTTTTTTTAATAATTCAACATACATGCATACATATTTTTTTTTAAATTTGATATAGACCTCAACTGAGGTCCACAAATACACAAACATAGTTTTAAAACATTTATAATGACAGCCTTAGCATCAGCTTTAAGCATTTCAAAGGTAAAAACATTTCATCATACTTTTTTGCAACATATTTAAAATAAAAATCATTAGATACTTATCAGGTTGATAACAGATAACTTCATTCGATAGGTTTTCCAAAGCTTAACTAGATCATGTGAAAAAGCAGTTTATACTTAAAGGTAATAGTTCATAATATCAACTTTAAATATTTATAATTTTTAAAACGTTATCATCATGGATTTTAAAACAACTTTAGAAAGCTCTTTAAAAATGTATACAATTGATAACAAGTGGGTTCATCCAGTGGTGATTTATAGAGCTTAATTAGGTTTTATTTAGACTTACCATTGCATCTGATACTCATAGGCGTTAAATACCTCCTCCTGGCTTCATCTAGGGTTGGGTTTTAATAATTCAACTTCTTACCCAATTTCAAATCTTCTGTGAAAACTGGAAAGTATGCCAGGTGATGTATTTGGTAATTCTTCAGTGCTACACGTAGTTAATTCATGAAAAAATGATTTCCCTTGTCTGAACTAATCATTCACAAAAAGTTGAATCTATTAAAGATACATTTATGAGATATTATATAATGGTCACAGTTGAACCCCTTTTAGCTTTGAATACCCAAGGTGTCTGGCAGAACCCATCCATGACTTCTAATTGCTCTTTCTTCTGGTACGCCAAAGAGGGCAAATATAGTTACATTGTATGGGATGTCTGACCTTACTGTGCAGTTCCCTCTAAAGTTCTTCAAACTTTGCAGTGGTGAAAATCCTGCCCCAAACAAGGCAGTTAGTTGGCCATGGTGTGTACTTGCACCTTCACAAAGCAAACTCAGACATATTTGAACATGCCGTAAGTGATCAGAAGAATGTATACATAAAAACATTCATACATTAAAACTTTCAAGAATAGTGCCAATCAACCTACAGATTCTGCAACTACACAGAGCTCTGCAAATAATAATGAGGTATGTTATTACTACTGACACCCTCATCATAGAGAGGACACAAAGGAATATCATCAATATTTCAAATATAATGATAGAAGTACTTGTTTGTACTCATGGCATGATCAATATTTATGTGCACCAGTACTGTCTAGCACTAAACACTTAATTATCAGAGGAAAAGGTGAAGATTCTGTAGGGTCATCCAGCGCATATTTCACAGATTTCTGCAATACTAAGTAGTCCTATTTCCATTAATTGAGGAATTTACATTACCACTACTTGGGTTATCACAGAGGGTTCGTCACAGATTTCTGCAATGTTAAGTAGTTCCATTAATTGAGGAATTTATTACCACTTGATTAAAAAAAGGCCTTACCTCGAAGCTAGGTGGTTGTGTTTCATTAAAATAACAAAAATTAGAACAGTAGTACAGATGGACTGAGCTGAACTTGAATGAAACTAAGTCATTAACATACAGTTAGTCCATCTCAGTGGGAACACAGTGAGAAAAAACATGATGGACTGGTATACAAGCTAGAGATTTTACCAACTGCTGAGCCTGTTTCAGGCCTTCCATTCATTACTTTTGTTTCTTTTCTATGTACACTTTTCCAATATTGTGCATGTTCTCCATAGGTTTAGCCTTATTCCTACAAGGGCAAGCAATGTTCATTCTCTCAGTAGTACTTCATTCCCAGCTATTGCTCTTTATCTGTTATCGTTCTTTGCCATAGGTCATCCTGTTATTCCCATGGACCTTACATTAGAACAGCTCTTCTTTAACCCCTTTGTTACCAAGTTTTTTCCTGCGTGAGTGCTGAGCCCTTTTTCTCATGTGTGGAGTACTTCGAACTTAAGCCTTCATAACTTTTTTCCACAAATGATATGCAGACTAAATTTGCATCCTTTTCCCCCACATGTTGCGACTCTAAAGGTATGCAGGGTTTGTGGATTTCCCTAGAGAAAACCGAGAAAACAGCTAAAATAGAGCAAAAATGGGAATAAGTGCTGTGCAAGAAAGGATGATTTTTTCCTACAAATCAACATAAGTTTTACTGTGCTACGATCACCATATTCCCAGTTTTCAGGAATAGGCATAATTGTGAAAAAACATTTCCAGCCCTGTTTTTGCATTTTTCTACGTGATGCTCAATTTTTCTATTTTGTGTGGTTTCAACCTACTTAAACTTTTGTGGTGAAATTGGTGTGATACCTATGGGTGAACCTGGAAAGCCTTACATTTCTGAAAGCTAGGTACAATTTTTAATTCATCAAGGGTGTATTTGTCTATATTGCTCAAGGCTTTATGAAAGAAACGTATTGTTAAAATGAAAAATAATGCAAAACGGGAAAAAATAGATATTCTGGAGAACATTTTCCTTTGTACTTTTTTGCCCTAATGACCCATTTACAAAAGCAAAGTACAGTTACATCCAACACACTCTTCTTGTCAAAAGGGATATGTATTGTTTGGTGGTTGTCAAAAAACACGTAGTCCCAAGGGCCAACAATTTGAGCTGCAGCTTATAATATTTCATTGGTTACCATCCATGCAGCTATTCATAATCTAATGAATGTGAAATGAGTGTTGAAAGAAACCTGTGTATTTTTTTTTAAATGTGTGCAAGATACTGAGTTTAAGAATAGTGGCTATTTGTGCAAGTCTGAATTTGGGGTTACCCTTAATATAACTTTTTGGGGTCAGAGGGCCTTTTGCAAAATGTGTTCTTTCTTGCAAACTGTTTACATTTTTAAACCAACAATGGAGAAGAGTCCAATTGATATTCTGTGCTCTCACATTTCTACCAATAAATATGGAACACCAGATTGGCTAGGCCTATAACTCAATGACAGGAAAGGCCCCAAAATTAGACACTGAGACATCACATTTTGGCATATATAGTTGGAAATTGAGTTACTGGTTGAGGGGTTAAAACCCTACTCAAGCAGCAACCACAATCTCTGTCAGAGCAAAACACAAGCAAACCACAAACAACCCTGTGCCACCCTCTGGCAGTTTGTTACAAAAGAAGTAAGGCTTAACTTGGAGGCAATGTGTAAAATATTTTTGCAGCACTACAAACAGTGAAAGTGAAAACACAACACATGAAAAATCCCATATGAATTTAGACAAATAGCATAAAATGTAATACAATATGTGACATCAACATGACAAAAATCCAATCAGTAGAACTGGGGGTATGCAATTGTAGAGAGTTAGGGTAAAACACTACTTAGAATTACAAAGCAACAACGGTGGTTATCTGATTTCCCTGGACCTGGGCAAAGTCACAAGTTCAGGCCAAGCGCAGGCCCAGATACAGGAACGAAGTTAGGCCAGCTGAACATCCTGCTTCACAGAGCGTTTTGAGATTCTACATTGAAGATGCATTGCACAACCTTGGTTCCTACGAGCAGCAAGGCTACGATGCAGATAGAGTCCTTCATTGTCATCAAGGATGCCATAGACGAGGGGCTTGAAATGTGAAAAACCTTCACTGAGGATGTGTCGCAGAGCGATGATTTCGCAGAAACTCCGGGGTGCGATATGAAGTGTGGTGCCGGGGATGTGTCATTTTGTGCAGTTCCGAAGCGGAGCTGTGGGGAGATGCATAGTGCTGCATCGGCTCTGCTCACAGGACCACAGCTGGGTTGGCAGAGCACCTTCAGGCTTAATTCCAAGGTTTCCAGGACTGAGGTGGCACCAATTGGGGCCTAGACTCACAGCAGATAGAGTCCAGGTGCTGGATTTATGATGATTGGAATATTTTCTTTCCCTAAGGCTCTGAATAGAAGGACACGCAACTAGTCTCTGGAGTCGCTCTTGTGGTCCTGGGTTCAAGAGGCAGGTCCAGTCCTTTCACTAAGGCAGGAGGGCCACAGGGCAGCAGGGCAACCGAATAGCCATCCTTCTGGCAGAGCAGCAAAAGTCTGGAGGTGTAGTGAAGAGTTGAATGTGAGGGTCAAAAATGTATACCTTGTGGTAGCTTGGAATTCCGTAGGAGAAGGTTCTGGTGGTTTCTGTCTCCAGAGGTGTTTGGAATTTCCTGCCTTCCAGACTCAGCTTGTCCGGTGTTACAGACGACTAGCGTTGGACTCTTTGTGAATGTGCCCTGGCAGACTCTTTGTAATGTGCAAGTGTTGTAGGTGACTGCTCCTCCTGCCAGCACCTATCACCCTTTGATCCACTGTCTGAGGAAGATCAATTGAAAGCTACCCCTAGTCTTGTGACCCAGGATACAGGCTAAAGACACCAAATGGTTGGGACAAAAAAATGGCAACTTTCTTGAAGTGGCATTTTCAGAATTGTCACTTAAAATCTGACCCAAAATGTATTTTGAGGTTAATCAGGCCACAGGGGGGGGCTCTCCCGGAACTCTATGGGTGGCCAGCAAATGTATCCTTTGAGGTCTGATCCAGGGGCATGTCCCAGGCCATGAGGTGGGCTAATTGACACAGAAGACAGCTTTGGAGACACAGATCCTCTCCGTGGAGAGGCGGGTACATCAACAGCCCTCGACAGACCGGGACCGCAGGTTGACACTGGTGAGGTCTAACTTACGACAGCTTTCTCTGAAAGAGACCAGACAGTGTTTGAGGGCATCAACACAGTGTGTGCAGGAGGATAAATCCGGGAAATTCTTATATTGACTTGACACTATAGCTACAACCTCTAGAGTGGTGCCCTTGATTTACGATGCTGAGGATTGCCGCCATGATCAGGATTCAGAAATAGCACAGGTGTTTGCAGACTACTATCATTCCCTATACGCATAGGCCTCCACCATAACTTTTGTGCCTAATACTGCAAGATATTCCACTGTCCTCGACCCCTTACATCCCTGGATATTGATCAACCGATAGCGGTTGAGGAGATCGGGGAGGCATTGTTCACCATGACTCCGGGGAAAAATCTAGGTACCACTGGATTTCAGATTGAGTTACTCAGATGATTTTGGTTTCTCTTGCTCCCCAACCTCCTAGCGCTATACACCTAGGTGGCGACCGGGGGTCGCTCTCCCTGTAGTTAGACATAGCAACTATTGCTGTGATCCCTAAATTGGCCTACCTATCGTGTTGGCCTGTCATGCGATAGCTGTTCCTCGCAAAGGCCTATTTCCTTTATGAATGCTGACCTTAAGGTGTTCGCAAAGGTCTTGGCTAATCGACTTATCCATAACCTGCCCTACCTTTTTCACCCGAATCAGTGTAGATTTATACCAAAGGTTAACAATCGCCACTGTATCCGAAGGGTCCAGTTGGCCCTCTCTCAGGCTCACCACCTTCGAGGCCCTACAGCACTGCTCCTAATCAATTTAAAGAAGGCGTTAGACACCATTGACTGTTCCTTCTTGGAGGCGGTCCTACTAGGGCAGGACTCAGATCTCACTTTTGTAGACTTGTTGGTCTCCTTTACGCCAGCCTGACCACCCAGTTTTTTTTTAACTGACTCTATCACTGCCCTTCCCAATTCATAGTGGCACATGCCAAGCCCCCTCTCCCCTCTATTATTCGCCTTGGCGATTGAAGACTTGGTATGCCTCATTCAATATGACGCTAAGGTGCTGGGGTACCGGAGGAGCATATAGCACAGTATGCCGATGACATCTTGATGTTCTTGGAGAACCAGCAGTCCACAGGCCCCCGTTGTTTGGAATTTCTACTTTTGAACAGAGAGGCCTCTAGACTCTGAGTCAATAGCTCCAAGTCCTTATTAGTGCATATTGATGGGGATGAGAGCAGCTATTTGTGGCACAATGCTATCCCGATTCTCAGCCTGCCCTTGGAATATTTGGGCATCTATCTTTGCCCCTCCCTGATTTGGCCTGGAGCCCTAACCTGACCACACTGGTTGCCAGGATGAACATAGATTTGCAGTGGTGAGGCTGTGCCATCTAGTTCCTATAAATCTATCTAGGATCTGCGTGTTTAGACCACAAAAACTGTGGGATTGGTGTCCAGACTGATTCGAGACACCCCCACTGGATATGTTTGCCTGTACACTAGCTAGCTCACAGTGCCACTGTAAAATCCTCTTATCAAGGAGAGAGTAGATCCTGGCAACTATTGAACATGAGGACCCTGCCCCATCAGGGATCATGGAAACAGTACAGTACTTTTCACTCAGTCACTCGTGCTTACTTTGTCTCAGAGAGATACACAGAGTAAACGGTGGGGACGTTTTCAATAAGCATTTATTTAACCAGCATCATTCTAGTGTAAAATATGTGTGCTGAAGCAACCATAAGACAGAAACAGATATACGTGATTATAAGCACCAACAGAGTAAATGGATGGTAGATTTCTACCATAGTGCTAAAAACAATGAATATATGCAAGCATTTAAATGCATAACAGTAATAACGCATACTCCTACCATGCAACCCTAACTAGATGTACCTAAGTGTAACTAGCATGTATGTAGGTGTAGAGCCAAGAATCCCCCTAGGATGGAGCCAACCCCATTACCTGTAGTGAGAGACTGTGGGACCCCGTCTTGGTCTCGAGGTGGACACCCCACGAGGGATCTCAGACCACTGCATGCTGGAGTGTTTGTGTGCAGGAACCTCAGCGTCTCGCGCCACTGTGTTAGCATGGAAGTCTATTGCCTCGGCCTACCCCATCAAAGAGGCAGAGGAAGAAGTCTTTCTCCTCGGCCTACCCCATCAAAGATGTGGTGTATATATACCCAAAAGGTACCCTCAGGGAATTCTACCTTGCTGTGTCATGTCGGCCGAGGATGACGGAAGGGTTGACCATTATACATAGTATTATGGAGACAATGGTAATCCTGCTGTGATTCTGAGAATCCTTATGCATAATTAATGAGGCTAGTTTTCAGGGAAAACCGCACAACATTTATGCAGCGCTTAGCTAGGTAAAAGGTCAATGCCAAATCCGTTATGTAGTACAATGGTATGGTAAATGTAGGTGAAGGGTCAGGTGACTACTCAAACCTACATTGGGGTACCCTACAAAATATAACAGCTGTCTGCCATTGAATGCCCTGGGATGAGTGGCCCTTTTTAAAATGATGATCTTGCCGCACCTTTTGTATTTTTTTTCAAACCTTCCCCACCCAGTCCCTAAGAGGTGTCTTCAGGCCCTGATTTCAAGGGTAACCACCTTTCTTGGGAGGGCGGTATTCCTCAAGAAGCCTTTGTTAATGTATGATACTCGCCATACAATGGGGAAATGGTAATATCAGACCTTTATGGTTGCTACTTAGCTGTGCACTTAGTTCCAATCAGTGACTGCCTCAACGGAGGGTGGGACAACCCGGCTTATCGAGGGGAAGTGCCCTTGCTCGGCCTGGAAGGACTGCTTAGCTTGCTCTATGGGAAACTGATACCCCGCAACCTTCCTGACTATGCACAAGTGATGCTGCTGTGCTGGAGGGCAGTGCTTCTCTTTATTGGCTGGGAGTGCAGACTCACCAAGCTGACCCCACTGTGGCAGTGGACATGTTTAAAACACACTGCTGGGTTGCAGGGATTTGCAAAGTCAGACATAACAGGCATTACTCATCTTGGAGATGTCTGGCAAGATGATGGTGTATAGATATTACAGGAAACGGAGGAGCTACATTACCTCTCTCGCATGCAAATCCACCAGTACCTGCAGTTGCATAATGCCTTGTTAGCTGATGTTGCCCCAATAGACACTTTCTGGAATTTAGTCCAAGCTCTTGATGTGGAGTTTGGGCATGGAGCTATAACCCCGAGTTAGCTGTCTCTCATCATTAATTCTACAGACCGCTTGTCTCCCCGAGGCCTGGGTGTCTCTGCATGGGAGGTGGGTGGCCTTGGTGGGTGACCTCGATGATGACGCCTGGCATGAAGTCAGACTGGCCACCAGAGAAGTGGCTTTCTCCTTGCACCTTCTAATGGTCCAACTTAACTATTTGCACCTTGCATACATGACTTCTAAGCAGCCTCACTGAGCCAGCAGGGCCTCCAAGGCCCAGTGCACCTGTTATTCCTTAGCAGAGGCAGACTTCTTCCACATGGTCTAGGCGTGTCTGCAACTGGTCCCATTTAATGGGAGGTTGAGTGGGAGCTTTCCATGATTGTTTGCCGCCTGATTGACCTTACTCCCAGGGTTGCTTTGCTTGGACTGTTGAATGCGGTAGGGGGACAGAGGATGAAAAGCACTTTTATCGGGGTGGCAACACTAATGGACAAACACAATATTGATTCTATGATGTGACTGCGCACTATGAGTAATATATAGGGAATTTATTCCAATTAGTTTGTGCTTCCTCAGGATTACTCCCTGCACTGGAGTAGTTTCTAAAATCACAATGGTTGCACCAACACGGTATGTGTGGGTGTCTCCTGGGGCACAGAAGTGTGCTATAATTCTGCAGGAAAAGTTCTTCCAAATAAAGTGTGGAACACTGAAGTGTGTATCTTCAAAGTATTGTATTCATACTTCATTCATCATATTTGATTTTGCTTTTCAATTCCATATAAGTATATTTTTATGGTCTTATAATCAAAACAACTTTCTTATGTATCGTTCCAAGATATCATCATTCCAATGCATTTCGGCAATAGTGCCTTCATCAGGGAAATCTGCGAAAAGAAAATAAAACGTCCTAAAATTCTACCTCTTATGTAAATAATATGCAACAAACGTTAAACCATGGTGTCAAAAGTTGATGCTATCCATATATATGATCTGTTCAACATTCATATGCTCTAGTGTACTATGAGTTCCATAAATTCATAAACCTGTATCCAATGTATATTAAAATGCAAGATTTTATAACCGCTTAACTCAAAACCGCAGGCAATATCGCATAATGCCTTCATCAAATATGTTGGACCTATCCAGAAGCGTCTCTGATTATGAGCTTTTACATCAAGTGCTAGCGTGTGTTTAAAAATGGTGAGTCTATACGGGGTAACAGACTAGATTATTACATGCTTTAGTCTTTATCGTAAGACAGTTCGGGAAAATTACGCTAAACGCTTCAATCATAATTCGTCTGTTCCTAGTCACGCTTACCACTTAGAAATGTTGTATCCTTTAAAGCCTGGATCCATGAACTCTTGAATCCGAACAGCACAATTGGGTAACCGCTAAGCGTTCCTCGCCAGGGATAGTCGGCGTGTGACGTGGGGTAGGGAGTGGGGTTTGATGTATAGGCTTACGCTCTTCTTTATATTTAAAGGGATAGTACAGACCCACAGGCTGGATGTTCCCCGTGTGAGGACAATAAAGATTTGAACACTATGGGTAAATAAAACCAGCGTACAAAGGAAATTGGTACATTATAATTATCAAAAGGTATTAAGCGTACGCGCTGCTGTTACTAACTGGGACCGTAAAACAACAGTATCCCAGAGGTTTTCTCAGGGAGAATGTATAGAATATAATCCACGTTGAAATGGGGACATGTGATAACACCACTGTCAATTAAGTAATTCACATATATTAAACCAAAACAATTAAAAAACAAATGATCAACGTCTGCACAATCCATCAGTGCTATTGAAATATGGATTTTCAACTCCTTACATACTGAGTGAATATACAAAGCTTATAGATAACAGTTGAATTCTGTCCTTTCATTCATCCCGTTGGGCTTCAGAGTCTATAAATTATATATCCAATAGTTATCCCGCTTCAGTAAAGTTTTTTTATTGTCTCTGTCGATTCGTTTCTCCACTACTTCCAAAACACAAGTTTTAATCTGACTGATCTGGTGGTTAGCTTCAATGAAATGAGTTGCCACGACTGATTTTAAAGCCCTTGTTCTGATATTGCTTTTGTGTTCATTCAGTCATACTTTCAGCTTGCGCTCAGTCTGACCTATATAGGCCTTTGCTGCACGGGCATTTAATCATGTAAATGATATTAGTCGTATCACATGTAGCGTTCACTTTCAAACTGATTTTGTTGCCCCTCATGGGATGAGTGATAGTGTTACCTTGTTGAATATTATTACAATTTCCGCAGTTTCTACATGGAATGGTTCCTTTGAATTTCTGTACTTGAGGTAAACTTGTGGGTTGCTTAATTATTTCACCCAAATTTCTTCCTCTGTTGAAAGCGAAAAAGGTATTTCACTGAAAATTTCTCTGAAGTCTGATTCAGCTTGTAAAAGCGGCCAATGTTTTTTAATGATGCTTTTGTATTGTGGAGTAACAGTGGAAAACTTGCTTACACATGTTATTTTTGAATCCTTAACTGGTTTTTTTGCTGACAGTAAACTGTTTCTGTCTCGACTGTTGGCTCGCTCTATGGCTTGTTTCAATATTGCATCGGGGTATCCCCTCTGTTTAAAGCGGTGAACCATTTTTTCTGATTGTTTAGTGAATTCCTCTGGGTCCGAAACGATCCTTTTAACTCTCAACAGTTGCGAGTATGGTAAATGCTGTCTGAGTGCTTGTGGGTGGAAGCTCTGATATGCCAAAAGGTTGTTGCGGTCAGTTTTTTTAGAGAATAAAGTGGTTTTTAAATTTGTTGTTGTTTTTCCTTATAGTGACATCCAGATAATTAATGTTTTTTTCATGCATCTCAAAGGTGAATTGTATTCTTGGATCAATTTGGTTTAATTCCATAATATTTTCAGCCAGCTCTTCTTTTGTACCTTTCCGCAAAATGAATATATCATCGATGTATCTTAAATACAAAAGTAATTGGTTTTGCCATTTGATATTTCGTAGAATGTGGTCGTTTTCATATTGGTGCATAAAGATGTTGGCATACGCCAGCGCCGCCGAATTGCCCATCGATGTGCCACTCTTTTGGAGATACCAATGGTTTTCACAGGTAAAATAACTGTGCATTAAGGTGAAAGTCAACTGTTCCAATATGAATATTTTCATTGGTTCCTCGTAATTCATGGTTAGCAAAGCCTTCTCTACTGCCTCAATCCCCGCTAGGTGGGGTATAGAGGTATACAATGCCTGAACATCGATACTGCACAGGATGATGTCTTCCTCTTTTGTCAATTCAATTGATGCTAGTTTATTAAAAAAGTAGTATCTTTCACGTGTTGGTGCACCTATTGTGATTTTACAAACACAATATTGGTCATACTTGCAAATCCCCGTAGCCCCCATTGGTGGTGGAGTGCAATAGAGGGGTAGGCTGGTATGCCCAGCAGGAATAACCTAAATATGAGGTGCAGGGTTGCCCCACAAACATGAAAAGATCTGGGGCAGGTTGTGGGATTATTATGGACTAGATGCGGGTATTTAATGACTGTACTTCTGCATTGCACCTGCTGTGTCAAGATATGGATGATAATCATGTTGTATGTTGTTGTTGCTAAAATCAATAACATTTAGGTATAAAAGAATCTGACTTTAAATTACAAACATTTAGGCACCAATTCGACATTCATACCTACTTCCAATAGAAAGTTATCACTTATTAAAAGTAATAAGTTAACTTAATGTTATCCTATGGGATAAATGGGCCTTGCAGTAACAGGAAACAAATTAAAAAGTTTTTTTAGTACTAGTACATCTAAATGTTAAAAGTACATGTTCAACTTTTTAACTACACTGCACCCTGCGCTATGTGCTATTTAGGGCCCACTCTAGAGGAAACCTATACGTATTAAAAAGGAATGATTAAGTCTGGCAAAAGGTTTATTTTGCCAAGTGGAATTGGCAGTTTAAAACTTCACACGGAGGCTGCAATGGAGGGCGGAGACGTGTTTAAAAGGGCTACTTATGTGGGTGTCACAATCAGTACTGCAGGCCGACTAATAGCATTTAATTTATTTGCTGTGGGTACATGAAATATCACTTTACTAGTGACTTATAAGTAAATTAATTGTAGATGTAAGCCAATTTCACCAAGTTTGAATGGGACAGCACATGTACTTTAGCACTGGTTAGCAGTGGTACAGTGCACAGTCCTAAGGCTGGCAAACAAAACCAAAATCAGCAAAAATGGAGGAGGAAGGCAAACAGGTCTGGAGAAAGACCATCCTGAGGGTGTAAGGCCTAACTTGTAAAATGATCCTTTTTAATGATGTGGGGAGCCGTGGAATTTGTGCCTGGATTTAGCTTTCACCCAGAGGATGGATTGAGCTCAGTAGCTAGTTCCTTCTGCACTCTTATTTGGGTGCATACATCACCCTCAATGTCCAAAATCTGTTAGACTTATCAACACATACATGCTGTTTATTAATCCTCTTGTTCATATTATCAAGGATCCAGCTCAGGTAGTTAATCTACACATGACAGACTAAACTTAAGTTCCAATGGAACCCTGACTGCCTATTCTTAATTTGTTAAAAAAAAATAGATGCCAGAGCCCACGTTATTGCTCAGGAGGCCACAGTAGTTTGCACTACCAACCAACCCTGTCACATGCCAGAATAAACGCTTCCTACTAAGCATCACACTCTGGAAAATGTGACAGTTTGGACAATTATTGAATAACTAAGTCTATGATAATGGCCTGTATGCATTAGAATGATTTTTAAATATGTATTTAATTGCTAAAACTGATGCACTTCTCTCAAAAATAGGTAGACAGAGCCTCCATGAGGTGGACTTTCAGAAGAAAGTGAGTGTTCACAATTAAGTGGTTTTGCGGAGCACCAGCAAACACCATAACAAATTAAGCACTGCCAGATGTAAAAGAGCTAATCCCTGCTTGATCCCAGGCTTCCAGTTGTTTACTGATGGTGGCGAGTCTATAAAGACTGAACAATAGATAGAAACTACACCTGCCGGTGTGAGTGTAAATGGTGGCCACGTTATTCAGTACTCTCTGGTAGCTCCCTGTTTGTTAATTCCTGCCAGCTTTTTCTATAATAGTTTTCGATTTAGGAGTTGATATCGGAATGTTTTAAACAAGATCCATACATTGTATTATTTCTCAATGTATGGTGTTATGAGAAGTCTATCTGATTTTATGGAATGAGTCTGAGAGATTTAGCATGAGCCTAGCTTTTTGTGGCAGCCTAACAGTTTGGTTTCCAGTTTATATAAATACTTTCTATATTTTTGAACATCCAAAGAGCATGGGCTACACCCATTAATAGAGGAGTTCTAGTCTAGGTAAGTTTTGTCTCTTTAGGTTTTTTTCACACCATGTAATTTTTAAGGCTAGGAGATCAATGATCATCGTAAGCTTTGAATGTGATACACGCCATTAGAATTCGATTTTGGGTGCTGGAGAAAGTCTTTTAGAACAGAAATTACATTGTTGATGTTTTGTATTCTTGAAACTAGTCTGGCTGCTGAAATGAACAATGCTGGATTGATACTCATTAGAGTGGTATTCCCTTAGATAATTCATGATGTAATAAGAGCTTGAATTACTAAGTGGAATCTGTTTGGTTGTAGGAGCAACATTATATTTTGTAAGTGAATGGAGAGTGGATCTCAATAATTTTACTTTATTCTGAACTTGTGAGATAATGAATATGTGGTAGCCTAACCACAAGTTGTGACTTTACTTCACATGCACAAAATAGGGTTAAGGCACCAATTTGCAAAAAAGTATCCAGGTCTAGTCCAATATGGGTTAATTTGTTGATTTTAAAATAACATGATATCTTTTTATAGATTATTCTAAGTAATGTTAGTAAAATGTATTTTTGACAATTGATGGGGGGGTGAAGTTTGAGTACTGGATGCAATTCTATAAATTGAAACATCTGCTTCCTCCATCAAGATTCTCAGTGGGGCCATAAATAAAATGAAACACCTCATGTTAGAATGAATTGTTGAAGCACTACTCCGACAATTAGGCAAGGTACAGTGGACATGATTGCTAGCCTAGTTAGGCATTTGAGCTTTATTTGGGATATAGTAAATAAGCTCATGGAAATGCATTTGAAGCATATGCAAGATTTAAAGTTCTGATTAAGCCTCCTACTGTCAGCAGTGCTGAAAGATATTGAGACATGTTATGTTGTGCAACATAAGCAGGCTACAACCTTGAAATGATGGACATCACACCTAGGGAACTGCACTCATACTTTATTATTATTAGGGCAAAATAAAATCACTCTAACAAAACATGGGGTGACACACAAATAGAGCCAATACCCCTTGCCCAAACACACTGGGGTCCAACTGGCTGATATCCAACGTTTCTCCCAAAATACAAGCAAGATAAACAGATCAGAATAAAACATAGTCCTGATATTGCAGGGATTGCCTAGGGTGCACTCTCCAATGATACGATGAGAGCTGATGACCTCCAAACATTCTCATCCGCAGCCCCCAGGACATTTTCTTTGGTCAGTGCTCCCTCTTTGGGCATTTTGGACCCCCATAACTTCTTCACAGCTATGATCCTCTTTGGCAGGAAGTGTGGGCTCTCTAGTAATGGCACTAACAAATACTTCACCACCTACTGCTGGTATCTCGGGGGACAATACTCTCACAGGTCATCGATTCTGATTCTTGGTGTCATCATGTTGATGTCGCCTGGAAGTAACACCAGTTCTGTCAAGAGGTTTAGGGGCCCACATTTGATGACAGGATACCATGGGAGGACCAGTACACAACTGGCTGGTAGTTCTGTCAGTGGTGCCATGCGGTGTTTGATAGTCTGACACAAGCAAGTAGATGCTCCACTCAGATTGATGGTGCTGAGCATGAACTATGGCTGTTGCTTTGGTGATGGTGCACATGCATATGTCTGCTTCACCATAGGCCTGTGCCCACTGGGGCTTCTTTGTAATATGTCGGATTCATAGGGCCATTAAATATTTTCAAAGTAGTGCCCTGGAACAGGAAGCCATTGTCAGTACGCAACTCCTTGACCAAACCAAGGGTGTCCAATACTATCTCCATCTAGGACTTTCTCTATGTTCAGCATATCAGATCAGTACTGTTCATGATTTTCACCACAGGGTATTTGGAGAAATCATTGATTACCTCTAGGATGTGTCAACCATCTAGAAGACTTCCAAAATCAGTGCTCGCACTCATTCAGGGTTGACAGGAATGTCTTGAATTGCTATTGGTGGTGGTGGGGGTTGTCAGTCCCTGCGGCTTGACCCATGGTGCAACCCTTCACTGCTGTTCCCCCCCTTGATCAAATAAAGGGAACCACATTTTCTTTCTTAACCAGTTCTTCATACACACCACCCCTTGATGGCCTCTATGGGCTAGGTAAATGACCTTCGAAGACAGGATTTTAGAATCACCAAATTATGCCCTTGCAGTAGAAAGCACTCCTCAAAGGTAACAAGTCCCTGCTACACATTGTACAATGACATTAGGATCCAAATGGGCTCCATCAACCAGAGGAACAATTTCTACTTTATACTGGCCTCATTTGCAGAATGAATAATAGCTAAGGCCAGTTGAAGGCAGCCATCCTGTGCTTGAGCTACTGCCTTGTCCTGTACAGATATAGAGTGGCCTTGACCTCTCAATAGTCAACCTTGAACATTTAGGGCCAGATGTAGGTAAATATATTTTACCGACTCATAAATACCAAATTTGACCGATTCGGTATTTATGAATCGGTAAAATATAAGGAGGGAGATGTAGGTAAATCCAGATGTGGATTTACCGAATCTGTAAAAGTCGGTATTTCCCGATTCGGTAAATACCGACCGGTAATGCCCATTTATTCCTATGGGCTTTGAAGCCCATAGGAATGAATGGGCATTACCGATTCGGTAAATACCGAATTTCACAAGGGTGCAGGGGGTGTCACTTTGACACCCTCTAGCACCCCCAAAACAGGTTCGGGTGCCATGTGGCAGGCATACCTGCCCTAAGGGCAGGTCTGGAATCGGTATTTTACCATCAAATTGAATTTGATGGTAAAATACTGATTCGGTAAGGCTTGTGGGACTCAGAAGAGTCCCACCTACATATCAAATTTACCGAATCGGTAAAAATACCGATTCGGTATTTTACAGAATCGGTAAATTTACCGATCGGTAAATTTACCGATGTTGTAAAAATATGCCCCCTACATCTCAAATTCCATTTACCGGTCGGTAACGGCCGAATTCGGCCGTTACCGACCGGTAAATGCCTACCTACATCTAGCCCTTAGAGTCTTGGGCATCCTGTTCAGCCTTCATTGTGGCATCTTAGGAATGTCAGAAAAAATAATCAGGATTCTGGTCACCAGGATGGTAAGCAATGTCAAATGAATACTCCTGTAGCTGTAAGGCCCATTGTACAATGCAGGGTGGGGGCTTAGAGGTGGACCCCTTAAAGAGGGTCTTGTGGTCAGTGTGAACAGAGAGTGGATGACTGTATATGTAGATGTGGAAATGACAGCAGCTAAAGTCTCATGCTCAATTTGCAAGTGGCGCTGCTTTGTCTGTGTGAGTGTTTTTCTGGCCTGTATGACTAGAACCCACTCTCCACACTTTTGCTGTTGAGATAGGACTGACCAAGCTCAGTCAGAATGGCATCCACTGCGACCTCAGTTGGCATTGCCAGGTCAAAGCAGGCTAGCATGGTATCTGCTGACAGTGCTGCTTTCGTCAGACAGAACACCTATTATTGTGACTTACTCCAGAGACATGTTTTGGCCACTTTGAGTAGTTCTCAGAGAGAGCAGTATTGTGTGTGAGGTTCCAGATGAACATTTTGCAATCATTAACCATGATTCATGAGAAACCTGTGCACCTCCGCGATGAAGGAGGGGGAGCACTAACTGCTTTAATGTATGCCATCTTGGCAGGATCAGGGGTAACTCTATCTGATGAAATGTGCAACCCAAAAAAGCTAATAGGGTATTTCGTAAACTCACATTTGGTCCTATGTAAAGTCGGACTGCTGTCTTGCAGCCTCTGTACTACCTTCTTCAGCCTTCGGTGGTGTTCCTCTAATGTGATGGCATAGATCAAACCATTAAGCACCCCTAACAGGCCAGTGAGTACCTCACAGCTCATGCTTAAGAAAACTTCAGCAGCTCTGGAAATGCCAAAGTTTAGAGTTTAGCGTTCTATAGCGGTACTGTCCTACGTGTGTTGAGAGAGTGGTGATTTATCCCGACTCTGGTCCTACAAAGATTTGGTGGTATCCGGAATGTAGATCAATCTGGAAGAATCAGCAGTCTCTGCCTAATTCCCCTCCTATGTCATCCACCGTGGGAGTGAGCCACCTCCTCTAGTTTCCTGAGCTCCTCTTCCATTTTGTGGAAGAGTTGAAAGGCCACCCTTTGGTTTCCTAATGCAACGAGGTGAACGTTGTGATCAATGTGGAGTCAAACTTGTTGACCTTTGAGGCATCTGATCCCACTGAACAAATCTGGACATTGTGTAACACCCCTTGAGTTGGTGTGGTAGATTTGCAATTGAAATTTGAAGCTTTTTGGCTGCTCAGCAGCTGGCCCGTCCACTATGAGTGACGTACACTTTAGTCTGTACTATCTGGGAAACAACCATTACAACGCAGCCATTACAATGAACTAACTTTACAACGCAGCTGTTACAACACAATTGTCTTTACATCGCATGCCATTACAATGCAGTCATTACAACACATGCCATTACAATGCATATGATTACAATGCATACCATTAAAATGCATGCCATGACAATGCATACCATTACAACGCATGCTATTACAACGCATTATAAGGTAAGTAATGGATATTTTTTAGCTTTAGGGTGGGTATGCATTTTGGAGTACATAGGAATAGTAATTTTCACCCCTACACTATCTAACACTTTCCCTACTGTTGCACTCACTGGAGTAGAAATAGTAATTTGTACCCCTTCACTATCCATCACTTACCCTACTGTTGCACTGACTGGAGTGGGAATAGTCATTTTTACCCCTACACTATTCAACACTTACACCACTGTTACCCTAAAAGTATTATGAGTTGTGATGGTATGCGTTGTAATCGTATGTGTTGTTATGGTAGTTTTTAAAAATGCATTGTAATCACTGTGCGTTGTAAAATAATGCATTGTAATGGTAGTTGCGATGTAAAAGCCACATTGTAAAGGCATGCATTGTAATTGTTTGCGTTGTAATATCATATATTTGTACTATCTGCCCTTGATGCTCCAGCGTTGTCAAAAAATCTCCATCCAGCGGCAATCGCTCTACACACCCATAGACACATACTCAAACTTTGGTGGGTTTCAGTTTGGTTTAGATCTTTCAACTTGTTGAATACATGTCTGGACATTACATTGGCTAACACTTCTGTGTCAATGACTGTGCTTCCTGGATTGAAGCCAGACAGGATACTGCACTTTTGGGGAGACATCTGCCTTGGGCTCAGGGATTGCAGCGTGTGTAGAATGGGAAGTACTTCTTCAGTGTCATCATCCATGTCTGGGGATTCTTGGTCTGGATTATTAGCTACCAGATCCCTTATGTTTGGCTTGATGGCTCTGGCAGGGCATGTGAGGATTGACATACTTTCGCAAAATGGATGGCCTTTCGGTAGGCTATGTACTTCTTCCTCATTGCTGAGTAGGCTCCTTGGTAAGGCATCACACTGCCTCAACACCCACATGGTCGCTAAGATAGTTTGATGTTGGTGCCACCTTTTCCTTTCTCAATAGTACCCTTTGCAACAAAGTTCACTGGCTCCGTTTTGAGGGCATTATTCAGGACTGCTTCTGTATGTGACACTCTGTCTCAGGACAGGTCCTTGTAGGATCCCATAGTGATAATATCAGCTAGTAAATTGACTGGCTCCTGCAGGATCTGCTCAGGCAGCTTGGCTGAGTTGCACCCCTGAAATCTCTGTGCCAAGACAACCTTGGGCTCATCCTTGAATGTGCGTAATGTTCTTGCCAGCTCATTTAGGGAGGGGCAGACCATGTCTATAGATTCTTTAGTCTCTTGCTTTGCCTGGCAAAACTCAAACAGTTCATATTTGAATTTGCTAAGGCTGCTATTAATGTGGCATAGGTGTGCAGGGCCACACTTCATGGTGAGTCATTGATGGTTTATATATTTTTCCCCCTTCTATGTGCAGTAGGAGTGGGCATTTTGTGTTGTCTACTATGCCGGTGACAACAAAATGTAGGTCCAGGTGTTTGACCCATATCTTCCATTTGGGGACCTGTCCTAATGTGGGCCTTCAAAATGGAATTGGTCTATGACCCTAATGTTTGCCATTGGCATGGTACATGTTCACTGTCACTGCTGACATCTATATACTTTGTACACATGACTTTATAGCACTGGTAGTTGGTACTTTGGCTGCTTTAAGTCATGGCGTTGCAGTGTGGAGGTTGATTCCGCTGCCACAGGCACCATCTGGCGGCAGGGTCACTATCTGTGAGTCTCCCTCCTTACCTCCCAACAGTCTGTGATCATTCTGGGGATGTCAATTCCTTTTTTTTATGCAGGAGCACACTCTGGTGGAAGTTTGAAATTGCTGTGCTATGACACTCTGCAGCCATGACCTCTCCTTATGGGCTGAGGAGCCATGCACCCATCTTTTTCCCAACAAGAAAAGCAACAGTCAAGCTGAACAAAAGGTAGCCTGGCAGACAGGAGGTAGACATGCTCTAAATGTGCAGGCTTCTGGCTGCCTGAGGCGATCTTTGTCAGGCTAAGGATTTCACAGCCCTGTTGTCATGACCACCTCAGTCTGGCATAAGTGCCCTGAAGCCCTCTTCCTTGTGATGAGGGAGAACATGACTGATTGACTCAGGGTTGGGCATTTCCGTTTTAAGCCCTGAAGTCCCCTGGGCTGAGTGTCAGTCAGAGACAGAGTGGTATGGGTCTGCTAATTCTCACTGACCCTGTCCCACTCTGTGACAAGCAAGGGACTACTGCCTTCCCTTTGGCCATGCAATGAGGGAAAGCAGCAGTCACAACCTTCCCATAACCTCTAAGACTTCCCTCCAGGAGAGCTGCAGTGAAGGTTAGTTTTGCGTTTTTTTATATTTGGTGCGTGCATGCGAGTTTGTATAAATGTATGTATGTGTAGTTGTGAGTGAGTGTTAGGAATGCATGGGTGTGAGTGTGTATGTGTGGCCCCCAGCCCTCCTTCCTTCTAAAATGAATGCCTGCTGTTGACACCCAGGCTGTGCTCACTGGACTGGTCTTAGCCTAGCTTTTCCTGTTGTCACAGTTGGGTGCGAGCTCACCCTCAGGGAGGCTGCAAGGGGATGTGTGCTGGTCTCCCGGCTGAACTGCTATTGTGTCATGTCCCGGCTTGGGGTTTTGATTTCTTGGGCCAGTGGCAGCATTCAAGTGAGCACACAGCTTTCTCTTCTCTGCCTCATGGCCTAACTTCATGCAGCATCAGTTGCCTTTGCCTGGCGTGCTTTGGCTCCTTGTTCTTATCATTGGATGGTAACAAAAGCAACGGCGCTTTTATTGGGATGGGATGTCACATCCTGTCCATCATCGGCAGACGTTATATTGAGCGGCCTTAACCTTGAAATTATGGTTTTCACATAGGGGAAAAGGCACTTATACTTTATTATCCTACAATTTAGATACCAGCTAATGCACATACCACCCTTATGTAGGTGAAGTCACCTGACAGGGCAAAACCTAATCACTCTAGCAAAACCTGGGGGAAGGGAGAGGGACACACATAGCCCAAAATCCCCCCTGCCCAAACATACTGGGGTCCAACTGACTGATAGCAAACAACAAGAAAAGCCAAGAAGGTGGTCACCTCCTTTGTCCAATAGGCAGTGATTACCATGAAAGATTGTTAACAATGCTTTTTTAGTGCTGTTTGCTTTTCTAATTCTGACTTGTAAGGCACTGGAATATTACCATTGAAAATAAACATGCTCAGTTGTTAATTCACACATTTCCCAAGCAATGGGAAGTTTGAGATTGGACTATAAAAAAGTCTATAAAATGAAAGGGCCACCTAAGTATTTTTAGGTATGGAATCATTTCACTGATTTGTAGATCAGGGAAATGGCTATTGTGTGTGGAGTTATTTATTAGTTAACACCATCATTTTCAAAAGACAGGAAAATATCTTTGACTGTTTTGGCTGGTATGGCAACATAATAGGTGGAAGAGTTTTATGTTTTTTATAATTTTTTTACAATTGCTGTCAGAAAAAAAGGGCGAATTTGTGTGAGATTGACGGTAGACATTGTTGTGCTGTATAGAGACTGTCCTGATGACGGTTTCCCTCCAGGCTGAACTTATATTTTGATGAAAAAGCATTGTAATTCCTTGCATTTAAAAATATAATGAATTGGGGGTGGTTCAGGGTGAGGTTTTTAATTCAGAGAGTTTTTGAGTTTTGCATGTTATCTTTGCTTGCAATTGTTGAGCTTTGTAATGAAGGTGCCATTTTACCTTTCGTCTTGATGGTCAAAAGGTTATGTCCAAATTTCTTAGGCATCCAGGCTCTCTCAAGCTTTCAAATATCCTAGCATTCATCAGATTATAACCATGTTGAGTCGGTGCATCCATTACAAATGTCCTTTGTGAAAAAGCTCCAGCCTCAGTATCTGTCAGTGGCTTGAGGAGATGGGGCCTTTCAGCCATTCATGCTATATCCATACACTCAGAACAGTTGCATATCAGAATATTGATAGCAAAACTATTTTCTGACATAAGTATTGTGGCCTAAATATCGTTTACACAACTATCCCTCCCTTGGGAGTAGATTGTCTGCTACTCATTTCAGTAGGGTGAAACATTTGTAAACTATATTAAGAACTCAATAATTTTGTCAGATGATATTTATGGCCTTATTATGAGTACGGCATTCTCAGGACTGCCATACTTGTGGTAGCAGTCCGATGAACAACCCACTGCAGGATCTTTCTGGGCCAGCGGTCTGCAACCAGCTGCTTGAATATGCTGGCGGTGCAGCTGCCAGCACCGCCAAGCATATTACAAGTTGTCTTTTCACCGCCCTTTTCATGGCGATGAACTTCTTATGAAAAGGGTGGCTGAGAGGCAACTAAGGGGGCCCTAACAGGTCCCACTGCAAGATCTGTGCCTGGAGGTGCATGCAGGGGGTGGCACATATTCTGCCCCTCTGAAATTGCACCCCCATTCCTGCAAGATGTGTCATGCATGCCACACCATACAGGAACCATGCTGCAGGTGCTCTTACGGCGGTGGGCTTCATGTTAGGCTCTCCTATGAGCCCAACAGCCCACCGCCATAAGACCATCACAGCACCACACGCAAGCCATGGATTACACTCGTAACCTGGTGGGCGTGCACACTATGGGCTTGGCAGTACCCTGTTGGCGCGGCGGTGGAGGGCCAAGAGGAGGACACCCACACTCATAATAAGGCTCTTAGTCTACAATATTCTAGTTCTATCCATCCACCACAACCAACTCCGTACCTCATTGTACTGTGCGTATTAATTTTAAAAGTTCCCAAGCACAGGTCCATGAATTAACTATTAGAGACATGATGAGCTGTGGTCTCTCAAACACTCATGCACTATGAATCAAGGCTACATTATCAAAAGGAAAACACCAAACAGGTTTCGTGCCTTACAACAACTTTTGCCTCCTTAACTTTCATGCAGCCACCCTTTTATGACCACTGACAAAATATTTTCCCAAACGGAGAGTGTCACTTTTGAAAAATACCAGCCACGGCTTTGAGTTATCAGATACATGAGAATCTAGGGATTCCAATAAATCACAGAGCATCAAACCATCATTAGCCAAACGTGTCCATTTTGAAAGTGTCTCAGTTATAACATCTATTGGATTGGGAGTGTCAAAATTACACAATTTTCTCACAAAAATTATAAGAAATTATGTTAACTATTTCAAAAATCTTTTGCTGCTACCTCACTTGGAAGTTGAATGTGAGGACATACCTTACATTCCAAAGTCACTCGAAATATTGCCAGGCTAGTTTAAGGAGAAACTGTCTCCTACAAAACATTTTCTGCTGAAACCAGTCTTCCATGGCCCTAAATTATTTGAAACTTCACACCTGCAAAGTCTAATATCATGTCATGAAATTCATTAATTTTGCAACATTTCCCAAATGTAAAAATCAATTTGCTGGCCCTGCCCAGGAGTTAAACCAACAACTAGATGCATAAAGAGATATAGCCTTTCAGAATTCATGCAGTGTCCATCCTGCTGGAGGACTCTTGTACTGGTCATTGTGCTCTGTCTGTGGACACTCTGCAGTGCCTGACTGGTGGCTCTCATTAGCTAAAATCCATGAGACTGTTTCCCTTTCCAATCACACCTGAAGTAAGAATCCCCAAAATGGCATACACCATAACCTTCTCCCAATGGCTGTGGGGTGATCTGAGCAGAACTGAAAATAATACTTCCAACAACCCATGGATGAATGGAGCTGAACAATGGTAAGCAATGCCTGAAAGGTGATTACCAAATGGCCCCATCTCTCAAGTATTATTATTTATTTCTTACATGAGTTCTGCTTGGGGAAGATGAGAGCTCTGACCACTGACATCAGGTTTGTGTGGAAAAGGCCTCTTTATTGAAACAGGTGCACATTACAATTAACCTAGGCCTTTGCCTTACGAAACTACAACCTCACTATCCAAAGTTACAACCTATTGTACTCTACCACTCCTAATGTATCCCTTCCCCCTTCATAACAACCTAATACATCAACATTGTATGTGCTCAATGGCTGTTCAAATGTAAGAGATAACTCTAAAATCCCTTCCCTCTTTCCTACATCTATTAACCTGTTAGCCAACTAAGCTTAAAAGTCCTGTCAAGACTGGTCTTGAACTTGCCTACAAAACCCCCTTTCATCCTGAACTGCCACTGACAACAACAATAAACTTCGGTAAACCATGGCAACTTCTCAGCCAACCGCCACCTATAAAAAGGTGGGTGCTGACCCCCACTTTCCCCCGGGCTCCTTCTTACCTTTTTCTGCCTTCCTCCTGATGCAGGTGGTAAGTCCAAGGATTAACTAACCTTCAGTACCTTCTCCATGACCAGCTTAATCTGCAACAAGTAAAGCTCCATTCCAATGAATGATAAATGGACTCCATCACTGCAGAAGAACTCCTGATCCACATACCGGAGGTCTGAATGTTCCAACCTACCTATCCCTAAGTTCCTACAGAATAACAACACATCTTATTCAATTTCCTCGTTGCCCTACCTATAGCTGCCCTCCACCCTCTCCTAGGTACGAACTCCCTCCAGATCACATGGCAGCCGGCCCACAAAGCAAGTATCTCACCCAGGTCTGTCTTCATGCATTCTGTAGTGTAGTTCCTATTATCCCAATAGGCTCTGCGCATTGGAATAATATCTTCAATAGTATAGACCTAGGGCAGAGGTTAACTAGGTCTTCTACCGACGATATTAGACTTAAAGTTTTGTGTTTGCCAGCTAGCTCAGAGTTCACTAGAAACTTTCTCGAATAGGCAAGGAGGATTTTAACCTCCCTGGATAGACAAGAAGGGATTTAGTTTCTGACAACCATAGAACATGACAACTTTGCTCTCCCCTAATCAAGAGTGTATCTCTAGAGTCGTGTGAAAACAATAGACAACTTATTTTACTCAGTCAGTACGTGCATTCTTAGTTTCACCAGTTTGTAGAGAAATAAGAGATGGGCGTGGATCAATAAAAGATGTTATTTATTGATCAGTCTCTTTTCTCATACAAGAGAAATGAATCGCTATTATTGCAATACTTGTAGTTAAGTAAAGTGCATACAGTAGAGACAGAATTATAAAATAATACTGTAAAAGCATTGATATGGTTTCTGAGCCATATGATACTTTAAAATGGATAAAATAGATACATACATATATACATTTGACTAATCATACTCAACTGGTGCTTCTAACCACGCCTACCCCAGTGTACCTGACCTAAGCCTAATACGTGGGCGGGAGTAGATAAGTAGCAGTTTAAGTTAAGTTTGTTTTGCCAAGGGACTGATTCGAGAATTCTCTGCAAGGGGTTATTCAGTTCTGTACCTGAGATCTAGAATGATGGAGGGCTGGTATCTCTTATCCCAGGTCTTGATATTCCAGCTGCCTGCGAGGACTGCTTGGAAGCGCCGGAGCTGGATTTCTCGGCAGGAGAAAGGCAGCGTCTCGTTCTCAGCGCGTCAGGAAGGCGGGGCAGCGTCCGTGGGCTTCGCTCTCTGCTGGGCTCCTCAGCACGTCTCGCTGCTCCGATCTCGTCACCACTGCATGTGTTTGCTTAAGGCAATGTCGGTAATATTTATACCTGAAAGGTGCCGAGATTGACGTAAGGATGGACATATATACGTCAATAAGGATGTCATATGAACGGGCTCGTTCGCACATTCTTTGCTGAAGTTCTCGGTGAAATCAAAACAATGGCTATGGGAATTTCCCAGGTCGCTGTAGGTTTGATTTGTTTTGAGAACTCCGTATGCCTTATCAGGGGCTGGAGGAATATCGCTTGTCTAATTAGATGGCATGCGTTATGACCTAATCAGATAACGTGCTTCTGTGCCGTGGTGTGGCTTAATCAGATAACGTTTTTTGCACCGTTGGATGACTGCTAGTTAATTATTAACCAAACCAGGGTCAGGAATAGGGGAATCGATACAGTACCTATAGGAATACATCACACCCACTCCACGTAGACTATGTCCATATTTACAAATCTAGGCATAGTGAATATCAGTAGCGTTTGTGTATACCGTACCACCCCAAAATACATTTATATGCATTCCGAAAATTGGATTTTATAAAATATACGAAACACAATCACATGTACTGTCACGTATACTATAAGCACAAGCAGTCTAATAATGCTACTCATATGTTAAAAATTCAGCATAATCTAAATGCGAAAACCACACATGAAATGGCTCTTAATACAGAAAAAAGTGCGAGACCGTTTCATCACAATCATAAATTTATGTATAACAGTGCTAGCATAGCGAATGTCTTGTGACTACCTAAAAATAGAAATTTAGTTCTCTAAGAATAACGTCTACTTTAAGCAGAAGATAAGTGTCCCAAAAATCTTAAATATTGTCGAATTGGGGAAAAAGTTCTTGCAGTCTGAAAAAAAAATTATGAGAAAAAAATCTTTTCATATCGCTTTTCTTCAAAAAGTTGAAGGCCAAATTCAGCATGTAGGGAACTCCAAGTGCTAGTTTGCTCAAAGTTATTCCTGCTGCTCTGATGAAAACATCATATTATTTAGACTGTTGAAAAAACTGTCAACAGCTTCTTGCGTAAGTTCCACTAATTCGGAAAAGGTTGTTACCATGCATTCATGAGCCTGAGCATGTTTGCCTCCATTGATGTTTGGATCAGCATAGCTGACTGAAGGTCGTACCTGATCGATGCTGCTTTCATCTTGTACTTCACTACCCCTCAATCGTAGTGGTGAAGACTCCACGAATGCCGTCATCAGGATTGGTAGCCGCTGGGGACAGCACAATGCATGAGCCGTTACCGGACCCAACAAGGTGTCTGCGTCCATTGGCACATCCGATTGTAGTGCCAGACAGGTGTCCAACACGCATTCTTCGCCGCATAGCAAGCACCTTAATACAGGCATAACACAACGTTGCCACATTGGTCTAAATGAAAGAAACCAAGTCATGTTCAGGTCTCTGAGCCGGGATAGTCCAAGGATTTTAGTTTCCCGGTAGCCAATGGCTAGGATCATTTCTTCCCTTGTCGCAGGTGTTTTGTCTGTGACATGGTTTGCCATAGTGAAATAACAGGATCAAAAATAGAATACCCGCTACTAGTCCCAAAAGGAGTGGAAGTCCGCCAAAAATGGAATGGACAAAGTCTGGAAAAATACCCAGGATGGCTTTGAATGGAGTTAAAGCACCCGAAAACACTGCTTTAAATACACTGGAGATACCATTGGTATCAGAAATATTTAAGATTTCGTTCAGTATTTCTGCGAAATGTATGGGGGAATTAGTTGATAACAATGAATGAATCTCTTCTGTTGTCCTTGCAACTTGGAGATCATACGTTTCTTTTGATGACGTGAGCCTTGCCTTTATTGCTGACACATTTGTGTGTATAGGGCAAGTTCCATATTGACTTAATGTATCCTTTACCCAACCTTTCATACTGGCCTGCCTGTATATATTTTTGGCAGAATTGAAACTGGAAAGTAGTTATCGGAATATTTATTATCCCATGTATTATCCATTCAATGACAGGTCGTTCTGACATTGTCAATGGTAATCTCTCAAGTTTTTCAATGCTCAGAATTGTATAGTCAGCACCCTTCTGTGCCAAACTGATTTGTTTATCAGTGAGGTTAAAGATATTAAATAATGATGTTGTGTTGATTAAAAGCCAAGGCACATAGCCAGAACGCAAATTTTGTAACGTCCAGCCAAGCTGTACAATAGAACGCAATTGGGACTGACCGTGTTGGAACATCAGTAAGTCTTGCGATATTATATCGATTGCTGAAGACGCAATGCTGTCCAGAGAATATATTCTGGAGGACAGAGTCATCAACCCATTGTCCACCACAGAAAGTGATTTTTCCAAATTAATACGGTCAATTTCCCGTATTTTTTATGCTGTCTCAATTTGAGTTACTTTCCAGACTTCGTTATAAGCTGCTTATATAGAGGCCGCTATGAAACGTTTTTGACGCTGTTTGCGTGGTCCCAATATGAAATCACGCAAGTCAGCACCTTCTGTAAGTAAAGTTAGGTGTTGCTTAATTTCAGCCAGTGTGGACGTTTGTAGCCATTGAAGGCAGAGCTTGCCCACGCTGTAGGTTGTTACTATCCCTGGATGTTGTCTTTGGGAATATCTAGGGTCTGGCCTAGTCAATGTGAACCCCTGTTCTTTGTTCAGGAATCTGTCTTGACAGTTATTTGTATCTGTGGGCCAGATCTACCATTTTTTTCCATTCAGGATGTGTTCTGTTTTGGTTTAATATATGGTTTACGTCTATCTCAACATCTATAGAGCTATTACTGTTCACTGTTGGCTTTGGAATAGACGTTTTGTTCAAATCTTTGATTTTGGCTAAGCCAAGACAGGTAGTTTGTTGAATAGTGTCGTTCAAAAATATAACTTGTTCTGGGATCATGCAGGCTCTAAACAATGATTCTATACCTTGTACTTGCCAATCTCTTGTACCCCAAACAGTTTTTGCTTCAATATTATTGTTCCAGAAATCAAACCCAAATGTATTCATTTGTTCAAAGAATGAATCGGAATATATCAATTTTGTGTTTGTAAGCATGGTCTTCATACCTGTCTTATTTGACAATTTGAAATAAAATGTTTCTGCATTACTTGTGTTAAACCCTGAAAAGTATGAATATTTATCATAAAATGTTTTGAGCTATCTTTTGGAGGAGTAGCACAATGTTCCCATTGGTTATAATTTAAAACATTTCTAGGTTGAGCAGATTTATGTAGATAATGGTTACCATAATGGTTGTAGCAGAACATCTGATCATAATTAGACGAACCCTGCAAATAATCATGTTCTGTGAATTTAGCAGACATCACAAGATCAGACATCATATCATTAATACTTTCAAAGTCCCAATCATCCGCAAATGAGCTTGGTTTTACAAAGTCACTCAATGAGATCTTGAATTGGTGTGGATACTTCAGGATTTCAACCGGACCATATATTTCATAATCAGTTTTGTCCCATGCTACACCGCCTGGTATAGGATTGGCTGTGAAGTTTACTGAAGAAAGTTCTCTTTTCTCGATGTGTGAAGATGTGTGTGGTTTAAGGACCAAGTTGATTTTCTGGCTTGCTGTGTCCATTTTAGCATATTTTCCTTCAATGAAATGTCCCAAACATAGTACTAAGATGAGCCAAAGAATGAGGGTAAATGCACCGAAGGCCACCCAAAATTCAATCCATGGAGAGATCAGATAGGTTTCTTTCAGCTGTTGAAAAAGTTCCTTAGCTTTGTCTTTAAAAGTTTTTGTTGATGGCTGTTTCTTTGTTTCACTCAGGTCTTCAGATGAATCATCGAAGTTTATGAAGTAGCCGGATGCTGTTCTGTCAATTGTTCCAATTGCTTTTGGATTTTGCTTTCTTTCATTAGCAAAGTCTGCAGTTACATCATCATAGGTTGTTGTTTCTTGATGAAAAGTTTTAATTTGGGTTTTAAGAGGTTCAAGTTCCATTGCTTTGTTGCATAGTCCTTGTTGATTCACTGAGATTTCCCAAATGTGATCAGTCTTCCAGTTTGAGCCTCTGTATTCGTAGCAAACATTGGTGTTCTGCTACTTCTTGGGAGTCCACTTGGCCTACTGTTTGTTATTGGCCACATGATTGTGGTTTAACCAGGTCGATGGATACAACTCGGTTCTCCTTTTTACCAGCAAGGGGCGGTAGTACTACTGATCTTGTCCCGTTGACAGACAAGACAGGAACTGCTTTTCTGTAAGAAGGCCCAAATTCCTTCTTTACCGCGATCTTCTCTCTGACTAGATCCCCGACTTTTGGAATCCAGACAGGCCTTGCTGGGACAGGTGGTTTCTCTTCAGTGGTTGTTGGCTGTTGTTTCAACTTTATGTTGCTCAGGTCTTTTCTTGTTTCATTTAAGTCCTGTAAAATAGCCAAACGATCTTTGATATCAAAGCTTTTGTCTTTAACCACTGAAGTCTGACTATCAAGATCTTGGATCATCATTCTAGTCCCGAACAATAGTTCGTACGGACTGAACCCTTTCAGAGAATTCCTTGGCAGGTTATTTAGACTACGTTGGACACTTATTAGATGTTTGACCCACCCAGTACCCGAACCTAATACCTTTTCCGTTATAGATTGCTTTATGTCTTGGTTTTTTCTTTACACCATCCCGTATCCCTCAGGAAGGAAGTGAGAAGAGTCCCGCTATGCTATGCTCATTTGGCCATGCTTCCCCATAAGCTTGAAGGCTAAAAGGAATACATTAGTCAAAACGTAGCATGCTCCTAGCGTATATGCCATTATAGACTCGCAAATCCTTTTATAACAGTCCAGACGCCAGCCGAGCGCTGGGGTCTACATTATAAGTGAAAATTAGTCTTTTATGTTAATATAACGCTTTCTTTTTTTTTTTCGATGGGGGCTTTCTTATTGTTGTTGTTTATCTGGAGTGAAATGCCATGGCAATAGTCCTCCCCGCTCGCCACTGCGATCTCTATTGCAGTCTGGGCAGTTTTTTACAAAAATGTGATGATGCAGACTCATGCCTGGCCACCAGTACACTGATTGTAATTCTTCCAGAGAATCTTTTAGCTTAAGGTGTCTGAGACCCTCACCCATATGTGCGTCTGCTATTAACAAGCCTCTCCTGTCCGTGTTTGGAATCACTCTATCCCCCACTCCAGGGATTCGAGCAAAAGGGACTGAGTTTGCATCGATTATGTATGTATAATTGAGTGGATAATTGATCGGTAGTGCTGAACAGTCGCCTTTTGATGACGTTTTCACCGCCAGCACAGTTTCACCGTCAATGTATTTTACTGCACGCTTCTTTGTAGCTACGGAAGCCGATTTAGTTGCTCCCGCTGTGGCTGTCTCAGCCAATGAATTCCCTGCAACGTGAACGCCATCACGCTGATGACTCAGTGAATGTATCACGTGAGTTTTTGGTAGTTCTTTCTGTAAAAGAACTACTTGTTCCCAAAGCACTTTTTGCTTTATTGTTGCACCTGTGTCATCTTTGTAACCGTTTTGAATCCATTTCTTCAAATCGTTATTGTATGTTTTGACGCAGTAATACGAATCGCACACAATAAGTGTCGGGAATTCGCGATCGGCATTATCTAGCGCCATTTTTAATGAAATTATTTCCGTTTGTTGTTCTGAATTATTTTCCACTGAGTGTGTTTTTGTAAGTAGAGGTCTTAATTTACCTCTGCGCCACACTTCTTTTACAATTTCACATGTGGCCTTGTAAGCCAGCTCTCCCCAAACTGAGGGTTGAGCATGCCCGTTTGTATGTATTACACAGGCGTACTGTCGTAAAGGCAGAATGTCGATTGGCAGAGGGTATTCTTTCTCATATTCTAGATATTTTAATTCTTTCATTTCCGGGTCAAAATAGTAATTTACTTTGTCTGTAGCAACAGAATTTACCCATTGTATCCATTCTGGATTTAGTGCAGTTGTCGGTAAATTACATGGTGTTGTTAATGCCTCAAAAGCTGATTCTGCTGTTCTGACTGTAACCTGTCTACCGTCTGCTTGGTATTTTTCTTTTCCTACAGCTGTTTGAACCGCATGAACAATGTTTTCCTTAATGCTGAACCTTTTTTCAGCTTCTGTGTACAAATGTGATTTGTATGCTATTGGTACCTTCTCTCCCTCATTAGAGGTCAGGTATGTTAATCCGCATCTTCCTGGGATGACTCGAATCACAAGGTTGCGTGTGTTGTCACGTGTTTGTAATTTTGTTTTAATTAACATGTCTGTTTGTAAAGATCTCAAAATTTCTGTGTGTTTTTGAGTCCAATTGATTCTTTTAAAATCTGGTTTTATTAGATCATAAAGGGGTTTGACCCTTTCTGCATAATTTATAATATAAGTTCTTCCGAAATTCAGGAAGCCTAGAATTGATTGTAGGTTTTTTAGTGTTCTGGGTGCTTGGATTACAGCACATTTCTCTAGGAAATTGTCAGCCAGGCTTTTGCCTTCACTTGATAGTTCATATCCTAAAAACAGGACTGTTAGATGGGCATTTCTTGACTTTTTAAAGTTAAATTTGTAACCCTCTGCTGCGAACCCAAGTATTATGGTGTTCACTCTCTTCAAGTGAGTATCCAAGTCATCGTCTGTTAGATAGATGTCGTCGACATAAGATAATGCCTCGTCATCATAGGTTTGTAGTAACTCTGTTACCCTCGCTGAGAATAACCCTGGGCTGTTCTTGAACCCCTGGGGCAAACGACAGAAATTCTTTTGCGTGCCATTTATTGAGAACGCCGTCAAATATCTGCTCTCTGGTGCTATATTTTGACAAAAGAAACCGTTAGAAATGTCTAAGGTTGTTTTGTATTTTTTGCGCACTGTTATTCATTAGTGCAGCACTGTGCGAGTTTTGTACTGCAAATGTTTTGCAACATGAGTTAAGGTGTCTGTAGTCCAAAACAAGACGATATGAATTGTCTGGCTTGGAGACAGGAAACAAAGGGTTGTTCATTTGTGAGGTGCAAGTTTCAATCACCCCCTGGTATTCAAGTTGATCTAGGATCTCTTTTACCTGTTTTTTAGCTTCTTGCTTAATCGGGTACTGCCTCTGTGCAGTAGGTTGTGATTTTAACTGGATTTTGTAAGGAGGAGAGTCCTCATCCCATCCCACATGATTTTTATATAAGGCAGGGGCTTGAGCTACTGCCCACTTTCTTGCAAGTGTATATTTTTTATGAATTGGAATATGGTTTGAGAAGGCAGGCATAATTATTTCTTCGCCATGTGGGCACTCCCTGACAAACTCTGGAGTCCAGTCTTGTTCAGCTAGAAGGATGTCATAGCCCTTGGACAGATTGTCCCAAAATAGTCCCCTTATTTTTCTAGTCTTATCCCCCTCTATACGCAATGTTATTTCATATATTTTATGAGGTTTGCTAACTCTGGTATCTGCAGTTTCCACCTGATTGTATTCATTCGTGTCCACTGTCTCCAGATGATTCATAAGGACTTTGCGAGCTATGCTCACTTCTGCTGCGCTGTCTAGCATTGTCTGAGCCCATTCTCAGTTTTTCAGCTGTGTCCTCAGTATTCTCGGCATTGTTGATTACTTTAATACTGGCTACCTTCTTTTTTGGAAATTGTAATTTTTGATTCAGATGAGCAGGTTCTTTGTCTTTGGACTTGACGTGCTCTTCCCTTTGTTCTGATCGTCCTCTTCTTTCCGATTTCTGCGAGGAAGTCTGAAAAGATTTAGAGGGACGTGTATCAATATCTTGATATCTATCAGGTTTCTTTATATTATCCCTATTTCTAAGGTTGTATTTTTTCACAGAGGGCTCCCGTTGGGGAGACTTGCGTCCTTGGTCGGGAGATCTTTCTCTCTGCCAAGGAGACTTTCCTCTGGACTGGAATCTTTTTTCTTTAGGATTGGATTGTTTATTTCCATCCCAGCTCTTTTTTTGATTGTTTAAATTATTTTTTATAAATACCTTTTCAGGACTTTCAACTAGTTGGGGTTTCACTGGTATTCCACCCAAACTATCTCTTCCTAGTTCTTCATAGGATTTTTCTATGATTCTGGCAATTTCAGATGGTTGGTCTGCTATATTTGTCTCTTTTAACCTCTGGCGAATCGCCACATTTGCTGCTTCTCCCTTTATGTTGGCTAATAATATTGCCGAGACCTGCTTGAAATCTTTCAGTAGTTTCATACCGAGAGTTAAAGCGGGTTCTGGACCGTATTCATCTTGAATCTGTTTTAGCACATCTGGTATTACTGACATGGATGGTACACCATGTGTTTTTGTGTAAATGGAAGCAAAGACTGTTCCCCAAGTGTCACAGTCCTCCACATGTGGTGCGATTCCCATTGGGAGACAGATAGTCAGAATCCTATGTTTCTCAACAGGGGTGGTATCTGGAAACACCGCCTCTATTTGAGTGATTTTTTGTGCTAGCCAGAAAGGAATTTGTTCCCGTTTTGCGGGTACTTTACCTAGACAGGAGACTGTATGTTCTGAGGTGTAATTTTATTTGTGTTCCCCTGATGAGTGGTCAGCTGCGGAATTTTAATTGCTGGTTGGATTGTTGAAGTCCGCATTACATATTGGACTAATTGTCTATGTATTTTTATTAATTGTTTTAGCTGTGCTAAAAGCTCTGGTGCAGGCATTTCTTCAATGTCTGGATGTGGTGTATATCCGGCTAGGACCGGCCACGTTGCTCCTGGTCTACCTAGTGGACCGAGCCAGGTGATGTGATTATTATGTTTTAGGGCGCCATGAAACAAGAGCAGGTGCTCTTGGAATTTGAGTGGTATTTCCACTTCCTCGAAAGGAGTGTACTCACTAGGAGGTTCCTCTATTTTGTAATAGTGAAAGTCCTTTGTTACAGCGTTTGCTGCTGGAAAGTTTATCCATGAATAGAATACCTCTGTCTGCCGATATTCGTGTGCCTCAATTACGAATATGACTGTACCACCTCTTGGTGTCAGTCCATTTTCTATAAGTTTTAAGGTTATAGATTTCCTTATGTTGACCGGGATGAGTATTGCATTTGGGTCATTTTCCAGCAGAGTATTGTCTGCTTCTAGGAGTTCAGCTGCTAGTCTAACTGTCTCCCTTTCTTCTTCAGTTTCTGACATACTATTGTCAAGAAGGTTATTCTGTTTGTTTGCAGATCAGGTTTCTATGGAAACAAAGATTAGATGCACAATATTTTGGAACAGTGTATCCTTCAACGTTGAATAAACCAAGAACCATACATAGGAGTCTCCTCCTGCGAGGTTTGGCGGATATGACCTTTCACCCACTCCAGACGTCTTTGGAGTATTATGGGAAAAAAGGGGTCTGTGTGAAAAAGCACGACTGAGTTACTCTAATGTCTTGCGTTAGTTTTATCGCCTATCCAAACGTTTGGGCGCCATGTAGTGTAGTTCCTATTATCCCAATAGGCTCTGCGCATTGGAATAATATCTTCAATAGTATAGACCTAGGGCAGAGGTTAACTAGGTCTTCTACCTACGATATTAGACTTAAAGTTTTGTGTTTGCCAGCTAGCTCAGAGTTCACTAGAAACTTTCTCGAATAGGCAAGGAGGATTTTAACCTCCCTGGATAGACAAGAAGGGATTTAGTTTCTGACAACCATAGAACATGACAACTTTGCTCTCCCCTAATCAAGAGTGTATCTCTAGAGTCGTGTGAAAACAATAGACAACTTATTTTACTCAGTCAGTACGTGCATTCTTAGTTTCACCAGTTTGTAGAGAAATAAGAGATGGGTGTGGTTCAATAAAAGATGTTATTTATTGATCAGTCTCTTTTCTCATACAAGAGAAATGAATCGCTATTATTGCAATACTTGTAGTTAAGTAAAGTGCATACAGTAGAGACAGAATTATAAAATAATACTGTAAAAGCATTGATATGGTTTCTGAGCCATATGATACTTTAAAATGGATAAAATAGATACATACATATATACATTTGACTAATCATACTCAACTGGTGCTTCTAACCATGCCTACCCCAGTGTACCTGACCTAAGCCTAATACGTGGGCGGGAGTAGATAAGTAGCAGTTTAAGTTAAGTTTGTTTTGCCAAGGGACTGATTCGAGAATTCTCTGCAAGGGGTTATTCAGTTCTGTACCTGAGATCTAGAATGATGGAGGGCTGGTATCTCTTATCCCAGGTCTTGATATTCCAGCTGCCTGCGAGGGCTGCTTGGAAGCGCCGGAGCTGGATTTCTCGGCAGGAGAAAGGCAGCGTCTCGTTCTCAGCGCGTCAGGAAGGCGGGGCAGCGTCTGTGGGCTTCGCTCTCTGCTGGGCTCCTCAGCACGTCTCGCTGCTCCGATCTCGTCACCACCGCATGTGTTTGCTTAAGGCAATGTCGGTAATATTTATACCTGAAAGGTGCCGAGATTGACGTAAGGATGGACATATATACGTCAATAAGGATGTCATATGAACGGGCTCGTTCGCACATTCTTTGCTGAAGTTCTCGGTGAAATCAAAACAATGGCTATGGGAATTTCCCAGGTCGCTGTAGGTTTGATTTGTTTTGAGAACTCCGTATGCCTTATCAGGGTCTGGAGGAATATCGCTTGTCTAATTAGATGGCATGCGTTATGACCTAATCAGATAACGCGCTTCTGTGCCGTGGTGTGGCTTAATCAGATAACGTTTTTTGCACCGTTGGATGCCTGCTAGTTAATTATTAACCAAACCAGGGTCAGGAATAGGGGAATCGATACAGTACCTATAGGAATACATCACAATTCTATCAGAGCCTAACCTTTCTGTACCACCAAGTCGTTTTCACCTAGATGAATCAACAGAATGTCTGGGCAATGCCACTCCTGCCCTGAGTTTGTGCAAACAAGTAAGAAGCTCTCCCCATACCACTTAATACCACATAAGGATGCACCAAAACCCAAAATTTGTCCCCTGCCCAGATGACCTTGTGTACCGTCCCACCCATTACACAAAGGAATGTCCTACAATCCATTTCTGCAACCCTGCTGCCTAGGGGCCAGACAAAATATGACAATCCGTTCTGTAATTTATTAAAAACTTTCCCTCCCCCTGACATAGTGCCTAAAGCAGTTTGATGACCACTTGCCTACATGCATGATATATTCTGGCTCCCAATCCCGACTTCGTGCTTTGGTAGCCATGCCTATGAGAAAGGAATGGGCACCATATCCAAATGGATCTACCCTGACCAATCTTGGCACCTTGCGCCTCACTGACAGCAACTAGAATGGAGTGACAGGCAGACACTCGTGATATCTGCATACTTCCTCTCATATGACCCCTCTACCAATGTTAGCCCTAAACACTTCTAACACTGAAAGGTCCACAAGAACATTCAGGACTTGAGTGGTGAAAATAGTGCCAACTCACTCTTCGATGTACACACTACTGAAAGAGCGCTCATCACCTGACCAAAAATGTCTAATGTCAGGGAATTCTCTTGGAACAACAGCACCCTTTCCCTCTAACCCATTCTTCTAAAATATGTTCACCTAGCTTGCATGATGATAGAGAGTACCCACAAAGAAGTTTACCCATGAAAGCTAGGTTCATACATTTTTCTGCAATAGTCACCCTGGACTCTCATTGTTGTATAAGAAACATCATGAATTGCACTACGTCATCTGTCCTAAGCCAGCTCTCCTGTCTCCCCCTAGCTCCTCTGTCTAAAAATTCAGACCAAGCCTGAGTTTAACCTCTTCATGTCGATGGTGCTATAGAACCTAATACCAGCTGAAGCATCCTTTCTCTCCTACAGACCAGAGTTCCTACAGCATCTGGGTCTGGCCAGCCAATGGAATATCTTCCACTTCGAATTAAACAAAGCATCTGATATGTAATTGTCCACACCTGGCATGTGTTGGATCCTAAATATTATGTCACAATATAGGCATTGAATATCAAAAACCCTCAATAATTTCAACAACTGGGTATCCTTCACTCACTATCTATTGACAACCTGTACCACAGACATGTTGTCCACCCTGAAAGGTACATTTTTGTGAGACAGCTGATCCCCCAGAGCTCCAGTGCTATAACTAGGGGGAAGAATTCCAGAAATGCAATACTACAGCCCCCTTATTTCCACTGCTGCAGCCATTCTTCTGTGCACCAATGCCCTTGCCAAAAGATGCCAAAACCTGCACCCCCTGCTGCGTCAGAAATGAGCTGGGCATCCCATTCTACATCTTCTAAGGCTGCTATTGCGATCCCATTAAATGAGTGTAGGAATGACCCCACATGCATACATTCTCTTTAACACCTGCTGAAAACCTGATGTGATGATGGGAGAGTGTGCAACCTGATAGTATCCTCTCTGCGCAGACCAATCGATCTCAATACCCAAAAAAGACAAGACAGTGCTGGGACCTATTGTCTTCTTTGGTGCTAAAGGCATGCCTATGTAATCCATGAGCACCTTGATACTGTCCAGAGCACACTGGCAGTCAGCAGAACTGGGCCTCCCTATGAAGAAGAAATCATCTAAGTAGTGGGTTCCCACATCATTGCTGTTGGACCATGTGAACATCTACTGAAGAAAGGAACTGGAGCACTTGAAAAGAGAACAGGAGATCAAGCCAACTATTCGCAAAACTTCATCAACGTTCCCACTACCCTCAAACTGCATGCCCAGCAGGTGAAAATCAGCACAGTGTACAGGCAGCAAACGGACAACCAAATTAATGTTGCTCTTAGCCATAAGCATCCCCTGTTCTGCTCAAGTCATTAATGCTAAGGCCACTTCCGTGGATTATTATCTGACTGAAAATTGTTCCGTGGGTATATAGTCATTCACTGACTGGCCCTCCTGCCAGGAGAGATGTTGAATGAGATGGAATGGACCTTGCTCTTTTTTGAGTACCACCCTGATTGGTGACCCGATTAAGTGGTCCATCTGTGACTTATCAAACGGCCCACCATTCTCCCTTCTCTGCTCTCCTTTCTCAGTTTTCCCATCACAATTTGTTTGTGCTCTGATGCTGATTTCAAATTGGTCGCCCAGTACAGCCGTTTCGGGTGCTCATATCCCAACCTAAAACCTTTCCTAAAATCTTCCAGCAACAACTCAGCCACACCATGCTTAGCGAAATGAGTGAGCCAACCAGCTAGCCTGTCCAATTTAATAGGTGTATAAGCCTTCCCTGCAGATTCTTGTCCCCTTCGTCCCTCTTTGTATGTGTTACCCTCCCCATATTGCTACTCCCATGGTGTTGACTTACCCTACACCCTGTTGCTCTCCATACCCCCCTGCATCTGGGATCTCCACCAAACTAGTTAATCAGGGGATGCTTGCCAGTACATTTTGAACACTCGTGGTGGCATTTGCAGAATTCCCTCATACAGACTCCCTTATTTAATCCCAACATGTACCAAAATGGTTAATTAGACCCTTGCTTGACACTCTCACTCCTGCCCGGGTGGGATGACCCTGAAAGGGCCGATATGTGATTGGCAAAGCCATGGCTGTAAATAGCAACTTTCCAAACTTTGTCGGGCCCATTGTATGCTGCCAGAGATCTGGGTCGAGTTCCCTCCACTGTGCTTCTGGGTCAACCGCCATGCGGACCCGGAACTTCTCGTCATATTGTACCTAGGCACACCCTCCATAATTCAACTGTGCCTTCCTTATCACATCCATGTATTTGAAAAGAGCTACAGACCTTTCTGAGTGCTGCTCACAGTAGACCTATTAGGAAAGCAGCAGTCCAATTTTCAATGGTTGACAGTACTCTTAGTCTTTTGGAAAGCTCTAGCTCCTCCTCTTTTGATTCCTCTTTAGGATCTTCAACATTTCTGCGTATTCGCCCATCAAAGTCTTCTTTTTCATTGTGAGCATGAGGTGCGCCCCTAGTAGTTTAGATGTGCCCATGTAAGACATTTTTTAAGCTTCACTTCCATACTCTCCATCTTGTGTCTTTGAGGAATCCTGTTGTCCCTCGCTTCTCAACCCTGACCCGAGCTGACTCCTACCTCCTCCTTACTAGCCTCCTGGCCTGTTTGCCCTGCGGATGTTCCTTCGTTTTTGCCTTTCTGCCTAACCCTGCAGGTGTTTGTTCCACTAAACTGTCATGTGTGTGTACTTCAGCATCCTTTATGTAGAGACACTTCTGGAGGCGGACCTCCCCACTCTCCTGAGGCTCCTTCACCTCCATACCCATGGATACCATGCAAGAGGGGTAAGCACTGCTATGCAACACCTTACCTGGTGCAAAGGTCGATACTCTCTCAGGAGTCCACTGCTTCACTACCCTCTCTAGACACCAGGCTCCGCTCTGACCTTCCTGATTTTACCGGGTGCCATGCTCCTGCAAAAAGCTAGTGGCAGAGTGATTAGAAGGGTCCCCACCATCCCCTTTTTTCCACTATACAGCCTTTTCTGCCCCAACTTAATCTTTGTCCCTCAAATCCACTTCCTCCAAGATTTGACTGTCCTCAACCTCTTAGTCAAGCAAAGTCTGCTGGCTTGTATATAACAAATCCATATCCTGTGCATCCCCCTTCACAGGGTTCCGTAATCATAATCCTTGTTGCCCATAAGCATCCATACTCAACTTACATGAGCGGGCCACACCTCACCCTCCCCACCGGTCTAAAGATGCAGGGCGCACTGTCCTATGATCTCCTGACCTGGAGCTGCACTCAACCCTTCCAGGTGTTGCACTGCCGAGGGTACACCAAACCTTCTTGGGGCATTGGTGTCACTGTCCATTGCCGCCCTCCAACTGGCAGCCCGGGACCACGCTTTCCTTTCACCTTGTGCTCGATAAGCCGCACAAGGCTCTCCCAAGTCAGGCTCATTTTGACTTGTGCCGACCTGTAAAAAAGAGGAAGACAGGCCCAGTGTGCTGTGTAAATAACATGCTCGCTGCACTCCTTTCTCTTGACCCTCTGATTCTGCTGCTAACCCACTCACTCCCTGGCACAGCTCCAGTAACAACTGGGACCGTTGGCTTAACTGGGGTGTCCTCTAGATGTGGTCCTGTACCCCTGCGAAGTGCCCAACTTACAATATACTGTAATGGGGAGGTCCTTACCACCCAGGCATCACTCAAACTTTCTGTTAGGGGCTACAGTTCTACTGTCCCCACTATCTCTAACCCCTATTCATCATACTTGCTCCACTTTCAGCAAGCGCAGGACAAAGATTCTGCAACAGTTCCTATCTGTACCCCCCGTGGCTCCCTGCCCGCCAATATTTCAGCTGATGGGGCCCTGACTCTCCTCGCTCCTGTACAGCCAATAGGGCCATGTCCAACCATGTTGAGCCATCCCACTGAATAGTGTTCCACCTGGTAGAGTGAGGGGCCCCAATCCCTTGCTCATACTCATTATCTGGTGTCTGGACATGATGCTCACACAGGAGCTCATTGAACACCTTCCTAAAATGTACTGTGTCCTCAGGGACACTTGCCCCCAGGCCCTCCTGGCCTGCTCCCTCCTCCCTCTCTGCTGCCACAGGGCCCTTGGCATGCTCAACAGCCCCCGCCAGACGTTCATTGTGTCACCTGAAGCCTCACGAGGATGTACCGTATGTTGGGTCCAACCTTTACTAATGGCCTGGGCCACGCCACCCCACATTCGGCCTCGACCTCTCCCATGAATAACACATGATGAACCTGCCCCTGGCTAACGGACGTGCCTATGCTGAGACCCATTGCGCCCCACACGAGCCCTGGGGAAGCGACCTCGCCCTTGTTAGCCTGCCCTTTACATGGGTCCACTCTCCATGTTCCCTCACCTGTCATTGATTTTCCTGCACCAGGGTCCAGCATGGTTGTGAACAGGCCAGCACTGCTGATGCGGCCCGTCTCGCTACCTCCCTACTAGAGCGACTGCTATTCAGCGGCGCCCATCGTGCCAACTGATCTAGACATCCTGCAGATTCCAGGAGCTGCATCGCCTGCACCACCATCTCGTCCGGGGAAGCTCCCACCGACGCCATTTTAGTAAGTGCTATTGTTAATTAATGGAACCTGCAGATGTAGTAATGTCATTAAACTGCTCAGACTGCTAAACATGCTTCACTGGAATAAACTACCCTCCCAGCCACCGTGTCATCTGAAAATGGTGGATGGCACACAAAATGCCTGGTTTTATAACCTTGGACTACCAAGTAGCTCAAAAGAAGCCCAAATCCCTGAGCAATCGTCCAACTGCTCCACTTCCTCAAAATACCCAGGGGCAGACCTCACTCTGGTTGGCTGCCCCCCAAATCCTCCTTGGCAGCTTAAGTTATCTATAGATAGACCTAAACGCTACAGTGCTACCATCTCCTTTAACCTGTTTATACCGTGCATATATTATATTGAAACTTCAGCAGGATTTACATTTTACTAGAATGATAATGGTTACTGTATTCAATGTATTTTTGTAAATATTTTGTTTACAATGCTATGATTGTTCCATGTGTGTTTCTAACAAACAATATAATTATTCTGTAATTGAGGTAAGTAAATCATCATATTATTTTTCAAACTTTTCTAGGGAAAGGAGATGTGTTCGGAGACGTATTTTGGAAAGAAACCACCCTTGCTCACGCATGCGCTAATGTTCGAGCGCTGACTTACTGTGATTTACACATCATTAAACGAGAAGCCTTGCTTAAGGTGCTGGACTTTTACACAGCATTTGCAAACTCATTTTCAAGGAATCTGACACTCACCTGCAATCTAAGAAAGAGGGTAAGCATATTGCATCATATTTTCGTGCCTTTCTTTTAAATCATGCTTTTTATTTCTTTTGCAAGCACAAGTAGACATGGCTCCAGACTTCCAAATGGACTGGGTGCGCATGCATGTATTGACGATTTGTGCATACTGGACACTCACTAAGAATACAGACAAGAACTTTAATCAAAGAAAAGAGCACTTTTCCCCTGGGAGGACCAGCATTTTAAGACACATGTATTTTCTTCCGATAAAGGGTAGGATTCAGGGACACAACTAGTTCCAAACTTCAGGGGGGAGGGTGGGGGGTGGGGGGAGGGTAGAACTCCCAGCCCGGCCAGCTCAAGCGCTGGTGACGGCCGTTACGGCAGTCTTTTTTGGCGCTTTCCCCTGCCATATCCTTCTTCTCAATGAATTCCCTCATTACCACTCTCTAACAGTGCACCTCGTCTCTCCATAGACTCTCTCTGATGTACATTTAATTATTTTATGGTGCTACTCACAGTTCACTCACACTCAGTTCTGTGATCTGCATGATACACATGCTTAAGCTACTTTACTAAGAGCCAAAACTGCAACTAGACAAACTTCTGAACTCTCACTAGTAGGAAAATTGATATTTTTATTATTGCCTTAAAACTACCTGACGCACAACGAAGTTCATGTGCTTTAAAACCCAAACTTGTTTTTAAAAACAGCGCGCTATACCAAAGGCAATGCCAGGTGGGGCTGCACCAGTCACACCAACCAAAACCCAGCCCAGCAATGTGGCAGGAAAAGCATTTCCAGAAATTGGGTGAGAGCTAGCCTCATACTCATTATATGTTGATAAAAATCTATGTAAGAGGTGGGGTGTGATACTTTCCCCAAATTCCAGCATGCAAAAAAGTTAACAGATTTCTTGGTGATGATTTAAGGGAAAGTAGACTCCTCCCCTGAGAATGTTTTGAAACTTTTGGGATCAAATTTGCTAGAACGCCACAGACCCTTACGGCAATCATTAAATATTCCTGTACTTTCATCGTGCACCAGGGAAGCCTTGCCTTTCTAGGATTATATCTCGTTGTTTTTCAAATGTCTAAAGTCAAAAATTACTTCCACTATACCAAGGTCATCATTTTTTCATGGGTGAACCCCGTATGCCAAGACGTACATTCAGTATGACAGTGCCAGAAATTTACCATGGATACTTCAGCCACAGCCATGGGTACCGCTAAAAATCCCCCCTGGTATACAAGGGTCAGCATTTTACCATTGACACCCCCTACAAAACGAGTACAGGATATCCCATGACCAGAGTTACCTCAATTATCACTTCATGTCAGGGCCTTCGGCCAGGAGTGGTGGCGTGTGTTCTGTTTCTCTGCTTCTGGGTATGGCTTTCTCAGTTGGTCAGTTCGGGTCCCCACAGCCAATGATGATGTCTTAATTGAAGTTTGTTAGGGCCTGCAGTTTGGCATAGTCTGTTAGTGCCCTTGCCCCTAAGACAATAATAACCTCCAGTATGCCAGACCAGCAGCACACTTGCATGCATAACACACATACGGTGACACACACACACATCCTCTCACACACACATTCTCACTATGGGCCATATGTATCAAGCCTTTTGTGATTCGCAAAGGCCGAAATTCGCAGAATTTCGGCCTTTGCGAATCGCAAACGGCCTTTTTGCATGTTTTGGGATGTATGAAACATTCCCAAAATAAGGAATTGCAAACTTGTGCGATTCCTTATTTTTCCATAGCATTTAGGGAATCGCAATTTTGCGATTCCTTAAATGCTATGTATGTAGCATTTTTGGCTTGCGAATTGGGGTTAAGAATTCGCAAATTACCACCAACTTGTAGTTGATGGTAACTTGCGAATTCTTCCAAAAATGCACAATTTGGCATTTTTAAAGGTGGCATGTGATGCACACACATGCCCATAGGGCATGTATATGCGCCATATGCACACACATGTACATTTCAGGGGTGCAGCAGGCTGTCTTTGAGACACCCCTGCACCCTTGCAATAATTCTCAAATTGCGATTAGCAAATTGCGAATTTGCAATTTGAGAATTATTTTGCATTCATTCCTATGGGCCTCCTGGCCCATAGGAATGCATTGGAAATTATTCCTTAATTGCGAATTCGCAAAATGCGAATTCGCAAATAGGGAAGCTTAAGGAATCGCTAAAAAAAGCGATTTTTTTCATACATACCATTTTGCAATTCCTAAATAGCGATTCCTTAAAAATCGCTATTTAGGAATCGCAAAATACTTTCTTGATACATATGGCCCTATATCTCTATACTCTTTTGTACATTTGTACTTTGTCACACTCACACACACACACACTGCCACTCACACTTTCATTAATCAATCTGCTTTTTTTCTGTTAGACAATCTTGTCCTGCTGCTTCTGCTATACCTGCCTTGCCTTTTAGTGAAGCCTAATAAAACATTCTCTATACACTATCCTTAAAATAGCTGTACAGGGCTTAAATTTGGTTTCCCGTGTAGGTCAAACAGTATTTGAACTGAACTACTCCACATTCAAACATGTAATATCGCATCTTTCAAATGACCCTTTGAAATGCTTGACTTCTTCGGCAACAATGGATTTTATCCTTTAACACTTCGCATTTTGGGGCTTTTGAGACCCAACTTACAATGTGAAAAATGTGCTGGTGTGAGTATCAGATGAGCTGCATGAATGCAATGTGAGAAGAGGATCCATGAGAGTGTTGGGTGAGAGGAGTGTGTGCAGAGTGAGAATAGTGGGTGCAGGGTGGTGTGAGCATTGTAAATGCTGGGTGAGTGGTGTGCCTGTGTATGCGGCAGGGTGAGCGGCAAGAGTGAAGGGTGATCTGTGAGAGTGAATGGTCAGTGCATGGTGAGAGGAGTCAATCCAGAGTGAGTAGTGAGCCCCTATGAGTTCTGGCAGATTATTGTCCCTGTGTGTAAGCAGGATGATCAGAGTGCCTGTATGAATGCAGGCTGAGAGGTTTGTCTGTGTGAGTTCAGGTTGAGAGGAGAAAGTGCAGCGTGAGTGGTGTTATTCTGGGTCAGTACTGTGCTTGTTTTTGTGGTGTGAGTGCAGGGTGAGAGCTGTGCCCATGTGAGTGAACGGTGAGCTGTGTGAGTGACAAGAGTCCCTTTGTGAGTGCACAGTGACCGATGTAACAATGTGAGAGTAGGATGAGAGTAGTGACTGCCAGGTGAGTGATGTGACATATGAGTTTGGGTGTGGGTGAAAGTGCAGAGTGGGAGGAATGAATTCATGGTGAGCGATATGCTTGTTTGAGTGACTTTACAGAGATGAAACATTGAGAGTGACAGTTGATTAAAGTGTCATATGAGTAGAGGGTGAGTAGTGTGCTTCTGTAAGTGCATCGTGAAAAGCGTCAGTGCATGATGAGTGGTGTGAGTGCAGTGTTATCACGGTGAGTGCAGGGTGAGCGGTGTGCTCATGTGAGTGGAGGGAGAATGGCGTGAGTTCTTGGCAAGAGGAATACATGCAGTGTGGTTGCTGTGAGTGCAGGGTGAGTGGTGTACTCATGAGGATAAACTTTGTGAGTTCAGGGTAACAGCATGACTGTAGTGTGATAGCTGTGAGTGTAGGGGGAGCAGTGTGCTTGTGTGAGTGCAAGGTAAGAGTAGGGAAAATGCAGTAGCCTATCGAAACTTGAGAGGAGCCCCCCTGCAAAGTACATGTAGGGGGCCACCCACGCTACGGATGCACTCCCAAGCTGTCATGCCAGGGGCCTGCCAGTGCCAAAGGGGGCACCCAGATCTCGGTGGTCTCCCACACCGTAAGGGCTGCAGGGGCTTTTGTTACACCATTGACTGAATGGCATGAGTTCAGGGTGAGCAGTGTTATCACTGTGAGTTCAGGGTGAACATGAACGTGAAGGGTGAGAAGTGAGAATGAGGAAGGAGTTGTCCGAATGCAGGATGTATTTCCACACCTGGGGTAACCATTGTATTGAAGGATGGTGTAGGGTTTTAGATATAAGTTAAACTATTGCTAATAAGCCATCAATCGGGGATTAAGGATGGAGGAAATTATGAATGTCCTGATCCTGCAACAAACTTTCAGTCTCCTGAATAGGGTTGCCAGCTAATCGCATTTATATAGGCACCACCAGTATTTTCATGTTCCAGCCAGTACAAAAATAAGCGAAATTACCTAAAGCCATTATTTTTAGCACTTATTTATGCATACTTCAAAAAGCAAATAGAAATAACACTTTTAACTATTTGCTAGGGCTGCATTAATGATCAATTACTAATAATTAAAGGAAAGAAAGACAGAAAAGTCACGTTGCAAATGAATATATACCATTTTATTTACAGCTCGATTTAGTGTCAAGGCGAGGCCAATGCAGATTCTATAAACAACAATAAATGGCAGGTATTTATCTCTAGGGAAGGTGGCAACCCTACTCATGAGAAGACTTTTCATGAAATGCATTCTTCCATTGTGGCAGTAAAATAAAATACAAATGTAAGGAATAGGCAGAGTGTGACCCAGGGGGTACTGGAACCGGTGAAAAAACACAAAGCCTCATTAACTAGTTCACAAAGGCATGTAAATGGTCTTTTAAAGACCTGTGAAAAACTCGGGTCTGGCAGAGATAAGACTCCAGAAACTGCAGAGCCAACAGCAGCTTAGGGTGCAGCAGTGTTGTATTCTCTGCATGTTATTTATTTATTGATTTTGAAAGTTTTATATAGCGCGAACATGACCACAGAGGGTATCAGAGCGCTTTACAGATTATGCAAAAGGACGAGTACATTGAAGACACACAAATAATCATCAATTTGACAGGTACACATATTTAGAATGTCCAACAGTCTCAAGAACATAGCATCTAGGGCACAGAGCAGCGTCAAATGGTCCGGGAGTCAAGTGGGGAAGGAGGTCTGAGGCAGATAATTTTTTCATCAGGAGCTCTTTAACTTCCGATTTGAACAGGGCAGAGGAAGGGATCACCCTGACTTCGGGGGGAAGAGCATTCCAGATCCTTGGCGCCAAACCTGAAAATGATCGATTATAGGTCTTTTTTTCTTGAATTTTTGTGGTTTGAGTAATAGGGTGCTGGCACTTCTGGAGGCTCTTGAACCACAAGAGAGCTCCAATTTATGAGCAAGGTACCTCGGGGTCTTGAGGTGGATGGCTTTGTGAGTTATGCCTGCAATTTTCTGCTGTATCTGAGCTTCATAGGGGAGCCATTTTAGAGCTAGCAGGTCAGGAGAGATGTGGTTGAAATTTTGTGCCCGTAACGGGCCTGGCTGCCGCATTGAGGGTCACCCTAAAGGGAGCCGTTATCACTCCGGGCAGGCCACACAGCGTAGCACTGTCATAGTCCAGCTTTGCAATCACCAATGCTTGCACTGCAACCTTTAGGCCATGAGCAGGGAGATAAGGTTTGAGCTTCCTAAGGATGCTGAGTTGGAAGTTCACTCCTTTGGTAAGGGAACTGATGTGTTTTTGCATGATCAAACTCTTGTCAAGTATGATACCAAGCAAGGATGCCGAGTCAATGAGGTGAGATCTGCAGTTAAGAGCCGAAAGCGGATTCAACCATTGTTCAATGTCCGGTGATTGCTTATGGGGTGCGATAAGGAGGAATTCTGTTTTTAGAGCATTTAGTTTCAGGTGGTTACGTGTCAATCAGCTTTGCGTTTCCAGTAGGACTGAGTAAAGGGACTGAATGTCCTCAGCGGAGGCGATCTCCAGGTATAGTTGAGTATCATCCGCATACATGTGATAGTGAATGCAGGATGATTTGAGCATTTCGGTTAGAGGCTCCATGAACAGATTTAAGAGCGTGGGAGAGAGTGCTGAACCTTAGGGAACCTCCAGCGAAACCGGTGCAGGATGGGACAGGGATTGGTTCACCTTGAAGCATTGGAATCTATTCAGGAGGAATGAGGAGAACCATTTAAGCACAGGCCCTGACAACCCTATCCTGTGTTCTAGGAGGTAAATTAGGGTATCATGTTTGACAGTGTCAAATGCTGACGAAAGGTCAAGAAGGATCAGTAGGCACGACTCATTGTGGTCCAACATTCTTAACGCGTCATCAACAATGTGCGTTAGGGCCGACTCTGTGCTATGGCCCGACGGAAACCAGATTGGCAGTGGTCCAGGAGTTGGAAATGGTTGATGTGGTTGCAGAGTTGGGCAAGTCACATTTCTCCAGGAGCTTTGCTAAGGTGGGGATGTTGGAGATTGGGCGGAAGTTATTAAGGTACCAGGGATCTGCAGTAGGTTTCTTTAAAATCAGAGTGACTTGACCCATTTTTAGGCAATCTGGAATAACACCTTGCCACGGTGATGCATTGACTATCGTAGTCCTCAATGTTAATAGGGAGGATCTAACATACGGGAAAAGGATCGATGGCAACGGGTCATTGTAGTGGTTGGAAGGTTTCAGAGTCGCCAGCGTTTTGCGTATAGTGCATTCATCCAAGGTTTGGAAGAGATTCCAGGAGGTGTTATTTTTGGGGAGGTGTGGTAACGCCGGGACCATGCACTCGCTACTAGGTGGGCATAGGGGGGTAGGTGGGCTGATCGACAGGAGTTTACAGGCCGATCGTAGTTCTGTTTCAATCTTACTGGTCTTATCTATGAAGAAATGTGCAAATTCTTCGCAATTGGGCAATGTCCCTGGACACAGTGATTCAGAGTTTGGATGACTGTTGGCTTGGGACTTGATGAGTTCAATCAATTTTTGGGATGGTTTTTTGCTTGGTCTAACTGAGTTCTGAAAAAGGTGGCTTATTATTAGATGACCCAGCCTTATGCTGTAGCCCAATGTTCTATTGCTCGTGTCATCTTCTAATGAATATTCCACTGTTCCACTGTTCCCTAGTTGCCTTGTTGTTGGGTTTTGCCTTGTTCAAAAAGGTTTGGTGGGCGGTTGGAGCTGGACAGTGAACTGCCTTGGTCTCTTGTCTGCTGTTTAGCCTATTACGATTAAATTTGTCAAACTTGATTCAGTGCCTGCTTCATCACTACAAGCAGCCCGGTCTGAGACACACAACAGGGGGGGCTAAAGTCCTTTGAGCCCTATGGGCGCTGCATTCCTGGTAGGATTATGAGTGGTAATATAGCCACTGGTTCCCCCCGAGTTAAGCATCCTGAGTTATCATTTACACTGGTGAGGGAAAATAAGGCTATGTAAAAACTCGCCAATATGAGTTTTGCGGAATAACATATGGATGAGTCAGTCTTTCGGCACTGATTTACAGAATGTTTTTTCTGAGTGTTTCACCCAGAAAGTTTGGTCACCACCAATGTTCGGGTGAAACACCTCAACATATAAACCTAATGTAGCCTGTGACTCTCTGACTTGAGTTAACAGCCCAGGATTACTGGGTGAGCTAGCAATGAGGCCATAAATCTTTCCATTGAATGAAAGTCTGTGTGACTCAAACAAGGTTTGTTCATTTGAAAATCGCTGTTAGGTGTATTTAAATAATAGAATGCTTATCAAGGCCACTTATGCATTTTTGATTTTAGGAAAGGTTTATTTGAGATTAAGAAACAAGTCATAACAATGGATATCAATAACAACAAATGATAAGGAATACTGTATAAAAATGACCAATGAATTATAAAGCAATCTTAACACTATCAGAGAGAAGATTAAGTTATTGAACAAGAGAACAAGATTAATCGGATCATGCTGCTTCATTGTGAAAAAGTATATGTGCTCTACCTTGTACCTCCCTAAAAATCAACTCTTTTGCCCGTTTTTGCAAACTAATTGATCCCATTAAAACCTCATACCACAACTCCAAAATCCCATTTCTAATAGAATTTGGGATGGTGCTATTTTTCAGCCATAAATGGATTCATTTCCCAATTAAATTCTCTTTTACAGAACCAGGATGGGTCGTATGTAGCCCTTGTAAATAGATTCTCTTATCCTTAATATTATTCTAGTTTTGCAAAGTTTTAAATATGAGTAAATGTGCTCAAAGAGACACATTGTGGACATTCAAGGTAAGTAACTCCTCCCAATAATGGTTCCGAGCTCCCACAAACTCTCATATTGTCGGTGTAAGAAATTGGATTGCTGGTTAAGGGGAGTGAAACCCTTCTCGAGCAGCAATCATAATTCTTCTGAGGGTGAAGTTACAAGTAGCCCTACATTAACCTATATCAACCCCCAGCCAGCTTGGCACAGAGCAGTGAGGCTTAACTCAGAGGCAATGTGTAAAGTATTTTTGCAACACTTCAAACAGTAACACAGTGAAAACACACCACAAAAAGATCCCACACCGGGTTTTGAAAAATGTTGAATTTTTTTCATATAGAAAACAAGACCAAATTGACAAAACTCCAATTAGTAGAACAGGAGAAATGCATGTTTAAAGATGTTATTAAAAGATAGCATCAAAAAGCACAAAACGCCACCTGTTGATATTTGGGCGTGCTGGACCAGGACAAAGTCACATGTTTAAGCTGAACTCAATGGAGTGCGGGCCTATTACAGAAACCAATTTAGGCACACTGAATAAAGTACCTTAAGTCCTGGTTTGCTGAGTGTTGCAAAGATCTGCGTCAAACATTTGTCACGCACTTGAAGCGGTGCATCTTTTCTGAGATGTGGCAAAGCTGCGGTGGGAGGTCCTGCCTCGAGGATCCAGTCAATGAGGGCTTGCGATGCGAAATTCGGTGTAGAGGATGCACCACATAGCTGAGGCGATGCATTGGTTCTGAGGAGCTTTGAGGCGGCGATGCAGAGCCCGACATCGTTGTTGAGGTGGCCATCAACAATGGATGAGAGGGCCTGCACTGAGTATGCATCACACAGTGGCAGTCCTAATGTGGCGATGAGCTGCGATGCGAGTCTTATAGATGGTTGTGATACATGCAGCAACAACAATGCGTCAGTTCTGCTCTGGATTGCGCCACTCAGCACCCAGTGACAATGCCTGACCTTCCTGCCCATGCAATGGGAGAGAAACTCAGTTGACTTCTTCAGACCCTTAGGAAATGGTCAGCATCTCCTGGTAATCATAGATGAGTATTCATGTTTCCCCTTGGTGGAAAGACTGTCCTTGACAACTTACTTATGATAATGCCATAGAAAGGCTGGATGACATCTTTGGAACCTGGGGTATCCCTGAGATCCTCAAGTCCAATTATGGCCCACTCTTCAACATTAAAAGGTTAAAAGAGTTTCTTGTACTACTCAATGTTAAAACACAAAAAGAGTACATCCCTCTGGTCCCAAGACTATGGTGTAGTCGAAAGATTCATGGGCACCCTAAAAGGGTAATTCAATGAACGTCCATGAAAGGAATCTACAAAAGCCAAGCTATGTGTCAGTCGCTCCGGGCCCAACAATCAACTCCTCACTCTACAATGGGTGAGAGCCCAGCTGCCTTGTTGTTTGGGAGAGCCATCAGAACAAAACTACCTCAATTGATAGCAGCTAGGTCAGTTAACACTGACAAACTTTGTGTCACTGACGCCTATCATAACAGGAAAATGAAAGAGTAAGCTGATCAGCGCTGACACGTCCAGGAGACTGGGTGATGGGAAAGCAGAGACAGAAACGAAAGAGAGACACATCAGTCACCACCGATGGTGGCTCTAAAGGCACTTAAAAGTCCATCACTCCGGACACATCACATTTCAAACACCTACCTCGTCACTCGCCAGCTCATCACACTACCTTGGAGGCGATCACATCTCCAAATTTGGCTCCTGAGCCTGAACCTGAGCCTGTGCCTCTGTTGCCTGAGCTGGTAGACACTCTGTTGCCTAAGCTGGTAGACAAGTGAGAGCTTCTTGCAGCTGATTGAGGAGATGTGATTTGAGTGGTCTGCCAATCTTTATTTAACAAAAGGGGAGATTTAGCATATTGATGCAATGCACACTAGAACCTTTGTGGTTTTGGGTGGACTTTGAACAAGAACTATATGATATGCGGGGGAGCTGTTAAGGTGTGGTTATGGAAAGTATGACATAATGGGCAAAGCATTAATAAACGTTGGAGACTAAAAAAATGCTCAACTGCAGCTCCTGAGTGTGGCGTAATCTATTTGCATGCTCCAGGACTGGCGGTAATGCTACACTCAGATGTTCCACTGTTACAATGTGATTCTACCAGTTTTTTTAGGTGCTGGTGTTGAGCCATAGTAAATATCCACCATGCTAGTTTCCTTAGGCTGTAGCCAGTGAGTGGCGTTTAGCATCTCAGCTAGGGGAGTACACACACCTTTTGGTGCTCGTACTTGCAAGTAATCACTCTTTTAGGTACCAACTTGTGTTTTGTTTTTAGATATTTAATTATGTTATTACATGGGTGATGCTTAAGACCCTCGATCTCTCATTAGTTTTTGCACCCAAGTGTGTTGTCTCCTGCCTTTCAACTCTCTCTATCTCCACAGCTCTTCAAAGAGCTTCTAGCATCCCTTCTCCATTCCTAGATGTCCGGGACCACCCTCTCTGACAAGGGTACGCTGCGTTACCACAACAATGTTGTCCCCCCAGGGGGCCCATGAATCTCGTGCACAGCTGCGGTCCCTATCCACTGCTCGGGAGAAGACAGCAGCAGACATCCCAGCATGGGAGCATTTTATGATCTCCAGATGCATCTGCTCTCCTCGCTGATAATTAACTCTGTGTTCACCTTCTTGTATAGTGGTCATCAGCTTCTTCCTTTGTTCCTCGCTGACCCATCCCCTTGGGATCCAAAATGATTCAGGTGCTTTGAGTCCTTCTCAAGGGAACACAATTCACTCCAGAGTCTGATGAAGGCCCCCAACTAGGAATGCATATTTTTTTTTAGCAGGAATGAATGAGCCTTTCTGGTGATCGAAGATGGGAGACCAGGAGCGCACATCTGCTCACACAGTCGTCTTGGCTCCACCCCCATAATTCTACTTTATAGGAGAATAAAGAGGCAAGATGATGGATAGACTATGCCAGACATTAAAATGCTTGAGCTGCAAAGACAGAATAGTGACGGAACCTGCGGAACACACTATATAACACTACCCTGGATATATGATATAACTTGCCACGTAAGATCCTATATTGGCATAATTCCAAGAGATTTGGCCGTTTTTGTTTGGGAAAAACTACTTAGAACTCCTAAGAGCAAGAAACAGATACTGGAACTCAATGATTCCTCAACTCATACCGAAAGGGGACCTCCCCTTTTGACAAGCTAATCACTAAAACAGTGCGTGTCAGACTGACCAGCCAATTCTTCATAGATGTAGCAGAGAACTGGTAAGTAGTGTTGTGGGAAATCTAAATACATACAAGCCTAGACATGGTACACATAATTCACTTTGTTACCATCACCTGAAAACAAGGATATAATGTGTTTCCCCATCAATCAATGATAACTATAAATAGCAGGGTCCAAACCACATCTTCATTTCCAAAGTAACAAAGAGCAAAATATGTTACCTCTCCAAAAATTATAATTGTATTTTATTGAAATATTTATATTGCACTTACTACCCCTATGTGGGACGCTGAAGCACTTGTCTATATAGGTTGCATGTTACAAAGTGTAGGCTGTGTGGTTGGAAGAATGTTGTCTTTATTTTGACCCTATGTGAGAAGTGTTTTCAATGTTGTGCTTGAGGACAACTAAGGTATGGTTATCGTCTTAAGGGATGTGGTGCTTATCAGTGTGATTGATGGAAAAAGTCTGAGAGACAGACGCTCATTTTATGGTTTATAGTAAACTGGCAGCTTTGAGCAGCTCTGCAGGTGCCTTTTTGGTATTTCTTGTGTTCATAGTTCACTTAGATGGTAATGCACTGGGTTGTCAATTCTGAGATATTTTGTTTAAAGCTTACTTTTGTAAGCAGGGATAGGTTAGAGGGAGAAGTGGCGTCGAGAGCTGATGGGATGGACTTTATTAATATCATCTCAAATTTAATATTCATGTTGGGATGCCAAGAAGTTGCTGTAGCATGTAGCTAATCAGGCTCTGCAGTGAAGGACTAAATCAAAGTCCTCTGTTGGACAGCTGGATGTGGCAGATCTTTTCAGCTATTCCACGCCTATTCTAATGGAAAATGGTAGTTTATTGTTGTGGACTAGTACAATACTAGATGAAGGATATGACCCCTATCAGTTTTGACTCATGTAAGTGTAAGTGAGTCAAGCAGTAAAGGGATTTATTAGTCATCTTGTATGAACAACAATTGACTCTGACTCCTGAATGTTATGAGATTAATTTTAGTGTGGGTTATATATTCTATTGTGATTGAATTATATGGCTCTTACTACCCATGAGGAGGCATTGTGCTTTACGCTGGGCAGCATGCTGCTCCGGGGTTAGTGTTTTTGTTGGTTTTTGGGTTTAGTCTTCTGCTCTACCAGAGCCATCCTATGCCTATACTCCAGTTTCTATGTGGTAGATTACATTAGTAGGAATTTAGGTCTGATATTAAATGAGTGAGGGGATATGGGAATTTCATGAATTGGTTGTGGTATTATTAGATGAGTTACAGGAGATTAGGTATTGTTAGGGTGCAGGGGTTTGACATTTAAAGGAATGACTGTGATCTTTGAAATAAGGAGTGGGCAATTGACGGAGGTACAATAATAGGGATTAAGACACACATGCATGTGATTTAGAGTAGGCTATCCTCAAAGAGAGGAGGCATGCAGAGACTGGAGATGAGGATTTTCATTTGAAGGAAAAAGGAGAGTCGACAAACAGACGTTTTAAGTCAAGGTTGTTTTTATGCAGGGTTTTTATTAACACCTTCTATGGTCGTGACGGAACCATTCCGTCATGAGTGACGGTTGGGCTGTGCTGATGACGGAATGGTTCCGTCACGACCACGCCCGGGATTGGAATGTCCAGCACAGGGCTGGAATTCCTGCCGCACGCAAGCGGTTAATATGGTGGAAGCTTTCTGAGATAGCATTGAAAAGCTGTAAAAGAAAACAACATTATTTTCCCTTAAAACCGATGGAAGGGAACCACAAAATAGGAATGTTGTACTTTAAATGTTTGTGCTTGAGATGCTCTTCCCCTATCCATCTGATGATCATGTCGGAATGAAGAATAACCGTTAGTGACTTTATGTCAAAGTAATGCTTCTCAAGGGAGGTAGCATTGCACTGTCCCTAGTTTGAAGCACCCGCAGTCCAGGCACAATGAAGTGTGAAATGCTGCTTCTGGCTGTCATTCAGCCGTGCCTAGAAATGTCCTCACCTGAGTAATAGAAACTGCGACTCCACCTTTTACACTTCCCATCTCCCTAACCTGCAATGCTCAGGGAGTACAGGTAACCAGCAGCTTCTCCCGAATGAGACCCTCTGAATTTCAATGGGGAACCTTGTTTCCATTCATTTACAACCCACCATCTGGTAAACTAAGCAAATATTGAGACAACTATGTCTATATTAGGATACATATGCCTTTATAGGGATAACAAAGATAGTGTCAATGTGTGTATTTTTTTTTAAATCTGCTTTAAGACACATACGTTTATTAACCAGAATAAATATGGTTACATCGGGTTATATTGCTGTACATATGTATATATGAATGAATATTGCAGCTCCTTGGCTTTCTCCAGCATGGGATCCCACAGCGCCTTCATCATCAAGCCCTCCTGCAGCAGCGGGATGATCACCCGGGTGATGAGGCTGGTGCCGAACACCCTCATTCTGGGCAGCATGGTGTTGGCCAGGAGGATGGTGAGCCCCAAGTTGGGGCAGAAAGGAGCAGTGTGCCTCAAGCGGATCACTGACATAATATCGAGAGACAGAATATCGAGTAGCAAAAATATCGATGACAAAATATCGACAGACAGAATATCGAGTTTGTATCTACAAACAGGTAAGTACAAAAATATCGAGTTAAAAATATCGTTTACAAAAATATACTTTATAAAAATATCGACTTTATTAAAAACTGTTAAATTAAATTAATATTAAAATTTAATTACTAAAATATACTTAAAAATACTTAAATTAACTTATAATAATTAGATAATTAATGAAAGTTATAAAAACATTTTTTTTAAATCATATTTGTTAAAATATATATGATTGAAAAAGCTTTATTCGAGTTATACACTCATAAAAGCACTGGCATATAAATTCATACATTTTAAAACATCAAGCATTCTATAACAACAATTTATAATTGAAAATACATAATACCAAAGCATTAAAATTTTTACCAATTGGAATAAAATAAGCTTTTTCATGCTATGCGAATACTAAATGCATGCTGAGGTATGGGAACCTCCGCGTTACAGACCATTCCCAAAGTTTGGACAAATTAAAACTCATACCATACATATTGCCCGCATTTTTTGAAGTTAAAATTCATATACAACACCCAGTAGATATTTGCAAGGTTTAGTCAAACAAATATAAAAATGTGAAAATCAAAACACATCGGGGAGTAGAGCCCGCCTCCTTATGGACCATGCCCACCCCAGGTATTTAGCTGTTCCAACTACGATGGGCATTTCAGTGGAGGAACAGATAATTCTCAGCCCCTCCACACCGCTTCGGACACCAAGATTCCTACATACTGGAGCCAACCATGATTTCCTTGGGATTGCATAGGACTCACATATAAACAGGAAGTGTGCAATATTCTCATTGGGGGCCCCACATGACGGGCAGCACAAACCACCACTAGTTCTCCAGCCGGATGTCAGGCACCTCAGGGGGAGAGAGCCCGCCCTTAGCTGGAAAAATAATTTCCTATCTAATGGGACAGTTATGCTGTCCCAATACTTTTCCAGGGATGGGCTTTGTTTAATTTCCAGGAATCTTCCCCCCATTGAATCCGAGGTTGCGCTCCTCCATAATTTCTGATCTATGTAATCCCAATATATTTCTTTAATGTTGGTTTTACTGGGGAATACTTCCCCGAGAGGGTTTTCCCATAATTTGGAGAGCCCAAGTTCCGCAAGAACGTCCTTGAGCGTTTTTAGCCATTTAATTTTGCGAAAAACATCTAATTTGGCTAATGCTAGGAAGCCCTCGGCATAGTGCCTTATTTCCATGGTTGTCCAAAGCCGTCTCCAATAAAGGATTGGCCTAAGTCGGGCTCGGTCCCTGAGCGATTTTCTACCTAAATCAAGGACAAGCGGTATTAAGGGGGTGCTTTGGGGAAGACTAGTTATCCCTCTCAAAAACTTGTTCTCAGATTTTTGAATGTTGATAAGACTCTCAAAGCCCCAGACTTCGGCCCCATAAAGGGTTGCGCCCAAGGCTTTGGCGTCATAAACCATAAGAACTGGTTTTATGGGCCTGGTCTTAGATTTTACTTGCTCAAGCCTGAGGGCTCCTGAAATTTGCCGATGCTTCAACAGCGCCTTCTCTATGTGTCTTGCCCAACCAAGTTTGCTTGAGATCTCAACCCCGAGGTATGTAAAAACATTTACTAGCTCCAACTTAACATTATTCAAAAATACCCTAGGTTGAGATTGACGCTTATGCCCAAAGGCCATCAACTTGGTTTTATTTACATTCACCTCAAGACCCCGTTCTTTGCAAAATGCGTCAAAAATGTTCACTTATAATAATTAGATAATTAATGAAAGTTATAAAAACATTTTTTTTAAATCATATTTGTTAAAATATATATATATAGTAACATAATATAATTAAATAATATCCAATATTATTACCGTACAATAGCAGAAGTGTAAAAAATACTATTCCCACTCCAGAGAGTGCAACAGTAGGGAAAGCGTTGGATAGCGTAGGGGTAAAAATTACTATTCCCACTCCAGTGAGTGCAACAGTAGGGAAAGCGTTGGATAGCGTAGAGGTAAAAATTACTATTCCCACTCCAAAGAGGGCAACAGTAGGGAAAGCGTTGGATAGCGTAGGGGTAAAAATTACTATTACCACTCCAAATAGTTTAACAGTAGGGAAAGCGTTGGATAGCGAAGGGGTTAAAATTACTATTCCCACTCCAGTGGGTGCAACAGTAGGGAAAGGGATGTATGACATTACAACGCATGCTTTTACATCGCATGCTTTTACAACGCGGTTTTTACAATGCATACCATTACAACGCAGAGTGCTTTTAGGTGCTGGATAGTGAATTGTTTAATTTACTATTCCAACTCCAGTCCCCGTGGATAGTAGGGAAGGTGTTGGCTAGTAGATTAAACCTATTCCCTATCCTAGAGCGCCCCCCAGCGCAATGCGTTGTAATGGTTTGCGTTGTAAAAGTTGCGTTTTAAAGGCACTGCGTGGTAAAAGTTGCGTTGTAAAGGTTGTTTACCGTAGGGAAAGCGTTGGATAGCGTAGGGGTAAAAATTACTATTCCCACTCCAGTGGGTGCAACAGTAGGGAAAGCGTTGGATAGCGTAGGGGTAAAATTACTATTCCAATTCCAAACAGTGCAACAGTAGGGAAAGAGTTGGATAGCGTAGAGGTAAAAATTACTATTCCCACTCCAAAGAGTGCAACAGTAGATAAAGCGTTGGATAGCGTAGGGGTTAAAATTACTATTCCCACTCCAAAGAGTGCAACAGTAGGGAAAGCGTTGGATAGCATAGTGGTAAAAATTACTATTCCCACTCCAGAGAGTGCAACAGTAGGGAAATTAAATACTTCATATATTATTTCAATAAATATAAATTAATATCTATAAAAAATGAATTAAAAGTAATTACCAATTTAATATAATATAATAATAAATCAATTAAAAATACAAATTAAATTTAATTAATACAATTATTTACCTATTAATACAAATTAATTACAAATTAACAATTAATAATTTAACATTTAAAAATTAATTAACAATTAATTCATATTAAATACAATTAAATAAATTGATTTATTTAATTAATTATAAATAAATTACTTCCCACCCTATTCCCCTATAAACCCACAACCCACTACAAAAAATAAATTAGTAAAATTAACATAATTAGCAATTAATCAATTAAATAAAATTAATTGGCAATTCAAATTTAATTAATTACCCATAAAAAAATAATTAACAATTAATTTGAAATAAATACCAATAAATAATTTTACGTATTTAATTATTTATAAATAAATTACTACCCACCCAATTCCCCTATAAACCCACAACCCGCTACAGAACATAAATTACTAAAATTAACATAATCAGCAATTAATCAATTAATTAAAATTAATTGCCAATTAAAATTTAATGACCAAATATAAATTAATTAACAATTAATTAAAAATGAATACCAATAAATAAATTTACATATTTAATTAATTATAATTAAATTACTTCTCACCCTACTCCCCTATACACCCACAACCCGCTACAGAAAATAAATTAGTAAAATTAACTTAATTAACAATTAATTAAAATTAATTGCCAATTAAAATTTTATTAATTACCAAATATAAATTAATTAACAATTAATTAAAAATGAATACCATTAAATAAATTTACATATTTAATTAATTATAATTAAATTACTCCCCACCCTATTCCCCTATAAACCCACAACCCGCTACAGAATTAAATTACGCAAAAATTAAAAAAACAAAAATAATTAATTAAAAAAAATTATAACATAAATACACACTTTTCACACATATAATAACATAAAAACACTATAAAAAATTCGATATTATTAAAAATTGGATCATTTTAATAACCTATATTATATACTTCGATATTTTAACTGTCTATATTTTTAACATTCGATATTACATTACTTACCTTAAAAACGATATTTTTGATGTCTATATTCTGTCCATTCGATATTTTGTCCATTCTATATTTTAAACTCGATATTATGTCCATTCGATATTTTGTAGTTGATATTTTGACTGTTTACCGCCTCAAGCCTCGGTGCCTTCAGCCAGGGAGTGGACGCTGCCGATATAATGGAAAGAGTACGTGAAAAAAACTCATGGAACAAAAAATTGAATCAATGTCCTAATAAAAAACAAACTGTACCTGGAATATTGCAATGAGTCTAAACAAGATCGTGATTGTGGATTAAAGTAATCTTTAATTGGCATCAGTAAACACAGAAGTACAAGTGCAACAACTTTCAGTTAGACAGATATGTGTGAGAGGTTAACATTCACTGAAGACTTCTTTATGAAACTCTGGAACTTAAGATACAGATCACTGCTTGATTTACATCTAGCTACAGGAGCAGACTCTGGCATTTCACAAGACATTTCACAGGCATTAGTCTTTGATTTCTAAGACACAAACATACTAGGTTGTTTGTTCAAATAGCGCACAATACCTAAAACTAATAATAATAACTTTTATAAAGAGCTTGGACAATCCCGATGGAGCGGGATTGCGCTAAAATTGTCCTACAAGTTCTTACTAACAGAAAAAGAACAACCTAACTTAGAAAACCGAGCAGAACAAGCCAGACTAGGCAGGCAGCAGCCTCTAGCAGTACAGATTAGGTCAGCCTAAACAACCACATTTTGAGTTTCTTCCGGAAGGTTGTACCTGAAGTTTTTTGTCTCAGATCAAGGGTAGGGTATTCCACAACTTCGAAGCTCGAAAGCCACAAGACCAACCGCCCATACGAGTTTTTTTCATAAAGGGGGCCACAGAAAGTGCAGCACCTGTTGACCTAATACTTCAACTGGGCTGATAAGATTTCACCAGAGGATAGAGATACTGGGGGCCTTCGTCATTAAATATTTTGTGGTATAAGCACATGGCTGTAAAAGATATTCTTTTGCTAAACGGCAGCCAATGAAATGTGAAAGGGCTGGGCCAAACGGTGCACGTCTCAGATGATGTAGCAGTAAACATGCTGCTGCATTTTGCACTCTTTAAAACTTTTGTAATGTACCCTGTGTGCCGCCAATGTAGAGTATATTACTATAGTCCAGTCTAGACCAGACAAGGGCCTGGACTATTGTTTTCTTGGTAGCTATGGGGACAAGCCCACGAGTGATCATTGCCTGAGTTTTGAGAGTGCTAAAACATTTCTCAGCCACGCAGGCATTTTGGCTGTCAAATGTTAGGTTAGCCTCTAACCAAATCCCTAGGTTCTTCACTTTTGGCTTGGGGCCTGGAATGGGACCTAATGCATCCGGCCACCAGGAGGACCAAGCAAAGGGTAGTTTGGCAACAATAAGAACCTCTGTTTTGTTAGCATTGAGCTTGAGGTGGCTCCTGGTCATCCAGTCTGCAAGTTTCACAAGGCAGGATCTAAATTGAATTGTAGCACCTCCCTCATCCTGGTAAAGAGTGACAATAAGCTGCATGTCAACAGCATAAGATACAATGGTAACATTGTGTGACTCAATGACATCTGCCAGGGGGAGCATGTACAGATTGAAAAGAGTGGGGCTCAGAGCAGAGCCCTGGGACACGACCTGAGGCAGAAACAACACTTATGATGAGAAAGGTCTTTTAACTACCTGAAAGGTGTGGTTTTGGAAGAAAGATGCCAGCCACCTCAAAGCTGTGTCCCGACACCTCTATTCCATATGCGTTCTAACAGAAGGCAGTGGGAAATTATGTCAAAGCAAAGAGTCTAAGAGACTCAGTAGCTAGCAATAGGGAAAGGCTCTGTGATATACTGAGCTCGGAATAGTGATTGAGTCTCATGGAACAGATTGTTGGTCTCTATGAAGCTTGTCAATTGAGCATGAAATGCTTTTCAGTGACTTTCGAAATGAAAAGGAGCGACGAAATTGGCCTAAAGTTTTCAGGTAGAGCCGGTTCTAATGATGGTTTTTTAAAGAGAGGCACGACAATGACATCCTTCAATCTTGAAGGTAATTGACCCATAGCAAATGAGATCCGCAAGTTGCTCAGGCTTGTCAAGCCTCCATTGCATGAACCAAAATACTGGGTGGAACCGGGTCAGCTGGAGACCCATATTTTACTGTGGTTAAACGCATCCAAAGCTCATCTAAGGAGGGAGTGGTGAAACTAAAAAGGCCATCGCTAGAGTCTAGAACTTTGAACTAGGCCTCCTGACACCGAGTGTCCCTAGCTGCCTCGGGAAAGGAGTCCTAGATTTGGGAAACTAGTCGGAAAAAAGTGGGCAATTGCATTACAGCTCTCAAGAGATGAAGTGATGTGTGCTGATGCACGCTCCAAAAATGACAGAGATTTAACATTTGAGAAAAGTTCTCTCGAGGTATAGGATGACTTAATCTTCTGCGCATAAAATGTACTGCTTGTGATACATATTTCCTCATCATATTTTCCAAAGAGCCAGATTGTAATTGGCTTTGCTGTTGCCATACACACTCCAGGCATTTACACAACTTCTTAAGTAGCAAAAGTACCTTCTTGAACCATTCTTCAGATGACTTAGAGCAAGTTGCAAGATTATATGTCATTGGTGCAATTCTGCCAAGTGCCCCAGTTATCAAGTCTTCTAGATGCTTATTAGCAGAGTCAATACCCTTGCTTATAGCAGATCCATTAATCGGAAGTGCATCAGTGAAGGTCTTCGCGGTGACCTTCACCCATTTCCACGTTTTACACTGCACACCTTCCTCACAAGTGGGAATGGAAATAGTCAGTGGAAACTGAAATGGAATTATGTAATAATCAGACCAAAAACAGGGATAGGATCCTCGACTGTCATCACTTGAAAAAGACCAGGTCCAAAGTATGACCTAAAATGTGAGTGGGGATGTGAAACACAAATATCCCAAATTATATGTATCTGCTACTTTCTAATCCAGAGGTAAAGCTGGGTACACCATTATTGTCAAAAACAATGCTTCATCTGGCAAGTATTTATGCTAAACTGCTCCAAATGGTATGTGAAGTGTAGTCAATCAACCAGTATTTATGGATAAAAGCACAATCAATTTTTCTCCACTTAAAGACATTAGAATAACAAAATATGTAATCTCATACAAGAAGTGTGTAATGGCAATCTCTATTATTATTATTCATACGCAAATTGTCAAAAGTTAGCTGAGTGCTTAAGTGGTATGAGTATTAGATGAGATATCCAGAGCACAATTGATTATATTATGTCATGGTATAGGTACTTGATAATGTGCACAACTCACTCTCAAAGGAGTATCTCGGTCCTGCGCTAAGCAGGCATAGGAAAGACTATCTAGAACAACCATGTTTTGAGCATCTTTTTAAAATTCATAAAATTGGGGCAAATGTGGATAGAGAGAGAAAGATTGTTCCAATGATGTGGAGCCAGATATGAGAAAGCTCTACTGCCAGATCTGGCAGTACGGATACATGGAATCTGCAGAAAGGATTTATTAGAAGATCTTAACTGTCTGGTTGGCAAATAGTAACTTAGTTTTGAACAGAGGTACACGGGCTGAGACTGATACAGGACCTTGTGCATCATGCAACAGAGCTTGAAAATTGCCCATTTTGTGGGGCAGCCAATGTAAGTTTTTTAGTGTGGAAGCAGGAGATGACCGCACAGGTAAGTTACAGATCAAACGGGCAGCAGCGTTCTGAATGACCTGTAGTTTAGCCAGAAAGATGTCATTTGCTGCAACCAACAATGCATTTCCATAGTCCAGGTGAATAGTTATAAGTGCCTGGACCAGGGTTTTTCTATAGGTGGAAGGTAATCAGGGAGATACTTTTTTCTACAGCCTCATTGTGGCATAACAGGTACCACATGTGGCATTTACCAGGTCTCTCGAAGACAGTGTCCTGTCAAGTTTCACTCCTGCGTTTCTCACCACTTGCTTATGAGTGAGGGCTGGTCCAAGATCCGAGGGCCTCCAGTCAGCTGACCAAAGCTTGTGCGCTTTGCCAAACAGCACAATCTCGGATTCTCACTATTTAGTTGGAGACAGTTATTGATCATTCAGTCAATGATATCCCTCATGTATTGCACAAATTGTTGTTTCCCCATATCTGGGTCATGACAAAAACGGATAAGAAGTTGAGTGTCATCCGCGTATTACACGATTTCTGTACCTCAGGATCTCACAACACCTGCCAGAGGTGCAACATAGATGTTAAATAAAGTTGAGGTCAGGCATGAGCCTTGAGGAACTCCCTTGTCAGAAAGTATTTTTATTGATTAAAACGGGCCTAAACCAACCTGGTGAGTACGGTTGTCAAGGAAGTCCCTGAGCCAGAGGTGTGCCCTACCATGGATACCTAATTCATATAGTCTGCGGATGAGAATAGGATGGGAGACAGTTTCAAATGTGCAGACAGGTCCAAGAGAACCAACATGATTGGGGTTCCAACATCAAGAGAGAGTCAGATATTGTCAGTGACTGCCACCAATGCTCTCTCTGTATTGTGCTCTTTTTCCCGATTGGTAAGGGTCTAATATTCGATGTTCTTCTAGGTAGGATAGGAGCTGTTTGTTAACGTGGCTCTCTAGAATTTTAGTGAGCAAGGGTAGTAGCGAGATGGGTCTAGACTCTATAGTTAGCAAGATCTTCGGGATTGGCAGAGACCATTATGAGAAGTGGAGATACCTGTCCACACTTCCAATCTGATGGCAGTTTGACAGAAGTTAATGAAAGATCAAACAATGATTTTACCAAAGGAGCCAGATAGTCATCTAGACAGGACATTATCTGAGGTGGGCAGAGGTCTAGCGGGGAGCCTGATTTTGAGCTGAACCTGTTCCACTGAACAGGGTTCACAAGTCTCCAGAATAGCTAAGGCAACAGGATGAGGTCAACTCAGATCCATTGCCGTATCTGGGGGTTCTGGGCTTACACAAAAGCTCCTCTGACATTTATTTTATTTGTAAAAAGTTAAGCTAGGGAATTGCAGAAATTCTGGGATGATGGGGCAGTAGTAATGCAGGCACCGGGTTTTAAAAAGAGTTGACCTCTAGGGTGATTGTAGAGATAATATGCATTTTCCGGGCAGCTTGGATCTTCTTATGATCATTTCAAAGCATAACTCGGTGAGCTGCTTTATCGGTGAAAGATTTATGTGCAAGTAAGTGAAGAAAAACACAATTCAGTTAACCCACTTTTAGTATAATTGAATGACTCATTTCAACCCAGAAGAATTCCAAATCCCCGGGACATTATAAAAGCTTTCTGATCATGACAACTGAAAAATCATTGAAGATGCTAATAGAAGGGTGAAATTTCTCTTAGTCTATCCTCAGTCCAACGTAATCAGAATTCTGGATTTGACACTAATGGTCAGACCACCAGTGAGAGAATGAGTATTCTCACTGCAGACCTAGTTCCACTTGGTGGCACTTGAATACAGCTTTGCACATAAACATTCTTTAAATTACGTTTTGTAACTTCCATGTGTGCTGCTTAATGCAGCACACATAAAATTTGCAAAATGTCATTTTTTTAAATGTATTGTTTATGTGGAGGAAGCGACACCTTCCAGCACATAAACAATCATTGGTGTTTTGCTGTTTTCATGTATGCTGCCCAACACACCACACATGGAAACAGCAAAAACAAGGAGAAATTAAAAATGTCTCCCCATTGCACCCTGTTAAGACCAGGTTTTCCCTGGTCTTAATTGTGGTGCTGCCCCATATTTACACCACCCTTGTACATATGGGGCAGCGTCAAAATCAATGGGTGTTGCGGTGGAACGCTCACAGCAACACCCATTGATCCCCCCATTCACAATAAGTAGTGGCTTAACGCTGCCTTGTAAACAAGGCGAAGCCCCTATCAACACCACAACTTCGTGGAGAGTGATGTTGTGGTGGCAATAGGGGCTTGTAAATATGCCCCCGAAGACTTTTGTAGAATATGCATCAGATGATGGATTATGTGGCAAATGCGACAAATTTAAAATTATGCAAACATCGCTGCAGCCGTAGAATCGCCTAATTCCAGTGGCCCTGCCTATAGTACACCCAATAGCATACATGCTCAGAGAAAATCAGTAACCGCAGTGATGCTCTAAATAGGGTGGCTACCACCAAGGGGACCCAGAAATCTTGTGAGTGGGCCACCAATGTTTCTGAGGGCTGAGCTATCAGAATACCAGTGGTTTCTCCACCTATAAGTAAGGTAACAGATGTTTGTTTATGGTGGTACACCCTCCTCTCAAAATTTTAAATGATCCATCAACATTGTAATTTAGACCCTGACGGTTTGCCTACAAGTTCACCATGTCATTGGTGACTATGGGGTTGATTATGAATTTGGCGGTGCTGAGCTGTGCGGGGACCACCCACCAGATTGCATGTACAACTCATGTCTGGAGGGTTTTATTGGTCCTTCCTTTTTCGGTCCCCACAGCGGTGCACTGAAAATTGGCACTGCAATGAAACGCAAAAGAAATTCCAGAAAAGCATGGACTGGGAAGTACCTGCCTCCTGAGAATTTGGGGTGAATGCAAACAAGTGTCACATGTTGTGCCCCCCTGAATGCATCCCCGTTGTAGCGAGGGCATGGGGGTCTGTATGGCCTTCTTTGTTTCCCCTACACCAGCCTTTTCATGGTGGTAAGCCCACCATGAAAAGGCTGGCGGAGGCTAAACTCATAAGATGCTCGGCGAAACACGGCGGTCCAGCATTGCATATTATATACGTCCTCTGCTCTGCACCACAGCCAGGGATTGGCAGTTCCCTGGCCAGTCTGCACAGCAGTGGCCAGTACTAAAACTCACCTTGTAATGTGGCGGTCACAGGACTGCTGTGCCACTGTGAGTACGGAGGTCAAGGACCGCCGTACTTGTAATCGGCTCCTTGCCCTCTGCACCCCTGGCAGAGAGCTGATCACCATGGTAACACATTCCGACCTGCCTGGTATGGATGTCAGTGCCTAGAGTGCATCTTCCGATGAGAAAGGTTTACTGTAGTTGCAAATGAGTTCTAAGTGAGGGCCATGCATATTTTTGGACTGCTATACCATTTTTTGTTTTTCACAAACTTCAAAATTCGCAGTATGTTTGGGAAAAAAAATCTATATCTCTGATGTGTATAGAGGTGTCTCCCTGCTTGTGGGAGGCATTTGTTGTTTGCTCTTCTCTGGTCTGCATGGTAATGGATGGCAAACCCTGGCAGGGAAACTGGGTGATGGTAGGCTCATCTTAATCATAGCAGGACTACTGCCACTAGAACATGTGACTGATGAGCTGCAAGGTGAAGGGTTTCCAATGTTGGAGTAAGCTGGTGCTCTGCCATTGGAAGCCAGTTGTTCCCCAACCTGTAATTTGGTAGTGGAACTGAAAGCTTGCATGGTGGGACCACGACTAGTTTTGTGGGACTCCCCTCATGGCAAATTCTAAATTGCCCAAAAAGATGGAAAATTTGCACCGAAACATTTGACCTTACAACCTGCCAGGTCAGCATGGGCTCTGTCCTCTGCCTCCGCTGGCCACCATATTTAGACATCCCTTCATGCCCGGGTAGATCTTAGTGACTGATATGCATCCACTGGTGAGGCAGATGCACAGTGCACTTTAGGCACAGCTGAATGCTAAGAGGGCATCTTATGTTTGAACGGTGATGGATCAAACCCCGATCTTTTGACTGGGTAGGAGTGTTCTGCTTAATTCAGATACTCTGTCCATCACCACCCCCCTTTTTGAATCGTTTTGGCCACCACAAGTGTGGAAGGGTATGCTCAGATGTGAGTCCCTTGCTCACTGCACCATCAGGATTCAAGCAAGCCGGGCCGAAGACGGCTGTAATGCCAGAAACCGGTCCCCGGAAGCTTGTTTCCTTTCCAGTAAAGAATTGGCTTGGTAGTTTGGTCTGCCCTGTTCCCATGATGCACTGGGCCAGGGACAGACTAATTTGCATGTAGCCAGGTTCTGAACTGGGATGGTGCAGTGAGCTAAAAAACGGTGATGGATCAAACCCCGATCTTTTGACTGGGTAGGAGTGTTCTGCTTAATTCAGATACTCTGTCCATCACCACCCCCCTTTTTGAATCGTTTTGGCCACCACAAGTGTGGAAGGGTATGCTCAGATGTGAGTCCCTTGCTCACTGCACCATCAGGATTCAAGCAAGCCGGGCCGAAGACGGCTGTAATGCCAGAAACCGGTCCCCGGAAGCTTGTTTCCTTTCCAGTAAAGAATTGGCTTGGTAGTTTGGTCTGCCCTGTTCCCATGATGCACTGGGCCAGGGACAGACTAATTTGCATGTAGCCAGGTTCTGAACTGGGATGGTGCAGTGAGCTAAAAAACGGTGATGGATCAAACCCCGATCTTTTGACTGGGTAGGAGTGTTCTGCTTAATTCAGATACTCTGTCCATCACCACCCCCCTTTTTGAATCGTTTTGGCCACCACAAGTGTGGAAGGGTATGCTCAGATGTGAGTCCCTTGCTCACTGCACCATCAGGATTCAAGCAAGCCGGGCCGAAGACGGCTGTAATGCCAGAAACCGGTCCCCGGAAGCTTGTTTCCTTTCCAGTAAAGAATTGGCTTGGTAGTTTGGTCTGCCCTGTTCCCATGATGCACTGGGCCAGGGACAGACTAATTTGCATGTAGCCAGGTTCTGAACTGGGATGGTGCAGTGAGCTAAAAAACGGTGATGGATCAAACCCCGATCTTTTGACTGGGTAGGAGTGTTCTGCTTAATTCAGATACTCTGTCCATCACCACCCCCCTTTTTGAATCGTTTTGGCCACCACAAGTATGGAAGGGTATGCTCAGATGTGAGTCCCTTGCTCACTGCACCATCAGGATTCAAGCAAGCCGGGCCGAAGACGGCTGTAATGCCAGAAACCGGTCCCCGGAAGCTTGTTTCCTTTCCAGTAAAGAATTGGCTTGGTAGTTTGGTCTGCCCTGTTCCCATGATGCACTGGGCCAGGGACAGACTAATTTGCATGTAGCCAGGTTCTGAACTGGGATGGTGCAGTGAGCTAAAAAACGGTGATGGATCAAACCCCGATCTTTTGACTGGGTAGGAGTGTTCTGCTTAATTCAGATACTCTGTCCATCACCACCCCCCTTTTTGAATCGTTTTGGCCACCACAAGTGTGGAAGGGTATGCTCAGATGTGAGTCCCTTGCTCACTGCACCATCAGGATTCAAGCAAGCCGGGCCGAAGACGGCTGTAATGCCAGAAACCGGTCCCCGGAAGCTTGTTTCCTTTCCAGTAAAGAATTGGCTTGGTAGTTTGGTCTGCCCTGTTCCCATGATGCACTGGGCCAGGGACAGACTAATTTGCATGTAGCCAGGTTCTGAACTGGGATGGTGCAGTGAGCTAAAAAACGGTGATGGATCAAACCCCGATCTTTTGACTGGGTAGGAGTGTTCTGCTTAATTCAGATACTCTGTCCATCACCACCCCCCTTTTTGAATCGTTTTGGCCACCACAAGTGTGGAAGGGTATGCTCAGATGTGAGTCCCTTGCTCACTGCACCATCAGGATTCAAGCAAGCCGGGCCGAAGACGGCTGTAATGCCAGAAACCGGTCCCCGGAAGCTTGTTTCCTTTCCAGTAAAGAATTGGCTTGGTAGTTTGGTCTGCCCTGTTCCCATGATGCACTGGGCCAGGGACAGACTAATTTGCATGTAGCCAGGTTCTGAACTGGGATGGTGCAGTGAGCTAAAAAACGGTGATGGATCAAACCCCGATCTTTTGACTGGGTAGGAGTGTTCTGCTTAATTCAGATACTCTGTCCATCACCACCCCCCTTTTTGAGGCATCTTATGTTTGGACTTCTTTTGGCTCTCTCCAATTTTTTTTTCCCTTAAACAACTTTGAAAGCAGGAATTTGTTAGAGCAAAACACAAAATAACTGGCCCAATGTGCGGGGACTGTTCTGCTTATGCATTTGGTGCATTGTTAATTTTCTTTGCCTGGGTCAGCCATGCCTTAAAGTTGGATCTACCTTGGAAAATCCGTGAAGGACACCCCATTCAGAGCAGGGTGAGTGTTCATCCAAGACTATGAGTAAAAGTGCTATTCAGGATTAGGATTGTTTTCTTGCAAATTGATTTTTGTGCACCTAGTGGAACTTTGTTGCACAATGTTTTCAGGAATCTGATCACACTAAAGGGATTTCCTTTGTGTTAATATTAAATGGTAATCATTGTAATTTCATTATGTTGATAAGTAAAATAAACGATTAGTGTGTTATTGAGAGTGAAGTAATCAACATTCCATGAAAGTAATTTAGAAACTGTCATTATTTGTCATCAAATGAAAACTTCTTGTTTCATGTCCCCAGATAATTTTCCGCAAAATCTGTGATGTGAAAAAGGAGGAGGAAGAGCGACTGCGTCAAAAGAATGAAGTAACTCTGACTATCCCAGTGGATCACCCAGTAAGAAAGCTCTTCCAGAAATTTAAGCAGCAAAAGGAACTACGGAATCAAGGTGACTTGGAAAGAAACCACCAGCTGCAAGTTGAGAATCGTTCCTTTTACAATGGAGCTCCGATTACTGGGACAAGCGTGTTGACAGTGTCCCAGATCACACCCATCCACACTTCCCACTCTTACGTCAGAGCCACCGAATCATTTAAACAGAACAACAGAGACGCAATAGAGCTGAAACCCAATAGCAATAGTGAGCCAAATTGTCTCAAAGTGAACAGTCCTATGCGCATGAAAAATGGAAATGGGAAAGGGTGGCTTAGACTAAAGAACAACATGGCACCCCAGGAAGAGAAAAAGGAAGACTGGAATAATGTCACAAAGGCAGAGTCAATGGGTTTGCTCTCCGATGACCCTAAAAGCAATGACTCAGAAACCAGTGCAACCAAAATCCCTTTAAGAAAAACAGACTCTTGTGACCATGAAATAACCAAAAGTGACCTTCTTTTGGACAAAGTTGGTGACGCTCGCAGCCCCATGGAACACAGTACCTTGCAACTAGATGGAAAACGTCCCTGCTACCCAATCCCTGAGCAGGCCTTACAAAACACCCTACAGGAGGTCAAAAAGGAACTGAAAGAGGACATCCAGTCCCTAAGCAGCAGAATGACCGTTCTGGAAAAGCAAGTGGGAGAGATTTTAAAAATACTTTCTGAAAATAAACCATCTCTCCCTTCTTCGCCGGTATCTCACATATCACCTCAAATACCATGCCAGGATATTTTCAGCGTCTCAAGACCTGAATCGCCTGAATCAGAAAAAGATGAAATTAATTTTTAATATAATCCATGGTTCAGCAACATAGAACTGATCTTAATTTGTAAATATTGCATGTCCAGCTGGTTTCTGGCCTGCCAAAGAAAATCACAATTATTATAGATCTTGCTTGTATATTATGCAGTTGACTGCATGCACATTTTACATTTATAAGGTTATTATATTATATTATATAAGATGATGATATTTGTTTACTAAACTTAACGTAAATTTTAAATGATCAGGGTCCACCCCAGCAATCTTCCCATGAAGGGTAATGATCTCAGGCGAGTTTTTAAAGCTTTTGTTTTCTCAATTCTCCCCATGAGAAACCGCGACAATGGGACAGTAAGAACTAGCCATATATTTAAGCTTCATTTTCAAAGTCTACAACATTAACCACAATATAATATTTAGCTACGTTTTGTAACTAAGCTTTGTCCTTGGGTCTTCACACATCCGCGTATTCACTTTGCATACTTATTCAAGCAGGGCACAGTAGAAATAGAATAAATACAGCAAGTTGTTCGCATGCCTAAGCTTAATATAATGAGCTCTCACTCGGCTCCTTTCACTTACTGTTAGAAAATATGCTTGGAAACAGGAATGAACTGTTAGACTTTAACCCGTTGCTTTACCTACAGTTTACATATTTCCTTCCTTTTCTTTCCTAAGATACATTGGTATCACTTACAATATAATATAGCCAGACTGCATATGTTGGTAGATTATAACCATTTTTAAATTGGAATTTTACTCAAGCAATAAGAGATGAACGTGTACTTTATACTTTGTATTAAGGTAACTGTTAAACCTTTTTTGAGTTGTATTTAATGCCATGTCACTAACATCTACCAGGGTCTCAATGTGGGATATTTACTTGACTCTTGGGCTGGAGAATATGAAATTGACTGAAACTCTCAAGTTATACCTATGTATGATTACTTGGCATAACGTCGTTTAGAGTCCTTCAGAAGCTGTAGTGCAGCACAAGGGAACTGTGGTGTTATCTTTACATTTTGATAACAATCCCTACATAGCACCCTGATGTAGAGCAGGAGGTAGTATAAACTCCATGAGTTACTTTAAACTTTGGGCAGTTTAAATTGTAGCTGTCCTGATTACCTACTAGTATTATTCATTAGAACAAATCCAGATTTCCTCATCACAGAGCTTACAGATTGTGGTAAAGCCCCATTCTTGAGGCACAGTTAATTAACCTAACCTAATGCTGAAAGTACACACAGAAATATATCTGCCTTTTTCTGATTTTGTGGGTTTCCCCTCAACTTTATATCACCATATAAGCATTTACCCATACAAACTCATACACACATCCTGGAATGTGAGGGAGTTCTCTGACTTTCTTTCGGCAAAAGAAATTGTCAAATGGATCCATCTGTTAGGTGTGGCCACTGAGAGCACCCTCAACTTGTGAAAAGAAGCGGATTGAGACAATATATAGAAAGGGTGTGATGAACTCCCTGCATGTTCTGAGCAACCGCTTCAGGAGATAGTGAGTCTTGAAAGGACACTGGGATGCCTACGTCCTGTTTAAGAAGAAGGCAGGGGCCTATGCTCCTGAAGAAGGATAGGTTTCGAAGCTAACAGTCCCCAAAGGTACTAAACTCTATTCACATATATAAATGCAGTAACAAGAAAGAATTTCGAACCAAAACTAATCAAGACTGTTAGAAAAGATCGACCAAATCAATTTACCAGAAAAGAGCTGACAATGTGGAATGTGTTCTGTGAATGCCACAAATTGTGAGAAGGTTAATTGTCCATTTGGGATTCCTTCCTTCCCTATGTTCCTTGTGACTAATAGCAACGTGCAGAGTCTCTATCCTTGCATTAACAATTGCCTGAAAAATGAAGCATTTTGAAAGGAATATAAATCCTTATCTAGAGACCTTTCTAGGTCCAGTTGGTGTCAAAATGGCTCCAGTTTACTTATGCGGTGGCTGGATGGTATGCTTACTCAATTAAAGGTTTCACTCGCCTAGAGTAACTTCAGGGCCCCCGTACCTAAATGGCCTACAAAACAAGATGGTAACTGATGTGTTACTGATTCTGGACAGTATCAATATTCCTTTTATCGGCCATCACTATTTTGAGTCCAAAAATGGAGAATAATATGTGGGACCTGGATTTATGGTGTCCAGTATATCCATGTTTTTCTGGCATCCTGGGTCGTGAAACCTGTTAGCAGCCGCGGCCCGTGCAGGTAAGAGTGGTGGGGCTTCGACAGGCGACCGGGAGGGGAAATTAAATAAATAATTAATTTCCCCTCGTCGTCGTCTTTTGAAATCCCCCAACCGCTCCCTGCCTATCCGCTCTTACCTGCAGGGACCGCAGCTAAATGTTATCCAACTAGCAGGTCATTTTCCTGGAGATATTCTGGCCTGGTCAGAAGGCTTTATCTCCAGGCCCCAAGTAGAAATGCAAGAAGGACTAATGTGGATGTCGATGAGGATAACCCAGAAGGAATGGATGCAGTAACACAAAATGTAGAAGTTCAAGGGCAATCCTGCTGAGAAAAAGGTACAGTTACCTGTCGAACCAGCAAGGAATTACTAGAACAACTAATGCTTTCCTTTTCCAGATATTGTGTAAGAACTTGGTCATAAGACCTATGCACACGTTATAAAAGCATCCTGGTAACTGGCGACTTCAATGTCCACTGGGATAAAAGCGATCAAGATCCGTTAGTCCAGAAATTACAGACTACCATGACCTCTCTTGGTTTAGTACAACTTGTGGAAGCTCCAACCCACAAAAAAGGCCATATTCTTGATCTTATCTGGTCTTCCATGCCAAAGACGGTCATTACAAGTATTACACCCTGTATCTGGTCGGATCACCACCTAATATTGTATGACGTACCGTTAATCAATTCCCAGGCTAAACTCCCTTTAAAAACTAAAAAAGTGCGCCAATGGAAAAAAGTGAATTCTGACACCCTGGCCCAAACTTTGCCCAAATACAAACAGACGCCCATAGTCTCCCAAGGTGATTCTGACCTTGACTCAATGTATGATGCGATAATGACTACTCTCAGGAAATCAATCGATGAGCTAGCCCCCGAAAAGGTACAAAGAGTAAAGGGTGCACAGAAAGGAGCCCCTTGGTTCACCCAAAGTTTACGCGAACACAAAAGAAAACTCCGCTGCCTTGAAAGATGCTGGAGGAAATCCAAAAAGGACACCGATAGGGAACTATATAGAATGTCGTTTCTGACATATAAAAAGTCTATCGTCTTAGCTAAGAAGGAGCACTACGAGACACGCATAAACAACGCCACAAACATCCAGAGGGAAACCTTTCAAATCCTGAAGGAGCTAAGTGTGAAGGAGGATAAGATCGACATCTCGATCAACTGCGATACCTTTCAAGGATACTTCCTCGAAAAAGTTGCGATTATCTTGTCCGATATTAAGAAGGATAATCCAGTCTCACACATCGAACAACTGCCTCCTTTAAATCCCCCAACCCCTATCTTTACTAGATTCCCCGAAATCGACCCTACCATCTTGAGTCAACTTGTAGCATCCACCAAGTCAGGCTCCCCTGCCGACCCGTGCCCACCCGATATTCTCCGACTAGCAATCCCGATCCTAGAGGATCAGATCTTACATCTTCTAAACACCTCACTAGCTACTGGCACATTACCAACCTCCTTTAAAGAGGCACGCGTCAGACCCCTGTTAAAAAAGCCCGGGGCAGATCCATCCAGCCTGAAGAACTACAGACCTATCTCTCAGTTGCCATTTCTGTCAAAAGTGTTGGAACAGCACGTGTTAAAATCTTTGTCATCCCTCCTGGAATCTCACCATCTTCTCCAGGAGCGGCAAGCTGGCTTCCGTGCCCACCATAGCACAGAATTGGTAATGCTGTCTGTGCTGGACGAGCTTAGATGCATGGCTGACAGCAAAAAGCCAAGCGCCCTGATATTATTAGACCTTTCAGCGGCGTTTGATACTGTCAGCCATGCATTGCTTCTGGGCAGACTGGCTCGGTTTGGGATAGGAGAGCAAGCCCTTGAATGGCTAACAGCCTTCTTATCTGGGAGGACGCAGAGAATCCAGGTAGCAGATCAGGTCTCCGATGAGGGTGCCTTATCTTGCGGAGTCCCGCAGGGCTCTGCGCTCTCTCCACTCCTATTCAATTTGTACTTACAGCCACTGATAGAGTCCCTGGCAAATACGAACTGCAAAGTTTTCAATTATGCCGACGATACTCAGCTGCTGCTGAGTATCGACAATACATCGTCGGCTCAGTCCATGGTCCAAGGCATATTACGATTTACAGTAAATTGGATGTCATCCAATTTATTGAAAATCAACCCAGACAAAACGGAGGTTCTTGTGGTTTCAACCTTGACCTCCCCCTGGAATGATTTGTTTTGGCCACAGGAACTCGGACCCACTCCAAAACCATGCACTAGCGTTAAGAGCCTCGGCATGAAAATCGATCAGGAACTCTCGATGGCCAACCAAGTGTCCGCTGTAGTTGGTTCTTGTACCAACCTAATCAGGAAACTGCGGAAGCTTGTTCCCTTACTCTCACGGAATATGCTTCGAACCATTGTCTCAGCCACAATAGTGTCGAGAATCGATTATGGCAATGCGCTCTACCTTGGCCTCCCAAAAAATCTATTCAATCGTCTTCAGGTCACCCTGAATGACGCAGCGCGTCTGATATTTGGAGTGCCAAGGCGGACTCATGCTTCTCCTTTGCTCTATAGGCTTCATTGGCTGCCTATGGTGCAGAGAGTTGAATTTAAGAGCATGTGTATCTGCCACAAAGCAATCCACGGACAGGCGCCAGCTTATATAAAAGAGAGACTCGAAATATACGAACCTAAGCGCGCCCTGCGATCCTCCGGTTCTTTTCTGCTGTCCTGTCCACGCTTTAAGCTGGCAACTAAAGGAGGCAGATCCTTTTCAGTTCAGGCTCCGATCATTTGGAATAAGCTACCGGAGGTGCTTCGCAGAGAGTCCAACCTTCTCCACTTCAGGAAGTCTTTGAAGACTCTACTCTTCAAAGACGCATTTACTTCTTAGTATCTGGTTATTAGCTCCAGAATCCTCATATATTCATCTTGCTTCTTGTTGCTGCACTTGGTTAGTGGCGCTTTGAGACCTGTCGGTGAGTTGGCGCGATACAAAACCCAGTACAAATACAAATACAAATAAGAGGGAGAAAGGAAAGTGCAAAGTAGGCCCCGGGGGCGCGGGTAGGACTAGGCATAGATCCCCGAGCCTAGGGAGATGGTGTCTCTGAAAAAATAAAAGTAAAAGCAGTGTTCTTTCCTTACATAAATGAAGATACGATAATCGTTCACAATTGGACGCCTCCTGAGTTACAGAAGATAAGAGAAAGGCAGCAAAAGGTAGATAGATGCCTTCTCTATAGACTTTGTTTCTTATTGGGTTCAAACATTTCTCCGTGACAGAGACAGACACATTGCTGAAGCTTTAAACCATTTTTTATTTTATTGGTGTGAGTTTCCTGCATCCATCGTTGCTGTTGCTTTTACCAATTGCAGCCACAATATTCTCAGAAGGCTGCTGCAGTGTTGGAGTCAGGGAGCAGTCTCTAACCTTTTTTTTGCAGCACCTCGGACATCCGCCATGTTTTGAAAAGTTAGCCAATGGGCACTCCTGTTTGCAGGGTGATTGTATCTTGTACCTTACAAGCTAGCGTGTGGTGTAGGGTTCCTGACTCTTGGCTCCAAATGAAGCACACAACCCATGTTCGGGCTAAGCATGCAGCACTAAATAGCTGCAAATACACAATGCACCTCGCCCTAAAGCACCTTGGAAGGGGTTTCGATGGGCACCACAAGAAGCAAGTGGGAGGGCTTATGCTGAACCTATGCCCAATTCCTACTGGCTAGCAAGCTGCACATGACCACCTGTTATGGCTAGCTCAAAACCTAAGGTTCTTCCTTTCTACCATTCAATAAGGAAAATGCCAGGATGCATTTAAAATTAATTCCTGACTACTAAGAATCAGTTAACCTTTCCTTCCAAGATCAGGAAAGGAACAAGTCCCCTGCTGGCCGTGGAGGGTTAAAATACAGGATGTGTGTAAGCGCATGCCTCTTTTTGGTGATAGAAAGGTAGAAGGGGACACTCAACCCATAGCACCTAGAGGATGGGAACTTAATTTCAATCTCTTGAGACTGTGATGGGGAAGGATTGCATGGAAGAAATGTGTATACATCCGGAGACCATGCGGTCCAATCATACCCCTTGCGCTTGTCTGGATATCACAGTTCTTCTGAAGCACTGGTGATTTTGATACACTTCAATATCATGCCTTGTTTGATTATGTAACGAATAATTAAGTGTAACTTCAGGTATTCATCTGCTCTGTATTCGCATGCTGAAAATAATTCCCACAGGATTGCGCTTCGGTTTATACACTGTCATTGAAATACATACAAGGAATTCGATGTAAGATGCACAATTACAGTTCATGTATGTACTGAAAATCAGTTTTTCTATGAAAGCAATCAACTTTTCGAAAACTAAAACAATGTTCAACACGTAAAAGCACTTTAAAATATTTTTTCAAAGAGAAATTATTACTCTGCTTACACTGATGCTAAATGGAACCCCCTTGCAATGACCTACCGCACCTGTTTTTATGGTACTTTTTAATAAAGAAAATGAAAACACAAATACTGCACGAAACTACTTGATAATTGTTTCTTATGAAGTCTTAGGAGGCGAACACATTGTGAGGATATTACTCTTAATCAACATTGTATTTCTTATAGAGACCTCTAACCGCAGATTCCTCAGCTTAGAATATGCCCCAGGTTTTTTGCTGGATCTGGAAAATATTAAGCAACCCCCTGCACGCTGGTTGGTGGCATTGTCCGGGTGCCCATATAAGCACCAACCCAGCATCCTGACATCAGTTCCGTTATTTCTGTGCCAGCAGCGCCAATCCGGGGAGCTACCTCAGTCATTTTACCTCTTCTTTCAACTTTTTGTGACGTCTTATTTGATCTGTGCTCGTACCGTGCTAGGCATATGTCCCCCAGAAAGCTCACTTTATTGAAACTGTGTGGAGACTGTCACCAACAGATGATAGCTTCTGAAACTTGGTTTGCTTGTGGGGCCTGGGGTCAAGCCATGGCCCCAAGGTCTGCTTTGTTTGCAGGTCCACAAATTTGAAGGTGATTCGCAAGTCAGCATTGATGTTGCTGGTGATGCAGTTGAAGAAAGCTCCATACCATACCTATGCCACTCTTGTGAGGGATTCCAAGGTCTTTCTCTGAGCTGGTCCCGTGGATGATCATCTTCACGGTCCAACATCTCCTCCAATAAGCTGAATAAAAAGACATACATCCACATGCATCAAGTGATTTTGGAGTCGCAAACGGTGCGAATCGGAAAAATCGGCCGTTTGCGATTCCAAAATCACATTTTGGGATGCATTAAACATTTCCACAAAATTCGCAATTTTTTGCCATTCCTAAAAAAGCGATTGCATTTAAGGAATCGCATTTGTGCGATTCCTTAAATGCAATGCATGATTTTTTTTTTAAATTGCGAATTTGGAAATAGGAGGTGCAAATTAACACGAGGTTGACCCTCGTGTTAATTAACCTCGTGTTAATTTGCGAAAACTTTCAAAAATGATCAAAAATGCATTTTTGAAAGTGTCATGTTACACACACACATGTCCTTTGGACATGTGTGTGTGAAACTTGCACTAAAAAAACATTTCAAGGGTGCAGGGGGGGGTCCTTTGGACCCCCCTCAGCACCCTTGCAATGCATCAACAAATTGCGAATCGCAAAAAAAAAAATGCAAAACGGCATTGATTCCTATGGGCATCTAGGCCCATAGGAATCAATGTAATGCCATTCCTTTATTGCGATTCGCAATTAAGGAATCGCAAATTCCGAAAATTAAGAAATCCTAAAAACTTTTAGGATTTCTTGATGCATAGGATTTTGCAATACCTAAATTGCGATTCCTTAATTTTCGCAATTTAGGAATTGCAAAATCCTACAATGATGCATGTGGCCGTATATGCGGTCTTTGGCTTCCCCGTCAAAAAGCTGTGCTTCTAGGCCATGTCCCACACACCACCTGTGAAGCCAGCATCTGGGCCTGCTCCTCACTACCCCGAGTTCCCTGGAGCCAGTGCAAATCCCGCTCAAATTAAAGAATTTTACAACACCATGAACAATGTATGTAGGCCACCAAAACCCTCTGACACACCTTCAGGCCCGTGGAGCTGAGAGGTGCCCCTGCTGGGTTATTGCTGGTGTGTTCACACCCAGCACAAACTTGGCCATCTGGATCCCCCCCAGATCCAGACCAACACCTTCACAGATGCTCTCTTCCACTCCGACTTCTTCCATTTCGGCACTGTTTCCTTACGCCACCTCTCAGCGATGAGTTCATTGATTTTCTTGACTCCAAACCAACGTCCGTTTGTGCTGTCCAGGCTCTATCTGCTTCTGGACTTAACACCTTCCCTACATCAACCCTTCCCTCCTGAAGTTAGAGATGAAGAGGGATGGTTTAGTCCTCTCGAGGAGGGCCCTTAGCCAGCAGATTACTGATATGAGGAGCTGGGCGATGCCAGTAGGCTTGATACTTCATCAGACGCTGGCATGCTTTCCCCTTCACGCCCTGTGTTGAAGGAAGACTCACCCCTGCTGCCCTGCACATCACAACTTGATGTGCAGGGTTGCCTAGGTCCTTGACTTTCAGCTGCCTGATGTCGAGATCAAGGCCAACATCTTCATGGAGGTGCTTCACCCAGGAGCCAGTTTGGTTGAACCACTGCTTCCCTTTAACAAAGCCCTCACTGAAGTTCTCCGAGGGGCCTGGGTAAACTGTGCATCCCATAATTTCCTGATACGACTGCCCATCCCTAGGAGACCCAGACTTCTTCTCCCAGTACCCTTCCCTGGAGAGCCTGGTTGTTCAGACCTTAACGTTCAAGGCCAACCCAAATGCATTTCCTTCCACTCCACCGAACAGGGAATCCAAGAGATTGGACACCTTTGGGAAGCATATTTTCTCTTCCACTGCCTGCCTCTTGAGCAGGTATTCCCATGTGTTGTGGGATTCAGTTACACTACTGCTTTCCATACTTCAAAAGGAGAGCAGACGGCCAGGATGCAGCTAAGTTTGCCATCAGGTGTGGGCTGGATACCATGGACTCTCTGGGTAGAGCCGTGGCTCCTACAGTGACGATACTCCACCATGCATGGTTGCTGTCTACTTGGTTCTTAGGGTATGTCCAAGCATTCTCGATTTACATGCCTATTTGGTGACATGGCTCGCACAGCTCTCGAGCACGTTTGTGAGAGCAGGGTCACTGACAGGTCCCTTGGACTTTACCTTTCTGCCCGGAACCAACAGCAGTTCTTCTTTACCCCTACTACGGATGTGGTTGGGGCATGTACGTGAGCCCACAGTGCTAGCGGTGCATGCCAATCTAGTAGACTAACCAGTTCTTTCCTGGGCCGGGTTGGGGATCCCACAGCTTAAGCATGAGCTAGACACATGCTGTCCAGTCCCCCACCCCTCCTTCAGCCGTAGCCACCAAGATACTTTAGCACACCCTCTATCCAGCACGGTCATCTTGTTGGCAGCAGGATCAGGCACCTCCTGCCCCAAAGGTCTGCGTTTACCTCTGACAAGTGGGGGCTTCAGATTGTGCAGAAGGGGTATGCCCTTTCATATGTGGAAACCCCTCTACCTATGCCACCATTCCAAGAACAGCTGACAGAGGATCTCTCCTTGCTCCATCAGGAAGTACAGGGTCTTATGGACAAAGGAGCCATCAAGAGAGAACCCGCACCAGAAGTAGGGCATGGTTGTTATTCATGTTACTGTGTGTTGCCCAAGAAGAATCGAGGCTTCTATCCTATTTTAGGTCTGTGCTCTCTCAACTATTTTCTGAGAACAGAAAAATTAAAATTTCTCACATTAGCTAAATTCTGTCTGCGCTGTATCCTGGAGACTGGATGGCAGCATTAGACCTGTAGGATCCGTATTTGTACATCTCTAACATGCCACCCACAGGAGTTACCTCCGGTTCACAGTGGGCCAAAGCATTTCCAGTTCACTTTGCTCCCTTTCGGGCTTTCCAGTGCCCATCAGGTGTTCATAAAAGTGATGGTGGTTGCTGCAACTCATATGTGGAGGTTGGGGTCTCCATTCTACCCTTACCTCGATGACTGACTGCTGAAGGCGGACACGCGGCAGGCAGTGGTCACCCATCTCCAGACTTCAGTAAACATCCTGCATTCACTGGGGCTCACTAGCAACGTGCCAAAGTCACACCAGAACCTCTCTCAGACACTTCCTTTCATTTGACCAATTCTGGACACAAATTTTTCTTTCAGTGGAAAGCGGAAAAAAAAGCACCCGCTGAATCCGTTATTTTGGGAATTTATGCTCACAATTGTGGACTGGAAAAAAGTAGAGTACTATTTCTGATTTGGCCATCAACTATTGAAAGAGTGCAGACCTGGGAAGTTTGACAATGTCCAGTATTCTGTCCATCATCCTTTTACGTTGCTATAGTCGCCCTAAGTGGGAAGGTATTTCCAGACGTGGGTCCTATCCTCACTATGACATTGGATTCAAACTAGCCTGACTGATTAAGGTGATACCCTGAAATATGTCCCAGATTGCTTGTTTTCAGGCCCAGGGAGGCCCTGGCAGTTGAGGCTAGATTCTTCCCATGGGGAGCAGGGTCAAGACTGATTTGCATATGGTTGGGTTCAAACTGGGGTGGCATGGTGAGCACAACGATGTATTTAACCCAGATCTGTGACTGGGAGTGAATGTTTGACAGTGTTCAGCATAGTTACACTAAATGGGAAGAGTGTAACTAAACATGTGTCCCACTGGATTCAAGCTAGTTTGGCTGATGAGGGGTCATACCCTGAAATTAGTCCCAGGATGCTTGTTTTGGGGTCCAAGCAGCCCCTAGCCTGGCAGTTTGGGCTGGATTTTTCCCATGTGGAGCTGGGTCAAGACTTATTTGCACATGGCTAGATCCAAACTGAGGTGGGATGGTGAGCAAAAAAACCTGATGGATTTTACCCAAATCTGTGACTGGGGGTGAATGTTTGAGAATGTTCATCATTCCGTCCATCAGCGTTTTGTGTTGCTAAGATTGCAGGTCTGCTGACTCTGGCCTGGCTATCCAGCAACAACTGGTCCAGGACAAGTGGTTTCCCATGAACAATTCAAAATACTCTAGACCCCTTCAGATTGGTTGAGGGCAGTAAGTAACCTTTGCTACACAGCCCTCAACCAATCAGAACGGCCTCTGATTTACTGTGAAGCATCCATTGTATACACTCATGTTCAGACAGTTCCCTTGTGGTACGAGAACGGGCTGAAGGGCTGGATCTGAAACATGAGTCCATTTCCTATTTTAGGGCACAGAGTCCACCATTTTTTCTAGTTCACCCAGGGAGTGGATTTTGTATGTTTTCCCACCCAACTCTAACCTGCAGGTGCACTTTGGAAACATTTTCGATCACGCCTAGTTTTATTTATACACATTTTTTAATCTTATATCCGGATGGGAGAAAGTTCACCAAAATAGATTTCCTTTGCAAAATCTCCAGTTTTATGTTCACTATTTAATCTTTAATTACTCATCTAATGGCTTAATTATTGGAAAGCATTGTTCTGCTTAGTTTATTCAGTTAATTCTATGAAGAACTCTTTCTCAGGAGAACGGCAATATTCTTTCTACAAAAGCAATTATCATGTTTTGTTTATATATATATGTGTGTGTGTGTTTTTATGTGTGTGTATGTGTTTCTCAATATTTACGAGGCTGTTTCCAAATGCTGTTGGCTACTAAACAGCATTGCAATGAAAAGCCTCCTGCTTTATACGTAATTTATAGGAGTCTCTGCCGTGCTTTCCACACTATTATTTATGCATACGTTTTACTGAAGTACAGATCACAACAATTGGATCAACAGAACTCAGTAGAATTCAGTCAATTAAAAATTGAAAATTGAAGGTGGGATGAAAGAGAACTAATATCACATCATCAAAGCGACACGCAATGAAAAGATCAATGTAGTTAATAAAACTAAGCATCAAAGTGAAAATAAAACAAACGCTGTGCTGTGAACAATACAAGTAATTTGACTCTTTGCAAGCTGACTAAATGAATGCACATGAGTTAGGAGACTATTCCAGTGACTTGAAAAAACAGAAAGAAATTCTTAGGCAGACACTGTCGATTTTTTAATTGCAACATTTGACAAGAGATTGGCACTGCCCTGTGCCTAAGGATGCTCATGTAGAACAAAGGTAATCTGTCATCGATGAAGGAAGTGATCTTGCATGATGAAGACGAACCTTCGAGATAGAGTTCAGGTCTTAAGCCATCATTTCGATGCATTGGGATATTTGTGGTGATTCCTGTCACCACTCATATCAAAATTGCAAAGAATGTAAAAAACGCATGCAGTTAAGTAATCATTCTTGCATCCACCTCCACCCCCCCATTTCCCACTCACTCCCCCCTACCCCTCCCCCGCCCCCGTCACTTTTGGAAGGTAAAACTTTAAAAATGTCACAGTGGGAAAAATGGCTGGTAATAACGAAGACATGCAGATTTTGCTTGGAAAGTACCAAAGCTACACGTTATTCCATATTATTACAGTAAACTAATTATTGGAGATTGTTATCGCACCTGGTAAATAACGAACCACAGGATATCATTATTTGTCAGGTTTTGCAAACTGCACCAAATACCCGAATGCTTATTTTGAGGCCTTTAGCAGTTAGGCAGCAGCAAGAGAATGACATGTTCCTGATATTCATTGAGAGGCAGGGTTACTCACTCTCTTTAAAAGACTGGCCTTCAGAAGCCAAAGCCGATACAGTATTTCTAGTTACGTTACCTGTAACAACTAGTGAAATTGCAGCCATGCTAGCGAATATGAGTAGTATTTAGTTGGAATGATGGCTCAACAAGGTAAATGCACACCATTGACAACAAACAATTTGCAGGTAATATGTTTGAAACCCGTCAATGCAAATTCAGCTTTCCATCCTTCCAAGGTCAGTAAATTGAATATCAAATTCAAACTAACAACTAATAACATCAGCTAGTTGCAGTACTTGGAAAAGGGGAAACGTGGTAAACAGTTCCGATTAAGAAGTTATCATTGCAAGCATATTTGGAATACTTTGTCTTGGCAATTACTTTTGTAGAGAGGAGTATTCCAATGATTTTATTTGAACCAAATCAACATACGTATTCAACACGCTCCTTAGTAGGGATTTCTACTATATAAATAATGGGTCATATTGTTGAACTTATTTTTAGGACTCTGTGCACTTTACCCCTGATAACCAATGCTAAAGTGCTTGTACTCTCTCACTTAAACATGGTAACATTGGTATACACCCAATTGACTCATTGATTGTACTTAGAAGTAGTTAAGAAGTCCCTAGTATTTATTTAATTTATTTATTTATAAAGTTTTATATAGCGCAAACTTGACCCGCGAGGGTATCAGAGCGCTTTACATTAGGAACGTTGCGTTAAAGTTACATCAGAAACAAGAGCATAGTAAGGTACAGTACACAAAACAAAGGTTCAGGTATTCGTAGGAGGGGGGAGTAATAGCGTGGAGACAAGGAACTGTGCCCAATGTCCGGCTGGGTAAGTGACGGTCAAGGGTGAAACCAGGGCCAATCGCCTCATTAGCTGTCTAGCAGCTCCACCGGTCATCAGTCATAATGTTCAGGTATCAGCGTTCAGGAAGACAAGTTTTAGTTTACTGAATTGCGAAGGTTATATAGCACTGTCTAGACCCGGAGGTATCAGAGCGCTTAACCAGAGTATTGTTGCATTAAACGGTAAATCAAAAGGATTATATAGTGCTAGCTAGACCCGGAGGTATCAGAGCGCTATAACAAAGGGACATTGCGTTACAAATTACATCAATTACAATAGCTTAGTAAGTTACAGTAACCAACAACGACGTTGAGAGAATTTGTTAGGGAAGGAGGGGAGGAGGGAGCCATAGGAAGGAGACGAGGAAGAACTGTGTCCAATGTCCAGCTGGGTAGGTGACAGTCGAGGGGGAAACCAGTTCCAATCTCCTCATTAGTTGTCTAGCAACTCCACTGGCATCAGCCATGTTGCTCAGGTCTCACGGTTTGGGAAAAACTGTTTTGAATTGATCCATAGGCTACGAGGATAGAGGGCTGCAGTACTCCCTGTGCCACCGACTAAAATCGCACTGTAAAACATGTCTCAGACTCTAGTGCAGTTTTAAGCTGCCCTTTTGCCCTGGCAAAATAAACATTTTGCCAGCAGGCCTAAACCTCCATTTTTTATACTCATAAGTCACCCCTAAGGGGATGTACGTCGTTACAACGCATGCCTTTACGACGCAACTTTTACAACGCAAGTCGTTACAATCACTTGCGTTGGAGGGCACTGGATAGTGAATAGTTTAATTTACTATTCCAACTCCAGTCCCCGTGGATAGTAGGGAAGGTGTTGGATAGTAAATTAAAACTATTCCCTATCCTAGAGCTCCCCCCAGCGCAAGTCGTTGTAATGACTTGCGTTGTAATGGTTGCGTCGTAAAGGTACTGCGTTGTTAAAGTTGCGTTGTAAACGCTGCCCCCCCCCCCAAGGTAGGCCCTAAAGGCTCATCCGACATGGTGCATTGTATTTACAAAAACAGGGCATGTGCACTTAAGCTTTACATATCCTGACAGTGAAAAACTCCTAAAGTCGCTGTTCACTGTAGCAAGGCTACCTCTCCCATAGACTTACCTTATTACACTAAATACATTATAACTTCGGTTTTGGAGCAGATACATAACTTCTTATTGTACTCATTTAAATTGCAATTTAACATCCTCTTTAATTGTAAAGTCTGATTTTAAGCTACTATTCTGAAAATGTTTCTTTTAGAAATTGCCATTTTCTACCTAAACCATATGTGCTTTTTGCCAGTGTCCACAACATGACTGTGAATGGCTCTTGTGTAGTATGAAGTATATTCGTTCCATGCATAGGGACAAAAGGGCCTTAGGTGTGGGAAAGTGGGTCCTCTTCTGAGCAGGGTGGACTGGGGCATTGTACTCCGCCCTTTCTGGGTTGTCTTGTTACCGTACCCTTTCCTTTGCATTCTATAGAACATTAACGCTAATGTTAAGATGGAATTATGAGACAGTTGAAACCCATGCCATTTTATTCATTTGGATGTGCTGTCACAAAAATGTTAGAATAAGTGGCTTCCTTTTTTTAACTTTTCCTCTAAAACACTGCTACCTTTTCTGTGATGGTCTTTCTTACTCTTCTCAACAGACTGGCATCAACACAGTCCCTCTAGATTGTGCAACTGATATGACTCAGTGTTTGACAGGAATTCATTCTCAGCGCTAGTGAACCAATGGTAGAGACGGGGGTAGTCTCTAGACATGGTAGGACTACCATATAAGGCAGGCTGCAGTTGTACCATCCGAGGTGCAGTCGAGACTACTGTATTTTTCACAGAGTATGCAGTATTATCCTCCTCTTTATCAGCCCTAGGTGTTCTGGATGTAATAACCTTCAGCTCAATGATTATTGATGGAGAGCTGTAGCTGAGAAGAATCTGCAGTCATGATTTTTTTTTGTGGTACAAGACACTTATTTTAACACAGTCATTAGGCTTCTTTTTTCGGCTAGATGGTGCTTAGCCCCCTTAGGGCTCCTATTGTCTCCAAAAAAACTTTTTAGAGTGGTACAAGTTTCTACTCATCAGTTCTTGGGTGATAGTAGTGCTATCTAGAATGTTCTTGATAGCTCTTCCTGACTTGATCCAGCTCAGTTGATTATATACCAAAAAATTAATTAAGTTTGTTTTCTGATAATGGGTGATCGTTGATAATAGCCCATAACACTGCAACAGTGCTCATTTCACAATAGACCCACTTTGGACCAGTCATGTGCAGTCTTGTTTTCTTCATCAGCAAATGAATGCCCCTGTATCTAACACCTTCACTAAGAGGGGTTGTAGGACTTCCTTGTGTGGCCTAAGCACAATTAAATTGAGCATCATTATATTCACTAGGCGCCCTTGCAAGTCATCATAAAAACCAAACCACACGATTGATGAAATCTTGTGTGACTTCAGTGAATTCTACAAGACTAGCGGCCATCTTAAACATGCATTAGCAAAACTAGAAGGTCTCGCCCATGACACTAGAGCTCATACTTTTGACTCTGACAGTTATTTTCCCCAGTTGGTCACCTTCTGTGTGCATACACCACCGTCCATCTTGGAAAAGGTTTTTCAGCTTAAAAATAATCACTAGAAGATATTTCTTGAGTATGCAAAGTTATCTGTGTGCTTTCACAGTTGCCATATTTTACTTTCTTTGCTTTAAGAAATAACATGCTATGATCCTCACAGTCCATGCACATGCATGGTGACCATTCTGGAATGGTTTTTTCTTTGAAAATGCATCCAAATAAGGCCACTGGCATGCACACATGCACAGGCACAGACATGATTTGGCGGCCACCTTGGAATGGCTTGAAAGCATTTCAAAGATGGCCCTCAGTGATGAAGGGAGCAGAGCAGTGGGAACATGTAGAGGTTGCGAGAGGGGGAGAAAATAGTGCTTCATGCACTGAAGTGCTAGGGCCAAATCTTCTGTTCCTTTTCTTCCCCCGCTTGCAAAAATTTAAGTGGGCCCAGCAAGGAAAAAAGAGCGGTAAGGGCTGGAATTGTATCAGAGGTTACCCATGAACCAATCACTAGTTGTCTCTTTAGTGACTATACCCCAGTCTCTACACTGTGATAGAAGCTAACGTGTCTGAGCCATAGCTTTTATCTAGGAAATGTCAATGACGTCTACACTGCCACATGAATGCCTAGGTCTCCATCAGAGTGAAAATCTTTGTCTAAGTGCTATCCTAATGGAGGAATGTCGGGCTCACCCCACAGGCGTGTGTGTTCGAAATTCAAACAAGGCTGCAGATAGTAAAAAGTTATGCTTCCAGGGTACTTCAGGTCTCCTTCGTGCCACACGGGAGTGATTAAGGGCAGGCTCAGTGGTTCTCTTTCCTCATGTAAAGTGAAGGCAGTTGTCAGAAAGAAAAAAAAGTCACACATGCAATTGGATTTGCATTTCATGACCAGATCATACTTTCAGATGCTGTCTTGCCATGTTGTTTATACTTGTTGGCAGGATACAGTATACCCATGTTTAGACTTATAAATAGATATTTATTATTGCTATATTTTCGTTCCGAATTTTCTACCCCTCCCAGCACATAACATTGTAAGAATTTATAGTGACCTAGAGGCCACAAATGGATCGGCACGAAGCTTATTGGTACCTACTGTGCTCTCAGGAGGTCTGTGGAATTTCGTACTCATCGTACCAACCTTGGGTACGGTTTCCTTTCAGTTTGAACTATTTTCTTGGACTCTACCTGGTGCTCAAACTGACTTTGGGCTTGATGGTAGAGTGAATAACAGCTCAAAAGCCTATATAAAAAAAAAGTATATGAGATCCGACCATAGAGATTTACACGGTGGTCACAAGATCATTTGCTAGGAAACTTATTTATAAGAAAATAGCGCAGCGGCTGCCACAAGCGATTTTTCTACACCAAGCTGCATCATTTTCCAAGTACAGGAATGTGCTATATTTACAACAATAGGGCACATTCCTTTACTCACCCTTGCACTAGTGCAAAAAAAGTAGCCTAGTGCCAGTGCAGGCGCCCTTGCACCATGGAGCAAGATTGCCTGTTTTGCAGAAATTATTGCTGTTCTGCAGGAAGGGTCACCTTCCTGCACAAAAACAATCATCAGTTTTGATCCCTCCATGTGTGCTGCAAAAATGCAGCACACCTAGAAAGAGCAAAAAAAGAGGAGAAATATAAGTATTTCTCTTCGTTGCACCACTCTTATTGCTCCCCTTCAGAGGATTCTGGCACATTCCGGGAATGTGTCAGGTTCCATGGTGTTGCATGGGAACACCCACAGCAACACCCATGGAACACCCCTTTCATGCAGAACAATGTGGGAAAGGCTACCATATTTACAAGGCAATGAAAAGTCACACAGGGTGACTTTACATGGCCTTGTAGATATGGGCAGGCACACTGCACTGCCAGTGCATCTAAAAATGTGATGCACCAGCAGCTCAATGGGCTTTTTAATGAGGCTCTTGGAGTCTAGTCTGTGCCTAGTTTGCTCACTTAATTGCACCGATATAATGCCTTTGCATTTTATGTTCCTTTTCTATTTTCATCCTGTTTGTAGAGCAAAGCATTTAGTTTATTCCATCTCTGTCCGCAAATCTCATATATTTGTTCTCAATTTCAGTCAAAGGTTTTACTGCCAGTGCAAAGAGGTGAAAGTGGGAATCCCAGGCTAAAACTTCTCTCAATTGTCCAACGTTCAGTCACCGCTAGCCCTATTGTAACTCTAGCTGTGGGATTTGTATACATCAGTTTTGTCCAGCATAGTCCGAATAATGTATGTATGTAAGTTGCAGAACCAATGTGCTCCCTTCTCATTGAGTTGAATACTGTTTCTGTGTCTAATATCGCCAAAGAATAATGTCCTTCTTCTTCCTAAATGGTGTGCATTATATGTGTGACAGATCTCAGACTGTGCATTGTACTCGTGTGATGAACAAATCCACACTAGTTATTCTGTCACAATGCTTCCACTACTTGCATTAACAAGGACACTTTGGAGCATATTTGCAAGCCACTTCTAGTGACTTTGTGATGGTGATAGGAGCTGTGCCTTATTTACAAGGCAGCATTGAGCCACTTAACGTGCTTTAACGATGCCTTGTAACTAAGGCCCCCTTTCACGCTATACTTAGCGTGAAAGGGGCAGGAAATGGCTGTTGTGGTGGGCGTTCCACCGCAACACCCAATGATTTTGGTGCGGGCCCCTATTGACAAGAGCAGCGTAAATAGGAGGCAGTGCCAAAATTAAGACCAGGGAAAACCTGGACTTAGACAGGAGAATTGCGTAGAAACTGCAACTGGCAGTGAGGTACTGAGGCCTATTGAGCAGGATCTACAGGCTGGAATTTTTGCAAACTGCACAGCCCCCCTGAGAAGTACAGCCCCTAGTCCGATATCAGCGCAGCTCCTCTGGCCATGGTCTTTGACCTTCCCACCTGCAGAGACACCGATCGAGTTGCCCGGTGTGGAGAAATGGGGAAACCATACAAAAACCAACCAAAACTCAACTTTGACAACTCCAGGAAGCAGACGGAGCAGTCAGGAGATGACCACCAGGCTCACCTACCCACGACCTCCTCAACAGGTGGGATTACGGCAGACAATATCCAATCTATGTTCCCAACAATCCAGACTGCGCTGACAAACATCAACGGTAAAATTGATACACTCACGCACAGAGTGGACGGCATGTCAGAGAGATTGGACAGGCACACTGAAAGAATAGATATGGCTGAACGCAGGATCTCGGATGTGGAGGACGCTAACAATCAGGTGGTGGCTAAACAATCTGGGATAGAGAAACAATTAGCTGCACTTTCTGTGAAAGCCGAGGATATGGAAGCCAGATCCCGAAGAAGCAATATCCGCCTACTGGGCATAGCAGAAACCACAAATACAGGCTAAATGGAGAAATATGTGGAGCAACTTCTAATCACGTTGCTGGGCAGAGACGCTTTCTCTGATGTATTCCTGGTTGAAAGGGCGCACCGCTCTCTTGCTCCCAAACCCCCAGTCGGATCAAGACCAAGACCCATTATAGCTAAAATCTTGAACTATAGGGACATGGATGCGGCATTGCGCAAAGCACGAGAGCTAGGCGCGTTTCGAAACGAGGGTATGGAGATCGCGATCTACCCAGACTTCACGCAAACAGTGCAGGAAGTGCGGAAACAATATGGTCAGGCGAAACAGAAACTTCGTGACCTACAGATCCCTTACGCCATGCTATACCCGGCAAGACTTAAGATCACAGACGAAGGTGCTACGAAGATATTCAATGACCCAAAGGATACTATGAAGTGTTTGCAGCAGCGGAGGCCAAAAGGAGAACTAAGACGATCACCGAGGGACCGACAAGCAGGACAAGAGGCCCTTTCAGACGTGGAATGATATTTAAAGGAAATAATGGACACCTTGTACATGAAACAAGCGGCTCTAGCACTCACGATGGATTTCACCTCATGAGAGCCTCATAGGGGCGGAAGTGGCTGTGTCCCCTGTGCGACTTGGTGGTTGACGAACTATCCACTGACATACCACAAACATCATTGCGGATGGACAGCGTAGATCGGAGAAATGATGAGCCACACAGATAAGTGTAAACTGAAGGGTACATATATATATATAAGTGGAGAAACTGGGCTAACCTGAGATAATGTATTGGACACAAATGCTTATACCATGTTTCTGCTATGGTTGGGTAAATTGTTCAGTGGTGGATGTGAGGTCGGCAACAGTTGCGTGCTCGAACATTACATTTCAGAGGTCTCCTCCTTTGCTCTAGTTAGCAAAGGGTCAGAGCAAGGCAGCTCCCGCCCACTTGTGCACACCACACTTGGTTACGTTCTTGGGGTTTGTTGTTTTTCAAGGGGGGGGGGAGTTGGGGATGTGGCGGGATGATTGGGAAATGTCTCCATTGGTATAGAGCTGACGGAGTGGGAAGGGGAGGGGAAGGGGGGAAATTCAGAGAAAATAACCGGGCAGCTACAGTTGGGTACATGTTTAATGTTCATGCTCTTCCTTTACGGGCCTCGTGGTCGCATGTATGTACATTCACACTCATTGATAGGATGTATGAAGTCAGAGTTAAGACAAGTTAGAACGCTAAATTTGTTGTCCTGGAATGTTCGGGGTCTACACAACCCTCAAAAAATATGTAAAGTGCTGGCATATCTCGACATACACAAAATAGATGTGGCATGTCTCCAAGAAACGCATCTCACACCGCAGCGGGAGACCAGAATTGGCCATAGGTGGGCACAATATAAGCTGGCATCATCTTATTCGAATTATGCACGCGGAGTTCTAGTGCTGGTTAGGCGCAATACACCCTTTACACTTACATATGCGAGTACTGACACTCAAGGACGATATGCCATTCTGCGGGGATCATTTGCGGGCACTGATCTCACGATTATTTCGGCATATGGTCCTAATGTAGATTACCCGCTCTTCTTTGACGATCTCTGGTCTAAAAGCAGGAACATTCAGCCCATAGCCCTCATATGGGGCGGTGACTTTAATACATGCTTGGACCCAGTACTAGATAGATCGTCAGGTACTGATAGATATGGCCGGTGAGCAGCTAACTCCTTACTAGAGGGCATTAAGGACTGGCCCTTAGTGGACGTATGGAGGAAGAGACACCCTGGGCGCAGAGACAGAACATGCACTTCCATGACACATAACACATGGTCGCGAATAGATTATTGGCTGACCACACAAGAGGTTAGTACTTGGGCCACGTCAGTGGAACACTTGCCAAAAACATTATCGGATCATTCCCCTGTCAGACTAGAGATTGCTATCCCCACTCATACCGCCCAGCAGTTTACGTGGCGACTCCAACCATCTGCCTTAAAAGACCAAGTCTTTCATAGCGAATTGCGACAAGCAATACTGGAATTTTTTCAAATTAATGAGGGGTCAGTGGACAGCACTAGGTCCCTGTGGGAAGCCTTTAAAGTCACCATACGGGGCCACTGTATCAGCAAGCATGCGGGAATACTTAAAGACATCCAACAACAGTTGAGCAGGTTAGAGCGGTACATTAAGACCCTAGTAGCAGAATACACTGATACATTGAATACAGCTATCCTGGCAGATATCAGGCGTAAGGAGGACGCATACCATGAATTCGCGGACTCGGAAATAAAATATCTTTCAAAACGGCACACAGCTAGACAATACGGTGAGAGGGGCAGACCGGGAAGGGCCCTGTCAAGTAAAATAAAGCCTTCATACGCTGCAGAACATGTAACACAAATCGCAAATGCACAGGGCGAACTGACATATGACACCACCAGTATTCTGGATAACTTTCTGACTTACTATTCTACATTATATACCACACAGACGGTGAATTCCTCATCGGCCATACATGAATATCTAGATGATATTGGACTGGCATGGCTCTCTAACACACATAGGGAATACCTAGGCCATCATATCACTGAAGACGAATTCAGGGAAGCGATTAATGCACTACCTAACAATAAGGCCCCGGGAATTGATGGGCTGCCGGGTGAATTTTACAAGGAATTTAAAAACCTACTGATTCCGCACCTGGCAAAGATGTATGAAGAAGCCTATGAGGAAGGACTTCTTCCACCGACACTGCGAGAGGCGCTCCTCATAGCTCTCCCTAAGCCGCGCAAAGATCCCCAAAAATGCGAGTCTTATAGACCCTTGTCACTTATAAACATAGATGTCAAAATACTGGCAAAAATAATAGCGACTAGGATACAACCACTATTGAGCTCACTGGTCCTCTCAGATCAAGCAGGCTTTATACCCACCAGTTCCACGTCGCAAAACATACACACTATCTTCGACCTATACCACAGCCTTAATCCAGATATACCCGCTGCAGCTGCACTACTAGGCGTGGCAAAAGCGTTTGACTCTGTGGAGTGGGACTTCATGATTACGGTCCTGACTCGAATGGGATTTCCACCCCCATTTATGAGATGGATAGCACTACTATATAATGAGCCCAGAACCAGAGTGCGTATAAATGGTAAGACATCACCACCTTTTGAGATAAGAAGAGGAACACGTCAGGGGTGTCCTCTATCTCCTCTCTTATTTGCACTCATTCTAGAGCCCCTAGCGTGTAAGATCAGACAACGACACCCTGAAGCTGCACTACAATTCAGCCTCTGCCCCGTAGGCATCTCACTATACGCGGACGACATGGTATTATACACTAGGTATCCGGAGATAAGCCTAAACCCGCTGATCAGGGAGTACATTAAATTTCAGAAATACTCAGGGCTAAGTATCAACTGGGACAAATCAGTGGTGATACCAGTGACTAGCGAGACACCGAAGCCCAGTTTAGATTACTCATTGCAATGGACGACGGACCCGGTAAAATACCTGGGGGTCTGGATACATCGAGACCCTGAGGTCGTATTTAGAAAAAACTATGGAGTGGCCTTGACCAAATTAGAGAAGCAAATTGAGAAATGGATTAAGCTGCCGCTCTCACTGGCGGACAGAATTGCCCTACAGAAAATGGTCATCTTGCCCCGTTTTTTATGCCTTTTCTGGAATGTCCCGATATGGCTCACACAAGCTTACTTTACTAGACTCCGAACAGCGCTACAGCGTCTCATATGGGCTGGGAAACAGCCGAGAGTCACTTGGAAGACACTCACGAGACCGTATCACCAGGGTGGATTTGCTGCTCCCGACTTGCAGCTATATTTCTATTGCGCTCAGGCACAATATGCACATTATTGGACACAACCGCACTCTCATATACCGCATACAGCGGTAGAAACAGATAGCGTCCGACTGAAACATGTGATGCACTACATACTAGACCCCATTAGTTGCTACCCGAATGATTCTATACACCCGGTGAAGTGCACATCTAGGGCCTGGCACACTTTGGCGTCGAGAGCGCACAAGCTCCCCCCATTTGCTCCGGCGATACCGCTGGCGCACCATCCCAAAATTTCAGTGACGCAGAAAACAAAGATGAGGGCAGTGCTGGAGACCATGGGATTTACGACACTGGGCACAGTATTCCTGAACAATACTTTCATATGATATAATAGCCCTTCCCTCTGCGCACTTCAGACTCCACTGAAAATGTTTGCTTATTTACGGTTACGTGCAGCGCTCAAGGACCTCTATAAGTCGTTCCCGGCTACACCCGAAACATTGCGCTCCCTGCAGGTACTGCTGACTGCCCCCACATGGCAGAATATTGTCCCACGCTTATACACAGTTTCTCAGAACGAACAGAACCTGGGACCAGATAGATCGCTTAAGAGATGGGAGGAACTTCTAGGGGAGGCCATATCGGAAGATGACTGGAGCTACAGCTGCGCACAACTACATTTACTTACCTCAAACTGCAATTTGAAGATCATTCACTTTAAATTCCTGCACCAAGTGTATTACACACAGGCTAGGCTACACCGATACGGCCTAAGAGTGGACGATAAATGTCAACGCTGCTCCGCCCCAGGGGCTGATTTCCTACACATGGCGTGGGCTTGCCCTGGACTGTGCACTTACTGGCAAGAAGTAACGACCGCTCTTACTGACATGTTGCGTGAACAGATACCGAACACACCCATAGTCTGCCTGCTCGGTATATATAAACTCAAACTGGCCAAAAGACGAAAGCTGCTAGCAGTGACACTACTGCTCGCGAAGCGGAGGATAGCCATTAAGTGGGGCAGCAAGCGCTCGCCAAGATTCAAGGACTGGATAACTGATTTACTCTATTGTAAAGAAACACTTAGCACATATGCAGAAGATATACCTAGAGACTCCAGACCCAAAGATTTTTGGCAACCGCTGGTTGACTACTTACAGCAATCTGAACAAGACCCGTAGTTGATATGTGGACTATGATGCACTGTTGTGGAGGAGGCGCGTTGGGGTGGGAGGCACTACTGGTACGATATCATAGCAATGACGAGGCAAATTGTTATTAGAAGGGTCCAGGAGAGGAAACAATGTATGCCTGTCTGATTATACCTGTGCTCTCACATGACGACTGTTCAGAGCCAAAGGTAGCTGTCTATATTTGCATTGATTATCTGCACTGTCTATGGAAGAAAATGTAGACCAGAGTTTATGAATGTATACATGACTTGTTACAATGAGGTTTATATTATTGCTCTGTAAAGCTGTCTGGTGAAAAATAAAAACAACAACAACAAAAAAAACATAGACAAGTCAAGAAGCCCAAGGAAGCATCCTTCATTGAGAGGTTGCTCATTTTTGACCTTACAGGTACCTTAGTGCACATCTAAAACAAAAGTAATTCATATTTTGCACCAAACTCACCACATCACTTAGAAATGTTCTTGTGATAAATGTACTCCTTTTTTTTCTAAAAGTAGCATGCATCAAAGAAGTGTTGAATCAAAACTAAAAGAGGTTATTGAAAGAAACCGACCTAAATTTAGCAGTGTTTTGATATTCTCTGTACTGCCCTGTTGTAGACTTATATGCAGGTGCACTTGGTTGATATGAAACATCTGCTATTTCATTAGGTACTTATTTTCTGTGCATACTTATGTTAACAGCAGTGCTGTTTCTAAGCTAGTTATTTTGCTTTACCCTCAGAAAGTACATTTTGCTGGGCAATGTCTCACAGTCCAGACCACAGAACTAAATGTGGTTCCTTTAGGTTTCGTTGGATTGCCTTTGGAAGCTTGGCCAGAGCGAACCTTCAGTCTTTAGAGACAGGAATGCTTAAGTGTAACAAGCAGCTTCACAGCCAAACATTACTACAGTGATCAAATGAAAACTCAAAAGGTCCAAACCAGTTTTTAATTAAAAATACAAGACTTCATACTAGCCTTTAGTTCCCCCAGAAAGTCTAGGACAGGGAAGCAGGAAATTCCAGACACCTCTGTAGGGGAAAACTCCAGAAGTTTCTCCCACTTCAAAGTGGGCACCAGGTATAAAAAGAGAACCATAAGACACACTCTTCAGTACACTCCTGGACTGATAGATACTACAGAAGAAGAACTTCCTACTGCCCTGCCACCTGAGGCCTGCCCTGCTTGCTGAGAAGAAAGGCTGGACTTACTCCCTTCATACCAGGCTGATTGTCTCCAAAGGTCAGCTGAATGACCACCTGTTCTGAGCTACAGGGACGAGGCAAGCTCCAGAGGCCTCCTTGCAACTGCCCAGCTGACCTCCTGCACTGGATCTGTCTGCCCTGAAATTTGTCCTGCCTGCTCCCTGCTGACCTTTGCTGGAGTGAGTACCTGATCCCCAAGTGGTGCCTCTGCAGGCCCTGATACCTTGGCTGGCATCGAAGACAGCTCCTCCTGGCCTAACTGAAGGTTTAACCAAGAGCAGCGAGAATGGATGCAAAGGCCCTCAAAGCCTCGCCGCTCAGCTGCAGTTGTCATCGGAACCAATGCCTAGCACTGCAAACCCCTGCAAAGCCTTGCTGCACAGCTGTCACCCTCATTAGAATAGACACTGAGTGACACAAAGCCTCCCCACACAGCTGCCATATTCATTAGAACAGACACTGAGTGGTGCAATGCCTCGCAAAGCCTTGATGCATTGCTTCATCGAAACCAAAGCTAGACGATGCAAAGCCTGGCAAAGAGACACCATGCAAACTGTGCACCAAGTATATAAGGTACAATTCTCACTTCATAGTGAGCTACACTGCATTCATTCCTCTTGGTAAAATTGTCTAGGGCACCATGCAGACACTCTGCTGTGCTTTTCATTTCCAGTTACCTCACAGATCCCTAGGTAATCATTCCAGGACAACAGGGCTCTTTCATCTGCAAAGAACACCTTTGGATTCAAACCCTTGACATGATTTTCAGTGCCTTACTCATTTGTTTCACATTTCTCTGTGGTAAGTGAATTCCTTTCTTCCTGGGATCCCTCCAGCTGGTAGTTTCCCAAGCAGAGACAAGGGCAAATATTCCAGGAGGAGAGGTCATGAAAGACATTCCCTTTGTTCATGAACAAGGTTTTGAAACAGAGATTCAGTATTATGCTTCGTTTCTCAAGCATCAAAGTGCAGGAATGTTCTTGCCACATGCTGGTATAAATACATGTCTATAAGCATGAAAAGTAAAGTCAGACAAAATTAAATGAACCATCAGTCACAAGTCCCATTTGACTTGTGTGCTTTCCTCTATAGGATTGTGGACATTACTTGTGCTGTCCACTGCGGCGTGGAGCTGCCTTACGCTCCTCTGTTGCATGCCCCTCAGCAATTGAGGAAGAAATAAAAGCTTGATACAGTTGTAACTCACCAACCCTGAGATCAAGAGGGCCTCATTTATGAAAAGTGTTGCATCGTAGCGTGAAAACAGCGGTGCAACACTTTTCAGTGCACCGACCTTGCGACACCATGGATGTGCCGTACTTACAGTACGGCGCTCGATGTCGCAAGGATTCACAGATACGCCAGAACTCCTGATGTACCTGTAGGCATAAACGAGGTGCATTGCTGGGGTGTGTCTGAAAACAGATGCATCTCCAGAAATGTGTTGCCTTCACATGGGGCAAGGCCCTTGTGAAAGGTCCTGCATCACACTTACGACAGTGGAGTCCTAGAAGTGCCGTAGTGAAATCTCATATATTTCCCTGTGCCACTACTCTGAGCCTTTTTTTGCGGGGAAACGCCCACTCCGCATACAATATTCCTGATGCAGGTACAGTGTAGTGCAGAGGTTTACAAAGGTAATCATCTGCCTAGGTATGTATATCTTATGCTGCCGCAGAGTCACAAAAAGTGATGCAACGGCGGTGTAAAGGGCTCATAAATAGGGCCCAGAGTTTGCATCAACTCAAGCACATCTTCAATTCCGAACAGGGCTGAGGTTGTGGCTGAGGTTGTGCCCTCCTGAGGTGTTACCAAATGCAACTGGATGTGTTCTGCCAAACCAAAAAATGCAAAACTCACATAAGAGCAGCATTCATTTCATCAAGTACACACAGGGAACTCCTCATTTTAGGTGAAAGTACCTGTGTAAATTCTTTAATGAAGCTGCCAGCTAGAAAGACATTTACATAATGTCTTCTCATCAGCCTTCAGGGTCATGTTATCTGAGAGCACTATCTGAATCTCCATCATGGTGTCACCTGACCGTGGTAGATAGAAGTCCATGTTGGTGGAATTTTCTCCCAAAGCACTTGTTTGTTATTTGGTTCCCTGACTTGCTGAAGGTTCAAGTGGATGGGCTCTATGTAATCCCTAACTCCTTTTGACAGCTAGATTTGGCAATCAATGGTCCTCTCTCTGAATTAGGGGATGATTGTTGAGTCCTACTTCTACAGGCACTGAGGTGGATATTTGAATGGCAAGTGGATGTGATGTGCGCTATACTGTTTGTTACAAAGTGTATTTCATCGTGCGCTGCATGGAGTATTTACATGAAACATGCATGGGCAAAGAAACCGTTGTGTTGCTCTACATGTGTAAATAATGTTGATTTGTAATAGCATCCTGCAATATGAGACAAATCATACAACTGAGCCTTCATGTAGCTGCTGTGTACCTCACCGGCTAGCACAGGAGTTTTATTCCAGACATAAATGTGAGGGTATGTCACACTTCATGTGCCAATAGCCACTACATAAAGGGTTCGTGGCATCTCTCCTACACTCCTCCCACTGTCATGGAAACAGTGTTGAGGATGAAACTCGGGGTTTAGAGGACATGGGACTGTCATGTATGTGTGAAGACATGCAGTTATACAATGTCATGGGGTCTTCTTTAAGCATGTGTCTTGGAACCATCCTACTTGAAACTTCTGATGTAATACATTATTTACCTGAGGTGGACAGGCCTTGCTCTGTCACGTCTTGGCCTTCCATGACACAGACCAACTTAAGAGCAATCATCAGACACCATTTCTTCTCTGAGTTAGTGAGCTGTTCCATGCTCTCAGGACCATCTCCTGTTGCCTTGGCAGTTCTGTGGTTTTGGAACAATTATTTTCCTACGTGTGCCTTTTCATATCATGTCACCTATTTTCAAAGTCATACTTGTCCAGGTGGTGGGAGGAACTGTGTTCTCTTTGCCCTACATGTCCAAAGTACTGCTTTCATCACATAAGATTGCTTTGAAGGCACAACGACTGGTACTCATGTTTGATGTCCTTTGTTCTTAGGATGTCCCTAACGTCCTCCATGCCTTTTAATTTGCACTTCCACCCTATTTGCTCTGCCCGTCCTGCTACATGCAGAAATCTGCCAATGTATGGTTTAGCAAACCAAAACAAACCAGCTGTCTTGCTACACTTTAACACCCCTTTTGTATTAATGTATGGCATGTTTCACTTTTTACCATGCTCTATGCTGTTAATGAAACACGAATGCCGTTGCCATTGCCGCGTGGTGCATTGCACATTTGTGGTTGTGCTACACTAAGGTGCAAGGGTGCCCGCATGGCACTAGGCTTCTAAGTTTAGTGCCAGTGCAGGGGGAAACACAGGGCTGCACCATATTTTTTAAATATGGTTTAGCCCTGCGTGTCTAATGTGGTGCAATGCGGCATTAAGCCAGGAAGGCTAACGCCGTACGCCGTCACTTCGCTGTAAATATGCCCCCTTGTTTGTTCACCTCAATTACCGATTTCCACCTGTGGCATCTTGTGAACACTGCATTTTGCATTTGTGCCCTTTAGGTGTCGTAGATGGTCCAAATACTAGTATTAACCATCTATCTATCTTTTCGAATTAACAAGAAATAACTCAGAGCAGTATGCTACAGTAAGCAGAGATTGTATTGCTAGGCTGAAAAGACGGCCCTACATACACAGGGAAGAGGAAGAAGAGATGGGTAAACCTCCTCATCTCTGCCCTTTTACTCGTTGTAGAAACAGCCCCTCCATTCTCCTACTACCCACTTGTTTGTTTTCCAATGTTGGGCTACTGGCTAGAACTCTTGCGGGGCCCTCTTTGGTTTGGGACCAAGGAGCAGCTCATAATTAAGGCAACCTGTAAACCAGTAGAAGATAAAACACAATATTTGTCACCACCAAGAGTTGTTGCCAAATTAACTGCATCACGAAGGAGCATGTCAGGTCTGTGTTTTAAATGAATAATTTTGTGACATGCGTACAGAGACCCCAAAAGCACAGCGCCACTTTTTCACACTGCATATTTGGTCATTCACACTTCAGCATTTCAGTTGAGCAAAGGAAAAAAAACCATATAGGATTAACTTTACATCTAAATCAAGGGCCATATTTACGAGCCTCATAGTGTCGCTCAAGCAAAGCAGCACAAAAAAGAGATTTATGAAGCCACACAAGGCCACCGTGCATGGCTCTGTGTGGCTTCATAAATCTTGAGTCATGTAATACAATGCAAATTGCTGTGTTGCATTACTTTGCGCCAGGAAGGTGTTTCCGTGGGTGTTGCGTGGGTGTAATGAGAAGAAATATGTTTATTTCTTCTAGTTTTGTACTCTTTTTATGTGTGCTGCATTCTGCAGCACACAAAGAAAAATAACAAAGCCTCTCAGGATTGTTTTTGTGCAGGAAGGTGCCCCTTCCTGCACAAAAACAATTCTGCATTCACCGCAGGCACCTTTGCACCCAGGGGCAAGGGTGCCTGTAGTGGCGCTAGGGTGCCCATTGTGCGCCAGCGCAGGTGAAGGGAAAGGAATGCGCCATAGGAATGCGCCATATTGCTTTAAATACGTTGCATTCCTGCCCTTTCCCTCTAACGCAGCTCCCATAAATATGGGCCGTCGTTCTCACACCTCATTTACATCAAGTATTGCCGGACCCACCCATTCATAAACAATTAACAAAAAATATGCTGCCACTCAAAGTTCTGGAAGGTAAAGAGTTTATCCTTTTCAAAAAATGCAAAACAAGTGACGAATAAACGTTTGTAAACAAAAGCTTGTCATCAGTTCAAAAGCCGTGACTTCAGCATGAGAACAGCTGTGAAATTAACAATCATGTTACACTAATGTAGGAATATGCACATCCCTGAACATTCACACCTGCAAAGATATTATTAAGGTCATATGGCTGTATAAAACCTCCTAATCCAGGCAGAGAGGAAGTGTCCTCTGTGAGCGAAGCCAACAACCTGTCTTGCAAACTGTACTTCTCTGACATGCAAGTCTACATAAATACGTGGGAACACATTAGTAGTAGATCACTTAGGGGAGTGAGATTGCAACAAAGGAGAAAATGGTAACACCATCTTTCTGGGTACTGCGGAAAATGTCAATTTGAATCAAATGGGTGTTTGTGCATTCTAAGCCCTGTGCAACGTCGCTTGGACGCACTAATTTCACCTTGTGAATTGTTCAAGGTGACCCCGAAAATATATTTGGTGGGGAAGAAAGGTTTCTATTTCAAGATTATAATTTTGCGATTTTGAGAAACCCCGTTGTAAAACCGAAGCACCATGCAACTCCTCTTTCTGACCGATTGAACTCAGTATTGGGAGCTGACGACTTGCAGTAAAATTACAAGGTGTAATTCTGGTCTCGCCCTGTGCAGATCCATCTTCAGGTTTTCCAGAAGTTTCTAAAACGAGGGCTGACTTAATGGACCATGAGTAAAAAACTGATATCTCACCTAAAAAATATGGGGCATATTTATGAGGGGATTGCACCACTGGAGCATCACTTTTATCGACGTTACGTTGGCACAATGCCCTGCACCATAGTTACAAAGTGGTATAAAGCCATATGCTGCTTTGTAAATATGGCACCCTTTCATGTAGGTATCTGTGTGAAAGTGGTGTTGCATATGGTGTTCCACCACAACACCCATTGCTTTTTTACGCTGCCCCAGATTTACAAGAATCTGTAAATCTGAGGAAGCGCCAAAAACGAAAGCAATGCTATAGCAGGCATTTTAATGGTGCAACGAGGAGAAATACTTTCATTTTTCCTCATGTTTGCTCTTTTCTATCTGGGCTGCATTCTGCAGCACACATAGAGGTTTCATCAGAACAGGTCATAGAGCTCCATGAAGGAGACTCCTCTCTACCCAAGGCTGAGATTTCATGTCTATTGGGCGACATTTCTATAGCTGGAATCTCTTAAATGGTGAGGTAGCTAGCCCCATGCATAACCCTCTTCCTTTCGCAGCCCAGCTTGAGACCAACCATGGTGGAGTTGAATTGCAAGGTTAGCAATCACTAATTAGCTTATTACATCTGAAGTTACATACATATCTTGTCAAAAACATTGATATTTTCAGAAATGAAAAAATATATATATTCATTGACGATATATGGGGCTTACAGCTAGATTCATCAAGCTTAAATCTGCTTGCAAAGGGCCAGATTCTGAGAATCTGGCCCTTTGCGAGCGGTATTTTTGCATTTGGGATGCATCATCCCAAATGCAAAAATCGCTAATTAAGAATTCGCTAAATTGCGATTCTTTGCATTTAAGGAATCTCAAATTGAGATTCCTTAAATGCAATGCATGAAAGTGAAAAAATAGCGAATTCGCTATTAGGACACGCAAATTACCATGAAGTACAACTTTGTGGTAATTTGCAAAAACTTTGAAAAATGCACTAAAGTGCATTTTTCAAAGTTTCATGTTGTGCACACACATGCCCTAAGGGCATGTGTGTGCGCAACATATGTGCACACATCAATTTCAGGGGTGCAACAGGGTGTCCTTTGGACACCCCTGCACCCTTGAAATCACAATCTCAATTTGCGAATCGCTAATTGCGATTAGCAAATTGAGATTGTCTTCCCATTCATTCCTATGGGCCTTAAGGCCCATAGGAATGAATGGAGAGATATTCCTTAATTGTGACTCGCAATTTGCGAGTCACAATTAAGGAATCATTAGAAATCGCTATTTTTTTGTGATTTCTTGATGCATAGCATTTTGCTATTCCTTAATAGCGAATTGGTATTTTTCGCTATTAAGGATTAGCAAAATGTGTTCTTGATGAATCTGGGGGTTTGTCTCACTTTTATAGGTTGGATTTCACAACATATGAAACTGAACATAGTTTGGAAGGGAGAGATGACAGTAATTAAGTATAAGGAAAGTCAAGGCAAAATAAGCATGAATGGTAGGGGGCCGGTGTGTCTAAAGAGTAGGGTTTCAAAATAAAAAGATGTTCAAGGGATGTAGCAGCTATATTTGTGAAAAATAACGAAGCGGTTGGAAATAAACATAAAGGAAAATGGGAGAAGAGGAGTAGGAGGGACGAATGATACATTTAAAGAAGAAGTAGTGAAACTAGAATGGTAGATGTAACAATAAGGATGCTAATGAAGACATATTATGTAAGGATAGATGTAGGAATCACATGTAAATTGAAAGAGTGGGTAAACGGACAAATATAGGAATGTGAAAAATTCCAGGCTCATGAAGATGAAGAAAGAAGTGGAAGTGTTGAACTAAAGAAGGTCGCAGAGCAAGGAGTGACAGGTGCCTGGCAAAAGGGAACAGGAAAGCACTTTATTTTAGTGTTTCGGATGTGTAATTGTACTGTCCATTTTATTGAACATCCACAACACGCAGTCTGGGAGGGATCACTCCCAGCCAGGCCACTTTACTGCATTTTCAAGCTAGTCACCACAGCAGCATGGATAATACAGTATGCGTCCTAATTAATCTGAGATGTTCAGGTGAAAGAGATGTACACAGGACTGACTCTGGGGAAGCTATTAGCATTGAAACCAGGAGGGAACGAAACGAGTAATAACATGCTGAGGACTATTAACATTCTGTTTAACAAACACCATGTACAATCACAAGGACGATTGTAACTGTGGTTCAGATACTCTTTACAAACATACCAAAGCTACCACCATGAAAATCCCATCTATGTTTACCCCTCTAGAAGAGGCGTGAGTAATAGGACCAAAGCACATTGTCTTTCTGTTTTATTTCTACACACGTCTATCAATATGTGCAGTTGCACACTACCCAGGCAATATGACTGGAGATAGAACAGAATTGAGATGTTCTCTATGTGACTTAAGCTAACCTTTGTTCATCCACATCCGTTTAAAAATATGTGACCTAAAATCTATAACAAGCTATTAAATTCACAGCTGACAAGTTTCCCTCATGGTCAAACCTGTAAAAAAGAAAAGAAACTGGTGGAATGTTTTTTTTGCTGAAAATAAACCATTGATTCACATTTTATGCAGATAATGTTATTCCTGTTACAGACGCATCATGCTTTCTTATTGTGCTTGTAAGTAGAGTTGTGTAACGCTGTATCCTGGGGTCACTGGGCTATTTTACCTGAAATTGAATTACCAACGACAGGGCATATTATCAAGGGCTTCATCTCCGCTTTTTTGGCTTTAAAATCCATAAAAGCGGAGATTATTTGTTTGCCCTATTTACAAGGCAGTGCTAACATGCATTAGCGCAAGATAGCAGCCTGTTTCCCGATGCCTCGCTTTGCATCTCTAATGAGATGCAAAGTGGGCATCATAGTGCATATCGTCACTGAATTACATGTAAATTATCGCCGTGAGTACATCGCAATATTTACAATGCGACCCACAACACGGTTGCGATTTTAAAAAACGCGCTAACCATGCTTTTCTCCAAAAACTAACGTCTGGTAAAATACTGACTAACACTCTTTGTCCTATGGCACGTGGATCGTGCCGCTGAGTGCACCTTCACCTATTTACAAGGTTTACGCCATCTCTGTGGTTGTATCGCTGGATTTCTAGCCATATTCTTCTCACAACGCAGCTATCGCTGGTAATATTATCGCCCTGGTGATAGGCGTTGTTAATAATGCGCTATCCCTGCGATAACACCCAGCAATAGATGGCGATAATTAAAAGCGCGCTAAGTGTGCTTGGCGATATTGATCGTCGTCCGTTGGTAATATGCCCCTACATCTCTTTAGCACATGACTCTCAAGATAGCAAGCCAGAGCAGTCAAAGACTCACTCAAGAAAGTGGTGTGGGTTACTGAAAGCACAGGAAAACATAGTTATATAACGCAAAAAGGCTACCACATCTGCCTGTGCTTTACTTTGCAAAATCAATAACACTTTATTACAAACAATACACAGTACTTCAATCAATCAATCAATCATAGCATTTGTAAAGCGCACTACATACCCGTGAGGGTTTCGCTAGGGGTGGGGTGCTACTACTGTTCGAAGAGCCAGGTCTTGAGGAGTCTCCTGAAGGTTAGAAGGTCTTCGGTCTGCCGTAGGCGAATGGGGAGGGTTTTCTACATCTTGGCGGCGCGGTGGGAGAATGATCTGCTGCCGGCGGTTACTCTTCAGATGCGGGGGGCGGTGACGAGGGCGTTTTCTGCAGAGCAGAGCTGGAGGGCGGGGGTGTAGAGGCTGAGTCGTCTGTTGAGGTACGCTGGTCGGGTGTCGTGGAGTGCCTTGTGTGCGCGGGTGAGGAGCTTGAAGGTTATCCTCTTGTTGATGGGGAGCCAGTGCACGTCTTTCAGGTGGGGTGTGATGTGGCTGTGGTGGGGGATATTGAGGATCAGGCGTGCTGAGGCGTTTGGATGTGTTGGAGTTGTTTCAGGAGTTTGGCCAGGGCTCCTGCGTAGAGTGAGTTGCCGTAGTCCAGTCTGCTGCTGACAAGGGCCTGGGTGACCGTCCTTCTAGTTTCGGTGGGGATCCACGCGAAGCATGCGGAGGGTGTTGAGGCAGGAGGAGGAGACGGCGTTGAGCTGCTTTGTCATGGAGAGTGTGGAGTTGAGGATGACCCCTAGGTTTCGTGCGTGGTTGGTGGGTGTAGGGGGTGCTTCAAGTGTCGTCGGCTACCAGGAGTCGTCCTAGGCCGAGGGGGTAGAGCCGAGGATGAGGACCTCCGTCTTGTCCGAGTTCAGCTTCAGTCGGCTGTTCCTCATCCAGTCGGCAATGGCCTTCATTCCTTTGTGGAGGTTGGTTTTGGCTGTGTGGGGGTCCTTGGTGAGCGAGAGGATCAGCTGGGTGGCGTCGGCGTAGGAGATGATGTTTAGGTCGTGCTGTCGGGCGACGTCGGCGAGTGGTGCCAGGTAGATGCAGATGTACTTCACATAAACAAAAAAAGCCAGACCTTTCTACCTCCTTCCTAGCCATAGATCTGAGTCAACATGCTGTTTTTTGTATGGCTTACGGGCTAAGCCCTTTATTTAATGATACATCAATTACAATGATTTTCCACAGGCACTCGCGAATAATGGAACTGTGGTCCTCAACATGGCAACAGAGTCCCTGACGTACGCACAAGCTCAGTTGTTCACTACAATTCAAAGATAGCTTGCCTGAATGATTTTCACTGGGAGGTGGCCACTATTTTAAAGCATGTGAGTGGTTTCCGGGATTCCTGACGTATCTGTTTTTCCTTGTAATATGGAGTGCCATACATTAAATACAAAAAACAACAAGTGATGGACTGAATGTGGATCAATGTCACACACTCCCCCAGTCAAAAGATCTGGGCCCAAATCCATCGTTTTTTTGCACTTCACACCACCCTGGGTCAGATAATGGCTTTATGCAAATCAGCTCTGACCCTGTTGCCCCATGGGAACAGTCCAGTCCGAACTACAACAGCCATATCTTTCCCAGACCGGAATCAAGCATCCGAGGACCGGACCGGTTTCGAGGTAACACTTCTCTTCAGCCCGGCTAGCTTGACTCCAAGTGGTGTGGAGTGCCTGGGACCCACGTCTGGGCATCCCCAGCGCACTTAGGGCGGCAATTGCAAAAAACAACAAGTGATGGACTGAATGTGGATCAATGTCACACACTCCCCCAGTCAAAAGATCTGGGCCCAAATCCATCGTTTTTTTGCACTCCACACCACCCTGGGTCAGATAATGGCTTTATGCAAATCAGCTCTGACCCTGTTGCCCCATGGGAACAGTCCAGTCCGAACTACAACAGCCATATCTTTCCCAGACCGGAATCAAGCATCCGAGGACCGGACCGGTTTCGAGGTAACACCTCTCTTCAGCCCGGCTAGCTTGACTCCAAGTGGTGTGGAGTGCCTGGGACCCACGTCTGGGCATCCCCAGCGCACTTAGGGCGGCAATTGCAAAAAACAACAAGTGATGGACTGAATGTGGATCAATGTCACACACTCCCCCAGTCAAAAGATCTGGGCCCAAATCCATCGTTTTTTTGCACTCCACACCACCCTGGGTCAGATAATGGCTTTATGCAAATCAGCTCTGACCCTGTTGCCCCATGGGAACAGTCCAGTCCGAACTACAACAGCCATATCTTTCCCAGACCGGAATCAAGCATCCGAGGACCAGACCGGTTTCGAGGTAACACCTCTCTTCAGCCCGGCTAGCTTGACTCCAAGTGGTGTGGAGTGCCTGGGACCCACGTCTGGGCATCCCCAGCGCACTTAGGGCGGCAATTGCAAAAAACAACAAGTGATGGACTGAATGTGGATCAATGTCACACACTCCCCCAGTCAAAAGATCTGGGCCCAAATCCATCGTTTTTTTGCACTCCACACCACCCTGGGTCAGATAATGGCTTTATGCAAATCAGCTCTGACCCTGTTGCCCCATGGGAACAGTCCAGTCCGAACTACAACAGCCATATCTTTCCCAGACCGAAATCAAGCATCCGAGGACCGGACCGGTTTCGAGGTAACACCTCTCTTCAGCCCGGCTAGCTTGACTCCAAGTGGTGTGGAGTGCCTGGGACCCACGTCTGGGCATCCCCAGCGCACTTAGGGCGGCAATTGCAAAAAACAACAAGTGATGGACTGAATGTGGATCAATGTCACACACTCCCCCAGTCAAAAGATCTGGGCCCAAATCCATCGTTTTTTTGCACTCCACACCACCCTGGGTCAGATAATGGCTTTATGCAAATCAGCTCTGACCCTGTTGCCCCATGGGAACAGTCCAGTCCGAACTACAACAGCCATATCTTTCCCAGACCGGAATCAAGCATCCGAGGACCGGACCGGTTTCGAGGTAACACCTCTCTTCAGCCCGGCTAGCTTGACTCCAAGTGGTGTGGAGTGCCTGGGACCCACGTCTGGGCATCCCCAGCGCACTTAGGGCGGCAATTGCAAAAAACAACAAGTGATGGACTGAATGTGGATCAATGTCACACACTCCCCCAGTCAAAAGATCTGGGCCCAAATCCATCGTTTTTTTGCACTCCACACCACCCTGGGTCAGATAATGGCTTTATGCAAATCAGCTCTGACCCTGTTGCCCCATGGGAACAGTCCAGTCCGAACTACAACAGCCATATCTTTCCCAGACCGGAATCAAGCATCCGAGGACCGGACCGGTTTCGAGGTAACACCTCTCTTCAGCCCGGCTAGCTTGACTCCAAGTGGTGTGGAGTGCCTGGGACCCACGTCTGGGCATCCCCAGCGCACTTAGGGCGGCAATTGCAAAAAACAACAAGTGATGGACTGAATGTGGATCAATGTCACACACTCCCCCAGTCAAAAGATCTGGGCCCAAATCCATCGTTTTTTTGCACTCCACACCACCCTGGGTCAGATAATGGCTTTATGCAAATCAGCTCTGACCCTGTTGCCCCATGGGAACAGTCCAGTCCGAACTACAACAGCCATATCTTTCCCAGACCGGAATCAAGCATCCGAGGACCGGACCGGTTTCGAGGTAACACCTCTCTTCAGCCCGGCTACCTTGACTCCAAGTGGTGTGGAGTGCCTGGGACCCACGTCTGGGCATCCCCAGCGCACTTAGGGCGGCAATTGCAAAAAACAACAAGTGATGGACTGAATGTGGATCAATGTCACACACTCCCCCAGTCAAAAGATCTGGGCCCAAATCCATCGTCTTTTTTTGCACTCCACACCACCCTGGGTCAGATAATGGCTTTATGCAAATCAGCTCTGACCCTGTTGCCCCATGGGAACAGTCCAGTCCGAACTACAACAGCCATATCTTTCCCAGACCGGAATCAAGCATCCGAGGACCGGACCGGTTTCGAGGTAACACCTCTCTTCAGCCCGGCTAGCTTGACTCCAAGTGGTGTGGAGTGCCTGGGACCCACGTCTGGGCATCCCCAGCGCACTTAGGGCGGCAATTGCAAAAAACAACAAGTGATGGACTGAATGTGGATCAATGTCACACACTCCCCCAGTCAAAAGATCTGGGCCCAAATCCATCGTTTTTTTGCACTCCACACCACCCTGGGTCAGATAATGGCTTTATGCAAATCAGCTCTGACCCTGTTGCCCCATGGGAACAGTCCAGTCCGAACTACAACAGCCATATCTTTCCCAGACCGGAATCAAGCATCCGAGGACCGGACCGGTTTCGAGGTAACACCTCTCTTCAGCCCGGCTAGCTTGACTCCAAGTGGTGTGGAGTGCCTGGGACCCACGTCTGGGCATCCCCAGCGCACTTAGGGCGGCAATTGCAAAAAACAACAAGTGATGGACTGAATGTGGATCAATGTCACACACTCCCCCAGTCAAAAGATCTGGGCCCAAATCCATCGTTTTTTTGCACTCCACACCACCCTGGGTCAGATAATGGCTTTATGCAAATCAGCTCTGACCCTGTTGCCCCATGGGAACAGTCCAGTCCGAACTACAACAGCCATATCTTTCCCAGACCGGAATCAAGCATCCGAGGACCGGACCGGTTTCGAGGTAACACCTCTCTTCAGCCCGGCTAGCTTGACTCCAAGTGGTGTGGAGTGCCTGGGACCCACGTCTGGGCATCCCCAGCGCACTTAGGGCGGCAATTGCAAAAAACAACAAGTGATGGACTGAATGTGGATCAATGTCACACACTCCCCCAGTCAAAAGATCTGGGCCCAAATCCATCGTTTTTTTGCACTCCACACCACCCTGGGTCAGATAATGGCTTTATGCAAATCAGCTCTGACCCTGTTGCCCCATGGGAACAGTCCAGTCCGAACTACAACAGCCATATCTTTCCCAGACCGGAATCAAGCATCCGAGGACCGGACCGGTTTCGAGGTAACACCTCTCTTCAGCCCGGCTAGCTTGACTCCAAGTGGTGTGGAGTGCCTGGGACCCACGTCTGGGCATCCCCAGCGCACTTAGGGCGGCAATTGCAAAAAACAACAAGTGATGGACTGAATGTGGATCAATGTCACACACTCCCCCAGTCAAAAGATCTGGGCCCAAATCCATCGTTTTTTTGCACTCCACACCACCCTGGGTCAGATAATGGCTTTATGCAAATCAGCTCTGACCCTGTTGCCCCATGGGAACAGTCCAGTCCGAACTACAACAGCCATATCTTTCCCAGACCGGAATCAAGCATCCGAGGACCGGACCGGTTTCGAGGTAACACCTCTCTTCAGCCCGGCTAGCTTGACTCCAAGTGGTGTGGAGTGCCTGGGACCCACGTCTGGGCATCCCCAGCGCACTTAGGGCGGCAATTGCAAAAAACAACAAGTGATGGACTGAATGTGGATCAATGTCACACACTCCCCCAGTCAAAAGATCTGGGCCCAAATCCATCGTTTTTTTGCACTCCACACCACCCTGGGTCAGATAATGGCTTTATGCAAATCAGCTCTGACCCTGTTGCCCCATGGGAACAGTCCAGTCCGAACTACAACAGCCATATCTTTCCCAGACCGGAATCAAGCATCCGAGGACCGGACCGGTTTCGAGGTAACACCTCTCTTCAGCCCGGCTAGCTTGACTCCAAGTGGTGTGGAGTGCCTGGGACCCACGTCTGGGCATCCCCAGCGCACTTAGGGCGGCAATTGCAAAAAACAACAAGTGATGGACTGAATGTGGATCAATGTCACACACTCCCCCAGTCAAAAGATCTGGGCCCAAATCCATCGTTTTTTTGCACTCCACACCACCCTGGGTCAGATAATGGCTTTATGCAAATCAGCTCTGACCCTGTTGCCCCATGGGAACAGTCCAGTCCGAACTACAACAGCCATATCTTTCCCAGACCGGAATCAAGCATCCGAGGACCGGACCGGTTTCGAGGTAACACCTCTCTTCAGCCCGGCTAGCTTGACTCCAAGTGGTGTGGAGTGCCTGGGACCCACGTCTGGGCATCCCCAGCGCACTTAGGGCGGCAATTGCAAAAAACAACAAGTGATGGACTGAATGTGGATCAATGTCACACACTCCCCCAGTCAAAAGATCTGGGCCCAAATCCATCGTTTTTTTGCACTCCACACCACCCTGGGTCAGATAATGGCTTTATGCAAATCAGCTCTGACCCTGTTGCCCCATGGGAACAGTCCAGTCCGAACTACAACAGCCATATCTTTCCCAGACCGGAATCAAGCATCCGAGGACCGGACCGGTTTCGAGGTAACACCTCTCTTCAGCCCGGCTAGCTTGACTCCAAGTGGTGTGGAGTGCCTGGGACCCACGTCTGGGCATCCCCAGCGCACTTAGGGCAGCAATTGCAAAAAACAACAAGTGATGGACTGAATGTGGATCAATGTCACACACTCCCCCAGTCAAAAGATCTGGGCCCAAATCCATCGTTTTTTTGCACTCCACACCACCCTGGGTCAGATAATGGCTTTATGCAAATCAGCTCTGACCCTGTTGCCCCATGGGAACAGTCCAGTCCGAACTACAACAGCCATATCTTTCCCAGACCGGAATCAAGCATCCGAGGACCGGACCGATTTCGAGGTAACACCTCTCTTCAGCCCGGCTAGCTTGACTCCAAGTGGTGTGAAGTGCCTGGGACCCACGTCTGGGCATCCCCAGCGCACTTAGGGCGGCAATTGCAAAAAACAACAAGTGATGGACTGAATGTGGATCAATGTCACACACTCCCCCAGTCAAAAGATCTGGGCCCAAATCCATCGTTTTTTTGCACTCCACACCACCCTGGGTCAGATAATGGCTTTATGCAAATCAGCTCTGACCCTGTTGCCCCATGGGAACAGTCCAGTCCATCACTTGTTGTTTTTTGCAATTGCCGCCCTAAGTGCGCTTGGGATGCCCAGACGTGGGTCCCAGGCACTCCACTCCACACCACTTGGAGTCAAGCTAGCCGGGCTGAAGAGAGGTGTTACCTCGAAACCGGTCCGGTCCTCGGATGCTTGATTCCGGTCTGGGAAAGATATGGCTGTTGTAGTTCGGACTGGACTGTTCCCATGGGGCAACAGGGTCAGAGCTGATTTGCATAAAGCCATTATCTGACCCAGGGTGGTGTGGAGTGCAAAAAAACGATGGATTTGGGCCCAGATCTTTTGACTGGGGGAGTGTGTGACATTGATCCACATTCAGTCCATCACTTGTTGTTTTTTGCAATTGCCGCCCTAAGTGCGCTGGGGATGCCCAGACGTGGGTCCCAGGCACTCCACACCACTTGGAGTCAAGCTAGCCGGGCTGAAGAGAGGTGTTACCTCGAAACCGGTCCGGTCCTCGGATGCTTGATTCCGGTCTGGGAAAGATATGGCTGTTGTAGTTCGGACTGGACTGTTCCCATGGGGCAACAGGGTCAGAGCTGATTTTCATAAAGCCATTATCTGACCCAGGGTGGTGTGGAGTGCAAAAAAACGATGGATTTGGGCCCAGATCTTTTGACTGGGGGAGTGTGTGACATTGATCCACATTCAGTCCATCACTTGTTGTTTTTTGCAATTGCCGCCCTAAGTGCGCTGGGGATGCCCAGACGTGGGTCCCAGGCACTCCACACCACTTGGAGTCAAGCTAGCCGGGCTGAAGAGAGGTGTTACCTCGAAACCGGTCCGGTCCTCGGATGCTTGATTCCGGTCTGGGAACGATATGGCTGTTGTAGTTCGGACTGGACTGTTCCCATGGGGCAACAGGGTCAGAGCTGATTTGCATAAAGCCATTATCTGACCCAGGGTGGTGTGGAGTGCAAAAAAACGATGGATTTGGGCCCAGATCTTTTGACTGGGGGAGTGTGTGACATTGATCCACATTCAGTCCATCACTTGTTGTTTTATACATTAAATACGGCACATCCATCATGTCGCATGGAGGTTGCAGTGAAAACTGTCTCATCGCTGTTTTGTCGCAGCAATGCCACAGTTTTCATAAATTAGGCCCTCAGTCTCAAGCCTGTCAGTCAATGCCAGGTCTATGGACATGGAGACCTTCCTGAGGGGGTTCCTACCTTTTCAGTTGCTGATGGGCACTCGGATAAGAAATTAGGCCACTTTTTTGTGAGGCAGATCAGGCAGGAAGAGAGAGTACAGCTGAGAGTGCGTTGGAGGCAATCTGTAGGTAAACTTTAAAGGGAAGATCCAGACATTCCACCTACAGGACACTGTAACCCCCAAGGGCACTCTGGAAAGAGAAGGAATGCTAAGGTGCAGTCTCCTTGAATGGTGAAGCCATGGCAAGGACCGCCTTACACAAATCCACTCTCCGGTTTGTGTTGCTATGCATACACAAGGGATCGGAAATTTATTCCTTGGTACGCCCAGTCAAAAATGCCACAGCCACTGCACTCATCCTGCACAATTCACACACTGTACATATTTCCTTCACTTATAATACATAGGGATGTGAAAGCCTAAGAAAAGGGAACCTGGCAACACCTTACAAAGGGCAGTAGGCCTCTCCCCTTGAACAATGCATGTCAACCACTATGTGTTGGTAGATTATCCTGGAATTTCAGATTCCTCACACTGTTTGCCCCTTTCACCTTTGCCACTACTGTTCTCCCTTCTCTCTGCTTTAGCCTAATCCCCTTATGTGATTCCTCGTTCAACCAGAGACACCAGTTCGACTTTTTACTGCCACTTCTTGGTCTCTGTAATAACCACAGAACACACAAAGTGCTATGGGCCTCATTTATGAAAAGTGACGCATCGCTGCATGAAAACAGCGATGCGTCACTTTTCACTGCGCCCTCCTTGCGACACCAATGATGCGTCATATTTAATGTATGAAGCATCATGTCGCAAGGAGTTACAGATACGTCAGTATTTCTGACGTATCTGTAAGCGCAAAAGTGACGCATTGCTGGAGTGTGTCACAAAAGTGACGCAACTCCAGCAATGCACCCTTTCACATGGGGCAAGCCCCATGTGAAAGGGCCTGCGTCAGTCTTACGCCTGCTGTGAGGGAGGCGCAAGATTTTGACGCAACGGCGTCCTAAAAGTGACGCAGTGAAATCTCATAGATTTCACTGCGTCACTTCTACGACCCTTCCTTGCGTCAATACTCCCCCCTTGCATACATTATACCTGGCGCAGGTATAATGTGGCGCAGGGGTTTACAAAGTGACGCATCTACCTAGATGCGTCACTTTGTAAATATGGTGCAACAAGGCACATTATTTAAGCTGCTGGTGTGTCACAAAAAGTGACGCACTGGCGGCGTAAAAGTGACGCACGGCCTCATAAATGAGGCCCCATGTATGCAAACACATTTGATTCCTCGTCTACGTATATGGGTGACTGCAAGTTAAGTGATATGGGTGCCAATGAGTCTGTGCGGATGGCTGCCTAGTCTATTGCCTGGGTGACTGACGGTATGATGATCCGTGTGTTCGTAATTGTGTTGCTCTGTCTGCATTGATGCATGGCTGTGCCATCTGTACCAATATATTTGTGGGTGATGTATGTGTGTATGTGTACATGCACTAAATAAACGTGCAATTCTTGGGCTTTCCCGATGTTTGTTCGTTCTATTCCTCTTTGTTCATCAATACTCATTTGAAACAGAAATATTCTTTCCATTGCCTTTGCTAACTTATTCTCTTCATAGAGGTGCCTGTCTTTCTGCATTAAGCTATCACTGGATGGCCACTACCTCCATCCTAACCTCTCATGCCGCAAATACTCTGCTTCCCTTCTACTCTGGCACAATCTTTATTTCCTCTTTTTTCATGGCCTCGTCTTCTTCTGCTTATCAATTTTGGTTACAGTTTTAATTCTATTTTTGATCTCCCCTTATATTATTCAAAATCCTACTTCTATTTATCACTTTCCAACTTCAATATCAACATATTTTCCCCTGCTTCTATATCTTTTGATTATTTTTACCTTGAAAGCTTGTTTTTCTATTTTTTTTTGTTATTAATGTCGTTGTCTTTCACTGGGTGTCATTCTTCTTCCTTTTCGGATATTAACTTCTCCTTTGCTTTTTTGTTGCCTGTCTATTTGTTTAATTTTACTTTGAGATTCATTTACTTTGGATTGTGCTTAAGGATACGAATGTATTCTCTGGTCTTTTGTTTACTCTTGCTTACCTGCCTTCGTATTCTGCTACTTCCCCTTTAACTGTCTAGTAATCCTGCCCCAGGTCCTCTTGGCTTCTATCATTTCCCACCGCACTCGGTCCAGCTCGAATCCAGTCATGTACGTGTCTGGCGCCCCAACTATGGATTACCCTTCCTGTGAGATTCGTCTGTGACTCATTTTCAATTTGGCCTTTTACTGTAACGCAATACCAACCCAACTGTTATATAGGTACATTGCTTCCTGTCAGTATTATATTAATCTGAATTCTGTCCATGGTCTTTAAATGCAATAAATACATTCATTGCAATGACCTTTTCCCCACGTTTTCAGTGGTTTCTGTCAATGTGTGCATGCTATGTCCTTTTTTATCTGTTCTGTCTTCTCTTTTCACTGTATTGGTAATACACATTTATTTGATAATTTGATCTCATTCAAAATCATGCCATACCCTTTCCGAATTCGTACTTGTGTGCTTAATTGCACTTATTTCAACAGGCTGGTCCTTAAATTGTATATTTTCTCTTCTATTATTTTCTTTACTTTTAAAATTATGTAATTATCTCATTGATGAAGGAATATACTCCTATTAAAATACATACTTGCCAACATTCAGACAGCAAAGAAAAGTAGGATTTTCGAAGTTTGAAAAATTACCTATTATCATAATTGTTGGACCTTGCCCATACTGCAGGGTCACCCCTAAACATTTTGCCTTTAACATCCACTTTTTGCTGTATTCATTTTTGTTTGTGTTAGGACTCTCTGCACTACTACTGTTAACCAGTGCTAAAGTGCTCATTCTCTCCTCTAAACATGGTAGAATTGGCTTGCACCCAATTGGCATAGTTAATTTGCTAGTAAGTCTCTAGTAAAGTGGTACTATATGTACCAAGGGTCCATAAAATAAATGATTACTAGTAGGCCTGCAGCACTTGTTGTGCCACCCGCTTAAATAGCCCTTTAAACATGTTTCAGACTTGACTTTGCAGCATGTAGGGGCAGTTTTAAACTGCCATGTTGACCTGGCGAAGTAAACCTTTTGCCAGGCCCAAACCTTTCTTTTTAATACATATGGGTCACCACTAGGGTAGGCCCTAAAGAGTGCACTGGGCAGAGTGCAATGTATTCAAGAAGCAGGACATGTTCTGGTAGTAAAAAACTCTTAAATTAATTTTTCTCTACTACATGGCCTACCTCTCCCATAGATTTGCATATGGAAGTTACCTTATTAAACTTAATTAGCTTTAATTTCCTAATGGGAGTAGGTAGCCAGATAATGTTTGATGTCATTGGAACCGTATAGGAAAATACTAACTTATGATAAAGTCGGATTTTAAATTACAAATTTTGAAAATGCCACTTTTAGAAAGCTGTGTTTAAATTTTAACAAATCAATTGTTAAAAATTAAACAGAATTGTTTGTAAAAGAAATCCCTTGTAGGCACCTTTACCTAACATTAAGTCTTACCCAAGCCTTAATGGGTATATAGGGTTACCCAATTTTTGAGTAGTACTTTTAGATAGTTAGCATTTTCCTGTCTTAGCCATTTAGTACTCCTACACAGTCTCTGGGTCACATGACTGGGTGGGATTTGTGTATTCATCTATAGACAGCCACACACAATAGAGATCTTAGGTGTTCAGGGACAGGCAATCAATTGCAGGATGCAAGGGTAGAGCTGAGCACAACCCTGCTTACACTTGAATAGGCTGTGTCCTGTCTCTGCCAGGAACAAGGACTGCCACTCTGCTCGGTTGCTGCCCTGCTAGACTTCTGCCTTGCTGGACTGCTACCTTGCTGGATTGCTGCCCTGCTGCCCTTCTGCCTAAGTCAGAGGGAGTAAACCTCTACCATAATCCAGGGCTGACAGAACAACTCTACAGGCTAGTCTGCTGGCCTCCTTTTCAGAGCCACAGGGGCATAACAGGCTCAGAACCACTTGACCCAGCACCCAGATACAGACAGGACAAGATCCTGAAACCCCAAGTGTTGCCCTCAAGTCCTGGACCTTTGTTGTGGCCTCCGAGACCCTGAATGGAAGTTTTAGGGCTTTTTACTACTACTACAACGGGCCTGTTGGTGCCAAAACCTTTTCACTGGCACAGCCGGCCAATGCAAAGTTCTGTCAGTCCAACTCTTTGTGCTACAGCATTGACTGCTCGCAGAGAGTGCCACCGCGAAATACTGGCCCGACAGTTCATGAAGACAGGATCTTTGGGCCACAGGGACACCTGTCTGCGTAACCAAGCCTGCTCTTCGTTCTACATTGACGACAGTCCTCAATGGTTTCCTGTATCACCGTGTACTGGGCTGTTTGTGCTAGACTGAGTAGATAACTTTTAAGCTGGACTAACCTTGTCACTGTATCCAAACTGTGCTTCATCGCGGTTAGCTTGAACTTGTGACTTGCTCCCGGTCTTACACGACCAGATAGCTGCTAGTGGCATTTTGAGCTATTGGCACTATTTTCCCAGGTCTATTGGTCGGATTTTTGTCAAGTATTGCACAAATATTTTACACATTGCCTCTGAGTTAAGCCTGACTTCAATGTACCAAGCTACCCGAGGGTTGAGCACAAGCTAATTTAGAGTTGCTTGTGACTTCACCCTGAGAAGAATTGTGCTTGCTGCTTGAGAAGACTTTCATCCCCTTCAACCAGTAACCCAATTTCTTGATCATTTTGTCACAGGAAGATTCATCACAAGTAGATTGACTACATGTTAACACAACTGGAAATGACATAGCAGTATGGACATAAGGAAGCGACAAAGCTTAACCTCTGCATCCTGCCAACTTTTGGAAAAAGCTCAGAATATGATCAGGAGCCTACATGCTTCCACATTGCACCAAGTGTGCAATAAAAGGGAACATGGTCCTCAAAAAATGGCTTTGATTATTTCCTGCAGGAGAATTTTCAAAAGAATGCCAAAGGATCAGCTTACAGCATACATTTTAAATCTCTTAAAGAGCCATAAGATTTGTGGGAAGTTATGAAGTGGAAGTTGAACAGCATCCATTATGGGCAATATTACCAGTAGCATTAAATTATATATTTGCAAGCCAATGTAAAACATAGGACACACATCAGACACGTTTCTGCTACAAGGAAAACATATTCCCAAATAGATAGAAAATGCCCAATCGAAAAGTCTTAAACCAGTCGAAATACCATAAGTATTAACTATTGTGCTAGGATGTAATTTATCTCACTTTTCCTGTGCAGGCTACTACCTCATCAGTACCAGAAAATAATCCTCTTACACAAGTGATGCTGTTATATACCAGGTGCTGAAATGTAGCTTTGCTGTGGACTTTCCAAATGCTGTTAATAACTCGATGCTCACTGTCCTGTGCATAGTGCTTAATATGTGCAACGTAGGAGCCCACGACGTTCGCGTTGGGAGACGGCACCATTGAGGATAGAGGACTTTGTGCTTTAAGGGAATGGTCACGGAAAGGAAAGTGATCCGCCCTGTGGATATTTGAATGCATAAATTGAAGCACATATATTGTTTGGAGTGGCATTATTAAATACCACTGCCACCTACCTGGGTGTCCATTCGATCTATCTTTCAAGGACGGTGGAATTTAAAAGTACGCACTCGACTGCCCTAGTCCTGATGATGCCACAAAGTAGACTGGCTGAAACGCGTTGACAGATATATAGGGACACCATATAAATTTGAAATAAAATGTAAAATAAGTAAAGAACGCCTAACACAATATAGGGTTTGAATTAATAGGACCTTAAGGCATTTCTAAGGATGGTGATCCAATAAAGGAATGCACTGGGTTTACTACTTTTGAGGTGCATCCTGATGTACAACAAGGGCAAAGAGAGCAAGAAAGTTCTTTTCACTTGTTGTTTGTGTTATATGTATATATGTAAATAAGTGTATATAATTGTATCAATATATTTGTTTGCATGTTGATTTTGAAAGTACAATGGTTTGCTTTGAATGAAATATAATACAGATTAATCTGAACTCAAAATAGTTGGACGTAGATGGTTTGTTCTTTGACTACATATATTAATAAATATGAGAATTATTGAAGAGATTAATACAGATAGGAAGAGTTGAATTTATTTTCTCTTCATCTTACTATTTAGCACATCTATCGATCCCGAGGCATTATTATTTTTCCGATTGTATATTATGTGCAACATTGGCACTCTGTTTTGAGGATCATAGTGCATTTTCATCATCAGACTTTGACTACTTGTAAGCGAGAGAAAGGTAGAAAAGGAAGAGAGACGGATGAAGAGAACGATCAGAAATCTGAATGAAAAAGAACCTTCAAAAGGGAGATAAGGAGACAGGAAGTGTATGGCACTCAAAGAAAAAAGGAGGTGATAGAGTCAGCCTTGGTTTTCAGCAATCATGACATTCTGCAACACTGGCAGTGGGCTGTTAAGAAAATATTTTGGCCCCCGCACCTATCTTTTCCCAAATTAGGCACTGACTAGGTCAATAACTATTCAATTCAGTCAGGCACTTTCAACTTCGTAGGTCTCTGTCAAGAGGTCAGATGCACCTAGAAGATGTTTGTACACTGACTGTCCATTGAAAAGTATCTCAATCCTGTGTGTTGCTTTTGCCAGCTTTGGCATCTCCCTGCGTTTTATTAAATCACTGCACCATGTTGTGCCTTAAATGGCTGGTGCATGCAGAGCTTTGAGGGGGCCGGTTCCAGCTTGGTCTTAGACCTTGCACTAATTAAAAAGTGACTTTGGGGAGGATCCGTATTGGACTTAACAGGCATTACCAGACACTCCCTGCCCCTTTATGTTACTTTTGCAAGATCCCACATTCTCCATTTGTGACCATATTTCCAGCCTTCTCTTCCTCCATCTTTCCACTGTGTGTGTGTTTTCCCTCTTTTGCTCTTTGTAAGTATATAATGGGTAACAATATGTGCTGGTCCTTTAAAATGAGTGCCGGTGGCCCCGGCCGACAACCATCAACTCAAATTAAGCACTGCCTTAGGATGATCCATGCCTGCAATGCTGTCCCTGTTTACATTTCACTTGTTTGACTTCATCTTGCATTCACTATGGTTATTTGCTTTTTCACGATGTTTTCATGGTTTATTTCAAGCAACATATGACTTTAGTGGAGAGCATATTGTGAAGTGGCTTGGTGTTTATGATGGGCCGTAAAGGTGGCTAAAACTACAGGTGCATCCAATGGCTGCCTTTATGTAAATCCCATGGAGCAATAGCCACACATGTGTCAATTGTAATTGCGGTAAAGTGTGTGAAGTATACCCACAGGTTCTTAAATATGAACATCAGTAATGGAAATGAAAATTTAGCATTTACAGTTGATTGGATTATTTGCAGAGGAGATTCGTTGTAGAGGAAATGAAAGGAAGTGTGTGCAGAAGAAAACTGTGAGAAGGAGTGACGAAAAAGAAATATGTGATGTATGAGATTTGCAGATAGAAGATTTAACAAATATGAGGGGAGAAAAAGGAGAGTGCAAGTGCCTAATGCAGTGAGAGGCTGCTGAGGAGAGTGATGTTAGGCGGAGTTCAGGAGTGAACGAGACACAAAAAGACCATTACCCCATCCACACTCCTAAGCAATGTTTACTACAGTCTGAAACATTTTCAGTTATCATTCACATCAAAATAATTGTTGTTACTCATTTCCTTGACATTGCTAAAGCATTACTAATGTCAAGAGGCCTTGTTTTAGAAAAAAGTCCATTATGAGGTATATTAGCATGCAATACCAGAAAACTCATAGAAATACATCCAAATACTAGTAGGATGTCACCCTGTGTGAAACAAAGTATTTTAGTTTACATGTTTTAAGTCACACTCTTAAATATGTTGTCCAGGCCACTTCCAACCAACCATTTTAGAGACCACCTCACTTTTTTATCCCACATAACGCACTGGAGGCCTATTTACAAGAAAATGGTGCAGCTCAGTCCGCAAGCAATTTTGCTGCACTGAGCTGCAAAATTTTCAAAATCCAGGGATGCACTGTATTAATAAGAATATGGCACATCCCTGTGCTCATCTCTGCACTAAAAAAGCTGCATAGTGCATACGCAGGCACCCTTGCACCATGTGCAAGGGTGCCTGCGTTGAAGGGATGATGGTGTTTGTGCAGGAAGGGACACCTTCCTGCACATAAACAATAATTAATGGGACTTTGATCCATCGATGTATGCTGCAGAATAGAGAACACACAGAAAGAGCAAAAAGCACGGAGAAATAAAAGTATTTCTTCATGTTGCACCACATAAACACCTCCTTTTAAAAGAGGTTCGTTTTTGGGGCTGCCTTAGCTTTACAGACTTTTGTAATTTTGGAACAGTGTCAAAATGCCATGGTGTTGCTGGAAACATCCACAGCAACACACATTGCACACACCTTTGCCACAGAAAACTGAGTTGGAGAGGGCCATATTTACAAGGCTGTATTACGCCATGCAAAGTGGATTAGCTCAACCTTGTAAATATGGGCTAGCACCGAGCGCAACTGGAGAGTAAACAACAGTTACTCTCCTGTGGTACTAGGGGCTTGGAAATATGCCCCTGGGTGTATGGTAGACAATCTGGGCACTCCATTTGGATTCATTTATTAAATACACAAAAATTGAGCAGTTCTCATCTGCTGCATATATTTATCCAGTGCTCTGGAACATATGTTGGAACTAATCTCAAGGCTGACGGGGCATCTCAAGAGGTACTGTACCAGCATATCCTTCAGAGTACTGGTTATGGATTCATTGCCCTAAGCCTTGTGATGAAGATAATTTTTCTGAAACGAAAGGCAGGCGTGGTAAAAGATTCAATTAGCACTCACTTAAAACATAGAGATGATTCATTATGATGTGATAGGTAGGGTTGTTCAGGCTGCGCACAGGCTGTATTTGTAGGAAGTTTTTGAATTTGTAGTGTGGCTCATAGGTCTCACTCTCTGAACCTCGGAGTTTTACTCAAAATCCCATGTAATGCGTCCGCTAAGCTTAGTGGGCGACCCTCTGAGCTCAACTTGGATTGCTGAATGCGATTAAATGTTCCAACAAAAATTGTATTCCAAATTGGTTAGTCAATGTTCATAATGCAAACATAAAGTTTTATTCAAGCCATGAATTTGTTCAAGAAATCCAATGCATTATAATTTGCTTCTTCTTTGGTAAATGATACAACAATCTTTTTATGGCATTTCCAATGCATTTCGTGCACTCCCGTGCACTTCTTCAGGGGAAATCCAAATGGAAAGATGTAACTATATGAGGGTCCACACCCTTAATCAATGTATAAAATGTATAAAATAGGTAGGGTTGTGACAAAAACTCCACTCCATCACCATAAGGAAAGTTACAAACTGCATATTTGTTGTTGCTGGAGGGCTCTTCCCCTATCCACATGCCACAGCTAGCGATGATCATCCCAAATGTAAGTGGAGCAGAATGTCACACAGTTGCCCTCCTTATGCTGATTTACCTTGTTTGACAATTTCATCCATAGACGTGCAGAGGTGGGGGAGATCACTGTATCACAGTTGCAATATAAACGTAATATCAGATCTGCTACCACTATATGGTCAAGTAAGTCTATACATAACTACCTCAATTACCCGATGTGATTGGTCTGACCATCACATATTCTCCTTCCTTATTAACAGGGATGTGGCACTGAAGAGTGATCAACCGAAGAAAATTAAGGAATGGAAAAGGGACATCAGGAATATCAACACGGAAGATCTAACAACCCATTGTAAATGCGCCTTGTCTTCACAAATCGAAACAACAGATGTTCTTGAATTCACTGAATTCTATAACTCTACTATCTCTAATATCATGGATTCCATAGCTCCACTCCAACAAAAAAATGGCTCCTCAAAAATCTCCAAACCCTGGTTCAACAACAATCTAAACTCGGACCGCAGTAATTTGACGGTTGCGGAACAATCCTGGAGATCCAAACCCTCCTCAGATCATTTAAAAGTCCTCAGATCAGTAAGGAGTCCCTATAATAAAAAAGTCAAGAGTGCTAAGACTGACTATTTCAGATCCAAACTTAACAAAGTTTCAAATCGCCCAAAGAAACGTTTTGAAATTGTTAAACAACAAACGGTGAAAGCACCCAACCTCCTATGCCCTAGAAAGGCCTCACCTTCATGCGACAAACAGGCTGCTTTCTTTCAGGAAAAAACAAATCTCATCAGTTCTGACCTTGAAACAAAGAAGGCCCATATGTCAGCCGATGAGATTATGTCTCCTCTGGCTCTCTATGTGAGAATCGAACCACTCAATCTTAGCACCAAGAACAATGCCTAATGGGGTACTTTTACTTCCCTCAGTGAAAGGGACACCTACAAAACCCTTCAGAGCATCAACCCTTCTACTACTTCAGCGATCAGCTGCCACAGAAGGCATTCAAAGAAATTAAGGATGCCTTCATCCCCCTGTGGAAAAGGATTATCAACGCTTCATTATTACAAGGCACGATATCCGAATGCCTAAAAGCAGCTCAGATTACACCCATTCTAAAAAAAACTAATGCAGATACAACTGATCTCAGCAATTTCTGCCCTATCTCCAACATCCCCACTCTGGCTAAGCTCCTAGATTAATGCATGCAATCTCAACTCTGCACTCACTTAGAGAATTTCCAGCTCGTCAATCAACATCAATCTGGTTTGCAGAGTTTTCAGAGTGGCCACAGCACGGGATCGGAATGATAGACCAAAACAAATCCTACCTCTTAATCCTCCTAGACCTTTCTTTGGCATTTGACACTGTTAATCACAACATTCTCTTATCCATTTTTGAGCACAGGATGGGCCTTTCCGGTCTGGTATTGCAATGTTTCTTGTCCTTCCTGCACAGCAGATCCCAAAGAGTCAAGGTGAATCATTCCTTATCCCAGCCCTCCACAGTTTTCATGGGGGTCCCCAGGGGCTGCCTTATCCCCCATACTCTTTAACATATTCATAGAACCATTAGCAAATGTACTAAACTCCACGAACACTCTTTTTCACAAGTATGTGGATGACATGCAACTTTACCTGAAAATCACCTCTTCTGAAGATTTCACTGCATTGAATTCCACACTGACGAATACTCGAAACTGGCTAACGGAGAACCACCAACTGCTCAACACCTCCAAAACGGAATTCCTTCTAATATCTCCGCCTAATCACACCCCCAAGATAGACCGCTGGATGAACCTCCTCACAGCCTTCAACTACTCTCCTCACATTATTGTTTCAGCCAAATCTCTCGGAATCCCCCAGGACATGCACCTGAACATGAAGAATCATATTAGTAAGGCTTGCAAGGGTGCTAACCACCAGATGAGGATACTCAGGAATCTCAAACCATTCCTCCCTCAAGATGACTTCAAGCAGTTGGTTCAAGTGCTTGTTTTGCAGAGGCTAAACTATAACAGTATTACGTTCTGTTGCCTTCCCAAATATACCTTTTTCCCACTAATGGCTTCCCTGAATGCCGCAGCTAGATTGGTTGCGGGTACAAAGAGAAACGCTCACATTTCCCCATCCCTTAAATCCCTAAATTGGTTGCCACTTGAAGAAAGAATACAACTAAAGATCATCTGCATGACTCACCAAGGCTTGCATTTCAACACCCCTTGTTACTTGGCGCAATAGCTAGAACGATCTAGAAGTGCAAACTCTCTCCTCTTGAAACCACAGATTTTCTGCAAAAAGAGAATGAGGTACAGAGCTTACTAAGGAGCGGCCCGAAGATCTGGAACTCTCTCTCAACGGAAGTCTGCAGAATCTCATCAACGGCTTCTTTTAAAAAGGAAGTGAAAATAATCCTTAAGAACCAGTTCTTGCCTTAATTGAACATGGTTTATTTATCTCATTCACCACCCTCGGACTAACTACTATATTAGACTATCACTTGTTGATTGGTTATACTCTCATAAGTTCTGTGTGTTCTTCTCCCAGTACGCTTTGTATTATGTAAATGTGATGTCTTTTGATACCCTCTTGTCTCTGTTTACTTGCATGCATTCTAAAGTGACATTGGTTTGAATCCCTTTCTTATTTACGACACTCCAAATTGTGAAACGCTCTGATACCCATTAGGGTCTTGTTCGCACTATACACAACTTTAGGAAGGGCTTTTGACAGGGCAAGGAAGTCTTGTTCTCTTTATGTTACATGCTCCATGTGGTAAAGGCCATTTTGAAGATCAAGTGTGTCCCATTTTGGGAAGCCAGTGTGTGTTTGTGAGCGTGTGTATGTGTGTGTCATAGATTGCCATTTGGTCTTTTTTCTCCTTGACTCCTTCTTTGCTGGCCATGCAGCAAGGGACATTTTTTAATGTTGTTTCTATGCCTGCATCCTTGCTGCCCCATGTCCTGTGGTGAGCAATCAACATTTTGTTGAGCAAGTGGCTGTTTCTGAATATTCATCATTTTATTCTATTTTCCGGGAATACTAATTGTAGAAAACACCCAGGCCATGTTTGTTCTTTTTTTTTTTTTTCCTAATATAAGTTTTCTTATATATTTGCTCTTGTGGCTATTTGAAGTAGTCTGCAGTACACTGTTATTGTTTTTTTTTTTAAACATGTTTTTATTGGTTTTAATACACAAAACAGAAAGACTGTTGGCATGAGTAAATTTCAAGGTTACAATCATCAAATAGTATTTGCACCGTTGATTCATTCCTCTCCAAACTCCTACTTCTATTCCCATTGTATCTAGTTTGTACCCTCACTGTTATTGTTTTTTAATAATTTATGTTATTTTCTCCTGCCTCCTCTAGGGGCCCAAGGGGCCCAGGAGTGACACCAACTATTTATCAATTAATTTACTCGATTTGTGCCTGCTCCCCCTGTCTCCCATAGGGCCTCCTCGGGTCTTGGAGGGACACCATTCATTTTTATATTAATGTATTCAATTTGTTTATAATATTGCTAGTGATGACAGTTATTACTTATGACATGTATTGCACTGACAAGAATTGTTAAGTGTCTCTTTCTCTTCTTATTTTATGCCTGCAGCTGCATGAGAGGGTACTTACTGACTGAGACAAAGAGAAGTCTGTGACCCAGCTGATACTGGATTCAAGAGAGACCTCTGTGATAAGTGCTTCTGTTTGGGCAGCAGATCCATGCAAGAAGCAAAGCAGATGGCCCCAAAGAACAGTATTAGCAACAAATAGCGATAATTATCGCTAAATGCGCTTAGCGCATTTTTTTTATCGCTGCCTATCGCCGGATATTATCGCAGGGATAACATGCTATTAGCAACGTTTATCTCCAATGCGATAAAATATCTGGCGATAGCGGCTTAATGCGAGAATATCGCTGGAAATCCAATGGGGGCTTAATCTCATAATCCACCCCCCATTTACTATAAAGGTAAGTCAACTTTTTAGCAGGTGTTAGATTCTAGCGATAATCACGATTTTTTTTAACGCTTCGCCTGCCTTGCTAATAGGCGAAAGCTGTGTTAGCGACGTTTTTCAGCCGCTAACAGTTTGGGTATGCCCACTTTGCATGTCATTAGCGATAAATATCGCTGACACGCAAACCTGTAGCTATCGCCTAAAAGATGTTGCTAACTGCTGTTAGTGACAGCTTGCTAATAGGGCGATAAAATTATCGCCGCTTTAGCGGGAAAAGTCCAGCTAAAGCGACGATATCGCCCTTGCTAATATGCCCCAAAGTCCCGCTAAAGCGGCGATATCGCCCTTGCTAATATGCCCCGAAGTTCTATCCAAGAAAGTGACCTGAGAAGAGGTTATGTGCCACAACTGTCATCAAGCCCTCATACTTTTTCCAGCAATGCTGTCTATCTGCTGCACCCTATTCAGTGCAGGAAGAAGTTGGAAACATGGCCACTCCTGGATCAACAACCACACCAACATCACTACCAAAGACAAAGCTTATGTTTCTCGATGCTGAAGTGACTGCAGCCATGGCTAAGAGCAGTGAATAGAAAATTGAATTGTCCCAGCAGCAAATCAAATCCTCAGATGAAACTCAAGAGCAACCACAATGTACTATACCTGATCCTTCGGAGGTAGGAAAGGAGCAGAAAGTTGAGCTTGCTGTTGAGCAATATATTTCTGTGACTACTCTTTTGTTAGACACATAAGCTTCACAATCTGCTGCAATGAAAAGGAAGAGCATGCCCCCATCGTCTTCAAAAGTCCCTTCTAAGGACCTTGATCTGCCACAAGAGACAAGGGAAAAGGAAGCTTTCCAAACACAATGGAATTGAAGATGATGAACCAGGGACTGTTTGTATGGAGAGTGTCACAGAGCAATTGCAAATCACCTCTATTCAAACTCCTCTGCATTATGTAAGATCACCAACATCAACTGCTTCATCTTTTTAAGAAGACATAAACCTGCATCAACCACATTACCCTTTCGGAAGTCACAGTCTACACTGGAGAAAGGCAGACACAATTGCCTAGCTCCACCTCAATACGTTCTTCAGGCATTGTCTTGATAAAATATCTTTCCTCCCCAATTTGGAACTTATTAAACTTACACTGCATGAGGAGCACATCGCAGCATACTCACTTTGCAGCAAACCAGTGCATTTTAGCAAGCCTGGTGAGTATTATGGTACAGGGGCCAACTGGCCCATCTGAAAAATCACCACACAATTCTATTGAAAATGAACCCCACAAAGATAGCTGCTGGTGAGAGAAGTTGAACTGCTAGATGCAGGTGGTGATGATAAATGCTATGTTATATAAATGTATAAAGCGCAACGATTACCCAAAGGTGTCCTGGCATTTAGCTCAAACAACCAAGATAGCAGAGTAACATGGAGACCCAGGTAAAAACGAATTGCTGAATAGCCAAGTTTTCAGCACTTTCCTAAATGACAGCAGGTCAAGGGAGGCCCTAATGTGGAAAGGAAGTTCATTCCATGCCCTAGCAGTGCAGGCAATGAAACTTCTGTCGCCCCAATTGGCTCTTTGGAGTGTAGGCACTATTACTGTTTTTGCTTCTATAGAGCGAAGGGTTCTGTTGGGTGGAGTATCAACTGAAGCACTGCCAAAGATGGGCTGGTCCACAATCGTGCAGAGCCTTGAAGGCCGTGCAAAGCAATTTGAATCGCACCCTTTGCCTGATTGGCAGCCAGTGGAGCTTTCTGATTTTTTTTTTGTACAGATGTAAATTAAGAAGTACCTGTTATCAACCTAGCTAACTCATTTTGCAATCATTGCAGTTTGTTCATATGTTGCTCTTGGATATTCAGATATAAACTGTTGTAGTAATCAAGTTTTTATAAGATTAGGGAAGTTATCACTATTCGTTGGCTTTCCTGGGGTAACACTTGTAGTGTATTTTTTTATTACAACACACTAAGAGAGGAGATACCCTGAGTTTTTTAGAAAGTGCATTTATATAGTATGTTCGAGACCGGTAAGTAATGGCACCCACGTATTTCGGGGCTCACCTTACATTTATCCCAGACCTATTTATGTGACCTATCTGTTTTTAGATATAGAAAAGAGTTTTTATGAATATATAGATATATACACACACACTCACACACACACACACACACACATATATATATATATTACCTACTGGCGGTCGCCAGTAGGTAGTTATAGTTAGGATTGGCTACCATAGGAAATCCGCAACATTTTATTGGGAATAACTCTGGCGCCGGTTGAGGAATTTGTGTGTTATTTTCCAAAATTTTGGCAGCTCTGCTCTGCTCCTTCCCTGGAAGTTTCGGGGGGATTCGTGAAGTGGGGGCTGAGAAAAAAGGGGGGTCCAGAAACGTGTTTTCCCCATGTTAATTTCCATAGGACGTTCTGACATGGCTACAGCCCGAACCGCTGAACGGAATTACGCCAAACTTTGCAAAATTGTAGGGACTGGTACGCAGATGTGCCTTTGCTATATTTGGTGAAAATCCCTCTAGTAGTTCCTGAGAAAATCAAAAGAGAAAACATATATATATCTATAGCAGCTTACGTGTAAGCTTACTGTAAGCTTACCTTTCCGAGCATGAGCAGCATTCTGATTGGCTGCCAATGTCTGTCAACACTCCAAACCATAAAGTATTGGCAGCCATCTTGTGCCTCAGTAGACTGAGGCACAGGAAAGCAGAAAAACAAACATGTAGAACTCAAAAAGGGGGCAGGGTAGAAGCAACCTGACCCCCTAGGCCTACTCAGGGGGTCCCACAAGGACCCACAAGGCAATGTTTTCAAAATTCAAATTCTTCATCCAAGAAGTGTTGGAAGCCATCTTGGGACCAATATATATGATAGCACCTCATTAAAAAGCATTGCAGTTAATAGAAGGTTTTAGGACTTTAGTTACATTATAAATCATTTGTTGATGGTACCATACTCATTTTAGAAATTGTGGTGTGTTCTAAGGTGATTTTACCATGTGAAAAGGCGTTCTGCTGGGATATCATGAATCATGCTTGAAAGAAAACTATTATCTCATGCTTTTCCCACAGTGGTTTGGAAGGGGATCTATAAGCTAAACTGAAAGCATATTTTCTGTAAATTCACATTATCTTTCTCAGTCATGTGAGAATGAAGTCTGACATTCTCAGTAAAACATGTACATCCAACAAGGACAGAGACTGTCAGTTGATTCCTTTGTGTTCTACTGCAGCTTCCCAGAGTGTTCTAAAGAACAACTAGAGCGCTAACAGTCTTACTTATGATAAAAGTATGGCACACCAGAAGCCATGTTGATTGAAATGAAGTGGTAAGTCTGAAAACATTTAATTTAAAAAGGAACAACATGAGAGGGTTCATTTTGCCATAGAAAGTATGATTAGTGCTTCAGAAAGACAAATTAGGGCACATTTTGAGTGACTTCTCAAATCCTCTTCTATTTCTTTAAACAATTCTGACATGCAGTCTCCCAAGAAAGCCACCAGAGACAAAAGAGCCCAAATGTAGCCCAAATAGCACCCAGATGTAGCCCAAGTATAGCCCAATGACAGAATGTCCCAGAGTGTTCTAAAGAACAACTAGAGTGCTAACAGTCTTACTTATGACAAAAGTATGGCACACCATAAGCCATCTTGATTGGAATGAAGTGGTAACTCTTAAAACATTTAATTTAAAAAGGAACAATATGAGGATATATTTTGCCATAGAAAGTATGATTAGTGCTGCAGAAAGAAAAATTAGGGCACATTTTGAGTGACTTCTCAAATCCTATTCTATTTCATTAAAAAATTCTGACATGCAGTCTCCCAAGATGGCCACCAGAGACAAAAGAGCCCAAATGTAGCCCAAATATCACCCAGATGTAGCACAAGTATAGCCCAATGACAGAATGTCCCAGAGTGTTCTAAAGAACAATTAGAGCGCTAACAGTCTTACTTGTGACAAAAGTATGGCACAACAAAAGCCATCTTGATTGGAATGAAGTGGTAAGTCTGAAAACATTTAATTTAAAATGGAACAAAATGAGGGGGTTCATTTTGCCATAGAAAGTATGATTAGTGCTTCAGAAAGAAAAATTAGGGCACATTTTGAGTGACTTCTAAAATCTTCTTCTATTTCATTAAAAACATTCTGACATGCGGACTGAAACATGCACTTTGAATACCAGCAGCAGACTTCCCTGGTGAGCAGTAGCTTTACTACCGTGATATAATGAGCAACTAGAGTGCTAACATTCAGAATTTATGGCAAATGTGTGACACATCTGAATGCCTTCTTGATGGAACCAAAGTAAACAAGCATTGAAAATGCAATAGATCTCGCCCTCGTTTAAGTTAAAGCCATTCTGTTTGTAATGAGGTGGCTTTTTAGCTTTGCTTTTAATAGTGTTTTTCAAACTTTCATGTAAATAACATACATATGTATGCATATATGCATATGTATGCATGCATTTATATTTGTATTTATATAGATATGCAGATTATATATGTTTATATATGTATGTATATATATATTCACTGAAAAAACCATAGGTTATAGACCATATATAGTTAGGAATTAGCATTTACAAAACCTTGAAAATTCACTGAAAAAACCATAGGTTATAGACCATATATAGTTAGGAATTAGCATTTAGAAAACCTTATTTTACTCACACAAAACCATTGAAATTCCATATATAGTTAGTTGCACTAACTATATATCGCGCACCCGCAATCCACTGCTGATGATGTCACATATTACATCATTCATGACATGGTCAGTGACATCACTGATGACATCACTGATGACATCTCAAAGGACATCACTGATGACATCACTGATGACATCTCAAATGACATCACTGATGACATCATGACACACCAATACCAGTTACTACATACGCACTCACTGATTCCTACGTCTACACACACATTCACTCATTCACCCATACAATAACTCATACATACAGTCACTTATTATTACAACACTATCATATGCACTCATACACCTATGCAGACAGTCACACACTGCCACTCATCCATGGAGTTACTCACACACCAAGTCAGTCCTGTAAAGAATCAACCACACTTCCATTTCTTCATCTATACAGTTAAACACAGAACACCATACTTCAGTGACATCACTGATGACATCACTAATGACATCTGAAATGACATCACTGATGACATCTCAAATGACATCACTGATGACATCATGACACACCAATACCAGTTACTACATACGCACTCACTGATTCGTACGTCTACACACACATTCACTCATTCACCCATACAATTACTCATACATACAGTCAGTTATTATTAGAACACTATCATATGCACTCATACACCTAGTCAGTCCTGTGAAGAATCAATCACACTTCGATTTCCTCATCTATAGTTAAACACAGAACACCATACTTTTCACACATATACTAACACATACTTACTCTCTTATACAATCACTGATACAAGTACACATTGATATGCACAGAGTCACACACCTCCCAGCCAGCCACACACACACTCAGTCTTCCATACATCCAGTCATTCTTCAATATGTAAAACGTATTTAAACTTTACAAAAACACACAGACACTAGATGATGTCATCAGTGATGTCATTTGAGATGTCATCAGTGATGTCATCAGTGATGTCACTGACCATGTCATGAATGATGTAATATGTGACATCATCAGCAGTGGATTGCGGGTGCGCGATATATAGTTAGTGCAACTAACTATATATGGAATTTCAATGGTTTTGTGTGAGTAAAATAAGGTTTTCTAAATGCTAATTCCTAACTATATATGGTCTATAACCTATGGTTTTTTCAGTGAATTTTCAAGGTTTTGTAAATGCTAATTCCTAACTATATATGGTCTATAACCTATGGTTTTTTCAGTGAATTTCATTGGTTTTTTAACAGCTAATATCTGTAGCTGTAAAATGTATTCTTCTTTAAATCCAAAAATATATTTTATATGTTTATGAATAATTTTTTTTTTAAATATTTTTTTTTCTTCGTTCCCGCTTCGCGAATCGGGAAGCTTCCCGTTAGCTGACCTTGATGCCGCGAAATAGACCGCGAGCCGGTAAACGTTTCTTTACCGCAAGTGCCGCATTAGAAAACAACATCGTGACGCCTCCCGTCCGCATGACGTTTCACGTTGTCGCGTGATACATCATATGACGTGCTACGTTAGCGAACTGGTACGCGAAGCGAGTCGCAAAGCGCAGGTTTCTGGAAGCAAACCGGGAGGCCCTGCAAAGCGCTTAACGTAAACACAGCAAGTCATGTGACTTGGTAATAACACTTTTCATTGGTTCATTTCACTTTTGGTTTCCTAATGATGTAAGACTAGGTCATATAATCTAAAATGAACACTTTTGATTGGTTGAGAACTCTTGTTTTTCCCAAATGATGAAAATCCCTCCTTCTTTCCTCACTCTGACTTTCATCATTGTGAGAGAAAGACCCTTTGTGATCACTGAGCAATGGCTTCTTTAGTAGCTTCAGCTGGTGCTTCCCCACCACCTCCACCACATCCAAGGAAGAGTGGACCACCTGCTCAAGTTATAATTCAACAAGAAGAGGAAGAAGAGGAACAGGACGACGAGCACGAAGAGAGGCAGTTTTTGCCTGAGCAGCCCAGGACGTCTCACCGGAAAGAAAACTTCATTTGGCAATTTTTTAAAATTCCCAAAGGTCAGAAAAAAGTAAATGCAAGATACGTAACTTGCCTTATATGTCAAGATAGACTGTCCAGAGGAACCGAGAAAAAATACAGTTTCGGAAACTACACAATGCATCGCCATATGACTAGGTGGCATCCTAACAACTACAGTGCTGCACAGTTTCGGAACGACCTAGATAATCTCCCTATTATGGCCAGAAGATCTGTTGTACCGGAAGTAACGGGACCAGAGGGCAGGGAGATGGTGCCAAATATACAAATGAAATTTGGTGAAGTAAAACACATCTGCGTATTTTGCGATGGATTCATTTCCTACGGAGAAAGAAGCATCACTCTGATCAACAGAGCTATTGACTATCATATGCAAGTTTGTACGAAACGCCCAAAATAATAAATACTTCTTTTTTTGTTTTGTTGCTCCTGTTGAGCCCTTTACAATGAATCGTTTTCATTGCCCCCTCCAAGAAAAACCCAAAAAAATATAAAACTGTGCAGAAAAATTCAAAAAAAGTAAAAAAATGTTCCGAAAAATAATAAAAAAAATATAAAACAACAAAAACAATAAAAAAAAAAAGTTCTTTTCAGAACTACCTCCCCGTTATTAAAAAATTGGTACAATATTTGGAACTGTGCCAACCTCTATTTCTCTTGATTCGCTTCCCAGTTCGCTCGCCGGTACGCGAACCGGAAGCGAACCAAAAACAGTAAGTATAAGGGAAGGAAACAGACACTTATGTTAAAAGAAAGACAGCTATAGGGGAGTAAACTAGAGATACTATTACCCGTAATCCACTGCTGATGATGTCACATATTACATCATTCATGACATGCTCAGTGACATCATCAGCAGAGGATTGCGGGTTTTTTGGCAACGTGCCTTATCCACGGTTTAATAACGCTGCCTTTTGCTTTATATAAGTTTTCAAATTGTATGAAATATATACCAATAGGTCGTTATGAACCTTTAGGTAGTGCTTTTCCTCATGAGGTCTGGTCGCTTCCATACACATACAGATGTTTCAAAGATGATCAAGAAGTTTATCTGAATGGAGAGGAATGCACTGAGACGCCAGATCATTCACTAATGTGTAGGCACATACAGTTACACGGTTCATGCAACAAACACCGACCAAATATGGCTTGCGTGTTGCAAGGCACGCCAGTTCCTGCTATCATCCCCACGTTCAAGTTGTTGGAAAATGGTAGTTATTTGATGCTCAATAATGAAGATTGTTCTGAGTTAATTAAAAGTATTCCTTTTATCGTAACAGTAAGTGAACGGGTTATTTGCTGCAGAAATGTTCTATTTTCTCCCACACATGAACATAGGGAGTTTTCAATCTGGCCACAAATACCAACCTTGGGAGAGATTTCAACGGCATGGCAAGAATAAGAGCTCTTTTGTCTCAGAGAGAGGTGGCCTTGAGTTCGGCCCGTGAAACTTTCGTGCTTCACATAGCGAACACCCGTACAGAGGTGCAGACCCTTTTCAATTCAGATTTGCCTTTCAATTTCAGCAAGATGGTTCGGACTATCTTTAACGCATCCTCCACAAAGACCCTGGCGCACTTTTTTAAAGTTGTTACCAGTGGTCTTGTGACTTCATTTGAGAAAATCTTTGGAGTCATCCCTGCTTTCTTTCATTCTATTTTCTCCACTCTGCTTCGTGGATTGGCATTTTTACTTGCATTACCAGCGGACGCTCTTGTGCTTTTTTACATTTTTAAATATGGATGTCCCTCCTATGCAACCTCCCACCCTGCAGCTGCTGACACTGTTCCGCAATCGCATGCTAGAATATTATGGCACAATGCCGTTGGCGATATTAAGCACGGCATATGGATTATCTTTTCGATTCTCCTACTTCACCTGTGTCCAGCCTGTATTTCACTGCCTGACCTGTGATTTCGATTGGGCCATTGATTTGTGTCTCTGCGGACCGGTTTCTCCTGACGTCGACTTTAATCAGCTGATGACTCCTATCATTACTCACGAGTTGGTTTGTCCTGGCGAAAGGATTATGGCTGTGGCATTGATGCATGGACTAATTGGTCCCTGGAATTTATTGGCGGCAGCACAGTCTTTCTTGGAACAGAGCTTTCTTGAAAACCCACCGAGCTGTCCTCTGATGGTGATAGAGGATCCGGTGCTGGGAGAGCACGTATGTTCTTTTCCGCTTTTAAATTGGATGGCTGAACTGTTTTCGGATGAAGACGGTGACTTCCTATTGGAGGCTGTTGCAGCTTATTTTGCATACACAGTTATGTCATAGACCTTTTTCATGTTTGATATGCTGAGTACTAGCATTTCATTGACAATTCATTGACTTATTTGTCAAGTTTTTATTATTTACCTTGCCTATTGGCTTAAGACTCGATAAAGTACTTGGCTGTTTTATTTTTCTTTAGCATTAAATTTTCCTAGTTTTTAATGCTTTACCTTGCGGACCGTCCACATATAAACTTGCAATCTGCTCTCATGAGATGGCACTTCTATTATCTTATTCAGTTCGTTTCCGGATCATGGGGAGGTGTCATCTAGGTCCTGGATATCTTTACACCGTGTTAAGTTAGCATGGGCTCATTACCGGTTTAAACGCCATTTTTCCTTTTTTGCAACTTCTGCACACGACACTTAGTTGTTGCTTTAGCTTTCCACCTAGTAGTTCATCGTGGTTTACATGAGAATAATATGTTATTGCTCTACTATCTGCTTTGCTTGTTAAACTATATCTGTACAGCGAGTGCTAAAGTTTCAAGAACAACACGATACAGAATTGTTATGAGGTCTGATCTCCACGACTTCATACTCATAACATAAGTGCAACTTCTGCCAATTCTGGGCATGAGGCGGGTTTTATATTGCTTTGCCGAACACACATACACAACAGTTGATGCGGTTCACATGAAGAGAGAGCTGGTGTATGCTGATGTGATTCCTTCAAATCTAAGACACTAAAGTATGGGCACGCCCTAAACCAACACAAAGAGACCTTCTTAGCAAATAATATAATATGTGTATTAGGGAGGGTGAGATATAAGCAGCCGCGGGCCGTGGAGGGAGTTACGGTGAGGCAGGGAGGCGGGGAGGGGGAGAAGCAGGGTGGAGCCCTCTCTACCCTGCCCCTCCCCCTCCCCGCCTCCCTGCCCCACCGTAACTCCCTCCACGGCCCGCGGCTGCTTATAAGTGTTGCTAACTCTTATTCATTTACAGCATGTTAACATACTGTCACCATTCGCTTTTTATGTACTAGTAACTATGCTGGTAATTTTGCTACTGATAATATGTGTACTTGTATTCTCCACCCTGCTTCTCCCCCTCCCCGCCTCCCTGCCTCACCGTAACTCCCTCCACGGCCCGCGGCTGCTTATAAGTGTTGCTAACTCTTATTCATTTACAGCATGTTAACATACTGTCACCATTCGCTTTTTATGTACTAGTAACGATGCTGGTAATTTTGCTACTGATAATATGTGTACTTGTATTATCTAAGATACTACGCCTGAGAAGACGGCATTAGTAAATAAACATTTCAAATACACATGTGTTCTTCTTAACTCCATGTTCTGGTTTCTAAGAAATATATAACGACCGACTGTTCATGAGTTCCACGTATCCTGAGGTACTATAAGTTCATATTCTGGATTGTCTAAACATTGAGAGTTTGTTATATCCAATGTGACACTGTACCTAGCTTGCTAAGGAGTTTTTGATTACTAACGTGAGTTTTGGGACACCCTAATTCGCCGAGGTTCCAATCCTCTGTCCACAGTTCTGTGTGAGAACAGAAACCCTGCGACAGGGGCACCCCCGACCCTTGCTGGAGCTTCATCACACTTGCGATACAACTCCAGCAATGCGCCACCTTTACGGCACAGATACATCACGCATCTGTGCTGTTTTTGCCCCATGATGCGCCGCATTGTAAATGCAGCACACCATAGGTGACGGAACAGCGGCACAGAATGACTAACACATCCCTGGTGATGCGCCAGTCATCATAAATGTATCCCTATGCTTTTTATCTTGTTAGAGATGAACCGCCATATGTATCATCAAAGTTTTTTGCATTTCCTAAATAGCGAACTTTAAGGAATAAATAGCGATTCTTTACCATTCCTAGTTTGCGATTAGCTATTTGCTAATTACAAATTACCCATTCATTTCCTTCATTTCCATAGGGCGGTTGGACTCACTTTTAGCTCGAACGGCTGAATGGATTTCCACGAAACTTGGCAAAATTGTAGGGACTGGTAGCCCGATGTGCCTTTGCTATGTCTCAAGATATATGCTCCAGTGGTTTTTACGAAAATTAACTTTGAAAAATATATATTGGGCTACATTGGCCTATATATATGTTGGAGCCCAAATGTAGCCCAATGTAGCCCAATGAAGCCCAATGTAGCCCAATGTAGCCCAAAGATGGCCGCCAGACACACAAAAAAACAAATGTAGCCCAAATATCAGCCAGATGTAGCCCAACTATAGCCCAGTGACAGAATGACCAATCAGCTGTGCAAACCTCCGTTACGCGAAGCGGAGCGCTGTTACAGATATATATCTTTTTTTGAACGTTAATTTCTCAAAATCCACTGGAGCACATATATTGAGACCTAGCAAAGGCACATCGGGCTACCAGTCCCTAATATTTTGCCAAGTTTCGTGCAAATCCATTCAGCCGTTCGATTATTATTATTATTATTTTTTTTTGCCCCGCGGGGCCCTTTTAAAACCTCCACATCAAACCTAGGGGGTCAGCGAGGATCTACTATGCCCCCTTATAGTTATTTCCCCCTTTGTTTTGACCTCCTCTTGTCTCTCGATCCTACCGAGAGACAAGATGGCGGCCGCTACGGACTTTTTGGAATGTTGACAGACGCCGGAGAACCAATCAGCTTCGCTTCACAAAGCTCCGTTGCGCGAAAAGTACGCGTCCTGGGACGCTGCCAGGTCCGCTGTTACAGATATATATCTTTTTTTAAACGTTAATTTCTCAAAATCCACTGGAGCACATATATTGAGACCTACAAAAGGCACATCGGGCTACCAGTCCCTACAATTTTGCCAAGTTTCGTGCAAATCCATTCAGCCGTTCGGGCTAAAAGTGAGGCCAACCGCCCTATGGAAAACTCAATGTTAAAAACACGTTTTGGGACCCCCCTTTTTTCTCGGCCCCCCCTTGACGAACCCCCCCCAAATTTTCAAGGGCTGCTCAGAAACAAAATGTGCCATTTTCCTGAAAATTTCAGCCAATTCCGTCCACAAACGCCAAAGTTATTAGACATAGAATTTTCAAAAATCCCATAGAGAAAAAATCCTAACTATATATACCTACTGGCGACCGCCAGTAGGTAATTCACTGAAAAAACCATAGGTTTCACACTTGTTATAGTTAGGAATTAGCATTTAAAAAACCTGTGAAATTCAATGAAAAAACCATAGGTTTCACACCAGTTATAGTTAGCTGAACAGTTTACTCATACAAAACCATTGAAATTCCCACGTTATAGTTAGTTGGACTCACTATAACTCGCGCGCCCGCAATCCACTTCTGATGATGTCACATATTACATCATTCATGACATGGTCAGTGACATCACTGATGACATCACTGATGACATCTCAAATGACATCACTGATGACATCACTGATGACATCTCAAATGACATCACTGATGACATCGCTGATGACATCATCCAGTGAATGTGTGTTTCTGAAAAGTAAAAATATGTTTTATATATTGAAGAATGAGTGGATGTATGAGTGTCTGGATGAAGGATTTAGTAGGTGCGTGACTGACTGTATGAATGAGTGATTAAATGTGTCTTACTGAATGCATTGGTTAGTGACTAAACTGTCTGAAAGTGTGCATCAGTATGTCTGTTGTTGTGTAAGCTGCTGCATGTGTTGATCACCCTGGATCGCCCTGGCTTGATCAGAAGCGGTCGCTCCCCACGCTCCCTGACTCATCTGGGTATCGTTGCGCCATTGTGCATTGTGCTCTGATTAATTTGTGCATCGCTCCTATTGATCCTGCTCAGTGCCGCTTTTGATTGTTTGATTGTCTAAATTTCACCGTGATTGACTGAATCGCTTGCGCTGTATTGCTGACTGCTGCCCTCATTCAACTGCCCTGCTGCCTTTGGTCAACTGCATTGCCCGCATTGCTTTTGTAATTTTCCTGTGCCTGATTGTGCCGGTGCCACTGCCCCTAACGCAGCGATATTGAAGACTGTGCCCCAATCTCGCCTAGTTTCGCTTTCCCTTCTGCTGCCATTTTGTTGTTTGTTTGACTCCCAGCCCGTCCCTCCACCCCGCTCCCGCCTCCCAGCTGCTCCTCCCTCGCTCCCGCCCCTTCCACTATCCACTTATGACTGATGCTTTTGCGCGCAGCGTTCATGCGCTGCGGTCGCGCCCCATGCGCGCCGAAGGTGTGCCAAAGGTAAGCCCGTCTACGCCCGTCCGCGCCTGGACTGCGCCCAGCGCCAGACCCCCTGGTCCCCGCAAAATCCACCCCGCCCGCATAACATACGACGCCGCAACCCTCTCAGCCCTTAACCCCGGCCGCCCACGAACTGCTACCAAGCCGCCCCTGGACACACCCATGGACCCTTCACCTGCCACTCCTGCAAATACGACTGCATCAGGACCTACACCAAATCCACAAACTCCAAACAGCGCTCCGACACTAACCACCTAAAGTGCATCCTGCTCAACACCCGCTCGGTCCACAGACACGCCATTGAACTCTGGAACCTACTCGACACTACATCGCCGGACGTCGCCTTCCTTACAGAAACCTGGATGAACGCCTCATCAGCTCCCGACATCGCCATAGCCATCCCTGACGGCTACAAGATCATCCGAAAGGACCGCACCAACCAAACAGGAAGAGGCATCGCCATCGTCCATAAGAACACCATCCGCATCACGACCAGTTCCGACGACTACCTCGCTACCGCCGAACACCTTCACTTCCAGATCCACACCGACCCCAAGACCACACTCAGAGGCACCCTCATCTACAGACCACCAGGACCCCGCACACAGTTCAGCGAAGACATCACTGACTTCATCAGCCCACACGCCCTCCCCTCCAAGGACTACATTCTACTGGGAGACCTCAACTTCCACCTGGAAAAGAAAAACGACAGCAACACCACCTCCCTTCTGGACAACCTGGCCATTCTCGGACTCGAGCAACTTGTTAATACCCCCACCCACTATGCCGGGCACACGCTCGACCCAATCTTCACCTCCAGCAAGCACATCTCCTTCAATCACACCACAGCTCTCCACTGGACGGACCACAGCTGCGTTCACTTCAACTACAAAAAGACAACGACCCACAACCCCCCACAACCTATTCTCCGAAGAAACTGGAACAAAATTACCACCGACCAGCTCTCCACATCGCTTCACCAAAACCTTCCTGCCAAATCATCGGACCCAAACCAAACAGCCACCAACCTCACACAATGGATCACCCACAGCGCTGATGAACTAGCACCCTTGAAAAAGCATCAAATCAAGCAAGGTAGCAAAAAAGCCCCCTGGTTCAACGATGACCTCAAGAAATCCAAGAAGCTCTGTCGTACCCTCGAGAAAGCCTGGAGAAAAAACCCAACCACTAACAACCTGGCCACCTTCAAGAACGCCACCCGTAAACACCACCAACTGATCCGATCCACCAAGAAATCAGCATTCAAGGATCCCCTTGACAACAACGCCCAAAACAGCAAGGAACTATTCAACATCGTCAAAGAATTTACCAACCCCACCGCCGGCACCAACGACATCACTCCCTCCCAAGACCTCTGCGACTCCCTAGCCTCATTCTTCCACAACAAAATCGCCGACATACATAACAGCTTTGGAATCCAGTCCGAAGACCAGTCCACTCCACCCACCTCCAAACCAAAACCGTCCTCTAACAACCTTTGCGCCTGGAACCCAATCACCACTGAAGACACCGTCCACCTGATGAACTCCATCCACTCGGGATCACCAACCGACCCATGTCCCCACCACATTTTCAACAAAGCATACTCCATTATCGCACCCCATCTCCGTGACGTCATCAACTGCTCCTTCAACTCCGCTACCTTCCCGGATAGCTGGAAACATGCCGAACTCAGCGCCCTTCTGAAGAAACCCACAGCAGACCCCACTGAACTTAAAAACTACCGCCCCATCTCGCTCCTCCCATTCCCTGCCAAAGTCATTGAGAAAGCCGTCAACAGTCAACCTTCCTCGAATCCAACAAATCCCTCGACCCTTCACAGTCTGGCTTCCGAGCCAAACACAGCACCGAAACCACCCTCATCGCAGCAACAGACGACATTCGAACTCTACTGGACAACGGAGAAACAGTTGCCCTCATCCTACTTGACCTCTCCGCAGCCTTCGACACAGTCTGTTACAGCACCCTCATACAACGCCTCAGCAACATCGGAATACAAGGAAAAGCACTAGACTGGATCATCTCGTTCCTCGCCGGAAGAACCCAGAGAGTCCGCCTCCCCCTTTTAGATCAGAGGCCACCGAAGTCATCTGCGGCGTACCACAAGGATCATCACTCAGTCCCACCCTCTTCAATGTATACATGAGTCCCCTCGCATCCATTGCGTGCCAACACAACCTTAACATCATCTCCTACGCAGACGACACCCAGCTGATCCTCTCCCTCACCAAAGACCCAAACACCGCCAAAACCAACCTACACGAAGGGATGAAAGAAGTAGCCGAGTGGATGAAGAACAGCCGTTTAAAACTGAACTCGGTCAAAACGGAAGTCCTCATCTTAGGTTCATCCCCCTGCCTGGGACGACTCTTGGTGGCCACCGGCCCTGGGTACCGCACCCATTCCTATGGACCACGCACGTAACCTGGGCTTCATCCTGGACTCCTCCCACTCGATGACCAGACAAGTCAACGCCGTCTCATCATCATGCTTCAACATCCTACGCATGGATCCCCACCGAAACAAGACAGACGGTCACCCACGCACTGGTCACAAGCCGACTGGATTACGGAAACACCCTCTACGCCGGAACCACAGCCAAACTACAGAAAAAACTCCAACGCATCCAAAACGACTCATACTAGACATCCCCCGTCAAGCTCACATTTCCGGACACCTGAGAGACCTCCACTGGCTCCCTGTCAACAAGAGAATTACGTTCCGTCTCCTCACCCACGCACACAAGGCCCTCTACGACCTAGGACCTGAATGCCTCAACACGCGACTGTCCTTCTACACCCCCACCCGCCAACTACGATCGTCCAATCAAGCCCTCGCCGCAATTCCGCGCATCCATAAATCCACCATGGGGGGAAGATCCTTCTCCTACTTAGCAGCCAAAACCTGGAACTGTCTCCCCACCCACCTCCGCCTTACACAGAACCACCTCTCCTTCAGAAAGCAACTAAAAACTTGGATATTCGATAAGTAAGGTACCCCCCCCCCCCTCCCCCAAGCGCCTTGAGACCCTCTGGGTGAGTAGTGCGCTATACAAATTTTTGAACTTGAACTTGAACTTGCTATATGAGTGGCTATATGGGTTATTGATTGGTTGCCCAAGTATTTGTATGTGAGGGTGAGTGTGTGTGTGCGTGGCTGGCAGGTGTGTGACTGTGCATATATGTGTGAGCAGTTGATTCACTTGGTATATGGGTTCAAGAGTGCATGTGGAAAGAGCTGTATGGGTGGTTGACTGTGTGCATGGGTGTGCTGGTGAGTGAATTGCTATCTCAGTGCTCCATGTCCAAGTAAGTACATATGTAAAACACAGTGCATGTGAGAGTTGGCATATATAAATGACTATACATGAGAGCCTGTGATTGCGTAAGTGACTGTATGGATCAATGTGTACGTGTATCAGTGATTGTGAAAGAGAGTAAGTATGTGTTAGTATATGTTTGAATAAGTAAGGTTTAGTGTGTATAACTGTGTAGATGAGGAAATGGGAGTGTGATTGATTCTTTGCATAACTGACTAGGTGTGTGAGTAACTCTGTGGATGAGTGTCAGCGTGTGAGTGTCTGTATAGGTGTATCAGTGCATATGATAGTGTTCTATTGATGAGTGACTGTATGTATGAATGATTGTATGGGTGAATGAGTGGATGTGTGTGTAGACCTAGAAATCAGTGAGTGCGTATGTAGTTACTGGTATTGGTGTGTCAATAATTTCAGGAATGGTAGTTTGTATTTAACACTGGGTGTATCAAAGGTTAGATTAGAGTGTGAGGAGGTGCATCGTATTTTCACATGGATGATGTCATCAGTGATGTCATCAGTGATGTCATTTGAGATGTCATCAGTGATATCATCAGTGATGTCACTGACCATGTCATGAATGATGTAATATGTGACATCATCAGCAGTGGATTGCGGGCGTGCGAGTTATAGTGAGTCCAACTAACTATAACGTGGGAATTTCAATGGTTTTGTATGAGTAAAATGTTCAGTTAACTATAACTGGTGTGAAACCTATGGTTTTTTCAGTGAATTTCAAAGGTTTTTTAAATGCTAATTCCTAACTATAACGAGTGTGAAACCTATGGTTTTTTTCAGTGAATATATATATATATATATATATATATTACCTACTGGCGGTCGCCAGTAGGTATATATAGTTAGGATTTTTTCTCTATGGGTTTTTTGAAAATTCTATGTCTAATAACTTTGGCGTTTGTGGACGGAATTGGCTGAAATTTCAGGAAAATGGCACATTTTGTTTCTGAGCAGCCCCTGAAAATTTGGGGGGGGTTCGTCAAGGGGGGGCCGAGAAAAAAGGGGGGTCCCAAAACGCGTTTTTCCCATGTTAATTTCCATAGGGCGGTTGGCCTCACTTTTAGCCCGAACGGCTGAATGGATTTGCACGAAACTTGGCAAAATTGTAGGGACTGGTAGCCCGATGTGCCTTTTGTAGGTCTCAATATATGTGCTCCAGTGGATTTTGAGAAATTAACGTTTAAAAAAAGATATATATCTGTAACAGCGGACCGGGCAGCGCTCTGGTTCGCGGACTTTTCGCGCAACGGAGCTTTGTGAAGCGAAGCTGATTGGTTCTCCGGCGTCTGTCAACATTCCAAACAGTCCGTAGCGGCCGCCATCTTGTCTCTCGGTAGGATCGAGAGACAAGAGGAGGCCAAAGCGAAGGGGCAAATGACCATAAGGGGGCATAGTACATTGTCGCTCACCCCCTAGGTTTGATGTGGAGGTTTTAAAAGGGCCCCGCGGGGCAAAAAAAAAAAAAAATAATAATAATTGAACAGCTGAATGGATTTGCACGAAACTTGGCAAAATTGTAGGGACTGGTAGCCCGATGTGCCTTTGCTAGATCTCAATATATGTGCTCCAGTGGATTTTGAGAAATTAACGTTCAAAAAAAGGTATATATCTGTAACAGCGCACCGCTTCGCGTACTTTTCGCGTTACGGAGCTTTGCGAAGCGAAGCTGATTGGCTCTCCGGTGTCTGTAAACATTCCAAACAGTCCGTAGCGGCCGCCATCTTGTCTCTCGGTAGGATCGAACAGCTGAATGGATTTGCACGAAACTTGCCAAAATTGTAGGGACTGGTAGCCCGATGTGCCTTTGCTAGGTCTCAATATATGTGCTTCAGTGCATTTTGAGAAATTAACGTTCAGAAACAAGATATATATCTGTAACAGCGCTCCGCTTCGCGGAGATAAAATTATATGTGTATTACCTAGCTGTTGCTAACACCAGTTAGCGACGGCTAGTAGAAGATAGCGACCATCTTGGGCCCCACTTTGCATGTGAGTGATATTTATCACTAATGACATGCAAAGTGGGCATGCCAAGATGTTAGCGACTGGAAACAGTCGCTAACATCGCTATCTCCTATTATCAACTTTTGGAAATATTCGAGATAAGGGCGAATATCTCTAAAAGCTACCACCTGCCCTGAGCAGTTCTTAGCCATGTTATCCAATGGGAGGTGGATAACATGGCTAAGAGCATTAGCTCGGTAATGCATGAATATCGCTGAGTTTTCAGCGATATTAATGCATTGCGGTCGTTTTTTATCGTATTTCCGATAAACCTTGATAATAGCAAGGTTTATCTGCGATAATTTCTGACGGTAAAAAAATCGTTGCTAAGCATCGTTAGGGATAAATATCGCTTAACTTTGGTAATATGCCCCAACGTCTGTTAACGTTCGATTCGAAGGAAATCAGGAAGTGTTGAAAAACATTGTCTGCGCCATCTTGTCTTTTTTCAAATGCCACACTTTTGTCGTGCACGGCAGCCATTTTAGATGCCTTGACCAGACCCACTCTGTGCACGCTGTCGATCCTTAGCATGGCTCCCCACCCTCGCAAACATCTCCCCCAGGCAGTGGTCACCCCCGCTCTCTGTCTTATGCATGGGTAATAAACCTCCCCCATCTGCGCTGCTGTTCCCTGAGAATCACACCCTGTGCCCGCCCGACACCTCCCTTTCGCCCTATTCACTACCGCACCCTCTGACACTCCTTTTCCTCTGTGTCCGATTGTCCAGGCTGGTCCTAGGGTATCAGCTAGCCCTGCAGATGTAGTTTATGGCCACAGCTGTAACGAATCACCCCTCTTCAAAGGAGTTATAGTAGATCAAGGCCCACACTCGATGAGATCCGTCACAGCAGAAGCGTTGCTATTATCTGAAAACCATCCTGTATTGTGATTGGGGAGGGGACCGAGCCTGAAGCGGAAGATTCCAGGGATGACTGTTTGTACATCAAAGTTTTTACAATTATGTGTCACATTAAAAATATATAGCACTCCGACAAAGTAGTAAGATTATAAAACTTTAATAATTTATAAATATATACAAGAAAACAAAAATAGTAATAACATATAAACATTTTTAGGGAAAAACAACGAAGTAGCGGTCGGCTGTGCGAATAGTCCCAACGCAGCACAACGTCCAGATTTCCGGCGTGGGGCGTCGCGGGGGGTGGGTCATCAGTAGCAAACTGTTGTGCGAATAGTTCCAAGGCAGCAGAACGCGCCGAAATCTAGATGACACGAAAGTGATGTCTAGTAAGTTGCCACCCAGCAAATAACGGCATGGGGCGTCGCGGGGGGTGGGTCATCAGTAGCAAACTGTTGCGCGAATAGTTCCAAGGCAGCAGAACGATGGCACCAAGGTGATGTCCAGTAAGTTGCCGCACTGGTTTTGGTATCCTACAATGCTGCTCCGAATAACGGCGTGGAGCGCCCCGGGGGAGGCGGCGTGAACGGGCCTCTCCAGGTGGAGTCTCGTCTGTTGTAGTGGGGCGCCCCTTTACCGTTTCAGTTGCCATTCCGTCCGTTTTTGGTCCACTGTGTCAAAAGCCGCAATTCAGCTGAGTTGCGCCCACTCTTGCGGTGCAGCGATAGGCGGCTGTCACAGGACTCTCAAAATGGCGGCAGGCTGTTTCCTTTTTGGGCCTGGTCCACTGAAATGGCCCTGGGACACCTTGGAAATCGGACGCTTGTCTGCTAGGTCTTGGACCTCATTCTCGAAAGCGTCCCCTCCGCCTTGAGAATTCATCAAAAGTTTTGGGGGCTCCGACTCCTGCAGGCTTCTGGTGGGGAGCGGCTGCCATGATTGCTCGCGGAATGACCACGACTGAGCTACGAGATGGTGGTGCTTTCATGCTGACACCAGCTTCAGTCTGAAACATCCAGAAACAAGGTGGGGCTTTCATCGTTTGGGGAAAAAAAAAAGTTTTCATCCTATGAAAAGTGTTGTTTTTAGGTCACATGATCAAGCCTTCCATCATTAGGAAACCAAAAGTAAAATGAACCAATGAAAAGTTTTATAAACAAGTCACATGACCTGTTATGCGGCATAGGGTGTAAAATTAGGAGAAAATACGTTGGCACGTGAGGCGGCGTCAGTAGCGGACCGATGTGCGAATAGGCCGAAGGCAACACAACGCGCCAAGATCCGGATGGCACCGAGGTGGTGTCCAGCAAGTTGCAGCACTGGTGTGGCCATCCTACAATGCTGAAAGTCGGCGTGGGGCGCCCCGTTGGCCTGTGAGTTTGCGTCAGTAGCGGACCGATGTGCGAATAGGCCGAAGGCAGCACAACGCGCCAAGATCCGGATGGCACCGAGGTGGTGTCTAGTAAGTTGCCGCACTGGTGTGGCTATCCAACAATGCTGAAAGTCGGCGTGGGGCGCCCCGTTGGCCTGTGAGTTTGCGTCAGTAGCGGACCGATGTGCGAATAGGCCGAAGGCAGCACAACGCGCCAAGATCCGGATGGCACCGAGGTGGTGTCTAGTAAGTTGCCGCACTGGTGTGGCCATCCAACAATGCTGAAAGTCGGCGTGGGGCGCCCCGTTGGCCTGTGAGTTTGCGTCAGTAGCGGACCGATGTGCGAATAGGCCGAAGGCAGCACAACGCGCCAAGATCCGGATGGCACCAAGGTGGTGTCTAGTAAGTTGCCGCACTGGTGTGGCCATCCTACAATGCTGAAAGTCGGCGTGGGGCGCCCCGTTGGCCTGTGAGTTTGCGTCAGTAGCGGACCGATGTGCGAATAGGTCGAAGGCAGCACAACGCGCCAAGATCCGGATGGCACCGAGGTGGTGTCTAGTAAGTTGCCGCACTGGTGTGGCCATCCTACAATGCTGAAAGTCGGCGTGGGGCGCCCTGTTGGCCTGTGAGATGGTGTCAGTAGCGGACTGATGTGTGAATGGGGCCAAAGGCAGCGCAACAATATTTTCTACTATATTTTCGGAGTAGAAGACACCACAAGGCGCTGAGATGCCAAGATCCGGATGGCACCGAGGTGATGTGTAAGTTGCGGACGGATGTGCGAATGGGGCCAAAGGCAGCTCAACAATATTTTCTGAAGAGAATACACCACAAGGCGCTGAGATGCCAAGATCCGGATGGCACCGAGGTGATGTCTAAGTTGCGGACCGATGTGCAAATGGGGCCAAAGGTAGCGTAACAAGATTTTCTGTATGGAAGATACCACTAGGCGTTGAGATGCCAAGATTCGGATGGCACCGAGGTGATGTCTAGCAAGTTGTGCCACTGGTGTGGCCATCGTACAATGGTAAAAGTCGGCGTGGGGCGCCCTATTGGCCTGTGAGATGGTGTCAGTAGCGAACTGATGTGCGAATGGGGCCAAAGGCAGCGCAACAATATTTTCTGACTGACACCACAAGGCGCTGAGATGCCAAGATCCGGATGGCATCGAGGTGATGTCTAAGTTGCGGACTGATGTGCGAATGGGGCCAAAGGCAGCGTAACAATATTTTCTGTATGGAAGATACCACTAGGCGTTGAGATGCCAAGATTCGGATGGCACCGAGGTGATGTCTAGCAAGTTGGTGTGGTCATCCTACAATGCTGAAACTCGGCGTGGGTCACCCCATTAGCCTGTGAGATGGCGTCAGTAGCGGACCGATGTGCGAATAGGCCGAAGGCAGCACAACGCGCCAAGATCCGGATGTCACCGTGGTGGTTTCATAGTTGAGAGGCACTTCATCTGCAGTGGAGCGCCGAGATCCGGATGGCACCGAGGTGATGTCTAGCAAGTTGCTGTACTTGTGTGGTCATCCTACAATGCTGAAACTCGGCGTGGGTCGCCCCATTAGCCTGTGAGATGGCTGTTCTTTGGATTTGGGCCTGGTCCACTAAAATGGCCCTGGGACACCTTAGAACTCGGACGCTCGATTTTTTTTTCCTTTCCTGTACATGCAAAAAAAGGTAAATGCCCGGTATGTTACACGCTTCATCTGCCACGATGAACTCTCCAGAGGAACCGAAAAAAAATATAGTTGTGGTAACTATACCATGCCATCGTCATATGGAGAGGTGGCACCAATTAATTATAGTGCTGCATAAAAGAGAGATTTGGAGGAGAACCCCTGACCTGCTAGTACATTCATCAAAGAAGTGGCACTGAGAGCTTCAGAGGCAAGGGAAACGGTCCCAAATATTTAGAAGAACTTTGGAAAGATTAAAATGACATGTTTAGATTGTGGTAAATTAATTTCATGTGGGCAGATGAGTGTTACTCTAATAAATACAGCATATGAACATCATCATAGTCGATGGTTGGTAGAGACATTTTGACTATATCCTGGACCTGCCCGTCCTCGCCCAAAATGGCGCCGGAATAAATGGGACTCGTAACTCCTTGTTGTGTACTGGTTGCAGAACCTTGAAATCACGAGATACGTATGCAGTTTTGAAGCACATGGCGGGCGGGGACGAGAATTGATTGAATATTTCGACATCCCTATTGATATTAAGTTCTGATGTGTTATTGATTACTGTACTGTTGAAAATTCGAATTAACGTCACCCATGGTACTTGCCCGCAAATGTATATCTAGATAATTTTATTGTAACTGGCCCTGTCGTATTTTAATTATAAAATGTACGTCCACCGATTCCGTAACTGTTAGACACCTTAGTTTTTGCAACCTAATGGCCCGCCCGTTACGTTCCTCTACAGTGTAAATGTCTATTCATCATATACGATTACAGTTTGCTCCGTGGCAGGCCCATGTGGTTATAGGCTCGTATTTGTATAATGAAATTTTCACAATAAAGGTTTTTAAAAGAAAACATGGTAGTAGTGTATACATTGGTAAAGTTTTTAATAATAGTCACTGTTTTAGAATCATTAAAAGGCAAGTGAAATAAAGCAGACCAATTACATGAAGGGTAAAAGGTATAATACGAAGGAACGCAGTAAAGATAAATGGTCAAGGGCTGTTGTGTTTTCTATTCCTGCAACATAAAGTGATCGATAAGAATCTCATATTCAGGCGTATCGGCGACTAAGACAGCAGGTCGACCCTCTTTTGCTCAACGGCTCCGTCATGGGACGAAGAAACGCTCTTTTTCTCGAAAAAAGAATATATTTTACTTGCAGGACAGTTGTAAAATTTCCGGGAAAGTACATTAGCCTGGAACATTATAACATATATTTAAGAGAAAATAATGTTCGGAAGTAATTAAAAGCGTAATTTTTAGGTGATATGACCAAGGCTTTCATCATTAGAATAAGAAAAGTAAAATGAACCAATGAAAAGTTTTATTAACAAGTCACATGACTTGTTATGCTTACGTTACGCGCTGCGCGCCCCGGATGACTTCCGGATGCGCTAACGCGGCGCGTCATATGACGCATTACGCGACAACGCAGGTCCAGAATATAGTCAAAATGTTTCCACCAACCAGCGGTCGAAACACAACCCCTTTCAGCAGGCTAAATAGTTCTGTTAAATGACAACAGAAAGGACAGGCAACAAGAACCATCAGTCAAAGAGGGGAGGGCTAGTTCTTCTCTACCGGGTTACATTGGGGCGCTACCGGAACTGATCGAATTGGTAGTCTACAGTGTTTCTGGATGTTTCAGACCGAAGCTGGGGTTAGCATGAGAGCAGCACCATTTCGTAGCTCCGTTGTGGCCATTCCGCAACCAATCATGGCAGCCGCTCTTTATCGTTATTTTGGGCGGGGTGGGTGGCGGAGCCGAGCTGTTTTGCAGCCATCATTGTGTGGAGTTCAGTTCATCTCACTAGTTTTGTATTTGTCATGAGGGGTTGTTCCTAATGTTTCTATTTTAGCGAGGTCAAAAAGAGATCCCATTAGTGGCCTACTGATTTTGCTCGATTCCTTTTCTTTTTTTTTACACGATTTTTCGTTATCTGCAAAGACTAAACAGAGTATTGCGACTCTGTGTTTGTTTGTAAATAGAGAATGAACCAAAGAGAACTAATTCTAAAACAGTAAATACTTGGATAACAATCAATCAAATGGAGAGAGAAGCAGGCACGACGGATTACAACGGGGGCAAAGGCCTGCGTTAACTACCTTTCACTATCTGCAAAGAGAGAGTACTCCTAATAGAAATGAGGGGGGGGGGTACCATTCAAAGCAGATCAGTGTGCATAAACACGAAAATGTTTTCACTTACCACGTACTTGACATTCGACAGCTTATGATATTTGCTATTAAAAAACCATTGAAATTCACTGAAAAAAACCATAGGTTATAGACCATATATAGTTAGGAATTAGCATTTACAAAACCTTGAAAATTCACTGAAAAAACCATAGGTTATAGACCATATATAGTTAGGAATTAGCATTTAAAAAACCTTATTTTACTCACACAAAACCATTGAAATTCCATATATAGTTAGTTGCACTAACTATATATCGCGCACCCGCAATCCACTGCTGATCATGTCACATATTACATCATTCATGACATGGTCAGTGACATCACTGATGACATCACTGATGACATCTCAAATGACATCACTGATGACATCACTGATGACATCTCATTTGACATCAATGACCACATCACTGATGATATCATTCATGTGACAATACAATGCATCTCCTCACATTTTAATATAACCTCTGTTTCACCCAGTGTTAAATACAGAGTATAATTTTTGAAACCATTGACACACCAATACTAGTTACTACATACGTACTCACTGATTCCTACGTCTACACACACATTCACTCATTCACCCATACAATCATTCATACATACAATCACTCATCTTTACAACACTATCATATGCACTCATACACCTATACAGACACTCACACTCTGCCACTCATCCATGGAGTTACTCACACACCTAGTCAGTCCTGTAAAGAATCAATCACACTTCCATTTTCTTGTCTATACAGTTAAACATAGAGCACCTTACATTTTCAAACATATAGTAACACATACTTACTTTCTTATACAATCATTGATACAAGTACACATTGATCTGCACAGAGTCACACACCTCCCAGCCAGCCACACACACACTCAGTCTCCCATACAAATACTTGGACAATCAATCAATAACCCATATAGTTAATCATATAGCTACTGATCAACACATGCAGTAGTTTACAGAACAACAGACATAATGATGCACAAATTAAGACAGTTTAGTCACTAACCCATGCACTCAGTGAGACACATTTAATCACTCACTCATACATTCAGTCATGCACCTACTAAATCCTTCGTCCAGACAGTTATACATCTACTCATTCTTCAATATCTAAAACATATTTAAACTTTACAGAAACACACAGTCACTGGATGATGTCATCAGTGATGTCACTGACCATGTCATGAATGATGTAATATGTGACATGATCAGCAGTGGATTGCGGGTGCGCGATATATAGTTAGTGCAACTAACTATATATGGAATTTCAATGGTTTTGTGTGAGTAAAATAAGGTTTTTTAAATGCTAATTCCTAACTATATATGGTCTATAACCTATGGTTTTTTCAGTGAATTTTCAAGGTTTTGTAAATGCTAATTCCTAACTATATATGGTCTATAACCTATGGTTTTTTCAGTGAATATATATATATATATATATATATATATATATATATATACATATATATATATATATATATATATATATACATATATATATATATATATATATATACATATATATATATATTCACTGAAAAAACCATAGGTTATAGACCATATATAGTTAGGAATTAGCATTTACAAAACCTTGAAAATTCACTGAAAAAACCATAGGTTATAGACCATATATAGTTAGGAATTAGCATTTACAAAACCTTGAAAATTCACTGAAAAAACCATAGGTTAGAGACCATATATAGTTAGCTGGACATTTTATTGACATAAAACCAATGAAATTCCATATATAGTTAGTTGCACTAACTATATATCGCGCACCCGCAATCCACTGCTGATGATGTCACATATTACATCATTCATGACATGGTCAGTGACATCACTGATGACATCACTGATGACATCTCAAATTACATCACTGATGACATCATCCAGTGACTGTGTGTTTCTGTAAAGTTTAAATATGTTTTACATATTGAAGAATGAGTAGATGTATAAGTGTCTGGACGAAGGATTTAGTAGGTGCATGACTGAATGTATGAGTGAGTGATTAAATGTGTCTCACTGAGTGCATGGGTTAGTGACTAAACTGTCTTAATTTGTGCATCATTATGTCTGTTGTTCTGTAAACTGCTGCATGTGTTGATCAGTAGCTATATGAGTAACTATATGGGTTATTGATTGGTTGTCCAAGTATTTGTATGGGAGACTGAGTGTGTGTGTGGCTGGCTGGGAGGTGTGTGACTCTGTGCAGATCAATGTGTACTTGTATCAATGATTGTATAAGAAGGTAAGTATGTGTTAGTATATTTTTGAAAATGTAAGGTGCTCTATGTTTAACTGTATAGACAATAAAATGGAAGTGTGATTGATTCTTTACAGGACTGACTAGGTGTGTGAGTAACTCCATGGATGAGTGGCAGAGTGTGAGTGTCTGTATAGGTGTATGAGTGCATATGATAGTGTTGTAAAGATGAGTGATTGTATGTATGAATGATTGTATGGGTGAATGAGTGAAGGTGTGTGTAGACGTAGGAATCAGTGAGTACGTATGTAGTAACTACTATTGGTGTGTCAATGGTTTCAAAAATTATACTCTGTATTTAACACTGGGTGAAACAGAGGTTATATTAAAATGTGAGGAGATGCATTGTATTGTCACATGAATGATATCATCAGTGATGTGGTCATTGATGTCAAATGAGATGTCATCAGTGATGTCATTTGAGATGTCATCAGTGATGTCATCAGTGATGTCACTGACCATGTCATGAATGATGTAATATGTGACATCATCAGCAGTGGATTGCGGGTGCGCGATATATAGTTAGTGCAACTAACTATATATGGAATTTCATTGGTTTTATGTCAATAAAATGTCCAGCTAACTATATATGGTCTCTAACCTATGGTTTTTTCAGTGAATTTTCAAGGTTTTGTAAATGCTAATTCCTAACTATATATGGTCTATAACCTATGGTTTTTTCAGTGAATTTTCAAGGTTTTGTAAATGCTAATTCCTAACTATATATGGTCTATAACCTATGGTTTTTTCAGTGAATTTCAATGGTTTTTTAATAGCAAATATCATAAGCTGTCGAATGTCAAGTACGTGGTAAGTAAAAACATTTTCGTGTTTATGCACACTGATCTGCTTTGAATGCTGCCCCCCACCCCTCATTTCTATTAGGAGTACTCTCTCTTTGCAGATAGTGAAGGGTAGTTAACGCAGCCCTTTGCCCCCTTTGTAATCCGTCGTGCCTGCTTCTCTCTCCATTTGATTGATTGTTCTCTTTGGTTCATTCTCTATTTACAAACAAGCACAGAGTCGCAATACTCTGTTTAGTCTTTGCAGATAGCGAAAAACCGTGTAAAAAAACAAAAGGAATCGAGCAAAATCAGTAGGCCACTAATGGGATCTCTTTTTGACCTCGCTAAAATAGAAACATTAGGAACAACCTGTTGAAAATAGCAATGCGTATGTACATAAGCGGCGTTCATTTGTGTTCACAGTACCCCTTGTTGATTGTTTGAATCGAGCATTGAATTGTTCGAAGTTGGTTCTCTTAAGGATCTTCTCTGCCTGCAAACGAGGAAGAATAGGAATATTCTCTCTCCCTTTGCAGATAGTGAAGGGTAGGTAACGCAAGCCTTTAACACGTCGTACCTATTTCATTCCTCATTGATTGATTGATTGTCCGAACATTGACTGTTTGGGAATTCGTTCTTTTTGGAGGTATTCCCTGTTTGCAAATAAACGTAGGAAAATCTTTGCAAGTAGTGAAAGGGTACGTAATGCGGACCTTTCTCCCCCGTTGTAATCTGTCATGCCTATCTACTCCCCACTGATTGATGCACCTGTTTCACCCGGACCATTTACTAGACATACGTCATCTGGCCCGACCAGGGAGCACCCCTAGTGAAAAGGACATATGCAATAATAACGAAGTGATCACTGTATCCTGTTAACAGAAACTTTAGCATGAAACAACCTGGAAAGAAAAGAATAGGAAAACGAAAATCAGTAGGCCACTGATGAACATGAACTTTTATTAAACAACGAACAAAGAAACGATAACATAACGTAATGATAAAACCTGTTAATGTCCTAGAAACAAGAAAACGTTAAAATATGCCATTGGTGAGAGACCAGAAAAACAGTAAGAGAAACCAAATCACCCCTCGCTGTCCCACCGCCTGCCACGCCAAAAAAATCGATAGACTAGGGAAAATGCAAGTCAGTAGAACATCCGCCCCCACTCTGGAAACTTCCAAGGTGGAGCAGGGTTCCGGCTACGCCCAGCCGGGAGCAGCCCATATAAGGCAGGTCCTGCTGCCACGCCTCGGCCAGGAGATCCTAACGTAGGGTGTAGCCGGAGGAGAGGCCGAGACCAGCGGGACCCGGCCAGGGGATTGCCTTTACAACGCTGAACAGTTGCAGGGGGGGGGGAAATGTCTCCTCGACCCTCCCCTCTCTCTCCCAGTCCGGCCGCGGTGGCCCTTGAGAGTTGCAGGTAGTCCCGCCACATGCTCTTCCGGTCCGGCCACCAACGGTCGGGGGGCCGAGGCCGACGGGATCCGGCTGCAGCCGATAAACCAAGAAACCCGTTCATGGGGCCAGAGCCAGGGGCGTCCGGCCGACATCTACCGGAAGCCCGGCCCGAAGACGAACGGGACACTTCTTCTTTCTTGTATAATTGCTGCAACAACCCTGGGGGGGATGTCTTGCACATGCCTCCGACCCCCCCCCCTCGTCCTCATCGCCTGGTCCGGCCATAACAAATATCAAGCGAGACGCCGTGGGGTGCACTGGGAGGAAGAGACGGTGCGAACAGGCCTCTCCCGCCTCCCCAGTGGAGGCTTCCCAGCTGCACCCTCAGCGCTCCAGGCGCCCGGAAAAGAGTTCTTCCACTGTGGCCATGCTGCAACGTCTCGCCCGGCAGGGTGGAGCCCGTCCGCTCATTTGACCCCGCGATCGCCAGTAGCTACCGAACTCTCAAAATGGCGGTCGACCTTGCAAGAGCGGGCCCAGCATAAAGAAATGGCCCGGTCACTGGTTGACTCCACCACCGTAGTCCTCCACGACCTTGAAGATTCTAGAGGAGCCGCGGGAGTCTCCGACCCCCGATGGGGAATGACTGCCATGATCACCCGTGGAGTGACGAAACTGTATTCGCGGGACGTCGGCGCCAGCCTCACTTTGAATTACTAGAATCCTGCAGACCTCACTTCCGGTAAAAGCATAGTGTGACCCGGTAGGAAAAATTGTTGCACCCCCTCCCCTTTTTGACTGATAGTTCAAACCACCGATCCTTTCCTTTGCCCTTTTAACGGAACTTTGGACTGCCTCCCCCTCTTTTACATTTTCTAGAGAAAACAAAACATTAACCACTACATTAGCATAGCAGTTGACACCAGAACTGTTTTCAAATTGAAAACCAACAACATCTTCAACAGAATCCTTTTTGTTTCTGCTGTGACTCTGCTACAGCACAGGCATTGTCCCCAGCAGTAATTCTGCAATGCCGGTAAGAATAGCTGTGGTGCCTACTGGACTCACTCACCCCCGCGGCGCCCCACGCCGTTATGTGCTGGGCGGCAACTTGCTAGACATCACTTTAGTGCCATCTAGATTTCAGCGCGTTCTGCTGCCTTGGAACTATTCGCACAACAGACCGCTACTGACAAGAATATTTCATTATTGGTGCTGTCAATTTCAATAAATCTATTGGATAATTCAAAAGAAATTGCCACGGTCTCTTCGTTGTTTAAATGTTTTTACTGTTTTTGTTTTGTTGTATATATTTATATGTTATTAAAGTTTTATATTCCTACTACTTTGTTGGAGTGCTATATATTTTTAATGTGAGACATAATTGTAAAAACTTTGATGTACAAAGAGTCATTCCTGGAATCTTCCGCTTCAGGCTCGATCCCCTCCCCAATCACAATACAGGATAGTTTTCAGATAGTAGGAACACGTGTGGTGTGACGGATCTCATCGGGTGTGGGCCTTGATCTACTATAACTCCTTTGAAGAGGGGTGATTCTTTACAGCTGAGGCCATAAACTACATCTGCAGGGCTAGCTGATAGCCTGGACAATCGGACACAGAGGAAGAGGAGTGTCAGAGGGTGCGGTAGTGAATAGGGCGAAAGGGAGGTGTCGGGCGGGCACAGAGTGTGATTCTCAGGGAAGAGCAGCGCAGATGGGGGGAGGTTTATTGCCCATGCATAAGACAGAGAGCGGGGGTGACCAGTGCCTGGGGAAGATGCTTGCGAGGGTGAGGAGCCATGCTACGAATCGACAGCGTGCAGAGAGTGGGTCTGGTCAAGACATCTAAAATGGCTGCCGTGCACGACAAAAGTGTGGCATTTCAAAAAAGGCAAGATGGCGCGGACAATGTTTTTCAACACTTCCTCATTTCCTTCGAATCGAACGTTAACAGACGTTGGGGCATATTACCAAAGTTAAGCGATATTTATCGCTAACGATGCTTACCAACAAATTTTTTACCGCTAAGCATCGTCAGAAATTATCAAAGATAAACCTTGCTATTATCAAGGTTTATCACAAATGCGATAATAAACGGCCGCAATGCATGAATATCGCTAAAAACTCAGCGATATTCATACATTACCGAGCTAATGCTCTTAGCCATGTTATCCACCTCCCATTGGATAACATGGCTAAGAACTGCTCAGGGCAGGTGTTACTTTTTGGAGATATTCGCGCTTAGCGCGAATATCTCCAAAAGTTGGTAATAGGAGATAGATATCTTGCATGTTGTAATGCAAGTTATTGTGGTATATGGAACTCATACCATAATCTCTCAGGAAAGCAGAAACTGATCCTTTTGGGACCGCCTAAAAAGGCCTAGGGGGTGAGGAGTACTCTACTTTGCCCCCTTTTCACGTTCCGAACTATTTTATTTTACTCTCTTCTGTAATTACACAAAATAGCACCGATAAGATGCATCGGAGACACACAGTGAGAGAAAGGAGGCCGGAGATGAAGAAGAGATGTCAAATACACATTGGAGATAATATAGTGGCAGAAGGGAAGTAAATATGAGTAAACTTACCATGTAACATAAAAATGTTGCACTCTATACTATAAGTCTCATTTTATACTACAATCACTTCGCTACAACCTCATAAATTAAAAATAAAAATGAATAATGTCTCAAACAATTTTTGATTTCTAAATATAAATTTATTCTTCAGAATTTTCTAAATTTGAAAGAACTAGTAACATGTCCTCATCAGCAATGTCCTCATGAAAAGTCTGCAATAATGATTCTTGTAACTCTATCGTCTCCAAACACTCGATAAATTCGCCATCAAGAGATTGATCAAAAAAATCATTCAAGTCATCTCCTCCTTCTGACAATATTTCATTATTGGTGCTGTCAATTTCAATCAATGTAGTGGAATCATTCAAGTCATCTCCTCGTGACAATATTTCATTATTGGTGCTCTCAATTTCAATCAATGTAGTGGAATCATTCAAGTCATCTCCTCCTTGTGACAATATTTCATTATTGGTGCTGTCCATTTCAATCAATCTAATGGAATCATACAAGTCATCTCCTCCTTGTGACAATATTTCATTATTGCTGCTCTCAATTTCAATCAACGTAGTGGAATCATTCAAGTCATCTCCTTGTGACAATATTTCATTCTTGGTGCTGTCCATTTCAATCAATCTAATGGAATCATACAAGTCATGTCCTCCTTGTGACAATGTTTCATTATTGGTGCTCTCAATTTCAATCAATGTAGTGGACAATTCAAAAGAAATTGCCACGGTCTCTTCATTGTGAGCCATTTTATTTTGAAATTGCTTGCTGTAAATTGCAGAAAAAAATAATCACTTTCATTTATCGTTTTTAGTAATACATAATATAAAACTAACTTTATCAAGTATTTAGTATAACAGAAGGACTGCAAATAAATAACAGAAAACATTTTTCAAATTATCTTCAAGTGTACAACATAGTTCCCCTTACAAATTAACAACTCACCTTTTCAAAAGTAGGAAAAGTGTTAGTACTGTGTAAATCAAACACCAGAAATTCACCACCAAAAATTCCTCACAAATGTACCTCAGACAGTAGTATCACAAAATGGCTGTGGTTTCCTCTCATTTGACATATATACATAACCAATTAACTTTCATCACACACAAATACAAAACCAAAGTAACATTTTAATTGGTTCTAAATTTCAACACTTTCAAATGTGTTTTCCCCATGCAATTTTCCATAGGACATTTACATACGTCTACAGCCTGAATGGCTGAACGGAATTACACCAAACTTGGCAAAATGGTACATCAAACCTAAGAGGTCAGGAAGGATCTACTATGCCCCCTTATGGTCATTTCCCCCTTCGCTTTGGCCTCCTCTTGTCTCTCAATCCTACCGAGAGACAAGATGGCGGCCGCTACGGACTGTTTGGAATGTTGACAGACGCCGGAGAACCAATCAGCTTCGCAAAGCTCCGTAACGCGAAAAGTACGCGAAGCGGAGCGCTGTTGCAGATATATATCTTTTTTTGAACGTTAATTTCTCAAAATCCACTGGAGCACATATATTGAGACCTAGCAAAGGCACATCGGGCTACCAGTCCCTAATATTTTACCAAGTTTCGTGCAAATCCATTCAGCCGTTCGATTATTATTATTATTATTTTTTTTGCCCCGCGGGGCCCTTTTAAAACCTCCACATCAAACCTAGGGGGTCAGCGAGGATCTACTATTCCCCCTTATGGTCATTTGCCCCTTCGCTTTCGCCTCCTCTTGTCTCTCGATCCTACCGAGAGACAAGATGGCGGCCGCTACGGACTATTTGGAATGTTGACAGACGCCGGAGAACCAATCAGCTTCGCTTCACAAAGCTCCGTTGCGCGAAAAGTCCGCGTCCTGGGCCGCTGCCTGGTCCGCTGTTACAGATATATATCTTTTTTTGAACGTTAATTTCTCAAAATCCACTGGAGCACATATATTGAGACCTAGCAAAGGCACATCGGGCTACCAGTCCCTACAATTTTGCCAAGTTTCGTGCAAATCCATTCAGCCGTTCGGGCTAAAAGTGAGGCCAACCGCCCTATGGAAAACTCAATGTTAAAAACACGTTTTGGGACCCCCCTTTTTTCTCGGCCCCCCCTTGACGAACCCCCCCCAAATTTTCGGGGGCTGCTCAGAAACAAAATGTGCCATTTTCCTGAAAATTTCAGCCAATTCCGTCCACAAACGCCAAAGTTATTAGACATAGAATTTTCAAAAAACCCATAGAGAAAAAATCCTAACTATATATACCTACTGGCGACCGCCAGTAGGTAATTACCTACTGGCGGTCGCCAGTAGGTATATATAGTTAGGATTTTTTCTCTATGGGATTTTTGAAAATTCTATGTCTAATAACTTTGGCGTTTGTGGACGGAATTGGCTGAAATTTTCAGGAAAATGGAACATTTTGTTTCTGAGCAGCCCCTGAAAATTTGGGGGGGGTTCGTCAAGGGGGGGCCGAGAAAAAAGGGGGGTCCCAAAACGTGTTTTTAACATTGAGTTTTCCATAGGGCGGTTGGCCTCACTTTTAGCCCGAACGGCTGAATGGATTTGCACGAAACTTGGCAAAATTGTAGGGACTGGTAGCCCGATGTGCCTTTGCTAGGTCTCAATATATGTGCTCCAGTGGATTTTGAGAAATTAACGTTCAAAAAAAGATATATATCTGTAACAGCGGACCAGGCAGCGCTCCGGTTCGCGGACTTTACGCGTTACGGAGCTTTGTGAAGCGAAGCTGATTGGTTCTCCGGCGTCTGTAAACATTCCAAACAGTCCGTAGCGGCCGCCATCTTGTGTCTCGGTAGGATCGAGAGACAAGAGGAGGCCAAAGCGAAGGGGCAAATGACCATAAGGGGGCATAGTAGATCCTCCCTGACCCTCTAGGTTTGATGTGGAGGTTTTAAAAGGGCCCTGCGGGGCAAAAAAAATAAATAATAATAATCGAACGGCTGAATGGATTTGCACGAAACTTGGCAAAATTGTAGGGACTGGTAGCCCGATGTGCCTTTGCTAGGTCTCAATATATGTGCTCCAGTGGATTTTGAGAAATTAACGTTCAAAAAAAGATATATATCTGTAACAACGCTCCTCTTCGCGTACTTTTCGCGTAACGGAGCTTTGCGAAGCTGATTGGTTCTCCGGCGTCTGTAAACATTCCAAACAGTCCGTAGCGGCCGCCATCTTGTCTCTCGGTAGGATCGAGAGACAAGAGGAGGCCAAAGCGAAGGGGCAAATGACCATAAGGGGCCATAGTAGATCCTCCCTGACCCCCTAGGTTTGATGTGGAGGTTTTAAAAGGGCCCCGCGGGGCAAAAAAAAAAATAATAATAATAATCGAACGGCTGAATGGATTTGCACGAAACTTGGCAAAATTGTAGGGACTGGTAGCTCGATGTGCCTTTGCTAGGTCTCAATATATGTGCTTCAGTGGATTTTGAGAAATTAACGTTCAAAAAAAGATATATATCTGTAACAGCGCTCCGCTTCGCGGAGATAAAATTATCTCTGTATTACCTAGCTGTTGCTAACACCAGTTAGCGACCGCTAGTAGGAGATAGCGACCATCTTGGGCCCCACTTTGCATGTCAGTGATATTTATCACTAATGACATGCAAAGTGGGCATGCCAAGATGTTAGCGACTTGAAACAGTCGCTAACATCGCTATCTCCTATTACCAACTTTTGGAGATATTCGCGCTAAGCGCGAATATCTCCAAAAGCTACCACCTGCCCTGAGCAGTTCTTAGCCATGTTATCCAATGGGAGGTGGATAACATGGCTAAGAGCATTAGCTCGGTAATGCATGAATATCGCTGAGTTTTCAGCGATATTAATGCATTGCGGTCGTTTTTAATGGCATTTGCGATAAACCTTGATAATAGCAAGGTTTATCTGCGATAATTTCTGACGATGCTTAGCGGTAAAAAATTCGTTGCTAAGCATCGTTAGGGATAAATATCGCTTAACTTTGGTAATATGCCCCAACGTCTGTTAACGTTCGATTCGAAGGAAATCAGGAAGTGTTGAAAAACATTGTCTGCGCTATCTTGCCTTTTTTCAAATGCCACACTTTTGTCGTGCACGGCAGTCATTTTAGATGCCTTGACCAGACCCACTCTCTGCACGCTGTCGATCCTTAGCATGGCTCCCCACCCTCGCAAGCATCTCCCCCAGGCACTGGTCACCCTCGTTCTCTGTCTTATGCATGGGTAATAAACCTCCCCCCATCTGCGCTGCTCTTCCCTGAGAATCACACCCTGTGCCCGCCCGACACCTCCCTTTCGCCCTATTCACTACCGCACCCTCTGACACTCCTTTTCCTCTGTGTCCGATTGTCCAGGCCGGTCCTAGGCTATCAGCTAGCCCTGCAGATGTAGTTTATGGCCCCAGCTGTAAAGAATCACCCCTCTTCAAAGGAGTTATAGTAGATCAAGGCCCACACTCGATGAGATCCGTCACAGCACACGCGTTCCTACTATCTGAAAACCATCCTGGGGAGGGGACCGAGCCTGAAGCGGAAGATTCCAGGGATGACTCTTTGTACATCAAAGTTTTTACAATTATGTGTCACATTAAAAATATATAGCACTCCAACAAAGTAGTAAGATTATAAAACTTTAATAACTTATAAATATATACAACAAAACAAAAACAGTAAAAACATATAAACATTTTTAGGGAAAAACAACGAAGTAGCGGTCGGCTGTGCGAATAGTCCCAACGCAGCACAACGTCCAGATTTCTGGACGGCACCCAGGTGATGTTGCCTGGGTGCCGCACTGATTTCGGCATCCGGCGTGGGGCGTCGGGTCATCAGTAGCAAACTGTTGTGCGAATAGTTCCAAGGCAGCAGAACGATGGCACCAAGGTGATGTCCAGTAAGTTGCCGCACTGGTTTTGGTATCCTACAATGCTGCTCCGAATAACGGCGTGGGGCGCCCCGGGGGGGGGGGGCGGCGTGAACGGGCCTCTCCAGGTGGAGTCTCGTCTGTTGTAGTGGGGCGCCCCTTTACCGTTTCAGTTGCCATTCCGTCCGCTTTTGGTCCACTGTGTCAAAAGCCGCAATTCAGCTGAGTTGCGCCCACTCTTGCGGTGCAGCGATAGGCGGCTGCCACAGGACTCTCAAAATGGCGGCAGGCTCTTTTCTTTTTGGGCCTGGTCCACTGAAATGGCCCTGGGACATCTTGGAAATCGGACGCTTGTCTGCTAGGTCTTGGACCCCATTCTCGAAAGCGTCCCCTCCGCCTTGAGGATTCAACAAAAGTTTTGGGGGCCCCCGACTCCTGCAGGCTTCTGGTGGGGAGCGGCTGCCATGATTGCTCGCGGAATGACCACGACGGAGCCACGAGATGGTGGTGCTTTCATGCTGACGCCAGCTTCAGTCTGAAACATCCAGAAACAAGGTGGGGCTTTCATCGTTTGGGAAAAAAAAAGTTTTCATCCAATGAAAAGTGTTATTTTTAGGTCATATGATCAAGCCTTCCATCATTAGGAAACCAAAAGTAAAATGAACCAATGAAAAGTTTTATAAACAAGTCACATGACCTGTTATGCGGCATAGGGTATAAAATGCGGAGAAAATACGTTGGCACGTGATGCGGCGTCAGTAGCGGACCGATGTGCGAATAGGCCGAAGGCAACACAACGCGCCAAGATCCGGATGGCACCGAGGTGGTGTCCAGCAAGTTGCAGCACTGGTGTGGCCATCCTACAATGCTGAAAGTCGGCGTGGGGCGCCCCGTTGGCCTGTGAGTTCGCGTCAGTAGCGGACCGATGTGCGAATAGGCCGAAGGCAGCACAACGCGCCAAGATCCGGATGGCACCGAGGTGGTGTCTAGTAAGTTGACGCACTGGTGTGGCCATCCTACAATGTTGAAAGTCGGCGTGGGGCGCCCCGTTGGCCTGTGAGATGGCGTCAGTAGCGGACCGATGTGCGAATGGGGCCAAAGGCAGCGCAACAATATTTTCGGAATAGAAGACACCACAAGGCGCTGAGATGCCAACATCTGGATGGCACCGAGGTGGTGTCTAGCAAGTTGTGGCACTGGTGTGGCCATCCTACAATGGTAAAAGTCGGCGTGGGGCGCCCTGTTGGCCTGTGAGATGGTGTCAGTAGCGGACCGATGTGCGAATGGGGCCAAAGGCAGCGCAACAATATTTTCTGACTAGAAGACACCACAAGGCGCTGAGATGCCAAGATCCGGATGGCACCGAGGTGATGTCTAGCAAGTTGCTGTACTGGTGTGGCCATCCTACAATGCTGAAACTCGGCGTGGGGCGCCCCATTAGCCTGTGAGATGGTGTCAGTAGCGGACCGATGTGCGAATGGGGCCAAAGGCAGCGCAACAATATTTTCTGAATAGAAGACACCACAAGGCGCTGAGATGCCAAGATCCGGATGGCACCGAGGTGGTGTCTAGTAAGGTGCACTGGTGTGGCCATCCTACAATGCTGAAAGTCGGCGTGGGCGCCCCGTTGGCCTGTGAGATGGCGGCAGTAGCGGACCGATGTGCGAATGGGGCCAAAGGCAGCGCAACAATATTTTTGGAATAGAAGACACCACAAGGCGCTGAGATTCGGTTAGCACCGAGGTGGTGTCTAGCAAGCTATGCAGCTGAGTTGCGTGCGCACTTGCGGCGAATAGGTCGAAGGCAGCACAACGATGTTTTCTGAATAGAAGACACCACAAGGCGCTGAGATTCGGTTACCACAGAGGTGGTGTCTAGCAAGTTGCTGCACTGGTGTGGCCATCCTACAATACTGCTCCGAATAACGGCGTGGGGTGCCCGAAGGGGGGGGGGAGGGGGCGTGAACGGGCCTTCCTAGGTGGAGGCTCGTCTGCTGTAGTGGGGCGCCCCTTTACCGTTTCAGTTGCCATTCAGCTGAGTTTTGGCCGCTCTTGATGCTACAGCGACAGGCGGCTGCAACAGGACTCTCAAAATGGCGGCCTGTTCTTTGGATTTGGGCCTGGTCCACTAAAATGGCCCTGGGACACCTTAGAACTCGGACGCTCGTTTTTTTTTTCCTTTCCTCTACATGCAAAAAAAGGTAAATGCCCGGTACGTTATACGCTTCATCTGCCACGATGTACTCTCCAGAGGAACCGAAATAAAATATAGTTATGGTAACTATACCATGCATCGTCATATGGAGAGGTGGCACCAATTAATTATAGTGCTGCATAAAAGAGAGATTTGGAGGAGAACCACCGACCTGCCAGTACATTCATCAAAGAAGTGGCACTGACAGCATCAGAGGCAAGGGAAACGGTCCCAAATATTTAGAAGAACTTTGGAAAGATTAAAATGACATGTTTAGATTGTGGCAAATTAATTTCATGTGGACAGATGAGTGTTACTCTATAAATATAGCATATGAACATCATCATAGTCGATGGTTGGTAGAGACATTTTGACTATATCCTGGACCTGCCCGTCCTCGCCCAAAATGGCGCCGGAATAAATGGGACTCGTAACTCCTTGTTGTGTACTGGTTGCAGAACCTTGAAATCACGAGATACGTATGCAGTTTTGAAGCACATGGCGGGCGGGGACGAGAATTGATTGAGTATTTCGACATCCCTATTGATATTAAGTTCTGATGTGTTATTGATTACTGTACTATTGAAAGTTCGAATTAACGTCACGCATGGTACTTGCCCGCAAATGTATATCTAGATAATTTTATTGTAACTGGCCCTGTCGTATTTTAATTATAAAATGTACGTCCACCGATTCCGCAACTGTTAGACACCTTAGTTCTTGCAACCTAATGGCCCGCCCGTTACGTTCCTCTACAGTGTAAATGTCTACTCATCATATACGATTACAGTTTGCTCCGTGGCCGGCCCACGTGGTTATAGGCTCGTATTTGTATAATGAAATTTTCACAATAAAGGTTTTTAAAAGAAAACATGGTAGTAGTATATACATTGGTAAAGTTTTTAATAATAGTCACTGTTTTAGAATCATTAAAAGGCAAGTGAAATAAAGCAGACCAATTACATGAAGGGTAAAAGGTATAATACGCAGGAACGCAGTAAAGATAAATGGTCAAGGGCTGTTGTGTTTTCTACTCCTGCAACATAAAGTGATCGATAAGAATCTCATATTCAGGCGTATCGGCGACTAAGACAGCAGGTCGACCCTCTTTTGCTCAACGGCTCCGTCATGGGACGAAGAAACGCCCTTTTTCTCGAAAAAAGAATATATTTTACTTGCAGGACAGTTGTAAATTTTCCGGGAAAGTACATTAGCCTGGAACATTATAACATATATTTAAGAAAAAACAATGTTCGGAAGTAATAAAAAGCGTAATTTTTAGGTCATATGACCAAGCCTTTCATCATTAGAATAAGAAAAGTAAAATGAACCAATGAAAAGTTTTATTAACAAGTCACATGACCTGTTATGCTTACGTTACGCGCTGCGCGTCGCGCCCCGGATGACTTCCGGATGCGCTAACGCGGCGCGTCATATGACGCATTACGCGACAACGCAGGTCCAGAATATAGTCAAAATGTCTCCACCAACCAGCGGTCGGAACACAACCCCTTTCACCAGGCTAAATAGTTCTGTTAAATGACAACAGAAGGGACAGGCAACAAGAACCATCAGTCAAAGAGGGGAGGGCTAGTTCTTCTCTACCGGGTTACATTGGAGCGCTACCGGAACTGATCGAATTGGTAGTCTACAGTGTTTCTGGATGTTTCAGACTGAAGCTGGCGTTAGCATGAGAGCACCACCATTTCGTAGCTCCGTCGTGGCCATTCCGCGAGCAATCATGGCAGCCGCTCTTTATCGTTATTTTGGGCGGGGTGGGTGGCGGAGCCGAGCTGTATTGCAGCCATCATGGTGTGGAGTTCAGTTCATCTCACTAGTTTCGTATTTGTCATGAGGGGTTGTTCTTAATGTTTCTATTTTAGCGAGGTCAAAAAGAGATCCCATTAGTGGCCTACTGATTTTGCTCGATTCCTTTTGTTTTTTTACACAATTTTTCGTTATCTGCAAAGACTAAACAGAGTATTGCGACTCTGTGTTTGTTTGTAAATAGAGAATGAACCAAAGAGAACCAATTCTAAAACAGTAAATGCTTGGATAACAATCAATCAAATGGAGAGAGAAGCAGGCACGACGTATTACAACGGGGGCAAAGGCCTGCGTTAACTACCTTTCACTATCTGCAAAGAGAGAGTACTCCTAATAGAAATGAGGGGGGGGGGCAGCATTCAAAGCAGATCAGTGTGCATAAACACGAAAATGTTTTTACTTACCACGTACTTGACATTCGACAGCTTATGATATTTGCTATTAAAAAACCATTGAAATTCACTGAAAAAACCATAGGTTATAGACCATATATAGTTAGGAATTAGCATTTACAAAACCTTGAAAATTCACTGAAAAAACCATAGGTTATAGACCATATATAGTTAGGAATTAGCATTTACAAAACCTTGAAAATTCACTGAAAAAACCATAGGTTATAGACCATATATCGTTAGGAATTAGCATTTAAAAAACCTTATTTTACCCACACAAAACCATTGAAATTCCATATATAGTTAGTTGCACTAACTATATATTGCGCACCCGCAATCCACTGCTGATGATGTCACATATTACATCATTCATGACATGGTCAGTGACATCACTGATGACATCACTGATGACATCTCAAATGACATCACTGATGACATCACTGATGACATCTCATTTGACATCAATGACCACATCACTGATGATATCATTCATGTGACAATACAATGCATCTCCTCACATTTTAATATAACCTCTGTTTCACCCAGTGTTAAATACAGAGTATCATTTTTGAAACCATTGACACACCAATACTAGGTACTACATACGCACTCACTGATTCCTACGTCTACACACACCTTCACTCATTCACCCATACAATCATTCATACATACAATCACTCATCTTTACAACACTATCATATGCACTCATACACCTATAAAGACACTCACAGTCTGCCACTCATCCATGGAGTTACTCACACACCTAGTCAGTCCTGTAAAGAATCAATGACACTTCCATTTTCTTGTCTATACAGTTAAACATAGAGCACCTTACATTTTCAAACATATACTAACACATACTTACCTTCTTATACAATCATTGATACAAGTGCACATTGATCTGCACAGAGTCATACACCTCCCAGCCAGCCACACACACACTCAGTCTCTCATACAAATACTTGGGCAATCAATCAATAACCCATATAGTTACTCATATAGCTACTGATCAACACATGCAGCAGTTTATAGAACAACAGACATAATGATGCACAAATTAAGACAGTTTAGTCACTAACCCATGCACTCAGTGAGACACATTTAATCACTCAGTCATACAGTCAGTCATGCACCTACTAAATCCTTCGTCCAGACACTTACACATCCACTCATTCTTCAATATGTAAGGCATATTTAAACTTTACAGAAACAAAAAATCACTGGATGTTGTTATCAGTTATGTCATCAGTGATGTCATTTGAGATGTCATCAGTGATGTCATCAGTGATGTCACTGACCATGTCATGAATGATGTAATATGTGACATCATCAGCAGTGGATTGCGGGTGCGCGATATATAGTTAGTGCAACTAACTATATATGGAATTTCAATGGTTTTGTGTGGGTAAAATAAGGTTTTTTAAATGCTAATTCCTAACGATATATGGTCTATAACCTAGGGTTTTTTCAGTGAATTTTCAAGGTTTTGTAAATGCTAATTCCTAACTATATATGGTCTATAACCTATGGTTTTTTCAGTGAATTTTCAAGGTTTTGTAAATGCTAATTCCTAACTATATATGGTCTATAACCTATGGTTTTTTCAGTGAATGCAGAGTGCTCTTTTGTTGATTTATGACGGTATGACTCATATCGTGAGAGGCCCCACTGCACTTCAGCAGGTCCCGAGCGCCATGGAAAATGAAAGCGCTAAGGGGAACGTTGTAACCAGCTGGTGGAAAATGAACATTTTAAAGGTGAGCAGCAGTTGACTGAAAAGCAGACCCACTAAGGGATTAACAGTGCATTCATTTGGCAGCACGCACTATGCAAAGACTACAACTACAATAATGCAAAGCGAGTGGAAGCCAGGAGGGGCGTGCATTTAAAAAGGCGCAGGTGTGCTTTTTGAACTAATGCTGCTTGTGAATTTGCCTACACCAGTGATCAAGGGCAATGCTGCCCGAAACATGTTTGGAAATGCAAAAATGAGGCAAGCTGAATAAATATGCCTGAAAGGAAACTCCTTGCAAGCTTTTCTTTCTGCCAACAGATGGATATGCACAACGTGTGAGGCCCTCGAATGCAGAGTGCTCTTTTGTTGATATATATATATATATATATATATATATATATATATATATATATATATATATATATATATATATATATATAATGGTCCTCACCCACAGGTACCACCCGTGGCATGCTTCACTATCGGACTCAACGCATTTGTAAGCGGAGTATTATGGTAACTGTGAGTGTAGGCAGTGAATGAGGTTATATATTAAAATAACCTACTAAACCTAAAATAATTTTAATGGTATATTTTGAGGGGTTAGATAAAAAAATTTAAATGGAGACACTCCTAGGTATTACTGATCCTAGTTGTCTATTTGGTCGACATGTTTCAGCCAATTTGACTGCCTTGAGAGGTCATATGGCTTTCTTCAAGACCTTAGTTTACCTTGCTAATTATAGTGAGCAGCCTATTAGCTTTGTTCATTTGTATCTTATTCAAAATTTAAAAGACATGCATATTCAAATACAGACCATACCTGAAGGACCTTTTCCCCGTATGGTCAAAGATGTCTAAGTAAATTTACTGACATCATAGGGAGTTTTCAGGGATGGACCGTCCCTGTAGTCACACATTCGACAAGGGTACAGGTCCGCACAAAACACACGAGCAGTGTCCTTGTTTCACTGCATGAGACAGGGATCAGTGTCACTGTCTCCCTGCATGTTAGGTTGCAAGTTCGTGGCCCTTTCTATCAGTATTGCTGGGAGGGGTAGACGAGAGATAGGCCGAAAGTTGTTGGGATCTTTTGGGTCAAGATTTTGTTTTTCCAGCAGAGGGAGAATCAACGCCTTCTTCCATGCTTTAGGGAAGTGCCCAGAGTTGAACATGGCAATGAATGGTGAGGTAAGAATTTCTGCTATAGGTTCAGGAGCCAGTTTGATCACTGAAACCGGACACAGATCAAAAGAAGAGCCTGATCTAACGACTAGAAGTAAAAACATTGTTTGTTTTTGAGAAAGCGGGGAAAATTCTGTTAAAGCAGCCAGAGGTTACGAGGAACCTGAGATAGTATGTTTATTTAGGTTACAGCAGGAGGGTAGGGCCTCTCTTTCGGCCAGCGAGGAAAGGTTGAAAGTAGAAAAGATTTATTAAACCTTATCTAAAAAGAAAGATGCAATTTCATTGTATGAAACTTGGCCGCTTAAAATCTTTGGCAGGCAGGGGGAGGCTAGTCTGGCTACCAGAAAAGTTGTTTAGTAGCGTGTTTGGCCATTCATGATCTGATTGGCAAAAGACTCTTTTTTTCGTTTTGATTAACAAAGTCTTATATGAGATGAGGCTTTTTTTATATTTCTCTTTTTCTGAGCATTTATAGCTCTTTCTCCAATTACGTTTTTGGCACTTACAAATGAGATGTTGTCAAACGGCGGGAGGACGCGGACGAGGACGCCAACGTTCAGCGCCATTCCCCCACTCCTCTGATGCAGCCGCTGTGTGGGTGCGTTAGGGGGGGTCGGGCGCAGGACCAGTCTCTTGCCCCCAGCTCTGAACCAGGCTCCCGCAGTTTCCGGGAAAAATCCTTGAAGCGGCCGGAGCGGCCAAATATTTCATGCCACACAGCAGAAGCCGCGAAGAGTAGTCAAAGTGGCAGGAGCCACTATACAATTCCGCAACGTGGGAGAAGCCGCGAAAAGCATTTTTAAGCGGCCGGAGCCGCTAAAAGTATCCGCAACGCAGTAGAAACCTCAGAAAGCTTTCCAGAGCGGCAGGAGCCGCTAAAAGTATCCGCAACGTGGTAGAAACCGGGAAAAGCAATTCAAAGTGGCAGGAGCCACCAAACAAATTGACGGAACACTGTTTGTGGTAGCATGCATCTACAGCATGTAAATCAGGCACATTTTGGATACGTCTCTTAACTTTGTCTGCCCATTCATCATTGCATTTGTTGCATTTTTGTAAAACTGATGATTTTGAATTCAACTGTTCATGCATTAAACCACGCATTTCTTTCCCTCTCCCTGGAGTATAACTTAACTCAGTACCACAGAAAAAAAAAAATTCTAAAATCAAATGGGCTTTCACACAACCGTAGAAAACGAGAAGTTGTGGGATCTGATTCTTTCTCCTGGAACGGAGTTTAGTAACAAAACATGCTTCTACATTTCTTGTGAACTTTCTGCCCAACACAAACGTAAAACTTAGATATTTTTCTCTCCTTGCGTGTTTTTTTAATTCCAGTCACTCCTCTTTCAGAGAATACAGATACATCGTCATCTTCTTGAAACACCACATCACAAATGAAACACTTTTCTACGTCCATTTTCGCTGTCTCACAGCAACTCGCAAGAACCTGTAACAGATAAATGAAACATTTTTGATTAACAGAGAAACAATCAATAACAGCAAAGTTACAAAACAAAACACAAACAATAGCAAACTTTTTATTTCAAAAGTTAATTGTAATATTTACGTTCCTTCACACTTTGTCATATAAGTCAACGAAAAAATTATACAAACTTGGTCTATCTGACATATTCCGCGTTTATTTGATATTGTGGTCATCAGAAACAATTTTTGATGTTATTTTTGACTTTCCCGTCCATAAAAACATATAAAATGATACCACACAAGGGCATATAAACAGTTATACCCTATATCTCAAATAATGGGCAGCCATTTTGAAAAATCCGCCAAATTGGATTAACGCGTCATGATAGAGTGGTAGACTTTTCACCATCGTTTTCTACGGAAAAATTTCAATAACAATCCACTCACAGAAATTGTATTGCAATTAGTTCTAGGTTAGCCCATTTTTTGAACTAATTTGACTTGACTACAATTGATTTTAATATTAATTACTAGTAAATATACATGGTTGGTTGCTAGTCTCACAGTTAAACCAAACCCTGTAAGTGATCATAATCCTCTGATTCTCTCTATTAATGTTACAGCACAGAAAGCGTAGGGGGGTGCGTGCCCGATAAAATATAATCATAATCAAGGAGTTGAGCTTAAATGGAATCTAGTGGACTCAAAGCAATTTGAGGAGGCCATTGTTAAAGAAAATGTAGGTAAATGTATTACTTGCCTAACTGTCGACTCCCCCCTTGACATAGTAACACAGTCCTTTGAATTTATCTGCGCCGATGTCAATAAGTCAATTAGGAAACGGGATTTCCCCGTTATTAGGTGGGTTCATGCAGAGTGTTTCAGGGCACAAAGAAATCTTAGGAAAGCTCTGCAAGTAGTCCCCCGAAATAAGGCTGAGATAAAAATAGCGAGATAGTCTTATAAAAAAGCTATTAACAGTAGGAAAAATGAATTAAGAAGTATAGCATGGGAGGACTTAGAGAAAGCTAGCTCCCTCAAGGACTCAAAGAGCTTCTGGGAGATTATAAACCGCCCGCTTTTCTCTAATGATGCAAGGGCCATTGATTCGACCATAACAGGTAACGTTTGGGAAGCCCATTTCTTAAAAATATTTAATCCACAGGGAATAACAATTCAAGAGCAAAGGAATGTGACAGTTATTAATTTTAAAACTGCTCATGACTTAAGTCAAAGTATTTCCGTGAAGCAATACATAAGGGTATATCTCTGAAAGCGCCAGGTCCAAACGGTGTACCCTTAGACTTGATCAAAAGTAATCTTCACCTGTGGGCACCCTTGCTGTCAAATGTTTTTAAGGTGGTAATACTCGGTCAAATTCCATCTTCATGGAAGGAAGCAGTTGTGGTACCCATTTTCAAAGAAGGAACTAGGAATTACCCCATATGTTTCCAGCCAATTTCCCTAATAGATGCCACATGTAAGGTTATGGGGAGGTTGATTTTAGCATGTTTGGAATCATGGGCTAATGCTTCCGGATTAATAGCCGATACTCAATATGGTTTTGGAAAGGAGATGGGCACAAATGAACAGTGTCTTAACCTGTCCCTGATTATGGGCAAGTACATGAAGGCCAGGGGGTCCTATTTAGGAAACGTTTTTAACAACAAATTGAGTTGGGATAAACTAATTATGACAAGGGTCCAACAGACCAGAAGAATAACAGAGGGGCTGTTTCATTTTGCATGTAAATTGGGACATAAACTGGTTACAGAAATGATAATTTTGTATAAATCCAAATGTTTATCTTTAGCTATTTTTGGGGCTGGATTATGGGGTTATCATAAGAGTTATCAGATTCATGTTTTAGAGAACACATTTTTAAAAAGGCTTGTAATGATTCTGAGAAGTACTTCAACCTCATTTTGTCACTCAAAGGTGGGCCTGGAATACGTGAAAGATAGGATAAACATTGCACCCCTTATCGTATGGGCAAAAATCTGGTCTACAGAGACTTTGACATTCACTAGGAGTATCCTTAAAGATTGCATGAACCTGGATAATGCAATGTCGCTCCCTTGGCTGCGTTATGTTAGGGATACTTTTTATAATATTGGCCTAGAGGAATGTTACAATAATACAGATACTATTGAGTCCAATATGAAAATGATTATAAAAAATGCATACCACACTGAATTAAGGATGTTTGACCCGGGCAGGCGAACGTTAGATGATGGGGCATTAGGTCCCCAGCAATTTTATTTGTTTTTTACTTCGCATGTACAATCGTGTTTTCTGTTGACCAGATTTGGACTGGGAACACTGCATTTTTTAGTGGCGTATCCCGAACAGGCTGGCTGGTGTGAGAGATGAGCCCCCTGTCCTTGTAATAACCTGGCCAAACAGAGTACAATGCATTTTATGTTGTTCTGTTCCCTGTACAAATACCCTAGAGCACGTTTTATTAAACCTATATTGAACGTTATTAGGCCCTGCTCTTATCAAGAGGGCTATGCCTATTTAAGGGCACTATCTACGGCTGTAATTTCTAGTGCAGTACTTAGTTAGTTTTATTAGAACTGCATTTATAATCAGGAAACGTTATGAAGTTTGAAAATGAATCTAATTTTATTCAATTTACTAACAATTTTCTATTTAGTCAATTGTACAAACTGAGGTTGGGATAGTTATGATGATTTTAAAATTGATTAATTTTGCTGGTTTATTAAGATATATGGAAGGGAACATGTGTACATTTTTAAATTGTTTTTAGATGTATTATTGTGTAAACGTTTATGATTCTAATGAATCAAATGAAGTTATTTGAACGAACGAGATAATGTTCCCGGAGATAGTTCGAGTACCAAGGTGCCGTGGGATGGAAGCGTTTCGGTTTCATTGTTCTTTCAGGTGCCAAAATCCTGCATGCTGCCTCCATTCAGACTGTATACCATGTTGTGATTGCCTCTAAGTCAATGGGAAAAGGCGACGTTTTCGAAGAGAGATAGTCTCCTAATAGAGGCTCATTCATTTTGTTGCAGGCCTATTCTATTCTATTCTATGTTTGGTGAAGCGCAACAGCTACCCCAGCAATGGGGCGTCCCGGCGCTGAGAGACAGGCACACACTTTACTGGACGGGGGAAGGGGGGAAAGGAGAGATACCCTAGGGGGCAGGGTAAAGGAAAGTTTTGATTGCCTTACGAAAGACCAAGAGAGTATCTATGGAGCGTATACTGAGAGGAAGATCGTTCCATAGTTTGGGACCGAGAACGCCAAAGGATCGGCCTCCCGTACGACAGCGCTTTGTTCTGGGTACTGCAACGTGAATGCACTTTTAGGGGCATCATGTTCACGCTGCCGATCAGGAAAAGACAGTTCAAATAGGATCGCAGAATGGTCAGTCCATGACAGGGGCAAAAAACCTGTATAGGTTAACTACGAATGATTAGAAAATATGGCGTCCAGAGTTTGGCCTGCATCGTTGGTAGTGCCTTGTCCTAATTGTATTAATCCTGTACTGCTCATGTGTCTGTATCCCTAGAGGATTCAAGGTGAAAATTGAAATCACCAAGTATGTTGAAGTTGTCTGTGCATAGACCATCCTCTAGCAGGGTGCATATGTTTGCCCTGCCAGAAATGCATTTTTTGGGACCGGAGGTCTATAAAGTAGTATTCCTTTAAAGGAATGATTGTGGAAATGTTGAAAACAGAAGGACAGGGCTTTGCAAGTGGTAGTAGAGACTGTTTCAAATATGACAGACACTGAGCTAAAATAGATGACTGCAACCCCCCCCCCTCCTGATGGGCCTATTCAGAGTCTGACAAATGAAACCGGCCTGAGTGGCTTTGCCTTGGTCAGGTCCCGTTGCCTCATCAGTCCAATATTCAGTAACGAAAGCCAGCTTTATTTTTTGTCTCTCAATAAATTCAACACACTCTAGTCTGTGTCTTACTAGGGACCTGGTGTTTAAGAGGGTGCATCGCAATGGTTTGTTATTTAGCTTAACACAACTAACAGATTTGGCAGGAGTATTGAGCTTGATTCCTAAATAATCAATCTTAGGTAAACATACCTTACAGTTGTGGCAAATAGTTTGTGGTTGCTTTTGGACCATGTAGAAGGTTAAGACAGGCAAGCTGAGTCTTTACCTCCGGTATTTGAGGTGAGTAGCTCGGGCCCAGTATAGCTTCTAGCAGTAGTGGTCGGCAGTAGGAGTTGCTGCAGGGCGGTGATGTGGGCAGGGGGAGGGGCAGGGTGGGGGATAGTAATGTATGGATTACGGGGTTTTACAGGTAAGTAAACATTTAAATAAATAAAATGAATTTTGTTGCGTGCACTTTATCACCGAATTTGATGCAGTGCGCGCAACGAAATTCGTTTTTTTATTTAAATGTTTAGTTACCTGTAAAACTCCATAATCCATACATTACTACCCCCCACCCTGCCCCTCCCCCTGCCCACGTCACCGCCCTGAAGTAACTCCCACTGCCGACGGCTACTGGCTTCTAGTGAGACTTGTTTTCATCTTAAAAGATGCAGGGGGGGGCTGGTGCTGAGCATGGTCTGAGCAGGGACGGACGCCGATGGGCTTACCTTTGGCTTGCCTTCAGAGCAGCACACCCTCTGCACTGGCGTGCTTTAGTGGGCGTTAAATAGACCCCCATGCTAAGGCAGTCAGGCCGGGTGGGCATGTTCCAGTGCGCTGACAGCATGAGGCAATAATCGAATTGGGCAAAACAAACTGGCTACTCACCAGGGTCCAGCAACCCCAGACTCAGAGGACAGGCTTCCCTGCTCCCTGTGTCATACTGGTAAAGCAAACAGAAATAAAAAGGGCGCAATTAAAACACATAAAAAGAATAAATGTACTGGAATGTGACCCTTTCCAATATGGCACCTATGTGGTAGGAGCCAGACACCTCCTAAGTGCACAAGGTGCTGTCCAAGGAAAAGAGAGATGCTATGACAAGCAGGTCAGTAACCTGCTTCTGTCCATATAAATTGAGCGGACACGCTTTAGCATGATTTAAATAGGCCCCCCTGTGAGGCCAGTCTGGCCAGGTGGGCATGTCCCAATGCACTTACAGAGCGAGGCAATAATCAAATTGGGAAAAACAAATGGGCTTTTAGTTTTAACCAGGATCCAGCAACTCCGGACTCAGAGGACAGGCTTCCCTGGGTCATACTGGTAAAGCAAAGAAAACAGAAATAAAAAGTGAGCAATTAAAACACATAAAAAGAATAAACAAAATACTGGAAAGCAATTGGTCTGAACTCTGCACCAAGAAGGAAAAACCATAAAATCCAAAAGGGAACTGTCTGCAATTTGTGACCTCTCCGAACAGGAATATAGTGGGGACTTGAACCACCAGTACAACTGAGTTTCTAGAACAGATGTGGGTTTGGTTACCAGAGGGCTCTCTCCTCCCAGGTACTTGGTGTCTCATCTGTGTAGCTTGACAACTGGCTTTGACTGAAAAACGATGTCAGCTAATTAAGGAAAAAAAGTCACAATATGTGTTGCTTTCACCCTCACTAGGGTAACTGGCAACTTCTGCATGATTCCAGTCAAAGAGACCACAATTCTGGAACAGGAAGAATACTTAATCCCTCAACTGGCGTTTGACCCTTAATACTCACTTCTGTGAGGTAGGGTTGCCTTTACTCAATATGTATTTCAGATGACCTTCTGCTGATGTCAATAGACAATATGCAGTCGTGCATTGGATGACTATTCCCCAAACATAAACAGTATGCAGTTGAGGTGCTGCTAAGGGCAAATGGCTCGACACAGTCTGATTTTAGTCCATTATGGCAGAAAGTGGGGTCATGCTGGCGCATGGTGTATGATCAATGGTACAAGTGTCCTATGGTTGTTACTAAGTAAGTAAGACTGTGTATTCTGGCAGCATATGTGACGGAGTATGCGGACTGAGTCTACCCAGCACATCAGAATACATTAACCCAATTCCTGGCTAGCCCACAGTGTGCCATCTGGACCCCTAAATCTGACAAGGTACCTGATGGTATCTGCAACCTCAGAACATGACCACTCTGATTCCCCCTCCCAGGGCAATCGTGGAAACAGATCTACCTTTTTGTTATCACCATAGGCATGCCCAAAGAAAGACACAAGAAATACACAAATTGGCATTTCAAATATTTATTGAAGCAATTGGATTCTTGTGTAAAAGAACATGAGCTGTAAATATTAACAGAAGGAAACAAAGCAGTCACCATCGTTACAAGAATGGTGAAAAGATAAATAGTTCAACCGTTATGACGTTGCAAATATTATATGAATATATGAATATCTATTACACTGTTAATCCTACCTAACTTTAACTATGCGAGAGTGCATAATATGGTACACATTCTGCCAAATGTCTTGGAGTAGCTTAACTCCTCATTTACCGGTATGAGTGATGTACCAGGAAACCAGCCTGGTGTGTGGCAGGCCTCTGTCCTTTGCCGTATGGTGATAGAAGTCAGCAGGGCATGGAAGTGCTCCTCTGACGAGCTAAATGGCAGTGTATATATTAAAACTGGTCCCATTCACACTGTGCCTGAAGTCATTAGCTGTTCATTGTTTGTATTTCTGACTCAGAGCAGTCTCTGAACGGACAACAAGATGCAAGGGCAGAGCGCTCAGTGTACTTTATCCTTGAACATAAAGTAGAGTGTTGTGATAAAATGCTTACGAAGAAATGTGCTTGCAAGGAGAACACTTTCGGAGTACATTATCATGTACAAGGAAAGCCAGCAAAAAGGTACTTGCCTAAAAAGATGTCAAGTTTAAACGTGAACATTTAAAATGAAAACGTTTGTGCATTTGTGCATGGACCTGGTTAAACCTCATGACACAAGCAGTTTACCAGTCTTGTCAATATCTGCCACTATAACAGGGGATTTTAGAATGGGGCAGGCCCGGGTATCAGTTTTTAAAGCTCTAGGTACATAAAAATAATTCCCAGGTAAATGTCACAGCAATTCGAACTGTCTTTAGAAGCTACATTTGCCTGTAATTGTGCATGCGTTTACAAACATTAAGATATAAAAGAAAGAAGGCATTATCTAATGGTGTTGGAAAACCGAAATTCTTTTCTGCAGAGAAAAATAAATAAATAAATAGTGAAAGTGATTGTACAAGCTGTTTCCCACCTACGCTTCCTCTATAATTGCAAGAAAATGCCTAATAGTTCCTTTCTCACAGTTCACTTTGGGTCCTTTTAAAATAGGTAGAAAGAAGAGTGCATAACAGGAAGCGAAAGATCTGAAGCGTAGTATCTTCGAGAAGGTGTGGCGTCGACGGAAAGCTGGCTTCCATGTTTATCACCTCATTAAATGCTTCTTTACAGCGATGATACGGGCTTGGCGGGAGAGCTCGAAGTACCAGCACACCCTTGACATCCGGTGTTAGACATGCCGTCGCAAAATGGCATTCCCACCCATTTGAAATGATATCTCTCGTTAGAGCAGCTATGATTCGTGCTCCTACTCTCTTAGGACTAATTAACTGTCAGGGATGGGACCGAAAACAGCGCGCCTGTCGAGCAGCTGCCATCCCTGAAGGGAGGCATGCAATTACTCGACTTTACCTGGATGCGCGTGCTGGCTCTCAGCACCGGGCTGCTGTTAGACAAATAATACTTCTGTTGACACTTTATTCTGCAGCGGTTATTGGCTCAGAGCGTAAAGCTGGCTGATTTTTTGCAAAACCGTTACTTCTGTCTGTCAATTATTTTGTGACCGCTTCAATCTATTAGGTTCAGAGAACTTCCTTCGAATGCATTAATCACTGGTTTATAAAGCGTAACTATGTTTTTTTTTCTTCTAATTTTATCCAGCATCCACCTTGTTCGTGTTTACTTATTTCATATTATCGGGAAGATGTTACCGCCTTGTACATCAGGACAATTTGGCAGCTCCTTTCAAAGTACCGTGAGGAAACCATTCTAATCTAATGAATATAAAATATTATTAACGACGCAACATCAGTCTCAATAGAAGTCTAGGACCGATAAAATATAAAGAATGTCTTGCTAGGAGTAAGAGGAAAGAAGGAAAAAATAGACGAGTGAGGAAGACGTGGTGTCTTGACTTGAAAACAGCACAAAATCACCTATCATTATCCTCCACATTTTTTTAGGCTTGGCTTGACATTCCAGCTGCCTCAATACCTATTGTTATCAACCCTTATAAATATGCACAGACTGGGTTTTAACCCCACCCAGAGAAGTATTTTTCGTTCATTTTATGCTATCTGATCGATTGTTCAGCTTTTCAGAGAGTTCTTATGAATGCACGGGAACTCTTTTACATCTGAAAAGCACATTCAATCATCAAACTGAATGCCACATTCAAGTCTTCATGTCCCATAAGCGCTCTATACAAAACACAATTGTTTTTTGCTACTTATTCCTCAGCATTGGCAAAGCCAATAGGGCATGCTTTCATTTGAAAAACAGCATTTCTACATCCAACACAGGTAAACAGCATTCGTGAATCTCATTATATACATGCGTTGCCACATTAAAGCCAGACCTATTGACTTTGTCTATGTATGTAATACATACATGTGGCTTACATGCAACATGTTGGGTCATATTACAAAAAGTGTCCCAGGGTTTCATGGGTATGTGTACCCGCTTAGTGTAACCCTCAGGGCACTTTGGTATTACAGAAAGGGCTGCAGATGCTTGTGCGGCCCCATTGTTATACAAATAGCGCTGGAACGCATGCAGAGCCTGCACTATCTCAAGAGGACATCTCATTTGCATGGGGGAGAGCGCAGATTGAAATGTGCCTTTAGGAGGCGCATTGAAAGTGTGCCACAATAAGGTGGTGCGCTTTTAGTGTGCTTCCTAAAGTCAGCCCTCAGCTGGAGTTAAAGGGGGACCCATGGACCCCCCCAGACATCACCTTGCAGGCAGGTGCATTCAGTCACTGCACCCCATGCAACGGAATCTCTAATCCCTTGTAAAAGTGCTGGCAGGTTCTACCTGACCAGTGAAACAAGGAGCAGGTTTGAGAAGCCATTTACTTGAATACACTGCGCCCAGGTCGATGCGAGTTCACAGCATGTTCTGAGGGCAGGAACTTCACAACAATACGGTGCACTTTTCTAATTTGCGCTCGGCGCACCTGTCTTAAGGTGCACTGTGACGCAAACAGGGAAAGTGTGCTCTGTATCGCGATACAGCCCTACTGTCACTTGGTAGGAGTTAAGTGACTCATTACATAAGAAATAAAGCTTGAAATAAGAAATTGTCTTAAAAAGGACATAACAGCACAATACCCTGGCCTCTCCATTTAGCCAAGGATGGGCGCATAAAAAACATAAGTCAAGCCCGCATTTACTGCAACCAGAGACGTATTCCATAAACATTTAAAACGTTCACTAAAACAAATGCATTTTCCTGTTATAATTCAAGCTTTCATGAACTAAAAAAAAGACTAGTAAAATGCGCTTCTCTCTGAAGCTGTTCAGAATTCACTTTTGTTAATTAAAGATCAACTTCATTCAGCTGCCAGAAAAATCGCTAAATCCAAACAAACATGATGGTATAATTTAAGTACTGCGAGTGCTTCCTTACGGAAATTACAACTAATTGATCTCTCCTGTGCCTGAATTGCAAAGCCCTCTCCTCAGACACCAGCCAAAATATTTCCACTTTATCATGAATATATGGGGGCAGATTTATGTCGGACTTGCGACACGTTTACGCCGCCATTGCGTCACGCAACGGCACGGAAACGTGGCTCATCCCTGCGACCTATTTACAACGTGACGCATCTAGGCAGATGCGTCACGTTGTAAAGCCCTGCGCCACATGAAACCTGCGTCAGGTTTCATGTGGGCGTTCTGTCGCAGGGTGGGCGTTCCCTCGTAGGAAAGCCCCGTAAAACTGACGCAGTGAAATCTACAAGATTTCACTGAGTCAGTTTTACGACGCTGCTGGGTCAAATCCTTACTCCTGCTTGAAGCAGGCGTAAGGAGTGACGCACCACGTTATGTATGGGTGGCCTCTGTACATTGCAGGAGTTGCGTCGCACTTGCGACGCTACTCCAGCAATGCGCCGCCCGTACACCACAAGATGCGTCACGCATCTGCCCTTCCTTGCACCATGGTGCGCCGCATTGTAAATGCGGCGCATCTGTGGTGCCGCAAGGAGGGAATTGCGTGACACATCAGTTCTGGCGCATCCCTGCTGATTTGCAGAGATGCGCCAGAACTCATAAATCTGCCCCATGGTGTCCAATAAATCTCGGAAGCAGAGAAAACAAAAACGATGCACATCTTACTCGTCTGTATCATGTTCTTTTTTATTAGGAGTTGAGATATATTTCAAGTAGCACTATTAAAGTTTTAATTCTAAACATCTTTAAAATGTTTTCTCTTTTATGATATGTATCTATTTCTATGTATATTCACTGAAAATAACAAAGGTTACGGGACCTTACAGTTAGGTGGAAGTTGTACCCACACAAAACCATAGAAATTCAGCACTTATGTTAAGAAACGAAAGGGCATATGTACAACGAAATGGTGCACTGCGGCGCTGTGGCAAATTTTGCAGCACCGCGTTGAACCATTTCCAAAATGCACGGATGCGCAGGGTTACACCCCACCTAGCGCCAACACAGATACCCTAGTGCCATAGTGCAAGGGTGCCTGAAGGGATGATTGAATATGTGCAGGAAGGAGGAAGGTATCCCTTCCTGCACATAAACAATGAATAGTGCCAATTTGCTTTTTCTCCGTGTGCTGCATTCCGCACCACACATAGAAGTAGCAACTTGGCATTATGTAATAATTGTTTTGTGCAACAAGGGACACCTTCATTCACAAAAACAATACATAATGGCTATTTGCTCTTTCTATGTGTGTTGCAAAATGCAGCACACATAGAAAAAGAAAAATGAGGAGAAATAAAAGTATTTCTCCTCGTTGCGCCAATCTAATGTATGCTTTTGCATGGCGTTAGTTTTCAGCACTGTCTCAGATTTACAGATCCTTGGGACAGCGTCAGAAAAGCAATGGATGTTGCAGTGGAGCGCCCATAGCAACACCCATTGCACCCCCCTTTCATGCAGATACCTACGTGAAAGGATATCATATTTACAAAGCGGTGTTAAGCCACAAAGAAAGCTTAATGCCACTTTGTAAATATGGAGCAGGGCATTGCACCACCAGAACGTTAGTAAAAGTGATGTTACGGTGGCGCAATGCCCTTGCGCATATGCCCCTAAATCTCGTGGCCCAAAGTTACTTACTTAACGGGCACAAGTTATAGTTTCTTTAGATAAGTATACCTATAAGTAGAACTATAACTGCTGAAATTCTATGGTTTTGAGTAGGTACAACGATAACCTAAATATAACATCCCTGTAACCTATTTTTTTCAGCAAATTCCTATGTCTCTTTAACATAAAGTAATATATAATTAGGGTATGTTAATACAACCCTACCCTGCATGGCCCTTAACTGTACACAAAGTCAGAAAACACTTCCCTTTGGGTTGTCTAAGAGCTTACCATCATGGATACACTGCACATTCATACACATCCAAAAATCATACAGAAGCCAAAAAGTTAACATAAACAATTGTTTTATCAAATGGATCCTTTGTTTAAATAAAAAGATAAAAGTACAATATAGATGTTAGAACTGGGGGTCTCTAGTTGGCTCAGGTAGTTACCTTAGTCCAAATAGGGGCCCTTGCTTCTAGTCAGGGAAAGGAGGGACACCCTCTTTGATAACCCCTGCTCACCCCTGGTAGCTTGGCACAAGCAGCCAGGCTTATCTTCAAGGTAATGTGTAAAGTATTTGCAACCAAACTCCCAGTGACACAGTGATAACACCACAAATAGACATCACGCTGATGTATGAAAATAGCGGTATCTTTACCAAGAAGAAAAATATGGTAAGACCAAACAATAAAAATCAAACATATGCGTATTCAGAATATTTCACTTTGCCGGTTATGAGGTTCCGTGATTTCGAACCAGACTCCATTTTGTTTGAGTTGTTTGTGACGCCATTTTTGTGTTGCCCTCACATAGGCCGTGGAGGTAACCGAACGAACAAAGGTGCACGGGCCTCATTGTTCATGTATGCATTAACAGGCCCTTTTCTGACTTGTGAGTGAACTGCAGGACGCTGACCCCGTCACCTGAAACTGACCCTTTCACGAAGCCAATTTCCCTAGTTGATCGTTGTCTGTGATTGCCAATTAATGTTCAGGACCTCGTTAACCTTTAGTTTCCTTGCACATGTTTTATCTTGTTCAGCATCTATTACTGTTTCCTTTATGTTCTGACATTACATGGGTTGTGCTTTTCAATTATAAATTTGTCCGGCTTGCAAAGATTGAATTTAGGACATTCCTAATAATTAACTTTTGGGTTGGGTTACTGTAAATTGGGTTTTTGTTAATGTGATACTCAGTTAGAAAACGTGTCCTATTGGTCAGAATTTTGCGCAGTGGGTGTACATTTATAATGAGAATATGGTGTATAAAAAGTGATGTCTTGCTCTATGAAATTGAGCAGTTTCCTGAGTTGTACACCGTGTTGTATTGCTTGGTTTACTGTCACTAGCTGCAGCTAATAAATTTGATATTTGACGCCATCCAGAAGTATTCCGTGTCTCTGTATTCCAAGACAGGAGAATCCGAAGATTTCGGGTGTGTCCCTGGCACCGCTGGGTTATAAGAAAACCCGGTTCTTCAATTGGCGCCCAATGGTGGGGCGACTTCAGCGGTACCGGTCCAAGCCTGAGGATCGTGAGGAGCCACGTGAGGACATTCTGGAGGAAAGCCAACAACTTCATCGACCCCTGTATGTCGAAGTGGACCGAAAGTTTTTACTGCGAGGCTTCCCGCTTTCCAACGGCTACGAAGGACTGCTGCCCTGACTGTCGCCCTGTCTTGGACCCTTGATTGATCCTTTGTAAAGCGAGACGATAGAGGGTCTTCTGGTGGCGTGACAGATATTTTGGTTAAGTATAAGTGGGTCGCTCCCACGACTTTGTTTTGATTCTTGGTTTTGATTCGGTTATTGCAATAGCCGAAGCCGAGGGGCTCGTATATTTACGAGTGTATCGATAGTTGATAACCCCTTGAAGTTCGAAGCTAGATTAGTGAGCTATAAGATGCCTGGTCTTAGCAAAATTAGGAAATGGTTTAGTTGTGGTTGCAACAGGGATTCCCGATTGGAGGATTTGTGTCCGATACCTCCGGTTGGAACTCCGACTTATGAGCTCTATTCAAAACACGGAGTGGGTCCAATCACTTATAATGAAGTGTGGTGTAGCAGGGTTTCTGTTCTCCCACAGAACTGTGCACAGAGGATTGGAACCTCAGCGAATTAGGGTGACCCAAAACTCACCTTAGTACCCAACAAACCCCTTACCGAGCTAGCTACAGTGTCTCATTGGTCATAACCACTCCCAATGTTTAGACAAACCAGAACATGAACTCACCAACCTCAGGTTACGTGGAACACATGAGCACTCTTTCGTTATACAATCATTTCAAACCAGAACGTGGAGTAAAGAAGAACACGTGAGCATTTGAAATGTTTATTTACTAATGCCGTCTTCTCAGGCGCAATATCTTAGATAATACAAGTAAACATATTATCAACAACAAAGCTACAAGCATAGTTACTAGTCCATAGAAAGCGAACGGTGACAGCATGTTACCATGCTGTAAACTAATAAGGGTTAACAACACTTATTTCTCACCCTCCCTAACTCGCATATTATATTAATAGCTAAGAAGGTCTCTTTGGGTTGAATTAGGGCGGGCCCATACCTCAGTGTCCTAGAATGAAGGGATCACATCAGCATACACCAGTTCTCTCTGCATGCGAACAGCATCAAGTGTGTGTTTGCGCTTCAAGCAAAGCAATATCAAACCCGCCTAAAGCCCAAAGTTGGCAGAAGCTGCACTTATGTTATGTCTATGAAGGCGCGAAGATCAGACCTCATAACAATTCTGTATCGTGTTTTTCCTGAAACTTCAGCACTCTCTGTACAGACATAGTTTATTAAGCAAAGCTGATATCAGAGTAATAACATATTATTCTTGTGTAAACCACAACGAAATACTAGGTTGAAAGCTAAATCAACAATTAAGTGTCGTGTGCAGAAGTAGCAAAAGGAAAAATGGCGTTTAAACATGTAATGTGCCTATGCTAACTTAACACATTATAAAGATATACATTAGCTATATGACACCCCCCCATGATCCGAGGACGGATAAGATAAGATAAGATAAGGGCAACTTCATGAAAGCAGAGTTCAAGAACTGTAAAAAAATTTAATATTTTGTTCAAGTCAATAGGTCTGGGAAATCAATCAATGGTACTGAAACTCGCAAAAAAGGTGTAAGCTGAAAGTCAAATCGCTGGACTTAAACCATGGAAAAGTATTTAGGACAAGACCGTATAAGCAAAATATGCAGCAACAGCCTCCAGCATGAAATCACCGTCTTCATCCGAAAACAGTTCAGCCATCCAATTCAAAAGTGGAAAAGAACATACGTGTTCCTCAAGTATTGGAGCCTCTATTACCATCAGAGGACAACTCGGTGGGTTCTCAAGAAAGCTCAGTTCCAAGAAATCCTGCGCTGCTGTGAAGAAGTCCCAGGGACCCATTAGTCCATGCACCGCTGCTAAGGCCATAATCCTTTCGTCAGAACAAACCAACTCGTGAGCAGTGATAGGACTCATCAGCTGATTAAAATCGACGTCAGGAGAAACTGGTCCGCAGAGACACAAATCAATGGCCCAATCAAAATCACAACTCAGGCAGTGAAATACAGGTTGGACACAGGTGAAATAGGAAAATCGAAACGATAATCCATATGCCGTGCTCAAAATCGCAAGCGGCAGCGTGCCAAAATATTCAAGCATTCGGTTGCGAAACAGCGGCAGCAGAGGCTGGGCTGCTTCTTCCACATGTGGGGCATCCATATTTAAGGAAGCAGAGAACAACTAGGACGCCTGCCGCTAGTGCCAGTAAAATCGGGAATCCACCAAACCGACTCGAGAAAATGGAATGAAAGAAACTAGGGATTACTCCAAATATTTTTTCAAATGAAGTCACAAGGCCGCTGCTAACTGTTTTAAAAAAATGCGCTAGTCCAGATGTCGAGGACGCTTTAAAGATAGAATGTATAATTTCGCCAAAATGCAACGGTAAATCAGTATTTAAAAGGGCCTGAACCTCGGTCCGGGTGTTAGCTATGTGAAGCACGAAAGTTTCCCGAGCCGAACTCAAGGCCACTTCTTTCTGGGACAATAGAGCCCTCAGTCTAGTCATGCCGTTGAACTCTGCCTTCAAGGTTGGTATGCGTGGCCAAATGGAAACCTCCCTATTCTCATGTGTGGGAGGGTACAGGACATTTCTGCAGCAAACGACACGCTCACTTACTGTTACCACATAAGCTACACCTTTAATTAACCCGCAACAATCTTCATTATTTAAAAGTAAATAACTTCCGTTCCCTAACAAGGTAAAAGTCGGGGTAATTGATGGTACAGGAGTGCCTTTTAAAACACAGGCCAAGTTTGGTCGGTCCTGGTTGCAAGAACCGTGCAATTGTATATGCCTACACATCAGCGAATGATCCAGTGTTTCTGCACACTCCTCCCCATTCAGATAAACTTCCTGGCCGTCTTTCAAACATCTATAAGTGAAAGGAAGGGACCAGACTTCATGGAGAAATGCACTACCTAAGGGCTCATAGCGACCTATGGCCACATATCGCATACAATTTGTAAATTTATACAGAGCAAAAGGCAAAGTTATAAAACCGTGGATAAGCCACGTTGCATCATTGGCCTCTGCCACAGAGAAAGGCAAGGACTCCAATTTCTCAATATGTAACATAGAAAATGAAGCATCTCGCATTGAAAGCAAGCGCTGTTTGTCAGTCAAATTAAAGGGTGCAAAGAGAGAAGAAACATTCATGTAGGTCCATGGCACCTTGCCAGCCTTTAACGTTTGAAGGGTCCATGCAAATTGCATGACAGAACGTAATTGATTCTGACCATGGTACAACACAGACACCTCATCATGTACAATATCCACTACAGAAGAAACAATACTATCCAAAGTGTAAATGCGGGAAGAAAGTATGTTAATACTATTATCTACCACAGCAAGCACCTTTTCTAAATTTGCCTGATCTATAGCTCTAAGGCGTGTCGCAGCCTCAATCTGTGATGTCTTCCAGATTTCATTGTAAACAGCATATATCCATCTTTTTGATCTACCACTAGCCGGGCATTTTATGAAATCATTTAAATCTACATCACCATTTAGTTTTGCAAGATGTAATTTAACTGCAGATAATTTAGAATGTTTCAGCCACGTTTGACACAATTTACCCACAGAGTAAGTTGTGACAGAATGCTCAGTTTCAAAACGTGAATCTGGTTTAACCTGAGCAAAGCTGTCAGACAAACCCAGAAAACGGCGCTGGCAAGAATCAGCACTCTTGTGCCACACTAGCTAACCTTTAGGGTCTATACTGGATATGTTAATGGAAGAATTCAGCAATAGGGTCTGTAAGTCCCTAATCGAAAATTGAGTATAATTACTCCAACCTGAATATTCCTCTAACTCGGGGATAGAAGGAAAATTTAGTTTTTTAGCAGTAGCCAATCCAAAGCATGTTGTTTGTGAAATAGTAGAATTCAAAAACAAAATCTGATTCGGGATGAGACATGCACGGTGCAAAGCCTCAGCGCCTTGTACCTGCCAATTTTTAGAACCCCAAACTGATTTTAGGTCAATTGTTTCCTTCCATACTTCATAACCGCCAATAGCCAGCTGATCTAGAAAGGACTTCGAATACAATAGTTTGGTATCGGTAAGTCTAACCTTGGACATAGGCTTCTGTGTCATTTTGAAATAAAAGGACTCGGGATTAGACTGATTGAAGTCAGTAAAATATGTGTACTTTTTCAAAAAAGTACTTGAACTGCCTTGTATAGGAGCCGGACAATGCTCCCATTGTGTATAATTCACAGTATTCCTTCTGGATGTTGTTTTATGTAAGAAGTGATTGCCAAAATGTTGAAAGCAAAATAAATCACCATAATTAGCAGATTCTAAATATAAATCTTCAGCATCAAAGGCAGCATAGTATTTTAAATCAGAAAACAAAGACTCCACGGCCTGAACATCCCAATCATCAGAACGTATGTTTTGTTTCACCACATCCCCCATATTAACTCTAAGCACGTTAGGGACATTAACAACTTCCGTAGGGCCATGAATTTGAAATCGAACGGCATCCCACACAATCCCATCAAGGACAGGCCAAGCAGTGATATTAACAAATGTTAAGTCTCTTCTCAGTCTATGTGCAGAATGCGATGAGGAAAGGGGGGCCAAAGTTCCATTGAGATGGCGAATGCATGTTCTTTCCTCGACATAGTGTCCATTTACCAACCGGAAAAAATAAAACACAAAACCAATTGACATAAAAAGATAAATCGAAAAAAGCACCAGCCAAATATATGTCCAAGGGGGAATTAAAAAATGTTTTTTAAACAAGGTAGTATAAACTGCAAAATGTGAAGGTTTCTTCGAGGCATTGGAAACAGAGTCAAAGGAAAATCTGGATTCTGTGGCCCAACGTGCTTGCAGGTCAGGCATGGACAAGTCAGTGGGGTAAGCATAGTCAATTTCATCATGGACTGTACCGGACAAAGTACTTAATAAAGGACTGGAAATCGCAGGTAATTAAATCGCTACTTCAGTTTCATGATTAGAAGCAGTGGGCAAAACTGAATTTCTCACAATGGAAGGACAGGAAACAGCCGGTGTCATGCTAAGAAGAATCGGCCACTCTGTGTATCTTGACATTGTCAATTGATATAAACCTGTTTTCCTTACGACCAGGAAGTGGAGGTAATATGACTGTTCTTGTGCCCTTCACTCCAAGGACTGGAACCGGAGCCCGATAGGAAGGACCAAATTCTTTCTTGTTATCGATCTTCTCTCGAACCAGTTCTCCAACTTGGGGCAGCCAGCCGACTACCGGGATCTGCAACGCAACATCCGACGTGGAGGACAAATGTTCCTTTGCAAGACTGTCTCTGGTCTTTTGTAGAATCTGTAAAACATTGCAATGTTCATCTGCGTCAAAGGAAGTGGCGCGAACCACACAGTCTAGACCGTCAAGGTCAGGGACGTACATCTTGATGCCAAAGAGCATTTCGTATGGGGTCCGCCCACCCAGAGACCTTCTAGGGAGATTATTAAGCGCACGCTGCACGCCATAGAGGTGGGCTAGCCAGTTTCTGCCAGTGCCTATAACTCGAGCTGTCAAAGATTGCTTTAAATCACGGTTCATTCGCTCCACTACACTGTTACCCTCAGGTCTGTAGGGAGACGAAAACGTGACTTGGACCCCCACCGAATTCATGGCATCCTTATACGCCTTAGAGGCGAAAGCCGGACCCTGATCCGAATGGAAGGTACCACAGGCAAAAATCCCTACAAAGACACGCAAATCTCTAATGACAGTCCGTGAATCAGCGCTGCGATGGGGCCACACCCACACAAAGCGTGTGCATGAGTCAACCGCTACTAAGATGTACTTATACGCAGTATCAGATGAAAAAGGACCGCAGTGATCTAAATAAACACAACCTAGTGGTTTATTAGAAATGGACAACTGTGTCTGTGGCGGACGCGTGGCAGTTGAAGGTTTAATCTGCTGGCAAATGTCACAAAGAAGGACATAATCACGCGTCTGTTTGTACAGTCCCCGCCACCAGAAGCGTTGTTGTAATTGAGTTACAGTGGCCGAGACGCCCGCATGCGCAGACGCCACACCTTCATGTGCCGCTGTAATCAAGTCAGCCCTGCGATCCGCGTTGGGAATCAAACGTTCACCAACATCAGGAATTTTCACAAAAGGAACCTTTTCGGGACTTAAGTGGTATGTGTACTTCGAAGGGAATCCAGTAGGATGTTTACCTCCCTTCTCAGTGGCAGCAACAGCCGCCAAGTTGTCACTATCAATCTTACTTTTGGACCTAGTAACTGCTGCAACCAAGTATGTAGATACTGCTGATTTCGCCGCCTCATCAGCAAGCGAGTTACCAACAGCGTGAACCCCAATACGCTGATGGCCAAGAGTATGAATCACATAAACGAGCGGCAACTTAGCCTTAAGTTCCGCCACTCGAACCCAGATCATCTTGTGTTTAATTGTGCTACCCTTGGAATCACGAAATTCATTCTGAATCCAAAAGAACAAGTTTTCATTGTAAGACTGGACACAGTAATAAGAATCACTTACAATAAGAGTAGTAACACTAGGATCTGCGTACTCCAACGCTAGTAAGAGAGCACGAAGCTCTGCCAATTGTGCGGTGCAATCTCCAAGCGGCAATGTGTGCACTTCCCCGGATACGAACTCCTCGTTCAACATAGCACCGACCACAATGGCGCATGCGGAAACGTAGGCATGTTTAGAGCCATGCGCAACCTGCGCCGAACCATCAGTGTAAATGATGCAATGGAAGTCCTCCAAAGGTCGCATAGCTAGAGGAGCAGCGGGAACAAACTCATACTGCAAGTACTCCTGCGACCGCAACGAGGCGTCAAAAATAAACGTGACATCCGTGGACGTCAAGGACGCAGCCCATTGAATCCACCGAGGGTGCAAAGCTTTTGAATTTGGTACACTGGCCTTCGTGACTGCCTCCAAATGAGGACAGGGTGTTACAACCAACATGCCTTTCCCTTGTGACAGAGCTCGTTCTTTAAGAATCGCCATCTGCACAGCTGTTAAAACCTTTTCCACAGTAGGAAAACGCATTTCAGCCGAAGTGTACAAGTGCGACTTGTAAGCAATAGGTACTGTGTCTCCTTCATTAAAAGTGAGGTACGTGAAACCCACTGTCCCAGGGACAATCCTTATCACCAGGTTTGTGTGGTTATCACGAGTCAGTAAGAATTTAGAAGCGAGCAGATCAGCCTGCAAGGACTGCAAGACGGCTGAGTGCTCAGGCAGCCAGCATGATTTGGAAAAAGTAGGTTGTATCAGAGCATACAGAGGCTTGATACGCCGGGCATATTCCGGAATGTATGTCCTTCCGAAATTTAAAAAGCCCAGCAAAGACTGTAATTTTTTCAGTGTTGTAGGAGCGCGCAACTGAGCGCATTTCTCCAAGAAGTGAGGAGCCAATCCTCTACCTTCATTGTTGAGCTCATAGCCCAGGAACAACACTGTGTACTCAGCAATGTGCGATTTTGCAAAGTTAAATTTGTAACCCATGTCAGCAAAGGTACAAATAATTGAATTTACCCGACACAGATGCATCCAAATTTCGTCGTCTGTGAGATAGATGTCATCCACATACGAGCAAGCATCTGGGTCGATACTCTCCAAAAGGGAGACTATACGTGCGGTAAAAATACCTGGGCTATTCTTATAGCCCATTGGGAGACGCCGGAATTGTTTTTGGACCCCAGCGCATGTAAAACTGGTCCATTGGGAGCTTAAGCCATCCAATCTATGGGCATAGAAACCGTTGGAAATGTCAAGCGTTGTTTTAAAACGCTTACGCACTAGACTATCCACTAGGGCAGAGCCGTGAGTATTCTGTACTGCACAGTTACGGCAATGCCAGTTCAAATGCCGGTAATCCAATACCAAACGATATGAACCGTCAGGTTTGGTCACAGTAAAAAGAGGGTTATTCATCGGTGACACACATGTTTCAATACCTCCCTGATATTCCAATTGTTCAAGGATTTCCGCGACAGAAGATTTTGCTTCACGCCGAAGGGGATATTGAGGTTGAGGCTGCAGTTGAGACCGCAACGGAATTTCGTGGCAAGGCGACAATTTATCCCAACCACATTGGTTACGGTACAGAGCCGGTGCGAGAGCCCGAGCCCACTCTTCTGCAAAATGCTGCGCATGCTCTTTCGAGACAGTGTTCGCGAAACTGGGACGGATTACCTCCTCCCCTCGCGGCGCCGCGAGCACAAAAGGTGGGGGCCAGTCAGCCTCCGAAAGCAAAATATCATATGTAGACGAAAGATTTTCCCAAAACACCCCTTTTACAGTACGCTGTATGTCACCTTCAATTAACAGGACAATTTCATAAAGTCGCTCAGGGGGAGCAAGTCTCGTGTCTGCTGTTTCAATTACAACGTAGACATCAGTCGCTGTCACCCTCAGTAGTGGACGCAGCGCCTCTCTGACTATGGTTATCTCCGCCACGCTGTCCAGCAAGGTCAGAGCCCACGTCAGATTCTGAAGCCGCGTTCTCACTATCTGTGGCATATCGATGCGCTGTTAAGGCTGCAACTTTCTTTTTCGCAAACTGCGGTCTCTTTGGCGTAGAATCCTCCTGCTTCCCTGCGCCTTCTGTCTGGCGGGGCAGGCCACGTCCTTGTTGGCCACCACGTCCCCGTCCGCCTCCTCCTCCACCGGTCTTCGGAGCTGATGAGTCCTGAAAGGAACGAGGAGAGGGTTGATCAGAAACCTGAAATCGATCAGGTGATTTAATCATCGCGCGATCGCGCAAATCATAAACTTTCTCAGTCGGCGCAGGAACTTGTGGTGCAGGATAAGAATCCTGAGTCTGCTTTTGTTGCTTCCCCTGTGTCTGTTTTTTAGGCCAATTTTGTTTTTTGGACTTGGGTTGGACATCTGCCGCAGCAGACTGTCCTTGTGGTTGTTTTTTCTCCTTAACTGAAAAATATTTCAGACCTCTACTTGTGCGGCCAATAGTTTTATATGCAGCCACAACTATCTTCGCTAACTGTCTGGGTTTATCGGCATCGGGCAGAGCAGCCAAAGCATTCGACACCTGAAAGTTCATTGCATCCCCTTTAATATTGGGGAGTATGAGATCGCTTACTATCTCAAAAGAACCACACAGGCGCATACCCAATTCAACCGCTGCCTCCGGTCCGTGATCATCCTGAACACGCTTAACGATCTCAGGCAGTGCGGACATAGACGGAGTACCGAAACACCTCGTATAAACGGCCGCAAAAGTCTTTCCCCAGCTTTCACAGTCAACGAGCTCAGGAATTAAATCCTTCGGTAGAGTGATCGTCAACATTCTATGTTTATCAGCAGGAATAGAATTCGGAAACACAGCCTCCAGTTGGTCAAATTTCTCGGCAAGCCAGAAAGGGAAGTCATCGTTATCAACGGGACGCTGACCAAATACCGAATTGACCATAACCGGATTGAGCCTTAAACCGCCACGTTCCGTTTGAACGGCCGCACCCCCCTGGGGACCTCCCGGGAGATGTCGACCTATGTATTGCACCAAGGCACGAATCACGGCAATTGAGACAACGTGTAGCCTGCCAATATCCGCAAGGGGACATGCGCAGTGATTCGGGTGCGGGGTAAAGCCACCCAAAGCAGGCCAATTTGTACCTGGAATGGATAAAGGACCTAACCTCGCAGCGGATAAAGAGTGGGGGAGGGCGCCATCAAACCAAACGCGATGCTGCCAATGATCAATAGGTATCTCCAGTGCCCTGTACGGTGTATATTCAGCCGGTACAGGGGAGGGTGTGTAGGCGTGGAACAAACCAGAAGTTGCGTCCACCGCCGGAAACGTTACCCATGAGTAAAACAGTTCGAATGGGTACGCCGGATCTGCACACACCACTAAAATCACAGCCATGCCCTCCAATGGGACCTGGTATGTCTGTAGATGGGTGCGCACCGCAATGCGACTATGCTGCGCAATGGCCACAGCCATGATTCCACCGGAACTACTGAAAAACAAAGTGAACTTTGTAGCACAACTGGGTAGTAATTCAAGGAAACCGTTTAGAAAGAATCAAGCTTGAAAAAGACCTATTTCAAAAAACAGGTAGGTTTCACCGACACCACCGTTTTCCGGAAACGATAGTGAAGGGGTTAAGGTTTGAATGATATATTACTCGAGTGCCATGATATACGACCACCAACGTACGGGCGCCATGTAGCAGGGTTTCTGTTCTCCCACAGAACTGTGCACAGAGGATTGGAACCTCAGCGAATTAGGGTGACCCAAAACTCACCTTAGTACCCAACAAACCCCTTACCGAGCTAGCTACAGTGTCTCATTGGTCATAACCACTCCCAATGTTTAGACAAACCAGAACATGAACTCACCAACCTCAGGTTACGTGGAACACATGAGCACTCTTTCGTTATACAATCATTTCAAACCAGAACGTGGAGTAAAGAAGAACACGTGAGCATTTGAAATGTTTATTTACTAATGCCGTCTTCTCAGGCGCAATATCTTAGATAATACAAGTAAACATATTATCAACAACAAAGCTACAAGCATAGTTACTAGTCCATAGAAAGCGAACGGTGACAGCATGTTACCATGCTGTAAACTAATAAGGGTTAACAACACTTATTTCTCACCCTCCCTAACTCGCATATTATATTAATAGCTAAGAAGGTCTCTTTGGGTTGAATTAGGGCGGGCCCATACCTCAGTGTCCTAGAATGAAGGGATCACATCAGCATACACCAGTTCTCTCTGCATGCGAACAGCATCAAGTGTGTGTTTGCGCTTCAAGCAAAGCAATATCAAACCCGCCTAAAGCCCAAAGTTGGCAGAAGCTGCACTTATGTTATGTCTATGAAGGCGCGAAGATCAGACCTCATAACAATTCTGTATCGTGTTTTTCCTGAAACTTCAGCACTCTCTGTACAGACATAGTTTATTAAGCAAAGCTGATATCAGAGTAATAACATATTATTCTTGTGTAAACCACAACGAAATACTAGGTTGAAAGCTAAATCAACAATTAAGTGTCGTGTGCAGAAGTAGCAAAAGGAAAAATGGCGTTTAAACATGTAATGTGCCTATGCTAACTTAACACATTATAAAGATATACAGTAGCTATATGACAGTGGGTCTGCTATACAAGGAAAGATGGTGTTTTACGATGGCCCCAACATGGTAGTTTCAAATTAAATATTTTAGATAATCTGGAAGTTGCGCTATTTAAGAAGAAAGCCCGGCCGGCAATGTTTGACTCTTTCCGCCTTTGGCGTAAGGAAGCCAAACAGCGAGAAATTAAGCAAGCAAAAAGAGATAGGAAAGATAAGAATATGTCAGTACTACATGCTGCTAGGCAGTTTAGGGAAGATGGAGAAGAACGTGCGAGTGAAGTCTCAGATAGACAGCGTTGTATGGCCATTGATAAATGTTATCCGGCCTTTCCACCTTCTCCTCCAAAAGTGATTGAAGATCCTGATAAAAGATCCTTTGATGTCTCATTTACTGAGATTGCCACCCCCTTATGTGCAGGGTGCTACTGCGCCTCCATTACCCCCGGTTGTTCCACCCTTTGTTGTTCAACCTCCTGCTGTGGTTCAGCCACCCGGTGCTCCACAGATGGTTTTGCCTCCTACTGCGCAACCCACTCTAGGGTCGCCAGCTTTGCTACCAGCTTTGCCTCAAACTCCTTTGCCTTCTACTTCTGTATCTTCGACTCCTACTGCTCTTGTCCCTACACATCTTTAGCCTCAAAATACTTATTCTCCTGTTCTTATGTCTGCTTCTTCTCCTTCTGCTCGAAAACGAATGACTGAGACTGTTGTTAATCTGTTGTCTCCATTGTTTGGGTCACTGAATATGACCCCTGTTTCTGAACGTAAGCAGAGTTGTAGTCAGCTTCCTAGTTCCGAGGAACGGACAGTGTTGGATTTGTTGGCTCGTAGATGAATTTTAAATGCTTCCAGGTATAATTTGCCAGCGGTTATGAATGTTTTCTTTCAGTGGGAGCCGCCTAAGCAAAGGTATGTTTTTGATGTAATGTGTACTTTTCTCCGGCAGGAATGGGAAGATAATGAGTTGGGTCCGATTCCGCAAGAAGTGCTTGATGTTCAGTCCGAATTTGCTAAAGAGACGATAGTGGAATCTGATGTTACAGATGCCATGGAGACGATACTTGTTTTTAGGTCTAGATTACCGCCTCAGACATTGTACGAACCTGATTCTTCTATTAGGAGGAAAGTGAAGCAGTATCCCATGAGAGAGGTTCCCCCTCTATGGAGAGAGGAAGTTGTTGCTAATGTTAATCAGGGTATTCAGGGTGTACCGGCTCATTTTCAGTGAGTATGGGTACATGTCCCTTGGAAGAGAGCAGAGGTCTTGGCTCTTAAGCAGACCTTACCTGACCCCCGTAAGAATCCTGCCGGTTATTACAAGGAGTTGTCTCAGACAGTTGAAGCGTGTATTATGAATTTAGCTGACATAGATATGTTGATGGGTAATGTAGTTCCTCAACCTTTGTGGGCGAAGATTCGTCATGAGAATCATGCGCAATAATTAGGAGAACCGTGGGCTAATATTGTTGCTGCAGATGTGCGGCAGGTAGGAGGTGCCAAACCTGAGCCCTTAGTTGCAGAATTACCTGGTAGGATTATTAATTTGATGAAAACTATGATGCCTCCTTTAAGAGTGAATTGGGATAAGTTAGCAGCATGCAAACAAAAGAAAGACGAGAGTGTGTCTGATTTCTTCACGAGGTTTGAAGAAACGTTTATTCATCATAGTGGGAGGGATATGAGCACTGAAGGTGGTCAAAGGTTGTTTGTGGACAAATTTGTCTTTAATTTGCTTCCCGAACTTTCTAATAAGTTAAAGGACTCTGAGAGTTCATGGGCTGTTCCTTCGTCGGCCCAGATATTGGCTACTGCACAATATTATGAGAATAGGGATAAAGATGAGAAGGATAAAGCAGGGAAGAAAATTAAAGATCTAAAGACGAAATTTATTTTGCAGCAAGCTTATCCGCCTCGTCAGAATCAGCCTCATTTTCAGCAACCTCCACAGTTTCAGAGATTGTTACAGAAGCCTGAGCCTTATGCTCTGCGATTCTTTCCTGGTCCTAATCAGTGTGCTTATTGCAGAGAGGAAGGTCATTTCAAGAATAGTTGCCCGGCTTTGTTACAGCATGCAAATGGCGTATCTGGTCAGAGAGGTCTTGGTGGTTTCCAGCAAGCTCTTAGGGGTAGGGGACGTGGTGTGTTACCCCAGAATGTGCGTTCCTCTTCCCTTCAGAATTCTGCGAATTATTTTGACAGACATAATGTTCCGAGTGGTCAGTCTGCACAGTACTATGTTGATGATTATTATGTTGAGAGTGAGAGTGCTGGTTATAATGATAGTTAGGACAGCCATGGGCAAAGAGAGGGAGTAGTGTCAGTTCCAGTAGACCAGAGTGGACCTTATGTTGAAGTGATTACATCAGGTGTGGCAGAACCTTTTCTTTTGGATACTGGTGAGACGAAGAGTTCTATTATGCACTCTAAACTTCCTGGCGCACCTTTGTCTGGCTTGACCAATATTTCAGTAGGATTTTCTGGCGCCCCAGTTCGTAATCCGGTTTCTAGTCCTTTGTCCCTTTCTATTGGTCCTTGTGAATTGGAAGCTCCACTTATTCTAATGACTGGTTGTGGTGAGAATCTGTTGGGTTTGGACTTGCTGAAAAGACTGCATGCGACAATACATTGCTCTCCTTCGGGAGTACATCTTACCTTGGGTAAGAAAGTGATTTCCCCGATGTATTTGTCTAAAGATTGCCTTCCACTGGAATTGCGTTCTCTTCCTGATACACTTTGGGCTACAGGTCCGAATGATGTTGGTCTCTTGCAGATTCCACCCTATGTTGTTACCCTTAAGTCGAATGCTAGGCTACCTCGTATTCCCCAATATAAAATATCGAGCGATGGCGAGAGAGGTCTTCTAGCAATTATTTATGATTTGGTTGAGAAGGGTGTAATTGAAGAAACGAGAGGTAACGTGTGTAACAGTCCTGTTCTGCCTGTCCTTAAGCGTACTGATGCTTCTCAGCCACCTGTGTATCGGTTTGTGACCGATCTTCGAGAAGTGAATAAGATTGTGGTGCCACAGTTTCCTGTTGTCCCTGATATCACTGCTTTGTTGACTCTGATTCCTGCTTTGGCAGCCTGGTTTTCTGTTATCGACTTGAAGAATGCTTTCTTCAGTATTCCAATTGCCGAGGAAAGTAGAGATATTTTCGGCTTCTCTTTAGGAGGCCGCAGCTTCCGGTTTAAGAGAGCTCCTCAAGGTTATTGTGAAATATAGCCAGGCGTTGAAAACTCAGCTTGATAGTTTTGTGTTGCCTTCTGGTGCTACTCTTATTCAGTACGTTGATGATTTGCTGATTACTGCTGATGACGAAGAGATTTGTAAAGAGGCTACTCTTTCTTTGTTACGACATTTGTCTGACCTTCATCATAAAGTGTCACCTTCCAAGTTACAGTATTGCCGACAAGAAGTAACCTACTTAGGTCATCTCTTGTCGAAGGAGGGAAGAAGGTTGACCCCAGAACGAATTCAAGCGATTGCGCAAATGAGTCTGCCATCCACACAGAGAGAAGTGCGTGCCTTTTTAGGTATCACCTCGTATTGTAGGCAATGGATCCCCAACTTTTCCCTACTAGCAAAACCTCTGTTGGCACTGACTCTTAAAGATACTCCGTATCCTCTCCCTTGGTCTGATGATTGTCAGAAAAGTTTTTCTGAATTACGTGATGCATTGTGTTCTGCTCCGGTATTGGGTACTCCTGACTACAGTAAACCTTTCACATTGTATGTTCACGAGAGAGAAGGTTGTGCATTGTCAGTATTGACGCAAAAATTTGGAGACAAGCAGCGCCCATGTTCGTATTTTTCAGCGACGTTAGATCCGGTAGCTAAAGCGTTGCCGAGCTGTTTGAGAGCTACAGCAGCAGCGGCTGTTTCTATCCGACAGTCTGCTGGTTTGGTATTGGATAATACGTTGATTGTGATGGTCCCACCTGCAGTGGATACCTTATTGAATGGGACTAAGACTCAGCACCTTACTAGTGCACGTCTGTCAGGTTATGAGCTGACTCTTTTGGCTAGCCATGTTCACATTAAGAGATGTAATGTGTTGAATCCAGCTACGTTGTTGCCGATTTCTGTAGAGACAGATGCTCAAGAACAGCATGATTGCTTTCTTCGGACAGAGGAAGAAACGAAGGCTAGAGTTGATTTAAAAGATACTCCTCTTACGAATGTTGATGGTACCTTATGGGTAGATGGTTCATGTTTCAAGCTTCCAAATGGTGAAACGACTGCGGCATATGCCGTCACAACTTTACATACAGTTGTTGAGACAGCACGTATAGCACAGAATTCTGCGCAAGCAGCAGAGTTAATTGCATTGACTAGAGCGTGTGTGTTGTCAGAGGGAAAGCGAGTGAATGTTTATACTGATAGCCAGTATGAGTTTGGTGTTGCCCATAGTTTTGGGCGTTTGTGGAGAGAGAGAGGATTTCTTACTTCCCATGGTACAAAAATACAGCATGGGCAGTTAGTGAATGAACTTTTGGAATCACTTACTCTCCCAAAGCAGATTGCAATTGTGAAGTGTAGTGCGCATAAGAAAGTTGTGGATGATTTAGATCGAGGAAATACGTTTGCGGATGAAGTTGTGAAGGAAACGGCGAAAGACATGATGAGCCGTATGTATGTTGCAGGCCCTGCTAATTGGGTTATGGCTGGTGGAATGTGTGAAGACACAATAGAAAGTGTGAAGTTAATTCAGGCTGAAGCTACGGAAAAGGAAGTGAGTACATGGAGAGAAGGTACGGGTATGTTGGATTCAACAGGTTGTTGGGTTGAGTTGTCGGAGCACCAGCGATGGTTGTTGCCTGACACGTATGTGCTCCCAGTAGTTACTATGGCTCATGGAATGGCTCACATTAGCTCAAAAGGGATATGCAAGTTGTTGGCCCCAGTATGGCAGAATGCTGGAATTCCTAAATGTGCTGAGAATGTGGTGAAACATTGTATGATTTGTTTGAAGTACAATCCTGGAAAGGGAACTCCAACTCCAGCTGGTCATTTTGCTCCTCCAATGTATCCGTTTGAAGTGATACAGTTAGATTATATTCACATGGAGAGATGCAATAATTTGAAGAATGTCCTTGTGGTTGTTTGCGCCTTTTCCAGATGGATAGAGACCTACCCCCTAAAGGATAATACTGCCTTGTCTACAGCCAAGGTTTTGCTCAAAGAGTATTTCCCTAGGTATGGTTTGCCGAGAATTGTATGGAGCGACAATGGGAGTTAATTTGTGGGCCAGATCATGAAGAAAGTGTGTGCTGGTTTGGGTATCAATAAGAAATTCCATGCTGCGAATCACCCCCAGTCTGCTGGACTTGTCGAGTGCTATCATGGCACTCTCAAATTGAAATTGGCTAAAATACAAGCGAGCACTGGTCTTACATGACCAGATGCCTTGCCGTTGGCTCTTTTGTCAACAAGGACGACAGTGTATTCTCGTGTGGGACTTAGCCATACGAAATAGTTTTTGGTCGTCCAGCGAATGTTTGGGGCGTGCCTCGTCCTAAGAAATTTAGTGAGATTGAGTACCCTATGTTGGTGGATTACTTACATGACTTGACTGCTAAATTACGTGTTCTCCACCAACAGGTCTATGACAGTTTGCCGACAGCTACTGCAGATCCAGGCCATACGATTCAACCTGGCGATTTTGTCTTGATGAAGAATTTTCAATGTACTTAGAATTTGAAGCCAAGATGGACTGGACCACATTTGGTCCTTTAGGCCACTAGAACTGCAGTTAGAGTAGCTGGTAAAAAAAACTGGGTGCATGCCACCCATTGCAAAAGAGTTCCTTTGCCCTTACCGTATGATAAGTGGGTGAGGGATGGAATAGCCGATTCCGAATGTGAAAGGATTCCTAGATTTGTACCTTTTAGTGATGCACATTTGACATGGACTCAGTCAGAACGCGAGGATGATGACATACTGCAAGCTGCTGTGCCTTTGCCCTTGAGACTTGACACAACGAATCTGGAAGTCCTTTTTAAAGAGCAAACTGTGCCTGGTAAAGAGCGCTACAATTTAAGACTGAGAAAGACTGAACCTATGGACAAATAAAGATTGAATTTTTTTATGTAGTGAACTATACCTTGTCAGATCAAGAGACTTTTTTTCTTTTTCTTTTTCGAGTCACCATCCGGACTCAGCTGCAGGGTCGCGGTACAGCCTTAAGGTGTGAGCCGCGTATTGACATAAGGTTTGTGGTTCATGGTCGTTAGTACGATCTAGACGCACACTTAAGTGAAGAAGGTAATAGCCATGAGCAGCACGTAGAGGATGGAGTCTTTTGAGTCTGATAAGTGTATTAAGAGAATTGATTTTAAAATGAAGATGTGTACATTGGTCCGTAGCAAATGTTTTTTGATATTGTGTTTTTGGATGCTTTTGAATATTATATTGGGATGTGTGGGTTAGATTGTTTATGCCATACAACATATGCTTACATCTACGTCCCAACCTACTCTTTCTTTCTCTACTGTTTCTCCACATGAATTTCACACGTTGCCTGAACATGAGCAGACACGAAGATCAGAATTTGTTAACAATTCATTTATACAGATGTTGCATCAGCATCAGTTAGTTGTAAATACTACGAATTGTTGGGTGTGTGGTCTTATGCCACATACGACAGACAAGGGAATGACATATTTGGTTTTGCCTTTTTCGTCTAATGGGTCAGTATGGGCACTCCAAGCAATGTTTATCTATGCGAATGAAGCATCTCCTGTACGTTCCGTCAAAGATAATGCGAGTAATAATGCCTTGATACAGGGAATAGTAGATATGATCAGAGATATTGATGCGTATAATGCTATCCTTAAAGTTGAGGTACGAGCATATGTTGGTTGGAACAAGACGAGATATAGTATTAGTCTGACAGAAAAGGAGAGACAGAAAAGGTCTCCTCCTATTTGGATTGCACCCCACCGAGGTCATTTTTGTCTGCAAGGTAATGGTCAGAATCCGAGAGCTCAGCTTGGTAAGAGTGTGTGTGTTCACACCTATGTCTATACGTCCCAGAAATCTCCACCGTTCGTGCCAGCTAAAGGCACGTATTTTGTTTGTTACGACAGAGCATATACATGGTTGCCTTCTGATTTTTCAGGAACATGTTATGTGGCATTTTTGCTCCCCCCTACGTATACAGCTGCTTTCAATTACCATAAGACAAGATATGGTAGAGGTGTTATCGATGCGAAAGATACTGTCGCACAAGAAGTTGGGGACTTCTTTAAGGGTTTTCTGCCCTTTTGGGGTCCTATGGCTAATAGTAGAAATATTCGTCAGCTTACGAGAGTGGTCGAGGCCACTATAAATGAGACTGCAGGTGCCCTTAGCAATATTACAGCTGAGCTTCAAGCGGATCGCCTTATGACATTACAGAACCGCTTTGTTTTAGATATTATACTTGCAGATAGAGGTGGGGTATGTAAACTGATCGGGTCTAGTTGCTGTGTTTTCATACCAGATAACGCCCCGACAGTGTATCAAGCCATCTTGAGGTTACATAAGTCCGCTGAGTCTATACATGTAGACGAAGGGAACTGGTCATTGATAGAATGGTTTTGGGAACTGCTGTCCAAATGGGGATGGAAGATTCTGATGTTTCTTGGTATGGCTTTAGCAATCCTTTTCTCGTGTTGTTTATGCATCCAGTGTGGTCCCGCCATTTGTAGTCTTTGTGCTACGATCTGTGTGAGAAGACCCGTCCCGAGAGAAGCGAAGGATAATAATATGATGTTACAGCAACACCTTGATGACCTGATGAGAATAGATATAGACCTGGATTCAGATTGATGTGAGTTTAGGTCATTGCCTACATAATGGCAAAAGGAGGGGCAGAGGTTCCGTGATTTCGAACCAGACTCCATTTTGTTTGAGTTGTGCGTGACGCCCTTTTTGTGTTGCCCTCACGTAGGCCGTGGAGGTAACCGAACGAACAAAGTTGCATGGGCCTCATTGTTCATGTATGCATTAACAGGCCCTTTCCTGACTTGTGAGTGAACTGCAGGACGCTGACCCCGTCACCTGAAACTGACCCTTTCACGAGCCAATTTTCCTAATTTTCCTAGTTGAACGTTATCTGTGATTGCCAATCAATGTTCAGGACCTCGTTAACCTTTAGTTCCTTGCACATGTTTTATCTTGTTCAGCATCTATTACTGATTCCTTTATGTTCTGACATTACATGGGTTGTGCTTTTCAATTATAAATTTGTCCGGCTTGCAAAGATTGAATTTGGGACATTCCTAATAATTAACTTTTGGGATTGGGTTTTTATTAATGTGATTCTCAGTTAGAAAACGTGTCCTATTGGTCAGAATTTTGCGCAGTGGGTGTACATTTATAATGAGAATATGGTGGATAAAAAGTGATGTCTTGCTCTATGAAATTGAGCAGTTTCCTGTGTTGTACACCGTGTTGTATTTCTTGGTTTACTGTTACTAGCTGCAGCTAATAAATTTGATCTTTGACGCCATCCAGAAGTATTCCCTGTCTCTGTATTCCAAGACAGGAGAATCCGAAGACTTCGGGTGTGTCCCTGGCACCGCTGGGTTCTAAGAAAACCAGTTTCTTCAGTTATTAGGCCAACAAACACTTGTAGGTTCTTACGGTATTAATGAGCAGTTCATGATGTTCAAATGCTATGCAGTTCGTAATGCAAGAATAATGCAATCCTCAATGCAAGTAATCAGGCAGTTCGTAATGCAAGAATAATGCAATCCTCAATGCACATAATCAGGCAGTTCGTAATGCAAGAATAATGCAATCCTCAATGCACATAATCAGGCAGTTCGTAATGCAAATATAACGCACTCCTTAATGCAAGTAAAAAGGCAGTTTGTAATGCGAGAATAAATCAATCCTCAATGCACGTAATCAGGCAGTTCGTGATGCAAGAATAATGCAGTCCTCAATGCACGTAATCAGGCAGTTCGTAATGCAAGGATAACACACTCTTTAATGTGAGTAATAAGGCAGGTCGAAATGCGAGAATAATTCCATCCTCAATACACATAATCAGGCACTTTGTAATGCAGGAATAATACAACCCCTAATGCAAGTAATAAGGCAGTTCGTAATGCAGGAATAATACCAGGCCAATCAACGTGATTAGCGCGGGCACACTAGGCCCCAACCAGAGACAACAGTCCTGAACTTCCGAGTGCGGCCCGGTTCTGCCAGGCAGGTCCGGGCCGCTCGAGGACTCAGCACGTCTTACGTGATGCAGCGGGAGACAGACAGGAGCACTCCTGTACCCCCACTGCATGCCTCCCCAGGCCACACACGCTTGCGGCTTCTGACCGGAGTTCAAGCCTTACCTGGGGGATGCGCTGCCTCGCTCTCTCTCTCCCCGCTCGTAGGACGTCCTGCTGGGCGCTCCTGATGGTGACGCAGCTCCGATGCAAGGCGACACTGTAGCTGGACAGGTTACGGTGCTGCCTTCTCCGTTGCTGATGATCTTGGGAAGATTCCTCTTGCAAACAACTATCACGATAACCTCACAACTTCTTTAGCTTTACAAAATCCTTCAGGACATTGTGGCTCAGGCTGGCGGCCGCGATCTTGATCCGCAGCCTCCGTTACGATAACAGCTTGGGCCACAAACAGCTACACAGTAGCGTGGACAATGATTTACGCTGCGGGGGGGGCACTGTAGTCTTGGGGCACTTTCCAACCAGCACCACGGACCCCACGCAGTCTCAGGCTGCACACGCACAAAGCGTCGCTGAGACTCGGTTGGGTTTCGGGCCACACAGTCCCGGGACAATGCTTACGAAGGCCTCAGGCTGCAAAAAGTAAGCACACACAGCATCGCTGAGACACACATAAAAACTGAGTTTCCACAACAAGAGCCAGCTCTCCTCGGTCCTTTGGAGTTACTTTGGGACACAGTACACAGCAAAGTCCTTTCAAGCAGGGGGACACAGCACACAGCAAAGTCCCTTAGCCTCTTCCTTAGTTAAATCAGCACACTGCTGGCCAGCCCCAGAACACACAGCAAGGGTCAGGCCTTCTCTTCAGTCTATTCAACTGTTCTTCCTTGTCAGAGGTTCCCCTTGAGCACACAGTAGTTTCAATCTTTTTTAGTCTTGATCAGTCCAACGTTCAGGGGTTTATACCCCTAAATGTCTTTGAAGTCTTTGTGTTCAGGAGGCACTGACCCCTGTCCAAACGAGTTCTGGCTGTCTCCCTGCCAGTGACACCTTTTTCCTTTAATAGTGGGGGTCCTGGGTCCTCAATCACTCAGCAGGAGGTGGAGCCATTCTTTTATGGCAGCAGCCCAGGTCTATTCACATCCAGGTTGCTGCTCCTACCCCCACACTCTGGATGCAGGTCAGCCTGTTGCTGTCTCCCCTACTCCTCCCTGGGTCAAGAAATTTCCAAAATCCTATCACATTCAAATCCAGACAGTCAATCCACAACCAGGCAGAGACACACAGAATTGCTAGAACAAAAAAACAGCCACTTCTAAAAGCGTGGTTTCCTAACACACAATTCAAAAACCACCTTCACAAAAAGATGTGTTATTAAATTATGAGTTCAGGCACACTAAACTTCACCTCTCCATCTTAAGCCTATGGGAAGATAAGCCGGAAACATATTACACAGCCTTCCCCATTCTGTGCTAGAGGCAAGATGGACTTGCAACAGTGAAAACGAAATGGAGAGTATTTCACTGTTGGGACATGGTACAAACCCCAGTACATGTCATACCTTTCACAGACACTGCACCCTGCCCAGGCGGGTACCTTGGGCCTTCCAAAGGGGTGTCTGATGTGCATGGAAAGGGAAGGGTAAGGCCTGGCAAGTGGGTGCACTTGTCAGGACAACGTGGCAGTTAGCAAACTGGGCGCAGGCACTGCAGTGGCAGGTCTGAGTTCTCTCTTTAGGGCTACTTGTGTGGGTGGCACAATTAGTGCTCCAGGCCCACCAGTAGCATTTGCATTACCAGCCCTGGCACACAAGGTGCACATTACTAGGGACTTTACTAGTAAGTCAAACATACCAATTATGGACAACCAATTACCATAACACTTTATACAGGGAGCACTTGCACTTTGACACTGATCAGCAGTGGCAAAGAGCCCAAAGCATCTAAGTTGGTAACATCATGTCAGAAAAAGGTCTAGGAGGAAGGCAAAAAGTTTAAGGAACTATAGCCACAAAGGGCCAAGTCCAACAATAGACATATGTCAATTATGAATATAACATTTATGAAATCATCCTCAAAATATTTAAAGTAAATCACAGGAGAAAGCAGTTAAAAAAGCAATTTAAAATTTACAGCACACAAGGTACCAAACCGATGGTCATTACAGGTTCATTATTTCATTATATATTATTGTTGTTTTATAAATGCGAACCAATTCAATTTGGTCATAAAAAGTAGTGACGCGTTTCGGTGGATTAGGCTGATTTTACCACCTTCTTCAGGTTTAATAATACGGTGTCTCCCAACACTTTCATAAAAGATAAGGTTGAAAAGATCATTCTAGTAGGCTCTGAGGGGGGCAATATAACTCCTCCAATCTGAGAAATCTTTTTTTATTGTTTTGTCCCACAATATGCGGAGAATTAAAGGCAAGAAGACCTCACTGATGTCCTTAGTTTAGGCCAATGAAATGTAGGTAATGATGAATCAGTTTTGAAACATAAATAAGGCCAATTTCCAGGAGTTTTTTACAGTCCTTTTCGTGGCACCAACTTTGCTTGGACATGAAGCCAAATGCCGGGACTAAACAGCCTCCTGCCTTGCTCCGGTTGTCGTCAGTTTGAGCATTACAACCTTAACTGTAGATGGCCAGGGGTATGGTGTGTGAGTGTGTGATTTTTCCAATGGACTTTGGATTGGGTACCTGCGGATCCTCGATCTTTGTCAACAGAAAAAGTGCACTTTATGCCTGTAAGCGGACCCTCAGGGCTCCCTCCATGTGTCCCATGGGGTTAGGATACCTGTACTCTGACCCCTTATTTGTTTTTACACTTTAGTTTTCCCTCCCCTGGTCCAAGCGGCAAGCAAAATGGTGCCTGCAACTTTCTTTTCAGGTTGCAACAAGCCAATCATAGCATTTGGTACTCCGTCAGGATACGTGGGTACCTGCAAATCCTCGCGGCTGGATCAACGTTCCTAGATATCTATACATTTCTTTATTTAATAACTCCCAAACTACTGAATGGATTTACAACAAATTACAAAATGGTCACATTCTGCACCCTTGTATCTTTCTGCCAAATTTGGTGTAATTCTTTTAAACTTTTTGGGCTGTAGCCCTGTCTAAAAATAAAAATGCCCACAGACATTGCATGAGGAAAATGTGCTTTGGTACCCTCTTTTTTCTTGGCCCCCACTCGAAGAATCACCCCTAAACTTTCCAGACCGCAGCTCACCGAAATTCCGTCCCAGTCTTGAAAAGTTGGAGACGATTTGTCAAAAAGTGCCAAAGTTATTAGCAAAACAAAAAACAGCATATATATATGTCGGAGTGGCCATAGTCACTTTGCAGTCAAAGTTATGTTTGCCAATAATGGAATTCCTCAGATTTTTCTCACTAATAACTTTGTACCCCATTTGACGCATAACCATGAAACTTGCAGAATCTTTTGCTTTTCCTGCTTTGCTGAACAATGCAAAGTTTCCCTGTGATTTGTAAATGGGGAGCAAATGAAAAATGGGGCCCAAAACAAATTTTTCCCGAAAGCATTTTCAATGGACTTTAAAAAAAACTTTTTAGACAGATATAGCACCAAAACAACGTGGCGAATTTTTATAAAATTTGGCAGGATTACACATTATGGTGTGCAGATGATCATTTTGGGTATTACAGGTAAGTAGGGTAAGTATTTTTGTAAGTTATAAGGCATTTAACTTAGTTATTTCTGTTCTTTCTGTATGTTTGTGAAATTTCATGGTATTTTAGGAAGTGCAACATTACATAGAAACAACAAGGCATTGTGGGATTGGCTTATAAGTGCTTTACGTTAAAGGCAGCCATGTTGTTTTTAAGACCACTTTCTATGTGTTCTGGGGAAGGGGCTTAGATAAAGGTAAGCATTAGGATTTATAATTTTGCCCTACCTATTAAAACTTAATTAAGGTGGAATTGGGTAGGGAAAAATTACATATAGTTTTTATATATTAAAAAAAATGTCACGGAGAACAGCAGTACTTCCAAGGATGTACTGTGGTACTTAAAAAAATAATAATATGCATAAAAATTAAAAAATGCACTTTAATACACTACATTTCACAAACATAGTGTACTACAGTGTATTCTTTATATATTTAATTATTTATAATAAAAATGTACAGAGTACCGCAGAAATACCGAGAAATTAGCGCAGTCATTGAAAACAAATAAAAAAAGGTGTATTTAATTTTTAAAATGGCACTTCCTTGGTACTAGCACCGTACTCTGTAAATCGTTTTAAAAATAGATAGAACAATATAAATTGATTTCCCTACCTGTTGACACTTTGATTAAGTAGTACTAGGTAGGGAACAATAATAAAACCTACTGCTTACCTATAATTAAAGCCCTAATCCAGAACACAGGCAAAGTGTATTAAAACATATGCCTGCTTTTTAATTTTGTAAAGGCAGCCATTAGCCAATTATATACTGCCCTGTCTTTGGCATGTAGATATATGACGTTAAAACGCATGTTTTTACAACGCATACCGTTACAACGGGACTTTTACAACGCCAATACTATTACCACGCATGTATTTACAACGCATTTTTTTACAACGCAGGTACCTTTACAACGCATACCATTACAACGTAAGTATTGGTAAGTATATATTTTTTTTTCAATTGTATATTATTTAAAATTAATATAATGTAATGTAATTGTATTTAATTTAATTTAATTTAATTTCATTTAATTAATTTAATTTAAATTTAATTTTATTTTATTTTTACCCTGTACCCCTTTACCCAAAAACCCAAAACTGACCCTGAACCCTAAAAATACCCCTTTACCCAAAAACCCAAAACTGACCCTGAACCCTAAAAATACCCCTTTACCCAAAAACCCAAAACTGACCCTAAACCCTAAAAATACCCCTTTACCCAAAAACTGAAAACTGACCCTAAACCCTAAAAATACCCCTTTACCCAAAAACTGAAAACTGACCCTGAACCCTAAAAATACCCCTTTACCCAAAAACTGAAAACTGACCCTGAACCCTAAAAATACCCCTTTACCCAAAAACTGAAAACTGACCCTGAACCCTAAAAATACCCCTTTACCCAAAAACCCAAAACTGACCCTGAACCCTAAAAATACCCCTTTACCCAAAAACCCAAAACTGACCCTGAACCCTAAAAATACCCCTTTACCCAAAAACTGAAAACTGACCCTGAACCCTAAAAATACCCCTTTACCCAAAAACTGAAAACTGACCCTGAACCCTAAAAATACCCCTTTACCCAAAAACTGAAAACTGACCCTGAACCCAAAAAATACCCCTTTACCCAAAAACCCAAAACTGACCCTGAACCCTAAAAATACCCCATTACCCAAAAACCCAAAACTGACCCTGAACCCTAAAAATATCCCTTTACCCAAAAACCTAAAACTGACCCTGAACCCTAAAAATACCCCTTTACCCAAAAACCCAAAACTGACCCTAAACCCTAAAAATACCCCTTTAAAAAAAACCTAACATATAACATTTTAAATATAATTATATACTTACCAATACTTACGTTGTAATGGTATGCGTTGTAAAAGTACCTGCGTTGTAAAAACATGCGTTGTAAATAAATGCGTTGTAATGGTATTTGCGTTGTAAAAGTTCCGTTGTAATGGTAGTGCGTTGTAAAAAATGCGTTGTAATGTGTGTTTACCACCACAGTATAACAATACAAAAGGACTGTCAATGGTCTGTACAACTAATACGGGCAAAGAAAAATGTGACTGACTCTGTGTCTACCTGTAAAGTGTGTACAACAAAAAGGAAATAATTCCCATCAGCCCACCCATATGGCAAAGCTTCATCATCTGGGATAGAACCAAAGATGGTCTGGTTAGGGAGCCACACACCTGTTGGAATTATGTCCTTCTCCAAACCCAAGGAACCACCAGTGATGGATCATACCAAAAGCAAATCAGTTTGGAATGGTGTGGGATGTTAAATTGCAGTGAGAAAAAATGTGTGCAAAAAGAATCAAAAAGTGAGATGTAAAATTGGCTACAATGATTTAAGGAAAACTTTATTAGGGAAAATCATGGTGTCAAAATTAAAATGAGTGTGAGACAGTTTAACATAATAACTGTCTATTAAGGATGGTATTTGGTCAACATGTTTCAGCCATTGTAGGAAAGTTAAGCCTACCGGGCTTTCGTCAGGACCTCTTGAACACTACTGCAATTAAGCTTGACCTAAGCTTAGTGAAAAAAGCAAAAATTAACACAAATTAATGATACAAAACATCCTACCGTGCATTGGATGGGATTAATTTCCTTTTTGTTGTACACACTTTACAGGTAGACGCAGAGTCCGTCACATTTTTCTTTGCCCGTATTAGTTGTACAGACCATTGACAGTCCTTTTGTATTGTTATACTGTGAATAATGGGTTTGTCTGTCCTTTGGTCTTTAAATAATTTTCCCCTTAGACCCTCCACCAACCTTGTTTTTGACGATGATGATGATGATGATGTACCACAGTATACCGCAAAAATACCCTGGTATACTGTGGTACAATATATATATACTAGGTTGCCACACTATATTAACTATAACTTGACACTCTACCACACACTGTGTTCTCAGAAATTATGTCATTTCAGATGTCATAAGTGATTTTATAAATGCTAAGTGGTGAGTTATAGTTGATGTAGTGTGGCTACTGAGTTAAATACAATGTCTATGGTGGTGTTCAAGTTATAATGGGGAGAGGAGTTGGCCTAACCACTAGGGCGGTCAACCTTGAATCTGGGGAACTGGGTTCGAGTCTCGGCAATGACGCTGAACATCCTGTGATTCTGGGAAAATCACTTCATCTCCCCGTGCCTAACAACCAAAATGAATGTGCCCTCATGTAGAGGACCATTCATTTTGTTGTAGGCCTGCAACGTGAATGCACTTTTAGGGGCATCATGGTCACACTGCCGATCTGGAAAAGACAGTTCAAATAGGATCGCAGAATGGTCAGCCAATGAAAGGGGCAGTGAGCCTGTATAGGCTAAGTACTGATGATTAGAAAATATGGCGTCCAGAGTGTGGCCTGCATCGTTGGTAGTGCCTTTTTCCTAATTGTATTAATCCTGTACTGCTCATGACATTCAGCAGGACAGCTGCTTCTGTATCCCCAGAGGATTCCAGTGAAAATTGAAATCACCAAGTATGTTGAAGTTGTCTGTGCAGAGACCATCCTCTAGCAGGGTGCCTATGTTTGCCTTGCCAATAATGCATTTTGTGGGTCTGGAGGTCTGTAAAGTACTATTCCTTTAAAGGAATGATTGTGGGAATATTGAAAACAGAAAGACAGGGCTTTGCAAGTGGTAGTAGAGACTGTTTCAAATACTACAGACATCCAGCTAAGATAGATGACTGCAAGCGCCCCCCTCCTGATGAGCCTATTCAGTGTCTGACAAATGAAACCAGCCTGAGGGCTTTGCGCAGATCAGGTCCCGTTGCTTCATCAGTCAAATATTCAGTAACAAAAGCCAGCTTTATTTTATGGCTCTCAATAAATTCAGCACACTCCATACTGTGTCTTACTATGGACTATGGATCTGGCTTTTAAGAGGTTGCATCGCAATGGTTTGTTATTTAGCTTAACACAACTAACAGATTTGGTAGGAGTATGGAGCTTGATTCCCAAATAATCAATCTTAGGTAAACATACTTTTCAGTTGTGGCAAATAGTTTGCGGTTGCTTTGGGACCATGTAGAAGGTTAAACACAGGCAAGCGGGGTCTTCCTCTGACAGATCCACTCAAACACTCATGCATCCAGTTACAGAACCACTTAGACCCTTATACACCCACAGAGAAACTCAGTGACAGGTTCACATAGCCAGTCACATAACCGAGTCAATCATTCATACACACTGTTTCAGAGACATTCAGAGACTGAGATATATTTGTATAGAATTATTGAGATATTGATGTATCTAGTGTAATGATTAGAATGAATTATAAAGTTAAACATTTGGAATGTGATGGTGGCTATTGGTGTCCTGATCTTGCTCTGTGTTTTTGCGATGCAAATGTGATGGTCGCAGTCACAGACGTCATTATGACACCTGGTGTAACCACGAAAATGGAAAGTAGATTTGGAAGATGTTTTTTCTAGAAAGTCATAAAAAAATACGAGTTTAAACAGTACAGTAAAAAACCACTAGTGTCTAAAACACTGTAAAATTGTTGTGTATATATATATATATGTATATGTGTATATATATATATGTTTTACACTTTATGAAAAGGGCACGATTGTCGCGATTACTGATATCATCCCGACTTCCGGTGTCGCCGTGAACAGAGGAAAACACCAAGTAAAAGGGGCTTTATTGAAATATTTTTACAGAGAGACAACTTTAAAGAGTATATTAATAAACAACAAGTGGCAAACATTGATTAAAATATATCTATATATGTGTTTCAGAGTTTCTGAAAAACACGATCTATTTGCTGTGACGTCGGCACAAATCACATTTTTTTTAAACACAATTATAAAACTACTGAAATTTTTAAAAATGGATAGCTTTCCAAAAAAGACTTCTCCATCACATTTCTCAAAAAATGTTGTTTGGGATTGTTGATACCTGGGATTACAGTCACATCTGTGCCACACAAACAAGCAGTTACTTAAGCAAATCAGAAATCATGAAGTGTAACTCTACTGCATTACCATTTTCTTCAGCTTTCAATTAAACACGCTTAAGGAGCAATCGCAAAAGCACACTTTCAGACACACAAGGTCAATGGACACATTTCATTAGTGTTCTCAACACTATTGTACTGTAGAAGATACACTATCCATTAAGTGAACTGGGTAGCACGTACTAATTAGCCATTAAAAATTAGTCCAGTTCGATGGAGGTGTTGCACAAAAGCGTTGGCTGTTCTTCAATACATACAGAAGCAGCATTCATTTAGATACAATACTAATTATGCATACATTCAATTTTAACTGGTTACAATCAGAAAGTAAAAAATATGAAATCGTTCAAAGTTCCTGAAAATAAAATAAGAATGAAAGATGTTAAAGTTAGGGAATAAAATGTAAAAACCTATGAATTTCACTGAAAAAAACAAAGGTTACAGGGACGTTGTAGTTTGGAAACAGAATTTTCTAAAAACCTTACCAATGCACTGAAAAAAAACAAAGGTTACAGGAACATTATCGTTAGGTTTACATTTCACTTGTATGAAACCAGAGAAATGCAGCAGTTAAAGTTACCTGAGCTAACTATAACTTGCGCCACTGCAATGTACTGCTTATAAGCTCACATATTGTATCAAACATGACATTGTTTGTGACATCACTGATGACATCACTGATGACATAAATGATAACATCATCCACAGAACCACTCACACCTCCATACAACCTCTCATACACCCACTCACATACCCACTCAACCACTCCCATATCCATTCACAGACCAATACATTAACTGACACACACCCACTCACTCACTCATACAGCCACTCATGCAACCACTCACTCACCCATACAGCCACTCACACACTCACTCACTCACCCATACATCCACTCATTCACAAAACCACTTACATAGCCATTCACACATTGATACAAACAATCACATGCCACTCACTCTCCAATGCAGGCTCTCACACAGATACTTACTGTGTAAAACAGCCACTCACAAATTCACTCACTTACCCATACACCAACTAAAACAACCACTCACTTACCATGCACCCACATACACACCCATTCACTCACCCATAGTCTTTCATAAAGCCACCCAGTCACCCACACAACCACTCACACACACACTCACCCACCCTTAGAACCACTCACACAGCCACTCAGTCGGTAATACAGCCACTCACACACACACTCACCCACTCATAGAGCTACTCATATACACACTCACCTACCAATAGATCCGCTCAAACACCCACTCGCTCACCAGGACAGCCACTCACACAGTCACCTACTCACCCATACAGCTACACACACACCCATTTATTCACACATACAGCCACTTACACACCTGCTTATACATCCTTACAGCCACTCACAAACCAACTCCCACACTGATAGAGTCACACAACCACTCAAATGGCATATGTTAGAAATTGTATCACTCAGTAGTACAAAAAGAATAGTGATTTAACTTATGCAGTAGCTTAATATATATCTTTAAGTCTCGGAAACACTTAAAAAACACAATCACTGGATGATGTCATCAGTGATGTCAATTGAGATGTCATCAGTGATGTCATTTGAGGGTGATGTCATCAATGATGTCACTAACGACCATGTCATGAGTTATGTGAATGTAAGGTCATAAGCAGTGCATTGCCGGTGTAAGTTATATCTCATATAACTATAACGGCTGAATTTCAAGGTTACAGGCTCAGATTTCATTCGTACAAAGCCATTGAAATTCATCATTTATAGTTACCAGCAGTTATAATTACCTGAACTAGAGCTACCTGAGCTAAATATGACTTACAGCCATATGTATGTGTGTGTGTGTATATATATATATATATATATATATATATATATATATATATATATATATATATATATATATATATACATATGGTAAGATTCCTTCTCTGCGAAAAAGAACGGAGGCCATGAGGGGGAAGCAGGTTGGACACAACTTTATTTCAATAACGTCCCAGCTCTGGCGAATGCATTTCGGCAGTTGTGCCTTCTTCAGCGCCGTCAGCTGTTAAGATCAGTCCCTTCTGCTCTCATCCTGTTTTAAATAATTGCCGGCACTGATGTCCCTCCTCCTAACGCAGTCTGCGCACCAGTTGGAGTCCGTCTGCATAGTCGGCGAACTACAATTCCCAGCATGCCACATCATGTGGAGAAGTGTGGCTCAGGGGTTAGAGGCAGCAGACCCGGAAGCTGAGATCGGTCCTGGACCAGGGTTCAATTCCCCGCCTCGGCGGGGTCTTGGGCTAAAAATTCCACAGACTCGATAATTCTCGCCCCGGTGCCTCGTCGACTCACGGGTTCACACTCTGCGACTCTGGGCAATAGCTTGCTTAATCTCCACAACGGCCCCTCGCGGCGGGATGCCTGACTTTCACCTTGTGGATACCCTGCTGTCTCACAGGGGAATATCAGGAAGGGTTCCCTAAGCAAGCGCCGGGAAACCCACTGCGGGTAGCTGTGCGCTATATAAGCTCAACTACATTTACATTTACACATGGTATCCCGGGCTGGTGGTGTGGAGGAGTGAACGTCCAATGTGGGCTGTGCAGGCTTCAGGTGAGTCGGGTGGGTCATGGTGCCGTGGAAATGAAGTGGGCCCTTGCTGTGTCCCCTCGTGTACTGCAGCTGCCAGATGCGCTCGGTTGAAGTATGAGAAGGGGCTGTCAAATGCGAGACAGAGCGCCCTCTCGAAGTCAGATACCTCAGTCCTCTCATTTTCTTCCGGACGATCATGGCGGACATCGAAGATACCAGTTCCCTGGTTGTGAAATGCTGCAAGCAGCGGTGTGCCAGTGAAGCTTCGTGTCGCTTGGTGCTGCAGGGCCATCCGAGCTGAACTGCTGGCTGGTTCGGATAATATGGTAAGATTCCTTCTCTGAGAAAAAGAACGGAGGCCATGAGGGGGGAGCAGGTTGGACACAACTTTATTTCAATAACGTCCCAGCTCTGGTGAATGCATTTCGGCGGTTGTGCCTTCTTCAGCGCCATCAGCTGTTAAGATCAGTCCCTTCTGCTCTCATCCTGTTTTAAATAATTGCCGGCACTGATGCCCCTCCTCCTTACGCAGTCTGCGCACCAGTTGGAGTCCGTGTGCATAGTCGGCGAACTACAATTCCCAGCATGCCACATCATAGTATCCCGGGCTGGTGGTGTGGAGGAGTGAACGTCCAATGTGGGCTGTGCAGGCTTCAGGTGAGTCAGGTGGGTCATGGTGCCGTGGAAATGAAGTGGGCCCTTGCTGTGTCCCCTCGTGTACTGCAGCTGTCAGATGCGCTCGGTTGAAGTATGAGAAGGGGCTGTCAAATGCGAGACAGAGCGCCCTATCGAAGTCAAATACCTCAGTCCTCTCATTTTATTCCGGACGATCATGGCGGACATCGAAGATACCAGTTCCCTGGTTGTGAAATGCTGCAAGCAGCGGTGTGCCAGTGAAGCTTCGTGTCGCTTGGTGCTGCAGGGCCATCTGAGCTGAACTGCTGGCTGGTTCGGATAATATGGTAAGATTCCTTCTCTGCGAAAAAGAACGGAGGCCATGAGGGGGAAGCAGGTTGGACACAACTTTATTTCAATAACGTCCCAGCTCTGGCGAATGCATTTCGGCGGTTGTGCCTTCTTCAGCGCCGTCAGCTGTTAAGATCAGTCCCTTCTGCTCTCATCCTGTTTTAAATAATTGCCGGCACTGATGCCCCTCCTCCTTACGCAGTCTGCGCACCAGTTGGAGTCCGTGTGCATAGTCGGCGAACTACAATTCCCAACATGCCACATCATGGTATCCCGGGCTGGTGGTGTGGAGGAGTGAACGTCCAATGTGGGCTGTGCAGGCTTCAGGTGAGTCGGGTGGGTCATGGTGCCGTGGAAATGAAGTGGGCCCTTGCTGTGTCCCCTCGTGTACTGCAGCTGCCAGATGCGCTCGGTTGAAGTATGAGAAGGGGCTGTCAAATGCGAGACAGAGCGCCCTCTCGAAGTCAAATACCTCAGTCCTCTCATTTTCTTTCGGACTATCATGGCGGACATTGAAGATACCAGTTCCCTGGTTGTGAAATGCTGCAAGCAGCGGTGTGCCAGTGAAGCTTTGTGTTGCATGGTGCTGCAGGGCCCTCCGAGCTGAACTGCTGGCTGGTTCAGATAATATGGTAAGATTCCTTCTCTGCGAAAAAGAACGGAGGACATGAGGGGGAAGCAGGTTGGACACAACTTTATTTCATATATGTATATATATATATATATATATATATATATATTACCTACTGGCGATAGCCAGTAGGTATATATAGTTAGGATTTTTTTCCTATGGGATTTTTGAAAATTCTATGTCGAATAACTTTGGCGTTTGAGGACAGAATTGGCTGAAATTTTCAGGAAAATGGAACATTTTGTTTCTGAGCAGCCCCTGAAAATTTGGGGGGGTTTCGTCAAGGGGGGGCCGAGAAAAAAGGGGGGTCCCAAAACATGTTTTTCCCATGCAATTTTCCATAGGGCGGTTGGCCTCACTTTTAGCCTGAACGGCTGAATGGATTTACACCAAACTTGGCAAAATTGTAGGGACTGGTAGCCCGATGTGCCTTTGCTATGTCTCAAGATATAGGCTCCAGTGGTTTTTACGAAAATTAACTTTGAAAAATATATATTGGGCTACATTGGGCTATATATATGTTGGAGCCCAAATGTAGCCCAATGTAGCCCAATGTAGCCCAATGTAGCCCAAAGATGGCCACCAGAGACAAAAAAAAACAAATGTAGCCCAAATATCAGCCAGATGTAGCCCAACTATAGCCCAATGACAGAATGTCCCAGAGTGTTCTAAATTACAACTAGAGTGCTAACAGTCCTACGTATTACAAAGGTATGGCACACCTGAAGCCATCTTGATTGGAATAAAGTGGTAACTCTTAAAACATTTAATTTAAAAAGGAACAAAATGAGGGGGTTCATTTTGCCATAGAAAGTATGATTAGCGAATATATGACGAAATCCCGCATACCATCAGTCCGCAAAAAAAATCCCGCATGTACTATTAGGCCGCAAATTAAAATAACGAAAACTTTTAGAACGAATATGCCTTTAGCATACACTAAACAACTAAACTACCCTAAACCCTAAAACACTACCCCCAGCATGACCCTACACTACACAAACAGTACAACACTACCCTAAACCCTAAAACACTACCCCCAGCATGACCCTACACTACGCAAACACTACAACACTACCCTAAACCCTAAAACACTACCCCCAGCATGACCCTACACTACGCAAACACTACAACACTACCCAAAACCCTAAAACACTACACCCCAGCATGACCCTACACTACGCAAACACTACAACACTACCCTAAACCCTAAAACACTACCCCCAGCATGACCCTACACTACGCAAACACTACAACACAACCCTAAACCCTAAAACACTACCCCCAGCATGACCCTACACTACGCAAACACTACAACACTACCCTAAACCCTAAAACACTACCCCCAGCATGACCCTACACTACGCAAACACTACAACACAACCCTAAACCCTAAAACACTACCCCCAGCATGACCCTACACTACGCAAACACTACAACACAACCCTAAACCCTAAAACACTACCCCCAGCATGACCCTACACTACGCAAACACTACAACACTACCCTAAACCCTAAAACACTATCCCCAGCATGACCCTACACTACGCAAACACTACAACACTACCCAAAACCCTAAAACACTACACCCCAGCATGACCCTACACTACGCAAACACTACAACACTACCCTAAACCCTAAAACACTACCCCCAGCATGACCCTACACTACGCAAACACTACAACACTACCCTAAACCCTAAAACACTACCCCCAGCATGACCCTACACTACGCAAACACTACAACACTACCCTAAACCCTAAAACACTACCCCCAGCATGACCCTACACTACGCAAACACTACAACACTACCCTAAACCCTAAAACACTACCCCCAGCATGACCCTACACTACGCAAACACTACAACACTACCCTAAACCCTAAAACACTACCCCCAGCATGACCCTACACTACGCAAACACTACAACACTACCCAAAACCCTAAAACACTACCCCCAGCATGACCCTACACTACGCAAACACTACAACACTACCCAAAACCCTAAAACACTACCCCCCAGCATGACCCTACACTACGCAAACACTACAACACTACCCAAAACCCTAAAACACTACCCCCAGCATGACCCTACACTACGCAAACACTACAACACTACCCAAAACCCTAAAACACTACACCCCAGCATGACCCTACACTACGCAAACACTACAACACTACCCAACCCCCTAAACACTACGCCCAGCATGACCCTACACTACGCAAACACTACAACACTACCCTAAACCCTAAAACACTAGCCCCAGCATGACCCTACACTACGCAAACACTACAACACAACCCTAAACCCTAAAACACTACCCCCAGCATGACCCTACACTACGCAAACACTACAACACTACCCAAAACCCTAAAACACTACCCCCAGCATGACCCTACACTACGCAAACACTACAACACTACCCAAAACCCTAAAACACTACCCCCAGCATGACCCTACACTACGCAAACACTACAACACTACCCTAAACCCTAAAATACTACACCCCAGCATGACCCTACACTACGCAAACACTACAACACTACCCAAAACCCTAAAACACTACCCCCAGCATGACCCTACACTACGCAAACACTACAACACTATCCTAAACCCTAAAACACTAAGCCCAGCATGACCCTACACTACGCAAACACTACAACACAACCCTAAACCCTAAAACACTACCCCCAGCATGACCCTACACTACGCAAACACTACAACACTACCCTAAACCCTAAAACACTACCCCCAGCATGACCCTACACTACGCAAACACTACAACACAACCCTAAACCCTAAAACACTACCCCCAGCATGACCCTACACTAAACAACCACCACAACTCTACACTACACTAACACAACACTGCACTACACAACACTACACTACACAATCACTAACCCACGAAAAAATTAACACAAACCCACTTACCTCTCTCGTCATCGTGGTTTTCACAACGCAAATGCATTTACCATACATGCCTTTAAAACGTAATTCTTTGTAAAGGCATGCGCGATAAATGCACATGCGTTTTGAAAAAATGCGGGATAATGGTATGCGAGGTCAATGACCTTGCGGGATAATGGTATGCGGACTGAAAGTCTGCGGGATAAAAAATGCGGGAAAATGGCTGCAAACCATGATTAGCAGCAGACTTCCCTGGTGAGCACTAGCTTTACTACAGTGATCTAATGAGCAACTAGAGTGCTAACATTCAGAATTTATGGCGAATGTGTGACACATCTGAATGCCTTCTTGATAGAACCAAAGTAAACAAGCATTGAAAATGCAATAGATCTCGCCCTCGTTTAAGTTAAAGCCATTCTGTTTGTAATGAGGTGGCTTTTTAGCTTTGCTTTTATTAGTGTTTTTAAAACTTTCATGTAAATAACATGCATATATATGCATATATGTATATGTATGCATGCATTTATATTTATATTCACTGAAAAAACCATAGGTTATAGACCATATATAGTTAGGAATTTGCATTTACAAAACCTTGAAAATTCACTGAAAAAACCATAGGTTAGAGACCATATATAGTTAGCTGGACATTTTATTGACATAAAACCAATGAAATTCCATATATAGTTAGTTGCACTAACTATATATCGCGCACCCGCATCAGTGATGTCATTTGAGATGTCATCAGTGATGTCATCAGTGATGTCACTGACCATGTCATGAATGATGTAATATGTGACATCATCAGCAGTGGATTGCGGGTGCGCGATATATAGTTAGTGCAACTAACTATATATGGAATTTCATTGGTTTTATGTCAATAAAATGTCCAGCTAACTATATATGGTCTCTAACCTATGGTTTTTTCAGTGAATATATATATATATATATATATATATATATATATATATATATATATATATATATATATATATATATATATATATATATAATATGTGCCCAGGTGGGCGTGGTGCTCCCTCAGCATTATGGTGTTTGAAGTTCATCTGTGTTAAATCCCAGTGGGTGCGTTTCAATTCATTGCACTTTTAACAAAATAAAAACCCCTGTGGGTTGATGCAAGCCCTGGCGCTGTGGATGCCTTGCTTTATAGGAGTTTGACACGAACCTGTGCAGGCTGCAGCCCTGTACTGGAACCAGAACCTCTTCCTCCCAAATGTTCTAGCTGCAGTATAGAGCCAGAACGTGCCTGCAGAACGGCATATATATATATATATATATATATTACCTACTGGCGGTTGCCAGAAGGTACTTACCATAGGAAAATCGCAACATTCTATTCCCAATAACTTTGGCGCAGATTGACGAAGCTTCGAAAAATTGTCAAAACTAATTCAAAACTAGTTCTTTGTTGATATCAGCTCCTATGTTGAAAGTTTGGGGTGATTCGTCAAGGGGGGCTGAGAAAAAAGGGGGTCCCAAAACGTGTTTTCTCTATCTTATTTTCCATAGGAAACTTTAGACAAGGCTACAGGTAAAACGGGTGAACGGAATTACCCCGAATTTGGCAGGGAGATGGGTCTTGGTCTAGAAAGCACGCTTGTGTTTATTTGGTGTAAATCCGATCAGTAGTTTTTTGAGAAATATCAAATTTATAGATATCGATATTTGGGAGGTGAGGTCTTGGTAAAGTCGGGGATGAAACCGTGCGCCTAAACTGTGAACTGAGTGCTGTAAACTGATGTGCTCTGGGCGGTGTAGCATACTGGCTGTTGTAGCATATGTGTGCAGGTGGTGTTAGTATGCGTTTAGAGTATAGCGGGAGTGGGAAGCAAACTACTCACTGGTACTGGTCTGAAGACTCGGGGATGAAACTGTGAGTGTAAGTCATGAGATTATTGCTGTAAAGTGATGTACTGTGGGTGCTGTAGGATACTGGCCGCTGTAGAATACCTGTGTAAGTAGTGTTAGTGTGCGTTCATACTATACAGGGAGTGGGAACCAAACTACTCACCCCTACCAGTCTGCAGACTCAAATGAAGTGTTTTAGGAAGCAGGAATAAAGAAATAATTGTGAAGAATAGAATGCAAAATGTTGCAATGCCACAAAAGAAAAATGGTGAAATGAGGGGTGTCTAAGAAAGTGGCTGTGTGTAATAAAGGAATGGAGTTTGAAAATTATATAGAAATTGTCTTTATTTAAGTGCCATAATTGGATCCACTGGTGCAAGAGCTAGGGCATCCAGCTGATGCAAAGTTGAACCACTTCTGCTGTATTCAAACGTAAGCTCCTGCATCAGTGAATTGCATATTACATGTTACAGTTGGATGTGACATAAATAATAGCTATTACACTTGAATGACTCTACGTTCTATAAGGAAAATAAAGGTAGGATACGATTACCACATGTATCCTTTAAGAAAATAAAAAAATAAAAAAGAAATTGCAAAATGTAATACAACTTTTTAGGTACTTTTGCAGTGCTTTTTTGTAACAGAAAATTATCAACAGTAGAATACTTAGCAATCTGTTGTACAGTACATTCAATGTGGTGAGTGTCAGAATTGGTACTAGTACTACTCACATTGGAACTTTGAGGATGAATAGGGGCATGGCTAGGCATCTGGCAAGATGGCCGCACCCTAGTGTAGCTCTGCCGGCCGCGGAAATTATCCTGACATAATCCTCCTCCAACTGCGCCATCCACCGCTGCACCTTGCACAGGAGCCCTGCTGACATCGGGGGCTATCCGGCGCTGTGCCTCGTTTCACGGGGGAGTGCCTAGCTGCGCGGACGGACTGCCCGACAGAGCTGTCCACGTTGAAATGGCGGCCGCGTGAGTCACGGATCGCTGCTAGAGGCCAAGCTCGTTCACCCTGTGGGATGGTGCACTGTTGGGCGGCTCGGCAGCACTGCGGCGGCCGACCCCTGGGGCGCTGCGGTTCCTGCTGGATCCGCGGGGAGGCCTCCGCTGGACACTGCGGCTGGAACGGACTGCTTTCCCCCTCCTAGGTCCATCTGGGGGAGAGAACGGGGCGAGGCCACGGCTCCTGTGGTCGCGGTAGGCCGCGGGCCTTTTTGGCGGGTTGCGGAGCAGTGTTCGTGGGCTCCTCCTCTCCCCTCAGGCCGCATTCTCCCATCATCATGGAGCAAGATGGACACCGGGACCCCCCCTGGAGACCGCGGTAAGGCGTGCGTGCCCCGGCCTCTGCCGCTCGCATCCAGCAGCACATGTGTGGTGGAGCAGACCCTGGTAATCCTCCGCAGCGTGGACTTTAGCTCACAGTGACATGCATGGCACGCTCTGAGTCAAGCAGGCTACCCCCCCCCTTCCGGTATACAGCACCCCTGGCACTGAGTCTGTCACTCTGTGGAGCTTGTGCAACGTGTATGCTGGGTGCCTAATACACTGCTTGCGCCATACTAGTGGGGACACGTGGCGCATCAACGATAGTGTGGGGTAACAACATCCAGAGCTGCTTGTGGTTCTGTCATCGGCACTCTGCAGACTGGGCACGCAGGAGACCGTCGCTGGTGGCACCTTGTGACACGACTCGGCATCAGCCTTGGGGGCTTCTACTGCACGGCGGGTAGGGGCACTTGCGAGGGATTGATCAGCCCATTATTCTTTCTTTACTGCCACCAGCCAATATGGGGAAACCCGACAAGTCTCAACCTCTCCTGACATTCGACCAGCGCAAAGGTGCTAAATCGTCGCAGAACGCAGTGTCTGACTCTGACTTAGACGCCGCTGAGCCACCGTCCACAGCACTGGAGAAGTCTCTTGTGGCCATTCAGGCTAGCCTACAGGCCATTGACGGTGAGATAGAGGCATTGAATTGGAGGATGGACCACTTCTCTTCCAAGCTTGATAAGCAGGCCGCACTCTTGGGGGAAGCAGAACAGCGCATCTCTGACGCTGAAGATGGGCTGCAGCAAGTCACCTCTAAAACATCTGACATCTCCAAACTCCTGGCCGTAATACAGGCTAAGAATGAGGACATCGAAGCGCGCCTACCGTGCAATAATGTACGCATATTAGGCCTTCCTAAGTTCACAAATGTAGGACGGCTTGAGGACTCCGTGGAAATGCTTCTACGTGAGATCTGTGGAGCGGATAGCCTGTCTGCCATGTTCGCTGTAGAGCGGGCACACCGATCGCTCGCGGCGCGTCCCCCCCTGGCGCCCCGGCAAGACCGATCACTGCTAGACTCCTAAATTTCAGGGACCGTGATATGGTCTTACGCGTTACATGTCAAAAAGGTACCATCAGCTATCAAGGAAATGTGCTCACGTTTTTTCCAGACTTTAGAGCCACTGTTCAAGCAGCCAGGAAAGAGTTTCTTGGGGTTAAAAAGCTGCTGATGCAGGAATACATCCCATACGCCATGCTTTATCCTGCGCGACTGCGCATCGGAGAGGCAGATGCAGCGAATATATTTACAAATCCCAAGCAGGCTATATATCATGCAAAATCGCTTCATCGTCAGAAGAACTCCCCAACGCATATGTCAGATGTACACGACTGAGAGCTCCACTTATAACTTGTGACTGTGTCCTTTTTTCTCCTCTCCCTTCCCCGTTCTTGTTACACGTTGTAACACCTACAGGTGTGCTGACTGACAGACTACGCCAACAAATGTTTGATTTTCATATGTCTACTATGTACTGGGGGGGTGGTTGGGAGATCTTCTTTCCTCCTCTTAGATGTGTTCTCAGCTGGGACCTGCTCCACACACTGTACGTAATGCAGCGTTTGCTTGTTTCAATGTAAAACATACATCGCCTCCTAAATCTGTGTCTAAGTGCAGCCGATGCAGACTTTTAATGAAGTAATAGTGCACCCTGGTGTCAACATTATGCTCCAGTCCCTTACTTGCTCGATTTCTGGGATGGTTGCAGGTTGTAGATTGACGTATTGACCCTGCGGCCCCTCCCCACGAGATAGGGAGGTATACTGTGCTGCTATGCCCCCTCATGGGTGTTCCCCATTCTTTGTGTTCTCTACTTTTGCTTAGGTCAGGCACTACCCAGTGGGTTCAAAATTGGTTGCGTGTTACTGGGTGGTTGTCCTGGAGTGTTGGTGCATAAAGGGGTGGAACCTTTGGCAAATTGGGACAGCTGAAGTGAGTGGGGGGAGGGAGGGACAGTTCATATGTTCAATGCCGCAACTGTTGTGATTGGCACCTCGATGACAAGTGTGCTCCTTCTGCCTTATGCCACATACACTCTCGCTTTATTGATTGTTACCGTTTAGTGATCCATTGTCACAAATGAGAGGTAACACGATTAAATGTATGACCTGGAATGTCCGAGGTTTGAACACACCAAAAAAGACAAGGCAGGTACTTGTGTATTTAGAAATGCATGATGTGAAAATTGCTTTGTTACAGGAGACTCATCCTAATAAACACACCGAGGCTAATATAGCTGGTAGATGGGCTGCTTATAGACTGGCTGCATCATTCTCAACTTACGGAAGGGGGGTGCTCATTCTTATTAAGAAAGGGGTGCCTTTTCAGGCCCTCCGCACTAGTGTTGACGCTGAGGGCCGTTGGGCGGTTGTGCAGGGTAAGTTAGGTCTGAGAGTGGTTACCATTGTTAACATGTATGGCCCTGTAGTAGATGATGCTACGCCCTTCCTCCACATGCTGGATGTATTACGCTCCTGGCCTGAATCTGTTATATTATGGGGGGCGATCTTTACACTCATCTAGACCCATCACTCGACAAATCTGACCCGACCGGTGCCCGTATAGTTAGAGTATCCAACTGCATCAGAGGGACGATGGCGGAATTAGGTTTGGTAGACTCATGGAGGCTGCAACATGTGGATGTGCGGGCTGGTACACACATAGCGCCGGTATTTAATAGCTGGTCTCGCCTAGATTATTGGCTCCCTAGCGAAGATGCGAACGCATGGGTGACAAAGGTCAAAATTCTCCCCCGGACCCTGTCCGACCATAGTCCTGTAACACTTGAAATGACTTTTCCAGATACTCCACATCGGCCCTTCACATGGCGATTCAGAGTGTCGTCACTGCTAGATCCGGTTATTGCAGACTCCATACGGTCTAACATAGTGCAATTTTTCGATTTAAACACAGGCGCAGTAAGCAGTCAAGCTACACTGTGGGAGGCCTTCAAGGCGACGATCTGGGGGGGTATGCATCTGGACAACAGCAGGGATACTTAGAGACCTTAGGGGACAACTATTGACGCTAGAGGGTCCACTGAGAGACTTAGAGGCCCAATACGACCAGGATCCCACTATGGAAACACTAGCTCAAATCCAAGAGCTGATAGAGGAATACAACACACTGGCAGAAACCAAAATTAAATAACGGTCCAAACGCCATGTTGCCCACGCATAAGGGGAGGGCGGCAGGTCGGGTAAGAACTTGCCAGATAGACTGCAGCGTAGATCAACAAACCCCCCTGTCGACCACATCATAGATAGTACCGGTACATCCCACCACACACTCGATGCAATTGTAGAGCAGTTTAGGCAGTTTTATGCATCGCTGTACTCCGCGAGGTGAAGCATGACGGAGGAGGCCATGACAGACTACCTCGAGGACACGGCTGTTGCGTGGCTTTCCGATGGCCACAGGAAATATCTGGAAGTGCCCATAGATGACAAAGACATTAGGGAGGCCATACTATCTCTTCCTAACAATAAGGCTCCAGAGCCTTATGGCCTAACTGCGGAATTCTATAAACACTATGCGGACCTTCTCATTCACCATCTACTGGAGATGTATGCTGAAGCCCATGACACTGGCCATCTTCCCCCCACCCTCAGACAGGCCCTCATATTTACTCTGTTGAAGAAAGACAAGCCCCAGACAAGTTGCGACTCATACTGCCCTCTTTCATTGATAAATCTGGATGCAAAAATCCTTGCGAAAGTTTTATTGTTATTGTTATTGTTATTGTTACTTTAGTTTGTATAGCGCCAGCTCACCTACAGGTCTCAAGACGCTTTCGGACCAAAAAGACATAACAATTCCCAGCTAAAAAGAGGTAAAAAGGATCAGGAAGTTAGAAGGGACCTAAGGCTTCTCTAAATAGAGTTGTTTTCAATTGCTTTCTGAACTGTAGGAGATTGGTCTCTTTGCGAAGTGTATCCGGCAATTTGTTCCATAACTGTGGTATTAGTGTGGAAAAAGATCTTCCACCCTTTGTTGCCAGATTAAACCGAGGGCAAACCATCAGCTGAGCGTTCGAGGATCTAAGTGATCGTTTAGGGATATAAGGCATCAAGCGGTCTTTTATATAGACCGGTGCTTGTCCATATATTGCCTTATGTGCTACACACAGGCTCTTAAACTCCACCCTCTGTTTCACAGGAAGCCAGTGGAGCCTAAGCAATAAAGGGGATACATGAGCTCTTCTGGGGAGATTGAAAATTAACCGAGCTGCATCGTTCATGACAGCTTGCAATCTCTTGAGCAGACCATTTGGCAAGCCTAAATAAAGGGCATTACCATAGTCCAATCGTGAAATAATTGTGGCTGAGACTACCGTGCGGAGCATCGATTGGGATAGAAGAGGAACTAGTTTACGCAGTTGCCTGATTAAGCCAATGCATTTACCAACTACCATAGAAACCTGGGCAGACATAGATAGGTCACAATCAATTTTTATGCCCAAGCTTTTTACATTTGCTGCTGGTAGTGGAGTAGGACCGAGTTCTTGCGGCCAATAAAGATCACCCCAGGATGACATACCAGTGGAAACCACCAAAACTTCCGTCTTTTCAGGATTAATTTTCAATAGGTTGATGGTCATCCAACTAACTGTATATCTGAGGACTTCTAACACATGTGCATCTAACACATTTAGCCACTCGATTGCAGCCCCTCATGCCCCTCTTAGTACTCCCTGACCAGTCCGGTTTCATTCCTGAGCGCTCCACCTCCTTCAACTTACGTAATATATTTGCTATGCTTCATGTGTTAAATCCTGACTTACCTGCAGTTGCTGTGTTACTTGATGCGGTGAAAGCATTCTATTCTGTAGAATGGCGATGCCTTTTCTTCATGCTCCGCCATATGGGCTACCCCCCCGGTTTCCATCAGATGGGTGCAAGTCCTTTACACTGATATCACTGCTAGGGTGCGAGTTGGCGGGCTTACTTCAGAATCATTTCCTGTGGAGAGAGGTACTTGACAGGGCTGCCCATTGTCCCCTCTTCTTTTTACCCTTATCCTAGAACCTCTAGCATGTAGAATCAGACAGGGACATAGGGCGGCCGCACTGTCCTTTAATAATCGGCCTGTGGTGATTTCTCTCTATGCAGATGACATGGTTGTCTATGTCCACGAGCCCCACTTGTACCATTCCCCGGTGATCCGTGAATATATAAAATTCGGCCTTTTCTGTGGACTTCAAATGAATTGGGAAAAGTCCATCATTATGCCCCTGACACAAATCACCACTTCACCACAGGTAGAATATCCGCTCTTATGGTCGGCTGACCCAGTGAAATATCTTGGTGTGTGGGTCCACCGGGACCCAGATGTGTTCGTTAAAGAATACTATGGCCGGGCTTTCACCACACTCACAGAACAGATTGATAGATGGGTAGGAATGCCTTTTTCTCTATCAGATCGTATAGCTCTAATTAAGATGACCGTCCTTCCGAGGTTTTTATATTTATTCAGCAACGTTCCTGTTTGCCTAACAAAACACTTCTTCAAACAACTTTGGTCTCAGCTGTTACGACTGGTATGGGGGAACAAACAGCCCAGACTCAGTTGGCATACTCTTACACAGACATTTGACAGGGGGGGTTTCCAAGCTCTGGACTTCTACATATATTATCTATGTAGCCAGGCACAATATGCTTACTTTTGGTTCAAACCGCATGATTTTTTGCCTCATGTAGCAGCAGAAGAGGGCGACCCATACCCTGTGCCACTAAAAGGTATTCTCACTCATGTCCAACGTCATACGCGCAAGCTCGAGATCAACACTATCGACGTCACGGTGAGGGCATGGTAGGAAATCTGGTGGAAAACCAATAGACTTCCACTGTATGCACCTGCTCTGCCATTACATGGACACACCGCCATTTCGGTAGCGCAGAAACGAGGCCCAATGATGACACTGCGGGAGGTGGGCGTAACACTAGTGGGGGACCTCTACATAGACGGTAAATATGTCACTGATCACGACTTTGCTTATGTACAACATCCCACACCACTCTTTCATTTCACTTGCTTCCGTTTGCGTCATGCGATGAAGGCCCATTACACTACATTCCCCAATGAACCACAAGTGTCCCAGGCATTACAGACGGTTATAGTCGCTCCTAACCGGAAGAAGCTGGTAACAAAATTATACAAAGCTATACAGAGAGACACGGCCCTGGGACGCGATAAGAGCTTGGCCCCCTGGAATTCGATACTGTCATCTCCAATTACAGAGCCAGTATGGGAACAAGTATGCACATTGACGGGAAGAACGTCTAATAACAACCTCCGCATCATTCACGTTAAATTCATACATCAGGTCTATTACTGCCCACTAAAGATGCATAAGCTGGGACTGCGCGACTCGTCCTGCTGTAGGAGATGTGGCTGGGATGAGGCTGACTTTCTGCACTTAGCATGGCAGTGTGAGGCGGTATTCAGGTATTGGGAGCAAGTCACTGCGCTGTTACACAAGATGACGGGCCAGACACTGCCATGTACGCCCTTAGAATGCTTACTGAACTACACCCCCCAATGTAAATCGTTAGTTGGTCGTTTTGTGAGACTGGCTTTGTTATTAGCCAAAAGGCATGTATTATTCACGTGGGATAGTAAACTGAAACCAAAAGTAAATCTGTGGCTTAAGGATATGGCCTACTGCCAGGAACAATTATAATTGTATTCTAAAGAACTGCCTCCGTCATCCAGACCCAAAGACATCTGGGCCCCCTTCAGGGAATATTTATGGTCTCAAACGGAGCAAGCTTCGGAATGATTGCCTGTCGTGTCAATGATTTTGCCTTATTGTATAAACCTTGGTTGTGATTATTTTGCTAGAAGACTGGATTAATCTGTGTGGTGTTATAACCAATCACTGATATTCTGTGTCTTGTATGCGGCTAAAGTTTGTTATATTGTACAAACTAGTTACGTTATCTACTTAAAGCAATGTCATTGCTCTATACTGATGTACTGTGAACATATTATGTGCTTTTTGAGCGATGCTTCAATAAATAAATTTTAAAAAAACTTTGAGGATGAATACAAACATTGCGCTTCTGAGAAGCACATTCAGTACCTTTACAGTCAGTCAGTCAAATTACTTTATTCGATAAATGAATATCATAAAAAGACATCGGTACAATTACATAAATATTACACACAGCATAAACAAAAATATTATACAAAAATATATCCATTAAAAATTTGATAAAATCACGCTAAAAACAACAATATTCTCTTTTGACTTTCATTGCTACATCAGTGCCATAATCTGGAATAAATTCATTCTAATCAGAATCAACCAAAGTCAATGGTGCACAGCTAATCTTGTTCCTAATCCGCACAGCAGCTACTAAAAAACTAGCAACATGAAATATTATACGGTGAGTATTTAATAATTATAAATACAGGAGGGATGGCCTAACCTGTAAGAACCCTGCCTCCCTCAGAATAGGAAGCAGGAACTTCTTCCTAGTGTCAGAATAATAATCACAGAACATAAAAAAGTGTAAAGTGTCCTGTGAGGAAAAGTTATCACATTTACAGGGGCTAGCCTTTGGGAAAACAGCCTAACGTCAAATGAATCAAATTAAAACGAAATCTGGTTAAAAGTTGCCTATGATAGGGGCGGTTCACCAAGGTAAGATAGAATTCAGGTCCAGGTGAGTTACCTAAAACAAAGTTTGCTCTAACAGTTGGTTTCCTCAATTCTACTTCCTCCCTCTCAAATGACAGCAAGTGCAACATTGCATTTTCTGTCTGTAAGACATCCTTTGGTGTTATAATCTCAGGGGAAGAAAAAAGCTTGGGTCGCCCTATTTTATGGAGACTATATTTAATATATGCCAGCCAAGAGATCTTGCTGACATTTGCAGTCAAATCATACATTACAAATCATACATTATTGTCTTCAGCTGTTTCAAAAAAACATTCTTGTGTAGAGAGCTAAGGCATCGAGCTGGGACAAACTCCAACCGCTTCTGCTGTAGTCAAATTGAAGCTCCTGCATCAGTGAATTACCCATTATATGTTGCAGTTCTATGTGACCTACAGAAAAGCTATTAGACATGAATGAATACATTGTATAATGAAAATAAAGGTAGTTTACGATTACCACACTGTGACAATCAGTTCCTAAACAAAGTCCTCTTTTTTCATTTTTATTGTGAGGTTCTGAGCAGAGGTTGACTTTGAGTAAATTTGTGTGAAAGGGCATTGTGAATAACAGGCAGGCAGAGAGGCATGTGCACACAGAATAGACGTGGTTTCTAAATGGGTGTCGGGTTTAGGCTAATTTAGGAAGTAAATAGCACATTTGCATAGGCCATACATCACTGATCCCTGGTTAAAGTGGAGACGTAAGGGTCAATAATGAAGATAGAGGTCAAATGTCTGAGTATACATAGAAAGTTGTTATATGAAAGTAGCAGGATTGAAGTGTATTATAAAAAATTGAAAGGAAAAAGTAAAAAAGATGGAAAAAATCCATTCAAGAATAACATGAGTTTCTTACAAGTCTTGCAGATTCCAGTCCAGAAGTTCTTACGTGGCTTGAGATGCGTAATGTTCCAAGAGGCTATTGTTGCCATCATCTGAGAAAAGCGAAGCGGTCCAATTCATATCCTCGAAGGGACAGTAATGTTCCTCGAATGTTGGAGCGGCAATTTGAATTGGCAGGCAATCTGCGATGTTGTGAAAGGTCGCACATTGCAGGAGATATTTCGCGGCTGCACAGAAAGCCCATTCCGCTGCGATTCCTTTTTGCATTGCATTCGCCATTGCTTCACTGCCAGAACAATCACGTTCACAGTTTTCAAGATAATGCTTTACCTGCTGGATATCGGGAACGATTGTTGGGATGTTGGCAAGGCATACATCCATTCGCCAGTCAAATGGGCAAGTTTTGCAATGAAACGATGGTTGTATGCATATTGCATATGTGTAGATAAATGTTATGTTGTAGCTAGCTCCGATAATAGATAGAGGCAGGTAGCAAAAAAATGTATCTGTTTTTTACAGTATTGATGTAGCTTGGCGTAGAGGCGTATTCTGTCGGGCATAGTTGTTCAATAGAGAGCGTAGCCATTTCTAGAAGTAGAATTAGTAGTAGGATGGCCCCAAAGAGAGCAAGAATTATGGGCACCGTTCCTGTTATTCCAGAGATGATCGAATGAATGTAGTCTGGTATTAAAAGAGGAACAGTTTGAAAGCGTGTTAGAAGGTTGTAGGAGACTGTGTTAAAAAAGTGTGCCAGACCTTGAGTGTGACATGTGTTAAAAATTGTGTAACAATTCACAAAGTGTAATTGGCGGTTCATATTTAAAAGGGAGTGTATTTTACTTGAAGTTTGTGGTATTTGCAGTCAATAAATTTCTTTTTCAGTAGTGAGGGAGACTTCTGTTTTGAACAAAAGAGCTTTTAGATTGGTAAGTTTCTTGAAATCTGTTTTCAAACTGGGAATTGAAGGCCAACTTGAAGTTTGGGAGTTAGTTTGTGTGGGTAGTAATAGACATTGCCTCAGCAAGTTACTGTGTTTGAAATAGTAAGGACATGCGGTGTGCGAGCTCACATTCCGTAGGAGCGCATGTTATTGAGAAGCATATAACTGCCTTTAGAAAGCTGTGTGAATGTTGGTCTGATTGTGGGAGTTGGCGTTCTTTTAGGAAAGGACGCAAGTTTGGGGGCTGTAAGCTTAGAAGCGCCGTGTAGTTGGACATTCTTGGATAGTAATGAATGACTGCCATTGTGGTCGCACTTTTCACCTGTGAGACAAACTTCTGTATGCTCTTTAAGACAGCGATATATAAATGGTAGAAACCACTGCTCGTGAATAAATGCGCTACCTTATATAATCACATACAACATGACAAACAACATGTGAACTTAGCAGACACAACAACACTACATACTGTGGGAAACCTGGCTAGCATGTACACAAACTAAACATGGCATGGCACCTCTGCCTCACAATGCAGAATGCGGGGAGAGATGGGAGCAAAGTATGTGCGAAGGTGGTAAGTCATTATCGATTTTAAAAGGATATAATGCAAAGTCTTGAGGTGATGTGCCGGACAGAGTTGAGTATGCAGAGCACAGACATGTACATGTCAACATACAATGATAGTCTATTGAGTGAAGTGGACAGTGGACGCAACCATGATAGTACAGTCAGTAGGGAAGATTGCGCGTCTCCCCCCATCTAACTTTTAAGGGTAGTGGGCTGGCTCGGCGTACGCAAGGCTAGCGTAGGGGTTTGAAAAAGAGGCACATTTCTCTTGATGTGGTACTCTTCCGGATTGGCGAACGTGTCTGCCAGGTCTGCGCAGCTTACACCACCACGAGGCTGACGCCATGAGCGAAGGTGGCTGCGTGAATGATGCTTTCAGTGGGATTGTATATAGAAAGCGTAATGGCTGCTGCAACACATATGTGCTCCACAGTTCACCTTTCGACACCGCTGTATGTGAAAGAAGCCCCACCATGTGCCGGCGGAAGCTCCTAGGCCGAGGTCTGCGAGCTCAGAAGGCTCCTGAGATTAACGCTGGGTACTGCGACACAGGCACACAGCGCCCAGCCCGAGGCCCAGCACCTTGGAGTGCTCTGTATACTACTAACACAGTAGTCCGACAGGTACCAACAGTGGAACGGTGTTTTTGATACCATAGCAGGCGATGCTAGAACTGTATCTGAGAGTGGAGATGAAGGTACTCCTTTCGACCAGGGGCAACCAATTCTAGGTCCCAACAATGGAACGGTGTCTTGATCCCACAATGGACGATGTCCGATATTATCTGTTGCTTTGTTTTCACCGAACTCCCTCCGTTGAGGTGTATCAGACTCTGTGATTCCGTAGTTCACTGTTGCATATGAATATTGGGCTTGGTTGACTGCAGTCGCTGGACTACACCACGGTACAGAAGGTCCAAACAGTAAAATAGGGTCTTAATTATATGAATGAGGATATCAGAAGTTAAAATCTGTGATGATTTGTGTGTACCCCCTCTGATCAGGTACAACCAGCTGTAGGTCCCAATAGTGGAACGTTGTCTTGATCCCACAATGAACGATGTTAGAACTGCATCTGAGAGGGAAGATGAAGGTACTCCCTTCATCCAGCGGCAACCAACTCTGGGTCCCAACAGTGGAACATTGTCTAGATCCCACAATGGACAATGTCCGATCTTATCTGCAGCTTGGTTTTGATAGGACTCCCTCCGTTAAGATGCATCACAGTCTGTGCTTCCGTAGCTGACTGCTGTACATGATTATTGGGCTTTGTTGACTGTAGTCGCTGGACTACAGCACGGTACAGCAGGTCTAAACAATGAAACAGGGTCTTGATTCTATGATTGAGGATGTCAGAAGCTAAAGTCTGTGATGAATTCGGTGTACCCCCTCAAATCAGGTGCAACCAACTCTAGGTCCCAACAGTGGAACGGTGTCTTGATCCCACAATGGATGATGTTAAAACTGCATCTGAGAGTGGAGATGAAGGTACTCCCTTCGACCAGCTGCAACCAACTCTGCGTCACAACAGTGGAAAGGTGTCTTGGTTCCACAATGGTTGATGTTAGAAGTGCATCTGAGAGTGGAGATGAAGGTACTCCCTTTGACCAGGTGGAAGCAACTCTAGGTTCCAACAGTGGAACGGTGTCTTGATTGCACAATGGAAGATGTCCGATATTACATGATGCTTGGTTTTTACAGAACTCCTTCCGTTGAGGTGCATTACACTCTGTGCTTCTGTAGTTAACTGCTGCACATGATTATTAGGCATGGTTTACTGCAGTTGCTGGAGTACACAGAGGTACAGCAAGTCCGAACAGTGAAACAAGGTCTCAATTCTATGACTGAGGATGTAAGAAGTTAAAGTGTGTGATGATTTTTGTGTACAACCTCTGATAAGGTGCAACCAACTCCAGGTACCAACAGTGGAATGGTGTTTTGATCCCTTAATGGACGATGTTAGAACTGGATCTGAGAGTGGAGATGAAGGTACTCCTTTCGACTAGGTGTAAGAAAATCTAGGTCCCAACAGTGGAACGGTGTGTTGATCACACAATGAATGATGTCTGATATTACCTGTTGCTGGTTTTTCACAGAACTCCCTCTGTTGAGGTGCATCAGACTCTGTGCTTCTGTAGTTAACTGCTGCACATGGTTATTGTGCTTAGTTGACTGCTATCGCTGGAATACACCACAGTACAGCAGGTCCAAACAGTAAAACGGGGTCTTAATTCTATGATTGAGGATGTCAGAAGTTAAAGTTTGTCATGATTTCTGTGTACCCCCTCCGATGAGGTGCAAGCAACTCTAGGTCCCAACAGTGGAACGGTGTCTTGATCCCACAATGGATGATGTTAGAACTGTATCTGAGAGTGGAGATGGAGGTACTCCTTTTGACCAGCTGCAACCAACTCCAGTTCCCAACAGTGGAACGGTGTGTTGATTCCACAATGAACGATGTTAGAACTACATTTGAGAGTGGAGATGAAGGTACTCTCTTCGATCAGTTGCAACCAACTCTAGGTCCCAACAGTGGAACGGTGTCTTGATCCCACAATGGACGATGTCCGATATTACCTCCTGCTTGCTTTTCTCAGAAGGTCATCTGTTGAGGTGCATCACACTCTGTGCTTCCATAGCTAACTGCTGCACATGATTATTGGGCTTGGTTGACACTAGTTGGTGGAGTATACTGTGGTACAGCAGGTACGAACAGTGAAATGGGGTCTTGATTGTATGATTGAAGATGTCATAAGTTAAAGTCTATGATGATTTCTGTGTACCCCTCTGATCAGGTGCAACCAACTCCGTGCTTTTGAATCAAACGGTATGTGGCTGTGAGGTGTTAATGACCACTGCATCTGATCTAGACTGCGGTTCGCAGCGTTCACAATTTAGATTGAGTGGTGGTTGTTTAATTACAGAATCCAGTACTTAAGTAATTATAATGTCTATTGAAACATACACAATATTGTTTTATTAGAATATTGGAATATTGGGAACTCCATTGAAAACAATGGAGCAGCTCCGTTCTTATAATGGCTTCTATAAGCCTGGAGCACCAACATTGCAAAGTTTTTTGTTCACAGCTCTGGCTGTGAACAAATGCTTCAGGGAGCCTGAAGGGATTCCAATCCCCTTGCGCTCTCTTAAGGCTTTGCTTTATTTGTTATAACATTCTACCCTATAGTAGCAGAATGTAGATGGGCTATAGTGGCTTTTAAAGTCCCTCGCCTTTGGGCTTTAATGCTAGAGAGGTCCTTTAATAGCTGGTATAGCCTGCTACGGTGGGCTCTAAGGCTATAGTATACTTGCTTGAAGAAGTTTTGTTAAATGAGTTATAGGTTTAGTAAAATGACCAAATTCATCTTGCAAGTGCAAAGGAACAGCAAATAGTGTTGACTGTGGACAGATGAAATCCCAATTTCAATTGTTTTGATTTATTTATTGTAGAGCTTTATGTAATTTATGTTGTTGTATTTTGTGAAGATGGAGTGAGAAAAAGTATTAATGGTTGTGTGTGAGAGTACTGCCTTCAATTAACAATGCAGTCATGTTCACAATTCAGATTGAGTCGCTATTGTAGATGATGCAGTCCTGTAAGAGAAGAGATTGGTGTAGTGTGCTCTATCTGCACCACTTATACGCATCATTGCAGGCTCCGCACACGTTTTCTTTGCTTTGCGTATTGCAAACTGTAGAGCTCAAGTCAATGCCACGTGGCTGTGGGCCCTTCCTGGACGCTCTCTCTGGCCTGTACTGCAGACTTCAGTTTTCACATTTGACATTGAGTCGGTATTGTAGATGATGCAGTCCTGTAGGAAAAAACATTGCTCCAGAGCGCTCTCTCTGCACCATTCATACGCATCATTGCAGGCTTTGCACACTTTTTTTGCTTTGGGTTTTGCAAACAGTAGAGCTCAAGTCAATGCCATGTGGCTGTGGGTCCTTGCTGACTGCTCTCTCTGGCCTACACTGTAGACAGCAGTGTTCACAATTGAGATCGAGTCGTTATTGTAGATGAGGTAGTCCTGTAGGAAAAGACATTGCTCCAGTGTGTACTGTCTGCACCACTCATATGCATCATTGCAGGCTCTGCACATGTTTTTTTTGCTTGGTGTACTGCAAACTGTAGAGCTTAAGTCAATGCCATGTGGCTGTGGACCCTTGCTGACTGCTCTCTCTGGCCTACACTGCAGATAGCAGTGTTCACAATTGAGATCGAATTGCTATTGTAGATGACGTGATCCTGTAGGAAAAGACATTGCTCCGGTGCGTACTGTCTGCACTACTCATATGCATCATTACAGGCTCTGCACACTTTTTTTTGCTTTGCGTATTGCAAACTGTAGAGCTCAAGTCAATGCCACATGGCTGAGGCCCCTTGCTGAACGCTCTCTCTGGCCTACACTGCAGACAGCAGTGTTCACAATTGAGATCGAGTCGTTATTCTAGATGAGGTAGTCCTGTAGGAAAAGACATTGCTCCAGTGTGTACTGTCTGCACCACTCATATGCATCATTGCAGGCTCTGCACATGTTTTTTTTGCTTCGCGTATTGCAAACTCTAGAGCTCAAGTCAATGCCACGTGGCTGTGGGCCCTTGCTGACTGCTCTCTCTGGCCTACACTGCAGATAGCAGTGTTCACAATTGAGATCGATCGAGTTGCTATTGTAGTTGAGGTAGTCCTGTAGGAAAAGACATTGCTCCAGTGTGAACTGTCTGCATCACTCATATGCATCCTTGAAGGCTCTGCACATGCTTTTTTTGCTTCGCGGATTACAAACTGTAGAGCTCAAGTCAATGCCACGAGACTGTGGGCCCTCACTGAACGCTCTCTCTGGCCTTTCCTGCAAACTTCAGTGTTCACATTTGACATTGCGTCAGTATTGTAGATGATGCAGTCCTGTAGGAAAAGACATTGCTTCAGTGCGCTCTGTCTGCACCACTCATATGCATCATTGCAGGCTCTTCAGACGTTTTTTTTGCATTGTGTATTGCAAACTGTAGAGCTCAAGTCAATGCCACGTGGCTGTGGGCTCTTGCTGACCGCTCTCTCTGGCCTACACTGCAAATAGCAGTGTTCACAATTGAGATCGAGTCGCTATGGTAGATGAGGTAGTCCTGTAGGAAAAGACATTGCTCCAGTGGGTGCCGTCTGTACCACTCATATGCATCATTGTAGGCTCTGCACACGTTTTTTTGTTGCTTCGCTTACGACAAACTGGGCAGCTCAAGTCACCTTATGTAGCTGTGGATCGTTGTTGATCGCTCTCTGTGGCCAACACTGCAGATAGCAGTGTTTACAATTCAGATTGAGTCGCTATTGCAGATGATGCAGTGCTGTTGGCAACAGATATTGCTCCTAGTAAGGCCTGTTTACAGCACGCATTATCGCTGGCTGTGCACATGCTGAATGCTTTTGATGTGGCTATGTGAGTGCACTAGAACTGATGGAGCATTTATGATATAATCTTTTAGTGTATTATTTCAGATCTATTGATTGTGTGTCAATATACCACAAGTTGTGGTTCTTTTACCATAGAATTATTTCTGTAATATTTCACATCTACTGCCCCTACCTTACTGTAGCATAAATGATTGATTCTTTTAATATTGAATCTGTGTGTGTGATCCTATGATTACTGTTGTAGTTAATGCTAGCAGCAACCATTCCCTGAAAGGCTGGTTTACACTCAGCCGACACGCATCCAGCACGGACGTCACTGGATATGTCACCCTGGTAATAAAAAGGAGTCGAGCGCACGTGCCCGTACCCACTTCCACTATCTATCTGTGTCCGTGTGTTCATTATCTATGCATGATACTGTCTCTGGGCCGTACTATATTACGTTGTGCTGTGGACAGCATATGCAACCATGTTACCTCTGGTATTGGAGAAAATTTTGGTACTGTAACTTTTAGGTGTATGGCTATCACAGGTGGAAGGCTACTTTACAGAGCATGAATATTGATGAAAATGATGGTTGCATGTTGTGTGTAGTGTAAGATATGTGTATATTGCAAAAAGTTTAGAACAAAGCTCTCTAAGCAGAAGAGGTGTGTCTCATGAAATGCGGTACAGATATTGACTAAAATGTCTGGCGTTTTCGAACTGTTACAATGGGAAATGTTATGAACTAATGAAATGTTTTTTTTATGGTCACATGGCAATCGTGCAGCCAGTGCGCAATGAGATCACACCCGAGGTGATTTTGAAAAAATATATTTACTATAACATAACTTTATTACAGTTAGAAATATGTAACTGTTTAAAATATTTTAAATTATCACTTGCTCTCATATACACTTTGAAGTTATTTAGATATAGTTTTGAGACAAAAAAATGAGGGAATGGCATATGCGGTGTGATATCGTATGTCTATGATGTAGCACTGGGAGTGGCAGCTTGCATTCATCGCATTGGGAACGCGCAGCGGGTGCCACTCCATATGTACATGATGTAACAGGCCACTTGGCAGTGCGTACCGGTCACATACCACAGTAGCAGCTGGCGCGACCTCATACGTACATGTTGTTACGCGGGACGCGGTGTCACAAACCCGTTGGATACGAAATGCGCATCATTTAAATGTGGTGAATAGGATTCGCGTGCTGATCAAGGTTGGTAGACTACCGGGACGGGACTGTAGTTTTCTCCCCCCCAAAAAGTTTGACATGCATCTTTTTTGGGGAAGATATAAAACGCTAGATTATTTTTAAAGTTGAAAAAAGGATAATAGAATTGCAAAATATTAAAAAACAAATAGAAAAAATATAGGTTTTATAAATATTAAAATGTGAAATTCACATTTAAAAAACCTTTGAAACTCACTGAAAAAAACATAGGTTTTACAGACATTATAGTTAGGAATTAACATTTAAAAAACCTTAGAAATTCACTGAAAAAACGATAGGTTACAGGGACGTTATAGTTAGTTGGACATTTGACTCATATAAAACCTGAGAAATTTTCCAGTTATAGTTAGTTGAGCTAACTATAACTCTCGCGCCCGCAATGCACTGCTGATGACGTCACATATTACATCACTCATGACATGGTCAGTGACATCACTGATGACATCACTGATGACATCTCAAGTGACATCACTGATGACATCATCCACATGATAATCTGATGCATATACGGATGCTCTAATATAAACTATGATAGACCTACTCTAAAATACAGACTACTATTTTTGAAACCATACACAAGAATACCAGATACTACATATCACTGACTATTTCCTAGGTCTATACACACATCCAATGTCTTATACATACAGTTACTCATCAATACAATACTATAATATGCACTGATACACCTATACATACAGTCAGACTCTACCACTCATCCATAGAGTTAGTCTCACACCTAGTAAGTCATGCAAAGAATGAATTACATACTAATTTACTCATGTATACAGTTATATGCACCAACTGAGTTTTTTATACACACACCTCATCACTTATTTATGCAGATACTATCTCATACAATCACTGATACAAGCAGACAGTGATTTATACACCCACTCTTCAAATAGCTTACTCTCATGTATACTCATTTATATACTCCAACACTGACATATACTGCCTTAAAACATTTGTAGTTACTTACACATATTCCACTGAGACATTCATTAATTCACCAACGCACCCATACACACACTAACTCACCCATACAGCCCTTTACGGATGCACTTTTGAATCCATACAACTAGTGAATCACCCACTCAGACATCTATGCACAGAGCCACACACACCCCCACCCACCCACACAGTCACTCAGGGACCCATACAAATACTCAGACAACAAATCAATAACCTATATAGACACACATGTAGCTACTCACCAACCCATGCAGCCACTTACACACCAACTGAGAGACTAATACAGACTTTCACACAGTTTAGTCACTAACCCATGCATTAAGTAAGACACGTTCAATCACTCACTTATACAGTCAGTCACACACTTACTAAATAATTCATTCAGGCACTTGTAAATCCACTCATTCTTCAATTCACCTTGGCATAGATACATATTAAAAATATTTAAACTTTGCAGAAACACACATTCACTGGATGATGTCATCAGTGATGTCATGAGTGATGTCATTTGAGATGTCATCAGTGATGTCATCAGTGATGTCACTGACCATGTCATGAATGATGTAATATGTGATGTCATCAGCAGTGCATTGCGGGCGCGCGAGTTATAGTTAGCTCAACTAAATATAAATGGCGAATTTCTCTGGTTTTATATGAGTCAAATGTCCAACTAACTATAACGTCCCTGAAACTTATGTTTTTTCAGTGAATATAGAGATATATATCAATCAATCAATCAATCAGTACATTTATAGAGCGCGCTACTCACCCGCGAGGGTCTCAAGGCGTTGGAGGGAGAGTTGGGGGGGGGCGCTACTGCTCAAATAGCAAGGTCTTGAGGTGTGTCCTGAAGGTGAGATGGTCCTGGATCAGTTGTAGGTGTGCGGGGAGGGAGTTCCATGTCTGGAGGCCAGGTAGGAGAATGATCTTCCTCCGGTGGTGGCTCTGTGGATCCGTGGGACTGTTGCGAGGGCAAGGCTGGCGGAGCGGAGCTGGCGGGTAGGTGTGTAGAACGAGAGGCGGTTGTTGAGGTATTCGAGGCCCATGTCATGGAGTGCTTTGTGTGCGTGGGTGAGGAGCCTGAACGTGATCCTCTTGCTGACCGGGAGCCAGTGCAGGTTTCTCAGGTGGGCAGATATGTGCCTGTGGCGAGGGATGTCAAGGACGAGTCGTGCGGAGGCGTTCTGTATGCGCTGAAGTCGTTTCTGAAGTTTGGCTGTGGTTCCTGCCTAAAGGGCGTTCCCGTAGTCCAGTCGGCTGGTGACGAGGGCCTGGGTGACCGCTTTTCTAGTTTGTGTGGGGATCCACCAGAAGATCTTTCGAAGCATGCGCAGGGTGTTGAAGCATGAGGATGAGATGGCGTTGACTTGTTTGGTCATCGTGAGGGAGGAGTCCAGGATGAATCCCATGTTGCGTGCGTGGGCGGTGGGTGACGGTGCGGTGCCCAGCGCTGTGGGCCACCAGGAGTCGTCCCAGGTGGATGGAGATTGTCCGAGGATGAGGACCTCCGTTTTGTCTGAGTTCAGTTTAATTCCTTCCTGGAGGTTGGTTTTGGCGGTGGTTGGGTCTTTGGTAAGGGAGAGAATCCAATCCAATCCAAAATTCTTTATTTCGGCCATATAAGACCATAAAAGATACAATAAAAACATTTAAAAGACATAAAAAACGTACAATGTAAATAAACAGTACATGGAAGCAAAGAACTAATTATATCATATCGTATGAGACTCAGAAGTTAGTAGAAACCCAACTAGCTACGGTTCATTAAAATTCATTGTACATAGGAGATTAGGATGTTAGCCTTTCAATATTTTTCCCCTTATCTGCCACATGGCCATTAGATACTTGGAAACAGCAAAGTCGATAAAGTGCAAGGTGCTTGTCTTCAGAACTCTGTAAGATTGTAAATAGTTTCTGAAGCCCAAATTCCTACATAATGGCACTAGCCAGTACTTTCTTGGTCTACTGTAGGCTGGGCAAAAAAACAGCACGTGTAAATCGTCCTCAACGTTCGTGCTGCACCCAGGGTAAGTTTTGTCGTCTAGCGTAGTCCATTTGCTAGTGAAGGATTTAAGGGGTAATGTTCCAAACCTCCACTGAATAAAAAGTTTCCTTGTGGCGACAGAGAATATGATGTCCATATATCCTTCAAAGCAAAAAACGTCTTTGATGTCCAGGAATTGTTCGGTAAGGGAGCCAATTTTCCGAGCACGCACGAGCATAGTTAGGCTCTTGTCTTTAAAAGTCTTAGAGAGCCTTTTGCGGGACACCCCTAGACAGCCTCTTTCAGGGTTATCCCACATATCAGCCAGTCCCAATCGATAGAATTCCCGTTTCACGTGTGCCATCCAAGGAATTCTATCGCAGGTGTTAAGGCTCAGGGCGTGCTGCAGATCTTGCCTGTAGTGGGAAAGTTTGCTGGTGGACCACAGCCTGTGCCAAAACCTCAACGGCTTTAAAGCCAGTTCATCTCCTATTGAAGAGAGCCCCAGATCTAGTCTCAGTGGTAGCAGGGGTGTGCCTTGTGGTAGCGCCATCAAACGTCTAAGGAAATTGTTTTCTACCCTGACAAGTTCTGACCCAGCATTGTGACCCCACAACTCACCACCATAGGTTGAGGCTGCTCTAGCTTGGGTTTTGTACATCTCCAGGGCTGGACTTACTGGTTTGAAGGTTGATGAGTTCGAGACCTTCAAAATTGCCCCACCATTTGGGATAACTTAAGACGGGATCTTGCAATCTGTGGACCCCAAGATAGATTTTCGTGTAAAGTTACACCCAAGTACTGAAAAGTTCTAACCCTTTCCAGGCTATCGGCTCCCAAAGTTGGATTAGGCCTGGTGGTACCCGAGGGATTGAATACCATGAATTTGGTTTTTTCTGCGTTGATTTCGAGCCCATGCGCAGAAATCCCCAAACCCATCTAGTATCCGTTGGATTCCCAGCGGGGATTTGGAGAGGAGGAGAGTATCATCGGCAAACATGATTGCCGGAACCCTCCTGCCTGCCAACTTGGGGGCATCATTATTCCTGACATTGTCAAGATAGGATATTACCCCGTTCACAAAGAGGCAAAACAGGGTCGGTGCGAGGACACAGCCCTGTCGTACCCCCCTGTGGACGGGAAATTTAGATGATAGCTCCCCCTCCCTCCCACACCTAACCTGGGCAAAATTTCCACCATGGAGCCTAATTATTGCCTGAAGAAGCAGTGGTGGAACACCCATCCCCCTAAGCACCGCCCAAAGTTTCGTGCGGGGGACCAGGTCAAATGCGGACCTCAGATCCACGGACACCATGTACAGACTCCCCCCCTCGATCCCCACCGTTTTCCAGTATAGGAGAACGAGGCGAAAAATCTGGTCCATGGTGGACGTGTTTTTCCTGAAGCCCGCCTGGAGCGGACTAAGGATCGCATTGTCCTCCATCCAGTCCAGAAGGTGATCTAACAGGAGACGGGCAAAGAGTTTCTGAGGTACATCTATGAGACTAATCGGCCTGTAGTTGGCTGGAAGCAGAGGACAGCCCTTTTTGAAAATCGGTACTATCTGTGCCCCCAGCCAAGTACAGGGGATTTCCATCCCACTTAGAATGGAATTAAAAATAATATGAAGGTAAGGACCCCAGATCTCTGGTTGATGTTTAAACACATCTCCAGGAAGTTTGTCAAGGCCAGGAGCCTTACCCGACGCTAGTCTCCCTATAGCATTTAGTACCTCACCCAATGTCAGCTCTAAATTCTCGTTGGGTTCTAAAAAACTGTCCAGAGCTGGCTCTATGGTAATTACGGAAGTGTCTTGATACAATTTGCTAAAATGGGATTCCCACATTGAAGTGGCAATGTTTGGCTCTACAGCCGATTTGGGTTCCCCCGCACATGTGTGTACAATTGACCAGAATTTTCTGAAATCCTTGGTTTCTAGATCCTGTGTTAGGTCATGCCACCTGTCCCAATCCCATTCGAACTTTGCTTGGGAAATGGCTTTCCTGTATTTCCGTCTTATCTCTGTTACTTTCTTTTTATTGGTACCAGACTTAACCATAAGGATCAACTCAGTTTTTAACTGTTTACACGTTGAGTTGTACCAGGCGGAAGTAGGTGTCCTCTTCTTCCTGCTCGCGGTCTGCGGATAAAAGACCTCTCCTAGACTTCCCACTAGGTCTGCATGGATTTGACCCAATTTATCGTTAAAATCAGTAGCTTTGGGTTTATTAATCAATTCTTCCATATCTATTAATTTAGGAAGCGCCAAATCGTAGATTTTTGAAGTATACTCTGCCGAGCTAACTATTTTTCCCCATCTTACCCTACGTCTGTTATTTGATAGAGTTAGGGACCCTGTGTCCTGTCTTAGTTCATTTACTAGTCCACCTTCTTGTGGGCCAGGATGAACCATGTCCAAGCAGAGAGCATTATGATCGCTGTCTGCTCTTTCAATCACCCTAAAATCCAAGACCTTAGGCCACATACTTGTGGCAACAAAAATGTAATCCAAACGAGATTCCTGGTCCTTCCTATTAAATGTGCACACTGAAGGGGCGTCAGATAGTGTGCGCCCATTGCAAGCCCTCATAGAGTGGTTCAGGGTAAGGGACATGATCTGCAACACCAGGGGGGACCATGATTTTGGGTTAGGGGATTGACAGGGGGGAATCCCCCAATATTCATCCTCCGCTGTCAGAGCCCCCTCCTTTAAACCTGTTAATGGTTCAAAGTGACAATTGAAATCCCCACCCATCAGTATCTTACAGTCAGCGGGTAGTTGTCCCAGGAATGAAGATAGATCGTCAAGGGTGAGAATCAGCTGGGTGTCGTCGGTGTAGGAGATGATGTTGAGGTTGTGTTTGCTTGCGATGGCGGCGAGGGGGCTCATGTAGATATTGAAGAGGGTCGGCTGAGCGAGGAGCCTTCGGGTATGCCGCAGATGATCTTGGTGGCCGTGGAGCGGAATGGCGGGAGGCGGACTCTCTGGGTTCTGTTGGAGAGGAACGAGGTGATCCAGTCCAGTGCTTTTCCTTGGATCCCAGTGTTGTAGCAGCAGGTTATTAGGGTGCGGTGGCAGACGGTGTCAAAGGCGGCTGAGAGGTCTAGGAGTATCAGGGCGGTTGTCTCCCCGTTGTCCATCAGGGTTCGGATGTCGTCGGTGGCTGCGATGAGGGCTGTCTCGGTGCTGTGGTTGGCTCGAAATCCGGATTGGGATGGGTCGAGCGAGTTGTTTGCCTCGAGGAATGCAGTCAGCTGTTTATGATGGTCTTCTCGATGACTTTAGCCGGGAAGGGGAGAAGAGAGATTGGGCGGAAGTTCTTGAGGTCTTTAGGGTCAGCTGTGGGTTTTTTCAGAAGGGCGTTGATCTCTGCGTGCTTCCAGCTCTCTGGGAAGGTGGCTGAGGTGAATGAGTTGTTTATGACATCCCAGAGGTGGGGTGCGATGATGGCGTCTGCTTTGTTGCAGATGTGATGGGGGCATGGGTCAGAGGGAGAGCCAGAGTGGATGGTGTTCATGACGTGGGTGGTGTCTTCTGTGCTGATGGGGGTCCAGTCGCTTAGGGTGGTGGTGGGGGTCGTTGGTTTGGTGACTGGAGGCGGCGTCTGGGCGTCAAAGCTGTTGTGTATAACGTGGCAAGGGAGTTGCAGAGGTCTTGTGATGGTGTGATGTCATTGTTGCTGGCGTTGGGGTTGGAGAGCTCTTTTATGATGCTGAAGAGTTCCTTGCTGTTGTGGGTGTTGTTGTCCAGCCGTTCTATGAACGATGTCCTTTTGGTGGTGTGGATCAGCTGGTGGTGTTCGCGAGTGGCGTTCTTGAGGGCTGTCATGTTTTCTGTCGTCCGTTCATGGCGCCAGGTTTTTTTGAGCGTGCGGCATGATTTCTTTGAGTCTTTGAGGGCATCAGTGGACCATGTAGTTTTTCTGTTGCTGTTCTGGCTTGGGGGGTTCTTCAGCGGAGCGAGGTTGTCGTCGCAGTAGGTGATCCACTGTGCGACATTGAGAGCTGCGTCGTTGGTGTCGGAGGTGTCGGCTGGTGGGTTCTGGCTCAGTGATGTGGTAAGCTGGTCTGTGGTGACTTTGCTCCAGCATCGGTGGGGGATCTGTAGCGAGCGGTGGTGTGTTGTCGTCTTCTTGTAGGTGAAATGGATGCAGCTGTGGTCGGTCCAGTGTAGTCCGGTGGAGTGGCTGAAGGAGGCGTGGTTGTTGGCGGAGAAGATGGGGTCCAGCGTGTGGCCGGCATAGTGGGTGGGGGTGTTCACCAATTGCTTGAGTCCGAGGTTGGCGAGGTTGTCTAGCAGGTTGGTAGTGTTGCTGTCATTGTTGTTCTCTAGGTGGAAGTTCAGGTCCCCTAGGAAGATGTATTCTGGTGATGTTAGTGCGTGGGGGCTGACGAAGTCGGCGATGGTTTCGCTGAATTGTGTGCGCGGGCCTGGGGGTCTGTAGACGAGGGTTCCTCTAAGTGTGGTTTTGGGGTCGGTGCGGATCTGGAAGTGTAGGTGTTCAGCGGTGGAGAGTGTGTCTTCGGCAGTGGTCGTGACGCTGATGGTGTTCCTGTAGACGATGGCGATTCCTCCTCCGGTTTGGTTGATGCGGTCCTTCTGGGTGATCTTGTAGCCGTCCGGGATGGCTATGGCGATTTCAGGGTCCGAGGAGGCGTTCATCCAGGTTTCCGTTAGGAAGGCGACGTCCGGTGCTGTTGTTTCGAGGAGGTCCCAGAGTTCGTTGGCGTGTTTGTGGACAGAGCGGGTGTTAAGGAGGATGTACTTGTGGTGGTTGTTGTTGTTGTTGCTGGGTTCGACGGGCAGGGTGTAGGTTGGGAGGCAGGTGAACTTGCAGGCTTGGCAGGTGAAGGGTCCGTGGGTTCGCTTTGGGGTGGCTCGGTAGCAGGCGGGTGGTCGTCCGGTGTTGAGTGCGTTGAGGGTGGTGGTGTTGTATCTCAGTCGGGTGACCTGGCTCCGGCGAGGGCCAGGGGCTCTGGCGCTGGACGCGGTCCAGGCGCAGGCGGGCTTGCCTTTGGCGCGCCAGCGGCGCGGCCGCTGCGTGGCCTCCATATCAAGGGCTGTGGGAGGGAGGAGCAGCTGAGAGGCGGGAGCGGGGTGACAAATGGGAACAGCGGGGGGCAGGGACGCAGCGGCGGGAGAGGAGGGGCAGAGGGACACGGGGGAAGGACACGGAGGCAAACGGGGAAGGGGCACAGAAGGCAAAAGGGAATACAAAGTACAATAACAGAATGCAACAGGGCAGCAAGGGGGCACAGAAGGCAAAGGGGGGTACAAATCAATAAAAACAGAGCAAAAAGCAGAGAGGCAGCGAGTGAACGAGGGACAAGACCAGGGGCAGGGGACTCACGTAGCAACAATCAGCGGCAGGAGTAGGGCGACCGCACAGGCGGGGGCGGCGACACTGGAGGACCGTGTGGCGGCTGGGGAGGGCGACCTGCCTGAAGACAGGGTCAAAGGTCAAATATATATCTACGCGCACAGTTAAGTGCAAAATACTTACATTTTCTTTGTAACGCATGCGGTAAAAATGTGTGTTGTAAAGGGATATGAATGGTATTGGATAGAATATGTGGTAAAGGTATTGTGTGATAACGACCGCATTGTAAGGTTTTTTTTCCCTCAGAAGAACACACATAACATGCGTCAGACGTGATATTCTTATGAGCAATTTATTTTTTACCTTCTTCCCAGTGACCCACTTAGTCTCTGAAGACCATTCATTTGTGTTTTCGTTTGTCACATCATATTCTCTAATTGGCATCTGGTTGAAATCTGATCACGATTAAGTATCAAAGCCCCACGGTCCGGGGACGAGATGCGGCCTAGCTGCCAGCTGTTAAGTCTGGAAATGGCGAATAACTTTCGAGTCCTGATCTCGACCTAACTTCCTGTGATCCTGGTCAAATCACTCAATCTACATATGTTGAAAGTTTGTTACATTATCAGTCCTTCGTGTAAATTGCTCTGACGCTCTCGAGCCACGTTCGTACTTTGCAACCAAACAAATTCCAATTTACAGTGGAACCACAAAACACTACTTCACCATGGCTTCCTGCTCATTAATGTTTTCATCTGAATAAACCTGCAGCTGCTCTGTATGTTAACTCCGCAGGACGATATTTAATTGTAAAATGTAAGGATGGCATCTGCAAACATATTCTACTGCACCAGAAGGCGAGTCAGACAAGGTGAAAGCTTTTGGCTTTCCGGGTCAGCTTCAGTTAAGAATATTTTCAGAGATGTCCTAGTTCATCATATTGTAAATTAAAATTAAATGGACAGCTGTTCTACAATGGTACTCAAGCGAAAAGAGCCAACCTTGATGGTATTAGATAAAGCAATTATTTTTCACTCTTTTCTTTCCTCACTGCATCGCTGAATCATGGCAACCAAGTACTAAGGGGCTTATTTACAAGACCCTTGCGCCACTTTTGCGTCATTTTTAACATGGGGCGCAAGGGGCTGGTAAATATGACCCTAAGGCATTTACTACAGTTTGCGCGAGTGTTCTTTGTACTTTAGAATGCCACAGAAAGGATGGATCCGGACACTCAGAGGCAGATTTACTAAGATTTGCGTAAACCTGCGTAAAAGACAGCTGCATTACGTTGTGCACACAGGACAATTTAGCGCGGTTTCATATTTACAATGTGCCATGCTGAATGTGGACCCTGCCGGTGGCGATGCAAATAACTCGGGCAAATGTGAATCAAAACGTGTCTTGGCATTATGTCAGGACACAGAGGCTAAATTGCATGACTATTGGGCTAGAGGATTCATAAAGCGTTTTAGCCCACTATATGGCCATTAACGTTGTTAAAGTCCGTGAACCTGAGCTATGTGCCCGAGCAGCATGCCGGGGTCTATAAGGAGGAAGCGGGCATTTATCAACTGGTATAGACCTCGGAAGGAGGGCTATACTGTTATTACAACATTCTACCCACAGAGTGAAAAATGTTCTAAATTAAAAAAGGAAGAAAAGGAAATACTCATCTTGGAATGTTGCAGTAGACGGCCTAAAACATCCATTATTGGCCCTTAGCCACTCCATTGGCTTCAGTGGAGCTCTCAAGATTCCAATGTTCTAATCTTGAATACAATTAATTTCGTGTAGATAACTGGGCCTATTGACTTTACATAATAGATTACCTTTTGTGGTTTTCACATATACCGGTTGATAAATCATGAAGTGTAACATAGTCAGTTCACACAGTCAGTCTTTCCTCTATTGTTTCCTCCTTGTTACATTTGGCATTAGCATTTCAAGCATTGCTAAGTCGTGCTACTTTCGATGTGTGTTGACTCCTATGTGTGTTTTCCCAGATCCAGGCCTATAAAGCCCATTGTGCAAACACTATTAAAGGTTTGACACTACTCTATGGAATGCCGATTTGCGCTGAGCTTTGTGGAGACTTTCAGTGCACAAAAAGTGTGCACATGAAAGTTTTTCGATTATATGTTCGCGTTGCTTTGTGACATGAGAAAGAGTGTAATGTGGTGAAAAAGACAGATGCCCAGAAGGAATTGGAAAGTTACATAATTTTACATTCTCTAGGAGATGTAGACACCAAGCATGTAAACTAATGACCCACCTGCTCAATTGGGATGAGTTTCTAGCTGTATATATTTTTTTCATTTGCAAATCTTCCTGCTATTTTTTCCAACTATGCAGATATCAAAATTGTACCTTCATCCTTAGGCAATGGGTTTAATATTTTGTCCATCATGTTTGTGGACGAATCGCACCACAAAACCATTGTGCCCTAAATTGTTGCCACAAATGTTCTGCGGCAAATTCTTCGTGTATTACACAGAAAACTTTTCAAAACTATTTATTATGGTTGCAGAAGGAAATGTACATAAATCCAATGTATGGAAATGTACTCAGCTACACACTTGACTGAGGTGAAAGTACATGAGCAAGTAGCTATTTGATTTCATTGCTAAATGCATTGTGGAACTGTGAGTCCTGGGTCTGGGTCTGCTCTGTTCTTAGGCCGCTTTTTCCAATTTTTCCACTTTTGTTGGCACAAGCAAAAGAGCAGCAAATTCTTAAAAGATGAGGTGTCATTGCCCGGTAACTGCCAAAGTGCTTCCCCAGGATTGCCCATGCCACTTAACGTGAGAGTGATTACTTATTAGTTCCAGGACATTAAGTCTAAGTGGGCCAATAAAGAGAAATATGACATGCTTTTAAAACAGTACATACCACAGAACATAATAACGGTGCACAGAAGAGTGAATAATCTGTGCCAGAAAGTGCTTTTGGAGGGTGTCAGAGAATGCTTTTTGCTGGTCATGGGAGTTAGTACAGGCCTGAAAAAAAATTCGGCCAAATGTTACATTCCTACTTACTTCCAATCAAGCGTTATGACTTATTACATGGAATATGGTAATACAATGCAATGCTATGAGAGGAATTAGTAAAAAAGCAGTAATAAAAAACACATTTAAGAGTTTTTCACAATCAGGACATGTAAAACTTAAACGTACATGTCCAACGTTTTAAATACACTGCATTATGCCCTTAAGGCTGTTTAGGGCCTACCTCGAGGGTGACATATGACACATTGTACCATGTGTTAGGGAGAGAGCACACGGACTTTATCAGTAGGTACAGTGATAAAGTACACAGAGTCCCAAAGGCAACAAATACAAAGTCAGCACAATAGAATGGATGAAGGCAATAACTTTGGGGGGACCCTGCAGAGAGAGCGGGGTCCAACAAAGGATCATTGAAGTTTAAAGTAGTCAAAAATATGAATGAAAATATATGCGTTTGAGAATAGAAATCTTCAGCGTGACAAGGTAGAGGGATAAGGCCAGGCCTGGAGGGCGCACAGGAAGCCTGTGGTAGAGGTTGAGCCCAATGAAGAAAGTCACATTCATCTTGGTGTAATCTTATATGTGCAAATCATCGAGGTGATAGGTGTAACACTTACTCTATTGTTAACAAAGTTAAAGGAGACCTATTCTGCTTACGCTGACTAGTAATACTTTTTTTTAAATGTATTTATTCATTTGTATTTTATAAACATCATTTAAAATAAATTGGCGTACATCTCTGCAACACGGAGTCCAATAATGATAATAGGCGGGCATATTCACATACAGTGGTTGGCATCAGTACACATCATCTTTAAATATACGAGTTGGGCAGTAAAAAAACTGAACAGTTCAGCATGGCCATACGTAATGAACAGCATGAGAAAGGTAGGCTTGTCCGTTCACGAAAGATTACTCTCTCCCACAACTCGGCATAGATAGTGCATTTAGCCTAATTCCAGCATTTGGGCTGTGGTGCAATAGTGGAATGGTGCATGTCTCACAGTAAACTAATGAGGCTGGACTCAGCCGTTGGCATAGGTGGCGTGAAAGTCCCAGGGTGTGTAGAGTTGGACTTGCGGGGTGTAATGATTGTTGGCTCGTTGCGTGTCTTGGCCCACGTTACAAACGGAGCCCAAATATCTTTGGGCCCGGATGCCGCGGGCATTAAGTCCCAGTACGCTGTCAGCATCTCCTGGCAATAAGTGATATCTTGTATCCACGTGTTTACTCTATGCGCGTCGTTGAACCCCAGTGTATCGCAATGCATCATATGACCGGGAGATGCATCATGGTCGACAGGCGGCCAGTGTCCGCAGGACCCTCTGCCACATGACCCAATACAGCTGTGAGTGAAGTGCGAACTGGTTGGAAGCCTATCACGTCGTGAACAATATCAAATACTTTATCCCAGAATTGTGTCATCGGCTGGCATGTCCATGCTAGATGGAGGAAGGATGCCTGCGTGGTAGCACATCTCCAGCATTTATCATCCGGTCTCAGGCCCATTTTGTGTAAATGTATAGGCGTGCAATATATTCTGTGCATGTATTTAAAACGAATGAGCCTCAACTTATAGTTAGGTGAAAGACGTCCTAGCTGGGCACAGCAAAAGTCCCACTGTTTCTCAGTGGGGGGTGGAGCGAGATCGCCACTCTACTGTTCTAGTGCTGTAGCTGTTGTAATCAGCGAAGTACGTTGTGTGGTGTTGTAAATGCATGTGATGAGTTTCTTGGGTGGTGGGTTGGCTAAGATGCTCTCTAGTGCAGCTAGTGGTGTTGGCGCTGAGGGGAAGGTGGAGTGAAGTCACCTACACTTGGCTCTAAGCTTGTAGTATAGGAAAAGTTCCAAGATGGGGGTCTGGGCACCATCAGGGCTGTGTGGCCGATCCAGGAATTCGTTATATGGGTAAAGGTTGTTGAAGATGACCATTCCCATCTGGTGTGCGCGCTGGATAGAGCTAGTGTCTTGCATGGAAGGGAACCTAGGATGATGTGCTACAGGTGTTGATGGAGCATATAACAGTGGCAGCTGTGCGCGGCGTTTAAGACCCTCCCATGCTTATCTCAATGTCTCCACCGTATTGATTTCTTCTTTCGTCCTTTTATAGGTATAGTAAAGTGCCGCAGGTAGTGGGGCTGAGGAAGCAATGTCCCTCTTCACCGCGACATGGGGTTGGAATGGAGTGGGGTGCAACCAAAAATGTATAGATATTTCGCCTGTGCACTTAGCGCATAAAGCATGAGGTCTGGTGCCCCAAGTCCTCCTTGATCTAGCGGCAGTGTCAGTACTTCCCAGGAAATACACGGTTGTTTACCCACCCAGATGTGAGTTATAAGGAGAGAGCGCAGTTGTCTGAAAAAAGCCTGTGTGAGAGGGAGGGGGACGAACAGGTACAGGAGCTTAGGCAGTATTACCATTTTTGCAAATACAATTCTGTTGGCTAATGATAGCAGCATCTTGGCCCAGATGGCTATTTTGCTCTCAAGCAGGAGGAAATGAAGGTGAAAAAGGAAGAGCTATCCTGTCTGCTGGAGGGAATAGTCAGAAGGAGGTGGTAGTCAAGCAAGTTTGTGCACTATGAATACGGGGAGGGTTGTGGCAAACTTTTGGCTTGGAAATTAAAAACAGAGCAGAGCCAGAATAAAATTCCAGCCATTAGGGTGGAAGGACAAGGGGTGCCTAAGTGTGAGGAAGGGGATATAGAGGGAGCTTTTATGGAGTTCTTTCAGACCCTATACACAGAGGAGGAGGGTGTGTCAAAGGATCCAATCCCAAACGAGATCTATTTGGGCCATATGTATCAAGCCTTTTGCGAATCGCAAAGGCCGAAATTCGCAGAATTTCGGCCTTTGCGACTCGCTAATGGCCTTTTTGCATGTTTTGGGATGTATGAAATATTCGCAAAATAAGGAATCGCAAAGTTTTGCGATTCCTTATTTTGCCATAGCATTTAAGGAATCGCAATTTTGCGATTTCTTAAATGCTATGGGCCATATGTATCAACAAACTCTTTTGCGATTCCTAAATAGCGATTTTTAAGGAATCGCTATTTAGGAATCGCAAAATGGTATGTATGAAGAAAATCGCTTTTTGCGATTCCTAAATAGCGATTCCTTAAAAATCGCTATTTAGGAATCGCAAAAGAGTTTGTTGATACATATGGCCCTAAGTCCCTTAATGAGGAGATGGTCCCCTTCTTAACAGGCCTGTTCAACCTTATGTTTTTTGGGGGTGGTGAGAATATACCAACATCCTGAGAGAAAGCCACTATTTGCCTTTTACATAAAGCAGGGAAGGACCTCGAACTCTGCGAATTCTATAAACCTATCTAATTACTGAACACGGACTATAAAATCTTAAATCAGATTCTGGCAGCGAGATTAGGGGAAGTCGTAGGGGGTTTAATACATCATGACCTGAAGGGGTTTATCAGGGGTAGGCAGTTAAAGCATGGGCTATTTGGGGCCATTGATATCGCAACACAAAATGAGCTCCCTTCTGGCAATCATAACCTTTGACGCAGCAAAGGCCTTTGACAGGGTGAGTTGGTCCTTCCTGCATAGAGCTACAGAGAGGTGAGTGCTGGGGACAGCCTTTTGTGGGGTCCTGGAAACAATCCATAAAAACCCTTCTGTCAGGATACTGGTGAACGGGAACCTCTTCCAAAAGGTAATTATATCAAGAGGGCCTAGGCAGGGCTCTCCCCTTTCCCCCCTCCTTTTTAACGGTACCAAGATAAAATATCGAATTCAAAATATAGAATTACCAAAATATCGAAGTCAAAATATAGAATGGACAAAATATCGAATGGACAGAATATAGTGGTGAAAAATATCGAATTGAAGGTAAGTAATTTAATATCGAATACTAATTTTTTCCCCTACGCTATCCAACGCTTTCCCTACTGCTGTACTCTCTGGAGTGGGAATAGTAATTTTTACCCCTACGCTATCCAACTCTTTCCCTACTGTTGCACTCTCTGGAGTGGGAATAGTAATTTTTACCCCTACGCTATCTAACACTTTCCCTACTGTTGCACTCTCTGGAGTGGGAATAGTAATTTTTTATTTTTAGCCCTACGCTATCCAACGCTTTCCCTACTGTTGCACTCACTGGAGTGGTAAAAATAAATGTTATGTTTATTACTTCATTAATTTTAAATTACTTTTAAGACATTTAAAAAAATTCGATATTTTGACTAACTATATTTTTTTAAACTGTATTTTTGATTCGATATTTTTGTACGTACCTTTTTGTAGATAGGAATTCAATATTTTTGCATTCTATAATTTTTCTTCGATATTTTGGTAATTCTATATTTGTGAATTCGATATTATGTCAGTGATCCTTTTCAACATCTATATTGAGCCTCTTGCAAAAAAACTTAGAGCTAGCCAAAAAATCTTCCCATTTGTGTTTCAGAGATGGGAGTAGAGGGTAGCTCTGTATGCCGATGACCTGATGGTATTTACAACTAATTTGGCACTTTCCTTACCAATATCAGACATTATGGGTAAATTTAGAGAGATCTCCGGCTACCAGATAAACTGGCAGAAATCAGAGGTGATGGAACGGAACTCTCAGAATAATAACCCCGCCCTGGTAAGAAACTCAATGAATTACCTAGGCATGATGGTGTACAAAATCCTAGAGGAGGTGACACGTCTGAATTTTGAGAAGGCAGCAAGCGAGACAAAGACATAACTAAGGCAGGTCTTCTGCTCTCCTTCTTAGGTAGGTCAAACATCCTGAAGGTGGCAATATTACCTAAGTTTAACTTTCGTTTCACGTCAATACCCCTAGAATTAATGAAAGGCCTGGTTTGACAAATTACAGGGAGCGTTGACAAGTTTTATCTGGGCCTCTAAGGCCCCCAGAATAGCATGGAAGAAGCTTCGCAGGGGAAAACTCCAGGGTTTAATCACCAGTCCTGACATGTTTCAGTATTGTAAGGCCTTCCAATTTAAAACAATGAGAATCGTAAAGCAAGATCATTGGAAATCTCCTACTTACCTACAAGCTATGAATAGGTCAGAGGGGGATGGGTTCTTGTTCAAATTCAGGCACCCGAAATACTTAAAAAAAACTAAAACTAAAGATACTACAAGCGGCTTTAAGCTATGGTTTCAAATTAGAAGGGCAGCACAGATTCCGTACTATAGCAGTTACGCTCCAATCTGGGCCTGTCTCGGTACCCCTGAGTGTCTAAAGGACAAGCTCTCAACCTCGCTAGTAGAAGCTGGGGTAAGAAAATGGAACCAGCTACTTGAAGGGCAGACCGTAGTGGTTTGAGGACAAATATCATCCTTGCCGAATGGGAACATCTCTAGATTCAAGTACTATCAACTGGTCAGCTGGTCAAAATTGCTGTCAAAGGATAAGGCAGGAAATGGGGACCTTGAGAGGAAATTTTTTAAAGAACCCTGGGCAAAAGAAGAAGGTGTTGGAGTGGTATTGGCTGTTCACACAGGCCGGAGAGGGAGAGTTTGTTCTCCCCACAAAAATCTGAAAGAAAGATCTACAGTCAGGAGACATATAGAATCTCTGGCAAGTATTGATGGCTATGTTGTGGTATGTTGTTAGTGCAGCCTCTCTCAGATAAAAAACATCTGTTTATGACACATTTGTTGCCGAAATATCTGGCAAAGATGAACAGGCATGCCTTCAAGGGTTGCCCTAGGTGTGGGGGGGAAGAAGCAGACGATCTCCACATGTTTTTCCGCTGCCCTGGCCTCCAGATATTCTGGCACGATGTAAGTCTGGTCCTTACAACAACTTTGGGTGTAAACCTGGAGGTGAGCATGTCTTTATGTATCTTTGGGGTATTGAATGAGGAGGAGGAAGTAGGGGTCAGCTTGGAAAGTAAACAGAAAAACTTGTTGTTTATGTTGATATTATTAGCTGGACTGTTCCCACGAGGCACAGGGTCAGACTGATTTGCATATGGCCTTGTCTGAATTGGGGTGGCAGAGTGGGCTAAAGAACGGTGATGGATTAAATACAGATCTGTTGACTGGGTGTGAGTGTTTGATTGGTTCAGATGCTCCGTCCATCACCACCCCCTTTTGTACCGCGTTGTTCGCCATAAATTGGCAGGGTATGCTCAGACGTTGAGTCCCTTGCTCACTTTGCTACTGGATTCAAGCAAGCCTGGCTGAAGACGGCTGGAATGCCAGAAACCAGTCCTAGGAAGCTTGATTCCGGTCCAGGGAAGGCATGGCTTGGCAGTTCGGGCTGGACTGTTCCCATGAGGCACAGGGTCAGACTGATTTGCATATGGCCATGTCTGAACTGGGGTGGTAGAGTGGGCTAAAGAACGGTGATGGATTAAATCCAGGTCTGTTGACTGGGTGTGAGTGTTTGATTGGTTCAGATGCTCCGTCCATCACCACCCCCTTTTGTACCGATATTATTAGCTAGGCGTGAGATTTGCATTAAGTGGACAACTTTGCACCCTCCATTTAAGAGGGAATGGTTGGACTCGATACGTAGGGTACGAATATTAGATAAATACAGGGAGGGATTAAAGAGGCTTGTTTTTTGGGGATCAGAATTTTTTAGTTTAGTTAATTTCCACAGGTGTGTTAAGATATATAATTGTATATGATCAGATCCAAAAATGTGCAATGATAAACCAACCTTGTAATGATTCCTGGGACCATGACTTGGGGTTGGAGCCCTCAGAGTCCCCCTCATCTGCCCTCAATCTGGATTCCAAGGGCCAGGAAGCTTGAGAATTTGCACTTCGCCAAACCACAGACCAGAGGGAAGTGCGAAAACCCTCTTACTCCCTTTCTGGTAGATTGTTGCACAAATGAGGACAATAAAAAACATTAAAAGAAATAAAATTTGCATCTTTTAGTGAGGGTGATTTTTACACTCAGGGTCTGAAAATACCACTCTTAGAAAGTAGGTATTTTCTTGCCTAACAATCCAGTGTGCCTGTGCTAGGTTGTGTATTGACTGCCTGGCTTTGAAGTGACAGGGGCTGGGAATGTGCATTCTGTTCAGACAGCCACGGGGGTTAGGTGTGTCGTGCCTTTTTAGGGTGAGTCAGGGCTGGGATGAATAGACCTCGGCTGCATTCAGAGTAGGGGGAGGAGATTTCTTTCACACCTGAATGGGCCTGGTTTGCCATGGACAATGCTGTCTCCACCTTGTGCCAGGAAGCTGCACCAGAGAGGACAGAACTGGTTTTGGCTGGGCAAAGAGCTTCTCTACACAAGAGAACTAAGAGATTTACTGAACAAAAAGTGGGGCCCAGATCCCAGACTTTTAGATCATTCTGGGAATCAAGAGGAACCTTTGCCAAGGAGAAGAGCTGGAGAAACTGAAGAGAAGTACTGCCCCTTTGCTGTCTGCTGTCTGCAGTGGCTGTTTCTGCCAAGGAAAGTAGAAAGGGCTTTGCTGTGTGCTGTGTCCCCTGCTTGAAGAAGATCTCCAAGGTCTTGAAAGAAGAGCTTACCTCCTATTCCGAAGTCTCAGGGACACAAATATTTCACTACCAGCTCCCCTGAACTTCCTTGCTGGGAGTTCTGACCTGCTAAGAGGTGCCTGCTGCTGTTTTGGACCTCTGGAGGCTGATTGCCCCTGGAAGCTGGAAAAGTAACGCAACTTTGAGAAGCGCGATACATCCGTACCTGTTTCTGATGCATCGCAGAAGAAACCGTCACAGTGCCTGCCACGGCTCGAGAAATCGATGCATGCCGAGATCACCGCACCAATCCCGACACAGTCCCTGCTGTGCGGATGCAAGAACCAACGCATCGCGGGACCGCAACTGGAGAGAGCCATGCAGTATTGTCGCTTGCTGCATCGAGAACCAATGCATCCCCGATCCTCACGCATCACATCTGGGCACCTCGCTGGCAAGAACACTTGGGTCGTAGTAAGAAACTGTTGCATCACCTCCCCGCACAGTAAGAAACTGATGCATCACCTCCCCGCACAGTAAGTAACTGATGCATCACCACCCCTGCGTGGCAGTAAGGCACCGACACATCACCTCCCCTGAAGTAAGGACCCAATGCATCACCTTCCCTGCAACAGTTTATGTTTATGTGTGCGAAGCATCCAAGTTACTTTGTGTGAAAAGTGTTACATCTGCAATTTGCTTTGAAGAGAACTATTTTATCATTTAAAAGTCATATCTTCATTACTGTATTGTGGATTTTTGTCGTTTTGGTCTTGTTTGGTTTAAATAAAGATTACTTATTTTTCTAAACCTGTGTGGTGTCCATTTGTAGTGTTTTCACTGTATTACTGTATGTGTTCACAAATGCTTAACACACTGCCTCTGAGATAAGCATGTCTGCTCCTGCCAAGCTACCAAGGGGATGAGCAGGGGTTATTTTAGAAGTGTATCCCCCTCACCCTGACTAGGAAGAAGGGTCCCTACTTGGACAACAGTTCCAACCATTGCCAACTAGAGAGAGCCATTTCTAACACCCATCTACTGACAAAACTCCTTGAGCTTGGCCACAGAGTTGCTCTCCAGGTTGACCAACTCAAATTCCATCTTTATAGGTGAGGTTACAGACACAACAGCTAAGTAGAGAGAGAGAATAAATATGGGAAAACACAAAATGGTGAATCATGGAGAATTTACTCGTATTGCTCTAACCAAATTACTGTACGTCTTTGAACAAACACAAGTTCTATCCTTACCGCTGACCACCAGTGTTAGAAATTGGGTTGTTGGTTAACTAGGGTGTGAGTGCTGGTCAAGCAGCAACCACAATCCTAGTCAGGGTAAGGTACAAGCAAACCCCAACATAAACTATGCTCACCTTCTACTACCATGGCACAGTGCAGTCAGGCTTAACCAGAAGACAATGTGTAAAGCATTTGTGCAACACTTAAAAACAGTAAAACAGTGAAAACACCACAAATAATACCCCACACCTATAGATGTGTAAGTGGGTGTGGGAGTGGCTGTGTGCATATGAGAGTAGGTGTGTGAGTGGTTTTGTGGGTATGTAAGTGGATGTGTGAGTGGCTGTATGGGTATGTTAGTGGTCATATGAGTGTGTAAGTGGGTGTGTGTGAGTGGGTGTTTGAGTGGCTGTGTGGGTCACGGGTGGGTGTGTGAGTGGTTGTAGGACTTAGTGAGCGAGTGTGTGAATGGCTGTATGGGTATGTGAGTGGTTGTACGGATGTGTAAGGTGGCCTGTGTGTGAGTGAGTGTGTGAGTAGGTGTGTGGTTAGGAGAGTGGGTGTATGTTTTTTTTTTAGTTGGGCTCTGGATCTGCACATCTGCCCAAATCCGTGAGGATCCAGGTGGATCTGGGTGAAACTGTGGATACTAGTGTGCTAAAAAACATTTTCAGGTACTTTGTGACCCATAAGGGATCCCTCACAGACCCCTCCATCTGTCTCATAGGGCCAGAGTACCTCTATACTGACCACTGTTATGATTTTTACATTTTATTTGCCCGGCTGGAAAACATGGGGCATATTATCAAGCCTGTGCGATAAAATTATCGCCGCTTTATCGGCCGCAAACGGCCGATAAAGCGGCGATAATGGGCTTGATAATATGCTCTATGGAATTCCAATCGAAGCCCATGTTAGATGTCTTCACCTCTAACATGGGCTTCGATTGGAAATTCCTTAGAGCATATTATCAAGCCCATTATCGCCGCTTTATCGGCCGTTTTCGGCCGATAAAGCTGCGATAATTTTATCGCACAGGCTTGATCATATGCCCCCATGTCCCCATACACAAAACGGTGGCTGCACCTTTCTGCTCAGGTTGCTGCCAGCCAATCATGGCATTGCTGTTGGCATCTGGATCTGCAAATCCACCTGGAGTAGGTAGTATATATATATATGAACAAGGCTCGAGGGAGAGCTGAAACATTTCAGGGTCAGTCAAGGACAGCACCATTCTACTCTTATTTTTTTAATAAAACAGAAAAACTCTTTCTGTTTTGGATTTACAACGGGTGCTCTGTTTCCCTTTTGAAGCCACCCTACAGGGTCTATGGCTCCAGCGAATGGAGGATTCACATGGAGTCCAGTGGACATTAATCGGGGAGCACGATCCACTCACCTTCACTTTCAAATAAAAGATTTCCTGGGATTATGATCTGCGAGGGTGAGAAAGGATGATAGGTGGAGTTTTGCACTTCTCCATTCTTGCCTCGGATTCCTCTGGTTCACTAAGTATTTTATGTGGCATGTGTGATGAAGTGAATTGACATTTTAAATGCACTGAGTCACTTTATTTTTCCAGCAATGCTAATAATGAATTTAAAGCCACAGCAGTACACTGGTGATATTTAACCTGGACAACCTACACGGTGCGTGGGCGGTAACACTAATTAAATGTGCGGTGCTTGCTGGATGCTGCAGTTTGCATAGACTATGGAGGCAAACAGTGGCCGGCATTTAAATTGGGTGGTTGTGCATTCCAACAGTCACCAACACCTGTGACCAAAGCTCGAGGGAGAGCTGAAACGCGTCAGGGTCAGTCAAGGAAACAAACTCTTTTCCTATGGCATCTAGGTTCTAACTATAACTTCCTACAGGTGACCACCAGTAGAATGTATATAAAAATATATGCATATCCATGTACATGCATTTATTTGTAAAATAAAACTTGAATAAATGTTATCATAAACATCATCGAACCTAACATATTGTATATTTATGACAATCAAATAATTATAAATATGCAAAACTAAAACACACTTATTCACACATATGCATTAAAATATATTATTCTCAGAAAAAGAGAGAAGAGCTAAACATATAAATGCAGTGGAAATAGAAAATATGATGACTGAGTAGAAAAGAAGAAAAAGAAAAAAAGGAAGATAGATAATAAAAAGGGATAATATTTTGTATTATATTAGTAATGTATATACATTTGTATTAGCAATAAAAATTCAGAATTCAGTATTTGCAAAGAAATGTAAAAGAAATATGTTTGAATACTTAACATGGTTCAAAAGCTTTAGTTGAATTAGAAAATACATTACGCTTACTGATCAGTGTAAGCAGAATAGGTATCCTTTAACTTTGTTATGAATAGAGTAAGTGTTACACCTAGCACCTCTATGATTTGCAAAGTGGTTAGCTGCTCACTTCAGCTGCTGTTCAGAAGGTTTGAGGGTGATTCGTCAAGCAGGGGCCGGTGTGTTGTGTAATATCAGGTATCCCCCTGGGATCGTGTATCCCCTCCACTTCGGCCGTCTTCGGAGAATGAACTCAGCCCGGGCAGGATCAGACAGAAGCAGTCGATCTCTGCTCGGGCTGAGTGCAGGGATACACGATCTCACGGGACACCAGACCGAGCACACGCTATAAATTACTTGACGTTTCGTTTTCTAATGCTGGAGCCACAGCTGCACAAGAGACAGGAAGCAAATAAAAATAGTTCAAAGATTGAGAGCTTAAATAAATGAAAAATAAATGCAGAGACGCAGTGAAACAGTGGAATGGTTATTTTCCAACCAAATCGCAACTGGCACAAAGAAGGATAGATGAAATAAATACACGCACGGAGTTGGAGTGAAAGAATGTTCTTTTTTATGTTTTAGACAAATCTCATCTAGTTCAAAGAAGGAAAGGTGAAATTAATGAAAATTAAATTAATGCACGGAATATGCTGATGAGAGAAGTTGGCCTAACGGCTAGAGCGCTCGACCTGGGATCTGGGTTCGAGTCTCGGTAACGACGCTAAAATATGTGTCTGTCCTCATCGAATCTAGTTCGCGCTATATTACACTCTGCAGTGAAAGGCAGTGAAAGAATTGCATTTTTTTTTATTATTCAGGCAAATCCCAACTAGTACAAAGAAGGAAAGGTGAAATCAATGACAATTAAATTAATGCAGGCAGGGACTGGGAGTGAAAGAATGGCATTTTTTTATTATTTAGGCAAATCGCAAGTAGTACTAAGAAGGAAACGTGAAATAAATGAAAATGAAACATACACGAAGTGAAAGAATGGAATTTTTATTTTCAAAGAGATGGAATGACGTAAATTAAAACATGGGGAGAGAGAAGGACAGAGAAGGGAATATAGCTTGCAAGGTTTTATATTGCTATGTGTGACATTCATATAATTTCAGTGTAATTATGAGTGATATTTCAACAACAATGAGGTACACTTTCTGGAAAGCAAAGTCAAGTAATAAAGATGAAAGAAGCATATAAATATCAAAAATTACACCCATTTCACGAAAGAGAAAGTCTAAGAAGATCCTAAAATTACTGCAAGTCACCAGTTATGGAAGAGCACTAACCTAGAACTCGCAAACCGCCCCAGAAAGACCAGGGCAATTGCAAGGCTCAGGACAGTGAGGCGCAGCCTTTACAGCCAGCCAGAAAGCTGTTGATTTCAAAGACATTAATCAATCCGAATAAAAATTATAACTGAGGAGTTTAGCTGAGTGGTGTCAGCCCAGGTTGGCACACCACTGCCTGCCCCACCCCGTGGCACCAGATCACACCAGCAGGCTACAGCTGTCACAGACCTACTAAAAACAACAGGCTCGTAAGTGACAAAGCTGCTGGCCATGCTGAAAGTTGGACCAGCATCTTTACCACTGCCCCTGATTACAATAGTATCAAGTTGTCGATGCTAGGGGCCGGAGTCACTTCGCTAGGCATGCGCCAACAGACTGAGGCCCTAGGGAGGCGGCATCTATCCTGGTGACTGCTTCCTAGGGCTCACCTTCCAGCTTGTTTATGTGTAGGCCGCACTCCCCTGCGGCAGCCTAGTATGCACAGGGTGTACCCAGGCAGTCCTTTGTGGAAGGGAAGTATGGAAGCAGGGATGCTGGGTGGAGGGGGGGTGAGTGTATGGGTTTCTCTGGTGTTTTTGGAGGGCGTGGGGTAAAGATTCCAGTTGCAGGCAGGTGTCTCACATAGGGTCCCTTACGTTCTGTGGTGCTGCAGATCACTGCCGTTTATATGCTGTGAAGCGCCGGTGGGGCATCAAGCCATTTGCGGGGTTAGGTGCTAAGTGCAGACCCTTTCATCCCAGTGGCTCCCATTACCTGCTGAGTGCGTGAGTACTTGCGCTGCTGGCCTGCTTTGTGAGAATTCAAGACCAAACCGACCGGGGAAGCTAGTACTGGCACACGTGGAGCAAGATTAAGTGTCATGGTGGGGGGCACGGGTTCCATTACCTGCTGCTGGTGTAGGCTCACCCTCTCCCTCCTGGGTGCTGCTGTCTTCAGAGTTGGCTGCAGCCAGGCTCCTCCAGGAGTTGAGTTGACTACTCCTTGCCTGCTGCGCCACTGCATGAATTCTGAGGTGAGGCTGCCCGGCTGCAGCTAAGTGCTGCCTGTAAGAGACCACCAATCCCGTGGCTGTCTAGACTGGGACGGGCCCGCCCATGTGTCACAAGCCTGTCACATTAGTCAGTGACTGCCGCATATCCCCCTCCCACCAAGCTGGTCCGCCAATGTATAAAGAGAGCATGTCTCTTGATAGAAGCTGTTGGCCATAATTTTAACACGGACTGTGAGGTGCCATCACGTGACGAGTCTCACAGTGAGTCACACAGTTAACCTGAATGGATTACCGGTGTCGAGGGGAAGTGTATAAACTTTGTTACATTGTAGCCTCTGCTCTCGCCTGCCTAAGCAAGCCTAGTCACGAGCTGAGCCAGCTGCCCAAAGCCGGCACGCGCAGCGCGGACCGCGCACTGCAACCTAGATTTCAGTTTCTAACAGAGAACTAATAGCACTCTGGCTTGGTCCTGAGGCACAACAAAAGCATGACTTTCAATTTCAGTGCGGTGATGCGGTGAACCACACTGAAATGTGTTAGTCCAACATCTGATGCGTGGTACTTGGACCTGCCCAGCGGACGAGGTGGAGAGCACAGGGTTGCGTTCCCCACCCGCGACGAGCCTTCCCGAGAGTTCCCTGAGCTGCCCACGGCTCCGGCGAAGAGTCGGCCATACTGCTGCACCTGCTAGGGCGCATCGGAGCTGGAAAATGGCGGTACGGCCCTGACGGCGGACGGCACAAGATTCACCCTGCCCCTTGTACTGCTGGGGGACCTTTGAGCTGATTTCCCGCCCTCGCCCCAGACCTAGCGGGGCACCAGGGCTTAGTGCAGTGCTGCGGAGGCGCCCGATCCTGACTCCAGAAGAGGCGGCGCTGTTGTACGTGATACCGCCAGCTGGCTGAGATTGCCGCCCCGGGCCTGCGGCGGTGGATGGCGCTATCCGGGACTTCGTGAAGCCAGCAAGTGTCCCGTTGAGGGCCCGCTCTGTTTTCCTGTGCCCGCGGGGAGCCACGCCTCTTTATCCCCCTGCTGGCAGTTGGCTTGCAGCCTACGTGAGGCCTACCTGTGGTTTGCTGTGTAACAAGGCGCTCCTGCGCCCTGACGAGGCCTCTACCCTTGGCAGTTACAGGCCTACGGTGCACATCCCAGGGGGGTCTCCGTGGATTTGCGTTGAGGGTCGCCTGCTGGCCCCCCGAGTGTTTGACCGACCCCCTGCTGATTTCTTGGGGACTGGCCTGTGGAGGGCCCGAGTGGTACAGTAGAGGGACATTATTCCACAGCATCGCAGCACAACAGAATTTCAGCCTGGGCCGCCCGGTTGATAATCCTCTTTAGCAAGCGTTTTACTAGGGATTAGAGAGGAGCTGCCTGGCTGATATCATCGCAGGAGGTGTGAGCAGTCAATGGCGGCTGTGGTGACAGGGGGATGGCTGGGTCTTCTTGCTGCTACTACTGGCATCAGGCGCTGTTGCCTATATTGCCCGCTGGTTGCCGTTCCAGCAATGGCTGCCGCTAAAGGTAGAATGGACAGGTCGGTGCGGGATCTCCTACTGAAAGCTGCGGGAGACGCATCGGGCTCTGGCTCAGCATCGGCGGAGGGTAGTCCGGACAGCGCTGTCACCCGGGAGTTTCTGGAGTCTCTCTTTGCCTCTCAGAGGGAGGACATCCTGGCCATCAAGACAGATTTGCAGGCAGCTCTCTGGGAGGTCAGGCGCGATGTGGGTGCGGTTGGGAGAGCCCGTTGCTGCCTTGGAAGACTCCACGGCAGCAAGGGATGAGGAGATCACAATGCTTCAACAAGAAGTCCTGAGACTGAGGGAACAACATCTAGACCTCCAAACGCACACAGAGGATTTGGAGAATAGATCTCGGAGGAACAATGTTCGAATCTGGGCGGTCCCTACGGGGGCGGAGGGTGGGGACCTCGTGGGTTATGTGCATGATCTCTTCTGCAAGATTTTGGGCTCTTCATCGGATTCCACCAATAAGATAGATCGATGCATTCGGGTTGCCCCCCCCGCCAGTCGAATCATCCCCCTGCGGACATCCTGATATGCGTTCATAACTATATAGTGAAGGTGGAGATTCTCAGAGCGGCACATTCCATACAACCTCTCCATTTCAGGGATCATACTCTGCAGCTCTTCCAGGACTTAACTGCTAGCACACTCAAGAAGATGTTCACCCAATAACAAATCATCTCCGCTCACAGAACATTTCTTATGCCTGGGGCCATCCTTTTCGCCTCATTTTCCATCTAGACGGGAAGCTCATACAGGTCTCTTCCATTTCTGAAGCTTGCAGAGTGTTGAAGTTGTCTTCGACGAGTTGCCCTCTCCTCCAGATGCTGCAGTTCAGGGTTCACAGAGATCTCGAAACCGCGGTCCTCGGAACGCCTGGACTGCTGACCGCCATTTCCATTACCCAGACACCATCTTCAAGGAACGTTCTGCTGTTCTTCGATCCCTGATGGGCACCGGGAGGGATTTGTTGGGTGCTAATGACTGAGGGTGATGTGTCTGGGGTTTCTACCACTTTTGTGGGCCTGGTGGGGGAGGACGGGAGGTTTTGTTCACCTGGTGCAGATGACCCTTACTTCCTTGACAGTCTCCTCTGAATACTGCCCAACCTTCACGTTGGACAATGTGCTGTTTTGGTTGTCTGCAGTTTGTTCTTTATGCTGTTCTGGGGGTGGGTGGGTCCTTCCTATGGTGAGCTTTTTAGTCATGTACACTGAGATGAGTTTTACCTGCCTACAGATATACCCTTTGTCCTTGCAGTACTCCACTCCTTACTGGGTCTCTGGGAACTTCACTATAGCATCTAACGGTCCTTTCCCTACTGATGACAGTTCAGATTGTTAGTTATAATGTCAAGGGCTTTGATAATCCCACTCAAAAGAATGCTGTGCTATCTTTACTTGAGAACACGCGGGGAGATGTGTGCCTACTCTAAGAAATGCACCTCCTCCACAGTGACACACATCGCATGCAACACAGGGCGTTCCCGGTACAATTGTGGTCCTCGGAGAAACGGAAAACAGGAGGGGTGGCCATCTTGCTTTCCACGCATTTTAGAGGCTGGGTTGTGGGTACAGTCGCAGAAATTCTGGAGCAATTACACGCAGAACGACTCTGTATAGGGTCCACCACTATCACAATAACCTCCCTCTATTCTCCCAATGTTCACCAAGAGGAATTCCTGCTTAATGCTTTGGCCGAAGTACTGCACACACCTGACTCTCTGGTGGTGATAGGAGAGGACCTGAATTTGGTTATGGATGCACAGGTAGATCACTCTTCCTCATGCACAAGTGGCGCAGGTGCTCTTTCGGGGGTGGGGAGGGCTTGGCTGGATGATTGCGGGCTTAGAGATGCTTTGCGGTGTTTGCACCCTGATGAAAGGGACTATACGTTCTACTCCGCGGCTCATAAGACATATGCCCGGTTGGATTATTTCCTTGTCACTCGTGCTGCATGGAACTGCATTCAGGCCTCCTCTATAGAAGCCCGATCTCTGTCGGACCACCCTCATATCACCCTCACACTAAGCCTTCTGCTCACACAATCGCCCTCCCCTCATTGGCGGCTACGGGACTCTCTCCTGAGGTCCCCGTCAGTGGTGGAGAGCCTCCGTAGTACCCTGACAGATTACCTGAAGCTCAATGACAATGGCTCCACTCCCCAAGCTTCCGTTTGGGAGGTGTTTAAGCTAGTTGCGCGGGGGACTCTTATCTCTAGGGCGGCCTACGATAATAATATCAGGCGTGAGAAGCGTCAAGAACTTGAAGGCCGGATGAGGGAACACGAAGCCATTCACTAGCGCATGGGTGCCCCTTGTATCTGGCGCCTGTTGGAGAAGGGGCTGCGACAGCTGAAGTGCTTGGATCTGGATAGAGCCGAATATGCGGTACTACGACTGAAGCATAAGTATTATGTTTGTTCTAATAGGGGCGGCCGCATGCTGGAACACTGTCTTAATTGCCAACACCAGACCCAGGCAGTGAAAGTGATCCCGAGAAGCCCAGGGGTCAGAGGCAACAGATGATCTTGCTATAGCCACAGCCTTCTGGGCATTTTATGCAGGGCTAAATTCTGCCAAGACCTCAGGCCTTCTAGATCCTCTAGAGTATGTATGAGGTGCAGCAGTAACCCCCCTCCCAGGGCAGGAAGCGGAAGGACTGGAGGCCCCCATTCGATTCGATTCGAAGAGGTGCTATCCGCCATATCTCAGTTGAAACCTCTGAAAGCACCTGGCCCGGATGGGTTTAGTGCCCTGTTTTATAAAACATTTTGTACGGAACAGGCACCAGTGCTCACCCGACTGTTCAACTCATTCTTGGACACAGGCACTCTTACGCCCTCTATGCTGCAGGCCACGATTTCTGTCATTCCCAAATCAGGGACAGGCCCAGTGCTTTGCAGTTCCTACCGCCCCATCTCCCTGCTAAATTTGGACTCTAAACTGATCTCAAGCATCTTAGCCCATAGGCTCAACTCTCTTATGCCCAGCCTAATAGACCCGAAACAGTCGGGTTTCATCCTGGGGAGACAGTGCAGGGATGACACAAAGAGGATCTGCCACTTAATTGATAAGCCTTCGACCGAATGCATTGGCCGTACCTATTTGCCACGTTAGAGCGCTTTGGCATAGGACCGAAATTCCGTAAGTGGGTGGCTAGTATCTATAATGCCCATTCAGCGCAAGTCTGGGTTAATGGCGTACTTTCCAAACATTTTAGGGTGGAGAGAGGCACCAGACAAGGCTGTCCGCTCTCCTCATTGCTTTATGTTTTATATATGGAGCCCTTTGCCCAGCGGCTTTGGGACCATCCACAGGCGCAGGGGATTCCATTCGGTGTGGATCGTCACCTTATCAGCCTCTACGATGATGATGTTATCTTTTCACTGGCACACCCACAAACCTCTATGCCGACCGTAGTGACAGGTCTGCAGGCCTTCAGCCAGGTCTCTGGTTTTAAAATAAATTTACAAAAATTGCAGGTACTGAATCTCACTGTGGGGCCCTCTACAGTGGCGTATCTGCAGGCCCACTTTGATTTTGACTGGGTGACGGGGGGCATTACCTACCTCGGACTGACTCTGCACACTTGCTTGGTTAAGACAGGGGAAGCAAATTACGCCTCCTTACTCTCTCGCATTAGGAAAGACCTCGCCCACAGGAAATGGCTACCCCTGTCTTGGCTCGGCAGACTGGCTATGATAAAAATGAATGTTCTACCCCGGGCTCTCTATTTATTTCAGACCCTTCCCCTGCTGCCCCCGTCAACTGCGCTCACACGAATCCAGACAGAGATTGAGCACTTTATCTGGGGTCCTATGTCACCCAGGCTGCAGAAAACCCTACTACAACGTCCTAAGAAGGAAGGAGGGTTGGCCTTTCCTAATCTCATTCATTATTACCAAGCCTCGATTTTGTGTTACCTGGTGGAGTGGAACCGTCCCATGATGGAGAAACACTGGGTATTTATGGATCAGTCAGTAGCTGGTAGGCATATTTGGAGAGAGTGTTGGTTACCTAGGTTGGCGTATGCATGGGGTCTTTACTCCTCACCAGTCACTCCCCTACCATGTTAGCATGGGACAAGGTGTCTCGGCGAGCCAATCTCACCACTATCCCCTCCCCCATGTCTCCCATCTTTTCGAATACTGATTTCCCTCCGGGCATGGACAGAGGTGCAGGCTCTCGCAGGGTAGAGGGAGGATGTAAGCCAGTGGGGCAGTTGCTTGATTTGGATGGCCATATCCCTTTTAAGGTACTCTGTGAGGACTATAACTTAACAGACTCAGACGATTTCCTCCATGCCCAAATGTGCCACTGGACATCGGGCCCCATGGTGCAGCCCTTGGTCAGTAGGCTGATTCTTCCATTAGAGAAGGGGCACTTCCAGAAAAATGATGATCACAGGCTTATTGCAGAGTTCTACGCCTTTCTCTTGCCTTGGTCAAAGGGGACCCGTTCTGTGGGACAGAAGCGGTGGGAGATAGAGATTGGCCGTACCTTGACAGACAAGGAGTGGGAGAACATCTTCTACAGATCACATCATTTTGCACACTCAATGGGGCACACAGAGACTGCATATAAAATAGTTTCCTATTGGTATTATACCCTGGCTTGACTGGCTACGTGGAACTCCCAGAATGATGGCCTCTGCTGGCGTGGCTGCGGAAGTCCCTGGACCCTCCTTCACCTGCTATGGAATTGCCCCAAACTAACACGATATTGGGACAAAATCCTCGATGAGATTGATGGAGCCTTTGACACTACTATTCCGAGGTTTCCCGCTTACACTATACTAGGACTTCCCAAGGCCTTGACCTTCCCCTTGCATTCACTTAAAGGCAAGCAGATTACCCTGGCCTTGAATGCTGCGCACCGGGTTATCACACTACATTGGCTACCTATAACCAAGAGGGTTCTTTTCAAAATATTGATTATTACCTTCAGAGCCGTCCACGCCTTAGGTCCAAAATACCTACAGCGGAGATTTGCCAGATACCACCCAACACGCACCCACCGCTCTTCCAAAGCGAACCTGTTGTCGGTTCCGACCTTCAGGCTTAGCAGAAGAGGTGGCAAATCACTTCCAGTACTTGGAGCAAAGGCCTGGAATACTCTACCCCCTTTTCTACGGGCAATAGAAAAGGAAAAGGATTTCAGAAAGGGATTGAAAACCTGGGTCTTTAAGTTACAGGATACCTGCGCTAGGGCACTAGTGTAATAGTTGGATGAACTTTCAACAGTATCCAACCTATTTCCTACATCTCTGGATCAGTAAATGGCGCCTAGATGCTCCTTGGAGCGATAGTTGCGCGATATAAAAAACCAATTACATTACATTACAATTACATCCTGGCGGCCTGGAAGACTGACAGGATCCCAGACCGTTCCTAGTGGCTGCTCCAGTTATGGTCCCTACTAGGTACGGAGCGTTTATCCATGGCTTTACTAGAATAGATACTCTAAGATTTGGGCTCCTTTCATAGCGATTTCGTCTTTTGAATTTCGGGAACTAACTTGTCCTGTCTATTTACGTCTCCTGAAATTGATTCCCGAGGGGACCGCTGCGGAGCAGGGCGACCGCCCCTAATTTTATTATTTATTTTATTTATTTATTAATCTTATATAGCGCGACAGCTACCCGTAAGGGTTTCCCGGCGCTGAAAGACAATGGTAGCAGAATACAATCCAGAGGGAAATTTATTGGACAAAAAGCCAGGTCTTTACGGCTTTACGGAAGAGAATATGACAGTTCTCCATACGCAAGTCCAAGAGAAGGGAATTCCAGAGTTTGGGTCCCAAGGTGGAAAAAGAGCGACCACCCACTCTGGAGAGCCTGAACTTAGGAATACAAAAAAGGTGTTGGGAAGAAGAACGGAGAGAACGGGCAGGTATATAACATTTAACAAGGGACTGAAGATAGGAGGGGGCAACTCCAATTTTGATCTTGTGCATAAAGCACAATGCCTTGAATTTTACCCGGTTGTCAAGGTTGAGCCAGTGCAGTTCCTTAAGATGCTCGGTTATATGATCGCGTTTTCGACAACCACAGAGAAGCCGTGCAGCAGCATTTTCAACTAGTTGAAGACGGCGCATGACCGCCCTGGTAGCCCCCAGATAGAGGACGTTCCCGTAATCCAATCTAGAGGTCACCAAGGCCGTCACAACGGATCTCTGGGTGTCGGAAGGCAGAATCCAGAAGATTTTTCTCAGCCACCTTAAGATGGTAAAACAGGTGGCTGCAACTTTGTTGGCCTGGTCTTTCATCGATAGATCCCTATCAATAATGACCCCAAGATTGCGCACTCGTTCAGAAGGAATGGGTAAGGAACCCATGGTCGAAGGCCAATGTCTCGAGCTCCATAGATCAGGTTTGTTTCCGAAAACTAACACCTCCGTCTTATCGCTATTTAGTTTAAGAAAATTGCGATTCATCCAACGGGAAATTTCGCTAAGACCCGTTTGCAAAGATGAAGGAGAGGTGGGATCAGCTTGGGATAGAGAAAACACAATCTGAGAATCATCAGCATAGGTGAATAGATTTAGACCAAAATAGTGAGCAATATGGGCCAAAGGAACAACATAAAGATTAAAAAGAAGAGGACTAAGAATAGAACCCTGGGGCACACCATGTGGAGAGAAATAAGTGTTGGACGTAGACGTATTGGAAAAAATTTGGAAAGTCCGGTCGGTGAGAAAAGACGAAAACCAACGCAAGGCTTTATCACTAATACCAGAGGAGGCAAGATTGTTCAGGAGGATACTGTGAGATACAGTATCGAAGGCTGCACTGAGATCAAATAATATCAGTGCAGCCGATTCACCTCGATCTAATAGTAGGCGAAGATTCTCAGTCACTCCCAAAAGAGTGGTTTCTGTTGAGAAACCCTGACGAAAACCAGAATGGGAGGGGTGAAGAAGATTGTTAGTTGTTACAAAATGTGATACATGCAAATGAATGTGCCTTTCAAGAATCTTAGAAAAAGCAGGCAACAATGAAATGGGGCGAAAATTTGAAGCAACATTGGGATCCGCTGTAGGTTTTTTTAGTAGCGGAGAAACCATTGCGTGCTTCCAACAGTTAGGGACCGTGGCCGAGCTAAGAGAGAAATTGAGTAAAGTGCAAATCATAGTGAGTAGAGGGAGCTCTAGCTTACGTAGAATCGAAATAGGTAGGGGATCAATGGGGGAACCAGACTTAATATTGTTTAGGATCTCCAGTAGAGTAGTAGGTGAGAGATCAGGCCAAGTCAGCAATGTAGCCGAAGATAAACAAGATTTAGTGAGAGGCAGGAAAGAGTCTGCATCACTATTCATGGTCGAAGATGGATTTATTAAGATATTAGTGTTGTCATGGGCAGTAATATCCTGGTAGATGTTTTCAATTTTAGAAGTAAAATACTGGGCAAGTTCGTCACATTTACTGCTGGAAAGAGGTGGAGGTATAGCAGTAGTTTGTGAGCTTGTAGTTTGTGAGCCCCTAACATATCTGACCTTTTCTCAAGGGGACTGTTCTTCTTCTTAAAGGCACGCATGTGTAGGCTTTAGGTAGCGGGTGGCACACCAGGGGGAAGGAAGAGTGGGGTGGGGGGGACTAGGTTTAGATGTTTCAAATTTTGATTTGTTCTCTTTTTTCTCCTTTTTCCTTTTTTCCCTTTTGTTGTTCTTATCCCTTAAAGGTAGGCATACTTGCTCTGCACGTGCAACGGAGTGTTAGATTGGTGCTTTTACTTAAGCAGGTGTGGTGCCCTGGGCCGGGCATTGTTTTTATCTTTACACTGTTAAGCTTGCTAATTCTTTCAGGTTGTCTTATGCGGCCGGCCCAAGTTGGGTTGTAGGGGACATACTGTGTTACATAAAGTTATAATTGTTGGTTGGACCATGTACTATGCCCTCTACTACATGTTTGTTAATTTGGCGGCCCACAGGGTTGTAGGCGCTAACGCTCTGTATTCTGTTTTCTGTGTGTACTGCCAATAAAAACGATTTAATTCTAAAAAACCTAAAAGGGTAAAACACATCAATATGGAAAGAATATTAAAGTGTGAGGGTGTTGGACTTGGCCCTGCTTGCAGGGTCATCCCGGAACTTTTTGCCTTCCCCCTAGTTTTTTTAACCTAATATAGAATTGGTGGTTCGAAATGAGACACAATAAATATGTATGTTTTGTGGTTGCACTAGAAATAATACATGCTGCGCAATGGTGTCCAGAGGTTTAACTTCACCATGGAAGAAAATGTCACTTTTAAAATGGACGCCATTGCTGTGTGCTTTGTGCCGCCTGCCTGAGGAGGGTTGGCGGTCTAGTGTTCAGAGTGACAGGGTGCCCTACACCTCCCCACAGTGACAGTTGGGACTGGAACTGCCAGGAGCCTTCTAGAAGGTTCTGCCCTGTCTGGTAGGTGGGGTGAGGGGGGTATATATAGGGGGGCTGTGCCTCCATGTGCTCAGACTGAGCATGGACTTGATCGATAGGGGACACTCTGCCAGGACGTACCACCGCAAGGGCCTGTTTGCTGGCCCCTGAGCCCATCTGTACCCTTCTGCTGTCCACAGGGCCAGTGAGAGCTTTTGCTGGAGTGAAGACTGCTATGTCATGAGGAGTGCCACTTTATGGGAGATGACTGCTTCTAGGAGCTGCTGTCCTGTACTGATGAGTGCCCACTGACTGCTGATCTGTCCCAGCATTGCCTGCCTGCGCTCCAGCCCTAGCGTCTTGTGAGTGCTGCAACTGCGCCTTGGAGGTGAGGAGCGCGGGCACTACTTTACTTTATGGGACCTAGCACCGGGGGAGCGCCACAGCTTTACCCCAGCATGGATTGTGCTCTGCCTGCTGCCTAGTGCCTGGGAAGCGCTTCGTCTTCGCTGCCCAGGAGGTGCGGAGCGCCTGCCCCCTGCAGCGCTGTGCTGCCAGAGCACTATGTGATCCTGGGAGGACTCTAGCGCCGCCAGATCGCTATATTTCATAATCCTAAGGAAGAAGGTGCGGGGGACCTGTAGCGTGTGCTGCCAGGGAGAGCTGATTGTTTAAGAAATACAGCAGAAGCCTAACCTGCTGCTGTGTGACCCCCGAGGGGACCCCCGGCGTGGGGATCCCCCTGTGTGCAGGAGAAATGCGGGTGCCTACCCCGCGTTTGTGCCGTATTATAAGTGTTGCCTGGGTGAGCTGCATGTCTAAAAGCACAACGGGAGCCTACCCACAAAACATACAACTGACACTGTAAGCACAGGAACAGTGACAGTCCTGGCATTCGAACAGGCAGTACTGAAGGAAATTCAAACAATCGACTCTCAGAACATCAAAGTCTAACAGAACTTGAAGAAAGGTGAGACGAAGGCACTCATGGACCTGAAAGAGAATGCTACACTTGTCATTAAACCAGCTGACAAAGGCGGCACAATCGTTATCATGGATAAGAACATGGATCACGAAGAATGCATCAGATTGCTATCAGATGAAAACAGCTATGAAATCCACCGGATTTACCCTACTCCAAGACTTGGGAACAAAATCAGAACCTTGGTGGATGAGGGCCTGATGAATGATTGGATAACCAAACATGAGGCTGGGTTTCTGGTGGGTGATAATCCCTGCACCCTCAGATTCTATACTGTCCCCAATATCCACAAAAAACAGGATGCCCCCACCAGGGAGACCTATAGTGTTGGGAATAGGTTCAGTTCTTGAACCTCTTTCACAATTCTGCGAGACCTATCGCACAGTCGTCTACATCTTGCCTAAGACACTAAAGATGTCCTGTGCCTACTTAGAGACCTCGAGATCACCCCAGCTGAAGATCTTTTCATTACCATGGACATCGAGGCATTATACACCAGCATACCTCACAGAGCACATTGAGCGTGGTAGAACACATTCTCCTGGAAAGAGACTGGCAGTTCATGACGCTCAGACATTTCATCATGGAGTGGGCAGAATTGGCTCTCATGGAAAACTTCTTCGAATATGAAGACACAATATACCATCAGATCAGAGGCACTTCCATGGGAAGCTCTTTTGCTCCAAGAATGGCGTGCCTCTATGTACACCAACTTGAAGTGAACCACATCTTCCATCAAGGCAACTCGTTTGCAGTACAATTGAAAGTATGGAGATGATATATTGTCATTTGGTACGGCAACCAAGATGAAGCTGAGGACTTTGTTAGATGGATCAATACTAGAGATGAACATCTGAAATTCACACATGCAGTCAGCACGGAGGGAGCTGTTTTTCTGGACCTAGCTATAAGCATGACAGCGGAATGGATCCAGACTAAAGTTCACAACAAGAGCACACACAAAAACAGCGTACTACTTTTTGAGAGCTTCCATCCCAGATCACTGGGGCAAAATTTGCCAGTAGGTCAATTACTCAGGATCCGGAGGAATTGCTCTCGTATGGAAACCTATGAGGAACAGGCTGAGACTGACCCTGGATTAGCTTTCTTTGGTACCCACTGTTTCCATTGGAGAATGTTTGAGGGGGAGGGAGGACTACAAAGCACTTTAAGGTGAACTACACAATGCTTCTTACATTTCCGCACTATAGCTTAGAGAAATAAGGCCATCATGTGCGTTAATAGTTACAGCTCTGAAATGACGTACAGGATCACTTCTCTACATGCAGTCTATTATCACAAGCAAGCGAGGCACAGAGGGCACTCAGTCTAAATCTCTCAAGTAACATTTCTATTTGTCTTTTGTGCTTCCAGTCACTGGTCTTCCAGGTGTTAACATAAGACCACATTGGCAGGTCCCCCCCACGTGACTTACAATCACCGTCTGTGAAAAAGAAAGGAAACCTAAACTGCAATAAGATCGCTTGAGCAGAATCATGCCAAATACACAGAGAAACATGTAGCGGTCAAGATACCGGTCTGTTTGTAACATGCAATTTAAAGTTCAAATGCATCCATGCTTGAAGTTGAAGCTTGATGTACCACACAGATGAATAGATAAAACACTGCATGCCGCGCTGATCAAGAGGGAAAGAGCAAATGAGACGCTCGTTGCGATGGACAACAAGGAGGAAACGTGATAGCCAATCCGAAGGAACAATTAGTGAAATCGCCTGGGCTTGAACCAAGTACCCAAAGAAGGAACAATTACAAGCAATGCTTTAATAAAAAGACAGCATTTTTGATAGGAACAAAAAAGAACGAATGGCAATCGATGGCCTTGGTTAAAGCCCATATTGTAGATACATCATGCTTCGCAGGGCAGCACATGCATGCTGACTCTAGGCTTTACCTAAAAAGGAGATATGACACAGCCGTAACCCTCTTTTTTAATTGCTGGCGGGGTAGGAGGGAAAGTTGGGGATACAAGGAGGGAGGGATGAATGGGTGTCGGGGGCAACATGGACAGTGGAGGGGTTGGGAATTAAAGCACCTTTTTATTTTTTCAGTCTGGAGGTACAGCTCTGCCAAGTATCATGCATCTGTGGTTAGACCAATGCAGTTTAGCGTGGAAGTCCTCATCACCACACTAAAATGCTTAATCATGCATTTATAGCACCTCCTAACACAGCGGCATTGCTAGGCATAAAAAACTGCGAATAGGAGCAGACCATTGCAAAAGCGCAAGCAGCCGGCTGCCTGCTGGCAGTGCTGTGCAAACTGTGCTGCCAGTGAGCCTGCATTATACAGTGCCCCCTTCAAGGTTGAGTTTCTTCACTAACAATAATGAACACAAATTGTCATCACACGGAATAATGCAGTCTCAGGTTCAGACTGCAGTGCACAATGAATCAGAGCATCTGGTACTCAGCCACGTGACATGCCATGGCTAAGTCTGTTAAACTGACTGACAATTACCAGTGGCGGCTCCTCGTGGGAGTGCTTTGCAGCGATGCAATGCAGCACTCGCAATGAAAATCGATTTATTTATTTATTTATTTATTAACAGAACTCCGTTCGGCCTTAAGCTGGAGTTTACTACCCCCACCCTCCCCCTCCCACACCTCGCCCACCACCCTCCAGAACTTCCATGAGGGGCCGCCACTGATAATTACATCCTCCCTGGAGAGTAGTAATAACACTGAGACTAATCAGCTGTGCACTGCCCCTTGCTCAGACTGAGGCTGAGAGTGATGATGCATCCAGAGATGGCAACTTGCCCTGTTGTATTTTGAAAACTGATGCTTCCTGCACGCCAACGTCAGTGACAGTTCAATTCCACAAAGTGAGCGATTGGATGATTGGCCAGTGACTCGGCAACTGATGGGCAAAAGTATGTTTTTACGTTGCTACACGTGTGCTCCTCTGCAGGCATAGAGTGAGTGGGGCTGTTGGGACCTCTCAGACCACACATCGCTACAGACCCCCAGCCTCATTAACAGTGCTTTGTTTGTACTACCTTGTGAGCTAGTGTGTCAGCACACTGAAGACTGGCACCAAAATGTATTTTTCAAAATCCTCCTGCCACTCACCAGGAAGGCATCGCTGCGAGTGGACGGGGTCCATGGGGCCCACCTAGTGACACTATAAACAACAAATCGCTCATGTCACACATGCTGCTCTCAATAGGCATCCGCATGTGGGAAGGCACAGGATGGCAATCTGTTTGTGTCCAATCATGGCAGGGACATGTGCCACGCTGTAATGATTCAAAAAGCTGGGGCGGCTGTCAAGTGTGGCAGACTGTCAATGCGGAGGGAGTTTTTCCCCGTCTACACCCATGGGAGAGAGCACAAGGACTCCACTTACTCTTACTCCACATCGTCACCATCAGCACTGAGCAGCAGAACACGACAACACACTAGGCAGCAGCATCTCTGTACTAGTTGAGTATCAAAAAGCAGACGGTGTGAGTCCACACACAGAAGCAGCTATAACATGAGAGTCAGCATTTCTCCGTTGGATGTATATTACCCCCTCAAGACTCCACAGGATAGACCCTGCCAGATCACACCATTGTACTACATGCAGCGCTCCAAATGCAGACTTCCCTCATCTCGCTTGGACCTGTCCGAACATACATTCATACTAGTAGCTATACACAATATGGTGAGCGCAATGATCAAGGTTCCAATGACCCCCCTACCTGAGATCGCCCTGCTGGGTTATATTAACCAGTTCCCACAGGAAACTCGTAGGTTTGTGGCCATTAGCTTACTCCTGGCCAAGAGGGAAGTAGCCATACATTGGGGGGATAAAACAGCACCCTCAGTGAAAGCATGGCTGTGGAGCATGGCATCCTGCACCACAAACTGTGACATATACGCAACAACACTCCCCCCACCTCCAGGCCCAAGGATATTTAGGGCCCTTTCAGGGATTATCTACTGGCGCAGCAGCGAGACCCCCCTGCACAGCAGAAACAGGGCATAGACCCTACTGGAGTCGGCTGAATTGTCTCAAGATTTGTGTCGTTAAACGCTTGCACTAGGAGCTGTACATTCTCCTTGTAACTATTTAGGAACTTTAGCTAGGTATATCTTAAGGTATAGCTTATGCATATATGGTTGCAGCCCGCTAGCGTCTTTTTCTATAAGGAGAGAGCCTATCATCCTCCCCGACCTTGCAGCTGCGTGTATCTTCGCTTGCTTAATCTTTCCATTACCGTGTGGTAAATAGGAAAGTTATCAACCCGTTATCGGAATATGTTCAGTCATTACCTATCTAGAGCGCTACTTCTGCAACTTTAAGAGAAATAATCTTGGCATAAATCCGTGAAAATAATCGCCTATCCTGCCATCTACGCCTACAATAAATTAACCCTCATCATTTGAACATGGATTTCTTGCTGTATGCAAGCCTGTATTTCTCATATGTGCAATAGACGGCTACCTGATGAAGGCACGTTTGCCGAAACGCGCGTAGTTTGGTTTGACACCTGCCGCACTGCCTCCATCATCTTTTTTCGTTTATCATGTATTTTCTGATTTACAAATGTGTAAAAATGTCTCAATGCATTTATATATAACAAATGAAAATAATTATAAATAAAAATTATATTTTGATATCTAATTTTGTGTATATCTAGTGTCACTCGATAGGGTGATACCTTAATTGTTTTTTGTCTTTTTCACTGCAATATGAGTAGTATCTTAAACATATACCTAGCTAAAGTTCCTAAATAGTCTATTGTTCCCTATTTTGGCTAGATGTTAGATAGGGGTCCCCTGGTTTCTTAACGATACATTCTCCTTGTCACTACAGTTGTTGCGCCCTCACTGCATGCTGGGGTAAGCCACCGCGATGGTTCGGTGTTGGAGACTGTTGGGGTCAGAGTAAGGTTGGACTCTCGGGGATCCGCTTTAAGTCATGTATGATCATAATGCGTCACGGACTGAGCCACCTGTGATGTATGTTTTTGCTGCCTGTGCATAACTGACTTTGTCCCAGTGTACTGTTCTTATTATACCTAAATGCAAAATAAAGTGTTAAAAAAAAAAAAACCTGAGAGTCAGCACGCAGAAGGCCAGCAGTGGGAGTTGCTAAGTTTCAGGCAGGGCAACCATTAAGAGAAACAGAAAGTGATCTGTCTGTCACTGTGCCATTTGGGGGGGATCATGTTTGTATGTCATATTGTGGTTCTCTAAAACAATTAGAAAAGGAGATTTAAAATCTAGTTTCTAAGTTGTGATAAAAGATGTGTTTATATAGCTAAATTACATCATGGCCCGACAATTTTGCACTTTTCAGAGATGGTAATGCCATTATTTGTCCATAGTGCTGCAAGGGTAAGAGCTGCCCTGGTAAATAGTGGCCAGTCCAGGAGTTTCTCACATTTTTATAGTGGAGGACGGTTGTGGTAGTAACCTTCCATTTGAGGTACTTAGCAGCTGTTTCAAGATTGTTTTAGAGCTTTTCATTACTCAAAAGACTGTCATTTCACTTTCCTTGCACTTCGGTGCTTGGTTTTACTCAAGAGAAAGTGTCACTCTAACTGTCACATATTTGGTCATTGAATGTCACTCATAAGTACATTTAAACCATTGAAATGTCACACATAAGCAGCCTGCATTATCAGCTATGGAGGTAACTTGGGTGTGTGGATAAGTAAGGGGCCAACACAGACAATGGATGATAGAAGGGAGGGGCTCAGAGCAGGCAAATTGACAACGCATGGTGGGAGAGTGGGTAGAAGCAAACACTGGCAGCATCACGGACAACAACAAGTGGGAGGGTTGGTGGGTGGATTAAGGTACAGAACAATATGGGCAACAACAGAGAACGGTGAGTGGGGAAAGCAACAACACAAGAAAAACGGAAGGAGTTAGGGTGGGTGGGATTGCAAGCAACAACACAAGGAACAATAGAAGAAGGTAGTGTAGTTGGAGGCAAGCGACAACAAAGGCAACAAATGAAGGAGGGTAAGTGTTGAAAGCAACTACACAGGCAACAATGGACAAATTGAGAATTGGTGGTGAAAGCAACAATAACTGTTGCAACAACGGAAGACGGGGGAATGAGGATGGAGGTGGATGTTGCAAGCTGCAACATGGACAACAATGGAAAGAGGGAGGGTGCAGGGCACGCAACAACAAGTGCAACAAAGGAAGTAGGGTGGGCAGGTAGAAGCAATCAATAATGCGGACAACAATGGAAGGAGGGAGGTTGGGAGCAAGCAATGAACAACACTGGCAACAATGGAAGGAAGGATGGAAGGAGAGTGGGTAGAGGAAGCTACAACATGGGCAACAACGGCAGATGGGAAGGTGGGTGTAGCAGGCAAAAACAAAAGGAAGTTGGAAGGGTAGGGCAAGCAATAACATGGACAACACTGGAAGGAGGGAGTGTGGGTACGCAACATGGATGAGCGAGGAACCCTAAGTGGGAGAAGTACATGAGGGAGCCAGCTGAACAAGACGCACTCTAGTATAGCGCTTAAACACAGAAAAAGTAAGGATAAAAAATCATGATCAGTGGAAGGATACAAGTAGTGTGTCCATGCCCGAGTGGAAGGACAAACACACAAAAACATAGGAAGCCTACTGAATCTTGCCAATAAAAAGCAGTCACCTTAAAGCCAACAAATGGTAAGCAATGAGCGGGCTCTAAGCCCACTCTTGGAAAACAAAAGATCTCAAATTCACAGCGCTTGCTCTGCTTAGGCGAGAGCTCCAAAGCAAATGTATACAATTCTGTATGTTTTCTTTTGACATATAAACCGAAAACAGCATGTATGTGAATAAATCATTTAAAAGTGTCTATTTTTTTAATACTTAATAAAGGAAATGGAGGCATGATTTTTACTAATGTGGACTTACTATTTTAAACAAATTTGTTTCCACCTACTAGCTCTTGGCTGTTCCAAAATAGCAAATGTAAGCAAATTATATTTTTTTCTAGTGTAACCCGATTATCAATTATCTGTATGTCATGTGAGATTGCAGTCTTCACTTTTTAATTACACCATGTTGCATTCTGGGACTGGAAAGGTTTCTCTTTTAGGTTTGACAGTACAGGTGAAAAATGATAGCAAGTAAAGAGGTAATGTGGCTAAATGAGAAGGACATTGAATATGCTTTGTGGCCATCAACAGTGCATTAGTCAACAACTTGAAGAGAATCAGTACTTTCCAGGCACCTGCAGTGCAAACCTCAGTCAAACACAAAATAGCTACAGGTACAATAGTACACCTGTGCACTGTTACAAGCACAGGTGTACTAGATGACTTCCTAAGGAGCCAAGAGAAGTGCATACAAATTTGAGGGAAACATTTCAAAATAAAAACAAAATCAATGAGAAAAAAATCATTAGTCTAGATCTCTTGTTGGTTTTTGATGTTGAATGCATTGTCTATTCGGTTTGCTTATGGTGCCGTGTTATTTAATGGCGGCAAGCCTGGTTGCCACTGGTTATAGCACACACTTGCCTTGTACTATAGCATTGAGTATTTGACATTTTGCAAAAATTCAAAATTAGTAGATAACACAACGTGGCCATATAAGCTAAGTTAGCAGTGTGCCAAAAAATGGCCCATACTGGCTGTATTTAGTAGCACCTACGTACCAAGTGTTAACACTTACTGGCATAGAATATGACAAGCTATTCACTTGTTGGCTAATTTAGCAGAGTATTTATCTGTCACGTCACACCCTTCGTAGTAACTTCCACTCTGCTTTATAGGAATACCAAACATTATGGATTACACGTTGCTATAGTATCTTGTATCGCCTATTATTCAATGGTTTCCTTTTAGCCATTGACCATTTGAAATTAGTTTATTTTATTTTATTTGGCATCGTCTATCAGCAGGTCTATCTACATTTGGTATTTTTAATGAACCCTCACATTCTGTTCTTGTGGAGGATACCTGTACGCTGCTGTAATATTTTGTTTAAAAAGTAAACGCTTATGCTTCCCCATACAAGTCCATACATACTGTTCTTAATATCTTCACAAATTTTGGGAAATACTTGGGGTATGCCATTAACTGGGGTAAGTCTGTGCTGTTCGTGTTCCATGGGCAGACGCCACGTCTCCCCAAGGACTGCACGCTAGTGGTCGCAGTAGATGGTTTCATAAACATGGGAATCTTTGTTACATCAGATCCGGCCCTCTTTTACAGCCATAATTTGGCAACCCCGCTGGCCAGACTGTGAGCAGACGTTAAACATTGGAGGTCACTGCCCCTGTCTTTGGTGGGCCGTGCTGCCCTTTTTAAAATGTTATTTGTATATATCCTCCAAAACTGCCTGCACCGAATTCCAGATGCATACTTTGTAGCGGTTGAGGGGGAGGTACACACACTGTTATGGGATGGTAAGGCCCCTAGAATAGCGCTTCAAAAACTAACAAAAGGATGGTACGACGGAGGGATAGCGTTGCCTGATCTCAGGCTATACTACTACGCCCTGGACAGATACCAGATGGATTGCTCGGGCTATCTGGGCGCCCTGTATTCCCCACTAAGAGAAAGAGATTTGTTGGTCAAACACAACACACAATACAAATTTGCCATTTGGCAAACTCACAACTGGGATGGGCTGGCGTTCTCACCAAGGCAACACCTTTGTGGTACACTCAGAAACTAGGCATGCTATTCTATCAACCAGGGTTTGATATGTGGGATATGATCGGCATCTCAGCAGTGAAGGACTTGGTTAAGAAGGGGGCAATACTCAAATTTGAAGACCTCCGAAAGAGTTACCAGATGGCTCCGGGGGAGGTATTTAGGTACCTACGAATAAGGCATGCCTTACAGGCGGCCTTCCCGAACTGCAAGGACATACCAGACTCGTCACCACTAGAGGATCGCTTACTTGATGACCCTCTGCAGTCTAAAGCAATATCCTTGATGTGCAAAAAACATAGTAATAATTTACCGGATAGGTTTGGCAAGCTCAAAGAGCAGTGAGAGAGAGACCTGGGGCTGATCGAAGAAGAAGATTGGTGGGAGGCTCTTATGTCACCTAGGGAGGCAGCCATCACGCTCAGATTTAGACTGATACAACTCAGGATCCTCCATAGGTCATATATGATGGGAAAAACTCTAGCAAAAATAGGGGCAAGGCAGGATGATTTATGCTTGAAGGGCTGCAAGCAGCCGGCTACCTTCTATCACATGATATGGGAGTGCCCGCTGATACGCAGTCTCTGGTATAGAGCCACAAACCATATGCAGTCAGCATTGGTAAAGACTATAGACCTGATGTCCCGCCTGGGCCTGCTAAACATATGGGCAGACTCGGACCTGACTGAAATTGAACAATAACTGGTGACGCTGGGTACACGTTGGTTAAAAGAGAACTGGCAAAGGGATGGGGTGGCGCGGCACCGCCTGCTGTATCGGTGGCTGAAAGAATTGGGTAGGTGTATGATTGCGAAGAAGGAGGTGTTTGTAACAAGGGGGTGCCCGAAGAAATGGGATAAAAATGGTCGAAATGCAACATTTACAGGGGAGAGATCAGTGTATCACCCATGGTGCTACTGGAAATGCGTAGAAAGGTGGACAGAGGCGTAACTATTTGAAATATCTGTTTTTTCAACCTCTGTAACTTGCATGCTGATGGATGTCATTTGCGAATCACATGTGTCACTGTTGTATATTTGTAGGTCGCCAACCTTTATCAATAAAAACAACAACAACAAAAAAGTAAACGCTTACCTTGATAAGATTTGAAACAGTTTTATGTTGGCCTGTTGACTACTGTATTTTTCTGCCAAGTCACACACTTTTTTGTGTTTTCCAACATCTTCTTCTACAGGGACACCAAATATTGTGGCTAATTTATTTCTTTTGCTTCTATCCCCTACATTTCAAGGCTTACCTTTTAGTTATTAATGAACTGAAATGGCTTTTTATTTGATAGGAGATTACAGTATATTTTAGCACTTTTGATACCATTCCACAAGCTTTTCACTTCTGGTTTCATTAGGGATTACAAAATATAATGGCTCATATGGCCTATAATATTTGGTATCCCCTGTTTCTTGGGTTAAAACGTACTAGGATTTGACATGGTCTTGAAGTGCTTTTCTGACACATCACATCCTTGTTTATAATTTGCACTGTCTCTTTTAACAGGGATACTGAACATTATGGAACATGCACTTGTAATTGCATAACAAAAGCCTCTACCTTCTGTTCCTTAGGAGGATATCAAATATAATGGGTAATAAGGGCTGTAATCTTTGCTATTCCATATGCTATTAGAGTTAAAGCTTACTAGGACAACATTTGACATGTCCTTAAGTTGGCAGGGTGAACAGAGTGTTTTCAGCCATATTGCAGCATTTTTTGCGTATTTCAGAGTCTCTTTCTATATGAACATCAAATATCACAGCTCATGTTTTGCTATAATATGTGGTATCTCCTACTTTCCAAGGTTTACCTTTCAGCAATTAACAAGTTGTAATGGCCTCTTATTTGAGTGCAGATTACAGTGAACTTTACAAGCTTTCACATCAAATTCATTTAGCATCCCCTGTGTTTCTTGGGTTAGAACTTGGCAGGTATTTCTTGCACAGTATTTCTATGCCAAATAGTACCCTTCCTTTTGCTTTCCAAAATTGTTTACAATGGGGATACCAAACATTATGGCTCACACATTTCTGCAATACCTCGTATACCCTACCTTTCATGCGTTACCCATTAACCATTGGAGACTTGAAGATGCCTTTTATTTGAAAGCAGACTACAACATCTTTTCAGATTTTAAAATATTTCCTCAAGATTTTACATCTGGTTCGCTTAGGGGATACCAAATATAATGGCTTATACCGGCTATTATATCTGGTATCCCCTGTGTTTCTGGCGTTAGAACTTACCAGTTTTCAATTTGACATGGTCTTGTGTTAAATGGATGAGCCCAATATTTCTATGGCAAAGAGCACCCTTCCTTTTGCTTTCCAACATTGTTACAAAGGGGATGCCAAATATTATGGCTCACGCATAGCTGTAATATCTTGTATCCCCTACGTTTCATTGGTTATCCTTTAATCATTGACCACTTAAAATTGTCTTTTCCTTGATAAGAGACTACGGTATCTTTGCGCATTTTTTACGTTATTCCACAAGATTGTACGTCAGGTTCTCTATGGGGATACCATATATAATGGCCTATACTGCCTATAATATTTGGTATCCCCAGTGTTACTGGTGTTAGAACTTACCAGTAATTAATTTGACATGGTCTTATGTGCTATGGGGGAGCACATTATTTCTAAGCCAAATAGCACCATTCCTTTTGCTTTCCAACATCTTTTAAAAATGGGGATACCAAATATTATGGCTCAGGCATTGCTGTAATATCTTGTATCCCCTGCATTTCATTTGTTACCCATTAGCCATTGGCCACTTGAAGTTGCCTTTCATATGATAGCAGACTATACTATCTTTTCACATTATTGTACATCATTCCACAAGATTTTACACCCGGTTCCCTTTGGGGATACAATATGTAATGGCCTATACCAGATATAATATCTGGTATCCCCTGTGTTTCTTGGGTTAGAACTTGCCAGGATTCGATTTAGCATGGTCTTATGTTAGATGGGTGAGCACAGTATTTCTATGCCAAACAGTACCCTTCATTTTGGTTTCCAACTTTGTTTACAATGGGGATACCAAATATTATGGCTCACGCATTGCTGCAATATGATGTGTCTCCTACGTTTCATGGGTTACCTTTTAGCCATTGACCACTTGAACATTTCTATTCTTTGATAGCTGATTATAGTATCTTTTTACATTTTTAACATCATTCCACAAGATTTTACATCCGGTTCCCTTTGGGGATACCGTATGTAATGGCCTATACTAGCTATAATATCTAGTATCCCCTAAGTTTCTTGGGTTAGACCTTGCCAGGATTCGATTTGGCATGGTCTTATGTTAGATGGGTGAGCACAATATTTCTATGCCAAATAGTACCCTTCCTTTTATTTGATAAGAGACTACGGTATCTTTTCACATTTTGTACACTATTCCACAAGATTGTACATTAGGTTGTCAATGGGGACACCATACATAATGGCCTATACTGGCTATAATATTTGGTATCCCCTGTGTTTCTGGGGTTAGAACTTACCAGTATTCAATTTGACATTGTCTTATGTGCAACAGGTGAGCACAGTATTTCTATGCCAAATAGCACCATTCCTTTTGCTTTCCAACATCTTGTACAATGGGGATACCAAATATTATGACTCAGGCATTGCTGTAGTAACTTGTATCCCCTAAGTTTCCATGGTTACCCTTTAGCCATTGACAATTTAAAGTTGTCTTTTCTTTGATAAGAGACTACAGTATCTTACCAGCTATAATATCTAGTATCTCCTATGTTTCTTGGGTTAGAACTTGCCAGGATTCGATTTGGCATGGTCTTATGTTAGATGGGTGAGCACAGTATTTCTATGACAAATACCATCCTTCCTTTTGCTTTTCAACATCTTTTACAATGGGAATACCATGTATAATGGCCTACACCAGCTATAATATTTGGTATCCCCTGTGTGTCTAGGGTTCGAACATACCAGTATTCAATCTGACATTGTTTTATGTGCTATGGGTGAGCAGAGTATTTGTATGCCAAATAGCACCATTCCTTTTGCTTTACAACATCTTTTACAATGGGTATACCAAATATTATGGCTCACGCATTGCTGTAATTTCTTGTATCCCCTGCATTTCATTTGTTACCCATTAGCCATTGACCACTTGAAGTTGCCATTTACATGATAGCAGACTACAGTATATTTTCAAACTTTTTACATAATTCCACAATAGTGTACGTCTGGTTCTCTTAGGGGATACCATATATAATGGCCTATGACTGCTATAATATTTGGTATCCCATGTGTTTCTTGTGTTAGAACTAACCAGGATTAGGTTTGGTTTGGTATGGTCTTATGTTAGACGGGTGAGCCCAGTATATGTATGCCAAATAGCACCCTTCCTTTTGCTTTCCAATGTCGTTTTCAATGGGGATACCAAATATGGATCACACATTGCTGTAATATCTCGTATTCCCTGCATTTCATTTGTTACCCTTTAGCCATTGACCACTTGAAGTTGCCTTTTATTTGATAGCTGACTACAGAATCTGTTCGCATTTTTTACATCATTCCACACAATTTTACGACCGGTTACCTTAGGGGATACCAAATATATTGGCTTATACCGGGTATTATATCTGGTATCCCCTGTGTTTCTGGGGTTAGAGATTAGCAATATTCAAATTAACATCAACTTATGTTCGATGGCTGAGCCCAGTATTTCTATGGGAAATAGCACCCTTCCTTTTGCTTTCCAATGTCCTTTTCAAAGGGGATACCAAATATTATGGCTCACGCATTGCTGCAATATGTTGTGTCTCCTACGTTTCATGGGTTACCTTTTAGCAATTGACCACTTGAATGTTTCTTTTCTTTGATAGCTGATTATAGTATATTTTTACATTTTTAACCTCATTCCACAAGATTTTACATCCTGTTCCCTTTGGGGATACCATATATAACGGCCTATACCAGCTATAATGTCTGGTATCCCCTGTGTTTCTTGGGTTAGAACTTGCCAGGTTTCGATTTAGCATGGTCTTATGTTAGAAGGGTGAGCACAGTATTTCTATGCCAAACAGTACCCTTCATTTTTGTTTCCAGCTTTGTTTACAATGGGGATACCAAATATTATGGCTCACGCATTGCTACAATACCTCGTATCCCCTACTTTCATGCGTTACCCATTAACCAATGGAGACTTGAAGTTGCCTTTTATTTGAAAGCAGACTACAGCATCTTTTCATATATTTTAAATCTTTCTACACGATTTTACGTCCAGTTTGCTTAGGGGATACCAAATATAATGGCCTATACTGGCTATTATATCTGGTATCCCTGGTGTTTCTGGGGTTAGAACTTACCAGTATTCAATTTGACATGGTCCTATGTTGGATGGATGAGCCCAGTATTTCTATGGCAAAGGGCACCATTCCTTTTGCTCTCCAACATTGTTTACAAACGGGATACCAATTATTATGGCTCACGCATTGCTGTAATATCTCGTATCCCCTATATTTCATTGGTTCTCTTTAGCCTTTGACCACTTAAAGTTGTCTTTTCTTTGATAAGAGACTAAAGTATCTTTTCAAAATTTTTACATTATTCCACAAGATTGTACGTCAGGTTCTCTATGGGGATACCATATATAATGGCCTTTAATGTCTATAATATTTGGTATCCCTTGTGTTTCTGTGGTTAGAACTTGCCAGTATTCAATTTGAAATGGTCTTATGTGCTATGGGTGAGCACAGTTTTTCTATGCTAAATAGCACCATTCCTTTTGCTTTCCAACATCTTTTACAATGGGGACACCAAATATAATGGCTCAGACATTGCTGTAATATCTTGCAACCCCTGCGTTTCTTTTGTTAGCCATTGACCACTTGAAATTGCCTTTTATATGATAGCAGACGATTGTATCTTTTCAAATTTTTTACATCATTCCACACAATTTTACGAACGGTTACCTTAGGGGATACCAAATATATTAGCGTATACCGGTTATTATATCTGGTATCCCCTGTGTTTCTCGGGTTAGAGATTAGCAGTCTTCAAATTGACATGATCTTATGTTGGATGGCTGAGCCCAGTATTTCTATGGGAAATAGCACCCTTCCTTTTGCTTTCCAATGTCCTTTTCAAAGGGGATACCAAATATTATGGCTCACGCATTGCTGCAATATGTTGTGTCTCCTACATTTCATGGGTTACCTTTTAGCCATTGACCACTTGAACGTTTCTTTTCTTTAATAGCTGATTATAGTATCTTTTTACATTTTTAACCTCATTCCACAAGATTTTACATCCTGTTCCCTTTGGGGATACCATATATAACGGCCTATACCAGCTATAATATCTGGTTTCCCCTGTGTTTCTTGGGTTAGAACTTGCCAGGTTTCGATTTAGCATGGTCTTATGTTAGAAGGGTGAGCACAGTATTTCTATGCCAAACAGTACCCTTCATTTTTGTTTCCAACTTTGTTTACAATGGGGATACCAAATATTATGGCTCACGCATTGCTACAATACCTCGTATCCCCTACTTTCATGCGTTACCCATTAACCAATGGAGACTTGAAGTTGCCTTTTATTTGAAAGCAGACTACAGCATCTTTTCATATATTTTAAATCTTTCTACACGATTTTACGTCCAGTTCGCTTAGGGAATACCAAATATAATGGCCTATACCGGCTATTATATCTGGTATCCCTGGTGTTTCTGGGGTTAGAACTTACCAGTATTCAATTTGACATGGTCCTATGTTGGATGGATGAGCCCAGTATTTCTATGGCAAAGGGCACCATTCCTTTTGCTCTCCAACATTGTTTACAAACGGGATACCAATTATTATGGCTCACGCATTGCTGTAATATCTCGTATCCCCTATATTTCATTGGTTCTCTTTAGCCTTTGACCACTTAAAGTTGTCTTTTCTTTGATAAGAGACTAAAGTATCTTTTCAAAATTTTTACATTATTCCACAAGATTGTACGTCAGGTTCTCTATGGGGATACCATATATAATGGCCTTTAATGTCTATAATATTTGGTATCCCTTGTGTTTCTGTGGTTAGAACTTGCCAGTATTCAATTTGAAATGGTCTTATGTGCTATGGGTGAGCACAGTTTTTCTATGCTAAATAGCACCATTCCTTTTGCTTTCCAACATCTTTTACAATGGGGACACCAAATATAATGGCTCAGACATTGCTGTAATATCTTGCAACCCCTGCGTTTCTTTTGTTAGCCATTGACCACTTGAAATTGCCTTTTATATGATAGCAGACGATTGTATCTTTTCAAATTTTTTACATCATTCCACACAATTTTACGACCGGTTACCTTAGGGGATACCAAATATATTAGCGTATATCGGTTATTATATCTGGTATCCCCTGTGTTTCTCGGGTTAGAGATTAGCAGTCTTCAAATTGACATGATCTTATGTTGGATGGCTGAGCCCAGTATTTCTATGGGAAATAGCACCCTTCCTTTTGCTTTCCAATGTCCTTTTCAAAGGGGATACCAAATATTATGGCTCACGCATTGCTGCAATATGTTGTGTCTCCTACATTTCATGGGTTACCTTTTAGCCATTGACCACTTGAACCTTTCTTTTCTTTAATAGCTGATTATAGTATCTTTTTACATTTTTAACCTCATTCCAAAAGATTTTACATCCTGTTCCCTTTGGGGATACCATATATAACGGCCTATACCAGCTATAATATCTGGTATCCCCTGTGTTTCTTGGGTTAGAACTTGCCAGGTTTCGATTTAGCATGGTCTTATGTTAGAAGGGTGAGCACAGTATTTCTATGCCAAACAGTACCCTTCATTTTTGTTTCCAACTTTGTTTACAATGGGGATACCAAATATTATGGCTCACGCATTGCTACAATACCTCGTATCCCCTACTTTCATGCGTTACCCATTAACCAATGGAGACTTGAAGTTGCCTTTTATTTGAAAGCAGACTACAGCATCTTTTCATATATTTTAAATCTTTCTACACGATTTTACGTCCAGTTCGCTTAGGGAATACCAAATATAATGGCCTATACCGGCTATTATATCTGGTATCCCTGGTGTTTCTGGGGTTAGAACTTACCAGTATTCAATTTGACATGGTCCTATGTTGGATGGATGAGCCCAGTATTTCTATGGCAAAGGGCACCATTCCTTTTGCTCTCCAACATTGTTTACAAACGGGATACCAATCATTATTGCTCACGCATTGCTGTAATATCTCGTATCCCCTATATTTCATTGGTTCTCTTTAGCCTTTGACCACTTAAAGTTGTCTTTTCTTTGATAAGAGACTAAAGTATCTTTTCACATTTTTTACATTATTCCACAAGATTGTACGTCAGGTTCTCTATGGGGATACCATATATAATGGCCTTTAATGTCTATAATATTTGGTATCCCTTGTGTTTCTGTGGTTAGAACTTGCCAGTATTCAATTTGAAATGGTCTTATGTGCTATGGGTGAGCACAGTTTTTCTATGCTAAATAGCACCATTCCTTTTGCTTTCCAACATCTTTTACAATGGGGACACCAAATATAATGGCTCAGACATTGCTGTAATATCTTGCAACCCCTGCGTTTCTTTTGTTAGCCATTGACCACTTGAAATTGCCTTTTATATGATAGCAGACGATATTACCTTTACAATTTTTTTCATCTGTCCACACAATTTTACGACCGGTTACCTTAGGGGATACCAAATATATTAGCGTGTACCGGTTATTATATCTGGTATCCCCTGTGTTTCTCGGGTTAGAGATTAGCAGTCTTCAAATTGACATGATCTTATGTTGGATGGAGCCCAGTATTTCTATGGGAAATAGCACCCTTCCTTTTGCTTTCCAATGTCCTTTTCAAAGGGGATACCAAATATTATGGCTCACGCATTGCTGCAATATGTTGTGTCTCCTACATTTCATGGGTTACCTTTTAGCCATTGACCACTTGAACGTTTCTTTTCTTTGATAGCTGATTATAGTATCTTTTTACATTTTTAACATCATTCCACAAGATTTTACATCCTGTTCCCTTTGGGGATACCATATATAACGGCCTATACCAGCTATAATATCTGGTATCCCCTGTGTTTCTTGGGTTAGAACTTGCCAGGATTCGATTTAGCACGGTCTTATGTTAGATGGGTGAGCACAGTATTTCTATGCCAAACAGTACCCTTCCTTTTGGTTTCCAACTTTGTTTACAATGGGGATACCAAATATTATGGCTCACGCATTGCTACAATACCTCGTATCCCCTACTTTCATGTGTTACCCATTAACCAATGGAGACTTGAAGTTGCCTTTTATTTGAAAGCAGACTACAGCATCTTTTCAGATTTTTTAAATCTTTCTACAAGATTTTATGTCCAGTTCGCTTAGGGGATACCAAATATAATGGCCTATACCGGCTATTATATCTGGTATCCCTGGTGTTTCTGGGGTTAGAACTTACCAGTATTTAATTTGATATGGTCCTATGTTGGATGGATGAGCCCAGTATTTCTATGGCAAAGGGCACCATTCCTTTTGCTCTCTAACATTGTTTACAAACGGGATACCAATTATTATGGCTCACGCATTTCTGTAATATCTCGTATCCCCTATGTTTCATTGGTTCTCTTTAGCCATTGACCACTTAAATTTGTCTTTTCTTTGATAAGAGACTAAAGTATCTTTTCACATTTTTTTACATTATTCCACAAGATTGCACGTCAGGTTCTCTATGGGGATACCATATATAATGGCCTTTAATGTCTATAATATTTAGTATCCCTTGTGTTTCTGGGGTTAGAACTTGCCAGTATTCAATTTGACATGGTCTTATGTGCTATGGGTGAGCCCAGTTTTCCTATGCTAAATATCACAATTCCTTTTGATTTCCAACATCTTTTACAATGGGGACACCAAATATAATGTCTCAGAGATTGCTGTAATATCTTGCAACCCCTGCGTTTCTTTTGTTAGCCATTAGCCATTGACCACTTGAAATTGCCTTTTATATGATAGCAGACGATAGTATCTCTTCACATTTTTTACATCATTCCACAAGATTGTACGTCAGATTCTCTATGGGGATACCATATATAATGGCCTTTACCGTCTATAATATTTGGTATCCCTTATGTTTCTGGGGTTAGAACTTGCCAGTATTCAATTTGATATGGTCCTATGTGCTATGGGTGAGCACAGTATTTCCATGCTAAATATCACCTTTCCTTTTGCTTTCCAACATCTTTTACAATGGGGATACCAAATATTATGGCTCAGGCATTGCTGTACTATCTTGCATCCCCTGCGTTTCTTTTGTTAGCCATTAGCCATTGACCACTTGAAATTGCCTTTTATATGAAATCAGACTACAGCATCTTTTAACATTTTTTACATCTTTCCACACGATTTTACATCTGGTTCCCTTTGGGAATACCATATAAAATGGCTTATTCCATGTATATTATCTCTTATCCACTATGTTTCTTGGGTTAGAACTTGCCAGGATTCGATTTGGCATGATCTTATGTTAGATGGTTGAGCACAGTATTTCTTTGCCAAATAGTACCCTTCCTTTTGCTTTCCAACATCGTTTACAATGAGTATAGGAAATATTATGGCTCACGCATTGCCGCAATATCTTGTATCCCCAACCTTTCAAGGATTACCCATTAACCGTTAGAAACTTGTAGTTGCCTTTTACTTGAAAGCAGACTACAGCATCTTTTCAGATTATTGACATCTTTCCACAAGATTTTACATCCGGTTCCCTTAGGGAATACCAAATATAATGGACTTTACCGGCTACAATATTTGGTATCTCCAGTGTTTCTCCGGTTAGAAGTTACCAGGATTCATTTTGACATCACCTTATGTTGCATGAGGGAGCACAATATTTCTATACCAAATATCACTCTTTCTTTTGCTTTCCAGCATCATTTACTATGGGGATAGCAAATATTATGGTTCACGTATTGCTGTAATATCTCGTATCCCCTACGTCTCATGAGTTACCCTTTAGACATTCACCAGTTGAAGTTGCATTTCATTTGTTAGCAGACTTCATTAGCTATTCACATTTTTTACATTATTCCACAAAACTTTATAACCGGTTCACATAGGGGATACCAAATACAATGCCCGTTTCCGCCTATAATATTTGGTATCCCCTGTGTTTTTCGGGTTAGAATATACCAGGATACAATTTTACATGGTCTTATTTTGGACAGGTTAGGACAATAATTCTATGCCAAATAGTACCCTTCCTTTTGTTTTCCCACATTGGTTACTATGGGGATCCCCAATATTATGGCTCACGTATTGCTGTAATATCTCGTATCCCCTAAGTTTCATGGGCTACCCTTTAGACATTAAGCAGTTGAAGTAGCATTATATTTGTTAGCAGACTACATTAGCTTTTCACATTTTGTACATCATTCCACAAGAAATTGCATCCAGTACCCTTAGGGGATACCAAATATAAAAGCCTATACAGCCTACAATATTTGGTATTCCCAGTGTTTCTCGGGTTAGAAGTTACCAGGATTCAATTTTACATTGCCTTATTTTGGATGGGAGAGCACAGTATTTCTATACCAAATATCACCATTTCTTTTGCTTTCCAACCTCAATTACTGTGGGGATAGCAAATATTATGGTTCACATATTCCTGTAGTATCTTGTATCCCTTATGTTTCATGGGTTACACATTAGCCATTGACAAGTGGAAATTGCCTTTTATTTATTAGCAGACTACATTAGCTTTTCACATTTTTTACATTATTCCACAAGACTTTATAACCGGTTCACTTAGGGGATACCAAATACAATGGCCTTCTCGCCTACAATGTGTGGTATCCCCTGTGTTTCTCGGGTGAGAATGTACCAGGATACAATTTGACATGGTCTTATGTTGGATGGGTGAGCCCAAAATTTCTATGCCAAATGGCACCCTTCATTTTGCTTTCCAACATTGGTTACTATGGGGGATACCCAATATTATGGCAAACCTATTGCTGTAATATCTCATATCCCCTACATTTCATGGGCTACCATTAAGCCATTGACCAGTTGAGGTTGCCATTTATTTGATAACAGTCTTTGACCATTTTATACATCATTCCACAACATTTTACATCTGGTTCCTTTAGGGGATACCATACATTATTGGCTATACCTGCTATAATATTTGGTATCCCCTGTGTTTCCCGAGTTAGTACTTATCAGGGTTCAATTTGACATGGTCTTATGTTGGATTGGTGTGCACATTATTTCTATGCCTAATAGCACCCTTCCTTTAACTTTCCAACATCGGGTACTATAGGGATACCAAATATTATGGCTCACGTATTGCAGTAATATCTCGTATCCCCTACGTTTCATGGCCTACCCTTCAGCCTTTGACCAGTTGAAGTATCCATTTATTTGACAGTAGACTACAGAATCTTGTCACATTTTTTACATAAGTCCCAAACATTTTACATTAGGATTCCTTAGAAGATACCACATGAAATGGACTTTACAGGCTCTGATTTTTGGCATCCCCTGTGTTTCTCGGGTTAGAACTTACCAGGATTCTATTTGACATGGTCTTATAGTGGGTGGGTAAGCACAGCATTTCTATGCCAAATAGTACTCTTCCTTTTGCTTTTTAACATCGGTTACTATGGGGATACCAAATATTATGGCTCACACAATGCTGTAATATCTCATATCCCCGACTTTTCATGTGCTACCATTCAGCCATTGACCAGTTGAGGTTGACATTTATTTGATAGCAGACTACAGCAGCTTTTACCATTTTATACATCATTCCACAACATTTTACATTAGGATTCCTTAGAAGATGCCACATGTAATGGACTATACCGCCTATAATATTTGGTATCCCCTGTGTTTCTTGTGTTAGAACTTACCAGGATTCAATTTGACATGGCCTTATGTTGGGTGGGTAAGCACAGTATTTCTATGCCAAATAGCATCCTTCCTTCTAGTGCAAACAATGGTTACTATGGGGATACCAAATATTATGGCTCACAGATTCCTGTAATATCTCGTATCCCCTACATTTCATGGGCTACCATTCAGTCATTGACCAGTTGAGGCTGACATTTATGTGATAGCAGACTACAGTAGCTTTTAACATTTTATACATCATTCCACAAGATTTTACAACCAGTTCCTTCAGGGGATAGCCTATATAATGGGCTATACCAGCTATAATATTTTGTATCCAATGTGTTTCTCGGGTTAGAACTTACCAGGATTCAATTTGACATGGTCTTATGTTGGGCGGATGAGCACAGTATTTCTATGCCAAATAGCACCCTTCCTTTTGCTTTCCAACATCAGTTACTATGGGGATACCAAATATTATGGCTCACGCATTGCTGTAACATCTCGTATCCCCTGCATTTCATGGGCTTCCGTTCAGCCATTGGCGGCTGACATTTATTTGATAGCAGACCACAGTAGCTCTTACCATTTTATACATCATTCCACAAGATTTTACATCCGGTTCTTTAAGAGGATACCATACATTATTGGCTATACCAGCTATAATATTTGGTATCGCCTGTGTTTCCCGAGTTAGAACTTACCAGGATTCAATTTGACATGGTCTTATGTTGGCTTGGTGAGCACAGTATTTCTATGCCTAATAGCACCCTTCCTTTAACTTTCCAACATTGGTTACTATGGGGATACCAAATATTATGGCTCACATATTCCTGTAATACTGTGTATCCCCTATGTTTCATGGGCTACCCTTGAGACATTCAGCAGTCGAAGTTGCCTTTTATTTGTTAGCACACTACAGCAACTTTTCACATTTTTCCACAACATTTTCCATCTGGTTCCTTTATGGGATACCATATATAATGGGCTATATCATCTATAATATTTGGTATCCCATGTGTTTCTTGGTTTATAACTTACCAGGATTCAATTTGACATGGCCTTATGTTGGGTGGGTAAGCACAGTATTTCTATGCCAAATAGCATCCTTCCTTCTAGTGCAAACAATGGTTACTATGGGGATACCAAATATTATGGCTCACAGATTCCTGTAATATCTCGTAGCCCCTACATTTCATGGGCTACCATTCAGTCATTGACCAGTTGAGGCTGACATTTATGTGATAGCAGACTACAGTAGCTTTTAACATTTTATACATCATTCCACAAGATTTTACAACCAGTTCCTTCAGGGGATAGCCTATATAATGGGCTATACCAGCTATAATATTTTGTATCCAATGTGTTTCTCGGGTTAGAACTTACCAGGATTCAATTTGACATGGTCTTATGTTGGGCGGATGAGCACAGTATTTCTATGCCACATAGCACCCTTCCTTTTGCTTTCCAACATCAGTTACTATGGGGATACCAAATATTATGGCTCACGCATTGCTGTAATATCTCGTATCCCCTGCATTTCATGGGCTTCCGTTCAGCCATTGGCGGCTGACATTTATTTGATAGCAGACCACAGTAGCTCTTACCATTTTATACATCATTCCACAAGATTTTACATCCGGTTCTTTAAGAGGATACCATACATTATTGGCTATACCAGCTATAATATTTGGTATCGCCTGTGTTTCCCGAGTTAGAACTTACCAGGATTCAATTTGACATGGTCTTATGTTGGCTTGGTGAGCACAGTATTTCTATGCCTAATAGCACCCTTCCTTTAACTTTCCAACATTGGTTACTATGGGGATACCAAATATTATGGCTCACATATTCCTGTAATACTGTGTATCCCCTATGTTTCATGGGCTACCCTTGAGACATTCAGCAGTCGAAGTTGCCTTTTATTTGTTAGCACACTACAGCAACTTTTCACATTTTTCCACAACATTTTCCATCTGGTTCCTTTATGGGATACCATATATAATGGGCTATATCATCTATAATATTTGGTATCCCCTGTGTTTCTTGGTTTATAACTTACCAGGATTCAATTGGACATGGTCTTATGTTGGGTGGGTGAGCACAGTATTTCTATGCCAAATAACACCCTTCCTTTTGCTTCCCAACATCAGTTACTATGGGTATACGAAATACCAAATATTATGACACACGCATTGCTGTAATATATCGCATCCCCTTCATATCTTGGACTACCGTTCAGCCATTGACCAGTTCAGGTTGACATTTATTTGATAGCAGACTACAGTCGCTTTTAACATTTTATACATCATTCCACAAGATTTTACAACCGGTTCCTTTAGAGGATACCATACATTATTGGCTATACCAGCTATAATAGTTATCATCCAATGTGTTTCTCGGGTTAGAACTCACCAGGATTCAATTTGACATGGTCTTATGTTGGATTTGTGAGCACTGTATTTCTATGCCTAATAGCACCCTTCCTTTAACTTTCCAACATCGGTTACTATGGGGATACCAAATATTATGGCTCACACATTGCTGTAATACCTCGTATCCCCCACGTTTCATGGACTACCCTTGAGACATTCAGCAGTTAAAGTTGTCTTTTATTTGTTAGCACACTACAGTATCTTTTAACAACCTTTACATCATTCTACAACATTCCTAATCCGGTTCCTTTATGGGATACCATATATATTGGGCTATATCATCTATAATATTTGCTATCCCCTGTGTTTCTCGGGTTAGAACTTACCAGGATTGAGGGGCGCTAGAGGGCGCACGAGCAGCATGGCCGCACTTGCGTGAGGCTCCTGCAGCCTGTGCCGATATCCTGCTTCTTATCCTACTTTAACCACCTCCAATGCCGATGAAAGTTGGTGGGATTGCGGAGAGACTATGATGCCACACTCGTTGAAAGTTTGAGACGTAACGGACCCGGGATTGCGGAGATATCGATACGGCGGTGACCGGCCGACCACTGCGACGGAGCACTGCATTCTGCGAGACCGGACGCCGAGCCTACGCAACACCGGGGGTGCCCACGAGGTCTGCAGGCCAGGGTCTGGAGGAGAGAGTGCGGGACTGCTCGATCCAGGATTGAGACGCTGAGGTGTTGGACTGTGCACATTGCTACCCGGGCAGGAGGACCAGCACAGCTCGGGGACACGTCCGTGAGGACTGAAGGTGGTCCGGAGTCTTTCATGGCAGAGCGGCGGCGCGAAGAGGTACCGAGTTGTTGGTGAATGCTGGCAGCGGGGCGGCTTGGCTGAAACGGTATCTGCATATTTCATCTTACTCACCCCCCCGCTCCCCTGCTGGGGGGGTGCGCTGCGCTGCTGTGCTGAGGGCTGTGTAGGACGGTAACGATACGGACACATTTGGCACCAAAGGCGAGGTGAGCGCGCAGAAGGAGAGAACGTCCGTTGGCCCTTCGGTCATAGCAGTGGAGTGTTGCCTCAGATCTGTGGGACGGCAATCATTGCATCGGCACAGGGAGTGTGCTCCATACCGCCGGAGACATGCGGGATGTACAGTGAACGGCGCGTTACTGTGGTGCCTGCCCGCTCAACAGACTGCTAATACAGTACTACTGGTGAGGAGCGTTGTATGTCATTCGAAGTGGACCAGGGCCTGATAGTAGAGCGGTGCTGACACTACTCACTGCACCATTGTGGAGTTGTGCACGTCGTCTGGGCTCCCCATTCTGCTGCACGAGAAGTTAATTTATGCTGGCTATTTGTGACTCATTGGCCGATGCACGGCTCTGGTTGGGATGCAGGATGGCTGAGTGAATCCGAGAGATCGACCCCAGGCCCTGCACTGTGGCCTTGAAGGCATAGGCCACCCGGCATGCTGGTTCCACCTTAGCGCGTCGGCGCATACCAGACTACACAGCGATCTAGCGGGCGGAAAGTGCCGGGGACGGTGAGGTACTTGTTAAGAGCCACAGCAACACACGGCGGGCTTGGAGCTGGCTTGGTGGCTCGACCTCTGCTTCTTGAATCTGCGCTAGTTCATGACGGAGGCCTCTGGATCGCCCAGTGGCGGACGGGGTAAAGGGACCTCTGTATCCAGAGCCAGATCAGTTAAAGGCGCTATAATGGGGCGGCAGGACACTAGACAGCCGAAAATATCCTTTGACTCAGCCCAGCCGGCGAAGAAAAATGCGAGAGTAGAACCTGACTCTGGTGGACCACAAACCGCATCCACGGCAGGGACAAGCCATGATGTGGCCGCGCCGGATATGCACATTCTTTTACAGGAGATGAAACAGGGATTTGCGACGGTGGTGGACAAGGTAGATCGGCTATCCTCCAGAATGGACGCTATAGCACAAAAAATGGACGTTCACGAGGAACGCATAATGGAGGTTGAGAGGAGGATATCGGACAATGACGATACCACAGCGTCCCATGCTACCAGGCTCACAAGAATGGACAACATACTCAGGGTAATAGCTGCAAAAAATGAGGAGTTGGAGGCGCGGAGTCGTCGCAATAATGTTCGTGTGGTTGGTGTACCAGAGTCGACCAACACGGGGCGGATGGAAGACTATGTGGAGCGGATTCTAAAGACAGTGGTGGGGGAGGAAGCCTTTTCGCAGCAGTTCATCGTCGAAAGAGCGCATCGCTCTCTGGGCCCACAACCCCAGCCAGGAGCGCCGCCCAGGCCGATCATAGCACGGCTCCTGAATTATAGAGACCGCGATACTGCGTTGCGGGCCACAAGAAACACGAAACAGCTGACGGGTGACGGAGTGAATTTTTCCTTATATCCGGACTTCACACCACTGGTGCAAGACCAACGACGGAAGTTTCTCGATGTGAAAAGAAAACTTAGAGCTCTGCAAATTGATTACGCTTTACTATATCCTGTGAAGCTGAGAGTCGCGCATCAGGCGAAACAACGCTTCTTTACAAATCCGCAACAGGTTGAAGACTTCCTGAAAACCCTGAGGAGAGAACAAGGGCATCGTCGTGCAGAGGGTGAAGCGGAGGAGGAAGAAAACTGAACCTTCAGCGAACGTTGCTGAGTTATATTGCTGGCTGAACTGTGCTTAGGATGGCTCGGCTTGCATACCCTCAGCGTTGCTGCCGAATTGGAGACTCTGCATGACCACTGCTACTATGGACATACGATACTTTTGACATCGGCATTGGGACTAATGGTGGTAACGTATGCCAGCCGACACCCTCTTCCCCCGAGGAATCCTCCGTGGGGAGGTTCGGATCGAGGGTTGGGACGAAGGGGGTGGTGAAGTGCGTACCTTGGATGGCTCCACTAGGGTGTGCCCCATTGACACTGTTTTTTGCACTGCAGCTAATTGGGGGTTTGCTAGCGGTGGTGGGGGAGGGAGGGGAACGGGGTGCTGAAGAGTTGGGGTTGCTTCAGTGGGAGGTGGGTGGGCTGAGAGTACATGCGATATGTATGGTTAGAGTATTTGTTGTTGGGTTGTGGATCGAGGATGCTAGGACACTGTTCGGTTGGGGGAAAGGGGGGGCGGTGGGTTGACGGAATGGGGGTGGGAGGCATGGGATGAGGGGTATGTTTGAGGAGTTTGGTTACAACGGACGATGGTTGCACAGGAAATTGCATGTCCCTTGGAGGAATTGCTATGATGTGGCTGGCGGGTGGTGGGAGCGGGGGGGAATGTGCTTCATTATGTCTGTCATAAATGCTCATGGCTGATAAGTCCAGGAATACACTGTCAATATTATCGTGGAATGTGCGGGCATTAATGATGCTAGGAAAGGCAGAAACATACTTGCGTATCTGGATAGACATAATGTGCATATAGCACTGCTGCAGGAGACGCACTTTAGGCCGCGATTGGATCCCACATTCGCTAGAAAATGGGCTGTGATCAGGAAATTTTCATCATATTCCTCGTACTCGCGAGGAACTGCTGTGCTGATAAAAAGCTCAATTACTATTCACCTGTAAATGTAAATGTAGATTGTGCTTATATAGCGCACGGCTACCCGCAGTGGGTGTCCCGGCGCTTGCTTAGGGAACCCTTCCTGATATTCCCCTGTGAGATAGCAGGGTATCCACAAGGTGAAAGTCAGGCATCCCGCCGCGAGGGGCCGTAGTGGAGATTAAGCAAGCTATTGCCCAGAGTTGCAGAGTGTGAACCCGTGAGTCGAGGAGGCACCGGGACGAGAATTATCGAGTCCGTAGAATTTTTGGCCCAAGACCCGCCGGGGCGGGGAATTGAACCCTGGTCCAGGACCGAATCTCAGATTCCGGTTCTGCCGCCTCTAACCCCTGAGCCACACTTCTCCACTGATGGGTGAGATTCTGGACCCTGATGGTCGCTTTGTGCTGTTGTGGGGGAGGTTGGGCACAGATATTGTTGTGATAGTAAGTTGTTATGCTCCTAATGTTGACACTCCGGAGTTCTTTACGACACTGTGGGGGCATATACTGGGGGTGGGCGCCACTCATGTCATTTGGGGGGGGGATTTCAATGTCGCTCTGATTCCTGGTATGGATAGATCGGATGGATGTGTGCAATATAACAGACAAGCGCGAGATGTGCTAGTAGGCATCATTGAGGAAGCTGGGCTGGTGGATAGCTGGAGGTACGCACATAATACACGTAGGGAAGGCACACACTTTACATCATACACTAATACCTGGGCTAGATTGGACTACTGCTTTGTGTCGAGAGGACTTTGTGAGGGGATGGGTAAGGTATCGCACTTGCCCAGGACATACTCTGATCATTGCCCGGTGTTGCTGTCCCTCACTGTGCCGGGACATGATCGAATGAGGCCTCCATGGAGGATGCTTCCATCCATGCTGCTGGACACAGTGTTTAAGACAGAGCTGGGCGTGGAAATTGAAGAATTTTTTCCTCGGAACAAAGACTCTGTGGCTAGTGTTGAAACAGTTTGGGAGGCATTCAAGGTAACGATTAGAGGGATTTGCATCTCCAAGGGTGGGGGGGTGTTGAGAGATATTCAAAGGGCTCTGGGTAGACTCTGGGTAGACTGGAGCACGAGTTGAGAGAGCTGGAACTTGCTATGGCAACACGGCCGGACGTAGGGTTACATAAGACGTTTAGAGATAAGCTATCGGAGTATGAGGAAGAGGCAGCGAGGGAGGTTAACTTCAGGGGGAAGTATTGGACCGCACGTAGATATTGCGAAGGGGAACGTCCGGGCAAAGTACTGGCTGCAATGACGAGGAAACCGCGCTTTAGCTCCAATATCTTAGAGATTGTCACGCAGGGAGGGGAAAGGTGCCTGGATACGGCGCGGATTCAGAGGGAGTTCCTGACGCATTATGGTCTCCTTTATACTTCGCAACAGACAGTTGTGGAGGGCATGGGAAGCTTCCTTGATGACGTTGCACTGTGCTGGCTCAGTGATGTGCATAGAACGTTCCTTAGCGCGCCGCTGGAGCTCGATGAGATCCGCGACGCGATTATGTCACTGGCTAATGGCAAGGCGGCAGGACTGGATGGACTCCCTGCGGAGTTCTACAAATGTTATATAGATATAATGGCGCCGGTCCTTATAGAAGTTTATGTAGACTCTTTGGAAACTGGAATATTACCGGTATCAATGAGGGAGGTGGTCATTACCTCTTTGCTGAAGCCAGGGAAGGACCCGTCTGACACAGACTCGTATCGGCCATTGTCGCTTATCAATTGCGATGCGAAAATTCTAGCCAAAGTCCTCGCGACACGTCTTTCGTTGATTATGTCCCAGCTGCTACTGCCAGATCAGGCTGGTTTCGTACCGGGTCGTGCTACCTCACATAATCATAGGACGCTGTTCTCTTTAATACAGACGATTGCTCCAGATCTCCCAGTCGCTGCCGTATTCCTAGACGCCACAAAAGCGTTTGACTCGGTTGAGTGGAAGTATCTATTTACTATTTTGCATAGAATGGGGTTTCCGAAGCTGTTTGTTGGTTGGGTGGAGCTACTGTATACCGCGCCGACGGCCAGAGTGGTGGTCAATGGACTGCTGTCTACCCTGATACCGATAACCAGAGGCACGAGACAAGGGTGTCCACTCTCCCCACTGGCATGTCGGATCCGTCAACTGCACAGAGACAGTGCCTTTCGTTGCTTCCAACGTCAGATTGGTGTGTCCTTGTATGCGGACGATATCACGATCTATGTAAAAGACCCGCAAACTAATCTTAACCCCATACTGCGTGAATTTCTGGTGTTTGGGCGGCTGTCAGGGGTGCAAATCAATTGGAAGAAGTCTCAATTTTTCCCGCTCACGGGGGCTGTTCAGAGATTCCAGTTGGACTACCCACTTGAATGGTGTGATTCTGATCTTAAATATCTGGGTATAATGATATCCCTGAGTAAGGAGGAGACACTGAGGATGAATTACGGGGTAGCTGTGACGAAACTAGCGGATAACGTTACACGGTGGAAAACACTCCCGTTATCAATGGCGGGAAGGGCGTCACTAATAAAGATGGTGATACTACCACAGTTTTTATACTTGTTCCAGAAGGTACCTTACTTCCCTGGCACTTTCTTCTTTAAACAGCTGAGGTCGGAACTTCTTCGCCTCTTCTGGGGGGGTAAACAACCGCGGCTGCGATGGGACATTCTGACCCAGCCTTACGAGAGGGGGGGGTTTTGATGTGCCTGACTTCGAAGTCTATTATGCTGCTGCCCAGGCGCAATACGTCTATCACTGGATTAAGCCCACACCTTTTATGCCGCAAGTCGCTGCAGAGAACTGGATCGCATGTCCTCTCCCTCTCAACGGCCTGATACACGGCTCGGTGCGGGACATAGACACACCGTTTACCACGGTGACATGCACCATTGACGCTTGGACTCGTATTGTGAGGATTCTTAATGCCACGCACCTGTACTCGCCTATTTTGCCCCTCACGTATCCCCCTTGTATATCACTCCTACAGGAGACGGGCTTTCAGTTGATGTGTAAACGCTTGAAAATTGCCATGTGGGGAGACCTTTTCCTCAATGGGCAGTTTTGTACCAGGGAACAAATGTTTCAAGGGGTTACGCCTACTCCTCTTGAGATTTTCTATTACGTCAGGCTTAGGCAGGGGTTGCGAGTAGTCTTATCTGATTTCCCGAGGGAACCGGACGTAGTTCTGCCACTGCATGCCATGCTACTATCCGATGGCCGCCATCTGGTTTCCAGGCTGTATAGCAATATCAGATTGCAGAGTAAGGGTACTGAGAGCTCAGCTCGGCGACATTGGGACATGGACCTGGGCAGAGTTATAACTGACGAACAATGGCACTATTGTTGTGCCATTACAGCTAAGATTTCGCCTAGTAGCAGGTTGAAGATTATCCATTTTAAGTTCTTACAACGATTTTATTTTACGCCTGTCAGGAAGCTACGCTTTTGTTTAACGGACAATGATAGATGTGACCGCTGCAGGGCGGAAGGGGCGGGATTCGTCCACTTGACATGGGAGTGCCCTGGTGTGTACAACTATTGGTCGCAGGTACAGGAGGCTTTACAGACCATGACTGGGGGAGTGCTAGATAGAGATCCGTTAATAATGCTGTTGGGATACACACGGGATATACCTAAGACAATGCGTAGGTTTGTAGATGTTGCACTACTGCTAGCCAAGAGACGTGTTGCATGCCGATGGGGTAGGGGAAGGGCCCCAAAGTTTAAGGAGTGGATAGCTGATATGGTTTATTGCCAGGATCAAAACAATGTGTACGCAGATTTGATACCAGTACGGAGCAGACCTAACGATATATGGGGTCCACTGCAGGAATATTTACTGAAAGAGGCAGCTGCATCAGCAGATTCAGATGATGACAGCCGAGAGTGAAGGCTGGAGCAGTGGCTACACTGTGACCTGTGTTTCGTTGACGTGGTTGGGGGTCCCTAGTAGATTATAAAGGGGGCCGCTATATGTATCTCTTCCTGAGTGAGCGATCACTCCCTGCCAAACCGCCGCTTGCAATATATGACGCACAAGGATAAATACACGACAGGTTGGGTGGATTGGATGGGCCCACTATCAGTTTCACGATGCCGCATGAGAGATGTTGTGTACAATCTTCCTGACTGTTGCGTTCTTTCTCTTCTGACCTCAAGAGATAACTGCTCATGATGTAATAAAATACGGTTTACTATTGGGTAGGTCATGTGTAGAAGTACAGCTTGAGATGTGATTTCTGATTAGTTCCGGCCTGCTCGGGCTAGCCGTCAGTCGTATTTATTTATGTGTCTGTTTAGGAATGCAATGTGAACCTGTGTAACCTCCATGAATGCCATTTTTTCTTGTTGTTTGTCAGGAAAACTTTATAAATAAAGATTTAAAAAAAAAAAACTTACCAGGATTCAGTTTGACATGGTCTTGTGTTAGGTGGGTGTGCACAGTATTTCTATGCCAAATAGCACCCTTCTTTTTGCTTTCCAACATTGGTTACTATGGGGATACCAAATATTATGGCTCACGCATTGCTGTAATATCTCGTATCCCCTACATTTCATGGGCTACCATTAAGCCATTGACCAGTTGAGGTTGCCATTTATTTGATAACAGACTTTGCCCATTTTATACATCATTCCACAACATTTTACATCTGGTTCCTTTGGGGATGCCAAACATTATTGGCTATACCTGCTATATTATTTGGTATCCCCTGTGTTTCCCGAGTTAGAATTTATCAGGATTCAATTTTACATGGTCTTATGTTGGATTGGTGAGCACAGTGTTTCTAAGCCTCATAGCACCCTTCCTTTAACTTTCCAACATCAGTTACTATGGGGATACCAAATATTATGGTTCACACATTGCTGTAATACTTCGTATCCCCTACGTTTCATGGGCTACCCTTGAGATATTCAGCAGTTGAAGTTGCCTTATATTTGTTAGCAGACTACAGTATCTTTTCACATCTTATACATCATTCCACCACATTTTACACCTGGGGCATATTATCAAGACAGGCGATAAAATTATCACTGCTTTAGCGGCAGGAAACTGCCACTAAAGTGGCAATAATGGCCTTGAAAATATGCCTTTGTGAATTCCCATAGCAGCCCAGGTTCTGGTGTTAACCTGGGCTGTTATGGGAATTCACAAGAACATATTATCAAGGCCATTATCGCCGCTTTAGCAGCAGTTTTCTGCCGCTAAAGCGGCAATAATTTTATCGCCTTTCTTGATAATATGCCCCTGGTTCCTTTTGTGAGATACCAATATATAATGGGCTATACTAACTATAATATTTGGTATCCCCTGTGTCTCTCTGGTTTGAACTCACTAGGATTCAATTTGACATGGGCTTATTTTGGATGGGTGAGCACAATATTTCCATGCCAAATAACACCCTTTATTTTGCTTACCAACATTCTTTATAATGTGGATACCAGATATTTTTGCTCACACATTGATGAAATATCTCGTATCCCCTATGTTTCATGGGTTAACCTTTAGCCACTGACCCCTTTAAGTTGCCTTTTATTTGATAGCAGACTACAACAGCTTTTTACATTGTTTACATGATTCCACTAGATTTGACATCTGGTTCCCTTAGGGGATACCAAATATAATGGCCTTTACTGTCTATAATATTTGGTATCCCTTTGTGTTTCTTGGGTTAGAACTTACCAGTTTTCAATTTGACATGGTCTTATGTTGGATGGATGTGCACAGTGTTTCTATGGCAAATAGCACCCTTTCTTTTGCTTTCCAACACCGGTTACAATGGGGATACCAAAAAAATGGATCACGCATTGTTGTGATATCTCGTTTACCCTACGTTTCATGGGTTACCCTTTAGCCATTGACCACTTCAAATTGTCTTTCATTTGATAGCAGACTGCAGTATCTTTTCACATTTTTTACTTCATTCCACAAGGTTTTATGTCGGGTTCCTTTAGGGAATACCAAATATAATAGCCTATACCGGCTATAATATTTGGTATCCAAGTGTTTCTTGGATTAGATCTTACTAGGATTCAATGTGATATGGTCTTGTGTTGGCTGCGTGAGCACAGTATTGCTCTGCTAATTGACACCCTTGCGTGAGTCTTCCAACACCTTTTACAACTTTTCAAGGGTTACCTTTTAGCCATTGATCAACTGGAAATGCCTTTTGGTTTGATACCAGATTGCAGTTTCTTTTCACATTTTTGATGTCATCACGCAAACTTTCATATCCGGTTTCTTTGGGGAATACCAGATTTAATGGCCCATACCGACTATAATATTTTGTATCTAGGTTTATAAATTACCAGGATTCAATTGGACATTGTCTTATGTTGGCTTAGTGAGCATAATACTTGTCTCCCAACTGGCACCCTTTCTTGAGTTTTCTAACATCTCCTACTATAGGGACACCAAATATTACAGCTTTTGCATTGGTTGTAATATCTCAAAATCCCTTCTTTTCATGGGGGTTACCCTTTAGCAATTGACCACCTAAAGTTGCCTTTTATTTGATAGCAGATTAGAGTATTTGTTCGCATTTTTTATAACATTCCACCAACTTTTTTTTACATTCAGTTCCTATGAGGGGCCTGGCAGAAACCACGTGCTGCCCCAGCATTACACTGAGCTTACACGCGGCCCAAACCTGGTGGCGAGTCAGGGGCGGTGGCACACTGTCTAGAACCTGCTGGTGCATCCACTTGGGGTTGATACCAATGTGGGTATGATGGTGAAGCCAAAATCTGCTAAGAACCCCACCTCAGTCATTGGGGATTCAGGGGGCACTCCACCCCTCCTGATAATGGGGTCGGCACTCTGGGCCACTCTCTACAGTCACTCTTTACATTTTGAAAAGATATTGCAGGCAATTCTGAACACAAAAGCCACGCTGAAGTTAAAGATCAAGGCAGTCTCCTTGGATGTGAACCTGCTCTGTACGGACCACAGGAAACTGGTGGAATATGTGCATGATGATGAATCCACATTAACTATGATGTTACCCAAATTGCAAGAGCTACAAACCCAGCTGAAGGACATGAGGGTGGAGGTGACCTTTCCACATCAGAGGATGCAGATTGGGGCTCGTGGAATAATACTATCCACTTCTTGGGATTTCTGGCATGCTGAGGGGTGGGGCTGAGTACAGAACTCTTCCTCAATCAGTGGCCAATGACCACAGTGCTGACAGGCAATGTACCCAAAATTTTCTCTGTGGAGAAAGCACATTATCTACCTGGGAGGTCACTGCCATCAGGGGCCCATACGAGTCAAGTAATTGCAAAACATCTTAATGATAGAGAGAGAGACTTTATTCTGAAGTTGTTTTGAAAGAAAGGTCCCTGGCACTTTGAGGGCAGAATTTACTGTGGACATGCAGCATCTTCGCAAGTTGCACACTGTGGTCAAGCACCTCCTTCAGGAGCTAGGCCTTAACTATGCTCTTCTCTATCTTGCTAAACTTGAAGTGATGGATGATGAGTGAGCCCATTCTTTCTTGACTCCTGGAGACGCATGAGCCTGGTTACATGCCAAGGGAATAGCGAAGTCCACATCAAAGAACTGGAACACTGGTAAATAGATGACATTGCAACTGAGGCGCAGGAGGAGCGGGGGACCCAGAGCTGCCCCTTCATGGCACAGGTGGCCAGGGTGTGAGCACGGGCAAGTGGTGCAAAAATATGGTCAGAACTCTTTTCAGGAGTTACGGTCAGACCGTGCCTCTCACAGTAGGATACTAATGGCTCCCCAATATAGGCCTAGGTAGTTACACAGCCTTTTACCTACATCTGTCCTACCATTGTTCTACATAACAGGTAAATGTACAGGAATTTTATATAGTGCAAATCACCAAGCGGTCTCTAAGCGCTTGCTTAGGGAACCCATCCTGGTATTCCCCTGTGAGATAACCCCGGCAGGGTATCCGCAAGGTGAAAGCCAGGCATCCCGCCGCGAGGGGCCGTTGTGGAGATTAAGCAAGCTATTGCCCAGAGTCGCAGAGTGTGAACCCGTGAATCTAGTAGGCACCAGAGTGAGAATTGTCGAGTCCATGGACATTTTAGGACTCAAGACTTCGCCGAGCCGGGAATTGAACCCTGGTCCCGGGCTGACCTCTGCTTCCAGGTCTGCCTCCTCTAACCAGTGAGCCACACTTCGCCACAGGTCTGGCGCTGACCTTTTACCTGGATAAGTGCTACATGACTCATGTGGTTTTCTACGAAAACTAGCCTCATGTATTATGCAGGAAGATTCTCAGCATCACAGCAGGATTATCATCTTCTTCATAATACCTCTGTATAAGGGCCATCTCTGTCATCATCTTTGCCCCAACAGGCCCATGGTATACTTCTAGGAAGAACCCCATAGGGTACCTTTCATGTATATAAGTGCTACATCTTCACTGGGTAAACCAGAGAGACAGACTTCCCTTCTGAAATGCTAACACAAGACGCTGAGGTCCCTGCAAGCAGGACACTGCAGCACGCAGTTGTATCACAGATCTCTTGCAGGATGGCCATCTCAAGACCAAGACGGGGTCCTTCGCGCTGCCACATCAGGTAATGGTGTTGGCTCTATCCAAATGGGGATTCTTGGCTATTAACCAACATACATGATAGGTACACTTAGGTACATCTAGTTAGGGTTTGGTTCGTAGGAGTATGCATTTTTAATGTTATGTATCTATATGCCTGCATATTGTCATTGTTTTAGCACTATGGTAGAATTCTACCTTTTCTTTACTCTACTGGTGCTCATAATCGTATATATTTGTTTCGGTCTCATGGTTGTTGCAGCAGACATATTTTATACTAGAATGATGTTGGTTCAATAAATACTTATTGAAAACGTCCCCACCGTTTATTCTGTGTATCTCTCTGAGGCAAAGTAAGCACAAGTGACTGAGCGTAAAGTACTGTACAGTTTTTATGATCCATGAGGGGTCAGGGTTGTCATGTTGAATAGTTGCCAGAAACTATTAGCTCCTTGGTAAGAGGGGCTCGTAGTGGCCCTGTGAGCTAGCTGATCCACAAACTGACATAACCTTTGGGGTGCCTGGAATCAGTCTGGACACCAATCCCTTAGTTTATGTTTTCTAAACGGGCAGATCCTATATAGATTTGTAGGAACTACACAACAATGGCCTCTGCTTTGGAGTAGTCCCAGGGGCAGATTTTGACGCCATGACTGGCAGATAATCTGCTATGAAGGGTGGGGGTTTGGTCTTTGCTGTGTGAGAAGTGGTGTGGACTGCTCACCAGTACCTACTGGAGACACCTTAGAACCTCACAAGAGAGGATTGGACGCCCAGATCATTGGAGACGACCCTTGTGTCCATGAGCCCTGATCTCTCTAAAGAGGACATGTATTTTATTACATATTTCTCTTTGGTTGTTGTTCATTTGTTGGATGGTTAATGCTAGTCACTCAGCGGAGTCTTTGTCGGAGGGGTTACACATCTTGTGTTTTCTTTTGATGCACAGATTAAGTTTTCTACATATAATTCTGTGGCATGGGTCTGTACTGCACTGTTCTCTTTATCGTTGATCAAACGTTTGCGGGGGCCTTCACACTGGAGTTTTTGGGGAAATGGGAATTGTAGAATGTGATGCATCACTCCTTACCACCATACTTAATGGGCACACCTACAGGCCACACTATCCCACACTATAACTTGCTGACCTTAAATGTGAAGGGCATGGTCACTACCACAAAGAAGTACTGGGTTCATACATATCTTAAGCGGCGCTGCCCAGACATAGCTTTTTTGCCAGAGATGTATTTGATACAGGCAGAGTTACAAAAAGTAAATGTAAAATGGAGGGGACAGGTGTATGGCGCTACAACATCCCATATGCAAAGGGGGTCATGATATGGATTGCCACGGGGATTCCATTTGTGAAAGACATACACAGAGATGACACCAAGGGTAGGTACGTGGTGGTGGAAGGACATATGGACAGTGCCACACTCATGCAGGTGGTTGTTTATGTCCCCAACTCTATTCACTCTACTTTTCAGGTCTCCTCACCCTAGCTCTTTTCTGGGACCCAGACAATCCCAGCACATCAGGCAGCAACTTTAATTGTGTTCCAGAATTAGCCTGCGAATGCTCCACCCCTCCGCTGAATGGCACTATGTGTGCCAGGGTGTCAAAATACTTTCAGGGCTGGATGGGTAACAAGAGCATGTTCGATATGTGGCCCTTACACCATTCGGACGCCGCTGATACACAATGTTGGCTCTCCACATTGCTGAAATAGGCAAAAGCTAATCTAGATGTCCTCATAGTGGCACGTACACATGGAGGGGGGGATGCTCAAAATGGGTGCTGAGATACCTACATCAGAAACTTGGAGGAAGATATGATGCACATCCACCCTGAACCCTGCTCTAGGTCCTTCTGTCCCATCCTTCAACTCATATGATGAGCCATCCCAGCACATAAGATAGCGGGACCATGCCCCTGTGAGGACTCTACATAGGTAATACAGCCACACCAACATTGCACTTTACAACCGTGGAGTGTGGATCTCATTGGGGGGGGGTCCTGACGGGCACCCCAGAATTGGTGTCCTGGCCCCGGTGACACCACTCACACTGGCCTACAGGATCTTCTTATATCTCCATGTGTGAATTACCCTTTACTGGTGCACACATGTTCCTGGGTGTATTTCCAAATCATGTTGTTGCCCAGGGACTATTGCCACGATGCACCATACTGCGACCCATGTCCATGCAGGGGCCTTCTTCATTATGACATGCTACCACACCTGAAGTTGGGGAAGTGACATGTCTAGACTATTATGACAAACACAAGGAGATGACTGACCGAGCACGCAAACTTTTCAGACACTCACTCCCAGTCACAGATCTGGGTTGAATCCATCATTGTTCTTTAGCTCAATTTCCCAGGTCAGTTCAGACCCAGCCATGTGCAAATCAGTCTTGACCCTGTTCCTCCTGGGAACAGTCCAGCCTGAACTGCCAAGCCGGGTCCTCCCTGGACCAGAAACAAGCATCCTGGGACTGGATTCGTGGTATGAACTGGGGCAGCGAAGTTAGCTAAAGAATGATGATAGATTAAACCCAGATCTGTGACTGGGGGTGAGTGTCTGAAAAGGTTCAGCGCTCAGTCTATCATCTCCTTATGTTTGCTGTAGGCTAGGTATGACTCCACCGTTCACATTTGTTAATTTTGTTTGATGTGATATCATTTGTGAGTGGCACTTCGGAATTGTCACTATTGTGGTTTTTTGTTTCTTTTTCTACTTGTGATAAAACCAATAAAGAAATGTGTAAAAACAAACAAAAGGTTATGTTTTCAGTGAGTCCTTGAAGTCCCACGATATTGCCACTGCTGGGATCAGTTCTTAAAGAGGACCACCAAATCACTTCAATAACTTAAGTCTTCTTTCTGTTTTTTAGGTATAAGTGTAGGTGTTGAACCTTTCATCCGTCACACTGCAGTTTCACACTTTGCCAAAAGTAGAGCCACGGCTACATATCCTTAAGCCTAACAATGCCAATAATAGCAATGACAGTGCAAGGATTTATCTAATCTTGTACAGTACATTCATCAATTGCCCCCCAAAACGTAGCTATGTTTGGACATGTCCATGCCAAATGAAGAACACATGACAATCTGGCTACTTCGGTTTGCACAATTAATTTTTAGTCCAGCGATAACACTGAATCAGTCAGTTTCTTGAACAATTGGATTCATGTTTCCGGTTGTGTTCTGTATACACAGAAGGACATTGTCCATGTACAGGTATACAACCAATGGCCTGCCACCTATATAAATTCCTCTATTTGCATGCATCTGTCTGTAAACAAAGGTCAAGAGTTCCACAGAAATGGCAAATAAGAGTGGCGATAGAGGGCAACACTATCTGGTGCCACTGCCCATTGATAAACACTCTGGCCAAGGGGTTCCTACGGAACACGTTAAGTTTGCTAAAATGCCTAACCCGGCCCATATTAGTTAATACCAAAAACATATATGGCTATTCCAGAGAGCCAAATACTTTTTTAATGCCAAGAAGAAGTGACTATGCCAGTAATTGAGGGTCTAAATGATGTACCACTGCTAGGAGAATATTTAATGTAACAATGTTGGCTGGCTGGGTGTTCTTTCGCTGCTGTCTCTTTATATCTTCTTCCGATGACTTCCTCTCCCTCTCTCAGAACCCCTTTTCTTGTCCCCATCTTCCTTCTCACCCTCTCCTCTGATCCTGACCTGCAGTCTTGTTACGTCCTTTGTCAGTTCCTTTCTCCCTGCTCCCACTCATTCCCACGTTTCCCTTCTCCCTCTTTTCCCTTACCCCTATTTTCCCTCGCTCCCATTGCTCCTTAATATCTTCTGTTTTTGTAAAGATCTAATCATTAGATGTATTTGTATAACCTTGTTTTTTCTCTTCCTTGCAACGATCTTTCATGTAAATTTTGTAACGTTTGTAATATGCTAAATTCCTCATGTAAAGTGCTCTGATACCTCCGGGTCTAGCACCGCTATATAAAACTCTTAAAATAAATAAATAAATAAATGAAAAGGAATTGGACCACCTGGTTATGGTACACATTAGGAGACACGTAAATGGTCATCCTAGAAAAAGGTCTTGAAGGACATTTTTGTCTGGTTTTTATAGTGACTACGTTTTAAAGGGTGAACATTGAATGCATCTTTGAAAAGGCAGGTTCTGAACTGAAGGCACTTTACCAGGTTTCTCATAAAAAGGGTCCAGGTTGTTCCTAAAGTGAGCCCTCACGCACATCTAGCACCTTCCTCATTTGTCAGTGATCTGGGCTTTTGAGCTGTGCAGCACTGTCCAATCATGAGGTTTTCATAGGTTGCTAAGGTGAGGCCAGATGCTTGATGGTATGATAAAGAGTGATTACTTTCGTGTGAGTGCGGATGAGTGACTGCATGGATGAAAGCATAGAGGTACTTTTTTTAGTAAGCCAGACTAATTGACTTGGACAATGCCTTCTCATAGTGCAGACACCACGATACAAGGTTTAGTAGTTCCAACTTGATTCTAATTCATTATTTGTTTATTATACACAAGTTTCTTTTGTAGGTGCATTAGCCCACCATATCGGATTGCAACAGGTAGCACTACCTTTGAATATCTAGCTTCACATATAGCACCCAACTCCTTGGCTCTACACATGCCCAAGAAAGTCCAGGTTCACACCAGCTCCCACCATTCTGAAATATGAGAAAGCTTTGTGCAGCATGAAAGGGTTTTCTCATTAATTCCTCTTGCATATTGTAAATAGCTGGGCTTTGCTGCCATGTGGCCCTCTTCTATGGCCCACATGTGGAGGGGCACTTAAAGTGTAAGTGAAAAAGTTTGGGATGAATTTACCCTGGGATGTATTGGCGCTTTGCCTGTTACGGTCAGTATTATGATTGCAGAATATTCCTAGTTAGTAGGTACTTAGGAACGAGGCAGTCATCCAATACCCCAGTATACAGATCAGCCGATCATATAATTTACAACAAAAGAAACCTAGCACACCACAGTACATATCTCAACAGATTAATTTGTCATTCAGAATCAACATGGACGTTTGACGAAGATGTTCTTTTTAATGTTATTCAAGTTGTTCCAACTCCAGCTGACACGTGTTTTCGTCGTTTAGGATGATAACCCACGACTTCCTCAGGGCTGGAAAAACATATAAAAATGATATAGTGTAAGCCCTAGATTTAGTGGGCGTATCTCAAAATATATTCCAACATTTCACATGATTATGCTTATGGCTTGTGTGGTGCCTCTCAGTGCAGGTGGCATACTATTACTGTGAAAGATGGGAAAAATTGTGCAACAAATCCCAACAGACCAAATCAGCTCCGCAATGTGCATCCGAGAATAGTATAATCAATGATGGCGGTGTATAGTGAAGCAAACTTGGTCGGCTATTTTCACCACGTGAGTCTAACTGTCGTGGGGACAAGGGGTGTGGTCTAATAATGCATCGCAAAATTATAATCGTAGAAGCGATTCGTGACAGAAGTGCAGCTCGCCTAACGTATTAAAACTGAGGCGTACCTCAGGCCTACCTTGTTGGTCATAAGCAAAATCTTTTGCGCCTAAATCATATAAAATGAACAGACAATAAGTCCTCCAAACAGATCGTTATATCTTAATGCCATCTAAATATCATGAGAGGTCAAAAATGTACCTTCTGGCTGGTTATAATTCCGTCCCAGCCTAATACACGCTGGGTAAATCAAAAGCAAGTTTGTCGTATTTGAATTCAGTATCTGTAACCAAATATAATGGATGCAATCAGGAAACGTACTCCATAAATTATACTCGATTTACTAATTTCTATGTTACAAATTATCGTATTGTTATACTAAAACAATTCGACATCTCTCAACCTGCCTTGGACCCTGATCTGGGTCACACAGCCCAAAACATCTGTCATTCCAATTAAAGCTATGCTACAATAATCACTCACTTGTGTATATCTGTGAATTATAAAGCTTCCAACACGTTTGTCTGTAAATCCGTAGCGCTACATGTAAAAAAAGAGAGACAAAACGGGAATACCGTTAGCCAAGAATGTTACCGGCTGCAATCAGCAACATCAACCGATCAGTTACGAGAAGGTGTCATCACCACGTACCTGTATTCGGCTACCTCCAAGCAGCGTCCACCCTTATCCGGCGTCTCCGTGTTGTGAAAGCGAGTCCGCACCTCAAATGCGGAAGTGGTCTCAAGTATCCTGCGACCCGGTAGGACGCAAATAAACTAGACCGCCTACCCGATGGTCACGCGTCTTGTAGAGGGACGCCATATTAGGTGTCCATCTAAAGTATATTTCGCCTCATCCGTGGGATGTATCTCTATCCGGTACATTTGCAAAGACAAATATATCACAAATCTTTATAAATATAATTATTTGACTTTCTCTGCCGCTTCGCAAAGTCCCTGTTCAAAATTCGTATCCACGGTAAAATTACCTACAATATAATCTGCATGTGCTAACCGGGGTCTCACGATCCGTTATTATTCCATGCCCCAGCATGATCATAGAAAATCTAAGGTATGATTAATTCCCAATCTGCAAAACTGCTGTCATATTCTAGTGGATTCCATAAGTATCCCCGTGTATCGTGATGTTCTGAAGCGGAGAGTAATTGGAAAAGGGTGCTACACGGTGCTCATTAATAGTGCGACCATCATTGATCAGTCGGAACCAACATCTATCAGGAGGAATTTTAGGAAAGTATTTTAAGGTGGGAATCAAAAATTATAGACACATAAAAAATCAAAATAAATTGCTCCAGTACAACATATAAAGCCCTTATTTACAACTTCCAATATATGTCAACAGATGTAAGTAACCCGTCACAGTATTACATTGTTCATAAGCGTCTGAGTCAGTGGTCACACAATGTAATGATCAGGCAGTATACTGTTCTTAAACTTAGTAATCATTGTTGTAATCCCCCAATACATAGACATAGTACATATTCAGCAGACTTAAAATCTCATATTCATATTATAGTCATTCATTCATTCAATCCCACAGGAAGTAGTGTAATTCGTGGTCAGAGTTCATGCCGTGTTCTACTGCCTGAAGCTTCAAAATCCAGAGAGCCTCTCTCCGTCTGAGTTGTAACTCATGATTGCCACCTCTCTAGTCTGGATTCACCTCTTCTATGACATTGAATACAATTGTTTTGTTTCCCGTTTGTTCTCGGCAATCATTGACATGTGATGCAGTTGCATACCGTGTATTCTTATATTTAATGGCCCACAAATGTTCATATATTCGTTCTTTCAGTGACCTGATCATGCTGCCTATATAAAAGCTTCCACATATGCATTTTATCATGCAGCACCCACATTTGTGCAATCCCACACATCTCTGTTCCAACCAGTTCTGTTGTCTCATGCTTTATTTTGGGTAACTCGGACTGATCAATGTTTTAATGTTTTTGCCTCGTCTGTATGTAATTAGGGGCTGTTTAGCAATATACTTATTCAGTGTTTTGTCACTGGTAAGTATATTCCAATGGGTTTGCATACTCTTCCTAAGTGTGATAGCTGCTTCATTGTAATTAGTTACTAGTCTCACATGGGACTGAGCCTTAGGATCACATGCTTTACCTTTAAGGGTATCACTTCTTGCCATACTCTCTACCTTGCGTTCTGCTTTTCTGATTATCTCAGATTTATAACCTTTGGTTATAAATCTCTGCCTCATGTTGTCTTTGCAGACAATGAAATCCTCGTCTTTGCTGCAATTTCTCCTTGCCCTAGTCAATCCACCATAAGGTATGGACTTGATCTGGTGCCTAGGGTGCGAGCTGGAAGCATGCAGTAACGCGTTGCATGAGGTTGATTTGCGGTACAGGTTACTCTGTATCTTATTGTCCTCAATAAAGAGGTTCAGGTTCAAAAATTCCATGTGTGTGGTACTCAAATTGTGTGTGAAATGTATGCCCATATCATTATTATTCAATCATTCACAAAATTGGGTAAGGTCTGCCATACTTCCAGACCAAATCAGTATACAGTCATCTATTTAACGACCCCAAAATATAATGGATTCATTCCAAGGTGTACCCCTAGGGCTCCAGATCCACTCCTCCTCAAACCATCCCATAAAGAGATTAGCATACGAAGGAGAGAATCTGGAGCCCATGGCCACACCCTGTTTCTGCCTGTACCACTTTGCATCAAAGAGAAACACATTATTTTCTAGAATAAGTTCAATCATTCTGATTATCATTTCAGCATGCGCCCAGTGACTCGCCGGTCTTGTACTCAGGAATTTCGTCACAGCTTTGATACCCAGATCAGTCCTAATGTTGGTGTAAAGGGAGGTCACATCCAAAGTGGCCAATATCATGCCCTCCCCCCATGACACATCAGATAAGATACTCAAAATATGTTTCGTGTCTCTGATGTATGCCGGTAAATTTTGAACCATCGGTTGTAGGAATGTGTCCACATATTGTGACAATTTCTCTGTTGGCCCCCCAATGCTTGAGATTATAGGTCTACCTGGTAGTCTCTCTAGGTTCTTATGAATTTTGGGTAAGGTGTATATGCAAGGGAATCTCGGTTTATCAATTTTGAGATAGAAGTATTCATCTTGGTTTATTAGGCCACTATTCAACCATTCTCTCAGGTGCGTGTTGATTAGAGTGGTGAGTGGTTCCATTGGGTTGCCTGATAACTTATCATAGTATGTCGTATCCTCAAGTTGTGACAGTATTTTCATATTATTGTCCTTAATGTTCATGACTACAATATTCCCCCCTTTGTCCGACTCCCTTATGATAATATTGTCAAGTGTACTTAAATCTTTCAAGGCCCTTTGTTCATTCCTAGATAGATTATCCAAAAGTCTCTGGTGATGTTTGTTCTCATGTCTAAGGTGTTTATACATATCTTCGGTCATCAATTTATGGAATACATCTACATTATTGCCACTAGGTAATATTGGAGTCCATCTGGATTTGTTCCTCAAACCACTGGAAATACTAGTGTCTATAGCTATATCATGTTCCCACAATAATTCATCAATAGACATATGGTCACGATCATCATCTGCAATAGATAACAATATTTCTGCATCTCTAATGTCTTGAATAGTTATAACATCATGAGACATGTCACTGATGGTAGTGGTCATGCTTTTATTCGGTTTGTGGTTGCATTAAAAAAACTTCTTTAGTTTTAAATTCCTCATAAATTTGAACAAATCAATCATAGTATTGTACATATCACCCTTCTCCCTGGGACAAAAACTCATTCCTTTTTCTAGTACCAAGTCTGTGGTCAAAATCTGGTCACTCAAATTGATAACCTCTACTCCCTTGATCTGATTTAGTTCTGACTCGGTTTCTTCCAGGATCTTAACCTCATCCCTTGTTTGTCCTGCTCCTTTACCCTTTCCTCTCTTTCCTCTACTTGTTTTCTTACAGTATTTTCCTTTGGTCTTGGCTGCTCCCTTTTCCCCCGTTTTATCCTTTTCACCTCTCTTAAAAAAACAAAATCATGGTTACTGCCACTAGAGGCTCCTTCCGTCTCACTCTCACTTGGTAGGGTTTCCACAGATGTCGAGATAGAGCTCACAGATGACATATTCGTGGCCGCTAGTTTATCATTCTTGTTGTCCCTCTCTACCAAATGGTCATATTTTTTCGCAAATGTGAAGATACCGCCTTGTGAATAATCAATCTCATCTCTTTTGAGCTTGCGGGCTTTCCTTTGCTTAATATCTTCCTGGTGTTTATTGAGAACTTCCTTGAGTATCTCGTAGTTCTTACCTGTTGCCTCCTTAAGGTCTAGCTCCTTAATCTCCAGCTCTATCTGTGCTATATCAGTCTGTAATTTCTTGACTTTTCTATCTGCATTTTCTATTAGAATTGACATTAAGTTGTTTGAGTTAGAGGTCAATTCCCTTTCCCATGATAATAGTAGATCCTCATCAAGATCATCATAAGTAGGTAGTATTTGAGAGCGAAGCCCTCTAGGTATTCTCTTTAGCCTTATATATTGTTCCAAAGTAGCTCCATCCCACCATTTAGAGTTTTCAGCCATTCTTAATTTTTCCAATCTCTGGAATTTCACCCGCAATCCCTCTTTTTTCTTATTAGTGTTACCACTAGCTAAGGAGGTTGTCACTGTCTCCCCTCTCACTAGACTCTCAAACAGCTCTGCTGCTTCCTTCCCTCGGTCCATCGTTAGGTATTAGTAGGAAGTTTATATGACCGCGCTAGCTGCCACCCAGGTGCGACTAAATTTAAGTGAAAAGGTGTGGGATGAATTTACCTTGGGATATATTGGCGCTTTGCCTGTTACGGTCAGTATTATGATTGCAAAATATTACTAGTTAGTGGGTGCTTAGGAGCGAGACAGTCATCCAATACCCCCTTAAAGTGTGACAAGAGCAGGGCTTTCCCAGAGAAACTTAAGACAGAGAGTGAAAATCGGAACAAACGAGTTTATCTTTGCAAGAGACAAGAAAGGCCCTTATTACAAGTTTATGGCTAAATCCCAATCAATTAACAAGAAACTCTGTGAGCACAACACCTAGAGCCGCTAACATACTTGATAAAAACAGGAAGCTATCTTTTCCAACTCTTTTCATACTAATCATCTAAATCATTTCCATATGATATCAATCAATCAATCAGAACAATTTGTAAAGCGCGCTACTCACCCGGAAGGGTCTCAAGGCGCTGGGGGGGGGGTCCGTTACAGCTCGAAAAGCCAGGTCTTGAGATACTTCCTGAAGGAGAGATGGTCCTGGGTCAGCCGTAGGTGGATGGGGAGGGAGTTCCATGTCTTGGCCGCCAGGTAGGAGAAGGATCTTCCTCCGGCGATGGCTCTGCGGATGCGTGGTACGGTGGCGAGGGCGAGGCTGGTCGATCGCAGCTGGCGGGTGGGCGTGTAGAAAGTGAGGCGGTTGTTGAGGTACTTGGGGCCCAGGTCGTGGAGAGCTTTGTGTGCGTTGGTGAGGAGTCTGAACGTGATCCTCTTGCTGACGGGGAGCCAGTGCAGGTCTCTCAGGTGGACGGAGATGTGGTTGTGGCGGGGGATGTCCAGGACGAGTCGTGCAGAGGCGTTCTGTATGCGTTGAAGTCTTTTCTGTAGTTTGGCATTGGTTACCCCGTAGAGGGTGTTCCCGTAGTCCATTTGGCTGGTGATGAGTGCCTGGGTGATCGTCTTCCTAGTTTCGGTGGGGATCCATCGGAAGATCTTACGGAGCATGCGCCGGGTGTTGACTTACGACACGGCGTTGACTTGTCTTGTCATTGCAAGGGCGGAGTCCAGGATGAAGGCCAGGTTTCGTGCATGGTCCGTTGGCTTGGGGGTGGTGCCCAGGGCAGGGGGCCACCAGGAGTCGTCCCAGGCGGAGGGTGATGATCCCAGGATGAGGACTTCCGTCTTGTCTGAGTTCAGCTTCAGGCGGCTGTTCTTCATCCATTCGTCGACGTCCTTCATTCCCTCGTGTAGGCTGGCTCTGGCGTTGGCCGGGTCGTTTGGTGAGGGAGAGGATCAGCTGGGTGTTGTCGGCGTATGAGATGATGTTAAGGTTGTGTTGGCGTGCGATGGCTGCGAGGGGGCTCATGTAGACGTTGAAGAGGGTGGGGCTGAGCGAGGATCCTTGAGGTACGCCGCAGATGACTTCGGTGGCCGCGGAACGGAACGGGGGAGGCGGACTCTCTGGGTTCTTCCAGCGAGGAACGAGGTGATCCACTCCAGTGCTTTCCATTGGATTCCGATGTTGCTGAGGCGCTGTATTAGAGTGCGGTGGCAGACTGTGTCGAATGCTGCAGAGAGGTCCAGGAGGATGAGGTCAGCTGTTTCCCCGTTGTCAAGCAGGGATCTGAAGTAATCGGTGGCTGCGATGAGGGCAGTCTCGGTGCTGTGGTTGGCTCAGAAACCGGACTGTGAGGGGTCGAGGGATCCGTTCGTCTCGAGGAAGGCGGTGAGCTGTATGTTGATGGTCTTCTCGATGACTTTGGCAGGAAAAGGGAGGAGCGAGATGGGGCGGAAGGATCTTGAGGTCGGTGGGGTCCGCTGTCAGTTTCTTTAGGAGGGCGCTGAGCTCGGCATGCTTCCAGCTCTCCGGGAAGGTGGCGGTGTTGAAGGAGATGTTGATAATGTTCCGGAGTTGGGGTGCGATGATGGAGCCGGCCTTGTTGAAGGCGTGGTGGGGCAGGGGTCGGTAGGGGATCCGGAGTGGATGGTGTTCATCGTGCGGGTGGTGTCTTCGGTGCTGACCGGGGTCCAGTTGCAGAGGGTGGTGGTGGGGGGCATTTTTTCGGTGGTTGGGTGCGTGGTTGGTGCGTCGAAGCTGTTGTGTATGTTGGCGATCTTGCGGTGGAAGAAGGAGGTGAGTGAGTCGCAGAGGTCTTGCGAGGGTGTGATGTTGTTGTTTCCGGCGCTGGGGTTGGAGAGCTCTTTGTCGATGCTGAAGAGTTCCTTGCTGTTGTGGGTGTGGTTGTCCAGGCGTTCTTTGAATGATGTCCTTTTGGTGGTGCGGATCAGCTGGTGGTGTGTGCGGGTGGCGTTCTTGAGAGCGGTCATGTTTTCTGTGGTATGGTCGTGGCGCCAGGCTTTTTCGAGGGTGCGGCAGTTTTTCTTGGATGTTTTGAGTTCATTGGTGAACCACGAGCCTTTTTTGCTGCCGTGTCTGCTGGGAGGGTTCTTCAGTGGTGTGAGGTCGTCGGCGCAGTTGATGAGCCACTGTGTGAAGATGCGGGTTGCTTCGTTGGGGTCCGTCGTGTTGGTGGGAGGGTTCTGGCTGAGGGAGGTGGTGAGCTGGTTGGCCGTGATCTTGCTCCAGCTCCTGCGGGGAACTTGTTGCGGGTGGTGGATCGTGGTTCTCTTGAAGCTGAAGTGGATGCAGCTGTGATCGGTCCAGTGAAGTCCGGTGGAGTGGCTGAAGGCGATGTGCTTGCTGGAGGAGAAGACGGGGTCAAGCGTGTGGCCGGCGTAGTGGGTGGGGGTTTTCACCAGTTGCTTGAGTCCGAGGTTGGCGAGATTGTCCAGCAGGGTAGTGGTGTTGCTGTCGTTGTTGTTCTCCAGGTGGAAGTTGAGGTCCCCTAGGAGGATGTAGTCAGAGGAGGCGAGGGAGTGCGGGCTGATGAAGTCTGCGATGGCTTCGCTGAATTGTGTGCGTGACCTTGGGGTCGGTGTGTATCTGGAAGTGGAGGTGCTCGGCGGCGGTGAGGGTGTCGTCGGAGTTGGTCGTGATGCGGATGGTGTTCCTGTGGACGATGGCGATGCCTCCTCTGGTCTGGTTGACGCGGTCCTTCTGGGTGATCTTGTATCCGTCCGGGTTGGCTATGGCGATGTCGGGTGCTGAGGAGGCGTTCATCCATGTTTCCGTGAGGAAGGCGACGTCTGGAGATGTTGAGTCGAGCAGGTTCCAGAGTTCGACGGCGTGTCTGTGTACGGAGCGGGTGTTGAGCAGGATGCACTTGAGGTGGTTGTTGCTGGTGCCTGGCCTTTCGGATGCAGTGATGGTCCGGAGGCAGGTGAACTTGCAGGCTTGGCAGGTTAAGGGTCCGTGGGTGCATTTCGGTGTGGCTCGGTAGCAGGCGGGGTTCCGGTCGGGTTTGAGTGCGTTGAGGGTGGCGGCGTCGTATGTCCATCGTGTTGGCTGGCATCTTTAGGGGCCAGGGGTCCTGGCACTGGGCGCGGCCAGGTACGGACGGGCGCAGACGGGCTTGCCATTGGCGCGCCCGCTGCGTGCATCCGCTGCGCGGTCTCCATAAGTGGGAGGGGGAGGAGGGGTCATCTGGGAGGCGGGAGGGCAGGCTGCCAATGGGCACGGGGGGCGGGGCCGCAGGGGGGTCAGTGGCGGGAAAAAACGGCGGGGGTCAGCGCGGGAAAAGCGGTGGCGCGGGGTCAGGGGCTGCTGGCACACAGGGGGGGGTGCAGGAGAAGGCTGGCAGGCTGAGGAGGCGGCTGGTGGCAGGCTGAGGAGGCGCTGTAGCAGCGGGGAAGCGACCTACCCGAGGGTCAAGGGTCGCTGTCTCCGTCACGCAGCAGCCTCCCTTTAACTGGGGTCAGCTGGGAGGCGGTAGGGCAGGCTGCCAATGGGCACTGGGGGGGCGGGGCCGCAGGGGGGGCTCAGTGGCAGGAAAAACGGCGAGGGACAGCGGCGGGAAAAGCGGTGGCGCGGAGTCAGGGGCTGCTGGCACACGGGGGTGCAGGAGAGGGCTGGCAGGCTGAGGAGGCGGCTGGCTGGCAGGCTAAGGAGGCACTGTAGCGGCGGGGAAGCGACCTACCCGAGGGTCAAGGGTCATATCTGATACATTTAATATGCATCTCATTTGGTTTTGTGCGGAACAGCTCATTTTCAGGAGAGCAGGAACCTGCATGTCTCCATCCATTTCAAAACTTTAAATGAGATTCATACTGTTTAGACTGTTGTATTTGCTCTTATTTACCAGAACATGACAGTTCAGGATGCAATTTAGTATCTTATATCTTAACTTTGAAAGATACATTGCAGCAATCAAGTCTGTACATGAGGCATACATGCAACCACACATGCACTCACATTGCATGCCCACACAAATGAAAACATGAGCACAGCAAACTGCCGTGGAAGATAAGGGCACACACACATAAACTCGAACAAACAAAACAAAAGCATACAGGTGCCCAAACACATGCACATCCACATAATGCATTCCCTCACAAATGCAACCACAAACAGGCACACATGCAAACACACAGAAACTTGCCATGAAAAACAAAGGTACACGCACTGAAGCTTACAGAAACAAGCAAAGGCAGGTATTTGCAACCCTGCCAAGTGCCACGCAGTACTCGTGATCCTAAGGCATTTGAAGGCAAGTGCTCGCATCACCGCATTAAAAATAATCATAAAGCATTATAGCGCTTCCTCAGTGTCAAGCAGGAGCACTGCAATATATTAATTCACAGTGTCTGTCTGAGCAAAGTTTCCAGCCCTTGTTTGCGGTGCTCGCAGCTTGGGGGAAGACTCAACTGCGCTCCGCTCTGGATACATTTTACTTGGTTCCAACATTCTGATTCACGTGACCCAACTTCATGAGAGTGACTGTAAGGATCTGTCCAATGATTGTGCAGCCGAAAGGCGGGCTGCAGGGGGCAAGCTGGCAGAACTGGCCTGAGGAGTTCGAGGTGCTCACTGTTATTTGCTCAGCCCTCTTTCCTTCAGGTCGGATGACTGTTCCCTGGGTGAGGTACTCCGGTGCTCCCGTGGGTGTTGTCTCTAGAACCTCCTAGTTCTACAGGGGTTTGCTCCAAGTCATCTTCTAAGTGTCCTTAATCTGTAATTTCCCAATCACGACTTTCCGTCCTAGAATTTATTGGTGATTCGCGGCTGTGTTTAGACACTGCGCACGTCCTCCGTGGGTCCCCTGTGTCACTACCTTGGGTGGTTCATGGTGGCCCCAGTGGTTCTAAAGGCGCTAGACCTTGTATCTATGTCAGTCGTGGTTCTAATACCACCTTCTAAATATATGGTTTGGTACGCCCCTATGGCTCAACGTATATATTGTGTTAATTTACTGTGTACAAAATAAGTTTACTGAATGTACTTTTACCTCTACCCTCATAAAGAGACTAGGGTGATGTGTTTAGAATAAATACATATATTTTATATATATACCTGGTGTGGTCCTACTTTCATTTGGTCATTCATGAGATTATAGACTGATAAAACAAGCTGCTTTACATTCCTTCACGACTTAGCCTGAAGGCTGCTCTCCACAGCTACCGTTAGGATAGATTTCTATATAGGTTGTCTTTAAACCTACCATCAATAAGGGTTGTTTGGACTGGTGCAAGGTGCCTACTAGAATAGTGGACAGCATATGCAAATTAGGGACCCCCAAACACCCCCAGGCATGCTGTAACAAGGAGCTTCAACAGCGAACTTACTGTGCTATAGAAAGCGTGCCTGTGTCTGACTGTGTCAGGAACTTAAATATATGGTGAACTGGAGCGCAGTGAAGCCTCATGAAACAATAATCAACAGCACTTCCAAGTTGTCTATTGCAGCTTATCGTCGTTGTTTTATTCAAGGCGCGCTTCCCTTGTGATTACTGCATGCAGGGTAGTTGGCCTCCTAGGCGCAAGGTTTTATTTTTTTAGCTTGCCCGTCTCTGGCAGACTTCCGTTGGACAAGTTGACTATGAGGTAGGAGGCGGGTTTGGGAAACATCCTTTACAACGCAACTTTTACCACGCAGTGCCTTTACGACGCAACTTTTACAACGCAAACCATGACAACCCATTGCGCTGGGGGGCGCTCTAGGATAGGGAATACATTTAATTTACTATCCAACACCTTCCCTACTATCCACGGGGACTGGAGTTGGAATAGTAAATTAAACTATTCACTATCCAGCACCCCAAAGCGCTATGCGTTGTAAAGGCATGCGTTGTAAATACCGCGTTGTAAAGGCATGCGTGGTAAAAGCATACATCCGGCGGGTTTTAGTTTTCATTTTGGAGTCGACACGTGTATCGCGTCCCACCCACACTCTCAACATTCACCTATGCAGACCTTCGCATGTTGGCACAGGGGGGTACACTTAACTGCCCCTCGCAGGTTTATCAACATTATGATTCATCTTCTCATTTGTTGGAGGCTCTGGGGCGCACTACAAGTCATGCCGACGGTCATGCTGGGGTCTAGTTCCTGAAATTCGTGCCTTTGAGCATGTAAGAAAATAATTTAGCGTATTCGACCATCATTCATTCGTATTCTGTCCCGCCTGGTTATGACCCTGAGCATTTGAAATCGCAGTACATATATTACGAAACATCAGAGGCCTCCTGGAAAAATCGAGTTGTATTCTGTGCATAAGCAGAAGTTATCTTAATACAACAGCAAATGGTGAATAATTATGCATGGGGCATTGTTTCATTTTTCTTTTTTGTTTTGTTTTCAAAGTAAGGGTGCATTTAAACATTTGTGTCTGACGTTCTACCGAAGTCTTTTCATCGTTTATATTTTGAATTGAGATTATGAGGGTTCTGCACCATCAGGTATAAGGTCATCATTTATTGATAATTTAGGCAGCAATCACTGTATTTTGGGCTTTCTACAATTGTGATTATCACTTTTCCTTTGCATTGTGCTTGGTCTCATTTTCATGTAGTAAACATGGTGAATGGGCATAGTATAACTGAAGAGAGTCACGTATTTATTAAATTCCTTGGCTCAGCCTGCAGCCACATGTTTCTGGATTATCTCCACCACATCTTTAAAATGATTGTTTCCACCTGTGTTGTTTATGGCGAGTTTGCTGACTATCACTTTGCTTAGAGGATAACTTTGTTTGTATTAGGGATGGTATATATAATGGGCGGTTAAATTGCAGACATTGTCCTGAATATGCTGATTTCCACACTGGCTCTTCTCTCTAAACATATCGTAAATCGAGCATTTGCTTATGTTTGGCTTACTTTCCGTTTTTATGGATGCTTTTACTCAGGCCACCACTCAGCAAGGGCGCATTGATTGGCAGATTAGCTTGCCGTCACTTTTGGCACCCCCACCCCGTTAGTGCAATTACTTCTTAGAGTTTGTTGGTGCTCAAATGGTTGTAATTTCAGATATTTATATGATTCCCTGTATGTTTAATTGCTTGACTTTTGCTTGCTAAAAAGTGTCAGTCATATTCGTTGAAATGTCACTCATAATTTCACTGAAATTATTAAAATGTCACACATTTATCGTGCTTCCTAAAATAACTCTTTATCCGGGATGGTAATACCTTAGCCAGCAGTTGGACTTTGCCCAGAAAAGAATTGTATTATGAGCTAATTTCAGCACCGTGAATTATTTCCTCTTCTGTCTCCAAGACGTAAGGGATTTATGGCTGTGTCAGAATCACCCGTCTGCAATGCGTGCATTTCTATCAGCAGCTCTGCTCGGCGCGCTGCTGGTTCTGGCTGCTGAATCAAAAATTAGCTAGCATTCGCGCCAAGAATTTTCAATTCTATTAAGGACACGGAGGCGAGGATTATGCTTCTCTTTCTTTACTGTATAAAACACAGCAGCCAATAAACATACAGTTTAGTGCAAATAAAACTTCAAAACCCATGATGCTTGGTATAGCCACGCCTCCTTCAGCACCCATAAGAGCCTAGGTCACACCTCCATCTTCCTCTTTCTTTGCGCGAACTGCACAAGTCCATGAACCATAAACAGTCTATAACTTCTCCAACATGGAATAACCGGAACCTTGTTCCAACTTCATTCTTCAACGGAAGACTTCCTACTCGCTTTTCTAGTCATTGCCTGGAAAAAACCAAATAGACAACCCGTAACTTCTGCGTAAAACAGATCAATCATAATACAACGGGTGGGTAAGGATGATCATACATTGAGCATAGCCGGGTGGGATAATCCTCGCCTCCGTGTCCTTAAAGGAATTGAAAATTCTTGGCGCGAATGCTAGCTAACTTTTGATTCTATTACAGGACCGGAGGCTTCAGATTATGCTAGTTCAAAGCTGTATTAAATACCACAGAAGTAATGTCTCCCACCGGCTTATAATAAAACTGTTTAAATGTCGATTCAGACGACCAATCAGCACAATGCATAATATCATTAATATTAGCCCCCAACAAATACGATTTTAAAGCCATGGCCCCTCGCACCGAGTGCGCCCCAAACAATTGCACATCAATGCCAGACTCCTTCATGATAAATTTCAGCCATCTCGCTATAGTAGCCGAGGACACCGGTTTAAATGGCTTTTGTACAGCTATCAAAAGCTGCGTGGCCCCCGGGGGCCTTAATGTACGAGTACACTCCTCGTAGGATTTCAAGCATTGGACCACACATAACTTTGGATTACTAGGAAAAGCATTATACTCAATGTGTCTAGAAAGTGTTTTCGTGCGACCTGTAATTGTAAAAGAAACTCCCTCCGGAGTAAATACTCTACCTGTAATATCCAAGGCACGAACGTCCGATGATCTCCTACATGCTGACAGACATAACAACATAGCCAACTTTGTCGACAACTGCTTTCTAGAAAGCAAATCGTTAGACGGCCAGGCGTCCAGAAATTTAATAACTGAAGAGACATCCCAAAGCCCAGAATATTTCGGCTTGGGGGGATTCGCTACCCGCACGCCCTTAAGGAGCTTACAAACCAAGGGATGCATGCCCACCGGTTTCCCGTCAATGTGGGCGTGTCCCGCCGAAATGGCCGACCGGAAATTGTTCACGGATCTGTAGGCCAAACCGCTAGCCGCCTTGTCCGACAAGAAATTTACTACGTGAGAAAGTCCTGCCCCCACGGGATCCAGATCCCGTTCCACGCACCAACATAACCAGCCCTTCCAGGCTGAAGAGTATCTCTTTCTTGTGGAGGGGGCCCAGGCTTGCTTGATGAAATCGCTAGCCGTTCCCGAAACTCCCGGCACGTCCCACTGTTGCCTGAAAGCCTCCATGCCATCAGCGTGAGGCGTTGAGACAGAATTAGCGGATGTTGTTCCCGCACTGGTCCCAGGAGTAGCGACTCCGACCATGGAATCCTCCTGGGAAGGTCGCAACATATCCCTAGTAACATCGGGAACCACGGTTGCGACCGCCACAGAGGCGTCACTAAAATCACCTCGGCCTTCTGCTTGACAATGTGAGAGGCCACTCGTGGAATCAATAGAAAGGGGGGGAATGCATAATTCACCGACCCCGTCCAGTCCTGTAAGAATGCATCCGTCGCTTCCGCTGCTGGATCCGGTCTCCAGCTGAAAAACCTGGGAAGTTGACGGTTCAGTCTGGATGCAAATAGGTCTCTCTGGCACGGACCCCATAGGTCCTGCAACCAACTGAAGATCCTGGGAAGCAGCTGCCAATCGCTGTAATCCCGAAGATGTCTCGAGTTCCAGTCCGCTACCACATTGGACTGTCCCGGGATATACTCCGCAATCACCGAGATTTGACGACTGAGACAATAATGCCAAAAATCTTTGGCTATCTCCACTAGCATGGACGATCTCGTCCCTCCCAGCTTGTTTATGTAACGAACCGCAGAGACGTTGTCCATCCGAAGAAGGATGCAACACGAGCCCTTCTGCGGTGAGAGTGTCCTGATCGCGAAGGAGCCCGCAAGGAGCTCCAGACAATTTATGTGCAATTTTAGCTCTTCCTGCGACCATCTCCCTCCTGTGGAAACATCGCCACAACACGCGCCCCAGCCCCAAAGGCTGGCGTCTGATTCTATGACCACTTCTGGCACGGAGCCGAAGATGGCTCTGCCGTTCCACGCTTCCACGTGGCACAACCACCATTGCATCTCGTCTCGCACTTCCTGAGTCAGCGGGACCAAATCGGAATAAGCCAGACCTCTCTGAAGGTGCTGGATTTTGAGTCTCTGCAGAGCCCTGTAATGGAGAGGGCCTGGAAAGATCGCTTGCACTGACGACGCCAACAATCCCACTACTCTGGCAACTGACCTCAGAGATGTCACCTGCTTGCCTAAGAGAGACATGATCTCCTTCTTCAAGTCCTTCAACTTCGATTTCGGCATGCTCAATTGCGCCATCTGCGAATTGATCACAAAACCCAGAAAATCCATCTCCTGCGACGGAATTAACGCCGATTTGGCTTTGTTTATTACAAATCCTAGATTCTGGAGTAGAGATATGGTCATCTGTAGATGTCTGGACACCAGATCCGGGCAGTGAGCCAAAATCAAGATGTCGTCCAGATATATGATGAGGCGCACCCCCTGTTCCCTGAGGTGTGCGACCACCGGCTTCATCACTTTGGTGAAGCACCAAGGAGCCGAGGAAAGCCCGAAAGGAAGGGCCGAGTATTCGAACCACTGTCCTCTCCATTGAAACTGAAGGAACCGCCGATGAGGGCGGTAGATGGGAATGGAAAGATAAGCATCTTTTAGGTCTAAACGCACCATCCAATCCCCTGACTGCAAAAGATCTGTCAAAAGATGAATTCCCTCCATCTTGAAATGGTTGTAGACCAGGAAATAATTGAACTCCTTCAGGTTCAAAACAAGCCTGTGACCTCCACCTCTTTTCTGCACCAGGAAGATATTGCTGCAAAACCCGTGCGGGTTGTACTCGCACCTTGCTATGGCATGTTTGTGAAGCAATTCTTCTATTTCGCTGTCTATAGAACTCGCCTCTAGTTGGGAAAAATGGAGAACCCTCGGGGCCACCCTCTGTGTAGGATGTTGATAGAAATCCAGATGAAACCCCTGAATGGTCTGGAGAACCCATGCATCCTGAGTCAGTAGACTCCAATTGTGCAAGAAAAACATCGTACGACCCCCCAAAGGAGTGGGAAAACAATCTAGAGCGCTCACCTGAATTATTCTGGGCGTGGAAGCCTGCCCTCTTTCCGCCTCCATGGTATCTGTTATTGGGATATCCGCGACGGGTCGGGTAGAATGTACCTCCTCTTGTTGAGTCCCAATCACCTCGACCCCTTCCAAAATCACCTCTGCGGGGACCTTGATTGCCGAAACGGCCTGGCGAGCGTCCCCTACCTCGTCCGGCCCTATTAAAAAGGTTATTCTGCAGGGCTCGCTTGATGCCCGATTGGGCCTTGTCCAGGGAAGTGAAAGTACCCACATATTTGGAAACGTCTTTCACGAACCGATCCCCAAAGAGATTGCCTTCTGCCAGGGGCCCCGGTTCCGCTGTGGCTAATTCGGTCAAATTTGAGTCCATTCTCATGAGTAGAGACTTGCGCCTTTCAGATGACACTGCGCAGTTAGCATTGCCGAGCAGACAAATGGCGCGCTGGGTCCAGCCCGCCAGGATGTCCGGATCTATAGTGACGTTGGTCTCCTTGGCGTGCAAAGCCATTTCCAGGATCTTGGCTAGGGGCCCGACCACGTCCAACATCTTGTCCTGGCATCCCCTCCAGGCACGATCCAATCCCTTCTTGGGATCCTTGGTGAACTTTTTTAGGAACGTCAGCATACTGGCGTCGATCTCTGGGGTCTCGGCCACCTTATGGGGAAGATCAGGACGGGGGCACTCAGACCGCAGCCTGTTACGTACCTCCTTATCGAACCCTTTTCGCAAATTCTCCTCCAGGTATTGTGCCACGGCAGGGGGTGGAACCCAATCTTGCGACCGGGGATGCACAATTTCCGAAGGATTGAACGTAAATGGCGTGTCGGGAGGAGGGGGCCCCGAAGCCGAAGAGGCAGACTTCTTTGACTTCTTCTTCGGGGGCTGCTCCTCATCCGTGTCGGTAGTATTGGTGTCAGTGGTGGCGGTGGTATCAGTGTCCACGTAATGCTGCTTGCTCTTGGCCTTACCACTGCCTGCGTAAGCGCGATCCGAAATAGCTAGGTTCGGAAGAGAACTCAAAGCGCCGGAGTGTGGCCAATTATCAACAGAACCTGCCTGAGGAGTTGGTGTCAGTTTTTTACCAGACTTGTCTTTGGTAAAGCCGTGGCGCTTAGCAAAACTCTCGAGTTGTTTGGTAATCGGCTTTAATGCTGCTGCCAATGCTTGTTGTACAGTAGCTGGCACTGTACTCTCCACTGCCTTATTAACCGAGGCCTGGACAGATGCATCCAGGGCCTCCACAATTTTATCTTCCACTGCAGCAGAAGGCTGCTCCTCATAGGGTCCTTCCTCCGCCTCCTCATCATAATACTGCCATTCCTCCATAATGAATTGCTATAAAGCTGAGATTAAACACCCTAGTCCAAGAGGTAGGCACCAGAGGAGTCAGGGGGGGGGGTCAGCCCCACGCACACTGCACTTAGCGTTAGAGTCAGTCCAAGACCCCCTCAGCAGAAGCTGTATTTAATTATTGCAGCCCCACAGGGCGTCTGAGCCAGGAGGTAAATACAAGGAGCGTGTGCCACTCCAAATTGGGGCAAAGACTATTGTTGCAGCCAGTCAGGCGTAATTACAACCAACTCCGGTAATAGATCGGTGTGAAAACGGTGAGAAAACGGCATTCGGCGTGTGTAGCCCAACGCGCACCTAAATCCTACTAGAAACAAGCCCAATGGGTGCGGGTTGTGCTACACGCTCCTGCCGTGTGGTTTGCGGCTCAGTCAAGCGTTCGGGCGATCAGGGGAGCCCTCGCGCAGCCTGCCAGGGGACGAGGGCACTGTTGGAAGCCCCAGGTAGGCGCGACCGTCAAACGGTCATTTGCTGACTCCCGCGCTGCCAGGCGCGGACTACATGGAGGTCGGAGCAGAGCTCCGGAGAGGCGCGAGGCGCGCTTGCCAAAACACCCGCCTCCGGCGGGAAAAACACAGCGGCAAAGCTCCGCTGAAGTCAACAAGCCCCCAAATCAATAGAAACAAGCCAAACATGCATAAAACAGTAGCGCTAAGCACTAGGGGCGCATTTACACACTTTAGGTAACGAAGTACATTCCAATCGACCTTAATGTATATACATAAAATCTCAAGCACACAAGCAATAGAGAAGGGGCTGGGCACTTAACTCTTGCTGTGTGAGCAGCAAAGAAAGAGGAAGCTGGAGGTGTGACCTAGGCTCTTATGGGTGCTGAAGGAGGCGTGGCTATGCCAAGCATCATGGGTTTTGAAGTTTTATTTGCACTAAACTGTATGTTTATTGGCTGCTGTGTTTTATACAGTAAAGAAAGAGAAGCATAATCTGAAGCCTCCGGTCCTGTAATAGAATCCGAGGTTCTTCTCGCCTGGGGTGGGCGGGGCTACTGGGGGCTCGTCCGAGCTCTCCAATCTGCAGGACGTCCGGAATCTGCCGAAGCGAAGGGGATACACGATCCCGAGGGGATACCTGATATTACACAACACCGGTAAAAGAGGGGCTCTTAAGACACGTTTTCCCTATAGGAATGTTAGACACAAGTACAACCACTGAAAGGAATTGCACTAGATTTGGCAGAAACACATGCTCAATAGTTTTGGCGTTACTAAAGAAAAAGTATTTATGTAGAAACATGGATCCACCACAGTGAATCCACAGATCAAAGCGCCATCAGCAATGCTGCGATTGTTGGCTGTAACCTGAGAGAAAAGTTGCGGCTGCCATTTTGCAATCAGGGCATGGATTTCAGGGGGGGACATAAGGTGGAAATAGTACATATGAGGTTAGTATAGAGGTAACGTGAACCCATGGGACTGATTGAGGGGTCTGTGAGGAACTGCACATGGGGAAGAAATTGTGGAAAATTTATTTTGCGCACATGAGAATCCGCAGATACAATGCACCTTTCAGCACAGACCTCAGTGTGAATCTGTGACAGATCCGTGGAATAAAATGTACAGACATTCATAGACACACTCATACACTCTCTCCCACCCCCACAGATCTACTCAAGCACCTGCTCACACTCCCCAGCAGTCACTCACACACCCTCTCTGACACCCATACATTCACTGATATACCCACTCAGAGACCTGGAGAACCACTCTTACATCCACTCACAGACCCACACAGGCACTCACATATCTATTCACTCACTCACACAACCAGTTACTCACCCACACAACCACTCATACATCCACTCACACACTCATACAGCTACTCACACACCCACTCACCAAACTATAAAACCACTCACATACCCACTCACAGAACCACACAGGCATTCACACACTCTCTCACACAGCAGCATACACACCCATACAGCCACTTACACGCCCACTCACCGACCAGCACAATATACCCACTCACACATTTATACAGCAAAACCACTGACACATCAACTAACACAACTTTACAGCCACCAATGACACACTACACTCTCTCACACCTCGACAACTACTCACACACCCACTCAAACATCCATACACCCACTCATACACCAATGAAATCACTTGCACACCCTCTCCCACACCCATATGGTCACTAATACCTCCACTCAGAGACCCAGAGAACTACTCATACACCCAACTCACAGACCCACAAAGGCACTCACACACCAACTCACACAACCACATTTGGGCCTTGTGATCAACCCCCTACTGTGCATGACCAAAGGTTCAGACAGCATGGCATTGACTGCATGTAGGCTGTCAGCACCAGGGCCTGGCCAACCAACCCCCACAGCACAAGGCCAAAAGCTATGCATGTCAGCAGTTGGATTAACGTACAGTCATTAAATATAACTTTAAATGAAAAACAACCTAGAAATTCACTGTAACAACCGAAGGTTACAAGGAAAATATTATTAGGATAAGCATTTAAAAATGTAGAACTTCACAAAAAATAAAGGTTAGGGGGAAATTATAGTTAGAAAATTGAATTTTTAAAAAACTTAGAAAGTCACAAAAAACAACCAAAGATTACAAGGACATTACTTGCCCCGTTCTCCCTTTATTTTATGTATGGCCAAGCCATGGGAAATGGGGTCCGTAGGGCTAATTTCGGGCCGGGGAAGGGTGGTGCGTGCCTCCCTTCCCATGTACAATATGGCCGGATGTGGGAGATGGGGTCCCCGGGGCCAAAATTGACCCGGGGGGATGCATGCCCCCATCCACCATAAATTAAGCGATGGGCCCAGGGAAAGGGTTCCTGGGCCAATATTGACCTAGAGAGGGGGGCTTCATGCCACTTCTCCCTTTAGAATATGGCCAGGCCCGGGAGTTGGGGTTTCTGGGGCCAGAAATTGCCCCAGGGAGGGGGCTGCATGTCCCCTCCCCATGTACAATATGGCTGGCCCAGGGGAGATGGTGTCCCCTGGGCCAAAATGTGGGTTTGTAAGTGGCAGGCCACTGACCTTATCAGTGGACTGTTCCCTTGCTTGCACAGCTCCACCTGGTAGGTGCTGCCCCAGAGCTCCCTCCTGTTGACCATCTGACCCTCGGGTCAGTGGTATGAGGCCCTTCTTCACCTGCAGGCACCTGCCTGTGCCTCATCCCTGGGGGTTTAGTGATAAAGTGTCCCTGCTCTGCTACTGGGCTGCCCTCTGTCTCTCTTTTTCTGCTTTATTTATGCATATTCTGCCTTTTTCTTTGATTCTTTTCTGTCTCTTTCACCCTTTTGCACTTCTTGTTTTTCTTTTTTCTCCTTCTGCTTTTTTGGCGCTTTTTGCCCATGCTGCTGTAATCCCTGCTGCCCCACCCCCCTCCAGTGACACTTTCCGCTGTCTGTGTATCCTGCCTCCTAGCTGTCCAGTCCCTCCCACACAATTCCTAATGGCAGCCGATGTATGCCGCACCAGCGGCTGTGCCGAAAGCGCAGCAATGGCAAGCCCGTCTGTGCCAGACCTCAACCAGCAGCACAGACCCTGGTCCTCGGACAAAAGGACACCCAAGGACCTTTCTCCTGTCTAAACTGCAGCTTTACCTTTGCTCACCACCACATTCCAACTCCTCCTGCTGCCCTGCCAACCAACAGCACACTTGACTGGCTCAGCTGCATCCTCCTCAACAAGCTCTCCCTCCACAAACACACCAGAGAAATCTGGGATCCTTGACTCCATCTAACATGGCCTTCCTCATGGAAACCTGGACCCCACCCGCCCTTCGCCAACTCCATCATCGATTTCACTGCACCTCTGACTCTCGTATCCACTGATTACTTCCTACTCAGCGACCTCAAGTTTCACCTAGACAACCCAAATTACCAGAACACGGCATCTTTTTCTGTAGAACCTCGCCAACGTAAGACTCAAGCAGCTAGTCACCTCCCAAACCCACACAAAAGGACAAATGCTTGACACCAACTTCTCCACCAGTGAAAACATCACCTACAGCCACACCACCGTACTTCTCTGGATCAATCACCACTGCATGCAACTCATCGTCACCAAACCCACCATACCCCACCACCCTCACCACCATCCACCATACCTGAAACAAGGTCACTGAAGAACATCTCACTGCCTCTCTCAGCACTACTACACCACCGACATCTGCCAATGCTAATACCACAGCAAGCAACCTCCAACAATGGATCTCCAACTACTCCCCCACTGACAGCCCTCAAAACGGCACACAGCAACCAACACTCCAAGAAAGCCAGCTGGTTCATTCTTTCTCTCCACTAGTTCAGACACACCTGTAGACGACTCAAGAAGAGGAGGAACAACAAAACCAGGGAAACCCATGCAACCTTCAAAGCCGCCGTCACCCTTCACCACCTCCTCCTCAAAGTCACAGAAAAAATGGCCCTCCAAGACAGAATGAAATCCAATGCACACAACAGCAAAGAACTCTTCACCATTGTCAAGGAGGTTGCCAGCCCAACAACGAGACCACAGACATACCACCCTCCCAAGACCTATGCAACAAACTTGGCACCTTCCTCTACCAGAAGATCGTCAAATCTACAACAGCTTCAACACCCAAGATCCTCCTACTATGACTGCCACCACCACTCCCAACTACGCTGCACCTCAGCAGATCCTGCTCAACTGGACCCTGATCACCAGAGACAACACACTCAAGACCATAAAGAGCATCCACTCCTGAGTCCCCTTGGACACATGCCCACAACACATCTTTCATACAAAAGTCACCTCCATTTGCTCCGAGCTTCACCACACCATAAACTGCTCCATCGAGACCGCCATCTTCCCCAATGACTGGAAACTCAATGAGATCAACTCCCTACTTAAGAAGCCATCCACCGACCCAACAGACCCAAAAGACCTCAAGAACGTCAGACCCATCTCCCTGCTCCCCTTTCTCGCCAAGGCCATCTAGAAGGTCAACATTTCCCACCACTTTGAATTCATCAAAGCAAACCATGCCCTGGACATCTCCCAATCCTGCTTCCGAAGCAACCACACACTGAGATCGCACTCCTCACAGCCACCGATGACATTCGCTCCCTCCTCGACTGAGGCAAAATCACAGCCCTCATCCTTATGGACCTCTCGGCTGCCTTTGACACCGTCTCCCACAGCACCCTAATCACAAGACTTCTTGACACTGGCACCCGCGACAAGGCCCTGGACTAGATCCACTCTTTCCTCACCGGTCGAACACAAACTACCTCTGTTCCTCCCCGAACCCAAAGAGATCAGCTGCGGAGTGCCCCAGGGCTCCTACCTAAGTCCCACCCTCTTCAACATATAAATGGCCCCACTCACAGCCATCATCAGGAACCACAGACTCAACATTGTCTCCTATGCCAACGACACCCAGCTGATCCTCTCCCTCACCAATGTCACCAATGAACCAGCAACCACCAGAAACAACTTCCATAGCCGGGTGAAGGCCGTTGCCACCTGGATGAAAGACAGTTGCCTCAAACTTAACTCAGACACGACAGACGTCCTCATCCTGGGACCCACCCCTTCAGCTTGGGACAACTCCTGGTGGGCCTCTGCATTGGGAACCCCCCACGGGCCACACACAAACCCTCGGCATCATACTGGACTCCTCACTCACAATTAACCGCCAGATCATCTCTGTATACTCATCATGCTATCACATGTTGAGCCTGCTTTGAAAGGCATTCAGATGGATCCCCACAGAATCCAGAAAGATGGTCACTCACACACTATTTAGCAGCAGACCCGACTACGGCATCACACTCTACACCAGCGTCACCCAGAAACTCCTCAGGACACTACAGAATGTTCAAAATGCCGCAGCCAGACTGGTCCTCAACATCTCCCACTGAGCCACTGAACACGTTTAAGAACTCCACTGGCTCCTCGTCAACAAAAAATCACTGTCAAGCTTCTCCCATACGCCTACAAAGCCCTCCACGATGCAGGACCAGCATATCTGAACATCGCCTCTCATTCAACTTACCCATCAGACACCTCCCCCATGCACAAATGGCCCTGGCCACCATCCCATGGATCCACAACGCTAGAGCCAGAGGAAGATCCTTCTCCTACCTCCCCACCAAGACCTGGAACGCCCTGCCTCAGGCAATCCTTGTCACTGACCCAATTCAGGAAGGATTTCAAGACCCTGCTCTTCAACTAAACCCCAGCACCCAGACAGATCACCAGCCCCCTTTTCCCCCTTCTGTGCCTTGAGACCCTCACGGTGAGTAGCCGTGCTATAGAAATCCCTGAATGATTGGGTAAAATTAAAGGGGGACGAGAGACCCAATACATGGGGCTGGGTAGTAAGTAGAGGAGGCGGGTCACACAGACTCCCTTCCCGGGCTAGGAGAGGACCCAGGACCAGTAGGTAAAATGAAGAAGGGGGCTCCCCTCCCTCAGCCAAATAATGATCCAGGGAACCTCATCCACAGAGGCAAGCTCAGTGAAGGTTACCCTGAGTCTTCAACCCAGACACACCTTTTGTTTTCTCTCCCATCAGGTGGGAGCACAAAGCTGCACCTGACTGGTGGAAAAACAAAGAATTTCCCTACCTGTGAGTGATTTGAATTGATCCAGCCTTGCAGGAGCAAAGAAAAACTGCTTCCGCTGGGTTGGAACAATGTTGGCTCCCACTGCACCCACAATGGGTGCAAGCATAGGAGCCAGCAAAGCTGCGGGGGCCTTGGGCCTCCCTGCACAGCCCCCAATGTAGGATTAGCCATGGAGTGCCCGGGTGGGCACCAACGCACTCCAATGAAGTAGTCCCTTAGATGCTAAGGGTCCTTGGGGGCCAAGAAACCCTTCTGTTACCTCTAGTAAGTCCCAGACAGTAGGTTTGTTGAGAGCTGGTTGGAAGCCATGCTCCACTACTCTGCGATATTGACTATTGGCAAAAAAAACACGAAATTTGCTGAAAAAACAAAGGTTACAGGGGCATTATTGTTAGGAAATGAAAATTAAAAAAGTTCAAAATTCACTGATAAAAACTAAAGTTACAGGGATGTTATAGTTAGGCTTAGGTTTCACTCATACAAAACCAGAGAAATTCAGCAGTTATCTTTAGCTGAGCTAAATATAGCTTGCGTCCCTGCAATGCACTGCTTATGACCTCACATATTACATCACTCATGACATGGTCATTGACAGTGGCTGCGGGAGCAAAAGAAAATAACAGCTTCTGCTGCACTCACGATGGGTGGAAACAGTAGAGTGGGTGGGACTGCGGGGGCCCTCGGCCTACCCAATAGCCCCCAATGAGGGACTAGCTGTGGGGTGCCTTGGGTGGGCACTGGGGCCTACCACTTTAAAAAAAAAGGAGAAATGGGAAATTGTGACGTGCCTCCCGGTGGGCACTGGGGCATGATATTTTTTTTGTTTTTAAAGAAAATGCCAGTTCGGCAGCGGGAGCCCTGGAGCTCCTCTGTGTCCCTCCAAAATAAATAATGGTCTGGGTTGCCCCGAGTGGGCACTGGGACGCCCCATTTAAAAAAAAAAGAAACAAAGGACTAGTTGTAGCGTGGCTCAGGAGGGCACTGGAGCATGCCACTTGAAAGAAAAAAATACCACCTCCTGCAGGGAGCCAGTGGGGCCACAGGGTCCTGGGGCTTCACCCACTGCCCCTTATGAAAAATAAATAAATGGGTGTCTCAGTGGGATTGGGACACCCCCAAAGGACATTAAAAAAAAGAGAATAATGTATGAGCGGCCACAACAGCTCATTCATTATTCACTGCTTCTTCAGGGCTATTTAGATACATTTTGATGTTGATGGTGACCATAGAAGGGCAGGGACATCAACAATGGATTTTTTGGGTGAGGGGCTGTAGAGATTTTTACAGTCTCTAAACAACACTATAAAAAACATAAGTCTCTTGGGTCATTGAAACTTTAACCGAAGGAGAACTTACCATACTTTTTAAAAGGCAGTTCTGAGGCTCGAGCTTTTGCTTTACTGCTAAGATTGCAGTGCTATCCAAGGGCTGGCTGTATGGTTGCAGTTTATGTGACACAGTGTATCCCATAAACTACAAGTCCTTTATGTGTTAGTTGTTTTTATGATTGCATTTTTTAGGGGAAAATATGTTAAAAAGTAGAAGTAAGAGACATTGTTTGTTTGTTTTTTCTCATGGAAAAAAATAAAATATCTCTGACTATTTATTTTCACATTTTCACCCCAAAAAGTAAATAATCAAAACTATATAAAAAGGTGTCACAAAAATGTAGTTTAATAAAATGTCATTAATTATTTTTTAAGTAATCAACAATCATTAGCATTGTATTGTGTGTAATATTGAAAAAGACATTTGATTAAAATGATTGCTTATTTTTTGGATAAAGATGATAGATCCGCTTTATATATAGAGTGTTGGGTATGTGGATGGGTGGGTTGGCCACAGTGCCTGGCCTCATGTTGTGTGGCAGAGGGTTGGTTTTATGTGTGGTAATAAAATATTACTTTACATTAACAAAAAAACTAGAAATGTGTCCTAAGTTAACCTTAACTTGCACCCTTGCCATACACACATAATTACACCACAAATTACATCACTCGTGACATGTTCTATGACATCATTGATAATATCACTGCAACATTTGCAATTAAATTATTGGTGAGAAAACTGTGCATGGCGGGGACATGAGTTACAGTTACCTAAGGACACAGGTTGTAGTTCTTGACATGACTGTAATTATACCTGATGAAGTTTTATGGTATGTAAAGTTTAAAATGTTACTTTTACAATTATGCATAGTTTGGAAATGGCATAGCGAACCTCACTGTCAATGTTAGTCCGAAGTACCATATATGGTAGTCTCTTCCCAGGAAGGGTGGTCACCCCACATTTTCTGTAACAGTCTTTTGATGGAGAAGCCACAACAGTACTATGATAGGCCTGCTAATAACTGTGCCCACCCACTCACGTTTCAGCGTCTGAGAGAGTTGAGGTTCTGGGAGGAGGGCTATGTCCCCCTGCTTTGTGCCCTGGAATAGTGTAGAATTATGTTCCACTTAATATTGTGGGAAAGGATGCTTAGATTCATAGTAATCATATTCAGTTGTTGCGACATCTCGAAGAGGTGGGGACACTGTATAAGCGTTAGATGCATCCTAAGTATAACACAGATCTAAGTGACGTGTAAGAATCTGAATCATGCAGAAGGTAGACAAAAATGTCCATTCTAATAGACGAGGCTGGAGCACTGGGGGGAAGGAGTAGGAGCACACTCTCGGATGCCAAGGCAGTTACGGAAGAAGTGTCCTAACAGTACGAGTCGTGTGGTCTCACTAGGGGGTTGCAGGAGAGCGGTATAACCTAGATGGTAGAAATTGTAGTGTACTAAGCAGGAGTACCTCGAATATGGAACAGAGGAAAGGATAGAAACAAGGAAAAGAACACAAATCTTTAAGCCTGGAGCTAGTTCCTGTGCACTTGCTCACAGTGGCGGCTCATTCAGAACTGGGATGGTGAGTGGATTAAAACCAAATTTCTTTTTTTTAAACTTTTAAACTTACCATCTCTGCTTTTCAGTCTTTCGAGCTCTCCCAGCCAATCACAATGCTGCAGGAGCAGCATCGTGGTTGGTCTGAGCATCCTGTTTGAATGCTCAGGCAGTGCCTGGGGAGGCTGAGCATGTTCTCCACGGGGCTGCGTAACACAGCCCAATAGAGAACATGCCAAGTGCGCCTGTCGAATTGGCTGGCCTTAGAGGGCTGGCCAAACTGTCATATATCAATTGCTCTGGCATCACGGAGCCAGTCCCACCAGATTCCTGCATGGAAAAAGATAATGATAATATTGTCATGTTATTATCATTTTCTTTTTTGCACTGCTGAAATAGCAGTGGGGTGACACTCCTCCGCCTTAGTGGTGGAGCCATCATTGGTTTTCTCAATGGTTCCCTCCCAGAATCTCTCTCTGATTGACCCATTATCTCACTTAGCATCAAGCTTCTTAATTCCCTAAAGGAAGTCCAATGAGCCAAGAAAGGTTAAGCACAGAGCTGGTCCAGGAAGCATTTCCTAAATATTAATGGTACAGAGATACTCAACTCTGTGTCACTATTAAGGACAGGATGGATCTGTCTTTTTCAGAGAATCTGAACATGTTTGGCAAGTAGCTGTTATTTGCAGAGAACCATTTTACAAAACAATAGGAGCATTGATACTGTCACTCTTATTTTTCCTGATTCTCAAAAATACAAAGGGCCCCTCCAGTTTTATAAGTATCATATCAGGGAAAGTAAATTGGTTTATTTTTATTGTTAAATTCTTTTTTTTTTCAGTTTCAAAGCAAGTTTATTGATAAAAAGAAATATGATAACATATAAGATACAACAGCGATTGAAAGGCAAAAATACAAACAGTATAACAGTCGGAAGTAATAATTATATAGAGGATATGAAAAAGATAAATCAATTTTAGCATGTCAAAAGAACAAAAGAATAAGAAGCCATAAACATTAGTAATGTCTAAAAATTAACTTATTATGCAAGATGTGCAAGAAGAAAAACAAATACAATAAAAGTGAATTGAAGAATAGCAACAAAAAAGGAAGTCATGGAGGCTTGGCTACCTCTTGCTGCAAGGGAGTCTGGGACAGAGAGCGATTGCATCAATGAAGAGCATGACAGGTATCCAGAGATCCACTCGTTTCAATGCCAGGTGGGGGGGGATAAACATAGGTTGTGTCTAGTCTATGATTGTAACAAATAGCGCACCATGCCTGATACGATAATTTGGTAAAGTCCTTCCAGTTTTTAGTTATCTGTTGGAAAGCTACTGCTAATAAAAGATCAATGATCCTTGTGTTAGAGACGTAGCCATCCCAAATAGGAGATATGCTGCCTAAAAAAATATGTACAATGGAAAAAGGGTGGCTGGAAGAAAAGATAGAATTAATTTGGGACCAAACCTGAACCCAAAACTTCTGGATACGGTCCCAAATAAAAAGCAAGTGGAATAAGTCTGCTTGTGTTGAGGAGCAAGTCCAATAAGCCTCTGAGACTCCAGAATGTTTTTTACCAAGAGCAATCGGAGAGAGTAAAAGTCTATTGTATATGAAAAAAGTGTCTGAGTAGTGTTTGCAGCCTTGGATGATTTCCGCAGTTTGAGCCATATCTTATCCCAAAATTCCACAGACCAGGACTCTGCAAAATCCCCCTCCCTCAAAGTCTCTGTCTTAGATTTAGCTCTTGGAACAGATGGGCCATTTAAAAGCTTGTATATTATAGAAGCTCTAGTGCTATGAGATAAGAGGGGCCGAAGAGCTATGATATGTGTAGGCTCAGGACAAGGATCTTGAAGAGAATGTATATGTTGCATGTAGGCAGAGTGAATTGCAGATGTTAAGATGGAATATTTAGAATGGAAAGTGGATGGTAAGGCAAAAGAAATTGCAGCTTGTGAGAAAGGAATGAGCGATTAATGTTCATATAAGTGACGTACCCAAATTAGGACTCGTTGTCTCCAGGATTTCCAAAAAATGGGTTTATTGTTTATTAAAATAGAGACGTTGTGCCAAATGGGTTGATCAAGAAAGGAGGGCAAGAGAGAAGGTGGAAGAATTTTGGAAATGTATTTAATAATGGGAGTGGATATAGATTGTGGTTTCCGCGAGAAGGAAAGTTATTCAGAAAATGAAAAAGGGGAGATAAATGACTGTTCAAGCCTAGCCCAAAGAGGATAATCTGTGTGGGTGTCAGAGAGCCACTTTGATGCTTGGTTTAATAAGAAGGATTTATGATAAAGAGGAAAATTGGGATAGTTCACCCCACCTTCTGTCTTTGGACAGACCAATTTCGAGATGGACATTCGCGATTTATTATGACCCCATAAAAAGGTAGATAAAATAGAGTTAATTTTTTTTAAGTGTTTGAGAGGAATAGAAAGCGGAATATTGGAAATCGTATAAAGAACTATAGGAGAGAGCATCATTTTAATGGTATCCAACCGGCCCCACCAAGACAAGTATAAAGGGTGCCACTTCGCAGTTAAGGTAGATAATCTTTGTGTGCAGTTTTCCATACAGCGGATAATTGTACCTGAAATGGAGGAAGTAAAATGAAGACCCAAGTATTTAATATATTTGGAATTCCATGTAAAACCTGAGGTCGTAAAGTCAGCCTGAAAAGTATATTTGGTGAGTGGTAATATCTCGCACTTATCTTTATTCAATTTGTATCCGGAGACATATGCAAAGGAATCAACTTCTTCCCAAAAATTGGGAAGAGAAATTTGGGGTTGTGAGAGAAATATTAGAACATCGTCGGCATAAGCCGCCATCTTAACATTAGTTTGTTGAAAGTTGAATCCATGAATACTATCATTTTGACGGATACGTATCAAGAAAGGTTCTAAAGCAAGGTTGAAAAGAAAAGGAGATAGTGGACATCCCTGCCGGACACCTCTACCCGGGGAAAATAGGATGAAATACCACCATTTGCCGATACAGCCGCCCTTGGATTTGAGTACAGAATAGAGATCAATGCAGAGATTTTTGGGCCAAAGCCAAACCAATCTAGAGTACGAAAAAGATATGGCCATTCCACTCTGTCAAATGCTTTCTCAGCATCTAGAGCAATAGCCGCTAAAGAGTGAGAAGAATGAGATGACTTAGAAAGAATATCAAAAAATAGCCGAGTATTATCTGTTAATAATCTACCCTTAACCAAACCAGATTGTTCCGTCCCCAGTAAGCTAGGCAATTGGGATTCCAAACGTAAGGCTAAAGCTTTGGAGAAAATCTTAAAATCAATATTGACCAAAGAAATGGGTCGAAAGTTTTTGCAGAATTGCAGATCTTTACCCTCCTTAGGAATGAGACAAATAAGGACGTCCGAAAAAGAGCCAGGAGATGTACCGGATTGTAAAAAAGCAAGTATGAGAGTATGAAGTTTAGGGATAAGCAGAGATGCAAAGTGGGTAAATGAGGAGGCATATAACTGCGTGAAGGAAGAAATCACCGCATTGGAGCGAAGCCCCGCCAGCGGTGTATGCAAAATGTCGCCGTAAAATCGGGAATGGCACACCACACTCATGTGATGAAAAACGCCCGAAATAGTTCAGTATCAACCACCAAAATCGAGTCCTCCTAGTCTCTAGGTGTTCCCACGATTTTAGCCTCGTTGCAATGTAGTCACATGCCGAGGAGAGTCGCGCCGTAAACGCCGCCTTCTCCGTGGCCCGGGAGAGCTAGGTAAACACCGCCATCTTCTTCTGCTGCTAGCCACACCCCCTTATTGTTCAATTCTTGATGGCACGGATTCATCAAAAAGAGTTATTGTGGTAGGGGGTAATTTGTCTCATCCAGCCCAAAAAAACATGGTTATTCAGGGTGACGGAGCCTGGAGCTGATAGAAAGATGGCCGCATAAATGGGGAGCTCTGAGTCTTGCACAGCCGACCAGGTAAATTTTGGCAGTAGGTGACATATTGGATGTTCTGTACGTTGTGATTGGGCATATTTAAATTGCGAATGAATAGTACCAGTAGTCATGAACACGGGGTGCCTTGCAGTGTGCACAAGGTGAACTGCCCAAGGGAATGCACAGTGACAGGTGAAGTTGGTGAGGCTGGGGCCATGCACTCACCCAGAGTGCCGAACCATCTGGTTTTGCCAGTGCTCCACAAACCTGGAACACTGATGGGGATGATAACACCGTGCTGTGTTTGGATACCAAAGGCAGTAAGGGCCTCATTTACAAGAAACTGACGCATTGCTGCATTAAAGCACCATGCACCAGTTTACATGGGCTTGCAGCATAAACCCTTGCGCCACCTTATATGCGCCGTATTTACAATATGGCGCACCATAGCGCAGGGTTTTTTGGTACATCGCTGGAGCTGTTGGGAAAACCAACACAACTCCAGCAATATGTCACAATACAGAGGCGATGCAACACTTTACGATGACGCTTTGCCTATTGAATGAGGACCAATGTGTTAGAGCGTAAAAAGGTGACAAAGACACCGTGTGGTTAAACATATCAGTCCTGGATGAGACGCATACAAGTGGGCACCTGTATGTGTGACATCAACAAATAGTGTCACAAATTGTGACATTACATGCACATACCTATCGTCTGTAGCTCACACACCTCGTATCTTGATTACAAATTGCAAGTGTAACATAGGCCCCCTTGGAGTGACACGATAATCTACACCCCTCCCCCCCACCGCCAACCCCCACTCACTTGCCCGTATGTGCAGCACATGTTGCAGGAATAAGATACCATCTGAATGGAGTAAGCAGCGCGCACCTCCCAGGGGACATCAGCAAACGATATTTATGCAATGTTGATGACAAACTGGAGTTAATTGGTTATGCAGGTTGTGCCATTTAGGGGGTGCTTATCAACTAGCTGACACTTTCAGGCAACACCACCCGGGGGTCAGAAGACACATACGCGGGGAGAGATCAAATAGCCAGGGGAGAACGTATTGGTGGCAGAGCAAACTGCCATTTGAGGACAAAAAACCTGCCCAACAAAACAAGCATTGGAAATGCAATAGGTCTCGCAGCATTAGAGTTAGTGCATTTAGAATTGTTTATGGGTTTTTTGTTGTAAATCTTTTGCATTTTTATTTTTTGTAGCCAATGCTAAAGAATTACAAATCAAAAAAGCAATAAACATTTGTAAAAGCTTTAACTAAAAATCCTGTGAGACCTATTGCACTGTGTGAGGGTGAGGTGTTGAGGGTGAGTGAGGGTGGGGGTGAGTGAGGAGTTGAGTGTGAGTGAGGTGTTGAGGGTGAGTGAGGTGTTGAGGGTGAGTGAGAGTGAGAGTGAGTGAGGGTGAGGGTGAGGGAGGGTTATTGTGAGTTAGGGTGAGGGGTTGAGGGTGGGTGAGGGTGAGGGTGAGGTGTTGAGGGTGAGTGAGGATGAGTGAGGGTGAGTGAGGGGTTGAGGGTGAGTGAGGGTGAGTGAGGGTGACTGAGTGTGAGTGAGAGTGACTGAGTGTGAGTGAGTGTGAGTGAGGGTGAGTGAGTTATGAGACGCCTCACGCCTGTATCATAGTGAGGTGCAAAAGGAGACGCACGGTGCGAGAACCTTACAAATATGAAAAGCTTGCAGCATGCCAGATGCTAGGATGCGCGGGCGTGTGTGAGATACAGGTACACGCGCGAGAAGCCCTGATGTGGAGCGGGAAATGCACAATGATGAGCATAGTTCGATATACAGAACGAGGTGGCTGTGTGTGGGTGGTACTCAGAAGTGTGGTGTTTGCGATGAACACAGCACGAGAGCCCGAGGGAGATACTTGAAAACTGTGAGAAACATTTCCAAGCGAGTACACCGCACGAGGTCACAAAAGAGCAGTGCATGAGATGCTCACAACACAAGCACAACAAACTCAAGTATGTGGGAGACAAACACATGAAGCATTTTGTATGTAATGCGTGGGGCTCCTCACACACGGGAAGGTGGAGAAGGAATAGAAACACAGAAGTGTGAGGTGGGAAAAGATCGTTTAACATGGGAAACTGGTGTGAGGTGCCAACAAACGAGCCCTGTGTGTGATTTTACCACACAGGGTAACCCTGGTGTGAGAATACGAGCGTGTACAGTGCGTGTGAACCGCTCAGAGCGCGAGAGGCTCACACACACGGGTGTGAGATAGACGCCGAGTATGGGCGAGTCTGACGCTCTCGAGACGCCTGGTGTGTGCCTGTGATGCCCCTGTAAAGCGCTCTGACACCTTGGATAATATTCGCGCTATATAAAATCGCATTAAATAAAATAAATGAAAAAAATAACATGGAAGATGCTCACAGACGCAGGAATAGTGTGAGATACTCGGAAACATAAGCGTGTTGTGTGTGACTCTCAAAAACAAAGTGTGTGAGGTGAACACCGGTACCATGCCTGTACGAGATTCAGGGTGCGTGAGATATACTCAAACACGTGGCGCCCGGTGCGTGAAATGTGTAGAGCTGCGACAAGCATTGTGTAGAGCTGCGACAAGCATAGTGCGTGCGACGCTCACAGGCAGGAGAACCGAGCTGCCCAGCCCACCCCCTCCCCCAGGTAGAGACTGAGGCCGGAGTCGTACACAGAAGCCGAATGCACGTGCGACACAACTGCAAAGACCACGAACAGTACTAGGGTCTTATGGAGAAATAACCCCCTGGGGACTGTAACTGGTAGTCAGACCGTGGGAGTTGCACCGATTTTATGGTATACGCCAAAATAATGCAGTTTAATAGGGCATTCTCGAAATCATGTACTCCTCCTGCCTAGACGTGTAGCCATATGCGATAGTTCTTGTATTGAAGGTGCAAAATGCGTTGTACGAGGCAAATAGAAAAGAATAAAAACAATAAGGTTCGGAGGTGGTAATACACGTTTAATCTCATTTCCATACAACACAAGGGCTTCTGTATAAATATGCTCAGATTCATAAAAACATTTGTGTACGCGAAATGAGTGTCATTTCTCCCACCGAAGCCTAACAAATACTGCAGGAATAAAATATATCAAGCGTGTACAAACAGAGGAATCCGGGGTGAGGCGTTCAGGCTGGCTACTTGCATATCTCGTTCGAAGCAACAAAAGACTTGCGCTTCGTGTTGCCGCCACCCGTGGTGACTGGAAAGCCATTTTAAGTGAGCGAGAAGGAAGGCGAAAGATAATGGCCGATGCACAGGCTTCAAAGCGTGAGGCGGCTTTCTCTGCAGTGCTGACTCAGGGGAGGGGGCGGAGCGGGGCAGAGCGGCATGTGGGTGTGAAGAAGCCGGGCCTTTGAAGTGAAGCTAAGCTTCACTTCAAAGGTGTCGGAGGAATGCGGGCGGCTGTGCACGCGCTTTTAAGCTCAATGCACATGCGCATTGAGCTTAAAAGTCACGGGCACTGCAAGGAATCGCCACGATTCCTTGCAAGTTAGATAAAGAGTCGATGAGCCCCTATAGTCTCGCTTGCTCGATGCGCATGCGCATCGACAGGCGAGACCTAAAAATGGTCTGAGTTGCGGACTCAAGAGACTCCTGTGGTGTGTAGGGACTGCGACGATGAACGAGGTGGATGTAAAGACCCTACTGGTTGAGATTAAGGGTAGTTTAAGTGCAATAGGCTGTAAAGTGGACAACTTCACCTCGCGCCTGGATGAAACGCAACGTAGGCTGAAAAGACAGGTCTCGCACACGGGAGGGGCCGAACAGCGAATTGAAGACATTGAAGGTGGATTAAATCCATAGGAGAAAACATCACACCTGCTGGCCCAGAATCAGAATGAAGTCTTAGGACCCATGTCCGATAGACGAATTACTGCATATGTCATAATTAACTACGCCTCTCGTAATGAAGGCCACATCATTTATAATTCTGATGGGCTTGGTAACTTTGGAATTAACAGCCCACTTATAATCTGTGCTTTAAATGGGCTGGTACTCACCGGTACGGAGTACCGGCACTTTAAAATTTTTGCCCCTTAAGTACCGGAACTTCTCCTAGGACAAGGAGAGTACCGGTATGCATGGTGGCCTTGCCTAGACACAGGTGGCGCTCCTCGCATTTTATTGTGCCTCCGCAGCACTTTTCAGCTACCCGCTCTGGTTCTGCAATCCTGAACTGAGATCGCACAAGAGAGCCAGAACAGAAGCTTTTGTCCCCTGGGCACAGTAATCTTGCAGTGCTTCTCTGCAACTCCCCCAGCAGTGTGGGGCGGCTGGGTGTTTTCGTTTATCCTTTGATCCTGGACAGTGGGAGTTTAGAGTCCACCATAAAACTAATGGACGAGGGAGAGGGGCGCATTCTTTAGGGCAGTACAGCATTTTAGCATGTCAATGTTTTAAATGACTGTAAATGTTAGTTCATCAGCAATTTAAATGCATTTTTACTTGAATGTAAATCCCTGCCCTTGCTGCCAATTTTACTATTACCCTCAAAGAAAAAAACACTTTAAAGGCAACACAATTTTTTTCTGGGTTCGGTGTATTTAAACTGCTTGGGAAACCATGTTTATCACAAATGTGACAGGCGTCTTCATGGAATGGGGTTTAGACTTTCAGACAGTTCTAGATTTTAGCTGGTAACGCTTTTGCAAGCTGGGACTCGTAGTTCTTCTTTCTCATTATAAGTAAGGGTCTCTAAAAATTCGAGCATGCAAAGCTTTGATGGCAAAATTCAGAGACGGTTTTGAACATACATTTATTATTATTAGGGCCATAACCATAGGACAGATTCTTCCAATTTTTTTTACTTTGCACTTGAATTTCTTGCCTATAAAGTTTGGAAAGGTTGAAAACATAGCCCCGCCCCTAATCCCGTCCCACACTCCACCCCCCAGTCCACCGCTCCATTTAGTGAGTACCTGCACTTATTGTTTCCATTTAAAGCACTGCTTATAATGAGGGCCGTACTGCGAAGATCTACTCGTTAGCACACTGTAAATTGTCCTAAATATTGTACACTACTGTGCTGCAAGCCTAGAGCTTGAGTGACAGTTTCAGTCTGTGCCAAAATGTAACCTCACAGTTTCAGGAAAAAATGACCATTTATTCCACAATGGCTAATTTCACCTAGATTCATTTTCGCACATTTGCTGTCCTGGTTTTGTAAAAGCCCCCAATCAACAAAGAGCGCTGTCTACCTTTCCGTCGCTCTTGTGTTTGGACCCCCATTGATTGGTGGGATGGCAGCGCAGCAGTCTTCACAGTGACCGATTTGAGATCTGGGACACAAGTGACAGGGATGAGTTATTTTTAGTGCGCCCGAGATACCGAACTATTAGAAACGAGCAATTGATGCCATGGTTCCTATTGTTTTTATGTAAGACATATTTAATAGCCGCGGAACAGTTGATGTCACGAGTCTGCAATCCAAAGGCACATTATCAAGGCAAGACAGTTTTCAGGTGCACTAAATGAATACCTAGAATAATAATAACTAACATGAAACTGAACGAAAGCAGACTCTATGGTGTAAGTTTACCTAAGGTCGGCCTGGGCGCTCACGTGGCTTAACTCAATGCAAAATGTAGCTGCAGTTTTCCAAATGTTATAAAGTCCACAAGCACAGTGCAAACTCTAATTGCGTAAAACGAGCCCAGCCCACGCTTTCTTAAAGTCAACCCTTATACACGTATATCAAGATCCCCCCCTGAAGACGGGCCCAGGGTTTAAAGAAACGGTTTAAAGGACTCGTTATAATTTTTTTTTATCTTTTGGGGGTTGATCATGTATGATCTGGCATGCCCTCCAACTGGCCTTCCCCTTTGAGTACACTATACCTTATTTTGGCCCCTTAGGTCTCTTTAACCCCTCTCATCATGTCAAGTTTATAGGGCGATTGCCTGGCCTGCCGATAAAACCCCCTGTAAGGATGTTTCTTAGTTGTGCAGAATGACACGTAGTAGTATCCTTTTCCCTGTCGCTCCTTAACCTATGCCTGAAACAATTGCTTGTGTAAATAGAGTACATGGACTGTGAGCCCCTCCCCACACCCCTGGTTCGTTATCAGTTGGGCCTATCCTTCGTGGGCCTTTAGGGGGCGGGTTGTGGGGGAGGTTGAGCTAACAATTGGTGTCTCTCAAGCTCTTCATCACTTTGAGCACAAGCCTACTGAAGGGTTTGACGTTTTTGAACACTATTGATCAGAGCTCTGCAATCCATTAATGAGAAACCTCATCCAAGATTTCCACCTTCACAGTTTTCCTTGAGAGCAGTGGAATTTGCCTTGTTGTGTGATGGCCATAGAAGACATAGAACATTGTCTATAGTCAAGGCTTTTTGATTGTATGTCATTCTGAATGTTTTAGGACATTTACTAGTTGCTTGAAATTCTGATTTTCATGTAGTTATTTCTGTTGTGAATAAGTCAAAGAACAGTTTGAAAATACTGTTCAGAAAAGTGTTCTCGTGCTCAGGTGTTTTGTAATCACAGCCATTATGAATGAGCAGTATGGGGCAGTTGAGAAGCAAGCAGCTATGCATTCATTAGCTGATTAGGGTGTATGATTTTTTTCTGTGCAAGACAGCTTTTGTGAGAACGCTATCACCACCATCACCACTTATTGTGTTTTCTATTCCTGTAGACAATTCTGTTTCCCGGCAGAAGCAGGTTGTTGAAGATGACCACATGCTTTTAACATCCAATTACATGACATTCCTAGTCCACAAGTAAGCCGAGCATATCAAGGGTGTGTTTTTGGGCCCAGTGATTGTTAAACAATCCCAACTTTATATATGGGGGCGATTTCAGCATGTGCTTGGAAACTGGTGCTTTTTTCCCAGATATTGACTGGATGTGTTATAAACCTGTGGAAGGTTCATTTGCAGATTCTGTAAGGCTGCCTTCATATTAACATTCCGAATCCATTGGAAAGATATTTCTTTTGAGGTGTAGGGAATATACATGCAGGCAGAGGATGTCTATGTGTGCTGCTGATGAACTATGTTCTTCAGAGTCACTGCAAGCGGTAGATTTACATGTATCATTAGATAAAAAAAATCATAAAATGTTCTTTACAGCCTACCACTCAAGAGCAGAGCCACACGTTTAGCAAAGTGGTATAAACAAAGCGGCGTGTACATTTCGCATAATTTGATTTAATGTCATTATACAAAATTACGGCAAAATTGTGTGTAATTTTATGAGGTGCAAATCCATCGCTTTGTGCTATATTTTAACACAAAATGCCTCCTCTCATCAACTTTGACACCAGACACATGAAAACAAAAGCCCCACGAACAATAGCCGCTCGCATTCTATCGCTCCTGTTTGCTGGGAATTTTTACAGCCAATTGCAGGTTTATGTTACATTTTTGCAGTATCGAGTGTAATTACGTGAAGTGGCATAATGATCCAATTTTGGAAATTTCACATAACAAGCAAAACAAACAATCACCAAATTACAGGACCTATGCCATCGTAATTTAAATTTCATCCATATATAATGTATATATAAAATTCAAACATACAGATTCACTGAGCACAGCCTACTGCAACTAACAGCTACCACAGGTAAAAAAATAAGGTTGGTTGTGAATTCACATGATTGACCATATAGTAGAAATACAATCATACCACGTATCTATAAGAAAAGGCTGTTACCTATTTCGTTTACCCTGTAATGAGGATATCTTTAACACTTGCAGCATTTTTCGTCACACTGACTTTAATAATTTGTCATTACTTATTGGTATGCAATGAAGTGTCCTGGAAAGACACCATGCAACACGATGGTGCTGAACTTTAAGGTTCAGCACTCACGCTAGGTTGATTGTGAGTATGGATGTTTCTGGCCTATCTAAGTTATAAGGAGAACGGTATCTTCCTCTGGGACAATAAAAACCAAAGTAAGAAATTGAGAATGCCCGAAAAAGCCGGGGGTTGCGTGTTCCCAGACTGGGCCACTTGCCAAACTGCTTACATGGCCTCCCAGGGCACTAAGTGGTTTGAACCTAATCCTCTACTCAAACTCATCTGGCTCAATATTGAGTCTGCTCTATGCCACCCCTTTCCACTCTCATCCACCCTGACAATCTCACTGTATCCCTACTCCCAGTCACATATAATCTTCAGGGACACTATAGCCACCATAAACTCCATCGACTCGATATTGAAATCCAACATCCGTAACTCAACCACGACGTCCTTATGGTACAATAAGAAACGACTCGCTCCTAACTCCTGTGAGCTTGGACATTTGTAGGCTGCCAAAGGGATTACAACGATTTCTGACTTATATGATGACTCTTGTTGACTGCCTTTCTCATCCTTACAACAAGAACATAACCAGTCTAACCTAGACTTTTCTGACTTCCGCAAAATTAAGGCAAAGATCTCCAAATTGAGTCCCCTCTCTAATTCTCAACTCATGTGAAGATTAAAGTTGTATCTTTCACAAGGTCACACCACTTCAAAAGTCAATAAACTACTAATGTCCTCAATATTTCCTCGTCATCCACCTCTAATCTGGAAGTGGCCTTCTTATTTCACCTCCAATAACCGTGTCCCACCAGATGCGAACACCTGGTCCAGGGTAGGCTCACAACTAATCCAACATAAACTGATCATGTTGCTAACCCAGACCAGACTTTTTGCAGCACACTGCATGTATTGGACACTGCCAAACATTCTGGTTAAAACTTAAGGATGCTAATACATGCTGGGCCTGCTACTCGTCTCTTGGCAACGAGGAGCACATGTTCTTTTCCTGCACTCAGGTACAACCCAATTGGTGGGCAGTGTCTTTAGTGTTTAACATTTTTTTAGAACATCTATCCTTCCTGATCCTCCTCCTAGGACCCTAGGTGGCAGGTCCTCCACTTGACTTTTCTGTCATGGACTTCTCGCTCCTTGATCATTGTCTCACCATCGCAATTAAAGTTATACTACTTGACTGGAAATTCTCCTATAATGTATCCTATCATACTTGGTGGGCCTGGGTAACTTATCTACACTGTACACACATCACCCAATCTCCTACAAGCGGCTGCCCGGCCCCTTCTCAGGGTATTTGGAATATGTTTGACCTTTTTATTTATGACTTCTCAGTCAAAATGGAAATCTTGCAATCACCTACCGACCATTGATTCTTACTCTCCTTATCATATCTGAATCTCGGACCCCGTCCGTACACAGTATCAAAGGACTCTGCCCTCTCCTTCCTGCCCTCCTAACCCCCCTACCCTCTCTTTGTTTCTTTTTTTCTTTTTCATTTATTATACCACTGGTAAAATCGCGAAAGGTGTACATCTGACAGTTCCACCTTTTTCACTTCAATCAGTCCTATTTTATGCACATAGTTAGGTGCTAAATGCTTCTGTTGCTTCCTCTGTACTGGTACAAACAACATGAGAGGGGCCCTGAACCTAAAAAGGATAGGGGAAAGGGGAACAACCCACCAGGGCAATATATGTATATAGCAACATGAAAGGGTGGCTCCCAATAATATAGAGGACCAAACAGTTCCAATAATAGCAAGTGCCCACAGAACAGCTAGATATATTTAAATTATTTTATTATCATTTGTATTCATAGAAAAATTTATATCAAATATGCATAGAGCAAAAATCCATACTTCATAAAATGAAAACTACATATAAATCATGTAACATCAGCCCAGAAACAGGAAGAACAATAAAAAATGGCACCTACATCACTCATTCATTCTACCAATCACTAACTCACTCACAAACCGATACATCCATATTGACTCAACCAACTAGAGACTCTCATCAACCAGACAACAAAAGCGCCGACGTGCGTTTCGGAACAGTGCCACAATGGGGAATTCCTTCATGAGGGCGCAATTCATCAAGGTACATAGGAAAAGCACGGTCTTCTTGAGATCCAGGTCAGTAAAATCGGGCTCCCTCAGGCCTTTGTTTTATTTTTCCAACAAGACTAAGGCACACAACTAGAAAGTAAACAGTATGTAATAGTGTTACAACAATTAAGTCCCATCAAGAATGATCCAAAATCCTGCTGCAGTAGTGCTGTTGTATCTTTAATACGATTTTTCATTAAGCCACAACAGAAACCAGCTGACACGTATTTCGGCGCATGTGGAAAGTAATTCTACGACTTTCTCAGAGCTGAATGTCAAAGTATAAATCTTTGTAGTCGCGTTGTCGGTGATAATTCCAACCCGGCTGGGCTTTGGACGGTATCTGTGTACTGTTTTTCCTGAAAGAACGCCGGGCTGGCGGTTCTGCCGGTTCTGCAGTGCTCCGGGATGCCTGAGCGGGGTTTTTTAAAGTAGCCAAAAGAGATGAAATTAGACCGAGCTGTCTGTGAAAATAAGCTCACAGGCTGGCTAGTAAAAAGTCCCAAGATGCTGGACTTCACGTATATTTATGGTGACCAGTAGCGGTGGTTTTCGTATGTTGAAGGCACCATGAGGGAAACGTGAGTAAAACTGCAATTGTGTCCATAGGGTAATCTTCAGCATGTGTGCTATCAACTCCTCACAGCAGTCATCTGTGTTCCGGTTAGTGGCATTTAGATAACATACAAAAACCACTGCTACTGGTCACCATAAATATACGTTGAGTCCAGCATCTTGGGACTTTTTACTAGCTGGCCTGTGAGCTATTTTCACAGACAGCTCGGTCTACTTTAATCTCTTTTGGCTACTTTAAAGAATTCCTCTCTGCCATGCCGGAGCACTACAGAACCGGCAGCCTGGCGTTCTTTCAACAATAACAGTACACAGATACCGCCCAAAACCCAGCCGGGGTGGAATTATGACCAGCCGCACAACTGCAAAGATTTATAATTCGACATTCAGCCCTTAGGAAGTCGCTGAATTACTTTCCACATGCGACAAAACACGTGTCGGCTGATTTCTGTTGTGGCTTAATGAAAAATCGTATTAAAGATACAACACTACTGCAGCAGGATTATGGATCATTCTTGATGAAACTTAATTATTGTAACACTATTACATACTGTTTACTTTCTAGTTGTGTGCCTAGGTCTTGTTAGAAATTTGTATATTATTAGGGATTCTCCCTCACATAAATTGGGGGGTTATAGGGCTTATCCCCTCTCCTAGTGGCACAAGCAACATATCTTATATTTTATACTTGCGTCATATAGCAGAGCGCCCATATACCCTGGCTTCTAAAAACCCTTTGCTTATAGACGCCTTTGTTTTATGTTGGAACATTCTGTCCTCTAGTGGCAGAATGTTCTAATTGTCTTACAGCCCACGTAGCTAGACTATACCAGCCATTAAATGCTTGCTCCCTTGTTAAAGGCCCAAGCCAAACACTGGAGCGAGCCTTTAACAGATGGTATAGCCCATACTGTGGGCTATAAGGCTATATTAGAACCATCAGCTTGTTGCATTATTGAGTCAGAATGGTTTCTGCCCATAGCTGTCATTTGAGGGGTAAAAGACAGCACATTATCTGCCACTGGCTCTGATTTGGGCACAGAGAGCGTACCTGTGACCCTCTTACCGCACCTTGCATTACCTCTTGCAAAGTGCACTCATACAGATGATGATGCCTTGGACGATGAGTAAGTAGTTCTGCTAAGCCAACAGCTTTATGAGTTATTCATTCTAGGGCCAGTGTATGATAAAATTGGTCACAAATGTGGTTGTGACTAGCTTTGTTGCCACTGGTATGTAATTCTACTAATTGGCCTATGTACTAATAGGTCGGTATTCAAAATTCTGAACCAGAGTGAATCACAGTCTGACCTACATATGTACATATCAAGATGGCCACTGAACTGGAACTCCATAAAGAAGCTCCCGGGCTTGGGAGCCTACTTCTTCCCTGTATATGCCCTGCCATCTACCCCTCTATCAGTTATCAGCACAACGAGGACTACTATTGGAACACATATCATCAAGTCTAATTTTATCTATGAACGGATTCTACTTATGGGCACGATCTGAAGTCAATCCCTCTCCATCTGCTAATTTCCAGGGGACTTTATTTGCAGCTTCACAAATCGGTCTGGCCAATCTGACCCGTGCTCCCATTTGTTGGATGACCAGTCCTTGTACAGCCCGCTGTCTCTCTGGTGGGGAGCTGTGAGATGCTTCATCACTGTTGCAAGAGGGAGATGCCCACAGTTGATCCTGTGATGATGGTTTCGACTAGCCTCTGACCTGCTTGCCCTTCCTGCCTCTGGACTGCCCTGTAGTGTTTATAGTGGGTTTTTTCGGCGATGTTCGACATGTTAGTGCTCCCGTATTTGTGCCTTGTACTGCCAACCCGCCTGGTGTCCTGTAATTATGGCCATACCTCTCTTCCTTGGAGGATTTCTGCACTCCTGCTTGGCCACTGTTCTTGCCAGTGGCACTTTGTAGAGATCTGCCATCCTCTCCCGGCACCACTGGATGCTGCGTAGAGGCATTGCAATCAGGTTTCGGACACCACTTCTGGGTTGCGTCCTCTCTTTTCCAAACCCCACAGGCAACCTATGAGTACTCGCTAGCTTAGGTGCAGGGCACTTTTCTCTTCTTACAGCATTTCTTGGATACCTGAGTCTTGGGATTCCTGACTCTGACGGGAGCTTAATGTTTCACCACTGCTCAAGTTGGCAAAGTTGGAGCTGACGCAAATAGGCGCGGATGCCATCCACACGTGTTTTATTTTTGTTGCTCATTTTTCAGAGTGCTGGGTCCTATTTAAAGGTCTCTCTGGGATGTGGCCAGCCCTCCATTTTGGGATCTCTCTCCCCTTCCCACGAATGAGGCTTCATCCTTTGATGGCGGTCTTCCTCCATGTGTTGAATTGATCACAGGACCTGGCTTATTCAGATACATGGAAAGCAATAAAGGACTTCTAGGAACCTTAATCCCAAAGTAGATATTGACCAGAACTTGGCTCATGCAGGTATACTGAAATAAAAGTATGACTCCAGACTCACCAACAAGGTATCAATGCCTGAGCCCTAAAGGAGCAGCCATATTGCAACAGTATTAGGATATTTCCTCACTCAAATCTTGAATGTGTTTTTAAAGTCCTTGTGTGTTTACCAGTTTTATAATTTTAGTTGGTCGGTGGTTCCCTGACACTTCCACACTTTCATTTATAAGCTTTTGGGTTATGAGTGTTATAATTTTAGAAGGCATTGGCTTTTACTTTATTTTATTAGATGGGTCGACCAAAATGAACCCTTTCCTGTAGTCACTCCCTCCCCCCAAGAGCGAGATCACCCTGACCAACAAGGACCTTGAGCAATTGTTAATACACCGTGGGAACATGGAACTATAGAAGGGTCTCCCTTCTCACACACAAAAATTGAATAAGGTAAACATAAATGGACTAAAAAGGGGCTGAACTATTTGAATGCTCCCTCCCTTCAGTACAAGGGGATGCATCTACAATAAAAAATATATATAAAATTTAGAGGATACTACCTGATCGACCGCTATAGAAGATGATACTCAATCAGACTAACTGTGGCTGATGATTTCTCTTTCTCTTGATGGCTCACACTCTACATTAAGATGAGTGTTACTAACATAGGGCACATCAAGGGGAATCGGTATATTCTCCACAAATAGAATCAAACTCATTACACTTTGCTATCCACCCCTTTCACTGAACTGAATACACCTACATGGCAAGCTTTCATATAGACACTGCTGAACCCTCCCACCCTCCATATATAACCTGCCAGGTTATTGGAAACACATAAGAATTCCTGGTCAGAATCTACCATATAGTGAACCAACCTCTGACTGCTCTTACTACCCTCTCAGACCCTTCCCCCACACCTCCTCAGAGGATCGGTTACATCATTGATGACTTACCCACACCCTAGTCCTCATAACACCACACTCAAGAGCTATGGCCCCAACTCCTGGAGCATAAATTATCCAATAAATCTCTCAAATGATGCTAGGAAAGAGTTTTAACAGAACCTACTTAAACAACATCCAGAAAAATGAATTGCTATTACCTACTATAGTACAAATAACGGCAAGGACAGAAAACTACTTCATTTCTACTCAAAACACCATACAAAAGTATCTACAAGTTACAAAAATATAAAAATTCCTTATGGCACTAAACTCACCCCTGCTCCTTCCTGGAGTTCAGATGGGAGAGCTTCATATCCATCTTCAGGACCAGTAACATCCTAATTCAAGCACCCAACCATCACCTATCTTTGACCAACACTTCTCGTCACTTGTAGCCTCACTATCTCAAAATGGTTTTATCTTCAAGGACTCCAATGATGCACCATGCACCTTTGCAGCCCCCCCGTCACACTCCTTATGCAGGAGAACACCTGTCTGACCATGACTATGCCAACCCTAGTGCACAGCCACAACAAACATGCAGCCCTTCGACGCACTCACTGGTGTTGAAAGCACCAACCTCAAGCCTAGGTCTCTCACCACTGAACCCACATTAAGCACAACCTCACTCCCAATGCGGAACCCTCCCAACCCAAACAATCATACTCCAGTTCCAGCATCAATGACACTGTCCTCCCAGCAAATAAAGTCCACCCGCCCGCTCTAGACACAGGACCTTCCACCTGTCCTCCCTCATACAGAACAGGAACCATCCCTGATAGACTTACCCTATTTCACAACAGAATTGAAAAAAAAATAACTTGATTCTCTAGCCATAGACCTCTCTCAGGTAAAAAACAATCTCGCAAACCAGGCCAAATTAACACGCAACCCCACTCCGAAGATAGAAAAATGGACTCCCCATAAAGAGCCTCCCTATGTCAACCACCACTTCTACTTGACCTCCATTCCGCTGACGCGATTGTCCCACAGACTCTACTGAGCTCTTATTACCCTATGCCCACTTGAAGGGGAATCACCCTGCAAGTCGTACAACACAAGCACTCAGCAAGTGGGCCACAAGTCTCCATCCAGAATCCCAGTACTCCTGAGCACGAAAAGAATCCCTTAAGTTAATATATCGCCCAGACCACCTGCTCAATACACCATGATCCAGACAACACAAACCCCACTTAACAACCCAAACTCCCTATCCTGTATGCTTCTTAGCTGCAGGTCTGCAGTTAAACATGCAACATAAATAATTGAAACCATTGTAGCTGACGGCATTGATATTGCTTTCCTACCAGAAACTTGGCTTAAGAACACTCAAACCCCATACGGGACTTGCTCACTCCCCCTGATTATTCTATAATTAGACGGAACAAATCAAAATGAACAGGGTAGCGATCATCCACAAAGCTGAAATTTGACCTAACACACTAGAAACCATGGACTACTCAACCTTTGAATATCTTGGAGTTGAACTCATGACAAAAGTCACCTCCCCTATCATACTCCACACTATCTACCACCACCCTGATTATTGCCAGGGCCGTACTGCCGTGGCGGGCACTGGGCAATCCCCAGGTGCGCCGCATGGGTGGGCCGCTTTTGGGCCCCTGGGGGCCGGTTTTGTTACAGGGCCGTTTTTGCAGCATAGCTGCAAAATCATCCCTGTAACAAAATCGGCAGAAAACCGGCCCTGGCAAAGAGCTTGGTGGTACCCCCAACCCCCCGCGGGAAAAGGGGGGGAGAGCACTTTGCCAGAGACGGTTTTGGTTCCCAGTCCGGCCCTGATGATCGCTTACTTTTCACTGATGAACTTACTGATATAATAACAAAAATTTCCCTTATTGATAGAAAAGAAGTGCTTCTAGGCAACTTCAACCTGCACTGGAACGACAGAGAAGACACCAGAGTAAGTAACCTTTAAACCTTTTCGAAATAAACAACCTTAAGCAACTCTGCAACAAACAGGCCCACAATAAAGGTTCTACTCTAGATGCAATAATTACTGGAAACAAGCTTGTTTCCTTTCACTCCATCATACCCATGGTCTAGTCAGACCATAGACTAATACTGTTCCATCTGAAGGTTAACCCCAGTCCATACCCAGCACCGACCAATAAAGTCATGCACTGGGCAAGAAACATCAGGCACATCCCACAACAGAGCTAGAATCCACAATCAGCGCCCATCTACACACTCAACCTCACCTTCACTTTGTAGATGACCTCACCGTCCACTGTAGCTCAGTGACAACTGATGTTTTTGACCAAATGGCCTTTCTCAAACTAAAGTCAAGTTTCACTCATTCTTACAAAACCAGGTGCTGACCCTAAAGACTTCAATAACCTCAGACTGCTCACCAACATTGCCCTCCAAGCTGGAGCAATTGGGAAATGTATCCTTCTACAACTCAACCAGCATATAGATTAATTCAACATTTGTGACGCCCTCCAATCAGGCTTGAGGAGAGGCTGCATCACTGAAAATGCTATGCTCAAAATTTCAGATGACATTCACAAATTCTTAGATAAAGGTGACTCATGCTTCCTAATCCTACTAGACCTATCAGCAGCATTCGATACGGTAAACCATCCAGCTTTACTCAAGACCCTCAAGAATCTCACTGATATCAATGGCACAATCTTGAAATGGTTCACATCCTACCGGCAACATTGCTCTCAACAAATAAAAACCAGCAGTTGTTTCTCGGGGCCTGTAACAGTTTCATAAGGTGTTCCTCAAGGTTCAATCATTTCTCCAGCCCACTGTAATATATTCATGGAACCCCTCACAATTATTTTAAAACAAGCAGGGATAAAATATGACCTATATGCTCACAACTCCACTACAAAATACCGTCACCTAGAGACCTGAATACCGCACTAAACAAGAAACAGAACTGGTTAAACACAAACCACCTAAAACTGAACTTCTACTCCTCTCACCTAAAAACAATTACCTACCAATCCAAGAATGTTTCAAGAACGTGAAGGCGCTAGACTGCTCGTTGGCCCTTTCTAACTCTGTAAAATCCTTGGGTATCACCCTGGACAGAAACATGTCAATAACGGAGCACATTAACAACTCAGCCAAAGGAGTCCTTTTCACACTAAAGTACCTAAAAAAACAAAAAACGTTTAATTCCCCCCAATGATCTTAAGGCTGTAGTACAATCACTTGTACTCTCTAAACTGAACTATGGCAACACCATCATCACTGGAACTCCAAAAAGTCACCTTGCACCCTTGAGAGCCACTCTCAATGTGGCAGCCAGGCTCCTCACAGGAATAAAAAGGTTTGGTCACATCTCACCTCCCCTTAGAGTCTCACCTGGCTTCCAATTGAAGGAAGATGCATCTTCAAGACAGTCTGCATCACCCACAAAGCCTTTCATACAAAAAAATCAAATACCTAGAAAACAAAATTTGAGAGCATATTGAGGCCGGGCACTGAGAAGTTCCAACTCACTTCCTCTTATACCCTCTAATCTGAAAAAGAAATCCATCCAGGCGTGTGTGCCTTCTCAGGAAATGAGCCCAGGATATGGAAATGACTCCCCAGAAACCTCAGCTGCAACCCCTTCCTTTTCTTGCTTTAAACGAGACCTCAAATCTCTGCTACTTAACAACTACTTCAATACCAATACAAGTTAATCCATGTTTCCCAAAGGCCTTGCCCTACTCTACAGACTTTTTTGTGGCAGTCTCCTGACCCAGTCAGTCCCTACTTTGACACTAACTTTATTACCTTAGTGCTGTTTTGTTATGTTATTTTCTTGATGGTTCTCACTATTTTAATGATGTTTTGTATATACTTCCCTTTGACCCACACATATCCCCACATGTATCTCAAATTAACCTATGGTCACAACTTGTTAAACGATCTGATACCTTCAAGCCTAGCTAGCGCCATAAACAACAACAAAAAAAAAAGATATTAATTTGGTAGGCCACAAGTTGTGACTCATGCCAACTGACTACAATTGCAGGGACAGTGGCTACAAGGGCCAACAGCCCCAATTACTGAGAATGCTTTTAAAACAGATTTTTTTTTAAAGGAGCTTGACTACCTCACAAGAATCGGGATAATTTTTTGGACGCTTTTTTTGTTTTAAAAGTTTCAGTGAAAGTTTGTGGTGATCCCCCAGACAAATGCCTACTCCCACAAAAAGTTGTACAGCAATCCACAAAGGGGAAGGGGACCAAATGGTGTCCAAAAATGATTTACCATCCCACCACAGGAGTTGCTAACTTTTCAATGATTTGTGACTGAAATTCCAGAAGCAAACATTTGATACATCTGGTACTAATTCCCTATTGGAAAGGGGCACTAAAAAATGCATCCCTTCCAAATACCAAAAAAAAAGATTGTTTAGTCACGAACCCATTTTAGAAGTTTGTAAAACGTTGCCAACTCATACAATGCTTTTGTACATGACCAGTTGCAAAACTCCAAATGGGACTGAATGTAACCACAAAAAAGTTTCGTGTAACTGGCCCATTGTGCTTTCTAGAAACGTTGGTGCATATTTACAACAAAAGTGGGGGGGGTCTGGGGGGGTGCAGGTTAGCTACATAATAACTAATGCTGCACAACATCACGTCGTTAGAAACACAGGGATGCACCGTATTTACCATGATACAGTGCATCCCTGGGCTGGCGCTAAATTCAGCTGCCTAGCGCCAACGCAGATACCCTTGCACCAAAGTGTACGGGTGTCTGCGTTGAGGGGATGATTGTTTATGTGCAGAAATGTGTCCCTTCCTGCACCTAATCAATCCAGAATTACACATTGTAACTGTTATATGTGCTGCATGGTGCAGCACACATAGAAGTTGCAAATTGTCATTAATTCATGCCATTTTGCTGTTCTGCACCACACATAGAAACAGCAAAAACGAGGAGAAATTAAACGTTTCTCCTTGTTGTGGCATGTTAAAACAAGTTATTCCCTAGTCTTAATTTTGGCGCTGTCCCATATTTACACCACCTTTGTAAATATGGGGCAGGGTCAAAATCAATGGGTGTTGTGGCAGAACTCCCCCAGCAACATCCATTGCCCACCCGTACACGCTAAGTATTGTGCAGTTGCATAGCATGACTGGAATTTATTTATATACTCCATACCGTACTTTTATTTTTAAAAGCCTAATGATTTCATAAAATTCATAGAAGAATGTCAAATGATGTGCAATTAAAAGTTGGCAATGTTTAGTAGGTTGGCATATGCCTGAGGAAATAAATAATGTCTTAAAAAGAGTTTCATAAAATATTAACGAGTGGCAAATGTGTGATTTATTTGGTTGTATTTTAAAGAGTGATGTTGTGCAGCGCAATAAAGACAACATTTATTCAGTCACAAAAAATATATCTGCTGTCTAGGGAGAGAAGAGAAGTATGAGATGGCAATCTATGATCATGTATCCTGATGTATACAAGGTAATATCAATTGACCTTTGGAGTCCAATGCCCCCTGGACTTAAAATGTCTGAAGGTTTGTCTCTCTCTTACACCCACATGCTCTTTTATGTTGCACTTGCAAGTTTGCATGGACTGATTTGCGAGTTTATTAATCCGTTAATTATCACCTGAGGTTTAAACAGATTTGGATTGTGAAAATCTGATTTGGTTGGACAGGTAAAGTAAGATTTTTATACATTTTCGTCATAAGTACATTTATATTAGATTAGTTCTCATGATCTGTCCTTTGAGTAGTATTATCTGTACAGTTTTCATCCTTGGCATTTCCTCGTAGTACAGTGTTAAAGGTGTCCTTTGGCATGTTATTAATTCAACCGATCTGAATCTTTTGCTGCTTCGACTGATTGGTGTATGAGACATTGTCTCAGTCAGTGACGGGCTGGCATCTCCGGGGAGAGGGTAGGCCAGGCACGCGCGCGAGGATAATACAATTAAAAATTGAAACGTAACTTACCTGAATGCGACACAACTCGTCGTCCTCCTCCAGTCCTCTTACCTCCCCTGAAACTGGCAGCAGCAACTCCCTTGACCAATCACGGCGCTGCTTTCATGCAGCATGAGAGCAGTGCGCTGATGGAGCAGCCTCACTCTGCGCTCCACATCGCTGTTGAGGCTATGGCTTGCTCTAACCCAGCTAACTTAAGACAGCTGGGTTACAGCGTTTTAAAGTATTCATGTGTGGCTGGCCGTCTCAAGACGGCCAGCCAAAAAGACATGAACACTTTAAAAAGTGCCATTCAAGCTCACCCGCTGTCACTCAGCAGAGGCCCAACGCCTCGTCCTGACACTCTGCTCGGGACAGGTAACAAAAATAAAATGTGAATAAATTACTATTTTATTTTTCAGGAGTTAGAGGGGATTTTAAGTGGAGCAATGCTCCTCCGCTCCAACGGAGGAGCCGCCTGATCTCAGTGAGGTGCCATGATGGCGGGTCTTTGAATACTAAATTGAAGTTGCCCCTTGCCACCCCTTTTGGTGAGTTTCATTACATCTAAATGTGCTTTAGTGTGTCTTGTGCAGGTTCATATGTTCTCATTGAAAGGTTCAGATATACCACATTGAAAATACTAATGCCTCATAGAGCAGTAATATCGGGGTGCTGTACTGAGAGGCAATTACAAATTTGCCTTGGGCAATATAGAACAATGGCAGGAACTGGAGTGAGTACTTAGATTCTTTCAGGTTTTTCCCTCATTTCTGACCCTTTCCCCTGGGGAAGTATTAGTGAAATACAAATGTGAAAAAAACAATGGTGTATTGTTGGCTTAAAAGTTGTAATTCTGATGGAAACACACACTTCCACCCTATGTGGAATTACCATGACATTTATGAAGAGGGCATGAGAAACAAGTCTCTGAGAAGTAAATAGTATAGGCAAGCCATTGACTGTCAGCTTTTTCTTAAAATATTTGAATGCTTTTTACAGTACTGTCATGTCCTTTAGGATAGTCCCAGCATGTACATACCAATTACATACATTTTGTCCCATCCACATGACATAACGGTCCTACACAGGTGTCCTTTTACCTCTTTTACCTAGTCGCTTACTTCTGTCTCTCCGACATCAGGCTCTTGGTACCCTATCTTAATCCCTGTACCTGCCGTACATAAACATGTCCCCAGACATGGCAGATTTATTCTGTATAGGGGTCACTACTTTTTTCATCCATGGCAAACAGCCAGTTGTGCATGAGCATGTTTGTTTAGAGAAAATTAGCAGAGGATTAGTGAATGTTTTCAAAACATATCGATTCTAGAAGAAACCCTGGAGTGACCACTTTAGTTTAAAAGTGCGTCACTCCCCCTTACATAGGAGAATTCCTTCCAGGCTGGACCGAGACTCTGCAGGCTGATCCTTCGACAAGCAGAGACCTGACATTCCTTGCGGGTGCCATACTCGACACAGAGATGGGGTCCTTCATTCAGAACCATCAGGTGAGGGGTTAATACTTCCCCGGGGGATTCTTGGCTTCATTCAAATCTATCCTGACATTTACATACACATGCTTCACCTACATATGTAGTCTAGGTATATTTAGGTAGGCTACCCATCGTAGGAGTGCGCCAATCCTATTATTTTATATAATCTGCTTTTATTCATTTTATTAGCACTATGCTAGAAATGTATTTACTATTTACGATATTGGTGCTAACGGTCACATTTGTCTGCTCCTGTCTTTTGATTGTTGCAGCAAATATGTTTCACACTAGACTGACGCTTGATCAATAAATAATTATTGAACCTGTTCCAATCGTCATTCTATGTCTACTCTGAGAAACGTAAGCACGAATGACTGAGAAAAAGATACCATATTGGTTTCCACGATACCTGAGCAATCAGGGTTGTCATGTTCAGTGGTTGCCAGAAACTACCTACACCACTGTAAAATACAGCGAGTGGTAGTGGGACTGTAGAGCTAGCTGGTCTAATAGCTGATTCATCTTGTGGGGGTGTCCTGATTCTGTCTGCACCCCAAGCCCTAAGTTTAGGTCATCCAAAACGCACAGGTCCTGGGGGCTCCTAGGAACTACACAACAGTCCAATATTTTAATTTCTCACCCTTACAGCCATTGTTAACTATGCAGACCACATTAGCTTTAATGAATGGCAGAGTTATTCATCATTTTTTAGAGGGGCATTTTGATTGATTTAGCTTAATGAGAGATCAAAATCAAAATTTCCTCAAAATCATTCTTTTTCTAAAATATGTTCTCTTTTTATTTTACCTGATATGCAGATTTTAGACCCTCATTTTGAAACCTTATAAAGAAGACCCAATTCAATTTGTAGCCATGTTCCATATCATCCTATATTAGCTTTATAATCTTAATATATTGGCATGTGCACTTTGACTTCATAGAAAAAAGCCTGGTCACACAAGATTTCAGTCTGAGGTAGAGATCACAGTATCTTCATCCCATCAGTCCACATCAAAGTAAATGAAATGAAAGTTACAAAAGCCTATGCCACTACAGAGGTGTGACCAATACGTTTATATTCAATCGTATTATGGGAAATTTCTGGTCTGGTCCGAAAGAGTTTTCCCAGATAACAAAAGCTCTCTAAAGTTCTGTGGTATCCTGAAGTATCCCTGCATGACACCTGATGCATGCTTTTCAAAACACTCTAAAAGAGAGGAAAGTTGGCCACTTATAAAATGGCCAGAATATGAAATAATCGTACAATTGCAATGGGTACATATAGTAGAGAGAGGTAAACAAATCGTGCGCTCACTGTTTGAGATTGTGGAAGAAAGCAAGTTCTTAAAGAAAGAATGTCCAGATTACTTGCTGGTAATCCTCATTACTCTTAGTCCTACTCATCCTCGACCCTGTCATTACACATGAGGTATATTCATAGATATTAAACAAAACAGGAAATGCTTGCTATCTCCACCCATCCTCCTGCCAGGGGCTATAATACCATAGCCAGCACAAACCACTTCCTGACATGCCAAGTACAACAAAGGCCTGACACAGGGAGGGTTGGTGGGAAATATGACTGGGTCGAGGACGAGTGGGACTAAGAGTAATGAGAACGACGGTAAGTAATCTGGACATTACCTCTATATCCCTCATCCTTGACCCAGTCATTATACATGAGATATACCAAAGCAACCACCACAAAGCGAAGGCCTTTGGAACACTGGCAGAAAACAAACCAGATAGCACGCAGTAGAGAAGCCCACCACAGTGAAACTTTACTGACACAAAAGAATCAACGAGGAGCATAAGGCTCCTCAGCACGTAAAACACCACACCCAAATTTCAAGCTGTCACTCAGAGTGCAATTCAACCTGTAATGCTTAATAGAGGTTGACTCAGAAGACCAAGTCCCTGCACAACAGATTTCATCCAAAGACATCCCATGAAAGGCAGCCCAGGAAGCCAAAACTCCCCTAGTGGACTGGACCTGTATACCTGAAGGATACAGCAAACCAGAGCCCTGATAAGCCAAGAAAATAGTGACTTGATCCAAAACTCAGTGTAACCCAAGAGGCAGCCTTCCCATGGCCAGCCAGCCCAAAAGTCACAAACAGACTGTCAGACGAGTGCAAAGCAGCCGATCTGTCCACATTCACAGTAAAAGCATGCTTCACGTCAAGAGTTTGCAACAAGTGATCCTCAGGAGAAGAAGGGGAAGGGTAGATAGAAAGCAGAACCAACTCCTGAGACGTATGAAACATAGAACGTATTTTAGGAAGAAAACCAGCATCCAAACGCCAAATTACAGCATTCTCCAAAAACCTAAAAAAAAAGGGGAGAACAAGGCAAAGCAGAAAGTTCCCCTAACCCTCCGAGCTGAAGTGATGGCCATCAGGAAAGCCACCTTAAAAGACAAGAACTTGACAGCAACAGACAACAAAGGCACAAAAGGAGAGGACTGCTGAGCACGCAGGACCAGTGAAAGATCCCAGGCAGGCACCGAAGAACGGACAGCAGGTGAGGAGAGAGAAAAGCTCCTGAACAACCAGGACACAACAGTCCATCCATAGAGGTCAAAGAATGCAGATCCCAGAAAGCCTGGACAGCTGACCACTGGCCCTTCAGGGTAGACAGAGCAAAACTCGTATGGAACCCGTCCAAAAAGAACTGCAGAATCTCACAGATAGAATAAGAAATAGAAGGTAGACCATTACCAGAACACCAGGTGTCAAAAGAAGACCAATGCTTAGTATAAGAAGACAAAGTGGACTTCCTATGCGAGCCCTGCATCACAGAAATAATGTGGTCAGGCAATCCCCGCCCACCTAGCGACTGTTGTCAATCTTCAGACTGCTCAGGTGAGAGGGCCCAGCAGGTGAGGCGTGGAAGACCTCAAAGGAGAGCGGCACCGTGGCAAGATCAAAGGAGGTCCCACTGCCAGACTCAACAACAGGAACTAAGAACTCAGGGGCAGTGAGACAATACAGCCACCACCGGATTCCCCACCCTCTGGACCTTCAACAGGAATGCAGGGATGAGCTGAAAGGGAAGGAAGGCACACAGCAACCAAGGAGGCCACATGAGGGGCAAGGCTTCCACACCACATACCCCCGCTCCAGAACCTAGGAACAAGAGATGGGCAGGAGAGCATTGGTCCTGAAAGCAAACAAGTCCATCTTGGGAGTCCCAAACCTCAGGCAAATCAAGCGGTACACTCTTGGAGACAGACACAACATTAGAGCGCACAGAAACCTGTTAATCAAGGCATCCGCCACCATGGTGTCCGAGCCCCGGCCTGGAGATGAAGCTCCACCCAACCTGCAATAGCACAGGCCACAAGATTTAAAGACTGACTGTGACCACTGCCCAGATGGTTCACGTAAGCCACAGTCACCATGTTGTTGGACCTCACAAGAACATTGCAACCCAACAGAGGACCCTAGAAGTACCGAAGGACCATTCGACAGCAAAAAGTTCCTTCCAGCTGGAAGACTGGCAGGACTCCAATCCCTGCCAATGAGCCGGCACGGTCCACTGACCCAGAGTCGTAACCCAACCCAAAGCACTGGCATCCATCGTCAGAACTACTGGCGGAGTGGGATGCAACCACATGATGCGGGAGATATTAGAAGAGTCCATCCACCACTGCAGGCTGCTCACCACATCCAGACACACAAGAACATTCAAGGATAAATCCTGAACAGGGAAATTAACAAAGCGGTGAAGATACCACAGGAAGGAGCGAAGATGCAACCTGGCCCATGAACACAGAGGCCGCAATGTGCCTCTGCACCCCCATCCAATTAAGCAGAGAAGCTGAAATTGAGACAACAGAACCCTGCAACAACGACTGCACATGTAGGATCCTGGATGGAGGCAGGAGCACTTTGCCCAGAACAGAGTCAAAGTCTGCCCCTATAAAAGACTGCCTGGTGTCAGGATGAACCACAGGCATTTTGGAAAATTCAGGAGACAGCTTTGGCTCTCCTGCATACGCATGGTCAAATCCAGATGCTGAGACATCAGCAGGGCAGAGGGGGCCTGCAGAAGCCAGTTGTCCAGCTAGGTAAACACAGGCACCCCAAGGTAGGACACAAAACTGCCAATGATGACCCGGGCAGGCAAAACCTCAGAAACCTCTGGAACCCCAAATCCACAGGCACATGCAGATACACCATCCTGAAGATCCAAGGTATACATCACCCAGGTGGCCTGAATCCATGGGCTCCCACGCTGCAGGGTCTCCATCTTGAAGGGTATCTTCCGGACAATCCTGTTCATGGGCTGGAGTTTTTTTTCCCGTTTTTTTTTAAAGACCTTTATTGTACCTTATTACCAGAACACAGCATTTGGCCTACAACCCACTGCAAGGGCCGGCCGCAAAGCAATTCTAAGTCCAGACATCAATCCACATATCATAGGTAAAGGTAGATACCCATTGTGCAACACCACAACAAGTAAATTTGGGGAACCGATGTCTGGCAGCTCATCATATAGGTTACAATCGGTCTCATTTTAGACATACAACCAGAACAACTAAGTACTTCAACATCCCCCCTCCCCTAGTACCCAGAGATCAATCAGGTCAACGGTGTACTGTATAGCATAAAACAATACAAAAAGACAGAAGTCGTGCAAGGCCCAAAGGCGTCATCACAGCAATAATCAAGGTATCATATAACTATACACACTGGGTAGGCGTTCTCGCATATAAAAAGACGTATCATATAAATCCAAAGGTGGGTCAAGGCAGCACTTACGACAATCCCACAATGGAAACCTGAAGGAGGAGGATATAATCCCTATATCAGTCGTACAACACAACCGCGGGCATCCGGACTCGCATACCTCTCAGAGAGTCTTCCAGTCCACAAACCAATACATTGCGGTACACTTCAAGTATCATCCATCTTAGATAACATGTAGGTAGTGTAAGGTCCCCAGACATCACGCGGACGCGAGGCGACAGGCAGTTCTTCGTAATAGCAAGTCAGCTGATCTCGACAGTATGCCATGTCCTGCAACCATTCTTTGATAACTGGTGCTTGTCTCCCTCCCCAGCAAACAGCCACTCTGCGTTTAGCAAGCTGCAGCGACAACACTACCAATCGTCTCAATCCGGCCGGTATGCCAGATGCCATCCCCAGCAAACATAAGCGCGGGTCAGTAGCAATTGCAATTGCTGTAATTTCAGATTGTGCCATCGTCACAGCCACCCAGAACGCTTGCACACGCACACAGTCCCAGGCCAGGTGAAGAAAGTCAGCTCCTTCCAATCCACATCTTACACAACCAGACGATTCTCGGAGACCATACTTAAACAACTGTACAGGTGTGTAATACCATTGGTGTAGGAACTTATAGTGAATGAGACGAAAATTCCCATTAGCTGCAAAATCACCAGTCGCAGAACAACACTCAGACCATTCATCGTCTGTCAACGGTTCAGGTAAACACGCAACCCATCTCGCTTTAGCAACCACACCGCCTCCCCCCTCATCCTCCTGCGATACCTGGTACAAGCGCGAGATTAATTTCACCCGATCAGTCGCTGTATACAGCATATGTAAGGCCCCCAGCACAGGTGGTTCAGCCGCGAAAGTGGTATACAAAGCGCGGATCGCAGCCCGCAACCTGACATAAATGAATGTGGCCATCGTTACATTAGACACTTTCTCCAGCACTGTCTGCAATGGTATAAACTGAGCATTCGGGAAGACATCACCCATAGTGTTCATCCCGGCCTCCTGTAACAATTGTAAAGCCCCCAGTTCACTCGAAACCGACACATCTGCATGATACAGCAATGGCATACCCAGGGCGTATAACGGTAGTCTGTTCGAGCGCTTGCCTAAGTTCCCCCAGGCTTTAGCCGTACATTGTACCGTGTCCACTTCCCCCCGTCAAACACCGATTGTGGATTCGCGATCATCGCCTTCAGGGGCAGTGGGATAACTGCGCTTGCCTCCAGTGCCACACGCGGCGTGAATGGTGGGGCCGAAAGCCAGTTAATGGCAAAGTGGGCCTGAGCGCAGAGATAATATAGTCGCATGTCCGGAACAGCAAAGCCCCCCAGTTCATAAGGCTTAGTCAGTATGTCCCATTTCACACGCGGCTTTTTCCCGTGCCCACGCTAATGTAGATAACAAGGATTGTAGCTGCGTAAAGAAAGAAGACGTCAGGGCAAGAGGCACATTGACAAAATAATATAAAAACTTAGGAAGGACCACCATTTTGATCAGCGACACCCTATCAGCAAATGTGAGTGGCAACCGAATCCAGCGGGTCACTTGGTCTTCCAATTTTGAAATAGCCACTCCATAGTTAGCTCTAATCATCTCCTGGGGGTCCCTGTGCATCCAAATGCCCAGGTAACGAACAGGTTCCGATGCCCATGCCAGCGGAAATTCCAATGGAAAGGGCTGCGTTGCATCCGTAAGAGGCAACAATATGGATTTGTCCCAGTTTATGGACAGGCCTGAAAAACGCCTGAACCAAATAAATTCCCTAAGAATCCCCTCTAGATTCTGAGCAGGCTCCCTCACATATAAAACCATATCATCGGCGTACATCGATACAGCCAGGGATCTGAGAGGGAACCGTAAAGCCGTGTCAGCATACCGTTGCCTCAAAATGCACGCCAGTGGCTCCATCAAAATAGCGAACAGTAAGGGCGATAGGGGGCAACCCTGCCTAGTTCCCCTCTTCACAGCGAATGCGGCCGACACATGCCCGTTAACCCGCACCCTCGCCAATGGATTGGTGTATAGCAAGGTGATCAGGGACGTGAAGAAGAACGGCACCCCCATGCGATGCAATATTGCGATCATATAGCGCCAGGCAACAGAGTCGAATGCTTTTGCAGCGTCCAGAAGCACCGCCACCGCAGCAAGTTCAGGCTTAAGAAGATGTAAAACCGCAAACAGCGCCCTTAAATTGTGTGTCGTGGAGCGTAAAGGTACAAAACCGGACTGGTCCGCAGTACCATATTTGGCAATACAAGACGCAGGCACGTCGCCAACACCTTGGCAATAATCTTAACGTCCGTGTTCATCAAGGACAGCCGGCGATATGACTCACAGCAATTCAGGGGCTTGCCCGGTTTAGGCAGAGCCACCAGTAATGCCTCCCTCATCGTTACTGGTAACTGACTCTGCTCCACAGCTTCTTCCAGGACAAGTGCCAAGCGAGGTAGTAGTATATCGACAAATTCCTTATAAAATTCAGATGGCAATCCATCAGTACCAGCAGCCTTACCATTTGGGAGTGCAGCGATGGCATCCCGAAACTCCCCCTCCGTAATGGGTTGCATTAAAAATTCCTGCTGTCCCCTCGAAAGCCACACCAACGCTATGTCCTCCAGATATTGCGCTAATTCATCCTCTCCCGCTGTTTCTCTGTAATCATACATCTGCTCGTAGTAGTGCACAAAGCAACCCAATACGCCTTTCGCACTCGTCACATTTTCCTCACCATCCTTAATCTCTTGTACTGTACAATGCCTAGCCCAAGGTTCCCTGAGTCTGTCCGCCAATTCGCGGCCCGGACGCCCGCCCTCTCCATAATATCTCGCCCTGCTGCGTTTGGACAAAAACTGAACCTCCTGCTCTGCTAAGTCATTATATTCAGTGACTTTCTCGCGTATGTGAGCCAGTAGAGAGTCAGCCGGCCGTTGCTCCTGTTGGCGCTCAAGGCACATCAATTCTCGTTCTAGCTTGTCCATGGAACCCCTCAGCGACCTGAGCACTCCTGCTTGCATTCCCATACATGCTCCCCGTACCGTCACCCTAAAGGCTTCCCATACCGTTCCCATAGTGTCCACAGACCCAACATTTTTGTCAAAGAATTCTTCAACAACTACACGCAGCTCCTCACGCATCACTTAATCTTGTAAAACACCAGTCGGGAGACGCCACGTGAAGGGAGCGGGTGTATGTGACGGCATCCACACTTCCATATACACCGGGGCGTGATCCGACAACGTTCTAGGTAAATGGACAACCTTCAGCACCCAACCACCAACATCCCTGGTCACCATCCAATAGTCCAGCCGCTACCATGTGTCATGTGCAGACATGTAACAAGTACCCTCTCTCACTCCCGGATGCCCCAATCTCCACACATCCACCAGTCCCAATCCATGCATTCCATCCCTCACTGCGTCAGCCGCCCTCCTGTGCATGTAGGGCCGATCATCTTTCCTGTCCAGTGCCGCATCCATTGTCACATTCCAATCCCCACCACACATTATCGCCGAGGGTGGTAATGCATACACCTCGTTCCATAAATCGATATAAAATGCAGGGTCATCAATATTTGGACCGTATATATTAATCATCGTGACCAACGTACCACACAATTTCCCATGCAAAATATTATATCGCCCCTCTCTGTCAATGTCCTCGTGCAAGGAAACAAATGGTACATTCTTTTTAATTAGGATCATCACCCCACGAGCATATGAGGAATAGTTGGTCGCTAATCTAGTACCCGCCCATTGCCTAGCTACTGTCTCCGCCGCCCGCCCCTTAAGGTGCGTCTCCTGAAGGAAGACCACCTGCACTCCATGCCTGTTTAAAAAGGCCAGTACCTGTCTCGTCTTCTGTTGTCGATTCAGTCCCCTCACATTCCACGTAATGCAATTAATCTTGCCCCCCTCAGCCATAGCACCCACCCTTCACACAATCGTATAGCAGATAAAGGCAACTCACCCACACACATCGGCTGTGAAGCTCCTGATAGTTGACCATATACAGGATTGCAGGCAGCAGCCCATAGTTATAGCCGTACCTCATCTAACAAGGTGCACATCCACCCCTCAGACCACCCGACTCCCGGCTGATGCCAGTTAAACAAATGACCCAGACCTGATAACTCTGAACAACTCCCGCCCACCCCCCACCCACTTCAGCACCCCCAACCTGCCAAAGCCTGCCCCACCTCCCCAAACCCCCACCCGTATCCCAACGTCAAACAAATAGTGGGGTTCTCCCATATGTGGGGGCGTAGAGACGCTCAGCTCCCGTCAATGAAGTGAACGGGAGAGGACTGAGTCTTTTAGATGAACAACCTACCCCTGCCCCACAAGTAGTATGTCTCTTCCCATAGCAGTCATTGCCAGCTTAAATTGGGAGGCTGTAACTTAAACAGTGACCCATACATGGCCACTACTCAGCGAATATGACAGAGCTACCTTGTGACCTGAGGTGAGTTCCAGCCAGTATCCGAGCAAAAGTTCATACCTCTCCAGAGTGCACAACCTGGGTCCATGAGAATAAAATTAGAAGCCATCACTGCACATTCAGGTCCTGAACTCTACTAGCGCTGTCGACACGTATCATCAGCTGGAATGTACTTAATTGCCATCAACGATCTATAAACTACACACACCCACCACCCAGCAATCCAAAAGCCATGTAGTGCAGAGCTTCCCCAGATAACAGCGACACAGCAACTCGCAGTAGCACCCCAGTCAATAGGAACGAGGCGGGCTAAACTGTGTTTAAGGAACACCCCCTCATGCTATCTCGTCGTGCAGCTCCTCTTCCCCATCCTGCGGCCTAGCGTTGTCACGCTTACGTTTCTTTTGCTTTTTAGCATAATCCATGGCCGCCTTCGGAGAAGTGAAGATTTTATTGTCAGCAGGCGCCCCAATCCGCAGACGCGCTGGATATAGCATGGCATAGGGGATATCCTCCGCTCGTAGAATTTGCTTCACCACAGTAAATTCTTTCCGCGCTGTTTGCACTGCCATCGTGAAATCGGGAAAGAAATCCAGTTCGTTGCCTTGGTGTTCTATGGTGCCCTTTTCCCGTGCTATGCGCATAATTACGTCCCTATCCCTATAATTGAGTATGCGAGCAATTATGGGGCGCGGCAGCGCTCCAGTCGGTGGTCGCTTCGCCAACTAGCGATGTGCACGTTCCACTATGAACACCGGAGACAGATGGTCAGCCCCAAATATTTCAACCAGCAATCTCTCCATGTAGTCTTCCATTTTGCCCACATTGGTAGTCTCCGGCAGGCCCGTGACGCGGATGTTGTTGCGTCGGGACCTCCCTTCTAACTCTTCGTTCTTGGCTTGAATAACCGCCAATAGCTTCTCCATATTGAAGACGTTGGTGGCAACCGTAGTGAGACCATCCTCCGTGGCAGCCACCCTCTGCTCGACCTCTCCCATCCGCTCATTTTGTCGATCGAATTGCGTGGCCATGTGATCCAGTCTATGGTTGACGGCTTCCATAGTGCCCACAATAGATTGTAATGTCCGTTGCATAGCCACTAGGGTAGCCTCCAAAGTCGGCGTTCCCCCTGTTGCCCCTGGTGTTTCAGTGTCCGGAGGCGCTTGCGAGGAAGACATCGTAGTTTTCTTGGCCTCAAAGGTGAGCTTGGGCTGATTTCTCTCCGGCCTGCCCATGGTATCACCAATCTGCTGGCACCTATATCGTTGCGCCCAGGGCCGCCCAACGACAGTCAGGGCATAAATGACCAAACCTCCGCAAGCAGGCACCAACAACAGTCTCACGCTCCAGGCCCACACGTATTTCAAAAATAATGGCTCAGGCAGAGTTAGTTCCCAGGGAAAGCAAGCCTCTGCGCCACGTGGGCCTCACCACCAGTAAGGAATGCTATGCACAAGGAGGCCCCAGAGCAGTCGCACCACGGAGCACCAGCTCCCGTCTTCAGCCCTCAGTCGGCAAAGCTTTCCACAGCTAGGGCATACGTGGATGTTCGGGAGGTCGGGCCCACCCCCACGGGTCTAGAGCTGTGCTGCCCTCCAGGTCCGCTCACCACCCCCGCCGGCAACAGGTCGCACAGCGCAGCCCGGTACGGCCTAGCACCGCCTCCGCAGCCCCAGACTTTCCCAGGCAGCCGCCCCACTCACCGCTACCAGCAAAGGCGATCGTAGGAGCCGGGGTTCGGCACCGCTCGCTGCCCCGGGTCCAAGCGCCGCCGCCTCCAAACCGCTTCCTTCCGTCTCCGCTGCACCCAAGAGCCGCACCACACTCTCGGCAACCGCCAATTCCTGGGAGCAGCAGACAGCCGTCGGTCGCCGCAGGCCGGCCCCTGTCTCCACGAGGCCGAGATCCGGCAGAGGCACCAGACCCTAGCACGGGCAGCAGGAGGGTCACAGCACGTCCAAAACAGCCACCAACGTTGTCGGACGGCACCAGACACACCTCACGTCCAGGTTAGTGTGCGGCAGAGGCAGGATGGATAGGATAAATGTAGGATATTAGGTCAGTCCGGCGGAGCCTCACAGAAGTGCGGCTATCTTGCCCGGCGCCCTCTAGCGCCCCCCATGAGCTGGAGGTTGATCATGATCTAGAAGTCTCGCATTACCTTTGGCACCAGAAAGATGACTTAATAATTCCCCTGACTCCACTCTGAACAAGGAACAGGGACAAACACCTTCTTCCTAAACAACAGCTGAACCCCATCCAACAGCGCCCACCGCTGTTACACCTCTTTCGGAATTGGTGTCGGCACCATGTCAGACACAGGGGGGACAGGAACTAGATCTGTAACCCTGGTCCAGGATACCCAGTACCCACTGGTACTTCGTTGTGAGATGCCATGTCACCAGGAGACTGTGCAGCCTCCCACCAACCTCTGGCAGAACTCCTACAGGACCTCCTTAGAAGGCAGCATAGTCAGCAATGCTGATTCCCTGGACCCACATCAGGGGAGGCTTTTTCTCTGTAACTTCCCCTGGAAAACTTTCCCACAGCCCTTCTGGTTCCTGAAGGAATTCCTTTGCTGACTAGAAGGCTGTCAAAAAGATTTAGCTGAGGAAAAGAATGCCTCCTTATGTACTGCTGACATTGAAAAGAAAATGAATGCTTCCATTCTTGAACACCCAGTGCAACTTCTCCTCAAGAACTTTACCAAAAAGACGAGGACCAGTAAATGGCACTCTCAAAGCCATGGACCATTAAGCAGCATCTGTGTTCCAAGCCTTCAGCAGTAAATAAAGTCTGGTAGCAATGGATGCATCACAGGACAGAGCAGAAGCACAAACAGAGACAAAGGCAATGTCAGAGAGGAACTCAGCCTGATATTTCATGGATTCCAACTCCAAAAATTCAAGACAATGCCAACCGCCCAGCATAGTGGAGAACAAAGATTTGAAGTCGGGCAATAACAACTGCGTCACATATGCACCATACACCCCAGAAAGTATAACCAAATGGAGCCTTGCATAAGCCTTCTTCAAAGGTGAGTCAATCTTTTGTATCCACACCATCCTTTAGGACATTATCTTCAGCCATGGACTCACGCCTCACCAGACTGGCCACAATAGAGTCAACATGAACCGACTACAGACTAGTATCCTCCATATCCCTCAAGGGGTACCGTTTAAACATGATGCAAGGCATCATTATGCAGTATTTTGTATCCACACCATCCTTTAGGACATTATCTTCCGCCAAGGACTCACGCCCCACCAGACTGGCCTCAATAGTGTCAACATGAACAGACTACGGACTAGTATCCTCCATATCCCTCAAGGGGTACAGTTTAGACATGATGCAAGGCATCATTATGCAGTCGGGATCCTTCCACTCCTTCAAAAGAATGTCCACCACGAAAGGATGAATGGGCAAGGCCTTAATACACTGCTTCCAAAACTGTAGCCAAACCATGTCCCTGGACGTACTGGCAACCTCCTCATCAGGAAAACCCATGTTATCACTCACATGGGAAAGAATGTCCAGCAACATGTCTTTAGATATATATATATATATATTCCCTTACGGTCCACACAACCCAAGGAAGAACGATCAGGAGAATTCGAGCTGGAAATTTACGAGTAGAGGTCATACCAACCCTCCAGAGCGAACATCAGACGCGTTTTTAGTGGGTTTCTTAGCAGATAAAATCTCCAAAATCAACTTCTTCAGCCTTTACACTGTTTCAAAGGAGGGGCCAAATCCCCCCTGTTCCCTGAGGATGTGGGTAAAGAAAGAGGAGAGCACTCTCTGCGTTTATGACTATGCTTCCCCATACTGAACCACAGGCAAAATGACAGATCATCCACAAAAGTAAAGCTCTTAAATACATTTCCCCCAGAATGCAGAAAAATCCACATTCAACCAGCCCCAGCGCGCGCACTGACAGGGAGACACAAAACTTGCTGACAAATGCTGCATGGCAGGAAAGGAATGGTCACTGAACATCACGCTTCAGCCCAAGCCCACATGGAAGAGCTGACATAGGCCGTCGTAGGCCACACCATACATGGAGGGGGTCCAGGCGCTCCGTACACAGGGCCGGGCATAGTCAAAAACCGTCCGTGCATCCTTGTCACCCACCGAGAGGCCACGCCAGAACTAAGCAGTCAGCCAATCAGGGCCTAGAGCGCACCATGCAACTTCAAAGCCAGCCGCCCCCTGAGTCATACAAGAACGCCCGCGGTTCCCCCATGGCCCCCAAAGGTAATAAACTGCAGGAGGTGGGCTGGCAGGAACTTACCCCAGAAAACAGGCATTCTGAAAGTGGCCGCAAGCATAACGCTGAGAAGGCTGTGTCGGCAATGGACAATAAGAAAATACAAAGAGAAGGCGATCGGGCCCGACCAAAGTAGCAAGCCAGGCACCCGGCAGCACAGCAACTTACAGAGTCTAGGAGACCTCTAACCATGCCCCAACTCCAGCCGCTCACACGATGGTCTCAAGTTGTGGTCGAAGTGGGCGGGATCGGCAGGGCACAGCGTACCCCTACTTCTTCAATTCCAAGGATTGCGTTCCCCTACTTTTTTATTTTTTAAATGCCTCCCTGGACGCAAGAAATCGCCATCGCCTATACATAAGTCTTGGCGTTCGAAGACGGGCAGCAGAGAAGTAACAGGACTCAGATTTTTCCTTCTTGCCCAGAGAAGAAAAATACAGGGTACACTTCTGCTCTGCCACTTCAGCTGCCCCCACCACTCTTTCCTTCTTTCCTCTCTTTCTGTCTAGCAGTTCTTCTCCTACAGAAAACCGTGACTTCAAGACGGGGGTTCTCACTCTCTTTTCTCTCCTTTATTTTATCTGCTCTCCCGTGAAATGGATCCAAACAAGAAAAACACTTTTCCTGGAAATGTCGTATTTTTCGGACATTTGAATTCCAAGGTGCAGCATTGGGAATAAAAGGTTGACAATTTGAAAAATAACTAAATAAAGTAAGACAGAGTGGTAGCAAACTGGCCAGATTGACTTTATTAGAAATAAACGTAAAAAAGAAATGAAAGATTAGGCCTGGAACATCCTCTTCCATAAAGAATTAAAGTAAAGGGGAAGACTCTGTGCGACATCAATTTGCGCAGAAGATTAACAATTCTTAACTGCCCGCATTAAACTGCGAGAGTTATTTGAGCTGAACCAACTGAAATACATTCAAGTAGAAGATTGCATATGCCACTTACTATACAGAAGGGCATTATCGATCGCCTTTTTTAATCATCAATAAAGTGTATTTGGAGGCTACAAGACCCCATCTTATCAGGGTTTTTCCAGATATGATTTATATGTCCTGAGGATGGTCTCTTCAACTCAAGACTAGAGACCGAAACGTCGACATATACGCTTTGTCTGTTTAAATAATTGATCAACTGTGAAGAAGCGGACAAGCGCTTACAATTGTTATAGAGAGTTTTTGTTTGATTGTCATTCTTGAATCATTTTCTCCTATAACATTGTTATATTTCTGTACCCTTTTTAAAAAACAATTTATTTTTGGAGTATTAAATACAAACTTTTTCATACACACCTTCTCCCTCTCTTCTCTTTTGGATCACTTGCAGTGACCTATATAAATTGCATAAAAATTTGAGATTGTTGCTTTGCACTATTGGTCTTATACATATAAGGACCTCAAATATTGTTGAAATTCTATGTGAATTGTATAATAACAAAACCCCTTAAAGGTATTCCTACCCCACCCCATTCTTGAATGGGGTCGCCTAAGGGGGAGGGACAAGTGGTCTCTCATAGAACTCCAGGGGCAGTTATAGCTGGTTGGCTGGATGGGTGCGGGGGAGTGGGAGTCATGCTTTCCGGTAGGCTGCTTGGCCACCCGCACGTGCACATTAGCACAAGTAAATGGCGCATAACTGTAAGGGCCCCATTATGGAGATAATCTGCAGGGCGTACGGGGGTGACCTGGGGGGGGGAAGTACCCTCACGGGGAACAGGTCCTCTGCACATCCGCACTCCATTTGAAGGGCAGGCTGAAGGGCGTACGGGGTTGAAATGGGGGGAAGTGCTCTCACGGTGAATGGGCCACCTGCGCATGCGCACTCCATTTGGAGTGCAGGCATAATTTGATAAGGATCTGGCGCAAGTTATTGAACTTGCCGTAGGTCACAATGGGGATACGCAGAAAATGAAATGTTATTATTATGATTGTTGATTATGGTATGTCTAGATTCGGATAGGAACATCTTTGTATTAGAGATATGTTAAGGTTAGCCATCTGACATCTGCACCTATCAATGTAAAGTAATGGTTTTCTGCGTATTGTGTAAATATTGTATATTAATTTCATTGACGACCCCCCAATCCAAAACCTTCTCATGTTATTCTCTTGATGTTGACAGGGGAGGAGGGGGTCTAGGTAGTACCTGGCCATATAAAGAAGTAATACCTGCAGCTCATGTCCGCGTATCATTTTCAGCGCGTGACACTAGACTTCCTGACCCATAAAAACAGGTGTAAGCTTGTCAGTAGCATTGCGTGTTCAGCTTTATTGCAAGGTAACTATTGTTGAACGAGAATCCAAATTTTAAAGGTACACATCTCGTTGTAAAAAAAAAGAAAATCATGAAAGTGAGCAGCCCCCAGTGATGCATGTTTTCATGCAAGTTGTAGAAGTGTTTACAGAACAAAAGCCACTCTTTTGTGCTTTCATTTAACCACTATTCATGGAACTGTCCTCCCATAGTAAACAGCATTGTATCACGCACATGCCAATGGTTTCCAATTGGAATGCGGGCGATTTTGAAAACAAAAGTTGGAATATTTTTTCCCCAATTTACAGAGGTTGAAGAAGAGGCGATTTTTAGAAGCGAGACAGGTAAAATAAAGCCATTTTGGCTTCAAAAATCGGAGGTCTCCCATCCAAATTGGGCCTGTTGCCATGTATGGTATGCCTCCCAAACAGATCACTGCAATTTTTCATGAAACACAAATGAATGCTTAACACCAGTGCTTGAAATTGAAAAATAGAAGTGCAGGTATTCTGTATCAGAGTGCCTGCTCCCGTTCTCTCCAATTAAAAGTATTTTGTTTTTCTTCAGAAGTGCAGATACTCTCCCTCTCAAAATAAAAAAAGTGCAGGTACGCAGTACCCAACAGGGTAAACGGTCAAAATATCGAATCCAAAATATAGACAAACCAAAATATCGAGTCCAAAATATAGAATGGACAAAATATCGAATGGACAGAATATAGACATCAAAAATATCGTTTTGAAGGTAAGTAAAGTAATATCGAATTTAAAAATATAGACAGTCAAAATTACGAAGTACATAATATAGTTTATTAAAAATATCGAATTTTTAATAAATTTTAAGTAATTAATTTTATGTTATTTAATTATTGTGTAATTTAATTCTGTAGCGGGTTGTGGGTTTATAGGGGAATAGGGTGGGAAGCAATTTAATTATAATTAATTAAATATGTTGATTAATTAATTGGTATTTATTTAGAATAAATTGTTAATTAATTTTTAATTGGTAATTAAGTTTTTTCCCGAATTGATAATTATTTTTTAATAATTTATTAATAGATAATTATGTGAATTAAATTAATTTATTTACTGTAGCGGGTTGTGGGTTTATAGGGGAATAGGGTGGGAAGTAATTTAATTATAAATAATTAAATATGTTAATTAATTAATTGGTATTTATTTAGAATAAATTGTTAATTAATTTTTAATTGGTAATTAATTAATTCTTAATTGATAATTATGTTTTATTAATTGATTAATAGATAATTATGTGAATTAAATTAATTTAATTACTGTAGCGGGTTGTGGGTTTATAGGGGAATAGGGTGGGAAGTAATTTAATTATAATTATTTAAATATGTTGATTAATTAATTGGTATTTATTTAGAATACATTGTTAAATAATTTTTAATTGGTAATTATTTATTTCTTAATTGATAATTATTTTTTAAAGGCTCCGTGCCTTTCTGTACGATAAAAGGGGTTTCTCCCATCTCAAGTTACCTGTATTTAGTATGTTCCAATGTTTCCCTATTATTCTGGTTACTTCATTGGAAATAGTGTTATACGTGGTAACACAGGTCAGGGGGGTTTCATCCATTGGTTTTGGTACGTTCTCCAGTAGAGCCGCTCTAGGCTGATTGCGTGCTCGTTTCTGACTTTTGTGCAAGATTTTTTCAGGATATCCCCGATTCCGCAATTTTTGGGTGAGATCGTGGGCTTGCCTCTTATAGTCGTCCAGTTCGCTGCAGTTTCTGCGAATATGCAGAAATTGGCCGTAGGGCAGGTTTTCACGCAAAGGTCTCGGGTGAAAACTTTCAAACCGTAGTAGGTTGTTTTTAGCAGTGGGTTTGTAGTGAGTAACCGTTGTCAACTTTCCGTTCTCTTTTGTTATCGTCAGATCTAGGATGACCAAAGTATTCAAATCCTTCTCATACGTGAACCTCAAATGGTCGTCACATGTATTAATCCAGTTGAAGAAGGATGCTAAGGTCTCTTCTGTACCCTTCCATATGGTCAGCACATCGTCGATGTATTCTTTCCTACACCTCGGCTGAGGTAGAGGAGATTATGAGTGATCTAACTATCTTTGCGGACGCAAATATAGCTCAAAGCATTTCTACAACCAAGGATTGGGAGAATTTGACAGAACTCAAAAGGAATAGAATCAGGACGATTTTACATGGGACGATTCTCAAGCAATACCTGAGCAATAACATGGCACCAAAGGGGCTACTAGTCTCCAATGCTCCCCGCATCTTTCTCGAAGATGAAGTATTCCGAAAAGACTGGGCGGCCAAAGCGTGGCACTGCACGCATGATTGGATAGTCTTGATCTTAAAAACTGCCCTAAGACTCTCTGAAAAGATCCAGGTAGAGATCCAAGTGGCAGAAGGCCATATAAAAACCACCATTACGGGTTTTAAGAAGAAGCTTGACGAGCTGAATAAGGGGATGACAGATTATAAGGATAATCTGACACAGCAAAAGGTGCAGAAATTCCAGAAGGACCCAAAGAGGTTCTCAATGGTTAAGGCATACCCATATTCAGATCCAGAATATGTACCGCCATCAAAAGGAGATGATAACTCAGATGCCTCAAGCAACGCATCAAGTAATGCATCGAACTCCATTGGAAATTCAAGTGGTGGAAGCAACAAACAAAGAGGCAGAGGACGTGGAAGGGGGCAAGGTAATTGGTCGCCCTTTAACCCAATGCCCATGCAGGGTTTCCCGGATCCTTACAACCACCCACAGAACTTCCCAATGTACGGGTGGCAACCACCCTTTCAGCAACCCTTCTACCCACCTAACCCCTACAGACCGCCTTTTTAAACCGGGGCGGGAGAGGACGGGGAAGAAGAAAAAACCCCAATCAGGGCAGTCAAGTACACTGGGCACCGGAAGACCCGAATGTGAACCAGAACAGGAACAAACCTCAACAGGCAGGGCCGAGCAATCGGAAAACTTAGTGACCAACCTTTCTACCAGGCCTTTAAGCAGTGACGAGGAATCAGTCCTTAATAAGGGTCTGGGTTTTGTGCCCACAGCGAACCTAGACAAATTTAAACTTCATTGTGAACTTTCCTCTTTCTTCAGGAAACTGAGACTGAAAGCCTTCTTTGAGAAGAGAACCAACACCGAGGAAAACATGGACCCGAATGAGACAGGGCTACGGAATAAATCTACATTTATGCCACCACCACATATGACTCCGGTGGAAATCTCGACTTTTGAGCAAGCCGTCTTTAATGATGTTGAAAATGCCACCCCTAAAAAACCTTTCATGAATCTCACGAAACAGGAAAGAATCGCACTGGACAATTTATGAAACTCTGACACTATCGTAATCAAACTCGCAGATAAAGGCGGAGGGATAGTGGTGCAAGACAGAGTAGCTTATCAGACTGAATGTCTCAGACTACTGGCAGACCACAATAACTACCGGAGACTACCGGTGGACCCTACGGAAGATCTGAAAAGCGAGATTAAATCACTTGTGGAGTACGGTGAAGCAGAGGGATACATATCGAAACAGGAGGCGGAATTCTTAAGTAAAAGTGAGGGGAGGATACCTTATTTTTACACACTCCCGAAAATGCATAAAAACAAAACGCCCCCTCCTGGTAGACCTATTTATTGTTTCCGGTCTGGGTTCCCTCTTGGAACCTTTGTCACGTTTCTGTGATGTGTTCTTTAAAACCTTGGTACAGAAAACCAGCACGTACCTACAGGACACCAAAAGCTTATTGCAACTTTTGGATCAACTCACCGTGGATAATGACGCTATCCTGGTGAGTTTTGACATCGAGAGCCTTTACACCAGTATCCCCAAGGATGCCACACTGGAGGTACTTAGAAAGGCCCTAGATAAGGAGGATTGGACATCGAGAACCCCGAGACAATTTATTCTGGAATGTGCCAGATTGGCCCTCAAAAGAAACTATTTTGAGTATGAGGACAAGATATTCCTACAGACTGGGGGTACATCCATGGGCAGTACATTTGCGCCAAGCGTGGCGGGCTTCTACGTCCATGATTTCGAGGAGAAGTACATTCTCAGCAATACCAACCCCTATAGTTCCAACATTTTATTATGGAGAAGATACATCAACGATGTGCTGACCATATGGAAGGGTACAGAAGAGACCTTAGCATCCTTCTTCAACTGGATTTATACATGTGACGACCATTTGAGGTTCACGTATGAGAAGGATTTGAATACTTTGGTCTTCCTAGATCTGACGATAACAAAAGAGAACGGAAAGTTGACAACGGTTACTCACTACAAACCCACTGCTAAAAACAACCTACTACGGTTTGAAAGTTTTCACCCGAGACCTTTGCGTGAAAACCTGCCCTACGGCCAATTTCTGCCTATTCGCAGAAACTGCAGCGAACTGGACGACTATAAGAGGCAAGCCCACGATCTCACCCAAAAATTGCGGAATCGGGGCTATCCTGAAAAAATCTTGCACAAAAGTCAGAAACGAGCACACAATCCGCCTAGAGCGGCTCTACTGGAGAACGTACCAAAACCAATGGATGAAACCCCCATGACCTGTGTTACCACGTATAACACTATTTCCAATGAAGTAACCAGAATAATAGGGAAACATTGGAACATACAAAATACAGATAACTTGAAAATGGGAGAAACACCTTTTCTCGTACAGAAAGGCACGGAGCATCAAGGATGCAATAGTCAACACCAGACCAAAGAAGGAGACGCAGGAGAGAGAAACGATAACCAATATATGGGGTTTACCAAAAGTGACAGGCCACTATAAATGTGGGAACTGCAGCGTTTGCCCATTCACCAACAATACTAAGACATTACAGTTGTAACCCAAAAAGACCTGGACAATTAGAGGGCAAACTAACTGTAACAGTGAGAACGCCGTCTACAGATTAACATGTCCATGCAACCTATATTATGTAGGAATGACTAGCAGAAAAGTCAAACTACGCATTGGAGAACACAGGAGCACTATCAGGTGCAAAAAAAACAACACAAGGCTCACTGAACATTATTTGTCGGTTGGGCATACACCTGATGAGTTACAGTGGACAATTATCGAGCAGGTCAAACAAGGGGCCAATCTTAGTCAACGCCTGTTCGAGAAGGAACAGAGGTGGGTGTATAGACTTTCCACTCACAAGACTGGCCTGAACGATAATATCCCTTGGAACACAGTGATGGAGTAAACTTTTTCTCCCATAGACTTAACTTATAAGCAGAGTATGCTCTCATGAACCAGCTGACCACTCTGCGCCACATTGTACAGGTAAATACCAGGAAATACCGATTGGAGTACCTTGAGAATTACCTGCCATTCCCGATTCCTTTTCCTTTTCTGTCTTTATACCCCCACACCTAATTACCTCAATTGCAGGGAAGGGGTTTTCTGCACCAATATGCCTGAACTTCCCAGAGGAAACGTTTCCTCCCGTCCATACGAACTGGTTAGCGTGATTGCTTTAGTAACGGGACCACACCGCATCACGCCCTAGTCATTACGCGATCGGGAGAGGAAGCAGTTCCCTCCCCCTTACCGCACTCGGATTGGCTCACCGATGGTCACGAGCCAATGCCACGCCCAACCAGGAAATACCGATCGGCTTACCTTTCCGGCATTTCGGAGACAGCCGGTCACTCGACGGGGCATCTCTAGCAGTAACCAAGTAGGTTTACCGCGAGACGAACAGAAGTCGCAAGTAAGTGTAACCACGCTGACCTACGTGCGGGGCAGCTATCCACCGCACAGTTCTTTCATCATTTTCTATCGAATACGGGCAGAACCCTGCTCATCCACTGCCTCTGTTTCCTAACTGATATAGGTGACAGACACTTGCCGTCTTGGAAATGCAGATGCCCATGAAGCGGTAGTTACCGCCTCAAGTGTAAGCCTCACTGTATCGTTGTTATGATTCACTATAGTAACGCTAGCACTACACGTAATACCCACCAACGCTGTGTATACGTAGCCGCCCACCCGGGTTGTTTCTGACAACGATATCACAATGCTCCACATTGCAGCATGATAGAGATCACTCTCCCGCACATCTGTCTCTTCCCACAAAATACCCAGTCGCCAAGCCAGACCGACACCTCAACACGGCGCTGGTTTTTTAATTCAAGCACGTTCCGGCAACTAGCACTGGAGCACCCCTATTTTGATCGTATTAGATGGACCCTACCATTTTAACAAGACGTTGGCATGATTATTCCATCTATTGATCCTTTGTTTGTGATTACGACCAGCAAAATATGTGTTAAATGTACTCCATTGTTTTGTCTACCCTGGTACGTGATCCCAACCTTGTCCCCCCGTTTGTCTTACAGGTTTTTTTCCCGAATAAGGAAAAGACACACCCTTTTACATGAGATCGCAATTTTGCAATCTACAAATTGAACGAGGGCAGGGCGCACCTTAGCGTGTGCGGACCACCCAGTTCAATCACCACGGTCCTGACGAAAACCTATGAATTATATTTTTGGTTGGAACATGTAGACCTTATATTTTCTTGTTAAATCTCACATAGCACACTTCGCTATTTTTAACGCACCACACGTTTTGAGACACCAAAGCCTACCTAAATAGGCACGGGTGCCGCACTGTTTTTACAGGGGTTCAAGCACTCAAGAATAAATACTTGAAGTGAGTAGTTATGGCCCTTTCTAACACACCTGGCATCTTAATTTTTATGCACATATAAAAGAAAAATTAACCAGCTCCACTGGAGTCAGGTGTCGCAGCACACCCTGTGGGTACTCGGCCTATTGGGTGGGACCCCGATGATGAAGCATGTCACCAACTAGGTTGGTGAGTGAGGGGTCTTCTATAAGGACATGTACTGTCCGATAACGGGTTGGGCCATAGTAATTTTTACCCCTACGCTATCCAACGCTTTCCCTACTGTTGCACTCTCTGGAGTGGGAATGGTAATTTTTGCCCCTACGCTATCCAACGCTTTCCCTACTGTTGCACTCTCTGGAGTGGGAATAGTAATGTTTACCCCTACGCTATCCAACGTTTTCTCTACTGTTGCACTCTCTGGAGTAGGAATAGTAATTTTTACCCCTACGCTATCCAACGCTTTCCCTACTGTTGCACTCTCTGGAGTGGGAATAGTAATTTTTACTCTACGCTATCCAACGCTTTCCCTACTGTTGCACTCTCTGGAGTGGGAATAGTAAATTTTACCCCTACGCTATCCAACGCTTTCCCTACTGTTGCACTCTCTGGAGTGGGAATAGTAATTTTTACCCCTACGCTATCCAACGCTTTCCCTACTGTTGCACTCTTTGGAGTGGGAATAGTAAATTTTACCCCTACGCTATCCAACGCTTTCCCTACTGTTGCACTCTCTGGAGTGGGAATAGTAAATTTTACCCCTACGCTATCCAACGCTTTCCCTACTGTTGCACTCTCTGGAGTGGGAATAGTAATGTTTACCCCTACGCTATCCAACGCTTTTCCTACTGTTGCACTCTCTGGAGTGGGAATAGTAATTTTTACCCCTACGCTATCCAACACTTTCCCTACTGTTGCCTTTCTGGAGTGGGAATAGTAATCTTTACCTCTACGCTATCCAACGTTTTCCCTACTGTTGCACTCTCTGGAGTAGGAATAGTAATTTTTACCCCTACGCTATCCAACGCTTTCCCTACTGTTGCACTCCCTGGAGTGGGAATAGTAATTTTTACCCTACGCTATCCAACGTTTTCCCTACTGTTGCACTCTCTGGAGTACGAATAGTAATTTTTACCCCTACGCTATCCAATGCTTTCCCTACTGTTGCACTCTCTGGAGTGGGAATAGTACTTTTTACCCCTACGCTATCCAACGCTTTCCCTACTATTGCACTCTCTGGAGTGGGAATAGTAAATTTTACCCCTACGCTATCCAACGCTTTCCCTACTGTCGCACTCTCTGGAGTGGGAATAGTAATTTTTACCCCTACGCTATCCAACGCTTTCCCTACTATTGCACTCTCTGGAGTGGGAATAGTAAATTTTACCCCTACGCTATCCAACGCTTTCCCTACTGTCGCACTCTCTGGAGTGGGAATAGTACTTTTTACCCCTACGCTATCCAACGCTTTCCCTACTATTGCACTCTCTGGAGTGGGAATAGTAAATTTTACCCCTACGCTATCCAACGCTTTCCCTACTGTCGCACTCTCTGGAGTGGGAATAGTAATTTTTACCCCTACGCTATCCAACGCTTTCCCTACTGTTGCACTCTCTGGAGTAGGAATAGTAATTTTTACCCCTACGCTATCCAACGCTTTCCCTACTGTTGCACTCTCTGGAGTGGGAATAGTAATTTTTACCCCAGCGCTATCCGACGTTTTCCCTACTGTTGCACTCTCTGGAGTGGGAATAGTAATTTTTACCCCTTCGCTATCCAACGCTTTCCCTACTGTTGCACTCTCTGGAGTGGGAATAGTAATTTTTACCCCTACGCTATCCAACGCTTTCCCTACTGTTGCACTCTTTGGAGGGGGAATAGTAATTTTTACCCCTACGCTATCCAACGTTTTCTCTACTGTTGCACTCTTTGGAGTGGGAATAGTAATTTTTACCCCTACGCTATCCAACGCTTTCCCTACTGTTGCACTTCCAGGAGTGGGAATAGTGATTTTTACACTTCCGCTATCCTACAGTAATAATATTGTGTATTTTATATTAATATTATGTTAATATATATATGTTTTAACAGATATGATAGTATTTTTTTATATTAGTTATTTAATAATTTTAAGGTAATTTGAGTATTTTTAAGTATATTTTAGCTATTTATTTCTATTAATTTTTTTATTTTACATTATTTTTAACAAATTCGATATTTATACAATGTATATATATATATAAACGATATTTTGTACTCAATATGTTGGTACTTACCTGTTTGTAGATAGGAATTCGATATTTTGTCCCTCGATATTTTAGCTTCGATATTTTGGGTAGTGTATATTGTGTCCGTCGAAATTTACTCAGTGATCCACCCAACAGTACTGGCCCATTTAAAGCACTGCTTACAACAAACGATTTCAGATCATTAATTCCACTCTGAGCACTGGACAAAGAATTTAAAATAAATGGTGATACCAATATGCAAATGAATTCTCTTATATGAATGACGCAAAGGCAACCCTTAGCATTTCATTCGAAACAATTAAAAAGGAAAAATCATAATCAGTATTGTCCTTAAACTGTCCCACAAACACTACTTACCCTGCTATAGGTTCTCTCCAGGTAACAACTAGATTACAACTAGGTTGCTAGAGAAGGGGACGTTTACAAGATGCCCCACTACTGGCCTGGGCGTATGCTTTACATTCCACTACTTGCAAAGCTTAAGCCACAGGAAAGGAAAATCAGGTTACCAGAGATTTCTCCTCTAATTTTTCGCTTCCATCTCTTGTCACAAGGTGGATGGGGTTGCTGAGCTTTTTAAACCCCACCCAATCCTGTGATGAGACGGAAGTGAATGGATTAGAGGAGGAGCCAAACACACCCGTTTTGAATTAATGGCCTTTTGCTGTATCCTTGGGGTGCAGAGTTGTGCCACTGTGATTAATATGGGTGGCAATGGGTGCAGCTTCATTACAGTGAATGAGGGCAAGGATCGCCACTGCTCTATGCAGGTGAAGATGTGTGGTCAACAGTGGTGTGCCGCCCTGCACATGCGCATTGTCACAATCAGGTAAGAAAATATTGAAACCAATGAAGTTGGGTTCTATAGTAAAGAAGTTTTTCTGTGCATGAAAGTTTTGCTGTCTATGCATTACTATCAGTCACAAGTGTTAGGGCAGAGCCCCTGAGCCCTTGAGAAGCAGCTGACTCTGGCCCCAGGATTACCTATTCTGGAGAGGGATACTAGCCCCCTCTGCATTTAGTGCAATATCATGACTTGGAAAACAATTTTCAAGGTAGGGAAGACTCTTATCATTTCCACCAGTTAAAGACAAAACAAATAAATATAGAAGCTTGCAACATTAAAGTTCAGTTGTTGCAGAGAGGCCACTTTCCTTGACAACCTAACTTGTTTAAGAGAGTTCTTGGGCGTAGTGGGTCTAAGGTGACAGAATTTGGGGAGGAGGGAATGTCAGGTTGTGCGCATACTATTGACTGTACTGTATGTAGAACTCGCTGCTAACTTGGGGATTTTAGACTGTGTTTCAAACTGGCGATTTTAGACTTTAATTTTAACAGTGGAAGTTCAAGTTTGTTTTTATGGGCTTTGAGATTTGAGCCTGTTAGAAATCATACATACCAGCTAGTGTCTACATTCTAGATTGTTGCAGGGTGGTAACAAGACTTCTTCTTTTCTGGGGGCCATTTTGAGCGGGTAACGTGCTAAAGTAGGTCAGCGTTTTAGTACTGATCCTGCTATGTGCCCAATCCACCATAAAAACAGGGCTGATGCATGGACATGTCACAGGCGCGCCAGAGGTAAGCCCTTCTGCATCTGTCTGCGCTCATCCATGCCTGTACTGTGCTGTGTGCTGGACCTCCTGCTCAATTTGCTCCCCAGAAGTATTCTAAAGACCAAATATTACAGCTGAATATCCCAGGTAGGCATATGTTATATAACTTTATTAATTTTAGTTAGGGCTCAGAGAGCTGTCTTTGCATGCGCTGTCATTTTATGTGTCAAACTGGGACATTGCTGGCCTCTGACAGCAACACAGATAACCTAGTCTGCCCCAAGCCTCTGATATACAAGTGCTGACATGTGTGCTGAATAATATTATATCTGTTATTAGGTACACATTTGAATTTTTTAATCACTTAGATACTTATGCCCCTGATGTCGCTTTTTTAACTGAGATTTGGGTGGATGAGTCATCACATCCGGTTAGTTGCTGCCACCCCTGGGGGGTATGCCATTACCAGAGGCAGTTTAGCGGTCGTCTACCGTGATCATTTAGAGATATCATGCAAACCAATAAGGATCACAGATAGTAAAGCACTCTCCTTTAGTCGTAAACTGTCAAATAATTTAACCTTCATTGGCCTTCTGATATTCAGGACCCCTGGAACTAAACTACATTTTTTAAGGTCTTTAAGTGAATTCACCAAATCTTGCCAGCAATATGCAAATACACTATCTTAGGCAACATCAACCTCTATTTGAAAGATTTAACTAACAAAGATACAGAACAACCTATTGACAATCTTAGCTGCTTTAATCTTAGCCAGGTGGTGAAATATGCCACTCACAATGCTGGCCATGACTTACATGCTATTTTTTCAAGCCACCCAGATTTTCAGCTTGAGGCCATATTACCATTAATGCGGTCAGACTATAAAGCTGCATGTTTTAGCTTAACGATTTTTGCCTCCATTTTTTCATCAAATAAAACAGTACAAGCCATAAAAACAAGAACATGGCATACAATTAATATACCAGAACTCATGGATATCCTGTCTGCCACTCAACCTACTCTGCCCAATGTCCCAAATACAGATACAGCTAAGCATACTAGTTGGATTAATTCACCAGTATCAAGGTCGACTCTATTAAGATCCAGCAAAAGCCATAGTTCTAAGTCAACGGAGCCTTGGTTTTTGCAGGAGCTTAAGGCTCTTTGACAGAAATAATGCCGGCAAGAAAAGATATGAAGAAGAAACTATAATTTGGCTAAAACCCCTAAATATAAATAAAGGATTCAGGATTATAAACAGCTAATAGTTTCTGAGAAAACTCAGTATTTTAATAATGAGATCCAAGAGAACTTTTTAAACCTACCAACTTGCTCTCTAGTTTGAGATCAATTAGTAGATTGACACCTAGCCAATCACTGTACGACAATCTAGCCAACTTTTTCAGGGATAAGGTTGACGGAATATACAGTGACCTTGACTTGAAACACTTTACTAACATAGATGTTGCAGGAAAAGAAGGAAGTAGTAGGATCAAGTAAACAAGAGCTCAATGAGTTCCCTCTTCTTACTAAAGAAGGAGTGTTGGAGCTTATTAGCAATACTAAATCTGGAGTCCCATCAGACCCCTACCCTCCAAACATCTTACATGTGGTAGTTGAGACGGTTTCAGCCCCTTTCACTTCTCTAGTAAATAATGTCATTGCATCAGGACAGTTTCTGACTAAATGGAAAAAAGTTGCAATAGTTCCACTGTTAAAATAAATCTCTTAATCACGTAGAGGATAATATTATTGCCCCATCTCTCGTCTGCTAATGCCACTGAACATTCTCTGGAAAAAAAACTGAACACTGCCCTGTTGCAGCAGAAGTTGTTTATCGGTTCTGGGCCCAAAAATGGCTTTACAACTTAGTCAGTTCATACACATTCTATACTTCACCCACACAGGCATTGGTCCTCCGAGGGACCTTGCTTCATCGCAGGGAGGGGAGAGAAATCATGGTGTTGAACTCTTGGCCACCCAATGGACCAATAATGGGTAACCATTTCACAAATTAGTGATCAAGTTTAAGTACACTACTCTCAGAACCATGCTATAGATATAGAGCATTGCAATCGGAAATCCAAACCTCCTAAAGAAGTTCAGTCTAACACGAATCATACAACCCAGCAGCTCTGCTATAGCTATACAGAACAAGAGCACAATAAACTGATGTTCTGAAAAGGATATATCACTCTCTTCATCATGCATTAGAAATCAAATATTTTTGTAAGTACAGTTTCTGTGGAAAGAACTTTTAGACACAAATAATAAAATACTTAGACAAACATTATATTATTTGGTTATTGTATTAACTATCCAAAATCAATGCATATAAGTAAAATTTTAAGCAGTTCAGTCATGTGTCTTAGAGCATGTTGTATGAAACCAAACATTTAGTCAAAGGACATCTATTTCTAAATACAAGAACCCATAAAGAGGAATGGATAAGGTTAGGGTTTCCTAACACTAACAAATGCAGGAGAATGGTTAAAAAGATTTATCTTAGCATGGGCAAAGGGTCAATTTAGAGTCCACTAAGGAGAAGTCAATGGGCATGGGCAAAAGATTTGGAGCAATAATCAGGAAATTTCAGGTCTTGTCTCTCACCAGACAGCTCCAAATCATCCAGTCGGTAAGTTAATCAGCATAAGAAGAAGGCAAGGGGCTCTGCAACGGATCCGGAGGAAAGGACAAGACCACCCACACTGCAAGGGCATGGGAGGGCAGCAGGCTGTGTAGGCTAGTAAGCTGGAGGCAATGGAGGAAGGAGCCTCCCTCCACCTAGGTAAGTCGCTTTTAATAGTCCACCTGTGACATCATTTATCATCGTCATGTGATCATTCTATGGCTCACCTGGAACAAAATTGATACTCAAACATATTTTCCCATGTTGCTCATGAGGAACAACTGTCCCTTCCGTCCTCACAGGTTAGTTGACAAATAGCCTATTTGTTGCTCTTCGTGTATTAAGTCGAAGGTTCAAAATCCCATCAATTCACTCAGAACAAAGTACTGGAAAAGATGTCTATTGGTTAATGAATGTTGCTTAAACAGAACAGATAAAGCAACATTTGAGGAAACACAACTAATATCCATAACACCACATTGTGAAATAATGCAGCCTACTGGAAAAGGCAATTGAATGGGTTCAACTCTAGTTATGGCATATTACCACTATTTTAAAAATACATAAAGGCAAACGATTCTTAAAAATCATTATAATAAAATTGTTCTAGGAAATCTAAGACTCTAATAATGTCAAGCATTTATGCTGAAAGTTTCAGCCATATAAAGTAGAGCATGAATTTATAGCACCAACCTTTCAATCTTTATGGTGCATTACAAAGAAAGCAATAGAGATGCTAAGACTCATCATTAATATTTTCACAATTGTATATGTATGCAAACAAGAAAAGAGTGTTCTATGGTACACAGAGGACCACACTTGGAGCAACGAAAAATACAACTGGCCTCACTCAGGTCAGTTAGGAAAGCCCTCACTCACCAACCTGGTTGATGACATGCTTCATCATCGGGCCCCACTGAAGAGGCAGAGTGCCTCTCCAGTGTGCTGCGACGCCAGGTCTACTGCGGAGCAGGGTTTTTTGTGTGAGTGAAGGTGTGAAGTGAGACTAATTAGTGGTGGTGAAAGATAAAAATGTCGTAGGTGTATCAAAAATTATTTATTACTTGATCACTGGGACATAATGCAAATGTAATGTTGGAAAATGGTCCAAAATTAATTGTTTGGTTATTTCCAGAAACTTCTACTGTCAGTCAACATGTTTCTGCCTTAAAACGGTGTAAGTTTACCAGGCATTCATCAGGACATATAAGTAAACTAAACCCTGGCGGTATGAGCACCCTAATGCTCACCCTGACCTAGGGACGTGAGTGTTAAAAGTGAAAAAGTGAAAAAGTGCAATGGAGGAGAACTTGCTCCTTCCCGGTTACTCCTGGTTTAGGAGGCTCTACCGATTTGAATTACTGCACATGTGGAAGAAAGAGGACATTAACAAACATATAAGACAGGACAGACAATTAATAAACGAGCTGGGTCTTATAAGTATGCTGCTAGGGCTCCAGTCGTGGTGGGAGGACAGTGGGTTGTAGTTTGATACTATTGTTATCACCAACCTCTGTCCCTGGGAGAAATATACTAGTTCTAAGGAGTGTGGTGGGCTACACGTGAACTGGTAGCGGTCGGCAACATTATTGCCAGCAGTGATCTGTTCTATCACAGTCCACCGTAGGTCGTTCGTGGTGTGATTACTGTCCAGATAGTGTCTGCTCATCTTGGTGGTATTCTTACGACATCTGATGTTGCTCCTGTGTTCGCAGATCCTCTGCTTGATTTTACGAGTAGTCATACCTACATACCGCAGCTCGCAGGGGCAGGTGATTAGGTATACTACATTAAGCGAGTTGCAGTTTGTGTGTGCTTTTTGTGTCCATACTTTTCCATGTTCAAGTGACAGTGACTTAGAGGTGGATGTAAGGTGACAGACGCTGCAGGCGGAGCAGGGAGAGTGCCCTGTTACTCTTGGTAAACTCCATGAATTAGTGATAGAGTGTACCTCAAGTGGTGTCCTTTCTTTTGGGCGTGTGTGGACGAGTGCATCTTTTATACTACGTCCTTTCTTGAACGAAAATAATGGTTTGTTCCAGGTTTTTTTCAGGCTTGATATGATTTTCCAGTTTTTGTTAATGGATCTCTTCATGATGTTGGAGAGGCTACTATATGTAGTCACGCAGGTGAGGGGGATTTCCTCAGATTGGTTAGTCTTATCCTCCAGGAGAGCCTCACGTGGCTGGTTGCGTGCTCTCTTGTAGCCCTTGTTGAGAGTGGATGAAGGGTACCCTCTCGATTGCAACTTCTCAGTGAGGCCGATTGATTGTTCCTTAAAATCCTTCACATCACTGCAGTTACGTCTAATTCTGAGGTACTGCCCATAAGGTAAGTTCTCTTTGAGTGGGCGGGGATGAAAGCTAGACAATTCTAGCAGGTTATTTTTAGCCTTTGGTTTGTAATGGGTTTTGGTTGAGAGCCTGGTCCCAGTGACACTGATGGTTACATCTAGGAAGACAATTTCTGTCTTACTGGTTGTGTTGGTGAACTTTAGGTTGTTATCCAAGGTGTTAATCCAAATCAGGAAATCATCAAGCTGTTGGTCGCTACCCTTCCACAGTAGTCAAAAAGTTTTTATTTGCTTTGGTACTCAGCTGAGCACCACAAAATTAAAAACATTTACAACGGATATGCATTCTCATCAATATAAAGTTAGAAAAGATTTTAAAAATTTATAGAAATGATAACAAACCCATTCTTCTGTTGGATGTTTACATAAAGATATTAAACTATTTACAGTGGTAATGTTGCATTTTTGATATATTGGTTGAAGATATCTTGTCCGCGCTTTAACTACACTTGCGTTAGGGCAAACAAATAAAATATGCACAATGTCTTGATCACCACCTAAACAAAGATTACATAGAGGAGATTGACCTGGTGACCATTTAGATGTAAAGACGGAAACAGGTAAGATGCCTAAACGCAACATAGTTATGGACCTTCTAGCTCCATGAGTAAGACATAGCCCCAAATATGGCCTCAATTGCTTGTATTCCAGTGACTCTATGAACATTTTATACGTAGATAGCTTACTACAATGCATAAAGTCAAGATCATAACTTAACCTTGGAGTAAAGCATTTCAAGAAAAGTTTTAACTGGGATTTTGACCAGGATAACAAGATCTCTTTTGTAAGGTTCGCAATTTTAAATGCTTCAGACATATTCTTGGAAAAATTAAGATATCGAGAGTCTAAATTAAATATCTCAGTCTTTAACAAGAATCTTAGTGATCCTTCTTTAGCATGTAAGATGTTATAGGCCCATCGGATGACATTTGCCACAGCTGTGGCGTACGAGCTTGTAAGTGCAAATTCCAGTCTGATAGCCTGCACAGGTGTTGATGCTGAAACCTTTAATATTCTTTTCAAGATCTTTCCTTCTGTTATGTTCATAAAAGACCATTGGGATATTGGTAAGTGTTCTGTTGCGTATGACAGGACCGAGGGTATCTTTACTTTATACACTTTGAGCAGGGAGGAGAAATGTCTATTCCCTGTGGCAGTATACAACCTAGAGAGCGCCCCTGCATGGATCTCAGTTTTTTTCTTTAGATTGATTATTTGTTTAGAATTTTGCAGGTTCTTTGCAAAAATCCTCCCAAGGTAAGTGTATTCTTCTACCTCCTCTACTCTTGTCCCATCAAGGCTCCAGCAATACTTGGCGCTTTTTTGCCGGCCAGAGAACGCTACCACTTTAGTTTTTGATAAGTTTGGAACTAAAAAATGATCCTTCGAAAAAACATTTAAGGAATCCAATAGATTTTGGAGGCCAAAGGGAGTAAGGTCTAACATAACTATGTCATCTGCATACAACAGCGCATGTATGCTCTGAGAAGCAACCTTCGGGGGCAAGCTGTTGCATTGTTGTAGGCATGATGGTAAATCGCTTAAATAAAGAGAGAACAAAATTGGTGCAAGAAGGCATCCTTGCTTTAAACCGTTCATAGTGTTGATTGGTTTTGTCAGACCTTTCTCGCTTCCCATTTGCACCTGGGACCAGGTATTAGTGTGTAGCATGATTATTAATTGTAATAAGGTTTCGCAGATCCCCAGATTTCTCAATTTTCTCCATAATTTTGACCTATCAACGCGGTCAAATGCGGTGGAATAGTCTATAAATGCAGCATACACTGGTTGCGATTTCCTCCCAATGTATTTGTCAAGTATAGTTTGAAGAATTGAGATATTATCTGTTACTGAGTGATTGGGGCGAAACCCGGCTTGGTACATAGGTATTATTCCCTTCGAAAAGCACCAGTCTTTTAATCTATCAAGTATTTCCGCAGCGAAGATTTTGCCTGTTGCGTCCATCAGTGCAATTTGCCGGTAATTACTAGCTATGTTTTGATTACCTTTTTTATAAATGGGAATTATTGTACTTCCCTGCCATGATTCTGGTATTCTTCTGGTGCAAAAGATAAAATTAAACAGTGATGTTAGTATCTGACTCCATTCTTTAGGGTTAGATTGCAAAATTTTAATCGGTATCAAATCAGGGCCTGACGCAGAAGTGTTTTTTGCTTTTCTAATATGTGTTTCAATGGAAAAGGCTGTAGTTTTTTCGATTGATATTGAATTTTTTTCCATGCGATGTTCAGCAGCATTACTTTCTATTTGAGTTGAGTTTGCTTTATATAGGTCAGTTAGGTAAGCTTCCCATTCATGAGGTGGTACTGGTATTGCGTGAAGCTTCTTTTTAGACCCAGTTATTTTGGCTATCATAGACCAATATTTCCTTTGGTTATATTGCTTTGCCGCCTCGTGAATATCCACCCAGTTTTTGTCCTGTAGCAATCGTTTTTTGCTATTCTTTACTTTTCTTTGTTGGTTCTTTAATTTATTTATCTCTAGCTGCGTTGTAGGTGAATAATTTAGAAATTGTCCTCGTATAAGTTTGTTGAGTTTCCTCCTATTGGCATTTTCATCAGAATTCTTATAAATCTTATTTTGACGTGGATTTTCCCTGTTCAGCAGAATTGTCTTAAGATTTGTCATTATACATTCAAAATTTGTTATTTGATCCTCCGAATATATTTTTAATAGGAGATTGTTTTGTAAAATCTTTCTATTAATAAAGTCTAGGGTCCCAGAGTTCCAAAAAATTCGTCTTTGCTTTTTATTAATTTCAATATTCCCATTAGGATACATAATTGGACTCGATGTGGAAGAATGTAGCGACCATCCTGTATTTAAACAAAGAAGCGCATGGTCACTATCGTCCGTGAAATAAATTTTCAAGTAATGGAATGTGTCTACTATCTCTATATTACATATTAGATAATCAATGGTTGAGAGGGATCTGTTTCCACGTCTTGTAAAAGAGGCTGGTCTGTCACCCTCTACACATCCATTCAAGATTGACCCATTGATGCTAGGAAGTAGTGCTAATAACATTTTCCCCCTTTTGTCCGCAATTTTTCCTTTAGGGAATATCGGGGTAGGCAAATCAATTGCTTCATCTTCATACGTTTCAGCCCATTTACCAATTTCTGTATTAGAGATTTTCCCATTGATGTCACCCACAATCAGAAACGCTGTATTATCTCGCTCTTCGATTATCTTGGTTATTGATTCAATAGTTTCTACGAAGGTAGCATCATGAACAGAGCCTGGGGGAATATACATGTTAAAAAGTAGAAGTGCCTTTTTTTGGTCAGAATTATTTGTTTTTAACATAACCTTGATGCATTGGAAATTATCTGATTTGGAGTTGATTATTTCCTGGGACCATTGATTTCCCTCACTCAAAAGAATAGCCAAACCACCCTTGGCATGACCTCTATTTGTTGCTATAGCCGGAATGTCATAGACATAGTAACCCTTCTGATTGAATGATTTTACAGCCCATGTTTCCTGCATGGCTAAAATTTCAGGGTTATTTTTTAAAGCTATGTTCATTTTATTGATGGTTTTTCCGGCTATATTCCATGAGGTAATCTTTAAATTGTTGTTAAACAGTAGAATGCAATCGCAGAGCCTGTTTATTGCTATTTAAGGCCTCCGATAACCAAGCCCAAGATTCAGTTATTTTTCTGACCTCTTTTTCTTCGTGATATTGGCTCCACACGTTCCTTTGGCCATCTTGTACTTGGATTTTCAGAATATCCTTCCTGGAACTGATTCGCTCCGAGTCAACGTTTTCAGAGATATTTGAATCCCAATTATTTATTCGGGTATCAGAGAGACTATTCTGGAGACCAGTTGATTTGGTTGTATAATTCCTAGTTGGATATATTTCTATGACATCGTAACCATGTTTGTGTAATGTTTCTTTTTCCCTCACGATGATTCCAGGGACAACGGATGACCAAAAGGCTACTTTCACGATTTTCATATTTTCTTTAATTGGGAATGTTACTAAATCTATTTCTTTACTCGTGATGGATTTGAGCATAGAGATCTGGTGCAGTAGATTGATTATCCTTCCTCTATTGAGTGGTAAATCATCAGTTGGGAAAAGTTCTTCAAACTGCAGATATTTAGTCATAGGTTGGTGGCCTCCAGTAGATAATATCTTATCGGACCCGCTTTCAATATGTGACTGTTCGTTACTACTTTTCATTCTGGCAGGTATATATTCAGGAGCCTTGAGATTCAATAGTTTCGTGGGTAATTTGTTATTTGTTTCACATGATTCCTCTGCCAATATAGGACCAGTTATCGCTGTGTTCGACTCACTTTCTCCATTATTGTGATCGTTAGTTGAATTTTTAAATCTGATTTTACTTGATTTCTTTTTATTTATTCTTCTTAGTGGTTTCCTATTTCTTAATTTTCTTTTTGTTTCTTTATTACCTTTCTTTTTGGGGGACAATTGGTCTCCGACTTCAACTAATACCGGACGATGAGTTGTTGTATCTTCTCCTTCATCTATTTCTTTTAGCATATTAGTGTTCTTTGGCACTGAAAAGATCGGGTAATGTTTAGTTTTTATTAGGGGCTCCTCTTGAAACAATTTTTTTAAGGAATATATTCGGTCCTCCGTGTTATCTTTCTTAGAAGTAACATTTGATTGATTGACTAAATCCTGATCAGAAGTTTGAGTACTGCTGTCGCGTGAACTTTGTGGGTCAGAGGAGAAAATTTTAGTTGGAGAAGAGGGTTTGAATACTTCTTTACTTTCTTCCAGGATCTGTGTATTATTTAGTATTTGATCCTTATGATCTTTTTCTTTTTTCCTCTTTTCTTCCACCAAAAACTTCAAAATGCCAATTTGAACATCTAGAGTCTGATCAGAGTTTTCTAAAATGTTACTTAGAAAAGAAAGGACTGATTCGAGTATTTCCTGTAGAGTATATAGAGCCTTTGAAATTGGTGTCGCCATATTAGTTGAGTTCATATTATATGGTAAGAATGTATCCAGTGATGATTCCAAATCAATTTTAAAATCAGAGTGCTGTTTTTGAGGCTCAATGTGAGAGTTTTCAGGATTTAACAATATCTCGGATATATTTTCCATCGGTTTTATATCATTGGGACAGAGATCCTCGATATCCGATATTTGATTTATTTGTTTTGTTGACATGATATTATTAAAATTAGATGAATCGAGGATAGATGTTTGAAACTCCTGAATTGGGGGCGAAGCCTGAGGTTTTTGAGAAGTACCGAGATCATTTATAGTTGCAATGGTCTTTGTATCCGTGGGAGACAAGTCCAAAATCTCTTTACTTGGAGTTTGTTCCAATTTTGCAGGCAAATCTATGGCAGGTGAAGAAGGATCTTTTTTGGAGGATAAAGCTGAAAAATATTTGCTGATGGCAGGAGTTCCAATCAGCTGACCATCTTTTACTGCTTTCGCAGAGCATTTTCTTACCGCTTCCTCAGTACCCATTCTCTTCATAAAAATGGTACGGGATCGTAGTTTTTTATATGCCATACGAATTAGACTCAGTCCGGTCAAAGGATGTTATGATGCTAATTACCGGGGGTAGGGTAAGTGATGAGTTCCGTGGTATTAGAAAGCAGCAGACAGATACCTAAAGGTAACTAGGCACGCTTATCCTAGGAAAAAAGACTCTATAACAGAGGCAGTAGACTAGATGGAAAAATCCATACAAAAAGAGAAATATTTTCGAGTCAGTTCAGAATATATCACCACAAGAAAATAAAAAGTTAAATAAGGTGGCCCGTCCCGTCCTTGGACGGCCTTAGACGGCCCGCCCTTTGCCCGGGCTTAGCCCCGGGCTCTGTCCCGCGCGCGTCCCGCGATGCGCGTACCAGGCAGGACTTAAATCAGCAAGCATGTGCTAAGGGCGTGGCACTGTGAGGGGGCGCGGCTCACGCGGGAAGAGGACCAGCTGTAGATGGAGAATGCTGGTCCTCGCAGTCCCGGGGCCGGCGCCTCTCCCTCCTCTGCGGCCAAACCTGTTGCGAAGTCCTTGTAAAAATGAGCACAGCAGCTGCAGACAGATAAAATGCTACTCCAGTAGCGACGGCTGAACAGCAAACACTTTTCCGGATTCACGAGCGGCACCCGCGAAGCGGGGGCCGCGAGAAGTTATCTGAGAATGATAGGGCGTGGCACTGTGAGGGGGCGCGGCTCACGCGGGAAGAGGACCAGCTGTAGATGGAGAATGCTGGTCCTCGCAGTCCCGGGGCCGGCGCCTCTCCCTCCTCTGCGGCCAAACCTGTTGCGAAGTCCTTGTAAAAATGAGCACAGCAGCTGCAAACAGATAAAATGCTACTCCAGTAGCGACGGCTGAACAGCAAACACTTTTCCGGATTCACGAGCGGCACCCGCGAAGCGGGGGCCGCGAGAAGTTATCTGAGAATGATAGGGCGTGGCACTGTGAGGGGGCGCGGCTCACGCGGGAAGAGGACCAGCTGTAGATGGAGAATGCTGGTCCTCGCAGTCCCGGGGCCGGCGCCTCTCCCTCCTCTGCGGCCAAACCTGTTGCGAAGTCCTTGTAAAAATGAGCACAGCAGCTGCAGACAGATAAAATGCTACTCCAGTAGCGACGGCTGAACAGCAAACACTTTTCCGGATTCACTATATCCCTTCCACAGTATAAAAACATCATCGATGTATCTTCTCCACAATTGTATGGAGGGTGTGAAGGGTCCATTCGCTGGTAAAATGTGTTTCGCCTCAAAGTCTGCGACGTACAAGCCTGCCACACTTGGAGCGAATGTGCTCCCCATCGATGTCCCTGTGCATTGCAAGAATAGTTGTCCTTTGTATGCGACAAAGTTCTCTTTTAGGGCTATGGTGGCACATTCAATGATGAAAGCCTTGGATGTTTGATAACTCCAATCAGTTGAATTGAGAGCGGCCCCCAGGACTTTGATGGTATCATCCTGGGGGATGCTGGTATAAAGGCTCTCCATGTCTAGAGTTACAAGTGTCACTGAATTCTCCACAAAGGTGATTTCTTGTAGGAGCTGTAGTAGGCTTTTCGTGTCTTTGAGGTAGGCTGGAGTATTCTGCACAATAGGTCTCAGGTATTGATCACAAAAGCGTGACACTGGTTCTAATAGAGAACCTATTCCCGAGATGATTGGTCGTCCGGGAGGTGGGAACCTATTTTTGTGCGTCTTGGGAAGTGTATAAATAATAAGGGATAATACCATCACTGGTACATAAAAAATCAGCCTCATTTTTGGATAGTTGTCCATCTTCTTCCGCTTTCCTGACTAGATTGGTGATCCTGGTCTTAGGATCAGCTGTGGGGTCTCTGGTGAGCGGGATATAGTTCTTTCTCTTGTCCAAGAGATATGCAATCTAAGGTCACTAAGTTTCAGAAGGATCTGAAGAAATTTGACTTTGAGAAAGTCTACCCCTACTCAGCTGCCAGTTACACTCCACCCACTCGGAACCAGAGTAACACTGACTACTCAGATGAGGACTCAACAAACAGTAGCGGCTCCAGCAATGGCTCGTTCAAATAAGGGGGAAGACGAAGAGGCAACAGAGGTAACCGAGGTAACAGAGGAAGGTCTGGCTACCATAACCAACAGCAAGGATGGCCAGTACCCCCACAGATGGGAGGAGGTAACCATCAGTTCCCTTTCCAACAACCGTTTCCCTTCATGGGCTGGAACCCAGCCTTCATGCCACCACCGAATTTCCAAAACCAATATCAGCCACCTTTTTTAGGGAGGTGCCGGAGAGGAAGAGGGAGACGATCCTGTGGGCCACCACACACGCAGCAAGACGCCACAGCCAGGGACAAGCCGACAAGCAGCCTCATAACTAATCTGTCAAATAAGGCCTTGACACTGACGGAGACCAAGGTCCTTGAAAAGGGCCTTGGGTTCGTCCCTACTGCACGCCCAGATAAATTTAAACTTCATTGTGAGCTCGCAAGTTTCTTTCGAAAACTAAAATTTAAATCCTTTTTCGAAGGGAAAGAAGACCCCAATGAGGCAGCTCGAAAAGGCGACACAGGCTTGAGACTGGACTCGACGTTCACCCCGCCACCTTAGACTGTCCCGGCAGCGATCACTACCTTTGAGCAGGCTGTATTCCAGGATCTGGAACATGCCAGGAACCAACCACTTTTGGTAACTTTACCACTGCCGAATACCAAGATCTTCAAAATCTCCAGAAGGATCAGGATATCACTATCAAGCCAGTGGACAAAGGCGGGGGAATAGTTATACAAAACACTTTGGACTATGAGAAAGCATGCCATGATTTCTTGGACGAGAGAACGAACTATATCCCGCTCACCAGAGACCCCACAGCTGATCTTAAGACCAGGATCACCAATCTAGTCAGGAAAGCGGAAGAAGATGGACAACTATCCAAAAATTAGGCCGATTTTTTATGTACCAGTGATGGTATTATCCCTTATTTTTATACACTTCCCAAGACGCACAAAAATACGTTCCCACCTCCCGGACGACCAATCGTCTCGGGAATAGGTTCTCTATTAGAACTACTGTCAGGCTTTTGTGATCAATACCTGAGACCTATTGTGCAGAATACTCCAGCCTACCTCAAAGACACGAAAAGCCTACTACAGCTCCTACAAGAGATCACCTTTGTGGAGAATGCAGTGACACTTGTAACTCTAGACATGGAGAGCCTTTATACCAGCATCCCCCAGGATGATACCATCAAAGTCCTGGGGGCCGCTCTCGATTCAACTGATTGGAGTTATCAAACATCCAAGGCTTTCATCATTGAATGTGCCACCATAGCCCTAAAAGAGAACTTTTTCGCATACAAAGGACAACTATTCTTGCAATGCACAGGGACATCGATGGGGAGCACATTCGCTCCAAGTGTGGCAGGCTTGTACGTCGCAGACTTTGAGGCGAAACACATTTTACCAGCGAATGGACCCTTCACACCCTCCATACAATTGTGGAGAAGATACATCGATGATGTTTTTATACTGTGGAAGGGTAGCGACCAACAGCTTGATGATTTCCTGATTTGGATTAACACCTTGGATAACAACCTAAAGTTCACCAACACAACCAGTAAGACAGAAATTGTCTTCCTAGATGTAACCATCAGTGTCACTGGGACCAGGCTCTCAACCAAAACCCATTACAAACCCACGGCTAAAAATAACCTGCTAGAATTCACTAGCTTTCATCCCCGCCACTCAAAGAGAACTTACCTTATGGGCAGTACCTCAGAATTAGACGTAACTGCAGTGATGTGAAGGATTTTAAGGAACAATCAATCGGCCTAACTGAGAAGTTGCAATCGAGAGGGTACCCTTCATCCACTCTCAACAAGGGCTACAAGAGAGCACACAACCAGCCACGTGAGGCTCTCCTGGAGGATAAGACTAACCAATCTGAGGAAATCCCCCTCACCTGCGTGACTACTTATAGTAGCCTCTCCAACATCATGAAGAAATCCATTAACAAAAACTGGAAAATCATATCAAGCCTGAAAAAAACCTGGGACAAACCATTATTTTCGTTCAAGAAAGGACGTAGTATAAAAGATGCACTCGTCCACACACGCCCAAAAGAAAGGACACCACTTGAGGTACGCTCTATCACTGATTCATGGGGTTTACCAAGAGTAACAGGGCACTTTCCCTACTCCGACTTCAGCGTCTGTTACCTTACATCCACCTCTAAGTCACTGTCACTTGAACATGGAAAAGTATGGACACAAAAAGCACACACAAACTGCAACTCGCTCAATGTAGTATACCTAATCACCTGCCCCTGCGAGCTGCGGTATGTAGGTATGACTACTCGGAAAATCAAGCAGAGGATCTGCGAACACAGGAGCAACATCAGATGTCGTAAGGATACCACCAAGATGAGCAGACACTTTCTGGACAGTAATCACACCACGAACGACCTACGGTGGACTGTGATAGAACAGATCACTGCTGGCAATAATGTTGCCGACCGGCTCTTTGAGAATGAACAAAGATGGGTCTATCGACTGGGGACCCACCTCACGGGACTCAATGATGAGATTCCGTGGAATTCAGTGCTTAAGAAAAGTGTTCCGCATAAGGTTAGTGAGCCTGGAACCCTCTGTCATCTACTTTGCACATCCTCCCCGTGTATTTATCTTCTGAAGCTCAGATAATAACCGAAGTCGGAAATTACACCCAGCGCAGGCGCTCCTTGTCCACTGACCGTGTCTCCCGTGAACAATAAAGTTCAGTCTATATTGCTACCACGGAATCTAGCGCTCTAGTTGCTAGCATGCCTGCTTCCGAGTTCTATCCGCCCCTTTCGCACTCCACCACACGATAGGACAACGGATCTGACTCCGCGCCTCCTTTCCAACGGCCATGCCCACTCAGGAAGTGAGCCTGTCGCACTCGCAGTCATATATACAACCTGTCCGCCCCCCTTCATTATCGTCGGGGTCCGGTCGAGGGTGCTGCAGGTTCCGAGAGGGTGCCTGGCGTCAAGGGTGTGAGTTATTTTCCAGCGCTTAACCCCTTCCATGCTGGTGACGAACCCCAGCCGTCACGCTCCACGGTGCTCGTGTGCTGATGACAGCTGGGGTTCGTCACGGTCCCGCCCTGTTCGTGCGGCTGCCGCACACGGGGGGAATCGCGGCCGCACGGAAGGGGTTAACTGAACCTCCGTTCGCAGCGCCATCTCTAAGATAAGTACCATCTAGCCTGTCTCTTTACTCGATTATGTCTTTTCCATTTTCCAACCACTGAGGGTGTGCCAAATACGCTACCACCCCCCTCCCATGACCCATGGTGACGATCAAATTTACCATAAAAGTGAGATATTTTAATTCAATTGTTTTTAATGAACCGTTATACCCGATGCAGGGTCACAGACCTTTGGTCCATTGATACTGACGAGGAACACGGGCTTCTCCTTTTTTAACTGGCTACCAGTTCACGTGTAGCCCACCACACTCCCTAGAACTAGTATATTTCTCCCAGGGACAGAGGTTGGTGATAACATTAGTATCAAACTACAAACTACTGTCCTCCCACCACGACTGGAGCACTAGCAGCATACTTATAAGACCCAGAAGGAGCAAGTTCTCCTCCATTGCACTTTTTTACTTTCTTCACTTTTAACACTCACGTCCCTAGGTCAGGGTGAGCCTTAGGGTGCTCATACCGCCAGGGTTTAGTTCACTTATATGTCCTGATGAATGCCTGGTAAACTTACACCGTTTTAAGGCAGAAACAGGTTGACTGACAGTAGAAGTTTCTGGAAATAACCAAACAATTCATTTTGGACCATTTTCCAACATTACATTTGAATTATGTCCCATTGATCAAGTAATAAATAATTGTTGATACACCTACGACATTTTTATCTTTCACCACCACTAATTAGTCTCACTTCACGCTTTCACTCACACAAAAAACCCTGCTCCGCAGTGGACCTGGCGTCGCAGCACACTGGAGAGGCACTCTGCCTCTTCAGTGGGGCCCGATGATGAAGCATGTCATCAACCAGGTTGGTGAGTGAGGGCTTTCCTAACTGACCTGAGTGAGGCCAGTTGTATTTTTCGTTGCTCCAAGTGTGGTCCTCTATGCACCTTAGAACACTCTTTTCTTGTTTGCATATACTTAAACCGGGGACTAAGAGTGGTTCCTTATCTCTCCCTGCCTCTCTTTTTGTTGTTGTGCACAATTGTATGTGAACATCATTTGTTACTTAGATATACTATATCATATAAACAATTTGTGTTATTTTTGCATCATATAAAGCTTTTTCATCAATATTCTTTCATAACGACCTTGTTAAAATATTAGGTAATCAGTTAGTAACATGACAAGCACATAAGTCTTATAACTCTTCTATTTCCACAAATCCAAGCACACTTTTATGGTGTCGGTACTCCAGCTTTTTTCAGTTTCAGTGTTGTTTTTCCTGACATGTGGAAAGTGCACATTAGAGTTTCGTTGCCATAATCAGTTTTTTGTGTAAAGAATGATCAGCTCTTACGCTGCATCAACCCTTTTGAAATGTTTCAATAAACGCGAAAGTCTTGATGAAGCCCAACATGGCTTTAGAACAAATCACAGAACTGAAACGGGGCTGGTTGCTGCCACAGAGGAGATAAGATCCATTATGGACAATGGATGGAAGGCTGTGGTAATTCTTTTAGATCTGCCCGCAACTTTCGACACTGTGAGTCATGTGGTCATTTTAGACTGTTTAGCCAATAAAGGGTTACGAGGCTCAGCAATAAATCTCTTTTAATCCTTCCTCATGAATAGAGAGCAGTCAGTCTCCCTTAGGGAATTTAGATCAAAACCCTTCTCACTGACCTGTGGGGTTCCGCAAAGCGGCGTCACTGAGCCCCACACTTTTTAATGTTTATGTGGCCCTGATAGCCAAATTGATTCAATCGTGTGTTTTCTCATCAATTTCATATTCTGACGACACTCAGATTATTTTGTCCATCTCTAGCAACATGGAGGAAGCCTCCTACTGCTTCAACCGTTGCATGGGTGAGGTCATCAAATAGATAAAATGTAGTAGTTTGAAGCTGAACTCTGTGAGAACGGAGGTCATTCTTTTTTTGTAAAATACCTCACATTTTGGAACCCATCCTTGTGGCATCAGTCTCTTGGCCCTCTTTCCACTCTGGTCTCGTTTGAACCCCATGTAAATTCTGGAATAAACTCCCCAGGGAACTTAAGAACCAACAGAATCTTGGGGCATATTACCAACAACTAGCGATATTTATCGCTAAATGAGCTTAGCGACTTTTTTTTATCGCTGGATATTTTAGCAACGTTTTTCTCGATAGCGCTAAAATATCCAGCGATAGCGGCGTAATGCAAGAATATCGCTGAGAATATAGCGATATTCTCACATTAGCGACAAAATGCTCTTAGCCATGTTATCCACCTCCCATTGGATAACATGGCTAAGAACTGGTCAGAGCAGGCGTTTGTTTTTGGCGATAGCGGGAATATTTCCATCACTACGCCAGCCTTGTGAATAGGCGATAGCGACGTTATCGACTGCTTTCAGTCGCTAACGGGTTGGGTACACCCACTTTGCATGTCATTAGCGATAAATATCGCTGACATGCAAAGCGGGACCCAAACCGCTCGCTATCGCCTTGAAGCTGTCGCTAACTGCTGTTAGCAACAGCTTGATAATAGGGCAATAGAATTTTCGCCGCTTAGCGGCGGAAAACGGCCGCTAAACCGGCAAAAGTGCCTATCGCCCCCCTTGATAATATGCCCCCTTACACTTTTAGAAAATTGCTCAAATCCTGTCTTTTCTTATGCCCTGTCTGAACCTTTGGGCACTTCATATCTGGTACATGTTGGGGCAAGACACCTTAGGTCAACTTTATCAATATGAATAATATCAAAATCAAGTTATACTATCTAATCTATCCATTCACATCCTGCTGTCTGTCAACCTTATGTGGATCATAGCAAAACATTTGCGTATGCTGTGAAGGTATTTATTTTACATGATCTCATTACCTGGCATGTGGTGCTTCTCAAAACTCTTAATTCATGTATGCATTCATCTACTCATCAGCTGCAATTACCTAGCTCAACATAGAGTGTAACAAAGAGAAGGGCGGCTAACTGCTTAAGCTTTGCACATGCAAAAATATATGTTTTCGGAGGGCAGCTGAGGAGAGTTACTCAAATCGCGAACCACCTATAAGTTTCCCAAGTACCTTGGGGCAGTCATGTCTACCGGACTGGATGAATACATCCTGTCCAGAAGAAAAATCATGGGGCCCGATTCACAGAACAAACTTAAGACAAAATCCTAAACTTACTACCATTTACTCATTTTGGAATTCACAGAAGTCACTTACTCATTTTGGTAATCACAGAAGGCACTTACTCACTTACTCATTTTGGTATTCACAGAAGGCACTTACTCATCAATGAGTAAGGGCCTTCTTTGAATACCAAAATGAGTAAGTGCCTTCTGTGAATACCAAAATGGTAGTAAGTTTAGGATTTGTCTTAAGTTAGTTCTGTGAATAGGGCCCATTGTCTTTCAGCCGCAATTTTTGTTTTTTTCGGTCTTCTTTTTCTATTGTACAGACATTGTCAATCAAACCATTGATATGACTTTCAAATGATGATGAAAAAGACTCGAAATTTAGAAGAATACAAATCTGCAATCTCGAATTCACAAACTATTACACGTTTTTCCTTAATCGTTCTCTAAGTGCAGAGTAAATTTAATTAAGAATTAATTTCTGGTGAGTAATGTAACCCATTTAATTTAAAAATAACTTTTAACCTTTCGAACTGTCATTAAGTCTAATTATCCCTCGAGAAAGCTATTCGACTCTGCTTTCCATAAATGCTTTGTTAGATAGAACTCGTTTGAACGAAAAGACATTGAGCTGGAAATGGCGTCTCTAGTCTTGCAGTTACTGAAACCGAGTCTGTTCTATTGGCACACGCTGCTCTTCTTCGAGTGGCCTTGGTGACACGAAAACCGCACGCGCAGCAAAAATGTTAATGAAAGAAGGATGCTGCAGGCTGAACAAGGACACCAACATATAATGAGGAACATTAAAGTGAAGGTATTCTGCATAAGGGGATACTTCGTCGGTTCTAATTTTACATTATTTGTGAAATTAGGGTAGCCTTTTAAATCCACTTCGGTTTTATATTCAGCTATGGGAATATCCAACAATAGGCTGGGTCTCTTGACATTTTAGTTAAGGCTAGGAATGATGTGTCCTTACTGACACTGTGGGACTTATTTCGAGTTCGACAGTGCAGGGGGCTGGAAGTAACGTGGGCCAGATTTACCAATTGCCACCTTACAAGATATTCTTCCTGGAATAGGAAATATTATGCGAACTCGTTTTTACAGGGAAACAGTCTACTATCTGATCCCCTTTTTTGTGCGGAATAACATCAAATGCACTTTAAATTTCTTGTTTACTACCTGCATAGATCTGGTGGTAAGTGGGAGCGAGTTGATGGCTATGGCTTGTGAGGCATGGGGTCTCTGGGGCAGAGTTTGCTGGAGCTAGACAAGGGGAAGTCTTCCAAGCCCCATCGTGTGGTAGAAGGGGTAGGTGGGAAGCGGGGCAGTTTAAGTGATCACAAATTCTGCTTAATGGGCAAATTGATTTTGCTGAAAAACTTTGGCGGCTGGTAAAAACTGATATCGATATTCATGCACCCACTACATCCAGGTGTGGGAAAACTGGACGTTTTGGGTTGGTCAGAGTGGCAATCCACTCAGTGATATAGCTTAGTCCAGCTCTAAATCTTGCCCTATGTGACATTTGTTATGTTATAAGCTGTTTTGTAACGCGCTCGATTACTACCAGAGTATCCTGGCGCGGTATACCGCTGGGGAACCCGTCCTGGCTTTCCCTGCGGGATGGTCCCTACTGGGAGTCCCCAAGGTGAAGCCGGGCATCCCCGGCGTTGATGGGGCCGTTGTGGAGATTAGGCAAGCTAATGCCCAGAGTTGCCGAGTGGGACCCCTGGTTAGAGTAGGCACCGAGGCGAGAATTATGGAGTGCGCTGACCCTGGTCCATGACCCTGCCGCGACGGGAATTAAACCCTGGTCCCGGGCCGACTCCTGCTTCCGGGTCTGCCGCCTCTAACCAGTGAGCCACACCACTCCATTTGGTGTTTATCTTTTTTTCCTCGTACAATTGACTTTGTTATTCTACATAAATGTTTTCGTCTTGAAGTCAGAAACGTGTTCAGAGTGCATGGGGCAAGCAGGAGCTACTGGGCCCCGATCGTGTGGGTTGAGTCGGTTTAATACTGATGCTCCAGAACCCAACCTACTATGGGTCCTGGCCAACTAGGTCAAATACCACCCCTTCAGCATTTGACTCTCAGTGGTAGCACGAGTTTGAAAGTCCAAGGCTTCCTGCAGGGAGGTAGGTGTAAGTGAACATAGGTTCAACACTCAAAATAAATTCAGAAATGCTAATAAATAAAGATTAGGCCAGACAGAAGTAGTATTTATATATGAACACAAAGTAAAACACAACACACACAAACTTATACACTGCACTCCTAAGAATCGCATTCTAGCATTATCTGTGCAGTGTCCTTAGTCCTGTCAGTGCCCAAATCTATATCTCCTTTACTAACCCTGTGTGCTTCAATAGATCAGACCTTGCGTGGTCTAGTCCCTATATGACTTTGCTGCTCCCAGATTGGACCCATCCCTATATCTTTAAGGCTTAGTGATTAACTAGTACTGTGACATTCTCAATAAGAATGGCTGACACAGGTCAATGTTTCAATGCTTTATATAAAGAACTATTAGGTAAAGTACATGAAATAGCATTGATCAGGAAAGCAGTAAAAATACAGATCATAAGTATAAAAAACTCAGTAAAGTTCAATAGTACATCCAACATAGAATCACCTTCTAAAAGTGGGTAAATTAGTGTTCAGTCGACATGGGGGATGCAGGTCCTTTTATAGGACTTTAGACAAAGGACTTCGCACATCACTACACTTATGCATGGTTCTCAGGATATGTACCAATGAGGAACAGGCAACAAGAAACATTTTATTACAGAAAACATTTGAAGATAATTGTATTACATTGGATTCAGAGGCTCCTAGAGTCAATTCAGGTAATATGAACTGCAACATTGTTTACAGAGCAGTCTGAGATGGCTTAGTTGTCCTTGGTTAGGTACATCTTAATCCCAAATACTGATAATAAAGCAACAATGTTCACGTGGTATAGTGCGGCTTCATTTCAGAATGAAAGGCAGTACACTTTCGGTTATGTTAACACAAGCTCGATTTCAAGCACTTTAGACGCTTAGAACCGACAAAACAGTGTTCACAGCCCCACGTCCCTGTCTGCTGGCAGTGTTTTTTCCAAATCATGGTAAGTAATATTTTTTAAGTCAAAGTGCCCAGTACTTTAGTGCTGTTAAACATAGAGCGCGGTCCCCCTGGGTACTTTGGCCGTGAAGATCAGTCCTGCCAGCTCCTGCTGGTGTTGTGACATAAAGACCCCAGGTGCGTTCAGTACTCCAGTGTTGTGATGGACTGCACACAAGGTGATGTGTCATCCTCGGGACCCTTTTGATGATGCAGTAAGTTCCTTTGATCCAGCTGACAGGATGGTGGCAGTCACGCGGCCTCTGATGCTTCATTGTTACATGCTGTCGTTATCTCTCCATCACTGTACATGGTGATGGCCCTCCCTCATGACATATGGTGCACCAGTGTGACTGTCCTTCCTCTTCACAAAGGCGCCTCTGGCCTACATGGTTGGCGATCTTCGGTCAGCACACCCAATGGTCCAATCGAAGCAGCGAAATGTTCACGGTAACCCCCTCTGGCAGCACGTGGGCCGATGGCCCGATTGGTGTAACTGCAATTATCTCACACTTTGCTCAGGTTAGCCAGTTAACATGATTCCCCCACTGGCTCTTGCTCCCTCCAGGCATTCTCCTTCTCTCCACAATGTCCTGTGGTCTCAGCATGTAAGCAGGCACTGGTGCTCCAGGCAGGAAGGCATGCAGCTGTGATCACCCAGCTGGGAGACTGGCAGAGCTTAATCTATAGTCCTGGTCACTCAAGGAAGAAGTCTTGCTGACCTTCTATATGTTGAGGTACAGCCACTGCTGACTGTTTGATGGTTAACACTTTGGGAGACTCAAGCTCCCCTTTTCATAATCCATTTCCAGACATTGATGTGATTATATGTCTCATGCTTTGAAGAACATGTTGTGGGGAGGCTCCATTGAAGTGGCCTCTCCTCTGTCCTGTCCTTTGCCCAGGAAGAAGTCTGTCATAGCAGGGGTGACTCTGATCCGTAAAGCTTCACATCACTGGCCATTGGAGGATACTCACGGATCACCTCTGAAGGTCAGCCTCACAGATATATGCCTAAGAAAAGGTTAAAAAAGCCCCTGCCCTGTCATGTTTTCCGCGGTTCATGCATATTGTGATGCTCCAGTCCATGATTCTGAGACTTGTAGTCATGTTTATTCTTTTATAAAACAGGACTACATGTACCATAATTCAAAGAAAAAAAAACCTTGAGTGGAGTACCACATTATACATGTAACTTGGAATCTTGCTAGCTATGCAGCCTTACTTTATGTAGGGAAGTCAATAATCACGCAGGATAGTAGTTGAAGTTGACAAGGGTTTATTCATATCCTCTCATCTCCAGTTCCAAGCTAGTAATGACAATAACAGTCCCCCAGTCTTAACTCCCCCACATTCTACATATTCGAATAACAACATAGCAATCCCAATGCACGAGCTTGTAACGAGCTGCTAGACACCTGAGAGCTCGTGACCGCTCACATGAACATATGTACATACCCAACACTTTAAGAGTCCATTATCAGACCCATCTTCTTCCTGAGATGTACCCAGGCCCACTGATCCGTAACCTATCCAGAATGAAAGAGCCCTTTTGAAGTGCACTGGGGAGCCTAGCTTTACCTTCCTCCAGTGTGTGTTCCACCCATCTCTCAGGAATGTAGCAATCCATAAATCTCTCTGTTTGTTTCTACCCTTCCACATGCCTCTCCATGTATTGGAGATCACAGCACACTCATGCAAACCTATGTGCCCGGCACATTACTACATCCTTACATGATGTGGGTCAAGGGTGAATTAAGCACACAGCAGTGGAACTTTACATGAGTGGAGCAAGAGGTTCAACCCAAGATACACAGATAAAAAGTCATGTTCACAATACTGAGCATCATTACTAAAATACTGTACTCTGTCACTACCAATCCCATTAATATCAGCTTGGCATACCTAGTAGCAGCATCAATCCTGTGCTTGATGTGTGACCCTCATGTGTCCCGATAACACAGTAGAGAGCCACAATATGATAGGGCTTTTTTTATACCTGACATCCGTGGTCTGGTATTTTACAAAACCTTTTGCCTTCACCCCTTTTATTTGCTGAATTTGTTTTTGTTGGCTTTAGCACTTTACCACTGGGCTCCCTTCAAAACATGGTAAAATTGGATACACATAATTGGCTCATTAAATTTACTTATAAGTCCCTAGCAAATGGTACTACATCTACCCATGGCCTGTAAAGTAAATTCTGCTAGTGGCCTACAGCTCTCATTGTGTCACCCACTAAAGTAGCCTCTTAAAACATGTTTCAGGACCTACCACTGCAGCCTGTAATGCAGTTTTAAAGTGTTATTATGACCTTTCAACTTAAACCTTTTGTTAGGTCTAAACATTCCTTTTGAATACTTATAAGGCCCCTCTAAAGTAGGCCATGAGGGCTCATAGGGCAGGGTGCATGGTATTTATAAAGTAGGATATGTGAGGTCAAATATGACATGTCCTAGTAGTGAAACTATCCTAACATCATTTTTCACTGTTGTGAGGCTTATCTCTCCCATTGACTAACACTGTGTTGCTGTATGTTTTTGGGGGATGGTTTGGAGTTTTATGTAGCGCGAGCTTGACCTGAAGGTAGCAAAGTGCTTCACATAAGCACCAGTTGCGTTACAGACAGATACATTCATTTTGCTAGGCACAGGGAGATTACATGATTTGTCCAGAATCACAGGATGTTGAGCATCCCTGCCGAGGCTCGAACCCAGTTCCCCAGCTTCGATGTTGACCGCTCTAGCCATTAGGCCACATCCTCTCCCCTACATTTAATAAGTGCTAACTCTAGGTTGGGAGCAGCTAGAGATAGGCAGTTTGCACTCAACTTAATTGTAATTTGAAATCTTCTTTAATGGTAAAGTCTGATTTTAAGTTGCAATTCTGAAAACGCTACTTTTAGAAAGTTAACCTCAGAACCTGGGTATAGTAGATGCGAGCTACAATTGGTTCTGTTTGGTTTCACAATTGCTTTGTAACAATAATAATTCTTATTCAATTTTATTTAGATAAAATTGGATTTTATCAAATTAACCAACTCTTGACCAAACAGCTTCCGCCTTTTAATTATTTTTTTTAATTTTTTTTAATTGAATAGTGGATCACCATCTGGGATCAGCTGGTAATTACACCTAATTCCCCCAATAGGGCACCCTAATTAGGGGAGTTCCATCGCAGGCCGGGTCCTTTTTAACCCCTTGACTCGTAGCCAATATGGCACCAGGTCATAGACGTCATGTGTCAGTCATTCCTGGGATTCCACCTAGACATGCACGCTGATGCAGCATTCGTCGGCTTCCAGGTTCCTATTAACTGACTGGGAGCCTCCACCCCGCCGGTTCATCTTCACAGTCAACATTAAGCCACAAGTGGGTAAGTCAGTCTTCCACCTGTGTGTGACTATTGTAGTTTTGAGATATGATTTCTCTAAGGACATCACTTGGGATGTTCTGGTTATTTTAATGCATGCTTTACCTTGTCGGCATAATTGATCCCGCTTGGCTCATTTCCATTTTAAGACACGGGTGGACATATGTGAACCCTATCTGAGCCTAGAGTTTGTAATCCTCTGTTTTTCAATACCTTCTGCAACTATGCATGCTTGACTCTATAGCGTTACTTTCCGCAACTATGCATGCTTGACTCTATACCGTTACAATGATATGAACACCTTTAAATGTAAGTGTCTCTGGTTGGCCCTTTATTTCATAAAGATTAGACACTTTCTGTTTTCTAGAACAAATGTGCACTGTCTGGTACATCTGTAACTCACTTCGCTTACTTTGTCCAATCACTATTTTCAGGGCTAGGCATTCGAGCCATACGATTTTTAGCACCACTAGTGGGATAGAGTTGCGTCTTATGCAATGATGTATATGTGTGTGTTCACAATTACCAACAAATGAATATATATTTCTGAATAGGCCACGTCAATGCCAATTCATTTAGCACTGTGACTGCCATTTCCTGGAATATCTTGAGGCCATCCGTACTGGAATCATTCATCCAGATGGGTGAGTTCCTTTTTCCACAATTAGGTCCCTCCGTCAGAAGCATGAATCAACCTACTCATTGAGTAATTCTAGCATTTACTCTGTATATTCCCCTAGAATCACACATGGAGAAAAAGCACATCGCTTGCATTGAAAAAGTACCTTATCTGAATAATTGCATTTGGGCTCTATCCAAGAACTGAACGAGTCCACCACCTTCATTGCTGAGTTTTCCCAAACAGACCTTCCAGTAATTATGGTCTGTCTGGTTTGGTACACCACTCTTATTCATTCTTGTCCCTGTTTTTCTATAGGATGTCTCTATGTTTTTCCACCAGTCCTGAAGGAGGCCCTCTGTGATGTTTTTACAATAACACATGCATCCCAGGTTGAAACGTTGACGTACAGCCATTTCACGTCTTGAGTTACTCCCCCTACCTAACCAATTGTAAAACTGATGTAGGGCAGGAGATGAACTACACTAAAATCTAAAAAGACAGAAAATCCTGAATTTTGTGAGGCTCTTAATGTTGTTGTGAAAAGTGATTCATGTTGTATATGTCTGTCACTATTTATGTCACAATTTCTGTTTGACAAAAACATTTTTTTCAATATTTTTTGTCATGAATTTGATTGTATAGCAGCCATATTTATGATAATACGTTCATATAATACATAAATGTTGGTATAAGTATACTGTGTGGTGTATCTTTGTTTCATTTTGTCTAAATGAAATTGAACACAAATTACTATTGTTACAAAGCATTTGTGAAAATCAACCGAACCAATTGTAGCACCCATCAACTTTTAGAAAGCTGGCATTGTCTTGGCCCATAAACTACAAAAGAGAGAAACTAGGTCTAAAGTGTGTGTTGATACAGAGGCTGATGACTAACAGCTATACAGAATGAATCATATCAGGCTGAGAAATTCCCATCCGACCACCCTTATTGGCGGAGTATCGTCATGTGGGAGTTAATACATGATCCTGATGCCGCCCCAACCATCCAGAAGACGGTGCGGATATGGATCTGTAAATAATCTCTAGCCAAGATAGTATTCAAGGAGTGGAAAGATGATTAAGTGCAGTGCTCAAGTGAAAGTGAAGCTAAAATTGACTACTTAAACAAAAAATGTGTTTAATGAAGATTGTCTAAGTGTCAAGGTTAAAAACCACGCCCACATAGAAAAATTATAACTATAAAGTGGCGCTGTGCAGGTCGGTCAACATGTTTCAGCCAGTTTGGAGTAACTTTCCGGCTTTCGTCAGGACCAAATAGATATATTAGCTACTGCAAATCTAAAGTGTAGTGAAATAAAGAGATTTTTAAATACTTTACGAAGTGGTATTCTCCTTGGACCTTGGAGCCCCAATGTATCCTGGAGAGATAATTTTTCTTTTTCTTTTCCTGTTGTAACACAAAACATACCACCAGGGTATAAACAGAATAAACATGTATACAGCCATTTTACATACAGACACTATAAAAACTAACACACTAGCATAAGTGATATTTCACTTAGCAAATTAACAACAATCAGAATTTCTTGATCTCTCTTCCAGGGAGATATTATTCTCCACTGAAATACTCACCCAGCTTTGTGTGGGAAAAGACCTCACCTCACCCGGCAACCTACTCGGGAAATGGAGGCCCCGCTCTATTTTGCAAAAAGAAAGGGGGGGGGGGACATAGTATTGATCATATAATATGTCTAGCTCACTGGCTATGTATAACTGACAAACTTCAAAATAATGGATTGTCTTGGCCCAACCAACTGTGCCTTTCTGCCACTGTCCTGGGTCACATGACTGTGAAGGGCCTTGATGGTGGGGGTTGTGTATTGCTTTCAGACAGCTACACAAAGGAGTCTTAGGTGTGGACAGAATGGGCCATCCTGACAGGGTTTATGAGGAGGAGCTGTGCCCAACCTCACTCACACTTCAACTAGTTTGCCTACAAGCACACACAAAGGAAACTGGCCTGCTCTGCCTTTTGATATCCCCAGACAGTTTGGAGCCTTGACCGGAGGAAGGGGAAGAACTTCCCAGACCTAGTTATGGTGGTAGAACAAGGACACACAAAGACTGCCACGAGGTACAAATATTGACCATCAGAGAAAACTTTCTGGTCCTGTGAAAGATTTAGAAGAAGGACTGAGCTGCTGCCAGAGGACAAGGATTGTTGTTGTTGCCTGAGTGTGGCTTCCACCACCCGCAACCAATAACCCAATTTCTTACTGGCTTACAGGCTTGTATTAGACGTATGTTTGCAGAGGTGTCAGAGCATCATAGTAATAAAATTGGGCCTGAAATACATTTGATGCATGTGTTAGCATATTTACTGTCTTTCAACTCTACCTTATCTGTGGCAGATCTTCCTTTTTGCCTTTTGGTTTCATGTGCAATGTGCTTGTATAAAATGGACACACACCTCTCTGTGACAGTTTTTAGTTAGATCATTCTTATATAGCACATCTTGGTCGTACATCAAAAGATGTGAATTTGTTTAAGATAATTTAAAGAGGTCATTGATCTCTTGGTGGCTAAAGGTAAATAGTCTACCGTGCAATCTTAAGGAATCTGATAAGGTGTCTCTTCAACCATAAATGGTGGACAGCACTCATAGTGTCTGGTGTTAATGCCCATGTTGTTTTCACTGCGTACCTTCATTGCTTAAAATCAACCCTCTCTCCCTCTACTCCTCACATTTAAAATGCCTCCATTCACTTGAACACACACACAATCATTTAATTGTGTATAGAAACTTTACAGCTGTTTTAGTAAGGAAGGATATCATTTTTTGGGAGCGTAAAGGCTTAACAATCGCATAGATTTCAAATAATTCCTACATGCTTGTGCATCATAATATCATTAAACATGTTATAAGTCTTGATGGCCAAGAAAAAGAAAACATGGATTTGTAGCCAAACGTATTATTGCCATGAATTTCTTTAAGCCATAGAATAGACATGTAAGAATGACCACAAATAAAAAACGATGAACAGTCGAAATCAAACAGTATTATCAATGCTAGTTAGTGGTCACCTGCTATGGTACTGAAGTGCACTTTTTTTCCCGGCAGATGCCTCATGTAATCAGGAACATTTCTATCACTCATAATGCAAGAACTCCAATGGCTGAAGTAGAGTAACCCATTACTTCATACCTTCTGGTTTAGTCAGTAGTCCGACAGACCAATTGATAAAGAGGGTTGACCCAAAACCTCTGTATTGATTTATATGGTAGCTGAACAGACCAATTGATAAAGAGGGCTCAGTCAAAACCAGTCTATAGATGTACAAATGGATGGATGGATGTATACATATAAATATCATGAGATAGGAAGGACATCTCCAGTCCAAATCTAAACATGAGCTATTGCTGCAAATTGGAATGAAACAGCTACTGGTCAACAGGAAGAGAGCATTCCTAGTGACTCTACTGTCATATGAAGTCACATTAGAGCTGTACATGAGCTGCTTTGTAAATTTTTGACATGCAGAAATGTCAAAGTGCACTATTGTTTGTGACAACAAGGGCATTTGCTTGTCCTAGATTCCTAAAGTGCCAGCACGAATCTGTAGTTGAAAACTAACATATGTCCATTAGCCAATCTCTGTCTTTCTCTACCTCATTTAGAGAGGGGACCCATGTGGTGACTATCAGCTGAGCCTCTGCTGTCTCTATGGTCACAAATCTTTACCCAGTGCTCAGTGTCAGACTGGGACAGAAAATAGGCCTTGGGACCAACATAAACTTAAACATTAGTGAATTAGGTAGCTAAAAAAGTGGGTCATATTCGCAAATTGAAGAAGTTGTTCATTTGTAAAGACAGGCTGTATAAGTGTTTTAGAAGTTATGTCCTGGTTACTTACTGGTATCTTCATTACTCTGAGACCAGCTCTTCCTTGTTGCTGTCCTTACTCCTTGAGGGAACTTCTATCCCCACAAATATTATTAGCCCATTCAGCCAATATTATACACCTAAGATTACATCTGCCACACCTGAAGGCCATAAAATAGAAACAACACCAACATCATTCCTGAAAATAATCAAGCATCTCCTAAATCTCAAGGAATCAAAGTCCAAGTCAGGAAGGAGGCAATCAAGGGCTGTGACAAGGAAGACCTGGACTTGATGTAACAAAGATTACTGGTAAGTAACTGAGACAGTACCCCCTCATCCATCTTCTTCTCATAGTCATCTCTTCATGAGGAAATACTCAAGTAGACAGATTTGATTTTGATTTCAAGGAAGTCACACAATAAATGATGCTGCACTATATAGCATTAAATGTCATGCACTGCTGATAACACATGCACCAAAATCTGCTTGTTAATGAACCCCCAAGTTGCAGTATATAATGTGACATAAAGATATGTGGAGTGGACCACGTGGCGGCAGAACATATATCCATGATGGAGGGTACTTTGAACCCAACCCATCTTGTTGACTATTGTTTTGCGGACCTCCACTGGAAACATGAAGGTGGATCCAAACCCACTATTACATAGCATTTTGTTATGGCCAATTTGACCTCTCTAAAGCAAGGGAGTCCTCCTTCAAAAAGAGGAAGTTGTATTAAAATGTATTGAAAGTGTCCTGTGAACATCTAGGAGGTGGAGAGCAGTCATTTTATTTGAAGAAGGATGAGGGAAAAGATAAGTAGGACAATGTCTTCAGAACAATGGAAAGGAGTTGAAACCTTCAGTAAACAAGAAGGGGCAGCTTCAAGGCAATCTTATCCAGAGCGAATCTCAGGAACGGAGCGGTCAAAAGTAAGGCTCCAGTTTTACCCATTCTACTTCCATAAAAATGCACACCAAGAAATACCTTTTGCAGAAAGGAGTGGTTTACAAGGTGGACCTTACAGGGACTGAAGCACCAGAGGAAGGTCCTAGGGTGAAACAGAAAAATAAACCACTGGAATGTGAAGAAAAATACACTTGAGGAATATATTGATAGGTCATCAATTGCTGCCCATTGACTTCCGATAGTAGATTATGCCAATCACAGTAGAAAAAGTCTCTCAAGATATCCAAAATCCTTACTGGTTCACTTGAAGAAGGTTAAAGACACCTTGAGCCACAGCAAGATTCCAAATTCCTCCAAATTCCTCCAGTGTCTATCGAGAATTTGAGAGCGGAGGGGCGTTTAGATTGTTGTATGCTTTCTGCCACCCCACTAGATCATCCCTCAGAGATGAGTCTTCTCTTAACTTTTCATATGTCAAACCACTAGATTGAGGGGGTCGACTCAGAGAAGGTTGAAAGAGAGGGAGCTGGCTTGTGGGTTGACAGATAACTAGTGATGGATCAGAAACCAAGGTCTCTGCAGTCGGGATGGCACAACAAGGAGGACTTCTATTTTATCCTCATGGATCTTCCTCACCACTCTTGTGATTAACTGGAAAGAGGGGAAGAAATATAGTAGACCCATTGGCCAAGGAATTAAGAAGGCATCAATTGCCCAGGCACTTTATGATGGGGTTAGAGAACAGATGTGAAAAAAGATTATTCTTCTCCATGGTGAAAAGATCAATCACTGGCTTCCTGAACGTTTGAAAGATTTGAAAAACCTGCAAAAGTAGACACAGGTAGAGTGAGGGTGGGTACTGGCAGCTCAAGAGATCGGCATGTCCATTCTCCTTCCCCAGAAAATAAAAAGTGCTTTAAGAGACTGGAGATTGTGTGTGTCCCATAGGCAAATCTCCCTCAAAAGGAGTGCTAGACTAGATGACCCCATTCCCCCTTAGCTGTTTATGAGTTGTGGCAAGAAATCTGGGAAATGTTACTGTTAGACCCGGGATCCCTGGTTGGGTGAGGTAGGTACCTTAGGCCAAATAGGGACCTGCGTTTCCACGTCAGGGAAAGGAAGGACACCCCCTGAAATAGCCCCCACTCTAGGCCAGCCAGCCCTTGTAAGTTCTGGCGATATTAATGAGCACTCCTAATACCATTTTATGCAGTTCCACATGCTAGAATCAGGCACTCTGCAATGGAAAAGTAATGCAATGCGTAACACAACAATCAGGCACTTTGCAATGTACACATAATGCAATGCATAACGCAACAATCAGGCTCTTTGCCATGTAAAAATAATGCAATGCATAATACAACCACCAGGTATGTCGTTATGCAGAAATAAGACAATGCGTAATATTCTAATCAGGTAGTTTGTTATGCAGGAATAATGCAATGCTTAGTGCGCAAATCAGGTAGTTTGTTATGCAGGAATAATGCAATGCATAATACATTAATCAGGTAGTTTCATATGCAGAAATGATGCAATATGTAATACTACAATCCGGTACTCCGTTATGCAGAAATAAAGTAATGCGAAATACACTCCGGCAGCGATCACGGTGCCTTAGGCAGGCTCTCCGCCACTCCTTCTGACTCGCAGTCAGCCTCTGTCAGCAGTTGGCCTCAACATGGGTATGGTGTAACAAAATGTGCAGCTCTGCACTCCGACCCTGGTACTGCCACTCCCTTGGCAAGTACGGGCCGCAATACAAGCTGAAGCAGAGGCTCACGCTGCCGGAATGAGAGAAAGGCCAAGAGTGTCTCCCTACAAGCCCGCACCCCACCACAGGCGTCGACACACGTTACCTGGGGGGTGCCACCTCACTCTCCTCTCCTCTTCCAGTGACTTGGGCCTCCGAAGCAATCTTTGTGAATTGGCAACGGCGGGCTTGGGCCGGCTGCTCAGCTCCTCTGGGGCTGCAGGTCCGGGCCACTACTGCTACGAAGATCTCTGGCTGTCACAGAGCACAGACACACAGCGTCGCTGAGACTCCCTTAAGCTCTGGGTGCACGATTACCGGGCACTCCTCACCAAGGTCTCAGGCTGCATGAAGAACATACGTACAGCGATGCTGAGACTCACTTTAACTCCAGGTGCACATTAACAAGGCAATCCTCATGAAGGTCTCAGACTGCACAAAGCACACGCACACAGCGTCGCTGAGATTCACTTGGACTCCAGGTGCACGATAACAAGGCAATCCTCACGAAGGTCTCACGCTGCACAAAGCACACGCATACAGTGTCGCTGAGACTCACTTGGATTCCGGTGTGCATGATAACAAGGCAATCCTCATGAAGGTCTCACGCTGCACAAAACACATGCACACAACGTCGCTGATCCTCGCTTGGATTCCAGGTGCCCACGATCACAGGGCACTGCTTACGAGGGTCTCAGGCTGCAAAAAGCATGCTCACACGGCATCGCTGAGACTCTATGGAAACGTTTGTGCTCCTGAGTTTCCGCAACAGAAAATCAGCTCACCTCGGGCCCTTGGAGATAAGTTAATTCAGGACACAGCACAGCAAAGTCCTTTAAAGCAGGGGGACACAGCACACAGTAAAGTCCCTTTAGCCTTTCCTTGGTTAAAACAGCAAACTGCAGGCCAGCCCCAGAACACACAGCAAGGGTCAGTCCTTTCCTTCAGTCTCTTCAGTTGTTTATTCCTTGGCAAAAGTTCCTCTTGACCACACAGTAGCTCCAGTCTTGTTCAATCTAGATCAATCAATGCTCCAAATCCCAGGGGCTTCAGCTCTCATAGTTATACCCCTCAATGGCTTTGAAGTCTTTGGGGCCCATTACGATGTCGGGCGGATTGCCCCCGCCAGGCTGGCGATAGCCACTGCCGGCCTGGCGGGGGCAATCCGCCCGACATCCTTGCTCTAAAGCCCCCCCCCATATTAGTATGGCGGGGGGGACTGCGGCGGACGGAAAAGGTTCAATATGGTGGCGGTGTCTAATAGACACCGCAAGCCATATTATGATGGGCTTCTTGGGATACCGTCTTCACTCTGGGGGCCCCCTGCGGGCACACAGAGTGAAGGAGAGGTGGGGGTGCACACGGGGGGTACCTTTGGTACCCCCCTTCATTTGCATGAACAAAGCGGAAGGCACCACGCGGTGCCTACCGCTTTGTCTATGCAAATGCCTTCATGCAATTTTATCATTGTGGCGGGCGGTGCAGAGAGCACCGCCCGCCACTGATAAAAATGCAGGATGTGCCCACCACTGTGGCGGGCACATCCTGATACCACCCACGAGACCCCCGCCCTTAAGGTGGGCGGTCCCAATCCCCGTCAGGATGGCGGGCGGGCAAAGTCCGCCCGCCATCCTAATGAATCCCCTTTGTGTTCAGGGGGACACTGACCCCTGTTCAAACCAGTTCAGGGTACCTCTCTGTCAGTGACACCCTCTTCCTTTGATTAGTGGGGGTCTTGATTCTCAATCACTCAGTAGGAGATGGGACAATTGTTTTATAGAAGCAGCCCAGGCCTTTTCACCTCTAGGGGCTACTCCTCCCACTACACCCCAGATGGAGGTCAGCCTGTTGCTGTCTCACCTCCTCCCCTGGGTAAAAACATTCCCTAGATCCTGTCGCTTTCAAATCCAGACAGTCAATCCACAACCAGGCAGAGACACATAGAAATGTTAGAGCACAAAGATCCAGCCACTTCTAAAAGAGTGGCTTATAAACACACAATGCAAAAAACCACATTCATAAAAAGATGTTATTACATTGTGAGTTCAGGCACACTAAACGTCACCTCTCCATCTTAAGACTTTGGGAAGATAGGATGGAAAACATATTGCACAGCCTCCCCATTCTATCCTATAGGCAAGATGGCCTTCCAATGATGAAAAACAAAATGGAGATTATTTCACTGTCAGGACATGGTACACAACTAAGTACATGTCCTACCTTTCACATGCACTGATCCCTGCCCAGGGGGTACACTGGACCTACCATAGGGGTGTCTGATGTGCATAGAAAGGGAAGGGTAAGTTCTGACAAGTGAGTGCACTTGTCAGAATATGGCAGTTTAACAAACTGCATGCAGGCACTGCAATGGCAGGCCTGAGTTCCCTCTTTAAGGCTACTTGTGTGGGTGGCACAATGAGTGCTGCAGGCCCACTAGTAGCATTTGCATTACCAGCCCTTGCACACATAGTGCACTTTACTAGAGACTTTACTGAAAAGGTAAACATACCAATCATGGGCAACCAATTACCTTTACGCTTTATACAGGGAGCACTTGCACTTTGACACGGTTTAGCAGTGGCGAAGTGTCCAAAGCCTCTAAGTTGACAAAACAAAATCCATCACAGCACAAAAAATAGAGGAGGCAGAGGCAAAAAGTCCGGGGTAACAGTTACAGCAAAGCACACTCACTGTGTATTATGTAGAAGCTCACTGTCCTACCACCTCACTAGAATACTGGTTTAATACCCATGCAGACAAAAAAGTCAAAATCTCGGAGGCAGAGGTGGTGATGCAGGATTCTGATTTGGTTTGAATGGCTAAGTGAGCATTAAAAAATGTGGACTCCTGGGAGAAAAAACCTCAGATGGGCAGGTAATAAAGGGATGCATATTCCCTTAGACGTGATAAAAACTGTAATTTCTATTTGTCAGCACACACAACTTCGATCAGTCCCACAGGTGGTAGGGGACAGTTGGAGAAAGGAACATTACCAGCACAGATATGGTCAAATGAATGAGGGTGTACTTATTCAGCAGTGTATGAAGGGATAGTCAGGAAGGGACCTGCCCCCGCCCTTTTTACTGAGCGAGGGGAAGGAGGGTTTGACTCCATTACCAAGAACCCAGAGATCTAAGTGTGGGTAGAATTCTCAAATCATTCCCCAGAACCAGCAGAGACCTTTGCAGAGGGAAATGATAATTCTTTGTCATCAGATCCAACGCAGAAAAAGGAGAACGTGCTTTCTGAGAGATTTTGCTTCCAAGAAGAGTGATACTTGTTTCTTTCTAAATCATCCTACAAAGTGTTTGTGTGTTGGATACCCTTCCCTGGCATGTGGGTGCATGTGTCAGGCCATGAGGGTGCGGGAGCCTCTAACCCTGCAGTGACCACCTGACAGCATAAGACTGACGCCTTGGCTGATTCCCCCTTTGCTGAAACCAATGTGATGAGATAGCACATACTCTTTTCTACAGATCATATTAAATGTGCTCAAATGAGTCTGACTCTGAAAATGAAATATAAGTCCAGCTTGATGATGAAAACTGTGATTCGAAGCGTACTTTTGAATGACAAATGTGAAAGGATATCATTTTAAATTTAACAGGAGGGCCATGTACATTCACACTATTAGGACTGATGCATTGCACACCCAGAGTGCAAGAGAAAATGTTCAGCTTGATGAAGATGATTTTGAGATTAATTTATTGTTTTAGGCAAAATGTATACATTTGGATGCTTTGATTGAAGACGTTCCAGGATTAGCCATATAACACTAGGAGAATTAAGTTAACATGTTTGATTCTATTTGCGTATTCATCACACATTTATTTCTGCAGCTGAGATATTATTAGATATACATGAGTAATTTTAGGTGGAACGCTTATAGCAATGTGTGTCATGATTTTAAAATGTCACTCTTTAAATATATGCTTAATTTTATATTCAAGCTTTCACTTAAAAAGTTGATTTTAGATATGTATGTTATGGTAGTCAATGGTCATAGGGAGGAATGTAGCGCTGTATGCACTTATATGTTTTGGGATCACGTAATGACATTTCACTGTCAGTATTTTAATTGAACGGCATGTTGAACGTATGACATCATTTTTTGTGTACTTTCATTTTGACTTGTGCTTTCATTTTGTGTCTCCCTATATCTTTAGAGTAGGAGTATTTACCTTCTCCTCAGCACAGAGCAAAACAGTCTTGCCTGGAACAGAATGTGTGGGATGTGCGTTTGAAAGCATGAGGGAGACAAATGTGTAGAATGTACTTCTCTGTCTCAGAGTATAGGGCTGTAGGCAGTGGTGCACAAATGTGCATTATGTTGTACATTGGGAAATTAAGTTTTAACTATTGGTTTTAATGTGCACTAACTCCATCTTGAATTTTGACTTCGTCTGGCTGAGTTCTGCACACGCAAGCGTGCCCCAGGTTACTCAAAGGTAATACAGGTTATATGCGTTCCAGATTGTTTTTCTCTTTGTAAGGTATTTTCTGTTCTTTTGGAGATGTTTTCTACTTTCTCGAGCTTCACCAAGATAAGGGTCTGAAATATGTAGTGTGGGAGTACGAGGAGAATGCATGAGGAATCCTTTGACTTTAAATGCTTGCAGGAGCCTGGCCAGCGCAAGTAAGTTTCCTTCCCATAGAGGGTGTCTTCATGCATTGAGAATATTGTAAAAATTGGGGCTTCTTGGCTTGAAAACCGGGTTCTCTCCTGTGAGATGGCCGCATCTGCTCAGTGCTGCAATTGCCAGCTTAAAGAGTCTCTTGGCCCCAAGGACTTAAATTTGGGATCCCCCGGTCGGATCACTGACAGAATATCGAGGAGCAAAATATCGACTTGCGAAAATATCGAGGAAAAAATTCTGAATGCCAGAATATCGAAATCCTATCTACAAACAGGTAAGTACAAAAATATTGAATCCAAAATATTGTTGTAAATAATATAGTTTGTTAACATATCACATTTTTTAAATGTCTTAAAAGTAATGTAAAATTAATCAAATAATAAATATAATTAACTAAAACATACTTACAAATACTTAAATAACCTTAAAATTAATAAATAATTAATTTAAGTTACAAAAAATAAACGTGCACTTTTATTTTTTAATACATATATATATAGAACTTAATATTAATAAAACATATTCAATATTTTTAGTGTGGGATAGCAGGAGGGTAAAATTGACTATTACCACTCCAGTGAGTGCAACAGAAGGAGAAGCGTTGGATAGTGGGAGGGTCAAAATTACTGTTCCCACTCCAGTGAGTGCAACAGTGGGGAAACCGTTGGATAGCGGAAGAGTAAAAATTACTATTCCTACTCCAGTGAGTGCAACAGTAGGGAAAGCGTTGGATAGTGGGAGGGTCAAAATTATTATTCCCACTCCAGTGAGTGCAACAGTAGGGAAAGCGTTGGATAGTGGAAGGGTAAAAATCACTATTCCCCCTCCAGTGAGTGCAACAGTAGGGAAAGCATTGGATAGCGGGAGGGTAAAAATTACTATTCCCACTCCAGTGAGTGCAACCGTAGGGAAAGCGTTGAATAGCGTAGGGCATAAAAATTACTATTCCCACTCCAGTGAGGGCAACCGTAGGGAAAGTGTTGAATAGCGTGGGGGTAAAAATGACTATTCTCACTCCAGTGATTGAAACAGTAGGGAAACTGTTGGATAGCGTTGGGTAAAAATGACTATTTCAACTCCAGTGAGTGCAACAGTAGGGAAAGCGTTGGATAACGTAGGGGTAAAGATTACTATTCCCACTCCAGTGAGTGCAACAGTAGAAAAAGTGTTGGATAGCGTAAAGGTAAAAATTACGATTCCAACTCCAGTGAGTGCAACAGTAGGGAAAGTAATGATTTAATATTTCAATAAAAATTAAATAATTATCAATACCAAGAAAAAATTAATTACAATTAATTACCAATTACAACATATTTAATAATTCATTAATTATAAATACCAATAAATATTATTTATTAAAATGTAATTACCTCTTAACAATTAATTAACAACCAATTAATTTTCAATACCAAAAATTAATAAGTAATACAAAATTTACCAATTAATAATTAATTAACAGTACATGAAGTATCAATACACAAAATTAATTTCAATAATTACATAGTTACAAATAAATTACTTCCCACCCTGTTCCCTTATAAACCCTCAACCCGCTCTGAATAAAAAATACAATTAACATAATTATTAATTAATCAATTAATAAACATTAATTACCAATTAATAACTATAAATTAATTATTAATACCAATAAATAAAAATAATTAATTACTTAATAACAATTAAATTACATCCCACCCTATTCCACTATAAATCCACAACCCGCTACAGATCTAAAACGCAAAATGTAATTAAAAAATAATTAATAATTCCTAAAAATGTATATTTAATTTACTTTATTTAAATTACTTCCCAACCTATTCCCCTATAAACCCACAAACCACTACCGAATTAAATTATGCAAAAATTAAATAACATAAAATTAATTACTTTAAAAAAATTCAAACATACAATACAAAAATAATACATACTTTTAACTCATATACTAACACTTAAAACACTATAAAAAATTCGATATTTTTAACAACTATATTATGACTGTCGATATTACTAACTTCGATATTATAAAAATTGATATTTCTTAACTGAATTTCGATATTCTGCACCACTACATTTTTGCAATTTGATATTCTGTCCATTCTATATAAAAAACTCGATATTCTGTCCAGTCGATAATTTTTTTCTCGATATTGTGACTGTTCACCCTCCCAGTCTTGTGAGGGCTAAGATGAAGATATTGCACCCAGTGAGGTATTTCTTCTGACCATTGGTACTGAGATATATGTATAGATATATAGTTATTTCTACATATGTTTTTGTCTGTGTGCTGAGTGACCAGCCTGTGAAGTATTTCTGTTCTTAACTATATATTTATTTACATACAGTACATTTATTATTTGCTTGTGTTCTATTTTCTTGCATGTCACTTGTGAACGTTCCATTATTATAATTTGCTTAGGTTTTGCTTCCTTGAATTTCACTTGTGAATGTTTCATCATTATCTGACTTGTAAGTGATTATTATTTGGAGGTGTTTTACCATAATTATCTGGTTGTGTCTTATCCCATGCATTTGATTATTTTGTGAGTGTTTCATTATTATTTGCTTGTTTATAAATATATATATAAGTATATTTACATTTGCTGGTGTTTTACAGATTCATTTGATATTTGGGAAAGCCTTTCTGTTAGAGAGTGTTGCACTAATAAAACCCCACCTTTATTCTGAAACCTTTCTTTTGATGTGCCTCAGTTCAAGAGTGTGGAGCCCACTTTCCAGGTGCTCTCTTGCTTTACGGAGTGCCTCTGCTGGGGAGTTCTGAATTTCTTTTATTTGGGAGTGTAAAGCAAGACACAGCTTCCCAAAACCACTTGGAGGCATCGGCCAAAAAAGTTAGGACGGGGGGGGGGGTTCATAGCATAACACCAGTCCAGATTAGATGACATCAGCAACCACCTAAGTTGTTTTGTCATTTCTCTTGTTGCTTGTAATCAAGGCAAATGACGAAGCAATCTCCCATTGACCCTTTAGCCATGTTTTTGCTGATTCTTGTGTGTTGGCCAGGAGAGAAGAAAGGTGAGAAGTAAGCCTTCTCGTCTTGTCCTGAGTCAGAATGACTTGCCCCAGGCTAGTTTGGAAAAAGGCTCATATGAACCGTAGGTTCTGGGTTGGTGAGAGAGGGATTTATTAGGTTTGATAAAAACATAATTTTGAGGAACTTCAATCACCTTCTGGATGTCCATTTCCCCTTACAAATGGAGGAAGAGGTGATTAATAGATCATTTTAATAAGAGTAAACCTGAATACCAGAAGCATGAAGGATACCCACTAGGATTTTGGGTAGACCCTGAGGACAAAGAAAGTCAAATGGATAACATCCGGAACTGATAATGGGTAATGGAGACAGCAAATTAGAGAAGATTTTGGGAACTGGTGTGGATAGGAACGTCCAGAACGTTGATGGAGCAGAGGAAATCTCCCGGTTTGGAGTGATGCCATCTTGGAAGTCTGATGTGGGATGTATTTGTTGACCCTGTTAAAATTGAGGATTGCCCAACAATTCCCTGTTGTCTTATGCTCCTCAAAAAGAAGAGAATGCCCTGGGATCTCTCTTTGTATGGCAGTCTTTTGTAACAGAAGCTGAATTTCTTGTAGCAAAGCTTTCTGATGGATTGAACATTGTGGAAGGGGTGTCAGTCAAAAATGTTGAAGAAGAGGACTGAAAAAAGCAATCCAGTAATCTAGGGATATCATCTCCAATGGTCAGGCATCCGAAACTGTGTTTCATCACACATGCTACAACAACAGTAGCCTGCCTCCCACTGGGGCATAGTCATGTTTTTGAGCTTGGTGGTGGGTTAGGCTATTGAAGACTGCTGGGATTTCTCATCAAGAGGAGTGCCCCAGCCACAACCATTGCCTCTAAAGGGCTCGTTACCTCCTTTCAATACTCCTGGGTCATATGCTGATCTGGGTAAACACACATTACAACGCATTTTTTACAACGCACTACCATTACAACGGAACTTTTACAACGCAAATACCATTACCACGCATTTATTTACAACGCATGTTTTTACAACGCAGGTACTTTTACAACGCATACCATTACAACGTAAGTATTGGTAAGTATATAATTATATTTAAAATGTTATATGTTAGGTTTTTTTTAAAGGGGTATTTTTAAGGTTTAGGGTCAGTTTTGGGTTTTTGGGTAAAGGGGTATTTTTAGGGTTTAGGGTCAGTTTTGGGTTTTTGGGTAAAGGGGTATTTTTAGGGTTCAGGGTCAGTTTTAGGTTTTTGGGTAAAGGGGTATTTTTAGGGTTCAGGGTCAGTTATGGGTTTTTGGGTAATGGGGTATTTTTAGGGTTCAGGGTCAGTTTTGGGTTTTTAGGTAAAGGGGTATTTTTAGGGTTCAGGGTCAGTTTTCAGTTTTTGGGTAAAGGGGTATTTTTAGGGTTCAGGGTCAGTTTTCAGTTTTTGGGTAAAGGGTATTTTTAGGGTTCAGGGTCAGTTTTCAGTTTTTGGGTAAAGGGGTATTTTTAGGGTTCAGGGTCAGTTTTCAGTTTTTGGGTAAAGGGGTATTTTTAGGGTTCAGGGTCAGTTTTCAGTTTTTGGGTAAAGGGGTATTTTTAGGGTTCAGGGTCAGTTTTCAGTTTTTGGGTAAAGGGGTATTTTTAGGGTTTAGGGTCAGTTTTCAGTTTTTGGGTAAAGGGGTATTTTTAGGGTTTAGGGTCTGTTTTGGGTTTTTGGGTAAAGGGGTATTTTTAGGGTTCAGGGTCAGTTTTGGGTTTTTGGATAAAGGGGTATTTTTAGGGTTCAGGGTCAGTTTTGGGTTTTTGGGTAAAGGGGTACAGGGTAAAAATAAAATAAAATTAAATTTAAATTAAATTAATTAAATGAAATTAAATTAAATTAAATTAAATTAAATACAACTACATTACATTATATTAATTTTAAATAATATACAATTAATAAAAAAATATATACTTACCAATACTTACGTTGTAATGGTATGCGTTGTAAAAGTACCTGCGTTGTAAAAAAATGCGTTGTAAATACATGCGTGGTAATAGTATTGGCGTTGTAAAAGTCCCGTTGTAACGGTATGCGTTGTAAAAACATGCGTTTTAACGTCATATATCCGCTGATCTGCATCCAAGGTTCCCATGCTCACTACACCACTGGATTCAAGCTAGCCTGGCTGATAAAGGGTAGTGCCCTGAAACTGGTCCCAGGATGCTTGTTTCCAGTCCATGGAGGACCTGCCTTGGCAGATCGGGCTGGACTGTTCCCACAAGGAATGGGGTCAAGACTGATTTGCATATGGCTGGGTCCCAACTGGGGTGGTGTGATGAGTAAAAGAATGATGGATTGAATCCAGATCCATGTGACTGGGGGTGAATGTCTGCATTGTCCAGCATTCCGTCCATCAATTGTTTTTTTGAATATTTCACCTTAAGTGGGAAGGGTATGCCCAGACCAGGGTCCCATGTTTACTACACCACTAGATTTAAGCTAGCCTGGCTGATGAAGGTGATGCCCTGAAACCGGTGCCAGGATGCTTGTTTCCGGCCAGGTAGGACCTGGCTTGGCAGTTCGGGCTGGACTGCTCCCACAAGGAACAGGGTCAAGACTGATTTGCATATGACTGGGTCCAAACTGGGGTGGTGTGGTGAGCAAAAGAATGATGGATTAAACCCAGATTCTTGTGACTAGGGATGAATATCTGCATTGTCCAGCATTCAGTCCATCAATTGTTTCTTTTTCATGTGTCACCCTAAGTGGGAAGGGTATACCCGGACCTGGGTCCCTTGATCACTACACTACTGGATTCAAGCTAGCCTGGCTGATGAAGGGTGATGACCTGAAACCGGTCCCAGGATGCTTGTTTCTGGTCCAGGGAGGACCTGGCTTGGCAGTTCGGGCTGGACTGTTCCCAGAAGGAACAGGGTTAAGACTGATTTGCTTATGGCTGAGTCCAAAGTGGGTGGTGTGGTGAGCAAAAGAATGACGGATCTAAACAAGATCCTTGTGATTGGGGATGAATGTCTGCATTGTTCAGCATTCCATCCATCAATTGTTTCTTTTGCATATGTCGCCCTAAGTTGGAAGGGTATACCCAGACATTGATGCAATGCTCACTACACCACTGGATTCAAGCTAGCCTGGGTGATGATGGGTGATGCCCTGAAACCGGTGCCAGAATGCTTGTTTCCGGTCCAGGGAGGACCTGGCTTGGCAGTTCGGGCTTGACTGCTCCCACAAGGAACAGGGTCAAGACTGGTTTGCATATGGCTGGGTCCAAACTGGGGTAATGTGGTGAGCAAAAGAATGATGGATTACACCAAGATCCTTGTGACTGGGGATGAATGTCTGCATTGTCCAGCATTCAGACCATCAATTTTTACTTTTGCATGTGTCGCCCTAAGTGGGAAGGGTATGCCTAGATGTGGGTCCCAAGATCACTACACCACTGGATTCAAGCTAGCCTTGCTGATGAAGGGTGATGCCCTGAAATCGGTCCCAGGGTGCTTGTTTCCAGTCCAGGGAGGACCTGGCTTGGCAGTTCGGGCTGGACTGCTCCCACAAGGAACATGGTCAAGACTTATTTGCATATGGCTGGGTCCAAACTGGGGTAATGTGGTGAGCAAAAGAATGATGGATTAAACTCAGATCCTTGTGATTGGGAGAGAATGTCTGCATTGTCCAGCATTCCGCTCATCAATTGTTTCTATTGCATATGTCGCCCTAAGTGGGTAGGGTATGCCCAGACGTGGGTCCCATGCTCACTACACCACTGGATTCAAGCTAGCCTGGCTGATGAAGGGTGATGCCTTGAAACCGGTCCCAGGATGCTTGTTTCTGGTCCAGGGAGGACGTGGCTTGGCAGTTCGGGCAGGACTGTTCCCACAAGGAACAGGGTCAAGACTGGTTTGCATATGGCTGGGTCCAAACTTGGGTGGTGTGGTGAGCAAAAGAATGATGGATTAAACCCAGATCCTTGTGACTGGGGTTGAATGTCTGCATTGTCCAGCATTCTGTCCATCAATTGTTTCTTTTGCATTTGTCCCCCTAAGTGGGAATGGTATGCCCAGATGTGGGTCCCATGCTCACTACACCACTGGATTCAAGCTAACCTGGCTGATGAAGGGTGTTGCCCTGAAGCAGGCCACAGGATGCTTGTTTCAGGTACAGGGAGGACCTAGCTTGGCAGTTCGGGTGGGACTGGTCCCACAAGGAACAGAGTCAAAACAGATTTGCATATGGCTGGGTCCAAACTGGGGTGGTGTGTTGAGCAAAAGAATGATGGATTAAATCCTTGTGACGGGGGGGGGTGAATGTCTGCATTGTCCAGCATTCCGTCCATCAATTGTTTATTTTGCATCTGGAGAAGGGTCTAGCAGGATTCATGAGTGTTTTGATTTCAGTTGACTTTTTAACAAGACCCTGTGGCTCCTGACCAAAGATCTTAGACTCTTTGAATGAAAACTTCTTTAATACATCTTGTTCGAAAGTATTGACTTTCCATGAATGCATCCATACATGTCTTCCAGCAGCGATACCTGCTCCAGAGGCTGCTGCTGAAGCACATTAGCAGAAACTGTGGTTTCCATGGCTCTCAGAGTTAACTCAACAGCCACATTAATCATCTGTTACAAGCTCTCCATATTAGGGATAAAGGGTAGTCCTGCACTAGCCTGGTACAGTTCTTCAGTGCCATCAGTACAGCAACCCTCGTTGCCCATCATGGAGCTTGTTCAATAGTGAACAGAGCTTCCAGTTAGTTCCTTGTAACTATGAAAAATAAATCTCATAAGATGCAAGAAGATGTGAGGGCAGCATTAAAGTTTCAAACGTAAAAAATAATGTTATCAAAATTATTTTAAGCTTCCCTATTTATTTAATTGTGTTCCACTGAGAGCTCCCCACATGCAGGTACAGAGCTGACTCTAAAAAATACCACCCAAAGAGACATTGAAGAACAGAGTCTCGGATCCCAACTCCTCCATAGCAGACCTAGAATTTAGGAAAAAAACATATTAAGCAATAGAAATATTAACAAACACTCTCATCTAAGTTGGAACAGAGACATCCAATCCTGTAGATACAAAAGAAAAAAACAGAAAGTGATATTGGTGTAGTTCTTATCTTATGGTATCCTGGGATGGTGAACGCCATCTTAGGCGCAATTTGTTTTGGCTGGTTGGGCAAACTGTCTGTGGGGCTAAAAGCTCACTCATGGAGTGAGGACTGTGAGAGCAAGATAGGTGAGAAAGTAATGGGAGACTGTATTGATTTGAGCTAGCTGTAGGCAATGTTTGTAATAACCAGACCAGCAGGCAATAAAACAAGCAGGCCCACAATCAGCCTCAAAAAAGGCCACATACTGACTTGTCAGACATGCCTGTTGGGTACTGCCTGATTGACCAATGGGCCTGAATAATTCTTCCAGAGGCCCATCAACCTGAGGGCCACCAATTGCCAACAGAAGGTATGCTCTATTTAAGGTGGTCTTTTGACACATATTTTTCATGTTCATAAAAGCCATAGATAATCATGATGTGGAAAACATGAACAAGCATTGGCAATGCCAACTTCTTGCACATATGCCAGACCTGTTGGTGTTGTCAATGTTTTTTTAATATATTGCACAGTAGTGTGGACTGCTGTGCAACATGGCTCAATGGAAATAAAAGCAAATGCTATGGCATGGCTTGCGTTGGCCATGTCATAGTGCTTTTTCTGTTTACTTTAAGCCAAGTTGAACAGCAGCCCACGCTGATGTGCAGCATCTTTAAAAAAAACATTAACAAAGACAAGTAGCTCTGCATGAGCTATTTGGCTCTGTTATTGTTATTTGTAGATGTTGCACAGCAGCATGAACTGCTGAGCAACATTCCTCAAAGTAAATAAAAGCAAAGCGCTCTGGCAGGGCTAACGATGACTTCATCACAGCGCTTTGTTTTTATTTACTTTAAGACATATTGCACAGCAGCCCATGCCACTGTGCAATATGATTTAAAACAGCATGGAGGGGTTATGGGGGTGGCAAGCAACCTTCTCCTATTGAATGAAATTAGACTTGTAGAGCGCGAAACTTAGCCCAAGGGCGTCAAGGCGCTAGATGCGAGCATCAATGCACGGAGAGAGGAAGAACATGCTTAAACAGAGGTACGACAAAAAAGCCAGGTCTTTAAGGCCTTGCGAAATAGTGGTAGAGAAACCAGACTAGAAATTTCTACTGGAAGACAATTCCACAATTTGGATGCAGCAGTAGAAAAGGCTCTGCCGTCCCATTTTACCTTCTTAATTGGGAGAGGATGTGGCATAACGGCCACTGCTGCTGACTGAGGACATCGGTCTGAGTCTCTGCATTGGCGTGACATTCTGTGATTCTGGACAAATCACTTAATCTCTGCTGCTTAAAAAGCCTGTTAATTGTTTGTCCCCACTTTGCTTATGTTAATATGTTGCAGGGACTCTGCTAAGAAACTGAACTATGCCTGGGATGTCAGCATGTAGGGACTCAGTCACCTTACCACATCAGTACCTATGGCCCCAAATCTAGACTAACTCATAGTGCTTTACCTGCTCTTCTAACCCCAGAACACAACACTCTGAACTCTCTCAGGATTCATGGTAACAGGTCATCACCTTTCATTTTCTCACTCATACTTGCCAACAATAAAGTGAAAGAGACACGTAAAAAGCTTACAATATTTATTGAATCTAGCATACTCTATCATGCAAAAACTGTGCTGCAATAGCAGACATATGAAAGACAACTATGTGATTAGAACAATTAATAGATTGTACGCATTGAATGACAAATCAGTATATATCCTACCCTTGCTATGTAAATACAATATTATACTAATGATCTCTGGGATTAGTGTCTGACCCCATCGTTGAGAGTCACAATCATTATGTCTACATCTCAGACATGTAGCTCATTCGTCTCAGGGACTTTTCTCTAAAAGCCTCATCTTAATCTATTTTTAGAAATGCAAGTCCTAACTTATATGATAAGACTTGCTCTGTTCAAAAAACAGCAGCTGGATTTCTCTATAATGTCTAGGTGTTAGTGTCGAACCACAGAGAAAAACAGGGCAGAATGTTGTTGGCCTTGCACGATCCACAGAATCAATCCCATCAGAAGAACAGAATAATAAAACATATGCATCTTATTTTGAGAATAACAGCGTGGCAATGGGAGGGCACTGGCAACAGAAAGCAGTACTTGATCCATTCTCCAGGACAGGGAAAAAGAATAAAGCCCAGGAGGAAGCTAGAAGTGAGAAGGAGGCACCAACCAATAGAAAGCGATGAAACACGAATGAATTGGGAGCCAAACCCATGGTTTAGGATTTTATTTTACTTTACAAAAGATTTCACAAGCACAGTGCAAGGGTTGTGCAGGAAAAAAATAAAAATGCTGAAATGTCTCAGGTCTTCTGGGAAAAATCTCCCAACACATCTGGAACATTTAATATTTTTTTAAATAAACCATTGTTCATTTTTCTTGTAAAACTAAACTATGCTTAATGCTGAATACTGTATGGGCAACCAAGACATGGTCGTCTATCTGGTATTGGACTTTCTGCAAAATTGATCGTGCTGTTCTAGGGGGACCACTTTCAGAGGAAATGCTAAGGTCCTGTGAGAGTTGTTTTCTTTTTTGTTTGCTTTAAATGTGAAGTATTCCAACACAGAGTCGTTTGAAGGAAGACAGGTTTATTCATAAGACAGCTTAACAACCACAGCTGGTAGTAACGTTTCTCTTATGCTTAACCCACATAGAATCCCAAGGAAAAGAATACACAAGAAATTCTGTGGTCAAGAACATTCTAGATGGGAATACTACACACCATCCCCCTATAAAATAAAACAAAGAAAAATATGCAAAGTACAATAAACCAAAAACGTGAAAGAGAAGAAAAAAAATAATAATAATAAAATAAAATAACAAGCAATTAAAATTTGATGAAATCTTTCATTTTGACAGGAGCATGCTTAATGCGAGAACTTTTCCTTAATCCACTGGAATAACCTTCAGAGTCAGGAATTATATCACAAGGTACAGTAATATTGTCATGAGAAGTGGAGGGAACAGTACTTTGAAAATTGTCAGAACAGGACTCCACAACATCTGACGTAGGCATGGAATCGTTAGTGCATGACTCTAAAACATTAGAACAGGGTATGGAATTGTCAAACACATCAAAGTAGCTAGGATTATTATCATTCTCTTCGATGGATTCAGGAAAAGTGGTTTGGGAACCAAGTTGTGAACCAACAAACCTACACATAGAAATACGTCTAAAATTCCAGATTTTCCCCCCATCTACTCTCACAGCTTTGCTGAAAATTTCCAGGACTTTAACAGGATCAAACCACTTAGCCAACTTCCTGCTAGAAAGACCACCAAACTTGACACGGACAAAGTCACCAAGATTGACTTTTTTACTAGGAAACTGGTGCCATGGGGAATTGTCCTTCATTTTCTCCTGATATTTCTTGACAGGCTCCCTGACTTGAGATATATCTAAAGTGGAATCATAAGAATTCTTCACTTTTAACCACCAGGGCAAGAGCTTAGAACCAGGTTTCCTTCCACGTAACATCTCAAACAGAGACAGGCCATTAACAGAATTAGGAGATGTACGATAAGATAGTAGGGTAGCACGCAAAGCCTTTTTCCAATCAAAACCACTCTTTGTAGCAAGCTGGATAGACTCCTTGATCACCCTGTTGAAGCATTCTACTCTTTTATGCAACATACCACACCTTTACAGAAACAAACAGAACTCCTTGCTAACAAATTGAGGACCATTGTCGGAAATAAGCTCAGCAGGCAAACCTTCACGACAAAGCACTTCATCCAAAAATTCAGTTATCTGATTAGAAGTAATTTTCTCAACAACCTTCAACTCAGGCCATTTAGAGAAATAATCTATTAAAACTAAAGCATACACATTTTTGTTGAGAGATAAACCCAGAGGACCAATAATATCAATGCCTCATTTCCTCCAAGGACCCTCAACATACTCAACAGGAGTGATATTCAAGGGTTTTACAGATTTATCACTTTTGGAACAGGGAAGGCACTGTCTGACCCATTTATCGACCATACTATCAACACCAGGCCACCAGTAACATTCTCTAATACGTCTTTTGGTGCTTGACATTCCCATGTGACCTTCATGAGCTACTCTAAGAATTATCTCCCTAATTTTGCTAGGAGGAACAATTTTGTCCCCCCTTGTTACAATACCTTCGGAAAACATAAGTTCATCCTTGATTTTGCAAAATGACACAAGTTCCCCACTCAATTTCCTTTCTTCCGGCCAACCTATGTGTAAGAACTTCACAACATTGGAAAGAATACTATCCTCACACATGGCATTCTTCCAGTCAGTTTCAGTAATATCTTCGGATGGTGATACATCAGTACCCCCCCATTCACATCGTCCATTGTGTAAGCCACATCAAAGTCAACAACATTGTTTTAGTGTCGGGGGCATCTGGCAAAGGCAGACGTGACATACAATCTGCATGTACATTTAAGCGACCTGAGACGAATTCAACAGTACATTGATATTCTTGTAGTTTTGCAGCCAAACATGCTAAACGAGCTGTTAAAGTTTTACCACCACCAGCAGCTCGCATGTTGATCAGGGGCTTATGGTCTGTTCCTAAGCGGAATTTGGTACCCCATAAGAATTGACAAAAATGTTGAACAGCCCATGTGCACGCTGATAGTTCTTTCTCGATGGTGGAATAATTGTATTCAGCACCACGTAACGCTCTAGAAGCATAAGAGACAACATATCCATTACCGTTGTTCTTTTACATTAGAACAGAGCCCAAACCAACATTGCTTGCATCTTCAGCTACAATGCATTCTCTCCCAATCTCATAAGGTCTCAAAAATGGTGCATCAGCAATTTCCATCTTTAAAGACTCAGAAGCTAGTTGTTGTTCTTTGTCCCACATAAATTTTACATTCTTTTTTAACAAAGTTCTTAAGAAATGTACTTTAGAAGAATATTCCTGTACAAACTTACTATAAAATTCTGTGAATCCTAAAAAGGAATACAATTGTTCCTTCGTAGTAGGGGTGGGACCATTAGAAACACTTTGAATTTGATTACATTTTGGTTTTATACCATTGCTAGAAATTTCGTGCCCCAAGTATTCCACTCTACTTTGCCTAAATTTGCACTTAGAGAATTTCAATGTCTTTATTTTGCACAGATTTAACACGTTTTCCAAATTCCTCTCGTGTTCTTCGTAGTCTTTACCAAAAATCAGAATATCGTCCTGGAAAGCAATCGCTCCAGAACATCCTTCTAAAACCTCCTTCATAAGTCTCTGAAAGACCGAAGCAGTGCTAGCTAAGCCAAATGGCATGCGTGAAAATTGGAACATACCCTCCGGCGTTACAAAGGCTGTTAAAAATGTAGATTCTTCATGCAAGACTACCTGGTGATAAGTGCTGGCTAGATCTACTGTGGAGAAAACACAAGCACTAGAAAGTGATAAATTAACTCATGTATGTGGGGTAAAGGGATCACTGACATAATATCGATAACACAAATATCGATGTAGCAAAATATTGAGTAAAAAATATAGAATACAAAAATATCGAACTCCTATCTCCAAACAGGTAAGTGCAAAAATATCGAATCAAAAATATCTTTGTAAAAAATATAGATAGTCAAAATATGGAATTTTTTAAACGTCTTAAAAGTAATTGAAAAATAATAAAATATTAAATATAATTAACTTGAACATACTTAAAATACTTAAATAACCTTACAATTTATAAATAATTAATTTAAGTTAAAAATAAATAAACATACAATTTAATTTTTAAATACATACATATATATAAACATAATATTAATAAAAAATATACAATATTTTTACCGTAGGTTAGCGGGACAGTAAAATTTACTATTACCACTCCACTGAGTGCAACAGTAGAGGAAGCGTTGGATAGCGTAGGGGTAAAAATTACTATTCCCACTCCAGTGAGTGCAACAGTAGGGAAAGCGTTGGATAGCGGGAGGGTACACATTACTATTCCCACTCCAGAGAGTGCAACAGTAGGGAAAGCGTTGGATAGCGTAGGGGTAAAAATTACTATTCCCACTCCAGGGAGTGCAACAGTAGGGTAAGCGTTGGATAGCGTAGGGGTAAAAATTACTATTCCCACTCCAGTGAGTGCAACAGTAGAGAAAGCGTTGGATAGCGGGAAGGTAAAAAATACTATTCCCACTTCAAAGAGTGCAACAGTAGAGAAAGCGTTGGATAGCGTAGGGATAAAAATTACTATTCCTACTCCAGTGAGTGCAACAGTAGGGAAAGCGTTGGATAGCGGGAGGGAAAAAATTACTATTCCCACTCCAGACAGTGCAACAGTAGGGAAAGCATTGGACAGCGTAAGGTTAAAAAATACTATTCCCACTCCAGAGAGTGCAACAGTAGGGAAAGCATTGGATAGAGGGAAGGTAAAAATTACTATTCCCACTCCAGGGAGTGCAACAGTAGGGAAAGCGTTGGACAGCGAAGGGGTAAAAATTACTATTCCCACTCCAGTGAGTGCAACAGTAGGGAAAGTATTGGATAGCGTAGGGGTAAAAATTACTATTCTCAATGCAGGGAGGGCAACAGTAGGGAAAGCGTTGGATAGTGGGAGTGTAAAAATGACTATTCCCACTCCAAAGAGTGCACCAGTAGGGAAAGCGTTGGATAGCGTAGGGGTAAAAATGAATATTCCCACTCCAGTGAGTGCACCAGTACGAAAAGCATTGGATAGGGAGGAGGTAAAAATTACTATTCCCACTCCAGAGAGTGCAACAGTACAGAAAGGATTGGATAGCGTAGGGGGTAAAAATTACTATTCCCACTCCAGAGAGTGCAACAGTAGGGAAAGCGTTGGATAGCGGGAGGGTAAAAATTACTATTCCCACTCCGGAGAGTGCAACAGTTGGGAAAGCATTGGATAGCGTAGGGGTAAAAATTACTATTCCCACTCCAGAGAGTGCAACAGTAGGAAAAGCGTTGGATAGTGTAGGGGTAAAAATTACTATTCCCAGCTCCAGGGAGTGCAACAGTAGGGTAAGCGTTGGATAGCGTAGGGGTAACCATTACTATTCCCACTCCAGGGAGTGCAACAGTAGGGAAAGCGTTGGATAGCGTAGGGGTAAAAATTATTATTCCCACTCCAGAGAGGGCAACAGTAGGGAAAGCATTGGATAGCGGGAGGGTAACAATTACTATTCCCACTCCAAAGAGTGCAACAGTAGGGTAAGCGTTGGATAGCGTAGGGGTAGAAATTACTATTCCCACTCCAGTGAGTGCAACAGTAGGGAAAGCGTTGGATAGCGTAGGGGTCAAAATTACTATTCTCACTCCAGGGAGGGCAACAGTAGGGAAAGCATTGCATAGCTGGAGGGTAAAAATTACTATTCCCACTCCAAGGAGAGCAACAGTAGGGAAAGTAAATAATTTGTATATAATTAAAAATAAATTAAATATAAATACCAATTAAGAATTAATTAAAATGAATTACCAATTTATTATATTACAATAATTAATCAATTAAAAAGTAATAAAAATAATTAACTACTAAAAAATAATTACCTATTTATACAAATTATTTACCAATAACAATTAATTAATTAACAATTGAAAAATAATTAACAATTAATTCAAAAAAATACCAATTAATAAATTAAAGATTTTAATTATTTACAATTAAATTACTTCCCACCCAATTCCCCTATAAACCCACAACCCGCTACAGAAAATAAATTAATAAAATGAACATAATTATCAATTAATAAATTAATAACAATTAATTACCAATTATATTTTAATCAATTACCAATTAAAAATGAATTAACAATTAATTCAAAATAAATACCAATAAAGAAATTAAAATATTTAATTAATTATATTTAAATTACTTCCCACCCTATTCCCCTATAAACCCACAACCCACTCCAGAATTATATTACGCAAACATTAAATACCATAAAATGTATTAATTAAAATAAATTATAAAATAAAAAAACACTTTTAACACAGATACTAACATACAAAACACTTACATATTATTAAAAATATAAATATTAACTTACTTTCCTAAAATTCGATATTTTTGTTGTCTATATTCTGTCCATCGATATTTTTGTTGTCTATATTCTTTGTTTCGATATTTTGTCCATTCTATATTTTGGATTCGATATTACTGCTATTCTATTCGATATTTTTGTAGTCTATATTCTGTCCATTCGATATTTTGCCAATTTGTTATGTTGTGAATATGTAATACACCTTTAACTTAGCACATTCTACATTCTATGGAACCTTGTATACTGTATTCCATTTATGACATATATGTGCTGCTTTGATTCAGTTGATGCTAACTGACTACATGTCAGGTTGTGTACCTGCTCGCTTCTGGAATAAACTTATTTCAACCAACATTAAAGTGTACATCTTCAATTCTACAAGTGGCGACGATCGGGATTTACGTTTCCAGTTTTCCACAGTTTAAAAAGGAAAGGGAAGATTGTTTGTTTTTTGTGGATCTGCGAGCAGAGACGACGTCAAGGAATTTCTGGAGGTGCTTTCAAAGGGAAAACTATCGTGGATTTGTTGGGCGTCGAGCACGTTCCGTATCGCATTGGGCAATTTTTTTTTTTGTGTGAACTTATTCCTTTTGGCAATCGCGCATTGTGGTTTAAGCCCTTACCGTTGCCGTTTGAATGATGCAAAAGGGAGCCCTTGCGCGTGACAGCTTCTAACGCTGCTCTTTAGAAGCTCTGCGCGCTCTCAAGTTCCATACCTTTGCTGTAGCGTCTCTGGTCTTTGCCTACCTCAAACGTTCAACGTGAACGTGTGCGTCATACGCAGCGGCCATTTTGGATTGGGCTAGCCTACTCGTTGTCTGAAAGTCGTTCGACTGACACGAGTGAATTCAACTAATTCAGCCTCACATAAAGGTGACTGATTGAAAGCGTTTTAAGATATTTACCTTAAATTATACTACACTTGGCACATTCCTTGTTTTCTTTGAATCTGGATTTTTTTTTTTCCACTGGTGGTGAAGAAAGGACAGTGAAGGAAGGACTTTATGCAATTCTTTTGTCTTTCATGGAAATGATTGCTCACTGAACAATTCCACCACATTCATTACATCTTTATTTAATATTATTTCAAAATGAGTCAACAAACCTTTTCTTTAAGTAATCCGCAAGACTTTTGGTCCAAAGGTTCTTCGCCAGACTTAAAATGGTTGGAGTGGAAGGACTATTTTTTAAATTACATCGAAGCTGTAGACTCTGATGGTAAAATGTCTGCCAAACAAAAGAAACGCATTCTTTTGCACTCTTTGGGTCCACAAGGTCTTAAATGTTATAATCAAATGAACAAACCTATTGTAGGGGGTGGGGATAGTAATGTGTTTACTATAGCCTTGTGCAATTTAGACAAGTATTTTGCCCCCAAGGTTTGTATTGGTATTACGCGGTACAAATTCTTTCAGAGGAAGCAATCTAAAAACGAAAATGTTGATGACTATGTTGGTGAATTGAAAAAGATGGGTAGTGATTGTGCGTTTGGTGTGTTACTGGATGATTTGATTCGCGATCAAGTTGTCATGCATGCGAACAATCCTGCTATTCAGAAACGTTTATGGATGAATCGCGGCGCTCCTCTTGATGACATCTTAGCTCTAGTTCGCAAAGCTGAAACTTCTAGCAGGTGTGCAAGTGCTTTGAAATCCGATAGCACTGGCAAAGATGTTGTTGCTAAAGTTAGTTCAAATTCAAAAAAGAATGGTAACTTCAAACAAAAGAATAAGACATGGGTAAAACCTAAAACGAGTGGTGAGACTCCTAAATGTTACAGGTGTGGGAGTTCTGAGCATTTAGCTTTTGCTAAGTCGTGTCCGGCTAAGAAGAGCAAGTGTGGTGCTTGTGGTTTGTATGGTTGTGGTGAAACGTGCAAACGGAAAATTGAGACTCTGTGTAGATTAGCGCCATTTGAATGATAATATAGTGGTGGATCAATTTCCCTTGCCATAAATAAATGAGATGCTAGCTTTACTTGATGGTGCTAAATGGTTCACCACAATTGACTTATCTGCCGCATACCACCAGATTCCTTTGCTTAAAGACAGTAAGCAATACACCGCGTTTATAACTCCACAAGGCTGTTTTCAATTCAAAAGAATGCCTTTCGGCTTAGCCTCGGCAGCTGCTGTTTTTCAGCGCTTAATGCACAGGTTGTTCTCCTCTGTTAAAAACACCAAGTTTTTCCAGGATGACATTCTCATTTTTGGGAAACACAAGGAGGAGCATGATAAAACTCTAGAAAAAGTGTTGAGCATTTTGGAGGAAAAAGGTCTGACAATTGAGTTTTCAAAGTGTACCTTTGCCAGTGATCATGTTATCTATTTAGGTCATGTTATTAACCGTGAGGGGATCAGACCTAAGCCTAACCTCATTGACGCTATCAAGTGCGTCTTTCTCCCAAAGGAAAAGATGATGTTAGATCTTTCATTGGTTTAGCTGAATTTTTTTCAAAATACATTCCTAATTTCGCAACCAGAACGTATAACATTAGACAACTTTTGAAAAACAAAACTACGTTTGTATGGTCTGTGGAGTGTGAACAAGATTTTGAGGACATAAAAAGCTGCATCACTAATATTGTTTCGTTAAAGAGTTTGAAGCACAAACCATTATCACGACTGATGCTAGCATCAAGGGATTAGGTTTAGTTTTGTCTCAAGTTGGTGTGAATGGAAAAGAACAAATTGTGGCTTATGCATCTAGGTCGTTATCGCCTACTGAAGAAAAGTATTCGACCATCGAAAAAGAAACCTTAGCATGTGTGTGGGCGGTGAATCATTTCAGGGCTTTTGTGTGGGGTACCAAATTTATTTTACGTTGTGATCACAAGCCGATACTCAGAGTTTTAACCACTGAAGGAACCATAAATACTTCTGCAAGAGTTGCCAGACTGGCCATTAAGTTACAAGATTTTTGTTATAAGATGGAATATGTACCTGGGAAAGAGAATTGCATAGCTGATTTTTTGTCTAGAATCCCCAAACAGCTTGAAGAATGTGAAGATGATTTGTGGAATTCTTTTCAAGTTGTGTATGTGCAAGACCTGGAAGGTACTGGTATTATGAAAGAGAAGTGGGATGAAGAATATCTCAATGAAAATGAATTAGCGTCAGTGAAATCACATCTAGCTGGGTCCTGGCCGAGGAAAGTGGATGGTAAACATCCTTTAAAGTCTTTTTGGGAGGTCAGATTTGATTTAAGTGTCAGGGAAGGTAATATCCGGTTTGGTGAAAGGGTCATTCCCCCTAAAACTTTGCATTTATCTATCATGTCTTTATGCCATGAAGGACATTTTGGCATTGTCCGCTCCAAACGCACTGTTAAAACTTCATTTTGGTGGCCTGGGATGGATGCTGATATAGATTCATTTGTCAGGAAATGCAAATCATGTCAAGCTGCTGATAAATCCTTGATAACATGCAAACCCCCTATGGGCACTATGGTGGAACCTAATTCACCGTGGGAGCATGCAGCTATAGACATTATGGATCCTATTGGTAATGACCAAAAGTATATTTTGGTGTTGATGGACTTATTTCCAAGGTGGCCTTTTGTAAAAATTGTAAATAGAGCAGATACTGATACTGTTTTACAATTTTTAGATAATTCGTTCACTTTGGCATTCCTTCTGTTTTATTAAGTGACAATGGCGTTCAATTTATGTACAGTAAGGCAAAAGAGTATTTTGATAGATTAGGTATCAAACACAAAACTACTGCTTTGTACAACCCAAACAGCAATGGCATGGTTGAGCACTTTAACCGTGTCATCAAAAACCCTATTCAGATGTCTGCTAGCAACAAGGATTGGGAAACTCAGGTGTTAAAAATGGTTTGGTCTTACAGAACATCTATTTGTGAATCCACTGGTTATCCTCCTTTTGTTCTTATGCGTGGTAGAAATCCACGAACAAAATTTACTCCTGGGTGGTTGTTCAAATCTAATGTTGTCAACTGGTCTGAAAGTTTTGTAAAAGAAAGAAGTAAGGCTTCACATCTTAAAAGTAAAGTTTGGTATGATTCAAAGCATAATGTTAAAGATGTTGATATTGTTGTTGGACAGTGGGTCAGAGTTAAGAAACCTAACAAATCTCCTAAGGAGGAAAGTCGTTTTTATGAGCCTATGCAAGTTGTGGAAGTTATAATAATTCTGTTCGCCTTTCTGTATGGACGTGTGTGGAATCTTAAAAGGATAGCTAAGTGTTCTGATTCTTTGTATCCTCTTGACAAATCTCCAGATTTGTTTGGTTCTACTTCTTTGACTTCTTTTAACAAATCTTCTAATTTGTTTGATTTGGAGAACTTGATGTGCTCAAGTTCTTCTGAGTCATCTAATATGGATGTCACCAATGAAGATGTTGTTATCTCTAATTTAACTGTTCCAAGTGTTGTGTTTCTGGGTTAGCTAATCAAGATGCTTTGAGTAGTTTGACTGTTCCCAGTGTTGCAGGGTCAAGTGGTGCCAGTCAGCAAGTATCTAATACCAACAGGAATTCTAGGCGTGAAAAAAGGCCTCCAGTTTGGTTGGCTGATTATATTTCTGAAAGTTTTCCACTGTAAAGAAGGATTTTTATATATTTTCATTCATTTTTTTTGTTGTTGTTGTTTTTGTTTTAAGAAAGGAGGTGATGCTTGTTATAAATGTATTCATTGTTTTTTTATTGTGTTCCGAAGGGGATGTGTTATGTTGTGAATATGTAATACACCCTTAGCTTAGCACATTCTACATTCTATGGAACCTTGTATACTGTATTCCATTCATGACATATATGTGCTGCTTTGATTCAGTTGATGCTAACTGACTACATGTCAGGTTGTGTACCTGCTCGCTTCTGGAATAAACTTATTTCAACCTACATTGAAGTGTACATCTTCAATTCTACACCATTCTATATTTTTAACTCAATATTTTGCCCACTCTATATTTTGTACTCGATATTATGACTGTATATCGGGGTAAAGGATGTCTATCTATCCAGATTTCTTTGTTGAGGCTGCGAAGATCAACGCACAGACGAAGATCTCCATTGCTTTTAAGGGATAAGACAACCGGAGAAACCCATGGGGAGGACTCTATTAGTATTCCCATCTAGAATGTTCTTGACCACAGAATGTCTTGTATATTCTTTTCCTTGGGATTCTATGTGGGTTAAGCATAAGAAAATGTTACTACCAGCTGTGGTTGTTAAGCTGTCTCATGAATAAACCTGTCTTCCTTCAAACAACTCTGTGTTGGAATACTTCACAATCTGGCGACAAGGATGGGATAAAAGCTTTCCCTTCACGCTTGGCTGAGCACGTTGAAGTTAAAGTGTTTGTTTACCTTTAAAATTCACTGGCAGCACGGCTGTATTAGTTAAAGAACACCTGCTGATGTTTATTTTTCAATTAACAGTTCGGAATCTTTAACTTGGTCACACCACTGAAGCACACGCTCTAGCAATGTTCACGCGCTAGCAATGTTTACTTTTCAATTAGGCAGTTTGCTTTTCACCTCCTTACAGCTCACACTCAACTGTACTGGATCAACAGACCTTGTTTACTTTCAAGCCTTCCTTCACAGATAATGTGCTTTGTTCGCACAGCCTTATACGTGCATTGCCGGCACTTTATAGTTAAAAATGCACAGCAGGTAATGATTTTTTTAAATGACTGACACTTGACTTCACATTTTCCATATGCGGGCAAACGTTACTAATTGTTTTAAATAAGTGACACTTGACTTCAGACACTTATTTAGTGCTCAAATTAGCCGCTGGTGCTATCAGGGCACAATGTAGTACAAACAGCTGCTGGTGCCATCAACACACAGAAAAGTAAAAATGACAATACCTGCTGCACAGCTTAGCTTAACACGAGTGAACGCTGCCTTATCTTAAATCCCAATCGTCGCCAGATTGTGAAGTATTCCAACACAGAGTCGTTTGAAGGAAGACAGGTTTATTCATAAGACAGCTTAACAACCACAGCTGGTAGTAACGTTTCTCCTATGCTTAACCCACATAGAATCCCAAGGAAAAGAATACACAACTGAGCTTCCGCTAACATAAACTATATTAACATTGTTCTCCATCTTGAATTGATGTCATAATACACCAAGTGACGACGACTGCTGTTGTTCTTGTATTAAAGAAAGAGTTGCAAGCTTTTCACTAGTAAATGAAGAGCGTTCCCAGAGACATTTCCCAGCGCTGTACCTAACAAAGGACAACCCAACTGTCCAAGGCTATCATTGTAAAATGTATCAACTAGCATACTTAAATAAACTGCGAAAGTGACTAAATCCGATGTAATACTGCTATGAAACAATCTTTGGATGTATTTTGTAGTGAAATGTTTCTTCTCACTTTTTCTTCATTGGTGTATTTCATAAGAACCGTGCACTTGCGCAGAAATGTATGAAAGTCTTTGTCTAAAGTCCTTTGAAAGGACGTGCCTTTCTCTGTACCCGAGAACTCCTGACTTACCACCTTAGGAAGGTGAATCTATGCCGGATTCCATGTAGATCTTTACTAAGTTCTTTGTACTTATGTATCGCATGCTTTGCTGCTAAACTTATTGAAGACATATTCTATATATTTTGCCAATTAATTCTATGTGAAAACTAAACTGTAACCTGTGACTGTCATTCTTATTGAAAATCTTTTTCTGTCATTCTTATTGAGAATGTTTCAGTCCAGATTATTGAACTTGATATTAATGTATTAAGTGACGAGTCTGATCGGGATGCACCAAAGTCCGTATCAGCACAACACCACTCCAGTTCCTAGCTGGTGGAGTGCTTTCGCATTATCACTTAAGGAAGGTTTGCGCGCCAACAGAAGGGCGTGGAGCACTCAAATATGGCAGGCGTTCTACTGACCACTCTGTTTTAAAAGACAGGAGAGGACCATCTATTTTGGAGGCATTTTCACTGTTTTATTATCTACTACCTGTAGAGCTACAACCACAGCAGGGCCATCTAATATAACCATACATTACAGAACAAATCCACCTGTGTAAAACTTAGCACATATTTAAGTTTTGTTTTTAAACTCACCCTTTAATCTTTCCTTCAGACCTTTTGATCCCATGAACGTGCATATTTATCCTGAACAAAAAATAGAGTTTGTCTACAAAATGCTGCACTTCTTTTTTAATAGTCCCTTCTGCCATTTTATGTGTGTGATAAATTGAAATTTTAGGCTCACGGGTTGAAAAAAATATCCATGCAAAATCAAATTAGTGTAATTCGGCCACCTAGTTTGCGGTACTTATTAAATTGTAAATCATTTCCAAAAAGTACAATCATTTTAACTAGCAGGAAAGTGTAATAAACCCGTATAGGTTGCAGTAGTGATGACTGATAAAGGGTATAATGCTCTGCTGTTTTGAATGTCAGGGGAACACAGAAGCAAAGGTTTTCATGATTAACGTTTACAATAAGTTTCTGAGAATTAACGAGGTGCTTTGTATTATTCCTGCCGCGCGGTGGGTGATCTTTAAGTGGAGGAATGTCACTGTTCTATAAAACACTTTAGTTATTGAACACTGGCCCTTTTTGCCATGTATTCTTCTGTTATATTATAATTGTCAAATGCTATTGGGTGCTATACATTACAAACAATGTGCTAAACAGCTGTTTAACAGTTGTGTGAATGTGGGAGCCACTCCAGACATGTAGGAAGTACTTGATATTTGTTTAACATGATTTGCAACCTAAACCAAAGCCACGGTGCTCATTTTAGTAGGGATGGATGAAGTGAAGACTTATTAATCTAGTATCAATCAACAATCCTGTGGCTACTAATTCAGGGGTAGTCAGAAATGTTTGCATTTTTCCATAAAGTGGGAAGATTCTTGACCTGTGGAGTGACAAGGGGGAGGCTGTAGAAGGCGGTGGAGGGCAGTCCACCCCGGGTGGCAAGAGTTTTGGGGACGGCTGCCTCTCCCTCCGCTTTTACATCAGAAATGCAAAAAACTTTGCCAGCACCCCGTCCCCCTCCCAGTTCTTCAGCTCGGCCGCGGGGCGGCAAAGGCAGGGACAGCCATGGGCGGTAAAGTGCCTACCTACGCCACTGTTCTTGACTTTTCTAAAGGCGTAGTTTTAGATTTGACCGACCATATTCCTTGCTGCTAGGTGTCCCACTGAACATGAATGGATATCAGGCTTCAGGTAATGTGTTTCCCACTTGCTCACAGGTCTGTTATGCAGCATTGTCACTGCTGTCGGAAGCATAGGCGCTGGAATTACGGGTGCAGGTGGTACATCAGCACCCACAAAATAACCATGCTGGAGATTCCAGGGTGAATAAGCATATACATATTGGGCCAGATTTATGAGATTGCCCCGCATTGCAGTGCAGCAAGTCACCTTGCTGCACTGCAATGTGTGACAGGGAAAAGGCAGAAATGCACTGTATTTAAAAGAATACAGTACATTCCTACCTTTTCAACCTGTGCTGGCGCTGTTTTGGCTGCCTAGCGCCAACACAGGCAGCCTTGCATCATGGTACAGGAGTGCCTGCAGTGTAAGGTGGATTGTTTTTGTGCAGGAAGGGGCACCTTCCTGCACTAAAACAATCCCCTGAGGCATTTTCCTCTTTCTATGTGTGCTGAATGTAGCGCACATAGAAAGAGGAAAAAACGAGGAGAAATAAAAACATTTCTCCTCGTTACGGCTCATCTGGATATGCATAGGTTTTATGGTGCTTTCCAAGGTCTACCACTTCAGGTAAATCTTGGAATGCGTCAGAATCCATGGATGTTGTTTGGGCACACCCATGGAGCACCTCCCAGGCGCAGAGTAAGGCAATGGAGCGATTTGCGCTGCATTGTTTTGCTCGAGATTTACGAAGCCACTCAGGGCCAGCAAGGTGGCCTTTCGTGGCTTCATGAATCTCATTTTTGAGTTGCGTACCTCTTGCACGCAACAGGGCTTGTAAATATGCCCCCTTGTTTTTATCTTGTGACATTTTGTGTACATCCAGTGACAGAGGTTAAATGTCAGACTATGTCTTCTGAAAAATTGCTGCTCATTCTTTTAACATGGAAGTGAGTGTTTCCCTTTCTTTATCTGAATGCAAAGTTAGAGGATTTTGCAAAATGAACTATGTGGCATTCTTGCTGGTATGAAAGGAAAGGCTGCTTTTTTTCTGACACAACACAATTGAAATACCTTTAAATGATCTGTGCAAATATTTTATATAATCAGCAGTTAGGACAGCAAACATGAAGAGCTTTTTTGTAAATCATAATTGTGATGTAAACAAATGAAGACTCTTTACTTGGTCATGCCTGACAAAAACATTTGATGAGACCCCATTTCGACTCATTTCGGTTTATGCCCTATATAGTTTGCAAATGTAAAGGCCATTTCAATGGAGAATGAGCTGTCTGTCCACTCTGAAAGTTATTCCAGCCCCACTGGCTGGAAGTCCCTACCTGGTACTTTCAGCAGAGGGAAACTATACTAAGCTGCTGCAGGCACTTCACTAGTGGCGCTGCACAGCAGCAGGAATCTCGGCTGTAGTACAGGGCTCTATATTCCCCCTATATTTTTAAAGTTCTTCAGATTAGCGGCTCACAAAGCTTGTGTAGTTCCAAATTTGCACAGACACAATTGCCTCATATTTGTCCTGTGTTAATTGTGATATGTACAACAGTCTCATTAATGTATACATGGCACTTTACATTGGTTACCTTATGTCACACCAAAGAAATACCTCCTCACTCCCAGTCATTTTAAATCTGTTGGGATGGAAATTTTCTCTGCAAGATAAACTTATGTGTACCCTTATCCTCAACAAACATGAAATCCTTCATGTGCACTGAGGCCTACGTCCAAATTTGACACCAAGAGGCAGGGCATGTTTCTGAGGACAGAAGGGGTGCCAAAAACGTACTCTCAAGTGGACACCAGGGGAATAGCACTTGTTACAACACATGCGTTTTCTACGCATGCCATTACAACGCAAGTTGTTACAATGACGCGTTGTTACATCGCATGCCGTTACAAAACAAGTCATTACGTCTTGCTGTAGGGGGTTGTGGAAGTTGGCTAGGCATATGCTGTCCACTATTCTAGTGGGCACCTTTCACCAGTCCAAACAACCCTTATTGATGATAGGTTCAAGACAACCTTTATTGAAAGCTATCCTAGTGGTAGCTACGGAGAGCAGCCTTCAGGCTAAGTCTTGTAGGAGTGTAAAGCAGCTTGGTTTATCAGATATGTATTTATTTCTAAATACTCTCTAGTAATCTCTTTATGAGATTTTAGAGCAAAGTACACACTTTAAACAATAAAGAACTTCAGTAAATAGCACAATATACACTGTGCCCTGGGGGCACCAAACCATATATTAAGAAAGTGGATAAGAACCGCGACTTGACTAGACACAAGGCCTAGAGCTTGTAGAATTGCTGGGACCACAAGGAACCACCCAAGGTAGTGACACAGGGGACCCATGGGGGACGCGTGCAGTGTGAGAACACAGCCGCGAGATGCCGTTCACTTCTATGGGGAAAGTCGCAGTTGGAATTTTAAAGATAAAGGACACTTAGGAGAGAACTTTGAGCAACCCCCTTTAGACTTAAGGGGTTCTAGGGCCAACACCCACAGGAGCACCATAGTACTCGAGTTACCTCACCCAGGGAAGCCAGGGTGTATAGGTGTCTTTTGTTGTTGGGAATCATCGTTGATTTCAATGGAGAGCTGCTGCAAAGTGCTGCTGCCATGGAGAAGAACAGTGTCCACTGTGATCCAAACCTGGATCGAGGATGTGAGAAACTGGAAAGCAGAGGGGACAGAGTATGGGTCACTTGCCAGTGACCAGGGGCACGATAGACAAATGCCCACAGATGTCGGTTGCTTCAGGTACGAAGAGGTGAAGCTTGACTCTGCAGCCACGAGGACCAGGAGGCATCAGTGACAACCAGGAGCTGGATTCAAGCTGTCCCACAAAATATGTTGAGTGCTGCGGTGTCGGTGCCCGGATTGGACCCAACAAGCATTGGCAACAGCAACCCACGCAGGAAGAGAAAAGATGCTTCTGTGGGGACCAGCAAGGTCGGGAGACTCACCAAGTGGTGGAGAGTCAGGGCACATCTGGAGCAACCAGGAAAGCCCAAGGAAAGTCAAAGTTGCCTTCTCAGGGACCCACCAGTCAACGGACCAGACTTCATGAAGGTACCTCAAGTGAGAACACAAAGGGCCGGCTCACGGAACACTCGTGGAGTGTAAGCCAGCAAGCTCCTGTGGAAAAGGTGCTTGGGGTCTGGGCTACAAGTAACCCAATGCAGAGCCTCAAGGGACGTTGAGATGCTTATGCACTTGTAAATGTGAACGGTGTCCAGGGGTTCCGGTTCCACGGTACCCATAAGGGTTACGGGTCTCAGCTTTGCTGGATACTCGTGTCAGCCTCTGGGAAGTCTGGAAACCCACCTCCTGTGTTGCAATTAATTCGGAGTCCTGCGGGAGCTTCGGAGATGCAAACCTGTCAGATGCATCTTTGGTGCCAGCCACGCAGGAGAGTAACTCCTTTACTCCAAGGGAGATTCTTCAGTCACCCAGCGTCGTGCAGATCGTTGAAGTTCCAGGATTCAGTATCAGAGTTTTGTCCAAGTGTAATCTAAAGTCCTGTTGCCAGAGGTTCTTATCTTATACCCAAGGATGGGGTGGGACAAACTCTGGGGACCCACCTATGGGAGGGTACTTGATATTTGTTTAACATGATTTGCAACCTAAACCAAAGCCACGGTGCTCATTTTAGTAGGGATGGATGAAGTGAAGACTTATTAATCTAGTATCAATCAACAATCCTGTGGCTACTAATTCAGGGGTAGTCAGAAATGTTTGCATTTTTCCATAAAGTGGGAAGATTCTTGACCTGTGGAGTGACAAGGGGGAGGCTGTAGAAGGCGGTGGAGGGCAGTCCACCCCGGGTGGCAAGAGTTTTGGGGACGGCTGCCTCTCCCTCCGCTTTTACATCAGAAATGCAAAAAACTTTGCCAGCACCCCGTCCCCCTCCCAGTTCTTCAGCTCGGCCGCGGGGCGGCAAAGGCAGGGACAGCCATGGGCGGTAAAGTGCCTACCTACGCCACTGTTCTTGACTTTTCTAAAGGCGTAGTTTTAGATTTGACCGACCATATTCCTTGCTGCTAGGTGTCCCACTGAACATGAATGGATATCAGGCTTCAGGTAATGTGTTTCCCACTTGCTCACAGGTCTGTTATGCAGCATTGTCACTGCTGTCGGAAGCATAGGCGCTGGAATTACGGGTGCAGGTGGTACATCAGCACCCACAAAATAACCATGCTGGAGATTCCAGGGTGAATAAGCATATACATATTGGGCCAGATTTATGAGATTGCCCCGCATTGCAGTGCAGCAAGTCACCTTGCTGCACTGCAATGTGTGACAGGGAAAAGGCAGAAATGCACTGTATTTAAAAGAATACAGTACATTCCTACCTTTTCAACCTGTGCTGGCGCTGTTTTGGCTGCCTAGCGCCAACACAGGCAGCCTTGCATCATGGTACAGGAGTGCCTGCAGTGTAAGGTGGATTGTTTTTGTGCAGGAAGGGGCACCTTCCTGCACTAAAACAATCCCCTGAGGCATTTTCCTCTTTCTATGTGTGCTGAATGTAGCGCACATAGAAAGAGGAAAAAACGAGGAGAAATAAAAACATTTCTCCTCGTTACGGCTCATCTGGATATGCATAGGTTTTATGGTGCTTTCCAAGGTCTACCACTTCAGGTAAATCTTGGAATGCGTCAGAATCCATGGATGTTGTTTGGGCACACCCATGGAGCACCTCCCAGGCGCAGAGTAAGGCAATGGAGCGATTTGCGCTGCATTGTTTTGCTCGAGATTTACGAAGCCACTCAGGGCCAGCAAGGTGGCCTTTCGTGGCTTCATGAATCTCATTTTTGAGTTGCGTACCTCTTGCACGCAACAGGGCTTGTAAATATGCCCCCTTGTTTTTATCTTGTGACATTTTGTGTACATCCAGTGACAGAGGTTAAATGTCAGACTATGTCTTCTGAAAAATTGCTGCTCATTCTTTTAACATGGAAGTGAGTGTTTCCCTTTCTTTATCTGAATGCAAAGTTAGAGGATTTTGCAAAATGAACTATGTGGCATTCTTGCTGGTATGAAAGGAAAGGCTGCTTTTTTTCTGACACAACACAATTGAAATACCTTTAAATGATCTGTGCAAATATTTTATATAATCAGCAGTTAGGACAGCAAACATGAAGAGCTTTTTTGTAAATCATAATTGTGATGTAAACAAATGAAGACTCTTTACTTGGTCATGCCTGACAAAAACATTTGATGAGACCCCATTTCGACTCATTTCGGTTTATGCCCTATATAGTTTGCAAATGTAAAGGCCATTTCAATGGAGAATGAGCTGTCTGTCCACTCTGAAAGTTATTCCAGCCCCACTGGCTGGAAGTCCCTACCTGGTACTTTCAGCAGAGGGAAACTATACTAAGCTGCTGCAGGCACTTCACTAGTGGCGCTGCACAGCAGCAGGAATCTCGGCTGTAGTACAGGGCTCTATATTCCCCCTATATTTTTAAAGTTCTTCAGATTAGCGGCTAACAAAGCTTGTGTAGTTCCAAATTTGCACAGACACAATTGCCTCATATTTGTCCTGTGTTAATTGTGATATGTACAACAGTCTCATTAATGTATACATGGCACTTTACATTGGTTACCTTATGTCACACCAAAGAAATACCTCCTCACTCCCAGTCATTTTAAATCTGTTGGGATGGAAATTTTCTCTGCAAGATAAACTTATGTGTACCCTTATCCTCAACAAACATGAAATCCTTCATGTGCACTGAGGCCTACGTCCAAATTTGACACCAAGAGGCAGGGCATGTTTCTGAGGACAGAAGCGGTGCCAAAAACGTACTCTCAAGTGGACACCAGGGGAATAGCACTTGTTACAACACATGCGTTTTCTACGCATGCCATTACAACGCAAGTTGTTACAATGACGCGTTGTTACATCGCATGCCGTTACAAAACAAGTCATTACGTCTTGCTGTAGGGGGTTGTGGAAGTTGGCTAGGCATATGCTGTCCACTATTCTAGTGGGCACCTTTCACCAGTCCAAACAACCCTTATTGATGATAGGTTCAAGACAACCTTTATTGAAAGCTATCCTAGTGGTAGCTACGGAGAGCAGCCTTCAGGCTAAGTCTTGTAGGAGTGTAAAGCAGCTTGGTTTATCAGATATGTATTTATTTCTAAATAGTCTCTAGTAATCTCTTTATGAGATTTCAGAGCAAAGTACACACTTTAAACAATAAAGAACTTCAGTAAATAGCACAATATACACTGTGCCCTGGGGGCACCAAACCATATATTAAGAAAGTGGATAAGAACCGCGACTTGACTAGACACAAGGCCTAGAGCTTGTAGAATTGCTGGGACCACAAGGAACCACCCAAGGTAGTGACACAGGGGACCCATGGGGGACGCGTGCAGTGTGAGAACACAGCCGCGAGATGCCGTTCACTTCTATGGGGAAAGTCGCAGTTGGAATTTTAAAGATAAAGGACACTTAGGAGAGAACTTTGAGCAACCCCCTTTAGACTTAAGGGGTTCTAGGGCCAACACCCACAGGAGCACCATAGTACTCGAGTTACCTCACCCAGGGAAGCCAGGGTGTATAGGTGTCTTTTGTTGTTGGGAATCATCGTTGATTTCAATGGAGAGCTGCTGCAAAGTGCTGCTGCCATGGAGAAGAACAGTGTCCACTGTGATCCAAACCTGGATCGAGGATGTGAGAAACTGGAAAGCAGAGGGGACAGAGTATGGGTCACTTGCCAGTGACCAGGGGCACGATAGACAAATGCCCACAGATGTCGGTTGCTTCAGGTACGAAGAGGTGAAGCTTGACTCTGCAGCCACGAGGACCAGGAGGCATCAGTGACAACCAGGAGCTGGATTCAAGCTGTCCCACAAAATATGTTGAGTGCTGCGGTGTCGGTGCCCGGATTGGACCCAACAAGCATTGGCAACAGCAACCCACGCAGGAAGAGAAAAGATGCTTCTGTGGGGACCAGCAAGGTCGGGAGACTCACCAAGTGGTGGAGAGTCAGGGCACATCTGGAGCAACCAGGAAAGCCCAAGGAAAGTCAAAGTTGCCTTCTCAGGGACCCACCAGTCAACGGACCAGACTTCATGAAGGTACCTCAAGTGAGAACACAAAGGGCCGGCTCACGGAACACTCGTGGAGTGTAAGCCAGCAAGCTCCTGTGGAAAAGGTGCTTGGGGTCTGGGCTACAAGTAACCCAATGCAGAGCCTCAAGGGACGTTGAGATGCTTATGCACTTGTAAATGTGAACGGTGTCCAGGGGTTCCGGTTCCACGGTACCCATAAGGGTTACGGGTCTCAGCTTTGCTGGATACTCGTGTCAGCCTCTGGGAAGTCTGGAAACCCACCTCCTGTGTTGCAATTAATTCGGAGTCCTGCGGGAGCTTCGGAGATGCAAACCTGTCAGATGCATCTTTGGTGCCAGCCACGCAGGAGAGTAACTCCTTTACTCCAAGGGAGATTCTTCAGTCACCCAGCGTCGTGCAGATCGTTGAAGTTCCAGGATTCAGTATCAGAGTTTTGTCCAAGTGTAATCTAAAGTCCTGTTGCCAGAGGTTCTTATCTTATACCCAAGGATGGGGTGGGACAAACTCTGGGGACCCACCTATGGGAGGGTTTGGAAAGAGGGGTGCTGCTGCAACCGGTTTGAACTGGGCTATGCACAGGGACACCAAATGTGGCCCCAGTGCACACTTCAAAGCACTCTTGGAGTGTACCCACCCAGCCCCAATACACTAAAGCCTGTCTGGGGGGTAGTGACACCTCCCTGTGATAGGAAACCTATTGTCCAGGCCTTCCCTGCTGGAGTTTTGTCCAGCAGCAGGAGGCCAGACTTGTGTCTGTGGCATTTATCTTGCGATTCCAGTTTTTTTTTAAACTGGTACAGATGTACCGGTGTGTACGTGTCTCTCCCTTTAGAAGGGTGGAATCATGCCCCCACCGCCAGGACTGGCGGGGGTATGTTCCCAAATGTTTTCGACACCACCTTACACAGGCTTACATACATAGGCTACTGCACCTTACACAGGCTGCAGTAGCAGGCCTGTGGTGACATTTTGGAAGGCTGCCCAGGGGGTGGCATAATAAATGCTTCAGCCCCTGGTAGGCCTCTGGGATACCTATGCCCTTGGTACCTAGGGTACCATATACTAGGGACTCATAAAGGTGCCCCAGTAACCAAACTGGAGTGTACGTAAAGTACATAGAATTATTTTAGAGAGGAAGCAGCTAGGCTGGGGTCCTGGATATAACATCAAGGGCTTTCACCTGTGGTCGAGTGAGGAGTTGAGCGGTAAGCTCGAAGAATGGAATTTATAACTGTGTAAGGTCAAGCTCAAGTACCGCACCCAGGACAGCTTTCTTTAGAGTACCCATTAAACGTTCGAGAAGGCCATTGGCCTCTGGCCACGTAGGAGTGCTTTTCTAATGCTTCACATTAAGATGACTGAGGAAGTCTCTAAATTTCTGACTGTTGTATGGTGGTCCATTGCCAGACTTTAAAAGCGCAGGAACACCAAAGGTCACAAGGATGCTGTCTAATCTCTCAATGGGGAGACATCTTTTACAACACTGGTAATACCACGCGGGTTGATAACAACGAGGATGTTACATCGTCCACGTTGTTATCGCGTTTGGCATTATATCGCAAGTCGTTTCAACGACTTGCGCTAGGTGGCGTGCAACACCATGGAATGTGTTGGATTTTAAATCCAACACCTTCCCTGCTGTTGTGATAACTGGAGTAGGAATAGTAATTTATACTATTCCTAAGTCCCGCCCGCCATCTAGCGCAAGTCATTGAAACGACTTGCGATGTAATGCCATGCGTGGTAACAACACTTACGATGTAACGCCCCCGTTGTTACCTACCGCGTGGTAACACCATGCGTTGTAACATCACATGTTCCTCTCAATGACATGCTTTTCAGGGACAGATGAGAGATATTTGACCAATAGAAAATGGGAATGTTCATCAACAATCACCATCCGGTGATGTCCGTTGTCAAGAGGACCGAAAAAGTCCACTGCACTTCTTTCATATGTATGCTTTGGGAACTCTCATATGTTTAGCGGGTGTTGAATGTTTTTTTAATGACAGGCAGTTGCATAGATGTCAGGCCTTTAATTTCTTGTCAACCCTTTTGTGGAGATGTGAAAACCAGACTCGGACTAAGAGAACTCGTTTGGTGGCAACAATTCCATGATGTCCTTCATGGCCATTTCAATTATCTGTTGTTGCAGACTCAATGGAATTCTCAACCTTTGTAGAATAATACCCTCCCGCATAATGGACGGTTAATCTTTGACATTCCTAAACTTTTTATATACACTGTCGCTTGTAAGAGTTCGAGGGTGATGGTACCAAGACTGATGTGTAATAGTATCTTTTAGTTTCAGCATGTCCCTATCTTTACTTGTGGCAGTGACAATTTTTGTCGAAATGGCAAAATGGGTGCCAAAGCATTGTAGAGGCACTTGTGAAAAGTTGTCTGCAGGGTTCTGATCTTTCCCTGAACGATACACTATGGTGAAGTTTTGCTCTTGCAATCACAGACCCCAGCGTTTGTTGCAAGGAGGCATTTTTGCTTTTGATTTCCAAAGATAGTCAGTAATGTGTATGCCACAATACGTCTTCGAGCATTTGGGTGTCCACTGTGTTGTGCAGTACAAGGATGGTACCCAACCAGACAGGGTTAGCATCAGCAACAAACTCAGTGTGAAGCTTTGGATAAAAATATACCATTTCAGTAGCTTCTCAATAGGTTGCTTAATTTTCGGGAAGCTGTGCTAATTTTCATGTGTCCAAAGAAAAAAAACACTCTTTTTAGTCAAGTCTCTTATTGGCGCAACGACAGTGGCTAAGTCTCATATGTATTTAGAGAAATAGCTGGCCATGCCAAGGAATGAACGTAACATGGAAACATCTTGTTCGGGACTGGCAGGTGACAGCACTTGCATTTAGCTGGATCTGGTGTCATGCCCCCATCAGACAAGATATGGCCAAATAACTTTAACTTTGTCTTCTGGAATTCACATTTCTTGGCATCAGTGAGGAACTGACACACTTAAATGAGAACTTTGTAATGCTCCTTCTGGTTGCTCCGAAAACCAATATGTCATCACTGCAATTGAAAGCATTCATAACACGCTGTATGATATGCCAAATGACATCTTTGACTAGCCCTGCAGCTGCTGACACACCAATACTTTATTCAGATCCATGCAAGAGAATACCTTTGCCCCATTCAATTGTGTTATCATGTTGGCAATGTGCGTACCTTGATGTCGTTCTCTTTCAATGCGCTTCTTTGCTTGACGCATATCACGTAGATGCTTACTGATCCCTTATTGTCCTTTTTGGGTACAACCACTATGGGAGAAACCCATGGAGTTGGACAAGTAGCGCTCTCAATGATATTATGCTCGAATAAAGATTCAAATTCCATTTCAACAGCTTCTTGTAAGTGAAAGGCAATTTGTCTGTGTCTTGAAGAAAAAGGACAGACATCCACATTAATGATAGGATACGTATGATTTAAATATGATAGGACTTATCTAGTCTTGAGTTTTCCCAACAAATGAACCAAAGAAGGGAATTGACATACTATTTGACATACTATTCATGATGAGCATTCATGTTATAGTTCAAGAATATAAGTCCCATATCAGTGGCTGTTCTGAAGCTGAGAAAATAGCCGCTTGATGCTGTACCTCAAAGTACATGAATGGACACTTGAACTTTTGTTTTCTTATGCTTAATCGTTGCCACAAATTAGCCTCAACTTTTTAGTGGTGTTCATGCAGTCCACATATACACTTTAGTTTTCCATAGCATAAGTCGGGCGCTTGAGACAGTTCATTATATTTCTCCTAAGAGAAGTTATATGAAAGTTATTGAATAGGCATTGACCTTTAGTGTGATCTTAGGGCAATGTTTGAATGACTTTGGTGCTTTGCTATGTTGGTTTCTCTTGGGCCGATGTTTTTTTTCACAGACGGCCAGTCCAACATGCAAATGCTTCTCTGAGATGAACATCAACATGGCACACCCATCTTCTTCACTTTCACTTGATATTGACATGAAAAACTATTTGATGAATATTTACATATCAATTGACTTTATTTGGTGTCAATGTGCCTCAGCTGATGTGGTCGCTTGGTCTTTTGGGCCCGCATCGAATGTTGCTTCTGGAACGTTGGAGTGGCCATTTTGTCTTCACGTTGTGATGCACCTACTTTTTCTTTCGCCTTGTACACATTACAAATTGGCTCTCGTATCCACACCCTTTGCAGATCGGCCCAATGGCAGTCTATTTACCTTTATGCAGAAACAAAAATCCACACTTGAAACACACCTTATTTTTCTGTGGATTATTCACTCTGTGGCCCTAGGCCTTGTGCTTTGGCTTATTTCTCACATTCATGACGGACTCATTCTGGGCAGCTCCAGCTTCCATGTCAGCAGCTTGTCAAGTAGCCCATTATACAGGTCTAGCAGCCATGAAAATTTGCTCCAAACTAAGGGGCCGATTAGGATGGAGGATTTTCCGCCTCCTCCGGGCCGGCGGAAGCCACCTCCGGCCCGGAGGAGGCGGAAAATCCTCTGCGGAGTCACCAAAGACCCACCGCCGCATTACAATGGCTGGTGGGTCTTGGTTTCTGTCCGCCGCTTTTCCGCCGCGGTCGGATTACAACCGCGCCGGAAAAGCTCTCATTTGGCTGGCAGTGTCTATCTGACACCGCCAGCCAAATTAGGATGCATTTGTAAACATGCTTTTCCGCTGCGGTTTTTCCGCCGTGGAAAAGCATGTGTACTTTTGATTTTGGGGGCCCGTTGCGGGCCCCCAGGGTGTAGGCGGGTGGGGGGTGCACATGGGGGGTACCTATGGTACCCCCCAGTATTTACATGCACAAAGTGGCAGGCACCGCGCGGTGCCTGCCGCTTTGTGCATGTAAATGTTAAACATGCACTTTTAACATTGCGGCGGGTGCTGCTTGAAGCAGCACCCTCCGCAATGTTAAATATCCAGGATGTGACCGCCAGGGTGGCGGTCACATCCTAATTTGCACGGAGGGACCGCCGCAGCCCATGCGGATGGTCCCTCCACCTCTGGGATGGCGGACGGACGCAAGTCCGTCCGCCATCCTAATCGGCCCATATGTGTTTCTCTCAGTATTCATTGGCTGAATGAATGTGACAAGTATCCGTCAATCACTCTGAGATGTATAGCTTCCTCATCATTAAATTAATTGATCTCACAGTGTTTGACGAGCGTATCTAGTCTCTCAGCAAATTTGTCAATGGTCTCACCGGTTTTCGGACTTTCTTAACTGAAGATGTATCTTTTATAATCTACAGTTGGCATTAGATTGAGCTTGAGATTCAAGGCTGCTATGATTTGGCTCGCTGCATTTTTCTTTATGACTTCTTTCGTGCCTTTACCAGCAAGAGTCTTAAAGTACTTGATGATTTTCTTGCTATCTGCTTCTTCAATCAGATCAATGAAATCATCAAGGGTGGAGTTCCTTCTGACACCATTTGCAGTTTGCTAGGATCTGCTTAATCCAGATCAACCATCTTTATCTCCATGGGAGCCCTTTGCTTTCAGGAGACCTCTGGAGTTGTTTTGAGCCACCAACTATAGGCTTTGATGGTGTGCCACTTCAGGTATGAACAACTCCACAAGCACAACCCCGGGTGTTTTCTCTGGGGTCTCTTTCCCTCAGTGCAATGGCACAAGGGCTCTCTTCAATCAGAACTGGTAAGCAGATGAACGTTTCTTGTTCACTTCGCCTTTAAGCATCACTTTGTGATGTCTGACACCTGGTTGCTTCTGCCTGTAGTGTTGTCACTCCGTATGAAGGTATGGCTTTGAACTTCGTAGTAGCACAGTTCCTCTTTGTGTCTCCTTCTCAGCAGGTTCTTGGCCACTGATTTCTAGATATTACTGTGCTGCTTTCATAAGCATCACATGTTTTTAATGGAACTAGGGATTCGCTTTAACTCCATATATGCCAAACGTTACTTTTGCACTTCAACCGAGGCACACACAGCACACATGGGCAGTTTGCTGGACCACAGCAAACTCTCCAGGAGAGCACTCACAATCTTCAGATTACAAATCCCTTATCTCGTCACCAATTGTAGCATTCTTCCCAGCTAGGGTACTTCCCAATGATTACGTCACACATAGAGCTTAGTATAACATGTTTCTATTCTTCTGCGTGTAACCGCAAACTCAAAATTCCAAACTTGCATTCAATTCATTACGCTTTAATGCTGATATCACAGTTCTGTGGAGTCCATCAAGAAGCACAACGGTTACGTCATTAGATGCTCACACAACACAACACAGAGCTTCACATTTGTTGTTGCTCATGTTATGAGTATTCTGACTTGGAGCCAGCCTCAGCACTACCTGATGTGACAGCAGACACTCAAAAAACTGGAATGCAGACACTCAAAGACTGTGTCTGCACTTCAACCAGAAATGAAATCTGAAAAGTTACCACACTACATCTGTTCCTGGACATGAGCAGTGGATTCTGTTGGAAAAGGGCCCCCTCTGAAGGGTCTCCCCAAACATTTTGCCTTCCCCCTCTTCCCCCATTTCTGACATTTGTTTTTGTTGGCTCTAGGACTTTGAGCACTTTAACACTGCTGACCAGTGCTAAAGTGCATGTGCTTCTCCCCTAAACATGGTAACATTGGTGTATCCACAACTGTTTTTTATTTATTTATCTGTAAGCCCCTAGAAGAGTACACTACATGTGCCCAGGGCCTGTAAATGAAATGCTATTAGTGGGTCTGCAACACTGATTGTGCCATGCACACATGTAGCATTTAAACCTGTCTCAGGACTGCCACTGCAATGCCTGTGTGCACAGTTTTACTGCCATGTCGACTTGGCATTTATAACCCCTTACCAACCCTTCAACTAATCTTTTATTACATATGTCATTTTTAAGGAAGGCCCTAGGTAGCCCATCGGGCAAGGTGCTATGTTAATAAAAGGGTAGGACATGTACTTTTAAGTTTTACATGTCCTGGTAGAGAATATCCAAATAGGTTTTCACCACTGTGAGGCCTATTTTGTTCATAGTTTACATTGTGAATTCCTTATTATACTTCTGAGCTGTAATTTCGGATTGAGAAGGAGTAGCCCTGTCATGTTTTATATAATTTGAATGGTAATGATACATCCTCTTTATAGATAAAGTTGGATTTAACATTACTATTTCAGAAATGCCACTTTTAGAAGGTTGGCTTTTCCGTGCTCTTAAAGCTCTGTGGGCCGGCAGCCTGTCTCCAAAACATGTCTGGAGTGGGTGACAGCTTGACTTTGTGCATTCCCTCTCGGCAGCCACACTCATAGGAAGGTTAAATGTGTCTGAGTGCCCATCTGTATCCTGATGGCTCATCCTGGGCAATATGGGAGGGAAGAACAGACCCCTGAATATGTAGTGTCATGTCCCCACACAAAGGGCGGATTACCCACAACAGCTAGTCTGGAGCCAGGACTGGGAAGAAAGGACTTTTGTTCACTTCAAAGACCCTTCTTTGAATTCACACCCACTTCAAAGGCGCAACTGGGTATAAGGACTGGGTTATTAACCCCACCATATAAGACATTTCTGGACCTATGAATAAACTCTGTCAGGAAGAAGGACTGCTGTACGGCTACGAGGACTGCCACGCTGCTGGACTGCTCCTCTGGAATATCTGCTTTTCTGCTGTGCTGTGCTGTGCTGTGCTGTGATGCACTGCTGCCTGCTTCCCACTGACCCTGCTTAGAAAAACTGGACTCTGATTGAACCCAGAGTGATCTCCAAGAGCTTCTTGACTTGCCACCTCCTTTTGAGATTCAGACATATCAAAATCTCACCACCTGCTCCTGTGCCTGGATCAATGGAAGTGGACCCAGGTACTTGCTCCAGTCGAATCAACGCATCTCCTGTCTGCGTGTAGCAGAACTAATGAATCATTGCTGTTGCAGGAGCAGACTAGGCGCATCACACTTGGAACCAGCACATCGCCTTACATAACTGATGCTTCAGAACCAACGTATCACTGCCCCTGCTGTGTGGACAGATCGTGTTGGATGGAGGCCTATACTACCGTGAAACAGCAGGCAAGGTCAGCCAAAGGCTAGGTTTGGATTTGGAACTCCAGGGACACGGCTGGGCCTCTAGATGTATTATTTGAGCTGATTTCTCATTTTCATTGCTTCGGATAAACCCTTTCACAAGGCCTCTGAGCATGTCCTTACATCTGCCCAGAGGGTGCCAGCTGATTCAACAGTGCCTTTGTTCATCTTGAAATAGAATTGGAGCTCTGACTCTAGGTATTCAAAGTAGTGTGGATTTAGGCGGTGTCAAACAGTCAGGCACCACATGGGCTCACAGGAGACATATATTGCCTAGGCCCGTGATGAGGGGTGTGTGATCTAATATACCACCAGGTAGAACGTCAATGTCTGACACCTGGTGCACGTGGCTAGGAGCAAAAAGTCACCTATATGGGATTCGCTCTTGTGAGCGGGCAAAGTATGTATACAGGCCCGGTCAGTAGGGTACCAGGCCCTCCATGCGTCACAGGATCCCAGGGACTCAACCAAAGATGTGAGTTGGCCGGTTTTTGTATTACATCCGGTCCGGAGGTGCCAGTAGAGTCAGAATCCGGGTTTACTACATTGAAGTTGCTGCCAACAATGGTGGTATCCACTGGGAGGGTGGAAATTATGGCAGTCAAGGACTGCAATGTGGATGCTGGTGTCTGGTGGTGGATATAAACTGAAATAAAGCTTTAGTGTCTGCTTTCGAGGTAGCCCTCCACCCTGCTGTATCACGTGTCTGGGTCAGCATGGATTGTGGTAACTGCCAGGATGAAGCCATTCTATAGTAGGATAGACACTTCCTTAGGTCTTCTGACGAACCCCGAGATCATATCCAAAGAAGGGACAGTTGGGGCCCAAAAAGTGGGTTTCTTGCAGCATCAAGACTGCAGGTTGGTGACTTTTGGCATATCTAAAGAGAGCTGATGACTTGATGCTGTCTAGCAAGCTGTTTACATTCCCGGACATAAGCTTAAACTTTGCCGTAGGAGGTGTGGAAGTAGTCTCAGGGGGATAATGGCGTTAGCTAGGATGAGGAGGTAAGGCACAAGATCGCTGGAGTCCCTTAAGGAATGCCTGGCTGGTGTAACATTGGGTCCGGTTGTGGCACTTGGGATCTCTGTGTGCTATAGTAACATGCGTCAATGAACATTTGCATCCCACCCCTCACCAGTCCATACTTCTAACCCCAAAGCATGTGTTGCCCTAAACTTAACCTCATGGCCCAGATCTTTGGACTGGGGTGAATGTGTGACATTGATCCACATTCTGTCCATCATTGGTGTGTTTGCAGTTACCGCTCTAAACTTAACCTCAACATAAACCATTGAGAAAGAATACAAAAATAGGTATATGATGGGAACTTCCTCCATTGCAGGATATCATGCTCAGCATCTGCCTAAAAGTTTCATTACATTTCTAGAGTAGTGGAGCACCCTTGTAGGCCTGACATGTCTCATCATTGAGGTGATGATAGTCCTCCGGGTTACCCTGGATGGCCAGTGCGGTCGTCGATTTGGAGGCCTGGGTAGTCTGCTCTGAAAGGGCTCTTGTCATATCTCCCCTTTTCCCCAGAACCCTCCCACTCCAAGACTGAGCCAGAAGGGACAGGGCAATTGTCGGGATGGATGCAATTTCTACGGGAACTAATGCACTGCTTCCTAGGTGGTTCCAGGTCTGAATGAGGTTGGATGGTGGCATGGTCATGCATCCACAGCTCCTGCTCCATGTGAACCACAAAGATCCTTCCTCTCCGCAGCCCAATCCCAAGCCTGGTCAGTTGAGTTGAAGATGTATGTGTTGGAATTAAAGATAACAACAAAAAGGGAGTGTTACCCTTACATGCAATGTATATAGGACACTCCTCTTGTAAGTACCGATCTAACAACTAAACCAACACATAAACACTCTCTGTCTCACTATAGTTAAAACAATGTTATTTATTGTTCACAATAAAGACATCATATACCATATTATAAAAACATGTTTCACAGTTGTAAAACAATTTTTTACATGAATCTGATATTCCTATCGAAACCCATTGATAGTTGACGCTGCGTTTCAGTGGGTTCAAGTATGGTTCACACCACTTTCATCAGAGCATATCATTAAAAATAATAACTATAAGAGACAGTGAGAAACATAATTACTTTTCATTCATATTACACTCCGTAATAGTCACTCCTTATAAAAATGCACTGGCTGGTCAACCTGCTAAATACTAAATACTGAAAAAGATATTGCAATCCATATTGTACTAATAATTTCATTCTTTATGAATGCCACTATAGCCCACATTTTACAAACACATTGTCACTGAATGTGAAACTTGTCAATAGTGGTACACTAGGTACATCTACCCACATAGGTATATTCTTTGCCTGGTATGACCTCCATATTGTATCCAACTTAGTCATTATATCCATGCCATTACACTATGCAATACTTACACTTTTATAAGAGTCATCAACCGCCTTTCCCTATGTACATCAAAGGCCATATTCACAAAGTTCCCCTGGGGTGCAATAGGTGTTTGTGCCACTCTGCACGCCCCTGGGGCACGTTGGTATTACAGAAGGCGACGCAGACGCTTGAGCGGCCCTTTCTTTAATACCAATAGTGCTGGCACACGTAAAGTGCCAGGGATATCTTCAAGTGGGCATTCCATCCCCACGCCTCTCTGCCTGCGCCATATTACCGACGTGAGTCCAGAGGCAAAGAAGCCCTCAGGAGGTGCCCTGGTAGCGCGCTCCCTGATGGCAGATCTCTGGGGAGGGGCGGAGGTGTTCCATGGACCCCCCCCCCAGACATTCCCTTGCTGGGACTTCTTCCATTTCGTATAGTAACATGTGTCAATGAACATTTCCTCCCCACCCCTAACCCTTCCATACTTGTAATCTCAAAGCATCTGTCGTCCTAAACTTAACTTCAACATAAACCATTGAGAACAAAAGAAAAATAGGTATACAATGAGGACTTCCTCCATTGCAGGATATCATGCCCAGCATCTTCCTGAATTTTTCACTACATTTCTAGAGTAGTGTAGCTCCCTTGTAGGTCTGACCTGTCTCATCAGCGAGCCTTAGATGTTAGTCCCCTGGGTCACTCGGGATGGCCGGTGAAGTTATCAATTTGGAGGCTAGGGTAGTCTGCTGTGAAGGGGCTCTTGTCACCTCTTCTCTTTTCCCCAGCACCCTCCAACTCCATGTCAGAGCCCAAAGGGTCAGGGCAAATTCGAGTATGGAGGCAATTTCTACAAGAACTAGTTTTCTGCTTCCTTGTTGGTTTCAGGTCTAAATGAGGTGGACGTGGCCTGGTCATGGCTCCGCAGCCCCCGCCCCATATGCTGAAGAACCGGGTTTTCTTAGAACCCAGCGGCGCCAGGACACGCCCAAAGTCTTCGAGTTCCCCTGTCCTGGCAAACAGAGACACGGAATACTTCTAGGTGGCGTCAGAGATCAAATTTATTAGCTGCAGCTAGTAACAGTGAACCAAGCAATACAACACGGTGTACAACTCAGGAAACTGCTAAAATTTTGTAGAGCAAGACATCACCTTATATTCACAATTTCAGCCCATTACAAATGCACACCCACTGCGGCAAATTCTGATGAATCAAGTACATTTTACACACATTATTACATTCCAAGAAGCTCACTTTACATCCTACCAACCCACAAGTTAATTATTAGGACTGTCCCAAATTCGATTACCACGACCCGGACAAACCCATAATTGAAAGCACTACCCATGTAATGAAAAGACATAAGGAAAGTAGCAATTCAGATGTTGAGTAGGATAAGATATGTGCAAGAAACTAAAAGTTAACGATATCCTGAACATTGATTGCCAATCTCAGACAACGATCAGCTAGAGAAATTGGCTTCGTGAAAGGGTCAGTTTCAGGTGACGGGGTCAGCATCTTACAGTTCACTCGCAAGTCGAAAAGGCCAAGTTAATATGTACATGAACAACGAAGCCCATGCAACTTTGTTCGTCCGTTTACTTCCACGGCCTACGTGAGGGCAACAAAAAATGGCGTCTCAAGCAACGCAAACAAAATTGAGTCCGGTCCCGAAAACCACGGAACCTCAGACCTCCTTTTGCCATTACGTAGGCAATAACCTGAACTCACGTCAATCTGAATCCAGGTCTATATCTATTCTCATCAGATCATCAAGGTGTTGCTGTAACATCATCTTATTATCCTTCACTGCTCTCGGGACGGTTCTTCTCACACAGATCGTAGCACAAAGGCCACAAATGGCGGGACCACACTGGATGCATAAGCAACACGAGAAAAGGATCGCTAAAGCCATACCAAGAAACATCAGAATCTTCCATCCCCATTTGGACAGCAGTTCCAAAAACCATCCTATCAACGACCAGTTCCCTTCGTCTACATCTATAGACTCAGCAGACTTATGCAACTTCAAGATGGCTTGGTACACTGTCGGGGCGTTATCTGGTATGAAAACGCAGCAACTAGATCCGATCAATTTACATACTCCACCTCTATCTGCAAGTATAATATCTAAAACAAAACGGTTCTGTAATGTCATAAGGCGATCCGCTTGAAGCTCAGCTGTAATATTGCTAAGGGCACCTGCAGTCTCATTTATAGTGGCCTCAACCACTCTCGTAAGCTGACGAATATTCCTGCTATTAGCCATAGGACCCCAAAAGGGTAGGAAACCCTTAAAGAAGTCCCCAACTTCTTGTGCAACAGTATCTTTCGCATTGATAATACCTCTACCAAATCTTGTCCTATGGTAATCAATAGCAGCTGTGTATGTAGGGGGAAGCAAAAATGCCACATAACATGTGCCTGAAAAATCAGATGGCAACCATATATATGCTCTGTCGTAGCAAACAAAATACGTGCCTTTGGCTGGCACGAACGGTGGAGATTTCTGGGACGTATAGACATAGGTGTGAACACACACACTCTTACCAAGCTGAGCTCTCGGATTCTGACCATTACCTTGTAGACAAAAATGTCCTCGATGGGGTACAATCCAAATAGGAGGAGACCTTTTCTGTCTCTCTTTTTCATTCAGACTAATACTATATCTCGTCTTGTTCCAACCAACATATGCTCGTACCTCATCTTTAGGGATAGCATTATACGCGTTGATATCTCTAATCAGATCGACTATTCCCCGTATCAAGGCATTGTTACTCACATTATCCTTAACGGAACGTACAGGAGATGCTTCATTCGCATAGATAAACAACGCTTGGAGTGCCCATACTGACCCATTAGGCGAAAAAGGCAAAACCAAATATGGCATTCCCTTATCTGTCGTATGTGGCATAAGACCACAAACCCAACAATTCGTGGAATTTATGACTAGCTGATGCTGATGCAACATCTGTATAAATGGGTTGTTCACAAATTCTGATCTTCGTGTCTGTTCATGTTCAGGCAATGTATGAAACTCATGTGAAGAAACAGTAGGAAAAGAAAGAGTAGGTTGGGATGTAGATGCAAGAGTCTGTTGTGTGACATAGAAAATCCAACCCACACAAGCTAACGTAATATTCAAAAGCATTAGAAAATACAGTATTAAAAAACATTTGCTACGAATCAAGATACATATTCGCATTTTAGCATTAACTTTCTCAACACTCTTATCAGACTCAAAAAACTCCATCCTCTAACTTGCTGCTCACGGCTATTACCTTCTTCACTTAAGTGTGCGCCAAGATCGTACTAACGACCCTGAACCACAGACCTTGTGTCAATACGCGGTTCACCCCTTAAGGCTGTACCGCGACCCTGCAGCGGAGTCAGGATGGTGACTCGAAAAAGAAAAAAAGAAAAAAAGTTTCTTGATCTGACAAGGTGTAATTCACTATATAAAAAAATTCGAACTTTATTTTCCATTATTCAGTCTTTCGCGATCTTAGATCGTAGCGCTCTTTACCAGGCACAATCTGGTCTTGGAAAAGGACCTCTGGATTTGTAGTGTCGATTCTCATGTGGGGCGGCACAGCAGCTTGAAGAATGTCATCATCTGCACGTTCTGACTGAGTCCATATCAAATGAGCATCACTAAATGGTACGAATCTAGGAACTCTTTCACAATCGGAATCAGCTATTCCCTCCCTCACCCACTGATCATACGGTAAGAGCAAAGGAACTTTTTTACAAAGGGTGGCATGCACTCAGTTCTTTTTGCCAGCTACTCTAACTGCAGTCCGAGTTACTAATAAAACTAAATGTGGGCCGGTCCACCTTGGTTCTAGATTCTCGGTTCGCTGAAAATTCTTCGTAAGGACGTAATTTCCAGGTTGAATCGTGTGGCCTGGATCTGCAGTAGCTGTCGGCAAACACGCAATTTAGCAGTCAAGTCATGTAAATATTCCACCAACATAGGGTACTCAATGTCGCTATATTTCTTGGGACGAGGCCCACTCCAAACATTCGCCGGACGACCAAAAACTATTTCGTATGGGCTAAGTCCCACATGAGAATGCAAAGTCGTCCTTGTTGACAAAAAAACCAACGGCAAGGCATCCGGCCATGTAAGACCGGTGCTCGCTTGATTCTTAGCTAACTTCAGCTTCAACGTGCGTATATAGCACTCAACAAGTCCAGCTGACTGAGGGTGATTCGCAGCATGGGACTTCTGCTTTATTCCCAAACCAACACACACTTTCTTCTTGATTTGACCCACAAATTCACTCCCATTGTCCGACCATACAATTCTTGGCAAACCAAATCTGGGGAAATACTCTTTGAGCAAAACCTTGGCTGTAGACAAGGCAGTGTTATCCTTTAGGGGGTAAGCCTCTATCCATCTGGAAAAGGCGCAAACAACCACAAGGACATACTTCAAGTTATTGCATCTCTCCATGTGAATGTAATCTAGCTGTATCACCTCAAACGGATACGTCGGAGGAGCAAAATGACCAGCTGGAGTTGGAGTTCCCTTTCCAGGATTGTATTTCAAACAAATCATACAATGCTTCACCACATTCTCAGCACATCTCGGAATTCCAGCCTTCTGCCATACTGGAGTCAACAACTTGCATATCCCTTTCGAACTTATGTGAGCCATTCCATGAGCCATTGTAACCACTGGGAGTACATACGCATCTGGCAACAACCATCGCTGGTGCTCCGACAACTCAACCCAACAACCTGTCGAATCCAACATACCCGTACTTTCTCTCCACGTACTCACTTCTTTCTCAGTCGCTTCAGCCTGAATCATCTTCACACTTTCTATTGTGTCTTCACACATTCCACCTGCCATGACCCATCTTGCGGGGCCTGCAACATACATACGGCTCATCATGTCTTTCGCCGTTTCTTTCGCAACTTCATCCGCAAACACATTTCCTCAACCTACATCATCTCAACTTTCTTATGCGCACTACACTCCACAATTGCAATCTGCTTTGGGAGAGTAATTGATTCCAAAAGTTCATTCACTAACTGTCCATGCTGTATTTTCGTGCCGTGGGAAGTAAGTAATCCCCTTTCTCTCCACAAACGTCCAAAACTATGGGCAACACCAAATGCATACTGGCTATCAGTGTAAACATTCACTCGCTTTCCTTCTGACAATATACACGCTCTAGTCAATGCAATCAACTCTGCTGCTTGCGCAGAATTCTGTGCTATACGTGCTGTTTCAACAACTGTATGCAAAGTTGTAACCGCATACGCTGCAGTCGTTTCACCATTCGGAAGCTTAAAGCACGAACCATATACCCATAGGGTACCATCAACATTCGTAAGAGGAGTATCTTTTAGATCAACTCTAGCCTTCGTTTCATCCTCTGTCCTAAGAAAGCAATCATGCTGTTCTTGAGCATCTGTCTGTACAGAAATCGGCAACAACGTAGCTGGATTCAACGCATTACATCTCTTAATGTGCACATGGCTAGCCAACAATGTCAACTCATAACCTGACAGACGTACACTAGTAAGGTGCTGTGTCTTGGTCCTATTCAATAACGTATCCACTGCATGTGGGACCATTACAATCAACGTATTATCCAATACCAAACCAACAGACTGTCGGATAGAAACAGCAGCTGCCTCTGTAGCTCTCAAACAACTCGGCAACGCTTTAGCGACCGGATCTAACGTCGCTGAAAAATACGCACATGGACGTTGCTTGTCTCCGAATTTCTATGTCAATACTGACAATGCACAACCTTCTCTCTCGTGTACATACTCGTGAAAGGCTTACTGTAGTCTGGAGTACCCAACACCGGAGCCGAACGCAATGCATCACGTAATTCAGAAAAACTTTTCTGACATTCGTCAGACCAAGGAAGAGGAGCGGAGTATCTTTAAGAGTCAATGCCAACAGAGGTTTCGCTAGTAGGGAAAAATTCGGAATCCATTGTCTACAATATGAAGTGATACCTAAGAAGGCACGAACTTCTCTCTGTGTGGATGGCACACTCATTTGCGCAATCGCTTGAATTCGTTCTGGGGTCAATCGCCGTCCCTCCTTCAACAAGAGATGACCTAAGTAGGTCACTTCTTGGCGGCAATACTGTAACTTTGAAGGTGACACTTTATGATGAAGGTCAGACAAATGTCGCAACAAAGAAAGAGTAGCCTCTTTACAAATCTCTTCATCATCAGCAGCAACAAGAAGATCATCAACATACTGTATAAGAGTAGCACCAGAATGCAACACAAAACCATCAAGCTGAGTTTTCAACGATTGAGGGAATTTCACAATAACCTTGGGGAGCTCTCTTAAACCGGAAGCTTCGTCCTCTTAAAGAGAATCCAAAAATATCTCTACTCTCCTCGGCAATCGGAATGCTGAAGAAAGCATTCTTCAAGTCGATAACCGAAAACCAAGCTGCCGAAGCAGGAATCAGAGTCAACAAAGCAGTGATATCGGGAACAACAGGAAACTGTGGTACCACAATCGTGTTAACCTCTCGAAGATCGATCACAAACTGATACACAGGTGGCTTAGAAGCATCAGTACGCCTAAGGACCGGCAAAACAGGACTATTGCATACATTGCCTCTCGTTCCTTCAACCACACCCTTCTCAACCAAATCATAGACAATCGCCAAAAGAGCTCTCGCCATCGTTCGAGATTTTATATTATGGAATACGAGGTAGCCTAGCATTCGACTTGAGGGTAACAAGGTACGGTGGAATTTTCAAAAGGCCAACATCATTAGGACCTGTAGCCCAAAGCGTATCAGGAAGCGAAGGCAATTCCAGTGGAAGACAATCTTTAGACAAATACATTGGAGAAATCACTCTCTTACCTAAAGTAAGGTGTACTCCCAAAGGAGAGCAATGTAATGTCGCATACAACCTTTTCAGTAAGTCCAAACCCAACAGATTCGTTAGAATAGGAGGAGCTTCCAATTCACAAGGACCAATAGAAAGAGACAAAGGACTAGAAACCGGATTACGAACTGGGGCGCCTGAAAATCCTACTGAAACATTGGACAAGCCAGACAAAGGTGCGCCAGGAAGTTTAGAGTGCATAACAGAACTCTTCATCGCACCAGTATCCAAAAGAAAAGGTTCTACCACACCAGATGTAATCACCGCAACATAAGGTCCACTCTGATCTACTGGAACTGACACTACTCCCTCACTTTGTCCTTGGCTGTCCTAGTTATCATTATAACCAACATTCTCACCTTTAACACAGTAATCCTCAACGTAGTACTGGGCAGACTGACCACGCGGAACATTCTGTCTGTCAAAATAATTCACAGAATTCTGAGGGGGAGAGGAACGCTCATTTTGGGGAAACACACCACGTCCCCTACCCCTAGGAGCTTGCTGGAAACCACCACGACATCTCTGACCAGATACACCATTCGCACGCTGTAGCAAAGCCGGGCAATTATTCTTGAAATGACCTTACTCTCTGCAATAAGCACACTGATTAGGACCAGGAAAGAATCGCGGAGCATAAGGCTCAGGCTTCTGTAGCAATCTCTGAAACTGTGGAGGTTGCTGAAACTGAGGCTGATTCGTACGAGGTGGATAAGCTTGCTGCAAAATAACTTTCGTCTTTAAATCTTTAGTTTTCTTCTCCGCTTTATCCTTCTCATCTTTATCCCTATTCTCATAAAATTGTGCAGTAGCCAATATCTGGGCCGACGAAGAAACAGCCCATGAACTCTCAGAGTCCTTCAACTTATTAGAAAGTTCGGGAAGCAAGTTAAAGACAAATTTGTCCACAAATAACCTTTGACCATCTTCCGTACTCATATCCTGACCACTATGATCAATAAACGTCTCTTCAAACCTAGTGAAGAAATCAGACACACTCTCCTCATTCTTCTGCTTACATGCTGCTAACTTATCCCAATTCACTCGTAACGCAGGCATCATCATTTTCATAACATTTTAATAATTCTACCTGGTAATTCTGCAACTAATGGTTCAGGTTTGGCACCTCCTACCTGTCGACCATCTGCAGCAAAAATATTCGCCCACGTATCTCCTAACTCTGCTGCATGATTCTCATGACGAATCTTCGCCCACAAAGGTTGAGGGACTACATTGCCCATCAACATATCGATATCGTCTAAATTCATAATACACGCATCTACTGTCTGAGACAATTCTTTATAATAACCAGCAGGATTCTTATGAGGGTCAGGTAAGGTCTGCTTAAGAGCCAAGACATCTGCTCTCTTCCAAGAGACATGTACCCATACTCGCTGAAAATGAGCCGGTTCGGCCTGAATACCCTGATTAACATTCGCCTGAACTGCCTCTCTCCATACAGGAGGAACTTCTCTCATGGGATACTGCTTCCCTTTTCTCCTAACGGAGGAATCAGGTTCATGCAATGTCTGAGGCGGAAGCCTAGATCTGAAAGCAAGTATCGTCTCTACGGCATCTGTAACATCAGATTCTACTATTGCCCCTTTAGCAAACTCTGACTGAACATCGAGCACATCCTGCGGAATCTGACCCAACTCATTATCTTCCCATTCTTGACGCAGAAAAGTACACATTACATCAAAAACATACCTCTGTTTAGGCGGTTCCCATTGAAAGAAAACATCCATAACCGCTGGCAAATCATACCTCGGAGCATTTAAAATCCACCTATGAGCCAACAAATCCAACACTGTCCGTTCCTCGGAACTAGGAAGCTGACTACGACTCTGCTTACGTTCCGAAACAGGGGTCATACTCAATGACCCAAACAATGGAGACAACAGATTAACAACAGTCTCAGTCATTCGTTTTCGAGCAGAAGGAGAAGAAGTAGACATAAGAACAGGAGAATAAGTATTTTGAGGCAAAAGAGGTGTAGGGACAAGAACAGTAGAAGTCAAAGGTTCAGAAGTAGAAGGCAAAGGAGTTTGAGGCAGAGCTGGTAGCAAAGCTGGCGGCCCTAGAGGGGGTTGCACAGTAGAAGGGAGAACCATCTGAGGAACAACGGGTGGCTGAATAACAGCAGGAGGTTGAACAACAAAGGGTGGAACAACCGGGGGAAATGGAGGCGCAGTAGCACCCTGCACATAAGGAGGTGGCAATCTCAGTAAATGAGAGATCAAAGGGTCTTTTTCAAGGTCTTCAATCACTTTCGGAGGAGAAGACGGAGAGGCCGGATAACATTTATGTATGGCCATGCAACGTTGTCTATCTGAGACTTCACTCGCACGCTCTTCTCCATCTTCCTTAAACTGCCTAGCAGCTTGTAGTACTGACATATTCTTATCTTTCCTATCTCTTTTTGCTTGCTTAATTTCTCGCTGTTCGGCTTCCTTTTCGCCAGAGGCGGAAAGAGTCAAACATTGCCGGCCGGGCTTTCTTCTTAAATAGCGCAACTTCCAGATTGTCTAAAATATTTAATTCGAAACTACCATGTTGGGGCCATCGTAAAACACCATCTTTCCTAGTATAGCGGACCCACACTTCATTATAAGTAATAGGACCCACTCCGTGTTTTGAATAGAGCTCATAAGTTGGAGTTCCAACCGGAGGTATCGGACACGAATCCTCTATTCGGGAATCCCTGTTGCAACCACAACTAAACCATTTCCTAATTTTGCTAAGACCAGGCATCTTATAGCTACTAATCTAGCTTCAAACTTCAAGGGGTTATCAACTATCGGTACACTCGCAAATGTACCAGCCCCTCGGCTTCGATTGCTGCAGTAACCGAATCAAACCAAACCAAGAACCAAAACAAAGTCGTAGGAGCGACCCACTTATACTTAACCAAAATATCTGTCACGCCACCAGAAGACCGTCTATCTATCGTCTCGCTCTACAAAGAATCAATCGAGGGTCCAAGACAGGGCGACAGTCAGGGCAGCAGTCCTTCGTAGCCGTCGGAAAGCGGGAAGCCTCGCAGCAAAAACCTTCGGTCCACGTCGACATACAGGGGTCGATGAAGTGGCGGCCTTCCTCCAGAATTTTCTCACGTGGCTCCTCACGATCCTCGGGCTTGGACCGGTACCGCTTGATGTCTCCCCACGTTGGGCGCCAACTGAAGAACCGGGTTTTCTTAGAACCCAGCGGCGTCAGGGACACGTCCAAAGTCTTCGAGTTCCCCTATCCTGGCAAACAGAGACACGGAATACTTCTAGGTGGCGTCAGAGATCAAATTTATTAGCTGCAGCTAGTAACAGTGAACCAAGCAATACAATACGGTGTACAACTCAGGAAACTGCTCAAATTTTGTAGAGCAAGACATCACCTTATATTCACAATTTCAGCCCATTACAAATGCACACCCACTGCGGCAAATTCTGACGAATCAAGTACATTTTACACACATTATTACATTCCAAGAAGCTCACTTTATATCGTACCAACCCACAAGTTAATTATTAGGACTGTCCCAAATTCGATTACCACGAGCCGGACAAACCCATAATTGAAAGCACTACCCATGTAATGAAAAGACATAAGGAAAGGAGCAATTCAGATGTTGAGTAGGATAAGATATGTGCAAGAAACTAAAAGTTAATGATATCCTGAACATTGATTGCCAATCTCAGACAACGATCAGCTAGAGAAATTGGCTTCGTGAAAGGGTCAGTTTCAGGTGACGGGGTCAGCATCTTACAGTTCACTCGCAAGTCGAAAAGGCCAAGTTATTATGTACATGAACAACGAAGCCCATGCAACTTTGTTCGTTCGTTTACTTCCACGGCCTACGTGAGGGCAACAAAAAATGGCGTCTCAAGCAACACAAACAAAATGGAGTCCGGTCCCGAAAACCACGGAACCTCAGTGCATCACAGAGTTCCTTCCTCTCTGCAGCCCAATCCCAGGCCTGGTCGGGTGTGTCGAAGAGGTATTTGTTGGATATTAAAGATAACAACAAAAAGGGAGAGGTACCCTTCATGCCAACAAGGATAGGGCTATAATATCATAAAACAAACATATTTTGCTTTTGTGCCACATTGTATTAAACCGTACCTCAATATATAGGACACTCCTTTTGTAAGTACATATCTAACATCTAAACAAACACAAAATCACTTGCTGTTTCTCTATAGTTAAACAATGCTATTTATTGTTCACAACAAAGACATCATATTAAATATTATAAAAATATATGTTACAGTTGTAAAACAATTGTGTTACATAATTCTAATATTCATATTGAAACCTATTGATAGTCGATGCCTCGCTTCAGTGGGTTCAAATATGGTTCACACCCCTTTCATCAGGGCATATATTTAAAAACAATAACTATAAGAGATAGCGAGAAACATAATTACTTTTCATTCATATTACACTTCATAATAGTCACTCCTTGTAAAAATGCACTGTCTGGTCAACCTGCTAAACACTAACTACAGAAAAAGATACTGCTATGCATATTGTACTCATAATTTCATTCTTTATGAATGCCACTATTACCCACATTTTACAAACACAATGTCACTGAATACGCGACTTGTCAATAGTGGAACACCAGGTACATCTACCCACATAGTTATACAGTTTGCCAGTTATGACCTTCATGTTGTATCCAGCTTAGTCATTATATCCATACCATTAGACTAATCAATACTTACACTGGTTTAATACAGTCATCAACTGGTTTCCCCTATGTGCATCAGGAGCCGTATTATATAAAGTGCCCCGGGCACAACATGCATTTGCACCCACTCTGCCCACCCCTGGGGCACTTTGGTATTACAGAAGGGGCCGCAGATGTTTGTGCGGCCCTTTCTGTAATACCACTGGTGCACATGAAGCTCCAGCGCTATCTTCAAAGGGGCATACCCCATGCAAATGAGGGAATTCCTTTGCCTCTACACCCGCGCCATATTACAGAGATGGGAGCAGTGGAAAAGAAGCATTCACAAGGCGCACTGACACTGTGAGTGCACCCCCTAATGGCAGCCCTCTGGTAGGGAGAAAGGGGGTCCCCCAGACCCCCAGTCACTGACTGCACCTGCCTGCAAGAAGATCTCTAATCCTCTTCAAAAGTGCAGGTGGGTTGCCGCCTGCACTGTGAAAACATGGAGCGATTGTAAAGCAGCCGCACCGTTTTTCACCTAAATGCGCTGCCCCCCAGGGCAGCACGAATTTACGCAATGAGATAATTTTTCTCTTTGTTTCCCCTGCTTATGTACATAAAAGGATACCCAATTTAGGTGGCTCCTTAAAGGCATGAGGGAAACGTTGTGAATTAAGTAGACCACCAAATAGATGGAACAACAACACTTTCCCTACTGTTGCTTATGTTGGAGTTTGAATAGTAATTATAACCCTTTGAAAGTTCAACACTTTCCCTACTGTTGATCAGGTTGGAATACAAATAGTAAATCTGAGCCCTCCAAAGACCAAGAGTTTCCCAACTTTTGCTTACATTGGAGTGGGACTAGTACATCTGATGCCCTAAAGTCCAGCACTTTCCCTAGTGTTGCTTAAACTAGAGTAGGATTAGTAAATCTGACCGATTTAAGTCCAACACTTTCACCCCTGTTGCTTATGCTGGTGTATGAATAGTAAATATGACCTTTTAAAAGTCCAACACTTTCCCTGCTGTTGCTCAAGTTGGAGTAGAAATATCAAATGTGATGCCTACAAAGTCCAACAGTTTTCCTACTTTTTCTTACATTGAAGGGAGAATAGTAAGTCTGACCCCTCCAAAATCTGGCCCTTTTACTAGTGTTGCTTAAACTGGAGTTGGGATAGTAAATTTGCCCCTTCCAAAGTCCAACCCTTTCCCTTTAGTTGCTTATTTTAGAGTGGGAATAGTGAATCTGACCCTCCAAAGTCCAGTACTTTCCCTACTGTTGCTTGTGTTGGTATTGGAATAGTAATTATGACCTTTAGAAATTATGACCTTTAGAAAGTCCAACACTTTCCAGGCTGGAGTAGAAATAGTAAATCGGACCCCTCCAAAGTCCAAAAGGTTCCCTATTGTTGCTTATGTTGGAGTTGGAACAGGAAATATGCTCCATCCAAAATCCAACACTTTCCCTAATGTTGCCTCACGTTGGAGTAAACAGAGTAAATCTGACCCCTCCAGAGTCCTACACTTTCCCTACTTTTGCTTACACTGGAGTACAAATAGTAAATCATACTTTGGAGTGGGAATAGTAAATCTGTCCCCTCCAAAGTCCAACATTTTCTTTTTATGTTGCTTAGTTTGGTCTGAGAATAGCAAATTTGAGCTTTTCAAAGTCTAATTATTATTGGATTTGCATTGGTTTACAAAAAAATGTAACATACAATTTTTGTGATTTGATTTTTGAAGATATTTTACTTTTAAATTATTTTGTTGTATATCTTGAGGGAAATACTTTTTTGAATTGTTATGTTAATTTTTTGTATGTTTATTTTATTGCAAAGTTTAACATGCTGTCTTTTTTATTAGTCTTAATTATTATTAGCATTTTTAATTTTGTAATTTATGTTTGCTGATTGTAAAAATGTTGTTATAATATTTAATGTTTACATTTATTTTAAAAGATTGCACTGCTGAAAATCAACACCAACAATAGGGTGGTACAAGAATATCGAGATGCTCTGCTGGAGGTCAAACCAAAAGAATCCTCAGATACATTGACATGTGTCATTTCTTTTACTCCAGAATCTAATAAAATAAAGAGGATTATTAACAAACATTGGAGGATTCTCAACATAGTATCCCTAGAGATCCCAAAACCCCGGTTTGCATTTAAACGCACCAAAAACATTAAAGATATGCTCATCCACACCAGACCCAAACCGGCAAATACCAACGAACAGAGATCACTATGGGACCTCCCCCAGGTCCAGGGCCATTATCCCTGTGGCTCATGTGCGTTTTGTGCTCTTAAACAAGACCCACTAAAGAGCTAACCCTGTCTAACTCCTTTACCTGGAGGATCAACAAACACACTAACTGCAACACAGCTAGATGTGTGCATTTGAAAATGTGCCTGTGCAATAAAAAATACATAGGCATGACCATGAGGGAAATAAAGATAAAAATAACTGAACATAAAAGCAAAATCCGTTGTCAAAAATCCACCACAAAATGATATACACACATCAAAGAGTATAAACATCCTCCAGAATGCCTTTGGTGGGTGGTACTAGAGAGTCACCCTCAAATTACACATTCCACCCTCTTAGAATGGAACAAAGATGGGCTCATCGTTTGGGCATCAGGGACTCAACGATGACATCCTGTGAGGCACACTTGCAAATAGCTGAATACATCTTTATTGAGCACAGTGCACTCCAGCATAATGAGCATTGATACAGATATCTGTACACAGAAGGTCATTCATCATACGTCAAGACACGCGTCTTCCTAACCAATGGGACACGCGTTTAATACATTTGGCTGACATTAGGATGTGCCCACGCACCTCAAATCATGAGAGCCATACCAGTATAAATTTATAACAACATTTTATACCCAGAACACACAATTCTCTGTGACTATATCATATATGTCCAATCATTCTTAAAACGGGGACTGCCTACGATATTAAGTCCAGTTACACGTATGCTTTTACTAAGCATCTCTATCCCCTCTAAGATGGCTGACAGTAATTACTATCCTTCTGGCCTTACTGACTAGATCGCTAGAGGACACATGGACCCTTTTGGGACATGATTACATCAGATTCGCCTCATCATCAACTAATTAGGGATTGTTGGCGAATTTATGACTCAAATGCACAAGACGCTTGAGCATACATATGACTTCACCAGGCATCTAAGTCACTCCAAGATGGCTGACACAAATCACCCAACTTCCGGCCATACGGACCAGATTTTCACAATACACGCTCCACCACAGCTGTAAGCCATTGGTTTCCAGCCCGCCCACCATTTGCAACCACAATAGGTATAAGAACCAGCCCATACCGAGGGACATTACCATCCTGGTTTCAGCGGTGCAGGGTAGGTCTACCACCAGGCTTCTTTTGGGAGCAGGTGAGTACTGAAAACGCTTTGAAAAATCTTCCTGAGTCTCCAGCAAGCGGCGGAGGTAAGATGCTGTGGCAACAAGAGCTGTTTCAGTTGAGTGAAGAACTACTCATTCCCTACCACGACTGAATTAAATCCTTCTGCTTACTCCAAGGGGCTCCCAATGGTCATCGGTCCCACTGCAGTTCCGGGCCCTGGCCTTGTTGGGCCACCCGTTGAGCTGTAATGTTTCCCGATCTACCCCGTAGCCCTAGACTAAGTAAAACAGGGCCTTTTAAATAACACGAGAAGGACGGGGTTCTATCTTACATACTGCCATGCCCAACCAGTGCCCCTGCACATCTTTGTTGGTGACTGACTGGGTTTTAAGAATTATGGATTAGCGGTTTTCATACATACCGACTAATCACTACCTCCAACTTAATTTTCAATTCTATTTAGACACAACACTCCATGTGTCTATTATCCTGCTGCAACTGATGAGGCACGATCTTATATATATGAGGTGAGGTTTAGGTAAGTCTCATCACAAGTTTAAGTTCAAGTTCAAGTTCAGGTATTTATAAAGCGCACTACTCACCCAGAGGGTCTCAAGGCGCTGGAGGGAGGGGTTTACTTTTTATCGAATAGCCATGTTTTCAGTTCTTTTCTGAAGGAGATGTGATTCTGAGTAAGGCGGAGGTGGGTGTGGAGTGAGTTCCAGGTCTTGGCAGCCAGGAAGGAGAAGGATCTGCCACCCATGGTGGTTTTTCGGATGCGCGGGACTGCGGCGAGGGCTTGATTGGATGATCTTAGTTGGCGGGTGGGATAGTAGAAGGACAGTCGGGTGTTGAGGCATTCGGGTCCTAGATTATAAAGGGCCTTGTGTGCGTGGGTAAGAAGGCGGAAAGTAATTCTTTTGTTGACGGGAAGCCAGTGGAGGTTTTTTAAGTGACCGGTGATGTGCTCTTGGCGCGGGATGTCTAATATGAGTCTCGCTGATGCGTTTTGGATGCGTTGGAGTTTTTTCTGCAATTTTGTTGTAATTCCGGCGTAGAGTGTGTTGCCATAGTCCAGTCGACTCGTGACCAGTGCATGGGTGACAGTCTTTCTTGTTTCGAGGGGGATCCAGCGGAAGATCTTTTTGAGAATGCGAAGGACGTTGAAGCAGGAGGACGATACGGCGTTGACTTGTCTGGACATTGAGAGGGAGGAGTCTAGAATGAAGCCAAGGTTACGTGCATGGTCTGTGGGTGTGGGCGCAGATCCCAAAGCGGAAGGCCACCAGGAGTCGTCCCAAGCTGAGGGGGAGGATCCTAGGATGAGCACCTCCGTCTTGTCTGAGTTGAGTTTTAAGCGGCTCTGTTTCATCCAGTCGGCTACTTCTTTCATACCTTCGTGAAGGTTGTTTTTGGCGGTGTTGGGGTCTTTGGTGAGGGAAAGGATTAGCTGGGTGTCGTCGGCGTAGGAGATGATGTTGAGGTTGTGTTGACGTGCGAAGGAGGCGAGGGGACTCATGTAGACGTTGAAGAGGGTGGGACTGAGTGAGGAGCCTTGAGGTACGCCGCAGATGACTTCGGTGGGCTCTGAGTAGAATGGGGGGAGTCGGACTCTCTGTGTTCTCCCGGCTAGGAATGAGATGATCCAGTCCAAGGCTTTTCCTTGTATGCCGATGTTGTTGAGGCGTTGTATGAGGGTGTTGTGACAGACAGTGTCGAAGGCGGCGGAGAGGTCGAGTAGAATGAGGGCCACTGTTTCACCGTTGTCCAGGAGTGCTCGGATGTCGTCGGTCGCCGCAATGAGGGCGGTTTCGGTGCTGTGTTTGGCTCGAAAGCCGTTCTGTGAGGGATCCAGGGAGTTGTTGGATTCAAGGAAGGCTGCTAGTTGGCTATTGACGGCTTTCTCGATGACTTTGGCCGGGAAAGGGAGTAGGGAAATGGGTCGGTAGTTTTTCAGATCTGAGGGGTCTGCTGTTGTTTTTTTCAGAAGGGCGCTGAGTTCGGCGTGTTTCCATATTTCTGGAAAGGTGGCGGAGTCGAAGGAGCAGTTGATGACATCGCGGAGTTGGGGAGCGATGATGGAGTCAGCTTTGTTGAAGATGAAGTGGGGGCAGGGGTCAGAAGGTGAGCCAGAGTGGATTGAGTTCATGAGGCGAATGGTGTCTTCAATGGTGATTGGGTTCCAGGAGTTGAGGTAGTTAGTTGGAGGGGTGGGATCTGAAGTGGGTGGGGTGAGTTGGTCATTGGGAGTATTCTTGAAGCTGTTGTGGATGTCGGCAATTTTGTTGTAGAAGAAGGAGGATAGCGCATCGCAGAGGTCTTGGGAGTTAGTGATGTCGTTGGATGCTGCGGGAGGGTTGGTGAATTCTTTGACGATATTGAAGAGTTCCTTGCTGTTATGAGAATTGTTGTCGAGACGGTTCTTAAGTGCTGATTTCTTGGCGGATCGGATCAGTTGGTGGTGTTTGCGGGTGGCTGTCTTGAGGGAGTCCATGTTGTCTGAAGTTGGTTCTTTTCTCCAATTCTTCTCCAGGGTGCGGCATGTCTTCTTGGATTTTTTAAGGTCATCATTGAACCAGGGAGCTTTTTTGCTGGATGATTTCGACTGGTGTTTTTTCAGGGGTGCTAGTTCGTCCGCACTGTGGGTAATCCATTGCCTGAGGTTGGTGGCCGCTAGGTCTGGGTCCGTTGCCAGGGTGGGAGTGTTTTGGCTGAGTGATGTGAGGAGTTGTTCGGTGGAGATTTTGTTCCATTTTCTTCGGGGAATGGGTTGTAGACGGTTGTGGGTCAGGGTTGTTTTGTAGCTGAAGTGAACACAGCTATGATCCGTCCAGTGGAGGGCTGTAGTATGATCGAAGGAGATGTGCTTGCTGGAGGTGAAGATAGGGTCGAGCGTGTGTCCGGCTATGTGAGTGGGGGTGTCAACAAGTTGTTTGAGTCCGAGATTGGACAGGTTGTCCAGAAGGGTGGTGGTGTTGTTGTCGTGAATGTTGTCAAGGTGGTAGTTGAGGTCTCCTCGAAGAATGTAGTTCTCGGAGGCGAGGGCGTGCGGGCTGACGAAGTCAGTGATGTCGTCACTGAATTGAGATCGGGTGCCTGGGGGCCTGTAAATGAGTGTTCCTCTAAGTGTGGTCCTGGGGTCGGTGTGGATCTGAAAGTGGAGGTGTTCGGCGGTTGCAAGATTGACGTCAGAGCTGGTTGTAACTTTGATGGTGTTTCTATGGACGATGGCGATGCCTCCTCCAGTTTTTTTATTGGTGCGGTCTTTTTGAATGATCTTGTAAGTGTCCGGTATGGCTATGGCAGTGGTTCCCAAACTGTGCGCCGCGGCGCCCTGGTGCGCCATTATGAGGAGCCAGGGGCGCCACGCACGATTTGGGAAAGATTGCGTCCGGCCAGGCCTGAATGCTACACGAAGTATTTCAGCCGCAGAGCAACATACGGCGCAACATATGGGGGAGTTCAAAATGCCACCTGCAGAATCCGGGAACATGGTTTGGCCCAAGAGCACACTGCTGCATTACGTGCGTATGTACTTTCAAAGATGTAGCCTCCGCATTACTTTCATACACACCTCTGTCTGACCGTGGCGTTGAGCGTTATTGCTGCCCACCGTGTTCTGCCGTTCTAGCCGGTAAGTAAGACTAGGGCTGGGAGTTGGTTTGTTTAACTGACATGGGAGGGATTCCTGTGTGAGAACACTATTAAGCTTCCGTTTTTAAAATACTTCACTGGAGCTCCAATTCCTGAAAATGTCATTTCTGTTTTTTCAGGCTTGCATTTAATTTTATATGTAAAGTGCTTAATTTGTATTAAAAAAAAAAGAAATAAAAGTAAGTGAGGATACTGGCTGGCTGCATGTGTCCTTGGAGCTGCTCCCCTCGGGTCAAGGCGCATGAGACGGTTGGGACATATTTGGTGTGACCCTGACCTGACCCTAATTGACTCGAGAACCCTATAATCATGAATAGAAAAGACCAACAGGCAGGGTGTTAACGATCAGAAAAGGGGTTTAGAGCCGTCCTTGGCAGCGGCATGGTAACTTACACACAGCGCAGAGAGATTTTAATTGGTTGCGATTCTTGAGGATAGAAACTGCGGCATAAGGATGACTCGTGCATGCTTTTTCCAGTCAGTGCGTGTTCCCGCCGTTTCGTTTTCCAGCGTAAATTCCCTATCTAGAATGTTAAAGCCCCGGCATAAAACTAAAGGCCTTAATTATGATTTATTTTTTAACGAGCTCCGTGGAGCCCACCTTTTTAGTATTCTGCCAAATGTAAATGCTGGTGATACTGCTATTATAAATGGATGCCTTGCCGATCTTCTGCCCACCCTTAGTTTTTTTTACTAACTAGAATAGAAGTAGATTTTACACGCTCTTGTCAGTATTTATGTATCCAGGACTAGGCCTCTCTCTGTCATACCTTTTCTCTGAACTTTCTAACCCAGCACACCGATCGCTATTAGTAAAGTTAAACTACTGGACTCACAGCACTAACTTCAAATATACCACAGAAAATTACTGTGAGTTGGAAGGCTTAGAAACCCTTTCCTCCTGGTTGCTTTGTGGTTCAATATGCTGCCCAATTGAAAGCAAAGTCACTAACTGTCACAACAGCAGAACAAGAGGAAGGACTCCGCATTGAAGAAATTGTTCTACAGCCAACAAACAAATAATATAGAAAACGTACCCATCGACTGCCGACCTGAAATCTGTTCTTTAGCCAGGCATATGTAACCAAACACTAGATTTAGGTATACACAAAAAATAGAGGAGCACTTTTATGAAGTAGTATTATGCAATATTTATATTAGGTGTGCTGGTGTGGATAAAAGTTATATAATGTCCTTACTTAAATATATGTAATGACAACACACTGTGACTTGTACATTCACATAACGCCAGAAACCTCTGGAGCTAAGTCATGGAAACATATTTGGCTATTAATCTTGTGTATCGTTTCTCACTTAATTAATTTTTTATTAAACAACTCATATATTTTTATTTTGTTGCAAATACGATTATAATACCTTCATTGCATCCTAATTAATTTAAGGAAGACAACAGGAACTACTCCCGAGGTTGGGCTTACATCCCCCCCACCAGCCCACCGGTAAACAAATGGTGGGGAGCCACGGCCAACTGCCAATTAGGTCAAGGGAGCCACAGGTTAAAAAAGTTTGGGAACCACTGGGCTATGGCGATGTCGGGGGCAGAAGATGCATTCATCCATGTTTCAGTAAGGAAGGCGATGTCAGGTGACGCAGTGTCGATTAGGTCCCAGAGTTCGGTTGCATGTCTGTGGACCGAGCGGGTGTTCAGTAGGATGCATTTCAAGTCGTTGGGTTCGGAGCTGTGTGTGGAGGAAGTGTGTTTGGTGAGGGTCCTGACGCAGTTGAACTTACAGGAGAGGCAGGAGAATGGGCCGTGGGTACGTCCTGGGGTAGCTTCGCAGCAAAGTGAGGTGCGTCCGGCGTTGAGGGCGAGGAGAGTAGCGGCATCATAAGTTACTCTGGGGGGTTTGGAGCGGCATAGAGCAGGGGGACGGGCGCTGGACGCGGTCCAGGCGCGGACGGGCGTAGACGGGCTTACCTTTGGCGCACCTTCGGCGCAACTGGGGCGCGAACGCTGCGCGTGGACGCTGCGCGTTGGATCATTAGTCATAAATGGATAGTGGAGGGGCGGAGCATGGGAGGGGCAGCAGGGAGGCGGGAGCGAGGTCGAGGGAGGGCTCGGGTCAACCTGGGAAATGGCCGAACAACAACAACAACAAGGAGCAATGGGGCGCTATGAGGGCCAAAAGATGTTACCGCTACTATCGTGGTGGGAGCGAGTTCGTGTGCGGAGACAGTGCAGATCGTGACACAGTTTAAATATCAACACAGCCAATGCAATCCAGACAGTGCGCAGCTAATATAATCACAGGTACTGCACGGTAAATGCGATAACAGTTCACACTCAGCCAAAGCGCTATGAAAATAAATGAGCAAAAGTGCGCGCTAGCAAGTAAAATTACAGTGCCCAGTCAGCCAAAGCAGATGTAAGCGCTACGATACCACAGGTGAGGGAGGAAGCGGGGGGAGCGACCACTCGCGTTGGAGGCAAGATGGTCACAGCTCTCTGTGTGGGAGAGGACGGCCTGTAGCTCTCGTGGGTGGGAGGGGCAGCAGGGAGGCGGGAGCGAGGTCGAGGGAGGGCTCGGGTCAACCTGGGAAATGGCCGAACAACAACAACAACAAGGAGCAATGGGGCGCTATGAGGGCCAAAAGATGTTACCGCTACTATCGTGGTGGGAGCGAGTTTGTGTGCGGAGACAGTGCAGATCGTGACACAGTTTAAATATCAACACAGCCAATGCAATGCAGACAGTGCGCAGCTAATATAATCACAGGTACTGCACGGTAAATGCGATAGCAGTTCACACTCAGCCAAAGCGCTATGAAAATAAATGAGCAAAAGTGCGCGCTAGCAAGTAAAATTACAGTGCCCAGTCAGCCAAAGCAGATGTAAGCGCTACGATACCACAGGTGAGGGAGGAAGCGGGGGGAGCGACCACTCGCGTTGGAGGCAAGATGGTCACAGCTCTCTGTGTGGGAGAGGACGGCCTGTAGCTCTCGTGGGTGGGAGGGGCAGCAGGGAGGCGGGAGCGAGGTCGAGGGAGGGCTCGGGTCAACCTGGGAAATGGCCGAACAACAACAACAATAAGGAGCAATGGGGCGCTATGAGGGCCAAAAGATGTTACCGCTACTATCGTGGTGGGAGCGAGTTCGTGCGCGGAGACAGTGCAGATCGTGACACAGTTTAAATATCAACACAGCCAATGCAATGCAGACAGTGCGCAGCTAATATAATCACAGGTACTGCACGGTAAATGCGATAACAGTTCACACTCAGCCAAAGCGCTATGAAAATAAATGAGCAAAAGTGCGCGCTAGCAAGTAAAATTACAGTGCCCAGTCAGCCAAAGCAGATGTAAGCGCTACGATACCACAGGTGAGGGAGGAAGCGGGGGGAGCGACCACTCGCGTTGGAGGCAAGATGGTCACAGCTCTCTGTGTGGGAGAGGACGGCCTGTAGCTCTCGTGGGTGGGAGGGGCAGCAGGGAGGCGGGAGCGAGGTCGAGGGAGGGCTCGGGTCAACCTGGGAAATGGCCGAACAACAACAACAACAAGGAGCAATGGGGCGCTATGAGGGCCAAAAGATGTTACCGCTACTATCGTGGTGGGAGCGAGTTCGTGCGCTGAGACAGTGCAGATCGTGACACAGTTTAAATATCAACACAGCCAATGCAATGCAGACAGTGCGCAGCTAATATAATCACAGGTACTGCACGGTAAATGCGATAACAGTTCACACTCAGCCAAAGCGCTATGAAAATAAATGAGCAAAAGTGCGCGCTAGCAAGTAAAATTACAGTGCCCAGTCAGCCAAAGCAGATGTAAGCGCTACGATACCACAGGTGAGGGAGGAAGCGGGGGGAGCGACCACTCGCGTTGGAGGCAAGATGGTCACAGCTCTCTGTGTGGGAGAAGACGGCCTGTAGCTCTCGTGGGTGGGAGGGGCAGCAGGGAGGCGGGAGCGAGGTCGAGGGAGGGCTCGGGTCAACCTGGGAAATGGCCGAACAACAACAACAACAAGGAGCAATGGGGCGCTATGAGGGCCAAAAGATGTTACCGCTACTATCGTGGTGGGAGCGAGTTCGTGCGCGGAGACAGTGCAGATCGTGACACAGTTTAAATATCAACACAGCCAATGCAATGCAGACAGTGCGCAGCTAATATAATCACAGGTACTGCACGGTAAATGCGATAACAGTTCACACTCAGCCAAAGCGCTATGAAAATAAATGAGCAAAAGTGCGCGCTAGCAAGTAAAATTACAGTGCCCAGTCAGCCAAAGCAGATGTAAGCGCTACGATACCACAGGTGAGGGAGGAAGCGGGGGGAGCGACCACTCGCGTTGGAGGCAAGATGGTCACAACCATTATTACATCCTATTCCATCACTCCTGCTGGTTTTATTTAAAGTCACAGCTATGCTATAATGATACCAACAATAGCACTGCACATTTTTACTCTTCACGATTGATAACTATAGGTATCATTCTATATTGATCGGACCACTTCTGATAATTCTAGAGGTCTCCAATACATAGAATGAATTGATGTCTGATGTGTGATGACTAATGCTTTAATAATGCATGATGGTTTTCAATATGTTTCCATCATAGGTTGGCCTCTAACCTGCGGGTACAGTCCCCGTAGAACCACTGTATGGTATGTAGTTTTACACATTACCATTATTTGTGGATACATTTTTCTTTCCATGTTGGTACTGAGGAATTGCCACAGATCATTTGTGACTGAGAGGTGAGAAACATGTTTACCATTTAGGAGTAGAGCGCATTTCCGACACATTTTAGCCAGATAGTCGCCTTTCCTTTATTCTCTTTTTAACCAGGCTGGGATCCTCCCAGAATAAAGTTTATTTAGAGGATCCCCTACCCTGTTTTATCCTGCACATTCACTATCACGACTACACATACTAGGTCCCTTACACCCACGGCACCTAAATGGCAAGGAACAAAATACCTCCAAAAAAGATCCCCTTTATGGGTTCCCGTTGGGTATTGCAGTGTCGACCCGATGAGGAGCAGGTCCATATGATGCAGCATTACACCTAGCTAGCTGGGTGTGTGAGGGCACTAGTTCAGAAAGGAGAAATCCCCTCTCCTTGGAGGCTAACTAAACATTCTATCATCACACAAATTCTCCTACTTTGTTCTATGAAGCACAAAGGAACTTCGAACTCTATTTTTCACAACATACCAGGGCATGTACGTTGGACCTCCTCAAAAGCCTACTGTCCCCTTATTTTGACTAACAGAATATCGAGGACATAATATTGAGGGGAAAAATATCAAAATGCACGTGTATATAGGGAAATATAGATTTCCCATTCCTATCTCCGCATATACATGCCTTGCAGATATACGTAATGCATATATTTGCAGTCAGGAGTAGAAAATCTAGACTTGCTTACCTGCGGAATTTTTATTTTTGATATTCCGTACCCGCAATTTTTTCCTATCAATATTGTTGTTTTGATAATCACGGGTCACTCCATTTTAATGAATATGGTTTCATTTAATTTTTTTGATTTATAAAATGAATTTAAATATTTTATATATTATATTTGTATATGAAATTTAAATTTAATAATATTTTTAAAGTTCACTAGATTTAAAGTTAATAAAATATCAAATATTTAAAATTCTATACATTTACTTATTTAATGATATTTTGATCTATATTTTCGTATTTTCTGTCTTTGTACTTTACTTAAAAATGTAAAGACAATAGCTGTGTCCTCAATATTGTTTTTGTGATATTTGCTATTGCAGTATCTTTGTTGGTTATATTATGTCATGATGCGAAGACGAGCAACAGAAGATCCGCTAGATCCGCCTCAGCGCCGGGACACCTCCGTTGGGGTAGCCGTGCACTCTACCAATTTCTTTGAATTTTAATTGAATTGAAAGATGGACCCACCTCATGGATGAACCCCTTTTGGTCAAGGAAGAGCTCTCTGGACTTTTAATTTTTGGACTTGTGTTGGACTCTCACTCCAAACCTATGGACACTCGCTCCCCACCTCCCTTTTGAAGCTAAAAGGGGGTGGGCTTGCTGGGACCCTGGAGGAGAGGGTCCCCTTGGACGTCCTCAGACTGGCCCTTGCTGTGGTACCCGTTGAGCAGTCAGTGTGAGGGGCTCCTGCTTCCTCCCCTATCAGGTATTCTTAGAATATCACTCATTATTTCTGCGAGTGTCTTTCAGCAATGTTTATGACAGTACAAAATACTAATGGAATTTAACAAGACAGTGTGCAGGCTCAAGGACATCATTAGCGAAAGAGGGATGAAGAGACACCAACGAGCAAGTTGTGAGTGTGGTGTGGCTGTATGTTCAAAGCGAGGCAGGCTGGATATGTCTGACAGTTCTAGGTCAGCCATTTCTGCTGTTTCTTTCTGTCAGTAGCTTTAGATGAACCTCATTATTATTACTTTCTTTACCATACCTATGCCTCTAGTGGAAGCAATGCACCACGCTCGGATGACAAAATCACACTGCCATTGTAAATTGTAACAACAGTCATTGACATCACATAGGCGCCCATTTTGAAATGCATTGGACGAACAAATCACAGAGCAAGACGAACAATTTCGAAATATGGCATTTTGGGCTGTTTCTGGCAGGTATAAAACAGCAACCATGTATATTCAAAGGAGATTGCGCCTGCACGTACGTGTTACTTGAAACGGATGTCCTATCATTACTAATGCATTTTACGATTAAAAAGTAGATCGAGGTTGCAATAAATGTGCTCACAACCCGATTTAGAATCCAAAATGATGGTTCAGAAATACAGTTTGAATAAACAAAGAGCTGCGGATTAGATTGTAAATCACGATGTCTACCCCCAAGAAGTCGACCTCCTCCCAAAATATCATCAACCAACGTAAACAAGTTGTTATACTTAACTCCGCCATGAAAATACTTCAGAGTCTACACTCTGATCATGATATATGCGTAGGTTGATATTTCAACCGTATTAATGAGGAACAATGCTGCACACTGCGGTTTGACATTCTGGCAGAGCCTACTCATCCTTTCATCATTCTGAGGTCGATACTACATATGCCACTCACTTTACTAATAATAGCACCATTTACACAAGGCCTTGATTTGCGGCGCGTGCAATATAAATCGGCATTACTACACAATTCACACGCAGTTACCTTTACCGTTGCTATGTCATGTGTTGACGAAATAAAATTCAACTACATTGTTAGTTTGGACATGTTTTTTCAAATAAAACATGATATTACGCTCAAACGATTCACATACCTTGACAAGATGACTTTATGCAGATAGTGTTTTGACTCCCACAAGGATGACATAATACTTCCGGGTCTGAAAAGTGATAGCAACCTCAGGCAGTGAGTCACTTCTTCAACAAGGCAACACAAGGGCATTCTGTCACTCTCTAGCAGTAATGCCGCATCTCTAGGTGCTGCTGCAGATAGGTACTCGGCGTTACTTACACTTGACATGAGTCCTACAGTTGATAATTCGAGAGACTCGCCGTTTTGTGCAAATAAGCTTAATAAACATGCCATTGCCTACTTTAGGCAACAACTATTCACACAGGATATCGTATATTTTATCAAAAGTACTTGAATACGCTCGCAAAGCATGTTTTGTGAATACATAGAGCAGACCCTCACAATGACGTGCAGCGAGTTCACTGGCACCCGGGTACAATTATGGCTGTCTTTTACTCCCCAATTATGGCGTTCTTTTTTCCTCTGTCTTGCACTATGGTCAATCAATCAATCAATCATAACATTTGTATAGCGCGCTACTCACCCGGAGGGGTCTCAAGGCGCTGGGGGAGAGGGGTCCGTTACTGCTCGAAAAGCCAGGTCTTGAGTTGCTTCCTGAAGGAGAGATGGTCCTGGGTTCACCGGAGGTGGATGGGGAGGGAGTTCCATGTCTTGGCTGCCAGGTAGGAGAAGGATCTTCCTCCGGTGGTGGCTCTGCGGATGCGTGGAACGGTGGCGAGGGCGAGGCTGGTCGATCGTAGCTGGCGGGTGGGAGTGTAGAAGGTCAGGCGGTTGTTGAGGTACTTGGGGCCCAGGTCGTGGAGAGCCTTGTGTGCGTGGGTGAGGAGTCTGAACGTGATCCTCTTGCTTACAGGGAGCCAGTGCAGGTCTCTCAGGTGGCCGGAGATGTGGTTGTGTCGGGGGATGTCCAGGACGAGTCGTGCGGAGGCGTTCTGGATGTGTTGGAGTCTTTTCTGAAGTTTTGCTGTGGTTGTGGAGTAGAGGGTGTTTCCGTAGTCCAGTCGGCTGGTGACGAGTGCCTGGGTGACCGTCTTCCTGGTTTCGGTGGGGATCCACCGGAAGATCTTGCGGAGCATGCGCAGGGTGTTGAAGCATGATGATGAGACGGCGTTGACTTGTCTGGTCATCGAGAGGGAGGAGTCCAGGATGAAGCCCAGGTTACGTGCATGGTCCGTTGGCTTGGGAGTGGTGCCCAGGGCTGGGGGCCACCAGGAGTCGTCCCAGGCGGAGGGAGATGATCCCAGGATGAGGACTTCCGTCTTGTCTGAGTTCAGTTTCAGGTGGCTGTTCTCCATCCACTCGGCAACGTCTTTCATCCCTTCGTGTAGGCTGGTTCTGGCGGTGGCGGGGTCGTTGGTGAGGGAGAGGATCAGCTGGGTGTCGTCGGCGTAGGAGATGATGTTGAGGTTGTGTTGGCGTGCGATGGCTGCGAGGGGGCTCATGTAGACGTTGAAGAGGGTGGGGCTGAGTGATGATCCTTGTGGTACGCCGCAGATGACTTCGGTGGCCTCGGATCTGAACGGGGGGAGGCGGACTCTCTGGGTTCTTCCGGTGAGGAACGAGATGATCCACTCCAGTGCCTTCTCTTGGATTCCGATGTTGCTGAGGCGCTTCACTAGGGTGCGGTGGCAGACAGTGTCGAACGCTGCGGAGAGGTCCAGGAGGATGAGGGCCGCTGTTTCCCCGTTGTCGAGCAGGGATCTGATGTCGTCAGTGGCTGCGATGAGGGCGGTCTCGGTGCTGTGGTTGGCTTGGAAACCGGACTGCAAATGGTCGAGGGATCCGTTTGTCTCGAGGAAGGCGGCAAGCTGTCTGTTGACGGTCTTCTCGATGACTTTGGCAGGAAAAGGGAGGAGCGAGATGGGGCGGAAGTTCTTGAGGTGCAGCAAGTTCACTGGCACTCGGGTCCAATTATGGCTGTCTTTTACTCCCCAATTATGGCGTTCTTTTTCCTCTGGCTTGCACTATGGTCATTTGCATTCGCACACCACTGGGGCCGCGAGTAGAGGGAAAACCTCTATTTTACATCTGTAACATCCTGCAAGCACGGAATTGCTTTCCTTTTGATCATTGTGCATCATCATTACTTGCTAATTCCAATTTACCTCAAATAGTAAGATCTATAGGAGCTGGCAGAGTGGCTCGGTAAAGTAAAGGTAGGCGCCGATAGCTGCTGTGGTCTGTAGAGTCTAAAATCTTGCAGGAACCAACCCAGTCTTAGATCCTTCTAAGGTTGGCAAATAAGTAAGGAGCTGTTAAAGTGGGTAACAATGCTTTGAAAAATGTAGAATTCTTTTAAGAAGGACTACATAAAATTAATTATTATTCTGACCACATGAGGTGCATTCTTTAAAATAAATCTGTCTTACTGCGTGCAACGCATAGCGAAGTAAAAATAGATTTTGGCAGACTTGACAATGAGTGAGCTAGACTATTTGATTGGAACTTATTGTCTGTCTCAGAAAGTATTTTTTTTTACAAGAGTTACTTCCTCAGGGTAGAGCTTCCATCGGCATGGTAAGACATCTACCTTAGGGCACCACCAAATGGCAGTGAGGAATTACTGCAGAGGATGCCTGAAAAGGGTTTATTTTTCATTTACGGCCATAACTCCAAAATTCAAGGCAATACACCTGTAAATGAGGAGAAAGTCACACATACAGAAAATAAATAATAATCGACAATAGTAGGTGATACTAAGGAGCTAATTCACCATCTGACAGAGTTGGAGTTCTGCTGTAAATTGCTGGTGCAATCCCCTCACCAAAACCTCACTTCATGAAAAAGGCGTAGGGGGGAAGGGGGGGGCTGCGTTTTCATGGGCTAAGTCTTACTTGGAATCCATGACTTGCCAGCCCATCCACCGCAGAGGTGAACGGGTCTATACTTTGGAAGGACCACCCTATTTCTGGGAGGCCATCTGGGGCACATGTTTTGCTTCCCCAACTGCTAAAGTAGTCATAGGTGTTTTGAGCAGAGAAACTGATCAATGGGCCCACGTGTGCAGCAAGAAACCTGTGCATCATGGCTCTTTTATTTTTCAGAAATGAATCTCCCCTTAGTGGATTTGTTTTTAAAAACATATAGCAAGACTGGCACTACATTTCTGATGGAAGTGCTCTCTCATCTGGCTGGTGGAACACTTTCATCATCAGACGTCCTCCACACTGTGCCTGGGATCACTAGATACTTCATGCAGGCTTCTGGGTGGTGTCTACCTCACCTTGAGGCCAGGTGGGCCCCTTACAAGTGTCTTTTAGCCCCCCTAATTGATTAAATACAGTGAGAGCAAGAAAGAGAGGAATTAAGAGAGAACCAAGGAGAGGCATTCAATTACTCATTTACAACCTTTGACTCAGTTTTTTTTAATGTTTTCACACTTGTGTTTTTGCCAGATCATTTCTTGACTATAAGCACCTATCAAAAATCTTGTTGAGATTGCTTTGATTCAAGGGATTGTGCAACTATACATTAATCTCTGAGAGAGATTTAAGAGAATATAAAGCAGGCTTTACGTGTTCTTTTGTGGCGCGGCTAACACAGCCACACGACTAGTGGGCAAATGTATGAAAAAGTGATGCAGCACAGCAGTCACCTTGCTGAACTGCACTGTGTCACTGTGAAAGTGCAGGAATGTGCTGTATTAAAGGCACACGGCTCATTCCTGACTTTTCTCCCTGCACTGGCACACAATGGACAGCCTAGTGCCAATGCAGGCACCTTGCACCATGGTGCAAGGGTGCCTGCATTGAATGTAGGATTATTTTTGTGCAGTAAGGGATATCTTCATGCACGAAAACAATCCTGAGGGGCATATTCCTGCAACACACATAGAAAGAGGAAGTAATGAGGAGAAATAAAGATATTTCTTCCCTTTACACTTCTCCTCAGGAGGTGTATCTTTTTGACACATTCCCATGTTTACAAGGTCTTGTAACTCTGGGAATGCATCAAATACTGTGGGAGTTGCATGGGAACACCTATGCAACACCTTCCCAGGGCAGACTAATGCTATTTGTACTGCACTGCGTCGCTGCAGTTATTTGGAGACGCTCAAAGTCACTAAAATTGTCTTTGCGTGGCTTCAAAAATAAGACTTAGAGGTTCCTGTTATGCATGTACCATGTTGCGTGGAGCAAACGTGATTCAACCTTCTCATTAATATGCCCATAGGTGTCGCCAAATACTTTGAGTTTAATTTTTAACTAAGTTAAAATTCATTATATTTGATTTTTTATTTAGTGTATCATTACATTAAAACAATAATACAATTTAGCATTAACTATATGTCACTTTTTAAACTTAATATGTGTATATTTTAAATTTATAATTCATTTAAATTAATTAACCAATTTCCTCTGTGGTGTTAGTTTTGTATCCTGCCTCTATTGTTTTCTATAGGGTTGTTTGCTAGTACCATGGTTGGTAAGGTGGTACTTGAGTTACTCAAAATTAGAAGAGTATTTTGAAGAATTGCAATTTCTTACTTGCATGTAGTTGCACTTTTTGTATTAGCATGTCCATCCCCATCCCTTCCTGTTAAAAATCCCTTAACACTTCCCATGTAGAAGTAAGTATTCCCCTTTTCTCAACCACCCCACCCTGATCCCTTCCCCATTTAATACAACATTTTATAGTTACGTGTTATGGGTGCAGTGATTTTCACACCGAGGAAGAAATTTCAATGTAAATATTATTGAAGAGATGGAGATCACCAGCCATAGATTTGTGAATTGCATTTTGCAGTATGTGAAGCAGGACTACTCACCTTCAGGTACGCACAACCTTAGGAGAGTTCAGCTCTGACATTTTTCTTTACACTTTTTGAGTTGGACACCGTGCAGAAGGACAAAACTGTCTACCAAGCAAATTTACACCATAGAGCAGAAGTGTTAAATGTTTACATTGATTAGTTGTAAATCTATCGCATTTTGTTATTTTTAAAATCTGGCATGGCTTTGGTACTTGTTGATCGACATCGGACACCCCCAGATTAGAAGGAAGTCAGAATTAAGCAGCATGTATACTAAGTCATTGCCCAACAAATCCACTTACAAAAGAAAAGTAAGCACCCATCTCCTTTTCAGAAGGAAATCAAAGCAAAACAAACCGGATTTACTATAGGGGTTATCAAACTCCAATATGTTTGCAAATAATCTCGACATAATTACATCCCCAAACCAGTAATAAGGTCCTAAATTATGCGCTTTTCTAACAAAATCTTGTTCCCCTTAGGCATCTGTTTAGCTTGCTTCATTAATGACCAGATGACCACATACCAACAGCAACAAGGAAATATTACTGCCTTTCAGAGTCATTCCATTGTTGAACACTCATTTAAACTAGCAATAGGGACACACTATCAATTTAAACCACTGCTAACACCAACAATTTGGCTAGTGGTGAACCATCTTTATTATCTCCTATAAATTCCAAAGGATAGAAATATGCATCTAATAGATTCCGGGATAATTCTCAGATGGAGCGTCACAACTGCACACAACACGCTGGTGGCCTTCATCTGATTTCTTGTTCCCGATTTCAATCCCTGCTTACATCTTATTTTTTATGTCTTTCGCCCCTCTCTTTCTGTCACTAACAGTGGATCTGGGTGTGGCGTGGCACATTTAAGGTAGGGAATTGAAGGCAGGAGGCTCCTTCACTGAGGCAGGCTGTGTCAACTGCCAAGGCAGCCTAGTCTTTATGACATCTCCTACGTCTTTCTGCCATCATCCTTCATTTCATGTCTCTTTATCTCGCTTTTGTTTTTTTTCCATCCCTACTTTCTACAGGTATCACTGTTTTCTTATCTATCTTTTCCTCCTTGTTTCTCTTTCTTCCTCTGGGTCAAGATCTGATGGTTAAAAATAAGCCCGGTCAACAAAATTGAGAGCCACTGCCTACAAGCTCAAACCCCATGCACAAATTAAGCACTGGACCCACGAATTGCTTCCAGAATATGTTCCTGCTTTTCTCTCGCTCTTTTTAATTTTTGTTAATGGGTATCAAATATCTCCCATGACCATTTTTTACCACAGATTTTAAGTATCTTGATTTCGATTTCAAACTACCTTCTACCCAACGAGAGTAAGAATTCATAGAAACAGCATCGCAAATGAAAACCCCTCTGTTCACCCCCCTTACAGTTATTCTTTATTAAATTTTTGAAAAGCAGCATTGTCGATGGGGTCACCCTACAGTGTAAATGTATCATAGAATAATTTCTGGCTGCTATTGCAGCAGACAGTATAAAGCTTGGGGCGATCTTCAGTAGGCAATATTAAGGATACTGGAAAGCTGTTATGGTAAAGCGAAAACAATAAAGGTACCCAAATCATCAACCAAACAAGCCGGTGTCATGTAATACTCATGAGTATTCTTATTGCATGCTTCAAGACAATGCTATCAAGGGGTACCACCACTGCTGCTCAGTCTGTAAAATTATTTTGACATCTCCCCTCAAGTCGGTTTTCTTATCATCCCTTTTTCAAACAATGAAATAAACATTGGACAAACTCCTAAAATTCTCATGCTTTTTTATTTTATACTCAACATTATGAAGGGGGTGATGCCACAGTGTTATATGCATTCAATTAATTTGTTTCTTGCTGTGTAACCACAAACCAATCTATCTTGCTCATTAATTTCAACTGTAGGACTTTTGTGGAATCTGTAGACATAGTTTCCCCTTTCCTTTCCTCTGAAATCATCTTACATTCTATGCCTTCTCCCCAGGGGCCTAACACAGGCCCCCACAGCCCATGCGGTGCGGGGGGGCCCCTAGCTCCAAGGGGCCCCCTCGGCACTGAACTCTGGCCGGGAGAGCTCCTGATTGAGCCCGGAGGGGGCCCCCTAAGTACCGTGCAGGGAGGCCCCCTCACTTTTCATTACGCAGTGCTTCTCCCTTCTTATGAACACCATTCAGCGATGTCATTAGCATAATTTCACGTCTAGAAAGATCTGGAGGATTGCAATCCAAAGTTCTTTCAATATAAGAGGTCTCCTCTAGCTGAAAGAGCCTCTGACAAACTTAGAGGGAGTGGCTTTGGTGCACCCGATACAATATTGTCTGACCACCCTCACAGAAACCACTTTCTCACCGCCCTTCCCTTGTGCCAATGACAGGTGCTGTAAGGAGCATGTACAGAAGCGACTCACTCATAGGTCCTCATAAAAATGTCTGCTGCAGTTCTTTTTTAAAGTGGCAGAGCAGGTGGAGACTCTGGTGGTGTGTGGTAGGGGCAGCTTCAAAGCAGCATGTTTTCTGTATACTCACTGAACAACAACTACTGCCTTAGAGCGAGATAGACTGTGCTGCAGTGGCCACCTATGTGATTTCCACCAAGCAAGGGTCACATATCATACTGTCAGACTTGCAAATCAAACCCAACATACAGTCCTAAGATCTATCAGAACATTGGAACGTTGGAAGCTCCTTGAAAACAATGGAGTAGCTCCGGGCTTATAATGGCTGGTATAAGCCCGGAGCTCCAACATTCCAATGCTTCTTTGTGGCTGTGAACAAAGGCTTCAGGGAGCCTGAGGGGATTTCAATCCCCTCGTGCTCCCTGAAGCCTTTGTTTAATTTGTTAGAACAGTCTGCCCTCTAGTGGTAGAATGTTCTAATAGCCTTATAGCCCTTATAAGCAGGGCTATACCGGCTATTAAAGTCCCGCTGCCTTGGTAAAGTCCCTCTCCTTCGGCTTGGGCCTTTAACGCTGCAGCGCGCCTTTAATAGCCGGTATAGCCTGCTACGGCGGGCTATAAGGCTATGTGAGAGGAAGAAACAATGTCCAACTGATGCTTTCCTTGAATAGAATAAGCATTCAGGAGGCCCCTAAACCCATGGCAATAGTGCTGGATAGAAGTCCCACCCTAATCTCCTGGCATAAAAACTAGGGGTAGGTGTAATCTGCGTAATGTGCAGTAGCATATTTATACAAAATGACTGTACATTTCCCTTAATAATGGTGCATGTAGTGGTATTTTCTTAACGGAACTGCACCCTGGCGTCCATAATTGACCTGAGAATGGATTCTGCACTTTGAGAGTAGTGCTAAATGCAACAGAACAGGAAGAGCTTGCACTCTGTTCAAGTGTTCTTGCATAGGTATTTTATTTTCAAAACGAAGCAAAATAATGCCAATGGGCATGATTGGGTAATTTTTGGTAGTTTTGCATCACAAGAGTAATTACTCCAACATAATTTACATTTCATCTAGGCCTAAAAAAAAACCCACCAAAGTATATGTTAATATAAATCTGATGGCTCATAATGTGAAAAGAAGAATCCCTTGATGACAACGGAGTAGATAAATAGAAGCTGGAGGAAGTTCCACATAGGATTGAGGGAGTAGATAGTTGTAAACGTAACACGAGAATAAAAGATTTGAGTGATAATGACACTTCGCTCCTCCTACAAATGGAACATTCCCTCCTGTGACTGGGGTACCTCTTCTAGTGAGGTGTGGAGTGAGAGGTTGAAGTTCATTATTCTCTATATTTACATTAGCCATGACCTAGAGACAGGTCCCACCCAAAAAATCAGGGCTGCCTTCTTACTGTTAACACAAACAACAATTTGAATGTAGAGTAGATGCCTTTCCCACCCATAGGAGTGAATTTTGAAGGTATTTGTAAGATGGCTCCCCATTTTGTATGAATTTTTCGGACCTATCCGAGTTGCCTAACTTAAAGCCCATAGCAGGTTTTTTCCACCCCACCCTTCGCCCCCCATGTTAGATCTCAGTTCGACCTCATGCTCATGTAGAAAGCCAACTGGATCGCATAGTGGGCATAGAAGGAATTTCATATAAAGATTGTCGCAGCCCTTCCAGAACCTGGTGCGTTATAATATTATGTGAGGCCCACAATTTTGGCTTTGAGAAGTCAGGAACAGTACGCTGTATTCGATTTTTCAGGAAAACCATAAAAGCACACATTGGGGTTGATTCCGAATCAGGAAAAAAAACGTCTGCACGATTTGTATCCGGAGCCCTCTCCGTACGAATCGTACCCGTCCGTCAGAGTCGCGTAGTACGATCCGTATTCCGTGAATCCATCCGAATCGTCGCGATCCGTACGTATTGCAAGGCTGAAACCGTGAACCGTACGACTCGTACACATGCCGTAGGACTCGTACACATGCCGTACGACCGATGAGTATGATCCGGGGTATGAGGACGCGATTCGTAAGGTCCACGTCAGGTAAGGGCGAGTCGTACAGAAAAGCACACAAACACATACACACCGTACGGTCCGTACACCCCATGATCGCAGGGGTACGCACCGTACCCCATGTACGATGGGTGTACGCACCGTACCCCATGTACGATGGATGTACGCACCGTACCCCATGTACGATGGGTGTATGCACCGTACCCCATGTATGGTGCGTTCACCCAACGTACATGGGGTACGGTGCGTACACCCATCGCACATGGGTTACAGTGCGCACACCCAGCGTACATGGGGTATGGTGCGTACACCCCATGATCGCAGGGGTACGCACCGTACCCCTGCAATCATGGGTATGCCCCATACCCCTGCGATCATGGGTGATACGCACCATACCCGGGGGGCCGTTCCGTACATGTTTCGGCACAAACTCTGCTTTTACCGCTGTTTTCAGCACCCGTTGAAAAAGGGTCGTACGGTGCGTACCCGACACATATCGTACTTGCTGGGTCATAAAAACCAGCCGCGAACGGTACAGATGTCGCGTACAGCGGGTTCAGAGGGATAATCGTACGGAGATTAGAGTCGTACGGTCTCTGTGCGACTCGTACGGAGTACGGCTCCTGGTACGAATCGTACTTCGTTGTACATACGGGGGACGTTGCAGGGTACAATTCGTATGGGAAAAATGCTCCGAACGGCTATTCGGAGCGGTTTTTCCCGAATCGGAATCGGCCCCAATATAGCAGAAATGTCTATCCGCAAAATACAACAATTTTATACTTAAAACCCATCTAAAAACCACACAATAAATTAATAAAAACATTTGAAATCCACATAAGAATAAATAACAGACTAATTATACACAATATAAAACACCAGGGTCACAACAAATCGTCAACCCTGAATGACCCCAGATAAAAACAAATCAAATGAAAGCAAGTTGGGGGGATTCAACAACTGCAGGAAACGAAAGGCAGGCCTCACTTGTGTAAAGTTCATAGGTAGAAGGAATGAGTGAATAAATCTATGCCTAAGAGTGCTAAAAATTGGACAAACCATGAAAATTTTAATTGTGTCAGGAATGGAGATATCATCACAAATACAGGCTGGGGGTTCTTAAATTTTACACCACGATCCTTTGGGCAACAGGAGCTGAAGAAAAAGATTAAATCTAAAATAAGTTCATAAGCTGCAATGAAAATTAGACGTCTCTAAAACCAGAGAAGTCATGAAATAAGACTTCATATATTAACACATTTTTATTACACTCGAATCTAGAGCACAGAAGTTGACAGGGAGTTTTGGTCATACAAATATAGCACCAGCACAGGCAAATAATAGGAATAAGAACAAAAATATAATGCCTATTGATTTAAGTATTGGCTAAGGAAAGCTTACATTATATTTTTTTGCCAACCTCTGGGACTGTACCCAAATTGATCGTCCCTTTCTCTGGCTGGATGGGGAGAACATAACCCTTAAGTTGCCATTGGCCAGAGTTCATGGAAAGGTGTTTATTGGCCCATCATAGTGTTCTATGTCATCCCATGTTCTACCCATGAATGACTAAAACAGGGTTTCTGTACAGTTGCAGTGGATACAAAAACATGTAAACTGACTTTCTCTCATCCCAATGGGGTGCATGGGACCTCAGCATGTGAAATGAGTATGATGCAATGAGCAAATAACATATAACTTGCGCAGCGTACAGGCGCAATTACAAACTACACATACCCTAGCTACTCGCAAATATATAACTTCTAGTCAAACATATTGTAATATGAATAAGAAATCTTTCGCATGTGAAATTAGATATATACAACTATATATTTAACCCTATTCAGGTGCAGGAGGTGAAAATAAAAAAGGTTTGTAACAGCGTAAGAATCACTCATAGGGCTTCTCTTGTTCTCCCTTAATAGAATTACTTCGGTGACATTATTTCCTTCCTTTATTTCTCTTTTGATTTGTGCAGAGATGACATCAAATATTTTTCTTCCACTTGTTGTTTCGCATCCCACAGCCTAGAAACTGTGACTATTGTTCCATCATGACACTCGTGTGGCCCTCCACTCATGAGTGCTCAACTTCTCTAACACTGAAATGCTTTACTTCCATGTATCATCTGCCCCCATCACCCTTACACCTTCCGTCTCATTTCTTATTAATATTAAGATGTTCCACCCATGCTAACAGAAATCTAGGAATGTTATTATAGGCCGGCATCTGTTTGAAATGATTTACCTGCCTTACAGTCACTGTGAGGTTTTAACTAATTAACATTAAATAAATGCACCCACACGTCCCATTGTATGTGGCAAAGTCCATGATTCCATAACTAAGAATGTGTAAATGATTATTAAACTTGTATAATGTATTGGCCTACTAACAGTTGCTTATTTATGAAGAAGCACACCACTTGTTTGCCGATTTTATATCTACTCAATATACGGATTTTTCTTTATTTACAAGCGTGCTGTTGAGGTGGCACGTCTGTCCACACTCCGTGCCTTGACAATAAACTTCCTAACTTGAATGACTAGCCACTCAACCTCTACGCACTACTAACAGTTGCCCCAAATATGCCCTTAAAAGCCTCCACAAATTCATTAATTTTTCTATTAGGTTAATGGACAGCTTACCCTGTCACTCACATTCCACGTCTCAAAGGCACCAATTAGAATGTCTCTCTGCAAATTATAAGGCCCACTATAATTTATTCATCCATATTCATATATTCATAGCCACTTCAGTATTGATCCTGAATATCCATCTGACCTTATTTGATAGCATACTCCTCTTTGTCTACCACGATTAGCTAATCACCATCCCCTATATGTAAGCAAACTCCTCTGTGCCTTATTGTTTGTCAGTACTTACTAATTGCGTTGAACACTACTATGAAAGGCAAGATAAGATCCACCCACTTATTTACCTAATTTGAATGGTCTTTGAAAGTTAGCTTCACTAAATTCTAAATCTGAGTCACTTAACCATCCTAATAATTCTTTATCCATCCACCAAAGCCTTACCACAGTTCTATTCTCAGTAGTGCCCGTAAAAGTGCACATATGTCTTATTCGTATATAAATGCATGTTTTTGTGTTTATAGGCTAATTTGTTTCTATTTAAGACAATCTTGCAATGTCTGTACACACATTACACGCTTTAAAAAGTCATTCACTTTTGCATGCGAACCACCCAATCTGTCCATGGCTTTAATTACCGACTGGCTACTCGAATTTGTGTTTCAATAGTTTCCAAATAATATAGGCAGGAGACATTATTTAAAACCCAACTCTGATATTTTCACGACAATTCTCTTCATCAGGTCATTTTAGCATAAACCACCATTGGCCAGTTCCAAAGTTCTGTCTAGAATGTGTACACGGGTAAAATGAAAAAAAAAGCTGTGATTTAGTACATTTCGTTTCAGTTCTAGACATGTGATGTGATAATTCTCTTCACCTGCAATGCACCCATTAGTATGCAAAGCTATTGAGAAAAAATAAATCAAACTAAGCAATTTCATTGCTTAATTACCAACAGCAGGGAGGAGAGGAAATAATATGTTCCAGTTCTGGCATAATTGTTTACAATTCAAAGTGATGTAGACAAGCGCAAGAATATATGTCATGTCTCATGGGTGAGATGGTGCTGTACTTCAAAGTGGCAAATGGGACTTTTCTGGCAGATATATTCCAAATAAGGAGAGTAACGAAATGTATATTTACACCCTCATGCACAGTTTTACTCTATGAGAATCAGTATTATTTTATTCGTAGAATTTCATGGATAAATTGGCTGTATTGGAAACTTTACAACTAGGGGTTACTCTATCTGAGCAATGGATAGTTTTAAAATGTATCTGAAGATTAAATTCTAGTACAACCTTCACCTTTCTGTTTTACTGGTAAATGTTTGCTGAAGGATTAAAAAAGTATGCAATAGAGCCTGTAATACTAAATAATTATTAGTAATACCATAATATCTCTTATCTCTGATATAATTTCCCAAAGAAGCACTGCGTAGTTGGGTGTAGTTTAGTGAGTGGAATGTGTCTGAGTTTGTCCAGGACTGCAGTGAGAGAACACACTCACTTCTTTGGCTGGTCAGGCCCAGGCCCAGGCCAATGAACACTCTATTCCTTTCTCAGATATTGATCCAGCCCCTGCCATGCTTAGTTGGTGCCATTATACTCCTCCTCCTGTTCAAATGCAATTGCCCTACAGGATGAGGCCAGAGTCAGTTGTGCAGGAACTTTGGACTTCAATTCACCAAAATGGCAGATGTAGAGAAAGGACATTACACATCCTTTAGTTCCTGCCAACATTTCAGTGACCTGTTGACTCACACTCTGTCCCTCCGCTGACCCCTTGTCTCAAACTGTGGCCCTCAAAAACCTTCTGCTATGAGGGGTTGGTGTATTTCATAGAGTGTAAAGCGACGAAGAGCTACAAGGATCTGAGTACCACATTTACTTTATGTTCATACTTCTTATGTTGTGATCCTGGTGACCAGAGTTGCAAGGGCAGTCCAAGGGTCCCAAGAGACAAGCCAAGGAGGAAAGTGGCTATATGCGAGTACCCCTGAATTCATGTCTACAGAAGGCAGAGGACACGTTATTTTCCACAGAAGAATAGGGAGTTCCAGGACGTCATCTTCCTGATCCCTGCAGAGACATGGAGTCAGTCCTAGAAACTAACCAAGGCAGGCCTGATGACTTTGTTTACCACCTCCAATTCAAAGGGAGGCGATAAGGAGGCTACGCCTAAACTCTGCTCAGGGTCATAGGAAGAGGATGCACCTAAGACCGTACTACATGAAGGGTGTAACTGACTAGCAAGCCCATTAATCGTTTGTTAGAGTTGCCACCAAAATATAGTGCTCTGAGATGCATTCCAGCCAAGTGATGAAACCATGCACGTTTCTGGGGTGAATCCAGAGTCTTCACCGGAGCCTGTAGAGAGAGGAAACCTTCCACCACACTTTGGAATGGGAGATCCCCAGCTTCTCTTTTTCGTCGCAAAGAGCACATCTCCAGGCAACCCTGCCTCACTAATGTCATTGTGGGCCTTCACGGGTTTAAGAGGAGGAGTGCTGGAGGTGGAGGTCCAAATGGACCAAGTAAAATGGAGCAAGAAAGTCCGAGGACAGCAAGATTCCACTACTTTCTCAAACATGTTGCCAACCCATAGTAGTCTCCCAAGAAGTCTGTCTCTTTTTGGACATACATTGCCCCAGTCATTTGCTTCATGTAACTATGTAATGGGTGATTTTTACCGTAGTATGTATGTATGTATGCATTTGTGTATGTATGTATGTATGTTTGTATATGTTTAATATTTCTATAGCGCAAAGCTAGCGAAACGGCAGGGGAGAGGTGGACATGTTCAAAGACAAGCAATAAGTCTAACTTAACACTAACACGACGCCTTGTTCAGGAATGCATGACGCTTGACAATATGCATAAGATTGGATGGTTAGCCCATGTGAAGTCATTTTTTGATGACCTAGGCCTCCGGAGATATTTTAATCATCCATTGACTATCTACGAGATGCCAAGGAAGGAGCTAAAAAAACGGTGTCTTTTTTATCTAGGCCAGTTACGACTTACACATGAGATAGGGAAAAGCTCAGTTCAACACTCATTAGCTGTTCAAACTACCTTTTCCATACAACCATATCTAATATTTAATCTAAATCAGTACGAAAATGTTTTGTTAACTCGTTTTAGATTGGACATTTTCCATCGTCTAATTTCCTTTCCTCAACAGAATGATTGGTCAAGGAACTTATCATTATGCCCGTGCGATACCATCTCTGCACAATCCTCAATCCATATATTGTTGTTCTGTAGATTCTACGAAATCCTACGTAGACGCTGGATTGTCCCCATACTAAGATCTATGGGGCTTCGAGCCTGTCGCCCAGCCTTTCTAGCACTCCAATTTTTGGAAAATGAACTATATGCTAAATCGATAGCCTGTTTTCTGAAATTTTGTGTTAATACCGCCCCAATCTTCGTTAAGCGTTGATACTTATGTATTAATATTTTGAATCATGATCTCTAAAAATCTTTTTAAAAGAAAATGCTGAATTAATTAACAATTTTGTGAATGGATTGTTGTATGACTTTTAGTGATTGCAACTTCTGAAATACATTTCTACAGTTTTTTGTAGTATAACTTCTGGAAAACATTGGTTTAATTGTACTTTTATGGTTTTTCTACCAATTATGGAAACCGAATAAAGACTATTTGATTTGATTTGAACAGCTAATGCATTGTGATATATTGCTCTTTACAGAGGTGAATCTTTAACTCTTTCCTACAATGGAACTGTGTTGAGATGGTTCTGATGGATGCTGTTTCAGATCCTGGGTGCATAGACAGAAAAGACCTTCTATCTTGTTTGTTTAATATGGTTCTGAGCCTGCTGTCTGATGGTGCTCTGGCTGTTGGTATGCCGAGGCCTACCAGAGATGGTGGGCTTGTCTGCATGACAAGCAGGGGTGCTGGTCGTGATGGCTTTGTAAACAATTCCACTGGTTTTGAACATGTTAAGGGCTAATAAGGAGAGCCAGTTGAGTCCCTTTAGGACTGGGGTTGGAATTGTTTTTTCACACTCTGTATGAAATGTGCTGTAGCATGCAGATGTCTTGAGGCAGGGCATTACAATTAGCCAGGTGCAAGAGTAAGTGGGTTTAAACAGCAGTTCTGAAATCACTTTCAGTAGGAAACGGTTTGATGTTCTTTGGAAGAGAGACCTTATACCAAGCTGCCATTTTGTTTTTTGGCAATGTGTTCCTTGAGGGTGAAGATGGTACCCAGAATGAATCCAAGTGACTTGGACTTTGGTGAACATTAAGGTGTGAAAACCATCAAAGTTCATGTCATTGCATTGGTTTTGTACTTTTCCTTGTTTTTTGTTCTTGGCAAATAACAGAAAATCTATGGTAGTCGCCTCTAACATTCCTTATGTAGTGTGTTTCACGTTAGATTCATTAAAGATCTGTAGCCCTGCTGCTAATCTAAAGATCCTGGTAATGCAGGTAAATAATATAATAAAATCAGAAACAAAGAAATGGTCACTAATTGCATTTCCATTCACCATAATGTTACTTCTTCCACTTACTGTGAAATGAACAACACTCTGGAATCTGAGTGAATGTATGGTAACTGTACGATAAGGGACACTGCCATTAATTTCCTTCAAATGTCACTGCAACACCAGCACATTCAGGCATCCTAACACCTTTGTCAACTTTGCCTTGTAAACTAATCTCAAACCTTTTCATCTCGTCAAGCAATGAACTGGCTTCTGAAGAAGGGAGTAAACCTCTAATCTGGTCAGGTACTATTATTTAGCTACCCATTACAGGCTGAGAGTTGAAATCAGTGCCAAGATAATGTTAAGGTAACTAGAGTCAACAACACCAATCACTTCCCACATACTGCACCTTCAAAAGATTGTCTATTTTTTTATGAATCAACCTGTCTGCAATAATGGATCTCACATGTTCAAGATAGTATCTGCTGACCAAGTGCACTCCCTCCCAACTCACCTCCCGCTACTGAGACTCGATGGATGACTGAATCGAGGAGTCAGCAAAAGCATATGAGAACATCACTATGACATCTGTCAAAGTAGAGTCCAATAGGGCTCAATCCTAGTCAATCTGTATACAATGCTCTTAAATCTGAAGCACAAGAATGCAGGTGTCACAAGTGTTGGTCTCTACTAGTTTGCTGATTACACATATTCGTATCCAAAAATACCATACATTAAAGGGCATCGTCAGCCTGAGGCCCTATTTTACACAGCTACAAAACTGGATTTCAATACATTTCGATCACTAAGGGCCACATGTATCAATATTGAAAATAGCTATTACCTAATTGCAATTAGGTAATCGCTATTCCTAATGTATGAAACTCCATGAGTTTTATTTAGTTATTACTAGTAGGTCACAAATTGACCTACCCTATAAATATTAATGAGGTAGGTTGCATTTTGCTACCCATTGGGAATCACTAATATCACGGCGATGGTGGCCTGCTGAGGTCAGCTGACCACCATGTCTATGATTGCTTTTAAATAAAGCAGTCATTAAAAACAAAATACCGCCCGTTTTCCTTAAAGGATAATGGGTTGTGTTTGAAATAGAAAAATGAAAAGTTTTCTTTTCATTTTTAGAAGCAAGCAGTGGTCCGTGGGACCAGAGCCTGCTCTGATAAAATGAAAAGTTTTCGCTACCATTCCCAAAGGGGAAGGAGTCCTCTGGAAATACCGTCACCCACACACTCATCACCAGCAGACTGGACTAGGGAAACACCCTCTAAGCAGGAATCAACTAATCTCTCACTCACAAACTCCAGACCGTCCAGAATGCTGCAGCCAAACTCGTCCTCAGCATCCCACGACACAACCACATTACCCAGCACCTCCAAGACCTCCACTGGCTCCCTGTTAAAAAAAGAGTAACCTTCAAGCTGCTCACACATGCCTACAAAGCCCTCCACAACCCCGGACCCCAATACCTCAATGGAAGAATCTCATTCCTTGCCCCCAAGAGAATCCTCCGCTCCACTGACCTAGCCCTGGCCAAAATCTCCCGCATTGACAGAGCCAGAACGGGAGGCAGATCCTTTTCCTACATTGCAACCAAGACCTGGAACAAACTCCCCCTCATCATCAGACAAAGCCTTACACTACAAACCTTCAGAAAAGACCTCAAGACCGGGCTCTTCGGGTGGCCTAGGAGCTGCCCAAAACCCCTCCCCCCAGCGCTTTGAGACACTTAGGGATGAGCAGTGCACTCTATAAACTCCTGATTGATTGATTGATCTCTCCATACTAGACGAAATTAAATTGAATGGATTTACCTCATCTCCCCATCCCTTCCTAAAACACATTGGCTTCACATTCAAATCAACCTTCACCTCTATTCATATATAAACAAAATTGGCTAAAGCAGCACACTTTTCTAAGCCTTGAACAAATCTGAAATCTCCTTCACCTGATCAGCTGATATCTGACATCTATGCTCCAAGTTTAGTCATGTTTGACTTTGGAAGTACCATTCTGGCAGAATCCCTCAAAACATCCATTGCTCCACTGAAAACAGGGCTATTATTGGTAGAAGGTTTTGGACCGCAAGCAAATTTGATAACATCACATACATACTGAATGATTTTCCAAGTTCAAACTCTGCTTGCTTAAGACAGGAAACTCTATGTCTAGTTTCCAAATTTAGAATCTCGTCTACACCAAAAACAATCCTTCACAAGAGGCACTACAAAAGCCTGGAACACCTCCCCTGAATTAAGGACACTGACCTACCTCTCTACCTTCAGAGAGAACCTTAAAATTAATGTCTGACAAAATGTCGAAAGTCAAAATATCTACATGCGAAAATATTGGAACAAAAATATTGATGTCAACTATATCGACATCATATCTCCAAAAAGTTAAGTACAAAAATATCGGAAAAAAAAATATCGAATTTCCAAAATATTGTGATTTAAAAATATAGTTTTTTTAAAATAAAAAAAATAGGTAAAATAAATTCAATAATACTTATAAATGTAATAAACATAGTTAAAAATGTGTTATAATATTTACAATTAATAATTATTATACACAATTTAATAAAACATAAATTAAACATATACATATAAAACATAGTATATACTTACTTAATAACTTTTTATAATTATTTTAATAACGTATACAAAATTACAAATATTAAAAATTACAAATACATCTAAAAACATAAAATAATAATATCAATGAAAATGTAATTTTTTTTAAAAAGTAAGGAGAATGTTGGATAGGGTAAGGATAAAAATTACTATTCCCACTCCAGAGAGTGCAACAGTAAGGAAAGCGTTGGATAGCGTAGGGGTAAAAATTACTTTTCCAACTCCAGAAGGTGCAAAAGTAGGGAAAGCGTTGGATAGCGTAGGAGTAAAAATTACTATTCCCACTCCAGAGAGTGCAACAGCAGGGAAAGCGTTGGATAGCGTAGGGGTAAAAATTACTATTCCAACTCCAGAGAGTGCAACAGCAGGGAAAGCGTTGGATAGCATAGGGGTAAAAATTACTATTCCAACTCCAGAGAGTGCAACAAATTGGGAAAGCGTTGTATAGCGTAGGGGTAAAAATTACTATTCCCACTCCAGAGAGTGCAAGAGTAGGGAAAGCGTTGGATAGCGTAGGGGTAAAAATCACTATTCCAACTCCACAGAGTGCAAAAGTAGGGAAAGCGTTGGATAGCGTAGGGGTAAAAATTACTATTCCCACTCCAGAGAGTGCAACAGTAGGGAAAGCGTTGGATAGCGTAGGGGTAAAAATTACTATTCCAACTCCAGAGAGTGCAACAGTAGGGAAAGCGTTGGCTAGCGTAGGGGTAAAAATTACTATTCCAACTCCAGAGAGTGCAACAGTAGGGAAAGTGTTGGATAGCGTAGAAGTTAAAATATAACAAACTTATACATAAATTAATATTTAAAAATATATATTAAAAATAATTATTAAATAAATGTAAACTATTTACAAATACCAATACATAATTATGAAAAACATAATTACCAAATAATAATTAGGTAACAATAAATTAATATTAAATAACAATTAATAAAACATAATTACCAATTAATAATTAATTTGCAATAATATAAATAAAACAATTAATGAAAATGAATTATTACTTAATTACATTTAAAACACTTCCCACCCTATTCCCCTATAAAACAATAACCCCCTACAGATCATAATTATTAATTAATCAATTAAATAACATTAATTAGAAATGAATACAATTTAATTACCAATTAATAATTAATTAACAATAATATATTTAGCAAAAACAATTAAGTAAAATAAATTATTACTTAATTACATTTAAATTACTTCCCACCCTATTCCCCTATAAACCCATAACCCACTACAGAACATAATTAACAATTAATCAATTCATTAAAATGAATTACCAATTATTAAAATTTAATTACCAATTAATTAAAATTAATTTATAATTCCTAAAAATTAAAAATAAATGAAATATAATTAAATTACTTCCCACCCTATTCCCCTATAAACTCACAACCCGCTATGGTATTAAAATACAAAATTTACTAAAATTACATAAAAAAACAAAAAACATAATAAATACCTAATAATATACATAAAAACCATATAAAAATCGATATTAGTAATATCGATATTACTAGAATCGATATTAGTAACATCGGAATTACTAAAATCGATATTTATAAAAATTGATATTACTTACCTTCGAAATTCTTTACCTTGGATATTTAAACATCGATATTATTGTATATCGATATTTAAAAATCGATATTTTGTCTGCCTACCCCTTAGAATACCTCTGTTGGCAATTTATAAACTAATCTTGCAGAAATATCCCATTGGGGTAGCCCCACTCTTAACTCTTTTTCTATTTACTGTTTTGGTTCAATCCATATTTTAGAATTGTTATGTCCCAGCTCATGACTTACGTGTCTTCAGGTTTCACGTTTTTGTAAAGGATCCTAGCAACTCACATTTCTTGGGTGTTTTATAGCATAATAGTAGTAACACTTGCACAAGGAGTAGGAGTAGTAATCAAAGGATTGTATTAGTAATAGAAGTATTAGAAGAGACAAGATGTGCATTTGGTTGTGTATTTTGAAAATCATCCATTTATGCCATGTATATCATTTCATCAGCCACACAACATACAACAGTGAGTCAGATGATTTACACTTCTGTTACATACAGATCTTTGCCATATCTAATTTCTATCGTGTATTTGTATGTTCAATGTATTTGGCTCAGGATCTGCTTATGAAACCCTTCGGTTGAACTCATAATGGTTTAAGTATGTCATATCTTCTTAGACGTCTCCTGGGTATCATCCCAGTTTAGCAGAGGACTGTAGGAAAATCCTTTTTATGCATAATCACCCTAATTGTTTCAGACTTAAGGTGTGAATTTTATGACTGTGCACTAGGACTCTTCTAACATGGCCATGGTGCATGTGCTCTGACCTCAAAATTTTTTTTGAAATTGGTTATACTCATAATTGTCATATTTAACCAACTTATAAATCCATAGTATTTAGTACAATGTTTATCCAGGGACTGTAAATTAAATGTCACTGGTAGGCTTCAGCACAGATAGTGCCACCACTAGAGTGACTGTGGGCTTACCACAGTAGCCTGTCCGTGTTTTTTTAAAATTGAAATCTCCAACTGCCAAATGGCCCATTTTGGCAGGCCCCTACACTACTTTTAAATATTAAAAACCAACCCTATATAGGCGTTAAGATCCTATAAGGCAGCTTCCACGGTATTTAAAATTAGGACATGTAAAGGTTCAATGTTAAATGTGTCCTTCAAGTGACAAGGCCCTAAAAATGTTTCACTGTAGCTCACCTAAAGAAAACACTGGAATACAATATTACATTTGATAATGATATCTATGCCGAGGAACCCACTACAAAGTTAAATATTAAACTTTTAAAAATATTTACTGTAAGCTCAAATCACAGGTAAAGTTAGATATATTATGAGTATTTTGCAAAAGTTTTTTTCAAAAAGTCACATTTTACCTGCCTAAAGCCTCTAGAAGTCCATCTGCATGAGTTTTCACCCAGGAGCTGAATAGTCTAGGCCTGGCCGGTGAACTCTGCTCCGTTCATCAAGTTTGTGGAGTTTTCGGCACTCCGCGCTTCTGGAGCTTGCAGAGTGCAGAGAGCTCTGCTCCAGTTATCTCAGTGGAGTTTTTTCCCCACTCGCGCTCGCAAACGGTAAGTTCATGAGCTGCCACTTGCGTAGAATTTCTACCTGAGCAGCAGGAAGGTCAGTGCGCACAGCAGTTCGCACTGCACTCTGCCACCTGCAGAACTCTGCAGAGTTTTTTTGTCACGTTGCAGAGTTCTGAGCAGCGAAACTCCGTGAACTATGCTCAGGCCTGAAATAGTCCCTTTGACCTTGAGTGTGGCATGGTATTCTGTTCCTCTGACAGGAAGACCATCTAGACAGTGCCCAGGAACTTTAATAACTTCAAAGAAGCCTACCCTGCTACAGGCAGATGTACTAGGTCTGGCCCATCCATTGTGCCCCTAGTCAGCCATGAACTAATCCCAGTGATGAGGTGAGTGATCCTAGAACTGGTTTTGAGTGACCACAGAGGAGGAGATGCTCATTTCACTAGTCACACTGCTAAGGTGGGCAGAGAAACTTATCACTTGGGAAGAACGGTTCTACCATATTGGTTTTGGGTAGAGAGTGGCACAGTGGGATTTTTTCCAGTAGTGAACTCAGGAACTGATGTCAAAGTAGGAAGCGTTATCCTGAGGGACTTTCCCCCTATTGCTTAAGGAGGGACAGGAGACACCACCACCCAGAAGCTTGCACCAGTCATAAATGTGGCAGACCTAGGCACCCATTTAAAAATACTGCTGGACCTGGAGAAGACAGAAGAAAAATTGCGAGACGGCCCAGATGGACGCCCGGAGTACCGACGTCCTCTCTACCTGAGCCGCAGCCAGGTGAGGCATAGTGCCATCCTCCTACTAATCAGGCGGACCTGTACCTATCAAGGGACGTCCTGAGTATCCTTATCTCACGTAAAGTAAAAACTATTTTTTCTCACTTTGAATTTTAAGCAGTAGCGAGATGTGGTCCTGATGAAAGCAGCGGACCGCTTGTTGGGTCCATAGACTGCAGAAACATGTCGACCGTTACCATCTGATTAGTAGTTATTTGTTGAAACCTACTATGTTCCCGCACTGGTTTTTAAACTTTGGAAACTAGGAGGTACTTATTAAAATTGTTCCCCTCCTTATTCTCCAATTTTATATTCTTCACTTTTTTGAAAACACTTATTATTCACGGACTGCTTTATCAGTTATCCTTACAGGGTAACCTGCCATACACTTCCTACACATTTGGACATTCACGTTATAGTTTTCTTGCGGCTGCTGGAATGCTCTCCTTGGAGTGAGGAGGCCCAGATGACGACAAGGGCGGTACCGGACAATAACTGATGGGTACTTTTCATAACATGGAAGTATCTTGTTGCGCTTGAATCACATTTGCCTTTATTTGACACGATACTTAATTCTTGAGTTTTATGTCAGACACTGTTCTTTGGATAGCTCATTTAGACTCACAGTTACTTGTTGTTCTTTAGAAGAAAAATTGCACCTGCTGTTGAGTCCTGCGAGGAGACCAGAAAGTCTGAACCTACTCCAACATGTACAAAGGACAAGGAAAGGGGGCTTCAAGGATCTGTTGGCTGACCTCTTGTTAAGCTATAGGGGCACAATATTCTGTCAAAAGCCCTTTTTTCCGGAAGAGTTCAGCTGATGAGTTCACACTGGACCACATCCGAACCATTCTGATGGATGGCTTCTGCGGAGTGAGTCTTGACCCGCAAGTGCTGTTCCTGAGGTCCTAGGACCGTTGGCTTTGTCAAATTGTACTCCTCCTAACATCCTTAAAAACTTAGAACCTAGACACATTTTGGCTCTAAAGAACTCCAGAGGACTAGAACAATCCTGACAAGTCAATAAGATGAAGATGCGTTGCTGCTGGGTCAAGAATTTAGGTTAATCCTGCACAGAGCTTTTTTGCAGAAGTAGATCCATTTCAGCAGGGCATTACTGAGAGGTTTGGCAGCTTCGTGGAGCTATGTTTGGTTATAGATTTCAGCCTTGCTCTGCTGGAGGTATACAAGCTCCAAAAAAGTGAATAAGTCTGAAGGTACAAATCTACACCAGGTGAATGTGCCTAAAGTATCCGGGCAGCGGGGAACTTTCCTCTGCCCTAATTATGAATTTGTTCCATTTAGAGCTTTCCCTCCAAAAGTCAGGGGGTTCACCAGCACCTCATCTGACAGCTATCCCATTTCATAGAGCCCTTGATGTCCGCAGCCTTATGCTTTGCCTCACCGAGGATATGGACTTCCAGTTCAGAGTCCTCGGGCCAGATGTACGACCATTTTTTGCAGCCACAAACAGGAGATTCTCACGTTTGCGACCACAAATAGGGTACTGGCATGTACAAATGCTATTTTGTGAGTCACTAACTTGCAAAATAGCATTTGCGACTCCCGCTATTAGGAAGGGGCGTCCCTTTCCTAATAGCGAGTCACTATGCCATGCACAAGTGTTTTGCGACCGAATTTGCGGCCGCAAAATACTTGCAGTTTACCACCTACTTCAAGTAGGTGGTAAACCACTCGCAAACAGTAAGGGGTCCCCTGGGTACCCCTGAAGGATAAAATGTGTCTTCTTTCCCAGTTATCAGTATTAGGCCTAATTATATAGTTGTTAGCATGATGTACCTATATATACATATTCCGATTCATGTCATATGCGTGTATCGCTCTATAAGTCTCCCGCTATGCAAACACGAGTATTTTAGCATGTTAGTACATTAGGCCTAGGATTCGTGTAGACGCCATTTTCTAGGCCCTTTCCTGTGTTGAGCCAGAGTCACGTGTTCCCTGTGCTACTGACAGAACCATTTGCCTCTTTGAGTTATAGAGTAGCAGCTGAAGGTGGACTGTCTCTCCCTCGGTCCGAAGGCCCAAGGTTACATCTGGGTTTCAAAGCGATAAAGCACATTCCTAAAGGCGCCGTGCCTGTACTCCCAGGTGCCGGAGTGAGGGGAGTCAACCTCTTTGACCTTACTATAATGAATAGAGTTATTCTGAGCCAAAAATGTGTGCCTAATATGGTCTTTCCTTGAGGCTCCTTGAAACTTCATGTACTTTTCCCTCTAAGGTGTTTGTACGTGTATTCGAAAAGTATATATAATCTGTCTTGACGGTTAGCCAGCAGTCCTCTCTGCGCACCTCGAGGGATGAGGTCGGGAGAGGCTCCTCTATATAGAGCATTTCTGTATATTAAACGATTGATCTTTCTTCACTGCCAACTGACTGATTATTGATTCCAAATAGAAGGAGAGCTGGAGTAAGTACAGCTCCATAGGTGATTTGTTTTGTAATACGTCAGTTGGCGACTCTGGTGGGATTCCGTGTTGGGGTCGTCCTCCCATAACCGGGTAGAAGAGGACAACATAGGGGGTTTCTTTGGTCAAGGGGGTGGACTGACCAGAGATTTGGAGTTACTCCTCTCTCACGATCGGAGAGCATCTGCTGCTAGTGGCCCCTCGCAGGAGTCCTACGGGCGAAACCCAGGAAGCTGACCGTGTTGGTCGGCGAAAATTGGTAGTGGAGAAACCGCAATCATACCTGAGCGTGCCAGGTGAGTGACATTTGTTTTGTTCTTGGATTGGATCAGTATTTGTCAGAACGGTTAACTGTTTTTGGATTTGGTGGTCAGTGGACCACGGAGAACTTTCGGAGGTCTGAAGGGGCAGCATTGCGGCTGCATAGGTGGACGCTCCCTGGACTTGTTTGGTAAATATTAGAGATATCGACCGGACGCCTTGGTGTGGCCTGCGTGGTACGCACTCGGCTGGGCTGTCCTTGGAAACACCTATAGTCACACCTGGGTAGCCCCTGGATATATCTGGAGCGACGCTAAGGTAGCAGGCTTAGTCAGAACAGTCTGCGGAGTGAATCAGGGGGGGCTGCAGGATGGTCCGTAGGCCGGTCTATGGTTAATTCCTGTGCGGCAATCTCTTGGTAGTCTTCGGACTGCCAGATTTTGGTATCTGTTGGTCTGGAAATTGGAATTGATTGAAGTTCTCCATGAACGGGAGTCGACGGGCTCTGTTCTTTCAGTTTGGAAAAGACATGTTGATTTGAAACTTTTCAGTTATATGTGTCCTCGTTTGCATTGTCTTGTATTGTTCTGTTGGGACCTTTGAATGAATTGGACTGAAAGTGTGAACATGGCCATGTTTGAGTGGTGAGTTTTTTTCGGAATGAAATTTGGTGGTGAGTGCATACGACAAAAATGCCGTGTTTCAGTAAGTTGTGTTTTGGATGTGGTTGCCGAAAAGGCACACGATAGGATGAAAGTCAGCCTGTACCTCCGGAGGGAAGTCCGAGTCATGACATGTATTGTAAGTATGGTATTACACTTCTTTTTTTTAATACATTGTGGTACAGGTGTACCAAAGATAATGTGGAATTACAGTGGCCCCTGACAGGATCTTTCGATAAGAAAAAGATAAAGTATCTGCAGGATCGATTGTTTTCCAAAAGTAGCAGTCTGGCGATGTTTGACACCCTAAATATGTGGCAGAAGGAAGCAAAGCGTAGGCACATTAGAGAGGAAAAATTATGCAAGATCAAGGCAGGGCAAACGATTACACAGAAAGCTATTGCATATGATAAAGGTCAGACCGAGCAAAACATCAATTCTGCAAATAGACAGTTTAGGTTAAAAGTAGATAAAAGTTATGTTACTCGCAAAGTACCGGAGGATGAATCAGAAGATTTACTCGACACTATGCCCCCTCCTCCGTATGCCCCTCAGCGCGTGTATCCTGCTGTCCCTTTAATTTCGGACGCAGTTCAGTTGGCATGAACTTCTACAGTCTCCCTTCCCTGCGCCCCTATGGGAACATCTTTCGTTCCATCTACCTCAACGGGGGAAGTGGCTACTCTGATTCCTGATGCATTATCCCCACCTATGAGACCCTCTATTATTTTATCCCCTCCAACTCCAGTTATAACTCCCCAATCTGCAGGTACAACGCCCTCTTTGACAGATTTGACTCCTGCCCGAGCTCCAGGGGATCTTGGCGCTCGAAGATTATACACCCGTGCTTTGGTGGGGTATGGAGAGAAGGAAATGGTTGTAAATCAAGCATCCCAGTGGATGCGGAATCCCATATACACGGTTGTTGATATATGGAGTACTATGAGAGACTATGAGTATGCAGCAACATGCCTTGGAGCGTATGGCTAACCCACTAATTTCTTTGTAGGAACAGTGTTTCCCGGATGGAAGGGTCCCCCAGGTAATATATGATATGTTAGATAGGGCTCATAAATTTGAACTTAGTCCGGAGGATGTATATAGGAATGTGGAGATATTAGTGAAATATCGAGAGCGAATGTTTTTAAAACATCCAAATTAGGATTCGCAGCATCCAATGAGGGAAGTACATCCCATTTACCATCCTGAAATACCCGAAGTAAGGGATGCTCAGAATACGGTTACAAGAGCTCGTGTGGAAGCTCGATTCCAGGAACAATGGGTCTATACCCCCTGGAAAAGAAGTGAGGTTCTTTCCTTGAAATCACAGCTTCCCGATCCTCAGAAAAATCATACAGCTTATTATAAGGAACTGACAGAGGCTGCCTCTTCAGCCGTCATGACCCTAGCCGATGTAGAATTATTCTTTGGCCTTTTAGTGCCGATAGATGTGTGGCATCAAGTGCATGACAAGGATCATGCTGCTGAGTTAGGAGGGACTTGGGAACAGTTTAAAGATTGGGACAAGGACCGGAAACCGGGTGATAAACCCCGAGTTGAAATAACAGATTATTGTCTGGGCAGAAATAGAATGTGGGTAAAGAGTTGTAAGGGGGCAGCACCGCTGCATGAGACGCGCAACAAAGTGGCCAGCACCGGGAGCAGCAGACCCGGGGAAGGAGAGGACTGTAATCCGGAAGAGCCGTGAGGGGCGGAGGAGGGAGCGTGGCTGAGAGCCAGGGGGAGCGAGCGGGGCCGAGGACAGGCAGCGGACGATGCGGCTGAAGATGGGCTTCGTCCTGCGCAGTGTGCTGGTGATCGGCACGTTCCTGGGGCTGGTGCTGCTCTGGGCTTCCATGTCCCCCAAGGTGACGGACGAGTCCGGGGCCCCTGTGGTCAGAGAGCGGGTGAGTGCAGCATGGCGACGCAGCGAAGGGGGCTCTGAGAAACCGGATCTTGGACCGCCGTAGAGCGTGTGAATGCAGCATGGCGACGCAGCGAAGGGGGCTCTGGGCAACCGGATGTTGGACCGCCGGGCGCACTGATGCCGGGCCCCCAGCGTTTGCACATGATATGATGGCATGAAGGGCGGAACGTACCACACGCCCCCAGCGTTTGTCACGCCCACAGCACAACTCATACACGCCCACAAGGGACTTCTTTGCTGGCGCAGGTCTTTTACCTTTTAAATGTATATGGTGGCCGTCTGCATAGCCTATGTCCTTCTGCTGCAACTGCCCTTTCCAACGCTGTATTGGGTGTTGTGATTGGTGCTGGGGTTACTGAGTTTACCCGCCTCAAAGGTTTGGGCTCTCTCTCTTTATAATAGTAGTATAGATTCCGATTCATGTCATATGCGTGTATCGCTCTATAAGACTCCCGCTATGCAAACACGAGTATTTTAGCATGTTAGTACATTAAACCTAGGGTTCGTGTAGACGCCATTTTCTAGGCCCCTTCCAGAGTCACGTGTTCCCTGTGCTACTGACAGAACCCTTTGCCTCTTTGAGTTATAGAGTAGCAGCTAAAGGTGGACTGTCTCTCCCTCTGTCCGAAGGCCCAAGGTTACATCTGGGTTTGAAAGCGATAAAGCACATTCCTGAAGGCGCCGTGCCTGTACTCCTGGGTGCCGGAGTGAGGGGAGTCAACCTCTTTGAGCTTACTATAATGAATAGAGTTATTCTGATCCAATTATGTGTGCCTAATATGGTCTTTCCTTGAGGCCCCTTGAAACTTCTTGTACTTTCCCATCTAAGGTGATTGTACGTGTATTCGAAAAGTATATATGATCTGTCTTGACTGTAAGCCAGCAGTCCTCTCTGCGCACCTCGAGGGATGAGGTCGGGAGAGGCTCCTCTATATAGAGCATTTCTGTATATTAAACGATTGAACTTTCTTCACTGCCAACTGACTGATTATTGATTCCATATAGAAGGAGAGCTGGAGTAAGTACAGCTCTGTAGGTGATTTGTTTTGTAATACGTCACCCCTTCCCCTTTGTGAGTATGTAAAAAAATATTTCTTAGAGGGGACCATTGCCTGCCCTTAAAAAAATGAAACAGAAAAGTTTCATTTTTCTTTTGCATCCTGTTTTTCTTTAAGGAAAACGGGCTGCATGTAAAACGGGCTGCATGTACAAAAAAAGAAAAAAAGACTGCTTTATTTAAAAGCAGTCCAAGACATGGTGGTCTCCTGACCCCAGCAGGCCACCATCGCTGGGAGTCTGAGCCATTCCTAATGGGGTTGCAAATTGCGACAGCCTCATTAATATTCATGAGGCATGCAATTTGCGCCCCATTAGAAATGGCTAACAGTGTCTGAGACACTGTTATACATCCAATTTGTGAGTCGCAAATTGTGAGTCGCAAATGGAACGCATTTTTTTTTAAATATAATTTTTATTGGCAGTTTATATTAAATTCTAAATCAACAGTATACAATTGTTTTGTTACATATCTACGGGGGTAACCCCTCTGTTCAGTAATTAGTACTCTGATACTCATCTCCTTTACAAAACAGGAGAAACACCCAGACTTATACAAATTCTATTATCTCTATGTCAGTATAAATGAGGTCATATGAAATCCTGTAATGACCAATATAAACCAAGTTCAGCACGTATAACTAACGTACATAACCAAATAATATGAGTCAAAGAGACAAAAAGAAATGGAACGGAAAAAAAAGGATAATCAGTACATCTTACACTTTCATACATTGATATGTACCAGGCATTTCTGTTGAGTGACACAGGAGGCCCAATTGGGAGTCGGACCATCTACCGTAGGCATATCTTCCATTCTCTTACACAATTATCATAATTGCAAGCATATCTCAGGTATCGAGAATATGAAAGTGCATGGGAGTTATTACTATAGCCAAACATGATCTTATAACACCCAATGGAACAATGATGTTCCCAATTCGTGCTCTTAACTTATTTGTAAACAAAAACACTAAATGCAAACAACCATCTACTAGGGGAGTCCTTCATTAGAAGGTGAGCAAGTTAAATGCCATATGTTAAGGTATACATGTATCCAGGGGTGGAGCCCAGGCGAGAGAGGGTAATCCTACTATGTCCCACCGTACCCATCTATCCTAGACATCTTAGTTTACATCTCAGGTATCCAAATCCTCGCGAAGCATCCCAAGTCAATAACTATAATCTAACACCCGGGCAGGTATATGCCTAAACTTAAGCTACTGGGTCAGCCAAGTCTAAATCCGGTTGCGGCATGTGACAGGCTTCCCAAACTTCAACTTTATCCGCCCAAGGTGCCGCAAGCGGCTTGCGCCGCTTAGTGACCCTATCCTCTTTAATCAAGACCAGCTCTTCAGCTCTAGCCCAACAGGTGACATCATCCTCCCATGCAGTCACCAATGGGACCTGTGCCGATTTCCATCTGAGGGCTATTCTCCTTTTAGCCAGAAGCAAGGCCAAGTCTGCAAAGCTGAGTTGCACTCGCTTGGCCTTAGGCCTCGGAAATATGCCCAACAAGCAAACCGCCGGTAAACACACTAAGCTGAGGGACAATGCCTTATTAAGCAGTTCAACCACTTTCGTCCAGTAGTCCATTATCCCCGGACAAGTCCGAGTCATGTGCGCCCAATCCTCATGAACCTGCGAGCAACAGTGACATGCCCGCCCCCCCCTTCAAATGCTACATTCATCCGATGCGGCGTGAGATGTCCTATGGAGCAAGTTAAATTGTAGATATTTAAAGGCTGCATTTCTGGTCACCTTCTTGGGGCTCCCCAGAGCACACTCCCAATCTTTATCCGATAGTTGAGAGGTAAGCATACCTTCCCAAGTCTCTTTAAGTCGTCTCAACTGGTGACTCGACAGTTCTACAATCACCTGATAGAGCCACTTTACCAAATGTCCAGCAGAGCCCAGCGTCACCAATGCATGAAGTGCTTAGTGTGTGACCAGCTCCGTCGTCCCCCTTCCCCACAACTCTTATTTAATAAAACCTTTTTTATTTTATGGTAAGTCAGGAATTGCCCGTCCGGCAGCTCATGGTATTCCAGGATATCACCCAATGGTAAGACTTCCCTATCCCTAAAGCAATCTCCCACCGTTTGGACCCCTGCTTCTTCCCATCCTCACAACTGTCTCTCGGAGAGGAGTGGGCCCCTGCCTGCCAGTGGTAGACCCAAAAGGGGGATGCACGGGGAATACATTTTCATATTTCCCGCCCTGCTTATAGTTTGGTCCCAACACGCTATAGTCACCGAGAGTAACATCCCGATAGGTTCAACCCGCCGACGTCTATCCATCATTCTAGGCAATAAGGTTCCCATTACTGAGCTGGGCATCGGTGGCAGCGTATCCAACCCTCTTCCATCAAGCCACCTAGCCAGCCGTTGCAAATGGGATGCCAAATAATATGCTTCAAAGTCCGGTACTCCCAGGCCTCCACCCGCCAATGGGAGGCGCAAGGTCTGTAAGGACACTCTATTCCAGCCACCGTCCAAGATTAAATCTCTCAGAACCGAGTCTAGTTTCTTAAACCAACTACGGGGTATGAGCACTGGTAAGTCAACAAAATAATATAGGAGCCTGGGCAGCATCACCATCTTAGATAGCGCCACCCGTGCCATCACAGAAAGTTTCAATGTTCGCCAAAAGGCTACATTCTGCCGGATTCCCCGTAAAGCCGAAATGCAATGCAATTGGCGAGTCCCAAATTTGTGTGTCGTACATCTGGCCCTTCGTCAGAAAATGAAATCCCTGACCGGGACGAACATGGTTTCTGAATCTAAAATGCACTCCATCACGGCCAGCCTTAAATTGTGCCTGGGTACTGGTCAAGCACTATTTTCATTAAAAATTTTACAAATTCATATTTTCAATTCCCCTTATTGGATATTTGTTTTTTTTTTGTCATTTTGTTCATTAAATTATTCTTTATTTATATACCTAGGTTTTTATTGCATTGTGTTTGCAACTTTTTACCTGCTTTGGAATTTGAAAATGGTTTACACATTTTCTTACATTAAGCCTGTCTGCTCTGTGCCATAGCTACAAGGGGTTGAGTTCAGGTTTAAATTAATGAAACCTTTACTGGACCTAAGAAGAATAGTGAAATTATTGCATATGGTTGACTACCATCATCCCAACAAATACTCCACTTTGTCATATGGACTATATTGCTACATCTCCACAATTAATGGCCACGAAAAGACTGGATTTTCTCGGATGGGAAAGGGTCTAATGCCAGTTAGATAGCATCGTGAAAAAGCTACATTTCATCTTAGGCTCATTGAGGCTTTTGTCAATTTGATCGATCATTTTCCTCAAGGTTTCATGAAAGGAGGCCCTGTCAGTTTTGCTTAAGAGCATATTCAATTAGCAGCTATTCAGATTTAATAGGAGATTCAAAAAAACAAACTAGCTATTTGTCAGAACTGGATTGCTTCCATATTTGGTAAATGCAAGTTCTCCTGAAATTGTGGCTGAATGAAGGTTCGATGTTTTTCCTGCGGTTATGATGTTACCAAATAATGTTTTTGATTTATCAATTTTTCTCAGTAGTGTTGTGCCTGCAAGTAGGGGTAAATTAGCAAAAGCATTATTTTACTGAGGTGCAAATACCATTTCGACTCTCCGAATAATGCAGAGAAAGAAATTACATTTGTACCAGCATGTGAAGGCATTAGAGTAAACCTCCAAAACGGATTGGCTTGTTTCTGATTCAGATTTTTTCTCTGCATGCTGAAAGTTTCTGGGCAAAGGATACATTGTAAAATATGTACTTGTTGTATGAACACACTTCTGCAGGACACTTTTTACAGTTTATCCTTTGGACAAAAAAGAAGAAAATACGGTAAATCATGGGCTCAGCTCAGGGACAGAAGGATCCAGGCATGCTAAGTGAACACTATGTCAAAAGAACATAACAGGATTTTATTTTCACCATCCTTAGTCTCTTTGCCTCTCATCCCAGCTAATTGTTTTATCGCTGCAGCTGGAAGTTCTAGTGACTGGAGAAAGAATATAGATGACAGGAGGCACTCTTGTATTTTGTTGATCCACACTCTGACTGTTTCAGACAAGAAGCTTACATTGATCTTTATGATCAGCATAACGTTGTTTTGCATTGGTGATGAATTTGTGATTCCATAGTTCTGAAAATATGATATATTCGATTTAGTTGAACACCTTCGATGCATCAAAGGAGAGGGAAATAATGTTACTCGGGTCGGTTTTCAGGTGTCAGAAAAAGTGGATAAGGGTGTACAAGTTGTTTTTTAGAAGAATAACCCGGAATCTACCTGGTTTTTATAGCATTAATAGGAACAGGTATGACTCTCCTAAGTCTGTTGGGTAGAACTTTCACCAGAAACTTAGTTTCATCACTGATGAGATAAAACATGCAGCATCTGGCATATTGTAAGGGGTGCATAAGACTTCAGACTTAAAAATGAAAAAATGTATGGCCCTGTTGAGCACTTGTAGGCACAAGCCAGAATCATCAGCTTTTTGAAAAGCATTGTCTAGGAGGATTTGTATCTCATGTCATTTTTATAGAAGTCAGTAAGGAGGCCGACTTCATATGTGTATGTTCTAGTAGCCATGGCTTTGATGGCTGTGGACATTTCTTCCTTCATTATGCTGTGCTGATTAACTGGTCTCAGGAGATAAACAAATATGAGGAAGGTAGCTATGAACCTGTCCTATATCATGCTTCTGTTGGTATGATGAGAGGAATATATAGTTTTAAAAGGTCACAAAGGCTTTTTTAATGTCTGAGAGGAACACCAACACGCCATTCTTCTCTACATTTTTCAGAACAGTAAAAAACTTTAATTGCCTTTATGACTCATTTCTGCCAAATGCTTTTTCTTTCAGTGCATATTCCATAGTTCCTGACACCAACCTGGGCCATAGCCTAGTTAGTCCTCAACTATATCCTGGTGCTTCTCTGCAGATTCCAGTCTCCTTTTGAATGCATGTTGATTCTAACTGATTTTACTTCTTTGGCTATTTTATATGTTTTTCCCTTTATGTTTTAATAGCAGTAAGTTCTATCATTGTTGTTGTCAGTGTGAAGTCCTGAAAGGAAAGAAGGAGGTAGGAGTATCAGGTTAATTTCAGAAAAAATGAGATATTCCAGTAACATAAGGTGAACAGTTGTATTTCTAACTAATTGGTGGAATATAACACTGTGTGCAAATGGAAATGTAAGTGTACTGTTAAAGACTGGGGGCAGAATTATCAAAAAGACATGCAATGCAGCAAGACAACTTGATGAACTGCGTTACGGAAAAGGGAGAGATCTGAAATCGGCCACATCTACTAACATATGATGCAGTGCTGCACTTTTTCTGCATCGGTGCACTGAGTGCAAAGGTGCTGGAGTTATAGGCAGAATTGTTTTTATGCAGGATGCAACATCTTTCCACACAAAAACAATCATTTGAGGTATGTTCCTCTTTGTACATGTCCTGCAAATTGCAGCACACATAGAAAGAGGAAATAACGACAAGAAAAAAAATATTTCTCCTTAATGCACCTTTGTTGGAAAGGCGTACCATTTTGACGCAATCCCAGGTCTACTAACCCTAGTAAATCTGGGATTGTAACAAAATCCATCGGTGGATGAATGGCAATGCCCATGCTCCAATCGTGGAACTCCTTCCCAATACAGATTAACGCAAGGGAGCAAAGTGCGCTACCTTCCAGTAAACGCGTGCCATCAGGATTCTGGGTCCGTGATGAAACCCTCTTCATCCAAGAGGAGTCAGGAATTTGCTTTGAGCAGAGTCTTATTTTTAAAGTGAAGTCTTCCCAGGTCTGAGAATACTTTTAAACTTGGTCATTGTGGTGCCTGATTTATTCTAAGCACTTTAAAATGATTGGAGAAATTCTACTACCCTGTCAAAATTATGTTTTATGCCCCCCACCACCGTTGTAGCACTATTACACAAACAAATAACTCTAAATGCAACTGGACATGAATAGCGAGCAGCCGCTCCCGCTCGCTTAATGTGCTTTTATAGTATATTTTTTCTCCTCAAATTACACTTAATAACGTGAGGAAGAGCAATTGCATAATTAGCAGTAATTCTGCATGAAAGAGGATGAGTGGTTGCATTTTGTGCTACGAAACAGGTCTAAATGCAGCTCACCACAAATAGTGAGACAAGGCAGCCAATCAAATTCACTAAATGTACTTTTGTGACAAGCTTTTTCCCTCAAATTAATTTTAATTACGTGAGGAGGAGTAATCACGTAATTATCGGTAATTTTAGCGTAATTACTCAATTACAACGGCATAATTGGACTTCTGCCCAGAACTAATTGTAGTTCACTGTAAGATCACACTAACCCAATATGTAGTTTACTTTTAGGTATTTTAATATATTAGCACCCTGTCCTGCAGGCATATACAGCAAACTTTAGGTTGACTTATCAATTATATAAAACAGGCTTTCCCTGCATACAAAGGCACATTTCCCTGCCATGTATCATAGAATTAAATTTCAACTCTAGCTCAGCCAGAGCACAGTGGTGCTCCTGCTAGACACACATGTGTGCCATATATCTGGGTGATGTAAAATTATAACAGTTAACTTCCACTCCATAGGTGCATTTTCTGCTCCATCTAATATTGCCTTACAGGAAAGTTATATAGATCAATTGGCTGAAACAAATTTTACCTATGCCATTTTAGGATCAGAACATACACACTGTGACACAGATTACCAGTTTCCTGAGTAAAAAAATCCTACTAGCATCACAGTTAGGGTTCTGGAGAATGCAAAATATCTGGGGTGACAATGTAGAAAATTAGAATTTATCACGCTTTGTTCTGTGTTAAATTTATCCAAAATTTGGCAGAGACAGGTTCACTTTCTCCCAGTGTCTATATAGGCCGAATATAGCCCTGAAGGATGAATTGTTGATCCTGAACCTCTTAGGAGATATTTAGTATGACTTGTGACTAAATATGGTGGAGGAACTTCCACTCCTCCAAATCCTCTCCACTTGTACTTTTCCACCTGATAGTCCTTTGGTTCACTCTAACAAGTTACTCTAAATGTCTATCAGTTTGATTAAACTCCTCCTTTTCTCCAACATGAGTAATTTATAGGAAATTATTTTAATGTATTATTTATTAAATATATTTACACAAGGCTGGCCTAGCAGATGAGCAGCTGAGCACTTTACATTGGTAAGAAATACAGGGCCATATGTATAATTGAAATTCGCATTCGCAAAGCCCAAAATTCGCAGAATTTCAGCCTTTGTGAATACGAATTCGCAAAATGGTATGTATGTAAGCAAAAGCATTGCAAATCAAGGAATCGGAAAAAATGTGATTCCTTATTTTGCTAAAATGGCCAATCTGCGATTTTTCTGCGATTCCCTACTTTTGCGAGTTTTTAGTTTGTGATTTTCGCAAATGGAAAATCGCAAAAGTAGGTAATCGCAGGAACATCACAGATTGGCCATTTTCGCAAAATAAGGAATCGCAATGGTATGTATGAAAAAATCGCAATTAGCGAATTTCGGAAAATCGCAATTTACAGAATCGCAATTACCACCAAGTAGGAGCAGGTGGTAACCAAGTGCAAACTATTTAAGCAGCAACAGAATTCCACATACTTTTTACCAAAATGGCGGGGCTTTACCTGATAGCTAGGAGGATGCGTCTGAGAGCTGCTGCACGGAGGAGGAGACGCCAGGAGAGGATATTCCGTTTGCGCATCAGCATCTCCCGGCGCCTTGAGGAGGAGCTCTACACCCACTACAGGCTGGATGAAGACAGCATTAATGATTTAATTGCAGAACTCAGAACCTACCTTGAACACCCCACACTCAGGACAAATGCCATCTCCACTGAAATCCAGGTCCTGTGTTCAATACACCTGTTGGCCTCAGGAAGTTTTCAGGGTGTGATTGCCTCAGCAGGAGGGGTGTCACAAAGTGCCCTTTCGCGATTCTTCCATGCCTTTCTAGATGCCATGGTTCAGAGGATGCAACATCACATTTACTTCCCCAGCACCCCACAGGCACTAGCCCAGACAAAGCAGGACTTTTACCAAATCTCTCAATTCCCACACGTGATAGGATGCATAGATGGCACACATGTTGCTATATCCCCCCCTCAAGCAATGAGTACATCTTCAGGAACCGGAAATGCTACCACTCACTGAACATTCAGGTGGTGTGTGAGGCCAAACATATCATAACTGACATAGTAGCAAAGTATCCGGGCAGCACACATGACGCATTCATCTTCCTTCACAGTGGGCTATACCGTAGACTCTCAAGAGGGGAGTTTGGTGAGGGATACCTACCTGGTAAATACCTTTAGACATAGGGTACATATGTATTAACTACCATCTGCAGTTCACTGACTAACCATTTACATTTCAACCCACAGGTGACAGTGCATATGCAGTCCGGGATTTCATCTTGACTCCCCACCTTAATCCCACCAATGCTAGAGAACGCAGATACAACAGGGCACACATCGCAGCCAGAGGCACCATCGAACGGACCTTTGGAATCCTGAAAAGCAGATCTCGGTGCCTCCATAAGAGTGGAGGTGCACTCCAATACACCCCTAATACGTGTTGCAAAATAGTGGTAGCATGTGCCATGCTGCATAATATTGCCACAAGAAAAGGCACACCAGTGGAGCTGAGTGACTCAGGATCCTCTGACGTGGAGGGGCCTGGACCAGGACGTATGCTAGCTTGTGTAGCTGTTGCAGCAGCTGGGCGCCAGAGGCATGATGAGATTGCGCGCAACTATTTTTAGGTAAGGAAAAATGACACAATGCCAGATCTTGTAAGTGTGAATGTGGTTTTTAATCCTTACATGCAGTAAAATAATAACACAAAACATTCAGGCAAAGTAGTCATACTACATATGTTTGGCACATGTTTCAGTCACAGTGCTATTAAGAACACAGGAGTGAGTTTAAAGTTCGATGTTGCACAGTGTGATGCTAATTAGAAGGTGTCGGCCTATTGTTCCTGCCACTACGGCGCCTCTCCAAGATAGGTGGTGGGGTGGTGCTGCTCCGACCTGACTGCACGTCCTCCTCACTTGGAGTTAGTACTCCAGGCCCTGTTGTGCGTACTGCCCGAAGCTCGTCAACAGCAGTTGTAACTTGCACAAGTGCATTTGCAATATCCTGTGTGGCATGTGTAAACTGACGCTGCATCTCGATGCTGCACCTGGCCTGGATGCTTGTGGCAGAGGCCAAGCGGTTAATGGCCCGGGTATAACGATCTTGGCACTGCAACTCTCTGCACCTAGCAGCACACTCTGCGCGTAATCCCTCACATACCGCCTGCATGCCATCCCTCAGTTCATTCCTCAATCCCCTGAAGCCTGCCCTCACCTCTCTTTGTAACAGTTTCATGTTTTTGGCTTGCAGGCGCTGCACCTGCAACATATTGAGTTCCAGGCCGGCAAACACAGAATCTTCGCCTCGGCCTTCATCATTGTTAGTCGTGCGCCGTCTGCGCCTGGCTATACTTTGTGGCACATGATGGTCTGGTGCATGGACCTCTTGCTGTGGCTGTGTGGTATCATTTATCAAATTCCCAACACTATCATCTGCCTCATCCTCCATTGGCAGTAGTGGTCTCACAATATGTCTCCTCTGTTTCTTGTGAGTGGTCACGGAGCTGTCGTCCCCATCAGTGAGCTCATCATGGCCGGCATGTCCTGAGTCTGCACCTTCATTGACTGTACCACTGCCTGTAGGCTGTGTTGAAGATGGTGCTGTGGACAGAACAGCACACATTAATTTACTGTACTCACTTGCACTGTGTAAATACATTCTTTTCACCGTTTGGGTTTACATTGGTCTATTGTTTTCCTTTCCTGACCTGCAGATTCTATGTTTGACTTGTTTGGCTGAAAATTTACAACTTTGATTTTCATGTGACTACATCTCCCATAATGCATTGCTGTGTCTGCCTGTGTACCTGTTCTGGACTACCTATCTTTTTTTCCTGCCCCTAGGTCCCTGCTGGGGGGTATTGGGGGGGTGTAAGGGGTGTGAGGGCATGCTTCTTACATTTTCCAGATGCTGATTGATCAGAGCTGTCCAGATCAGCCACTCCTCCCACACTCTCTGGTTGCAGGGTCCCCTCCACCAGTTCCTCAAGGGGTGTAGAGTCTGAAACAGAAGAGGTCCCACCACCGGTTTGCTTAGACTGCTCCAGCCTGGCAGCCAGCTTCTCTTTTGAGTGGCGGCGCAGGTCATACCAGCGCTTTCTGAGGTCCTCCACACTCCGGGGTGTCACCCCCACAGCATTCACCTTATGCTGGATGTCCTCCCAGATTCGCTTTTTACGGCTCTCTGGCACCTTCAGAGATTTTTCCCCAAACAAAATTTCATGGTTTGACACCATTTGTTCTATCAAAGCCTCCAGTTCAGCCTCAGAAAATGTTTGCTTCCTTTTCCTGGAGCATTCACCCTCCTGCTGCTGGGATTCCTGCCTGGGTGTGTCTCCACTCTCTGCCATGTTGCTTCAGGAGCACAGTTCACTCTCCCAAACACACCTTCACCCTGCCTCTGACTGAGAAACTCAGGTGCAGCATGGGTTGTCAGTCACTTCCTGGTTGTGATGTCATCATGCTGCACCTGAGTTCCTGATTGGCTGGTTTGCAAAATTGTGATTTTTTCCGTTAAGGAATCGCAAAAAGTTTGATTTTTCCGTTAAAAAATTGCAGATTTTGCGATTCCTTGAGGTTAAGGAATCGCATATGGGAATTTCGCAAATAAATAGCGATTTATAAGGAATCACTATTTATTTGCGATTTCTTTCATACATACCGATTTGCGATTCTGAATTTGCGATTCGGTAAAAATCGCAAATAAGGAATCGCAAATCGGTTCCTTGATACATATGGCCCACAATGAATTGAAGAGGGGGGTCATAATAACCATACTTTATTTTAGTAACAGTGAAAAAGCAATGCTATTAATGCAGGGGGGTAGAGGAGGGCAGTAGAGTTTAGTAATGAGTGCTCATGGAGACAGCATTATAGACGTAAAATGTAGGCCTTCAGATTTCCTATGAAAGAAAAGAGGGAGTTGATTTTAGGAGACAGCCACTGCTGCACTGGCGGACGTGTCAGCTGCCCAATTACAACTTCGGCATTCGGAACCACCATTGCACCGCTGCAACCACCATTGCCTGGCGGTGGCGCAGAGGTCAGGGGCTCAACAATATGATGGTAGTGCCGCTGCGGTACCGCCATGCATATTACAAGTTTCAGGACCAACAGTGGTGTCTTGAAGGTCTTTACACCATGAAACGGCTGGCAGTCGTGAAACAAAGGGGGCCCTACAGTGCCCCCTGTTGTCCATTTGCATGAGGGATACAAGTGTGGTGGTCTGCTCATGCACAGCCACACTTGAATTCAGCCCCTTAGGGGTTTGTTCTCCTTTGGTCAATATACATCTGTCTGTGCAGTAGAAAGGTCTGCTCAGGTGGAGGTATTTATGGGTTGAGCATGCTATCCTAAATTTGATTCTGGTCTTCAGGATAGGAGTAATATGATCAAATTTCTTTGCCCATTCGACAAGTGATACTGTACAAAAGGAGGTGGTGATGGACGGAGCATCTGAACCAATCAAACACTCACACCAAGTCAACATATCTGGGTTTAATCTATCACCGTTCTTTAGCCCACTCTGCCACCCCAGTTCAGACATGGCCATATGCAAATCAGTCTGACCCTGTGCCTCATGGGAACAGTCCAGCCCGAACTGCCAAGCCATGCCTTCTCTGGACCGGAAACAAGCTTCCAAGGACTGGTTTCTGGCATTTCAGCTGTCTTCAGCCAGGCTTGCTTGAATCCAGTGGCAAAGTGAGCAAGGGTCTCACGTCTGAGCATACCCTGCCACCTTATGGCAAACAAAGCGGTACAAAAGGGGGTGGTGATGGAAGGAGCATCTGAACCAATCAAGCACTCACATCCAGTCAACAGATCTGGGTTTAATCCATCACCGTTCTTTAGCCTACTCTGCCACCCCAGTTCAGACATGGCCATATGCAAATCAGTCTCACCTTGTGCCTCATGGGAACAGTCCAGCCCGAACTGCCGAGCCATGCCTTCCCTGGACTGGAAGCAAGCTTCCTAGGACCGGTTTCTGGCATTTCAGCCGTCTTAAGCCAGGCTTGCTTGAATCCAGAGGCAAAGTGAACAAGGGACTCACGTCTGAGCATACCCTGCCAACTTATGGCGAACAAAGCAGTAGAAAAGGGGGTGGTGATGGACGGTGATGGATGTTCAATCCTGGATGGATCAATCAAATCTACTCAACAGTAAACCCATCATTGTGGACTGCGCTAAATCCTTAGGTGTCATACTTGACAAAAGACTCAACCTAATCTCACACATTAACGTAACTGGTTCTATTGTACAGTGCTCCGACACCTTCGGGTAAAGTCTGCGCTTTATAAAAAGGCATTAAATAAATAAATAAATAAATAAACATTCACACCCAGTCATCAGATCTGGGTTTAATCCATCACCGTTCTCTAGCCCACTCTGCCACCCCAGTTCAGACATGGCCATATGCAAATCAGTGTGACCCTGTGCCTCATGGGAACAGTCCAGCCCGAACTGCCAAGCCCTGACTTCCCTGGACCAGAAACAAGCCTCCTAGGACCGGTTTCTGGCATTTCAGCCGTCTTCAGCCAGGCTTGCTTGAATCCAGAGGCAACGTGAGCAAGGGACTCACGTCTGAGCATACCCTGCCAACATATGGGGAACAAAGCGGTACAAAAGGGGGTGGTGATGGACGGAGCATCTGAACCAATCAAACACTCACACCCAGTCAACAGATCAGGGTTTAATGCATCACCGTTCTTTAGCCCACTCTGCCACCGCAGTTCAGACATGGCCATATGCAAATCAGTCTGACCCTGTGCCTCATGGGAACAGTCCATCCCGAAATGCCAAGCCATGCTTCCCTGGACCGGAAACAAGCTTCCTAGGACCGGTTTCTGGCATTTCAGCCGTCTTAAGCCAGGCTTGCTTGAATCCAGAGGCAAAGTGAACAAGGGACTCACGTCTGAGCATACCCTGCCAACTTATGGCGAACAAAGCGGTAGAAAAGGGGGTGGTGATGGACGGTGATGGATGTTCAATCCTGGATGGATCAATCAAATCTACTCAACAGTAAACCCATCAGTGTGGACTGTGCTAAATCCTTAGGTGTCATACTTGACAAAAGACTCAACCGAATCTCACACATTAACTCCATGGCCAAGAGCGCACATTATCAACTGCGCCTTTTATCGGGGATTCGTCGGTTCTTCCCAGAGAATGACCTAAAAACCTTGGTCCAATTGCTAGTTCTCTCTAGACTGGATTATTTTAATTCTCTTCTGACTGGCCTTCCCAAATCTCACCTCTCCCCCCTCAAATCAGTCCTCCATTCAGCAGCTCGCTTCATTACAGGGTCCAAACGTAGTGACCACATCACTCCTATCCTGTCTTCTCTCGGATGGCTTCCCATCGAGGCTAGAGCTATCTACAAAACAGCGTGCATCACCCATAAACCTTTGCACTCTTCCTCCCCTCGCTATCTGGTGAATAAACTCAAACTGTCTGGAGGCTCAAGACCTTCTCGGAATGCGGAAAAGTTCCTTCTTGAACCCCCCTCCTTCAAAAGGGAAAAGATGTTGGCACAATCGTTCTCAGGTAATGCAGTGAGAATCTGGAACTCGCTTCCTTCTTCGCTCCGTGCCATCACCTTCATCCAGATCTTCAAAGCGGACCTGAAATCTTTTTATTCCAAAGACACTTTCAGAACTAATTCCCTCCTTCTCAGACCGCACCAGGAAGTTCTTTAGCCATTGTAAATTTGTCACAAATATTTTTATTTTTGTTTGTACATCCTGTGCTTACTGCGTTTGATATTGTGTTCCTTTTGCCTGCGTTGTTTTGATTCTATGACCTGCTATTGTTCGCCAGGAAGTTCTTTAGTCATTGTATACTTTTTCATATTTATTCCTATTTTTGCTTGTACAGTCTGTTCATGCTGTGCTTGAGATTGGGTGCCTTTTTCCTTTGTCGCTCCGATTCTATGGCCTGCTATTTTTGTTTGTTTTATTTATGCAACAGTTCTCTCATTTAACGTAACTGGTTCTATTGTACAGTGCTCCGACACCTTCGGGTAAAGTCTGCGCTTTATAAAAATGCATTAAATAAATAAATAAATAAATAAACATTCACACCCAGTCATCATATCTGGGTTTAATCCATCACCGTTCTCTAGCCCACTCTGCCACCCCAGTTCAGACATGGCCATATGCAAATCAGTGTGACCCTGTGCCTCATGGGAACAGTCCAGCCCGAACTGCCAAGCCCTGACTTCCCTGGACCAGAAACAAGCCTCCTAGGACCGGTTTCTGGCATTTCAGCCGTCTTCAGCCAGGCTTGCTTGAATCCAGAGGCAACGTGAGCAAGGGACTCACGTCTGAGCATACCCTGCCAACATATGGGGAACAAAGCGGTACAAAAGGGGGTGGTGATGGACGGAGCATCTGAACCAATCAAACACTCACACCCAGTCAACAGATCAGGGTTTAATCCATCACCGTTCTTTAGCCCACTCTGCCACCGCAGTTCAGACATGGCCATATGCAAATCAGTCTGACCCTGTGCCTCATGGGAACAGTCCATCCCGAAATGCCAAGCCATGCTTCCCTGGACCGGAAACAAGCTTCCTAGGACCGGTTTCTGGCATTTCAGCCGTATTAAGCCAGGCTTGCTTGAATCCAGAGGCAAAGTGAACAAGGGACTCACGTCTGAGCATACCCTGCCAACTTATGGCGAACAAAGCGGTAGAAAAGGGGGTGGTGATGGACGGTGATTGATGTTCAATCCTGGATGGATCAATCAAATCTACTCAACAGTAAACCCATCATTGTGGACTGTGCTAAATCCTTAGGTGTCATACTTGACAAAAGACTCAACCTAATCTCACACATTAACTCCATGGCCAAGAGCGCACATTATCAACTGCGCCTTTTATCGGGGATTCGTCGGTTCTTCCCAGACAATGACCTAAAAACCTTGGTCCAATTGCTAGTTCTCTCTAGACTGGATTATTTTAATTCTCTTCTGACTGGCCTTCCCAAATCTCACCTCTCCCCCCTCAAATCAGTCCTCCATTCAGCAGCTCGCTTCATTACAGGGTCCAAACGTAGTGACCACATCACTCCTATCCTGTCTTCTCTCGGATGGCTTCCCATCGAGGCTAGAGCTATCTACAAAACAGCGTGCATCACCCACAAACCTTTGCACTCTTCCTCCCCTCGCTATCTGGTGAATAAACTCAAACTGTCTGGAGGCTCAAGACCTTCTCGGAATGCGGAAAAGTTCCTTCTTCAACCCCCCTCCTTCAAAAGGGAAAAGATGTTGGCACAATCGTTCTCAGGTAATGCAGTGAGAATCTGGAACTTGCTTCCTTCTTCGCTCCGTGCCATCACCTTCATCCAGATCTTCAAAGCGGACCTGAAATCTTTTTATTCCAAAGACACTTTCAGAACTAATTCCCTCCTTCTCAGACCCCACCAGGAAGTTCTTTAGCCATTGTAAATTTGTCACAAATATTTTTATTTTTGTTTGTACATCCTGTGCTTACTGCGTTTGATATTGTGTTCCTTTTGCCTGCGTTGTTTTGATTCTATGACCTGCTATTGTTCGCCGGGAAGTTCTTTAGTCATTGTATACTTTTTCATATTTATTCCTATTTTTGCTTGTACAGTCTGTTCATGCTGTGCTTGAGATTGGGTGCCTTTTTCCTGCGTCGCTCCGATTCTATGGCCTGCTATTTTTGTTTGTTTTATTTATGCAACAGTTCTCTCATGTAACGTAACTGGTTCTATTGTACAGTGCTCCAACACCTTCGGGTAAAGTCTGCGCTTTATAAAAATGCATTAAATAAATAAATAAATAAACATTCACACCCAGTCATCAGATCTGGGTTTAATCCATCACCGTTCTTTAGCCCACTCTGCCACCCCAGTTCAGACATGGCCCTATGCAAATCAGTGTGACCCTGTGCCTCATGGGAACAGTCCAGCCCGAACTGCCAAGCCCTGACTTCCCTGGACCAGAAACAAGCCTCCTAGGACCGGTTTCTGGCATTTCAGCCGTCTTCAGCCAGGCTTGCTTGAATCCAGAGGCAACGTGAGCAAGGGACTCACGTCTGAGCATACCCTGCCAACTTATGGGGAACAAAGCGGTACAAAAGGGGGTGGTGATGGACGGAGCATCTGAACCAATCAAACACTCACACCCAGTCAACAGATCAGTGTTTATTCCATCACCGTTCTTTAACCCACTCTGCCACTGCAGTTCAGACATGGCCATATGCAAATCAGTCTGACCCTGTGCCTCATGGGAACAGTCCATCCCGAAATGCCAAGCCATGCCTTCCCTGGACCGGAAACAAGCTTCCTAGGACCGGTTTCTGGCATTTCAGCCGTCTTAAGCCAGGCTTGCTTGAATCCAGTGGCAAAGTGAGCAAGGGGCTCATGTCTGAGCATACCCTGCCAACTTATGGCGAACAAAGTGGTACAAAAGGGGGTGGTGATGGATGGAGCATCTGAACCAATCAAACACTCACACCCAGTCAACAGATCAGGGTTTAATCCATCACCGTTCTTTAGCCCACTCTGCCACCGCAGTTCAGACATGGCCATGCGCAAATCAGTCCGACCCTGTGCCTCATGGGAACAGTCCATCCCGAAATGCCAAGCCATGCCTTCCCTGGACCGGAAACAAGCTTCCTAGGACCGGTTTCTGTTATTTCAGCCGTCTCAAGCCAGGCTTGCTTGAATCCAGTGGCAAAGTGAGCAAGGTACTCGCGTCTGAGCATACCCTGCCAACTTATGGCGTACAAAGCGGTACAAAATGGGGTGGTGATGGACGGAGCATCTGAACCAATCAAACACTCACACCCAGTCAACAGATCTGGGTTTAATCCATCACCGTACTTTAGCTCACTCTGCCACCTCAGTTCAGACATGGCCATATGCAAATCAGTCTGACCCTGAGCCTCATGGGAACAGTCCAGCCCGAACTGCCAAGCCATGCCTTCCCTGGACCGGAAACAAGCTTCCTCGGACCGGTTTCTGGCCTTTCAGCTGTCGTCAGCCAGGCTTGCTTGAATCCAGTGGCAAAGTGAGCAAGGGACTCACGTCTGAGCATACCCTGCCAACTTACAAAGCGGTACAAAAGGGGGTGGTGATGGAAGGAGCATCTGAACCAATCAAACACTAACACCCAGTCAAAAGATCTGGGTTTAATCCATCACCGTTCTTTAGCCCACTTGCCACCCCAGTTCAGACATGGCAATGGCTTGGTAGTTCAGGCTGGACTGTTCCCATGAGGCACAGGGTCAGACTGATTTGCACATGGCCATGTCTGAACTGGGGTGGCAGAGTGGGCTTAAGAACGGTGATGGATTAAACCCAGATCAGTTGACTAGGGGTGGGTGTTTCATTTGCTCAAACGCTCCGTACATTATCCCCTTTGGTATCGCTTTTTTCACCCTAAGTTGGCAGGGTATGCCCAGACATGGGTCCCTTGCTCACTTTGCCACTGGATTCAAGATAGCCTGGCTGATGAGGGTTATGAACCCGAAACTGGTCCCAGGATGCTTGTTTCCGGTCCAGGGAAGACATGGCTTAGCAGTTCGGGCTGGACTGTTCCCATGAGGCTCAGGGTCAGACTGATTTGCATATGGCCATGTCTGAACTGGGGTGGTGAAGTGAACTAAAGAATGATGATGTATTAAACCCAGATCAAATAAAAAAGGCGCACGGGCAGGAGAAATTGGGTGTACAATATACGGACAAGCACTGAGCAGACCTCATTGAAACCCATCACCGTGCACTGAGAAATGCCAGAGGTATTGGAGCGCTTTAGATGAAGACCAGGTACATTACACAAGGACACCCTTATTTTTGATAGGCACTGGGAGATTAAGTGATTTGGCCGGAATCACAGTATGTTGAGCCAACGCAGAGACTCAAACCTAGGTCCCCAGCTACCAAGTTGCCAGCTCTGACTGTTATGCCAAACCCTTCTTAGCTAAACTAGTGGTGTAACATGATGCATCCCTCCCTGCAAAATATATTCAATGGCATTGGGGTGAATAGGGGCCACCTGAATGTTAGGCCCCCCACCTGCACCGCAGGGGCCTGTGTTACGTCCCTGCATTTCACAAGATAGTCAATAGATAAACTGACATATGAAAGCACATACTATCTAAAGCTTATCTACTACTGACATGTATGTGAAGTGTTACACAAGTGCGTAATGGGTGCATAAGACAAGTGATTTATTTTACCAGGGTTGGAACTAAAGCCTTGCAGATCAGTCCTGCAAAAATGAGAATTCGAGAGAGGATGTGACGGCTAGATTGCCGACTTTGGTGCTGGAAACCAGGGTTCAAGCCTCGGGGTCGCGTCCACATTCTGTAATTTTGGGCAAATCACTTAATCTCCCCGTGCCTGAATGTATCCTTGTGTAACGTAACCAGTGCTCATGTAAAGCGCTCCAATACCTTTGGGTGGATTCGCGCTATATAACTCTGCATTAAAAAAAAATGCGATATGCAGGTTAGTGGCAGTGCTCTACAGATGGAGCATTAATCCCATAGGCTTTTTGATGAAAAAACACAACACATCTGACGCAGATCTCTGCAGCAAGCACATTCAACAGCCGTGTTATTGTGCTTATTTTAGCCAACGAGTTGCTGGTTACATGTAGATCTCTGCAGCGCCTTAACACCCGTAGGTATCTTAAAATAAGGCTAATAAGTAAAAGTAGGACAGCGTTGCTCCGAATTTATCCTATTGTCATTTATTGGGGGGAAATGAATGCATCTGTTCTGGCTTTAGGCTGACTGTCTGGTACTGGTAGTAATTCTCAAAGTGTCCCTTCTGTTCACCCGTCCTGTCTGTACCCCACTAAAACACCTTCATTTTCAGAATTTCCATCACTAACAGCCCTGCTACTTGTTCCCAATCCATGCAAATACTGTGAGTCATCTAAGATATAAAAATAAACATACTGCTGTACAAGATCCTTCACCAATGCATATGTAGCTGTGCAATGTTAACTGAGCGCCATGACCCCAGAAGTGATTAAACGGCATAAAGAGCAGGGCTGTTTCTAGGTGTTTTGCCGCCCTAGACGAGAATTGAAAAATGTTGGCCCCTCCCTTTAACTACCATCACTCCCTCCCCCTGTCATCCAGGTGTTGGGGAATAGAGCACCTCTTAGGTGCCTCTCTATCTAGTCTGGACTGTCAAATCCGTATTAAAGTAAGTCATCTGTGTCAATTGTTGTGGCTATGTAGGTTATTGTCCTGTTCTGATGTGTATTAACTCAGTTATGCTATCATGTGCATGAGTTGGGAGAACAGTAGGGCTCCAATCACACCCAACCCCGGCAGATACACAGACCCACACAGTATCAAACCAACCCATAGTATGTTGGTTTAGGGGGCGAGATTCTCGAGACAGAGCAAGCTTTAGCTAAGACAAAGATATCCAGCAATGCCAGGTTAATCTTTTTTGGGGCAGGCCCAGTACCAACTGTACAATAATATCACAGGCACACAGGACTCTTGGTACTTAACAGGTGGAAGACCCCATGTGATCTTAAGCATTTGTAAAAAACACAGTTGATGGACAGAATGTAGAACAATGTCATACATTCACCCCAGTACAAGGATCTGGGCCTAAATCCATCGTTTTTTTGCACTCCACACCACTCTGGGTTAGACAATGGCTATATGCAAATCAGCTCTGACCCTGTGCCTCATGGGAACAGTCCAGTCCGAACTTCCAAGCCATGTCTTTCCCAGACCGGAATCAAGCATCCAAGGACCGGTTTCTGGCTATCAGCCTTCATCCGCCTGGATAGCTTGACTCCAGTGGTGTGGAGAGCCTGGGACTCACGTCTGAGCATACCCAGCCCACTCGGGGTGAAAATTGCAAAAAACACAGTTGATGGACAGAATGTAGAACAATGTCATACATTCACCCCAGTACAAGGATCTGGGCCTAAATCCATCGTTTTTTTGCACTCCACACCACTCTGGGTTAGACAATGGCTATATGCAAATCAGCTCTGACCCTGTGCCTCATGGGAACAGTCCAGTCCGAACTACCAAGCCATGTCTTTCCCAGACCGGAATCAAGCATCCAAGGACCGGTTTCTGGCTATCAGCCTTCATCAGCCTGGATAGCTTGACTCCAGTGGTGTGGAGAGTCTGGGACTCACGTCTGAGCATACCCAGCCCACTCGAGGTGAAAATTGCAAAAAACACAGTTGATGGACAGAATGTAGAACAATGTCATACATTCACCCCAGTACAAGGATCTGGGCCTAAATCCATCATTTTTTTGCACTCCACACCACTCTGGGTTAGACAATGGCTATATGCAAATCAGCTCTCAGCCTGTGCCTCATGGGAACAGTCCAGTCCGAACTACCATGCCATGTCTTTCCCAGACCGGAATCAAGCATCCAAGGACCGGTTTCTGGCTATCAGCCTTCATCAGCCTGGATAGCTTGACTCCAGTGGTGTGGAGAGCCTGGGACTCACGTCTGAGCATACCCAGCCCACTCGGGGTGAAAATTGCAAAAAACACAGTTTTAGGCCCAGATCCTTGTACTGGGGTGAATGTATGACATTGTTCTGTATTCTGTCCATCAACTGTGTTTTTTGCAATTTTCACCCTGAGTGGGCTGGGTATGCTCAGACGTGAGTCCCAGGCTCTCCACACCACTGGAGTCAAGCTATCCAGGCTGATGAAGGCTGATAGCCAGAAACCGGTCCTTGGATGCTTGATTCCGGTCTGGGAAAGACATGGATTGGTAGTTCGGACTGGACTGTTCCCATGAGGCACAGGGTCAGAGCTGATTTGCATATAGCCCGTGTCTAACCCAGGGTGGTGTGGAGTGCAAAAAAACGATGGATTTAGGCCCAGATCCTTGTACTGGGGTGAATGTATGACATTGTTCTGCATTCTGTCCATCAACTGTGTTTTTTGCAATTTTCACCCCGAGTGGGCTGGGTATGCTCAGACGTGAGTCCCAGGCTTTCCACACCACTGGAGTTAAGCTATCCAGGCTGATGAAGGCTGATAGCCAGAAACCGGTCCTTGGATGCTTGATTCCGGTCTGGGAAAGACATGGCTTGGTAGTTCGGACTGGACTGTTCCCATGAGGCACAGGGTCAGAGCTGATTTGCATATAGCCAGTGTCTAACCCAGGGTGGAGTGGAGTGCAAAAAAACGATGGATTTAGGCCCAGATCCTTGCACTGGGGAGAATGTATGACATTGTTCTGCATTCTGTCCATCAACTGTGTTTTTTGCAACTCAAGCATTTGTAAAGCAATAGGCCTACAATTTATGTGAGTTTAAGCTATTGGCATTGTAAATGACGATGCCTTTTATTTCTGTTTTAAAAACCAAAACCTAAAAAGGCATTTTCATTTACAATGCCAATAGCTCAAACTCACGTAAATGCGAGACCTAGTGCATTGCAAATGCTTGTTCAAAGTACAACAGAATACGAATGTGCCGTTCAAATGACACAAGCGTTTCCTTTTACTTAGCCTGGGAGAAAAACTCCTTGTCAGTTTTTTCATGCTCTGTAACTATCTCCAAAAGCTTGTTCCAAACAGGAGCCCACCACGAAGCCCCACATGTGAGATCCGTAGTTTTAAAAGTGATCTCTGGGTTTTTTAATTAAACAGACCGGGACGTCATTTGTCGAGTTTTGTGCCAATATATTATGTACACGTTTCTGCTGCATGGTTTAAAATCCGCATGAAATATGACAAAGAAGTGGTGGGCCACCATGGCGACACTAATGTTAACACAGGGACAGGTGACAGTAACGGGGGAAGCACAGCTGCAGTGAGCATTCCCAGAGGACAGTAATACAAGCTCACAGTGACAGACACTACCTGCAGAGGGCAGTAAAACATCTGTAAAGGTGCTCAGAGCAGGCAGCTCTCACTGTACACCTGCCTTCACGATACATCAACAGTGGACTGTAAAGGGAGGCATGAATAGAAACAGGAATATAGTGCTGTGAAACTTCAGACATGGCTTCTAAGAGCCAGGCCTGGTCCAGCAGTCCTGTGGCGCGGTAAGGCTGCGGCCTAGTGATGTTTGTAGGCACTCGTTCGGTGGGAAGGGGGGGGGCAAGAGGGGCGGTGTATCCCATTATCACTTTCCCGACCCCCAGACTGCCGCTCATGGTACAGCACATACTGAACTCATGTGAGAACATATGCAGCACTTTTCACGTGTCCCCCTGTCGGCACTCGGCGGGTTCAACAGAAAAAGAGCCTACTGTAGGGTTTTCTCTTCAAATATGACAGGATGCCAAGGTATTCTTTAAGGTTTTATTGTTTGTCAGGAACACAGGTAATAACGTCCTTACAAGCCTGAGCCAACCGTTCTCCTCTGGAATCTGCCCACACGCTATATGTTCCAGGTTCCACAAAAGAACGGAGGACACTACACCCACATCACCGGAATCTGCATGGTTCTTGCTCTCTGGCCTCGGTTCAGTGGTGTGACAGAAAATTATGCTCAGCCCCTACTCCCTGCAGATTGTGACGAGCGTCCCCTGACTCTGCCGTACAACACAAATATTTATTTACCCTTGACAAAATGGGACACTGAGTCCTGAAGGGTTGGGGCCTTCTGCACCCTGCGACTGCGTTACGCGCATGCACGAATGTTTAGTTTTTTGCCACCCTCTCCCTTCTGCCGCCCTAAGCGGCTGCCTAGTCTTGCCTAATGGTACAAACGGCCCTGATAAAGAGCAATGTAAAAATACATACCTCTCGCGTCTCGCTTCTTTAACCAATGCAACAGTAAACACCGATCGTGTTTTAAAAAAAATATTTTAGAAAGTTGCTAAATAACAGCTTCACATTCTCTCAGTATCAAATAAACAGGAAACCTATCAACAGCAGTAAGGCCTTCGAAATAAGCACTATCTCTAATGTTTGATAGTTGTCCTCACTATCATCTTCGCCTCAACATGCAACACTGTTCCATTCAAGTCAATCAGACCCACTATCTTTGTCCACACATAATTTGGTTCCTAACCTCTCCCCATTTCTTAAGGGAAGGAGGTTCTGAGCATTGCGCACTGTGTGAAAAAGAACAGTCCTATGCTGCTGCCTTCGTAACCCTCCTGCCTTCAGACCATCAGTGCCTCCGAAGCAGGTTTATGCCACCTCAGGAGCTCAACTCTCTCTGCGGCATGTTAGAACTTGATGTTACACATCCCAATACAGTGAAGTTAGAGTCTGGAAACAGTAAGTGCAGGAACTCGCTGGATGACTGCAATTGTAGTGAAGTGCAGAGTACGTCTTAAAAATAGGCCACCCCGTCTGTGAAGTGCCAGCGTTGCCCCTCGTGACAGAGCAGCCTTAGTGTGGAGTCTTGGCAGTATCTGAGGGTCACCACGGCAGCCCGCTGCAAGAACTTCAGGGTCTGGTCTGAAGCACAGTGGTGATGTTACACTGTGGGCACACTGCCCTAACATAAGGACAGCAGCCCTTCGAAAAGCTGCTTCTGCTGGGTGTCCTCATTCAGCGGGTGAGCCCGCTCCTCTTCACAGCACTGCGCAGGAAGCTTGAAAAGGGATGTGTGGGAAACATCTATGTGATGAAAGGCTCGCTAATAAAATACATCGGGGTGGTGCGTTTGCCCCCTTTTGAGGTTGTTGTGGTGGGAGGACAGCACCACACAGTGAGATTACGTGAATTATGAGCAGCGACTGGTGCCGACATGAGCGAGAGGTGGTAGGGGCTGGGAGACGGCCGGCAAGCCGAGGCAAAAGACAAGCGCTCGCCATCTGTTTTCACTCAGCGATGCAAAAATAAACATGCAGCTGAGTGAAAACAGATGGCCCCCTACTAAAGATAAGTAATTGATTTGCGACACCCGCATAGCAGACAAGCCAGTCCGGATGGGCCGTCTGAAAAGGAGAAATGGCAGCGAATACAAAACTCCATTTCCAATGGCAGGCCACTGTTTAGCATACACTGTGATGCCAGTCAATGGAAATAAGGGGCGGGGCTTCAAGTTCCCTTCTGAAATGTCCTTGCTCACTAGAGGTCTCGCAGAGCAAGCAGCGCTTTGAACTGCAACACCACGTGAGACTTAAAAATATATTCTCAATCTCAGTGGCTCAATCTCTGCCAGGTTAAAAATTGCAACGTTAAATTGGGGGTTGCTGGAGTACTCTTTTACTGGTGTATTCTAATGCCTTCCGAACATAGCCATGAACCAATAAGGTCTATGTAGAATCTGAAGAGAAAGGGGAAAATACATTGACCACTGGGGTGGGCTGCGGCAGAGATGGCGACTCTCAGGTCTCCACACACCAAACCACTTTTATAGCCTCAAACGGTTTCTGTTTTCCCATTGACATGAGTAGATTATTTATAATTAATTAAACTTTTATGGCTCCAAATGCCTTGATGATATGAGGAGTGACGTCTGCTACATTTAGCATGGATAATAAACTTTCCATGCGGAAGCAAATCACCACGGTGGTAGGAACCTGTGTTGGCCTGCTCCGGCAACTTAGGAAAGTTGCTCCACTATTGTCCTATTCCACCTTGAGACGAGCGGTGTCCTCAATGATATTAGCAAGGTTGGACTACGGTAATTCGCTTTATTTAGGATTGCCCCAAAAACTCTTGGACAAACTTCAGGTGGTGATGAATGATGCCGCTAGGCTCATTCATAAGAAACCCAGGAGCACGCATGTGTCCCCACTTATGCGCGAGCTGCATTGGCTCCCAATAAGACAGAGGGTGCACTTCAAAGGTTTATGTATTGCACATAAATCGCTCTATGGTAAGGCACCAAGATACATTAAGACCCGCCTGATTCCATACAAACCGGGTAGGGCGCTAAGATCTGCGGAAGCAACCCTTCTTTTCCAACCACGCTTCAGACTGGCGACAGTGGGCGGTCGGGCCATCTCTAATACCCTCCCAGCAGTCTGGAATAATCTACCGGCGGAGCTGCGTAAGGAACCTAATTTGTTGTCCTTCCGGAAGAAGTTAAAAACCGTTATTTTCCAGAAGGCCTGAGGTGGGCTATAACTCCAGGGACGGGCCCTTTCAGGATTGCTACTGTGTTTACTGGACAAGCGCTTAGAGACCCCTGGGTTATAACGCGCTATATAAATCGAATAAAATAAATAAATAAATAACAACCTATTATTCTCTCAGACGTTTGTCAGTTGTGACCCCTCCTTATTTTGTATGGAAATGCATTCTCAACTGGAAGGGGCTTCATTGATTTTATCATGTCTAATTATATGATATATCTCTGCTTGTGTCCCCTTTGACAATGTTTGCATTAATTTCACATGCACTGATAACTAATTCTGAACATGGTGTAATGACTGCTTCTTCACATCTTACATACATTGTTTCAACTGGTGCAATTTTGTCACTTTTGTTGTGGTGGCATCATTATTTAACATACATATCTGACAGACTTCATGACCACTTTATTACAAGTGCATTATATCCAGAGGCACTTGTAATAAGGTAGATGGAATGTTTGTCATATTTGTGATGGATTAACTCATCTACCGAACTGTAACTCAGGCTCCAAGACATTGTCTCATTTCATATTTGCCACTTGAATATCCTACAGGATAACTCAGTGGTCTTCCACCTGCTTAGCCATAATAATGATCACAATCATCTGCAAATTGCAGATTCTCCAGTGCCATTCAGGGTTTGGACTCCTCAAGCAACATTAGTGAAACACAATTTCTGCATCATGAAGTACCATCCTCCACATTGCGGAGGCCATTCTGCTGCAGGGAATGGGGCTGGTGAGGCAAATTTGCAAATGTTGTCATTCTTCGTAAAGTGCAACACTTACCATCTCTGATATATTTCACTCAACTGTCTTTCTTAGATCCTGCCATAATCATGAAGAACTTGTAACAATGTTAATTATATTATACATATAACTAACAGCGAACTGCGGTATAATGTATGTCTCAATTCTCTAGAAATATATATCAACAGAAAATAATTCAGGGTTACTACAGAATGGTGGTAAGGAGGGTGGATTGGATTACCATTTGTAAGTTAATTTGCTTGCTTTATACAGGTTATAAATCTTGTGAAGTACTTTATTTCCAGTGTAAGAAACCTTATTTCTCTAATTATTTCTAAGTAGAAAAAATAAAACATACTTTCAGTTGGGATGCAGTCACCTCCATGTATAAAGGTGTATTGGTGGACTACTAACTTTTGAAAGCATCTGAAAGAACTGTGACAAGATGCTGTCCTCCCAACATGTCTGACTTGCAATTCCAAACCCGTTAGTGTGCATAGTGCAAAACATTTCAAGGTCTGTCATACTTGCTTGTTCTAGATTGCATTAAGGATATTAGTATTCTGTGGAAACAGTTGTTACTATTGTTCCACTCTACTGGGCAATTACATCAGGTTCCTAGTGTTCACCTGTTTCCACATGGTTCCCAACTTCCATTTCAAAATCGGTAATTCACTGTGTAACACACCAATCAAACCTTTCCTCATCAACACTGCACTCTAGTTTTACTCACTCAATTGCCCACTTATTCATCAACTCCGACACTCAGATTTGTGTTCGACCTCCACCTTCCCAGTGACGTCTCTACTGAACTATTCACTCATTCACTTTCCACGTTGATGCTGACCCAGTGGTTAACTATCTCACATATTGAGATATTTATTCATCTACTCCTACACTCATTTAATGTAGCACTCACTCAATCATTTTCTAACTCCCTAACCCACCCAATTACTATTTCACCCATTCATTTAAGTATTCTTCATTCGATCACACATGCAGTATTTCAAATACTTACCAAATCATTCACCCACTTGTTTATTCACTCCCTCAGTCAATAAGTCCACCATAATACCACCATCTCTTTTTACAATATCAATAATGCTACTCTTGCACATACCCACTTCCTAATATTAAGAGATAGTGAACGATGTAAGTAACAATTGGGATCAAGATAGAATTTGCACAGTCAAATACAAGCAAGATAGATTTTTAGAGATTAGAAATTGTTGTTACATTTAGTGCTGTGCAGCGGTATCAGTGATGGCATCGCTGATCACGTTATATGTAATTTCATCAATTATTGTGTTTTTAAGGAATTCAAAAGATTGCATGGAACACCGCAATTTGTTGTCATGTCTGCACACCTTCTCTCAAGGTGCAACATAAAGAAATACTTATATGTTCTGGGCTCGATTTGCAAATATACGCCTCTTTTGCAATTCAGCAACTACATGCAGAGATGTATGCTCACTAGTTAAAGTAAATGGCCCCACACTTTACATGATTGAACTCAAAATACAATAAAAACTTTACCAATATGCAACTCTGTTGATGTTCCATCACTGTACATTACTAATTGAATATGAATGTTAGTGAGATTGGTTTTTGTACTTATTGCATATAAATTAATATTTCGAAATTAAACTAATATATTGCAATCTTTTATCATGTAATACATATTTTGTTTGAGGATTTAATGTGCTTTCAAATACTACTTAAGTATGTCCTGTTAATAATAAATCTAAATTAATTTACATTTATGTTATACAGTAAAACAAATTTATTTTTTTATGAATAATACACTTTAATCATTTTCGCTATATATTCCTGTAGGGAGACCTCCACCTCAGTGGTGGATATCTCCACCAACAGGGGAAAGGTAATAGTAGTGACTTTACACTTATAAATTATTTTGTAGAAGTTACCACTGACAGGGTGAATACATGTAAGTCTACACAAAGGTGTACCTCTTCAATGGTAAATAAATAAAAGTGGGTACTTCCACGTAGTTGTAGGAGTAAATGTACATGTGAGTAAATATCCCTTAGGGTGAGGGGAGTGCAATGGATGCCACCAGCGACTCAACATCTTCCTTGGATGCCTCCTCCAGCAAGCACATCCTAGTGGTGGCAAACCCTACTGTTCCAGTTACACCGCCATCCTTGTTTGCCATCCAGAATCCCTGCTACACCCTCCCTCTTAATCCCCCTCCAGTTGGCCTACCCAGGCCAGCTGAAGGGCCTTGGATCTCTTTTGCTGCAGGCACCTACCCCCCTGCTTCTGTCCTCCCAGCCGTGCTGAATGAGGAGTCTATTGACCTCCTCCGGAGCATCCTGGTGGCCCGGACTGCCCTGCTGAATTCTATTGAGGGGCTTTGTTGTCCTATGCAACAAATGGTAGCTTACCTGGAAGGCATTCACAGGGGTATCTCTGTCCTACAGCAGCAATTTCAAGTTTTGGCCTCCTCATTCACCACAGCCTCCCAGCCATCCCAACCTACTACCCCACCTCCCGCCCCATCTTACCAAGTTTCCCATTGGAGAGCTCAGTTTTAGCCTTGCATTAACCCATTCCACCCCACAATGTACCTCTAGCAAACACCAATCTACCCCTCCCATACCCCAACCCACCCCTTTAACATCCGATGTCCCCCCTGCCAAATAGAAATCCACACCTTCAACATCCCAACCCACCCCTTTCAAATCCCATTTCACCCCTTCCAAACAGAAAAACACATTTTCAAGACCACAACCCATCCCTAAAAAACCCAAGAGCACCACTCCCAAAACCAGTGCCCCGTCCCAATACCACAGCCCTCTTCCCAAACCCAAGGACACCCCTCCCAAATCCAAGGACAACCCTCCAAACCCAAACCACCCCTAACATGTAATATTTTTAAGGTGCCCGCTCTACCCATTAGATGCCCCTTCCTGACTAGGTCACTTTTGGCAGTTATGTAGGAAGCAAGCTGAGTGCACCAGCAAAATAGTCTCCAAGACTTTTGGGATGATGAATGGACTGCCATTTTGCTTGATTTTGTTTTTGAGAGATTCTCATTGGCATTAATAAATACCTATTATGCGTTTCACCAAGTTTTTTCTGGCATTAATGTTCCTTAGCAAGTATTTTATTCCTAGCAATGTTTCTGATTAAAAGTTAAAGAATGTCTTTATCATTCAATGATAGCAGGTGATACAACTAATTTATTTAATGTCTTCTTTGGTAAGTGCGTACACTGCTTAACATTGCAAGTGATGGTCATTTGAATTTAGATGCAGGCATTCATCATAGTAATGATCACTTGCACCAGCTATTTGATGTTACAAATTTAATTTGGATGTGTTACTACATGTTTATTTGTTTCACCTTGATTACTGATCAGTATGAGCACAAATGCACAACACTTTGAATATTCTATTGTGATTCTTGATATTGGATACAGTACACGACTTGCAAAAGACAAAGGGGAATTGTTACATGGACTGTATGTTGATTATTACTAATTTGTAACTGACATTAATTTTACTGTTAAATTCTAAGGTAAAGGTAACACCTTCTCTAGTGCAATTTCGACATCATCTTACATTGCTCTTATCCCTATGAAGTTTGCTGCATACTTTTTTCATGTTGGAATTGTCAACCTTTCTTTAAACACACCCATATGGTGTCTTTAAGATTTTTATTTTGATCTCCTATTTTTGTTCAAGTGTCCATTTTTTGGAAGGTAGCTTACTCCAAATTCAACATATAATGCGTTGATATATGGAAGGCTTCTATAAATTTCTAGGACATCAACATTACAGACACATGCATTGCACATTGGTATGATATTCCTTGTACAAGCAATTTGGAAAGGCACGTGTCCTGTGCAAATGTTAAAAGACAAGTCAATGGGTAACAGGTAACAGTGGAGCTCACCATTGATTGCGTCCACGATGGTGCTGGTTTTCATCATCGTGAAGTAGCAGCGTCAGAACTTGGCAGATCGGGTCCATGGTGAAAAAGTAAGTGTAAAAGTGAGTAAAGGTGAGTTTCAGCCTTATGTCCCTTCCAATTTGCTGACTGAGCTGTAGAGATTTGATCACCACAGTCACGTTGGCGGAAAGGAACATCATGATTGAGTCACCGGAGAAATTGGTGGTCTGCCCTTCGACAGCCGCCATCAACATGGTCAATATTTCCCTGCGGTGACGCGTGGACCATGGTGGTCTCTCATGAATGGACCCGCTAACATCTAAATATGATTCAGAAAAGGGGGTGGTGATGAACAGAGTGTCTGAATTAAGCAGACCACTCTTACCCAGTCCAAAGATCAGGGCTTGATCCATCACCGTTTTTTAGCTCACTGCACCATCCCAGCTCAGAACCTGGCTATATGCAAATTAGTCTGGTCCTGTCCCAGTGCATGATGGGAACAGGGCAAACCAAACTACCAAGCCAATTCTTATACTGGGAAGGAAACAAGCTTCCGGGGACCGGTTTCTGGCATTTCAGCCGTCATCGGCCCGGCTTGCTTGAATCCTGATGGTGCAATGAGCAAGGGACTCACATCTGAGTATACCCTTCCACGCTTATGGTGGACAAAATGATTCAGAAAAGGGGGTGGTGATGAACAGAGTGTCTGAATTAAGCAGACCACTCTTACCCAGTCCAAAGATCAGGGCTTGATCCATCACCGTTTTTTAGCTCACTGCACCATCCCAGCTCAGAACCTGGCTATATGCAAATTAGTCTGTTCCTGTCCCAGTGCATGATGGGAACAGGGCAAACCAAACTACCAAGCCAATTCTTATACTGGGAAGGAAACAAGCTTCCGGGGACCGGTTTCTGGCATTTCAGCCGTCGTCGGCCCGGCTTGCTTGAATCCTGATGGTGCAATGAGCAAGGGACTCACATCTGAGTATACCCTTCCACGCTTATGGTGGACAAAATGATTCAGAAAAGGGGGTGGTGATGAACAGAGTGTCTGAATTAGGCAGACCACTTTTACCCAGTCCAAAGATCAGGGCTTGATCCATCACCGTTTTTTAGCTCACTGCACCATCCCAGCTCAGAACCTGGCTATATGCAAATTAGTCTGTTCCCGTCCCAGTGCATGATGGGAACAGGGCAAACCAAACTACCAAGCCAATTCTTATACTGGGAAGGAAACAAGCTTCCGGGGACCGTTTCTGGCATTTCAGCCGTCGTCGGCCCGGCTTGCTTGAATCCTGATGGTGCAATGAGCAAGGGACTCACATCTGAGTATACCCTTACACGCTTATGGTGGACAAAATGATTCAGAAAAGGGAGTGGTGATGAACAGAGTGTCTGAATTAAGCAGACCACTCTTACCCAGTCCAAAGATCAGGGCTTGATCCATCACCGTTTTTTAGCTCACTGCACCATCCCAGTTCAGAACCTGGCTATATGCAAATTAGTCTGTTCCTGTCCCAGTGCATGATGGGAACAGGGCAAACCAAACTACCAAGCCAATTCTTATACTGGGAAGGAAACAAGCTTCCGGGGACCGGTTTCTGGCATTTCAGCCGTCGTCGGCCCGGCTTGCTTGAATCCTGATGGTGCAATGAGCAAGGGACTCACATCTGATTATACCCTTCCACGCTTGTGGTGGACAAAATGATTCAGAAAAGGGGTGGTGATGAACAGAGTGTCTGAATTAAGCAGACCACTCTTACCCAGTCCAAAGATCAGGGCTTGATCAATCACCGTTTTTTAGCTCACTGCACCATCCCAGCTCAGAACCTGGCTATATGCAAATTAGTCTGTTCCTGTCCCAGTGCATGATGGGAACAGGGCAAACCAAACTACCAAGCCAATTCTTATACTGGGAAGGAAACAAGCTTCAGGGGACCGGTTTCTGGCATTTCAGCCGTCCTCGGCCAGGCTTGCTTGAATCCTGATGGTGCAATGAGCAAGGGACTCACATCTGAGTATACCCTTCCACGCTTATGGTGGACAAAATGATTCAGAAAAGGGGGTGGTGATGAACAGAGTGTCTGAATTAAGCAGACCACTCTTACCCAGTCCAAAGATCAGGGCTTTATCCATCACCGTTTTTTAGCTCACTGCACCATCCCAGCTCAGAACCTGGCTATATGCAAATTAGTCTGTTCCTGTCCCAGTGCATGATGGGAACAGGGCAAACCAAACTACCAAGCCAATTCTTATACTGGGAAGGAAACAAGCTTCCGGGGACCGGTTTCTGGCATTTCAGCCGTCGTCGGCCCGGCTTGCTTGAATCCTGATGGTGCAATGAGCAAGGGACTCACATCTGAGTATACCCTTCCACGCTTATGGTGGACAAAATGATTCAGAAAAGGGGGTGGTGATGAAGAGAGTGTCTGAATTAAGCAGACCACTCTTACCCAGTCCAAAGATCAGGGCTTGATCCATCACCGTTTTTTAGCTTACTGCACCATCCCAGCTCAGAACCTGGCTATATGCAAATTAGTCTGTTCCTGTCCCAGTGCATTATGGGAACAGGGCAAACCAAACTACCAAGCCAATTCTTATACTGGGAAGGAAACAAGCTTCCGGGGACCGGTTTCTGGCATTTCAGCCGTCGTCGGCCCAGCTTGCTTGAATCCTGATGGTGCAATGAGCAAGGGACTCACATCTGAGTATACCCTTCCACGCTTATGGTGGACAAAATGATTCAGAAAAGGGGGTGGTGATGAACAGAGTGTCTGAATTAAGCAGACCACTCTTACCCAGTCCAAAGATCAGGGCTTGATCCATCACCGTTTTTTAGCTCACTGCACCATCCCAGCTCAGAACCTGGCTATATGCAAATTAGTCTGTTCCTGTCCCAGTGCATGATGGTAACAGGGCAAACCAAACTACCAAACCAATTCTTATACTGGGAAGGAAACAAGCTTCCGGGGACCGGTTTCTGGCATTTCAGCAGTCGTCGGCCCGGCTTGCTTGAATCCTGATGGTGCAATGAGCATGGGACTCACATCTGAGTATACCCTTCCACGCTTGTGGTGGACAAAATGATTCAGAAAAGGGGGTGGTGATGAACAGAGTGTCTGAATTAAGCAGACCACTCTTACCCAGTCCAAAGATCAGGGCTTGATCCATCACCGTTTTTTAGCTCACTGCACCATCCCAGCTCAGAACCTGGCTATATGCAAATTAGTCTGTTCCTGTCCCAGTGCATGATGGGAACAGGGCAAACTAAACTACCAAGCCAATTCTTATACTGGGAAGGAAACAAGCTTCCGGGGACCGGTTTCTGGCATTTCAGCCGTCGTCGGCCCGGCTTGCTTGAATCCTGATGGTGCAATGAGCAAGGGACTCACATCTGAGTATACCCTTCCACGCTTTTGGTGGACAAAATGATTCAGAAAAGGGATTAGTGATGAACAGAGTGTCTGAATTAAGCAGACCACTCTTACCCAGTCCAAAGATCAGGGCTTGATCCATCACCGTTTTTAGCTCACTGCACCATCCCATCTCAGAACCTGGCTATATGCAAATTAGTCTGTTCCTGTCCCAGTGCATGATGGGAACAGGGCAAACCAAACTACCAAGCCAATTCTTATACTGGGAAGGAAACAAGCTTCCGGGGACCAGTTTCTGGCATTTCAGCCGTCGTCGGCCCGGCTTGCTTGAATCCTGATGGTGCAATGAGCAAGGGACTCACATCTGAGTATACCCTTCCATGCTTATGGTGGACAAAATGATTCAGAAAAGGGGGTGGTGATGAATAGAGTGTCTGAATTAAGCAGACCACTCTTACCCAGTCCAAAGATCAGGGCTTGATCCATCACCGTTTTTTAGCTTACTGCACCATCCCAGCTCAGAACCTGGCTATATGCAAATTAGTCTGGTCCTGTCCCAGTGCATGATGGGAACAGGGCAAACCAAACTACCAAGCCAATTCTTATACTGGGAAGGAAACAAGATTCCGGGGACCGGTTTCTGGCATTTCAGCCGTCGTCGGCCCGGCTTGCTTGAATCCTGATGGTGCAATGAGCAAGGGACTCACATCTGAGTATACCCTTCCACGCTTATGGTGGACAAAATGATTCAGAAAAGGGGGTGGTGATGAACAGAGTGTCTGAATTAAGCAGACCACTCTTACCCAGTCCAAAGATCAGGGCTTGATCCATCACCGTTTTTTAGCTCACTGCACCATCCCAGCTCAGAACCTGGCTATATGCAAATTAGTCTGTTCCTGTCCCAGTGCATGATGGTAACAGGGCAAACCAAACTACCAAGCCAATTCTTATACTGGGAAGGAAACAAGCTTCCGGGGACCGGTTTCTGGCATTTCAGCAGTCGTCGGCCCGGCTTGCTTGAATCCTGATGGTGCAATGAGCATGGGACTCACATCTGAGTATACCCTTCCACGCTTGTGGTGGACAAAACGATTCAGAAAAGGGGGTGGTGATGAACAGAGTGTCTGAATTAAGCAGACCACTCTTACCCAGTCCAAAGATCAGGGCTTGATCCATCACCGTTTTTTAGCTCACTGCACCATCCCAGCTCAGAACCTGGCTATATGCAAATTAGTCTGTTCCTGTCCCAGTGCATGATGGGAACAGGGCAAACCAAACTACCAAGCCAATTCTTATACTGGGAAGGAAACAAGCTTCCGGGGACCGGTTTCTGGCATTTCAGCCGTCGTCGGCCCGGCTTGCTTGAATCCTGATGGTGCAATGAGCAAGGGACTCACATCTGAGTATACCCTTCCACGCTTATGGTGGACAAAATGATTCAGAAAAGGGATTAGTGATGAACAGAGTGTCTGAATTAAGCAGACCACTCTTACCCAGTCCAAAGATCAGGGCTTGATCCATCACCGTTTTTAGCTCACTGCACCATCCCATCTCAGAACCTGGCTATATGCAAATTAGTCTGTTCCTGTCCCAGTGCATGATGGGAACAGGGCAAACCAAACTACCAAGCCAATTCTTATACTGGGAAGGAAACAAGCTTCTGGGGACCGGTTTCTGGCATTTCAGCCGTCCTCGGCCAGGCTTGCTTGAATCCTGATGGTGCAATGAGCAAGGGACTCACATCTGAGTATACCCTTCCACGCTTATGGTGGACAAAATGATTCAGAAAAGGGGGTGGTGATGAACAGAGTGTCTGAATTAAGCAGACCACTCTTACCCAGTCCAAAGATCAGGGCTTGATCCATCACCATTTTTTAGCTCACTGCACCATCCCAGCTCAGAACCTGGCTATATGCAAATTAGTCTGTTCCTGTCCCAGTGCATGATGGGAACAGGGCAAACCAAACTACCAAGCCAATTCATATACTGGGAAGGAAACAAGCTTCCGGGGACTGGTTTCTGGCATTTCAGCCGTCGTCGGCCCGGCTTGCTTGAATCCTGATGGTGCAATAAGCAAGGGACTCACATCTGAGTATACCCTTCCACGCTTATGGTGGACAAAATGATTCAGAAAAGGGGGTGGTGATGAATAGAGTGTCTGAATTAAGCAGACCACTCTTACCCAGTCCAAAGATCAGGGCTTAATCCATCACCGTTTTTTAGCTTACTGCACCATCCCAGCTCAGAACCTGGCTATATGCAAATTAGTCTGTTCCTGTCCCAGTGCATTATAGGAACAGGGCAAACCAAACTACCAAGCCAATTCTTATACTGGGAAGGAAACAAGCTTCCGGGGACCGGTTTCTGGCATTTCAGCCGTCGTCGGCCCGGCTTGCTTGAATCCTGATGGTGCAATGAGCAAGGGACTCACATCTGAGTATACCCTTCCACGCTTATGGTGGACAAAATGATTCAGAAAAGGGGGTGGTGATGAACAGAGTGTCTGAATTAAGCAGACCACTCTTACCCAGTCCAAAGATCAGGGCTTGATCCATCACCGTTTTTTAGCTCACTGCACCATCCCAGCTCAGAACCTGGCTATATGCAAATTAGTCTGTTCCTGTCCCAGTGCATGATGGTAACAGGGCAAACCAAACTACCAAACCAATTCTTATACTGGGAAGGAAACAAGCTTCCGGGGTCCGGTTTCTGGCATTTCAGCAGTCGTCGGCCCGGCTTGCTTGAATCCTGATGGTGCAATGAGCATGGGACTCACATCTGAGTATACCCTTCCACGCTTGTGGTGGACAAAATGATTCAGAAAAGGGGGTGGTGATGAACAGAGTGTCTGAATTAAGCAGACCACTCTTACCCAGTCCAAAGATCAGGGCTTGATCCATCACCGTTTTTTAGCTCACTGCACCATCCCAGCTCAGAACCTGGCTATATGCAAATTAGTCTGTTCCTGTCCCAGTGCATGATGGGAACAGGGCAAACTAAACTACCAAGCCAATTCTTATACTGGGAAGGAAACAAGCTTCCGGGGACCGGTTTCTGGCATTTCAGCCGTCGTCGGCCCGGCTTGCTTGAATCCTGATGGTGCAATGAGCAAGGGACTCACATCTGAGTATACCCTTCCACGCTTTTGGTGGACAAAATGATTCAGAAAAGGGATTAGTGATGAACAGAGTGTCTGAATTAAGCAGACCACTCTTACCCAGTCCAAAGATCAGGGCTTGATCCATCACCGTTTTTAGCTCACTGCACCATCCCATCTCAGAACCTGGCTATATGCAAATTAGTCTGTTCCTGTCCCAGTGCATGATGGGAACAGGGCAAACCAAACTACCAAGCCAATTCTTATACTGGGAAGGAAACAAGCTTCCGGGGACCAGTTTCTGGCATTTCAGCCGTCGTCGGCCCGGCTTGCTTGAATCCTGATGGTGCAATGAGCAAGGGACTCACATCTGAGTATACCCTTCCATGCTTATGGTGGACAAAATGATTCAGAAAAGGGGGTGGTGATGAATAGAGTGTCTGAATTAAGCAGACCACTCTTACCCAGTCCAAAGATCAGGGCTTGATCCATCACCGTTTTTTAGCTCACTGCACCATCCCAGCTCAGAACCTGGCTATATGCAAATTAGTCTGTTCCTGTCCCAGTGCATGATGGTAACAGGGCAAACCAAACTACCAAGCCAATTCTTATACTGGGAAGGAAACAAGCTTCCGGGGACCGGTTTTTGGCATTTCAGCAGTCGTCGGCCCGGCTTGCTTGAATCCTGATGGTGCAATGAGCATGGGACTCACATCTGAGTATACCCTTCCACGCTTGTGGTGGACAAAACGATTCAGAAAAGGGGGTGGTGATGAACAGAGTGTCTGAATTAAGCAGACCACTCTTACCCAGTCCAAAGATCAGGGCTTGATCCATCACCGTTTTTTAGCTCACTGCACCATCCCAGCTCAGAACCTGGCTACATGCAAATTAGTCTGTTCCTGTCCCAGTGCATGATGGGAACAGGGCAAACCAAACTACCAAGCCAATTCTTATACTGGGAAGGAAACAAGCTTCCGGGGACCGGTTTCTGGCATTTCAGCCGTCGTCGGCCCGGCTTGCTTGAATCCTGATGGTGCAATGAGCAAGGGACACACATCTGAGTATACCCTTCCACGCTTATGGTGGACAAAATGATTCAGAAAAGGGATTAGTGATGAACAGAGTGTCTGAATTAAGCAGACCACTCTTACCCAGTGCAAAGATCAGGGCTTGATCCATCACCGTTTTTAGCTCACTGCACCATCCCATCTCAGAACCTGGCTATATGCAAATTAGTCTGTTCCTGTCCCAGTGCATGATGGGAACAGGGCAAACCAAACTACCAAGCCAATTCTTATACTGGGAAGGAAACAAGCTTCCGGGGACCAGTTTCTGGCATTTCAGCCGTCGTCGGCCCGGCTTGCTTGAATCCTGACTGTGCAATGAGCAAGGGACCTTCATCTGAGTATACCCTTCCACGCTTATGGTGGACAAAATGATTCAGAAAAGGGGGTGGTGATGAACAGAGTGTCTGAATTAAGCAGACCACTCGTACCCAGTCCAAAGATCAGGGCTTGATCCATCACCGTTTTTTAGCTCACTGCACCATCCCAGCTCAGAACCTGGCTATATGCAAATTAGTCTGTTCCTGTCCCAGTGCATGATGGGAACAGGGCAAACCAAACTACCAAGCCAATTCTTATACTGGGAAGGAAACAAGCTTCCGGGGACCGGTTTCTGGCATTTCAGCCATCGTCGGCCCGGCTTGCTTGAATCCTGATGGTGCAATGAGCAAGGGACTTTCATCTGAGTATACCCTTCCACGCTTATGGTGGACAAAATGATTCAGAAAAGGGGGTGGTGATGAACAGAGTGTCTGAATTAAGCAGACCACTCGTACCCAGTCCAAAGATCAGGGCTTGATCCATCACCGTTTTTTAGCTCACTGCACCATCCCAGCTCAGAACCTGGCTATATGCAAATTAGTCTGTTCCTGTCCCAGTGCATGATGGGAACAGGGCAAACCAAACTACCAAGCCAATTCTTATACTGGGAAGGAAACAAGCTTCCGGGGACCGGTTTCTGGCATTTCAGCCGTCGTCGGCCCGGCTTGCTTGAATCCTGATGGTGCAATGAGCAAGGGACTTTCATCTGAGTATACCCTTCCACGCTTATGGTGGACAAAATGATTCAGAAAAGGGGGTGGTGATGAACAGAGTGTCTGAATTAAGCAGACCACTCTTACCCAGTCCAAAGATCAGGGCTTGATCCATCACCGTTTTTTAGCTCACTGCACCATCCCAGCTCAGAACCTGGCTATATGCAAATTAGTCTGTTCCTGTCCACTGGGCCAGGGATCTGTTGACTGGGTAGGAGTGTTCTGATTAACTCAGATACTCTGTCCATCACCACCCCCTTTTGAAAATATTTTGGCCACCATGAGTGTGGAAGGGTATGCTCAGACATGAGTCCCTTGCTCCCTGCACCATCAGGATTCAAGCAAGCCGGGCCGAAGACGGCTGTAATGCCAGAAACCGGTCCCCGGAAGCTTGTTTCCTTTCCAGTGAAGAATTGGCTTGGTAGTTTGGTCTGCCCTGTTCCAATGATGCACTGGGCCAGGGACAGACTAATTTGCATATAGCCAGGTTCTGAACTGGGATGGTGCAGTGAGCTAAAAAACGGTGATGGATCAAGCCCTGATCTGTTGACTGGGTAGGAGTGTTCTGATTAACTCAGATACTCTGTCCATCACCACCCTCTTTTGAAAATATGTTGGCCACCATGAGTGTGGAAGGGTATGCTCAGACATGATTCCCTTGCTCACTGCACCATCAGGATTCAAGCAAGCCGGGCCGAAGACGGCTGTAATGCCAGAAACCGGTCCCCGGAAGCATGTTTCCTTTCCAGTGAAGAATTGGCTTGGTAGTTTGGTCTGCCCTGTTCCCATGATGCACTGGGCCAGGGACAGACTAATTTGCATATAGCCAGGTTCTGAACTGGGATGGTGCAGTGAGCTAAAAAACGGTGATGGATCAAGCCCTGATCTGTTGACTGGGTAGGAGTGTTCTGATTAACTCAGATACTCTGTCCATCACCACCCCCTTTTGAAAATATTTTGTCCACCATGAGTGTGGAAGGGTATGCTCAGACATGATTCCCTTGCTCACTGCACCATCAGGATTCAAGCAAGCCGGGCCGAAGACGGCTGTAATGCCAGAAACCGGTCCCCGGAAGCTTGTTTCCTTTCCAGTGAAGAATTGGCTTCGTAGTTTGGTCTGCCTTGTTCCCATGATGCACTGGGCCAGGGACAGACTAATTTGCATATAGCCAGGTTCTGAACTGGGATGGTGCAGTGAGCTAAAAAACAGTGATGGATCAAGCCCTGATCTGTTGACTGGGTAGGAGTGTTCTGATTAACTCAGATACTCTGTCCATCACCACCCCCTTTTGAAAATAACATCTAAATATGACTTTTTTATGGGTAAGAACATTCAATGTCATTATTAGTCCAAGTTCGCCTTTCTGATAATACATTTATCTGCAGAAAGTCTTAGAGGTGTAAAAATAAATTTTTATTTTCACTAAATACTTAATTGGGCCATTAATTATGGTAATTATTTAATTGAGTAAGTTTGTTTGTGATTTTTATTCACTGTTTATTTGGTCTTTGATAATTTAGTCGTGGATTTTGAGGTTGTGGGGGATTAGGTTGGGAAGTTACTGAAAATATTATTTATTGTCTCTATTTATAATGATTTTAAGGTTAATTAAATTATTATTTGATGATTAATTTTTTATTTTTTATTTTTATTGAGCAGCTGCATATAACATAATATGCATACTGATTGACAAAACATGCTGATAGCCATGAATATACGATACGGAGAAAGTTAACAAAATGCAAAAGAAAAACAATTCTGGAATCTGCTGTGTTCTCCAATATTGCAAGATAAGCGAGCGTGCTACCATTTACGCTATTGAGATAAAGTACTGTCCGTACTTACTTATCTTGTGGCCAGGGCCGGACTGAGAACCAAAACCGGCCCTGGCAAAGTGCTCGGCCGGCCCCCTGGGGGTGCGACCGAGCTCTTTGCCGGGGTCGGTTTTCGGCCGATTTTGTTACAGGGCCGATTTTGCAGCTATGCTGCAAAAACTGCCCTGTAACAAAAACGGCCCCCACCCTTGAGGCGCACCGGGGGATTGCCCGGTGCCCGCAATGGCCAGTCCGGGCCTGCTTGTGGCTCACATTAAAGACACCAAAAAGCACTGAACTTGCCTCAGCTGTGATCCTGGACTGAATACTTTTGCTATTACTTGAGAATAATTCCTCTCATAATTGTGAAGCTTTAGAACATGCATAAAATAGTTGATAATTAATTATGTAAATTATATCATCTATGAATTGCTATGGTAAATATTTGTGGTGTTTAATCAATTGATAATTAGTTGATCAGTGTATTTATTAAAAGATATTTAAAATAAGTCCTATATTTATTCCTTGCAATTGTATTAGTTTTAATAACTGATTAAACATTAATAATGTTTTATTTACAGTTTTCTTTTTTAGTTCCTTGGTTATTTCTGTGAATAGTAGATAGGGAAGTATATTTATTCTACATATACTAAATTTGTTTTCTATTTTTAATATTATTCTCATATTATGAAATTATTTTAACTATATTGCATTAAATTTTATTGCATTATTTATATTAGATGTAATTTGATTTATCCATAATCCATACATGTTCAAATATGTTTTGTTTGTTATTTTTTTTTATGTTTTTCTAAAACTATCAGTAATAGGAGTGTTATGTCTATTCCCAACACTTCACCTACTGCTGCTTCATCTGAAATTACAATAGTCTAACCCTTTCAAAGTCCAATACTTTCCCAACTATTGCTTAGATTGGAGTGTGAATAGTAAATCTAACCCCTTCAATATCCAACACTCCCTGATTTTGCTTATCTTGGAAGGAGACTAGTAGATCTGACACCACCAAAGACCAACATGTTCCCTAATGTTGCTTGAACTGGATTGAAAATATTAAATCTAACCCCTCTAAAAAGAAATAGTTTTTCTACTCTGGCTTAAAGTGGAGTCAAATTGGTGACTTTAAGACCTCAAATGGCCAAATCTTTTCCTGATTTTGGTTAGATTGGAGTGGAAATAGTAAATCTAACCTGTCTAAAGTACAGCTCCTGGCCTACAAGTGCAAAGATTGGAATGGGAATAGTAGACTTAGCCTCTACAGGTCCAATACTTTCCCCAATCTTGCTTAGATTGGAGTGGTAATATTAAATCTAACTCCTTCACCGTCCAGTGTTTTCCCTGCTTTTGCTTATGTTTCAGTGAAAATAGTATACCTAATTCCTCCAAATACCAAATCTCTAATTACTGTTGCTTTGGCTGGACTAGGATTAGTAAATCTCACTCCCCCAAAGTCCAACAGTGTCCCTGCTTTTGCTTACATTGGAGTGGGAATAGGTCATCTAGCCCCTCCTATGTCCAGCACTTTTTCTGATTTAGCTTACATTGGACTGGGAATGGTAATTGTAAACCCTCCAAAGTCCAATACTTTCCTTACTGTTTGTTGTATTGCAGTGGGAATATGAAATCTAACCCTTTCAAAGCCCAACACATGTCCTGCAGAGATCCCATTTATTCATGCACTCATAATTTACTGTTTCCCGATTCTCCAGTGTCTATGCACGTAAGTAGTTTTTCCTGTCATGAGACTGGCAATATTTTGTTGCAAGTGTCCACCCTAAAAACGTAAGCATCTGTTTTGTTTCTCCTGAAATAACTCGATGGAACTGAAAAGTCTCCATTTCAATGTGAAAAACAATATGCAAAAAACTTTGAGAACTACGAAATTAATCAGAGTATTCACGAAAATGGAACCATATTTGCAAAAGAAAAGATTAACAACTTACTGTATCCCTGATCAACACATTTATTAAAGACTAGGACGACAGAGATGAACAAAGAGGCAGTCACTGGGCCTGATTGAGAGTTTGGCGGTGTGGCGCCATGTCCGCCTCACCGCTGCACCGCCAAACCCGTTGTCGGTCCGCCCACTAGATTCCAAGTGTTTCTCATGTCTGGTGGGCTTTTTTTTTACGTTCCCAGAGCGGTTCCCTGAAAATGGGTACCGGAATCTGAATGCCAAAAACAGTTCCTTCATGGCAAAGGCTGAAAAGTCTGTGCCATGCAGGAACTGGGGTGCATGCACACATGAGGGAATATGTTTTGCCCCCCTGCATGCACCCCATGGTGCTAATAGACAAGGGGGCCCTTTGTTTACTCTCTGCCATGGTTTTCATGGAGGAAGAACTGCAATGAAAATAGTGGCGGAGAAAAAAGTGTAACATGCTTGGCTGGACCGTGGCTGTCCTGCCAAGCATATTGTAACCTCTACGATGCCGCCCTACAGCCAGGGAATGGTGGTTCCCCGGTGGCTGTGGTGGCTGTGGTGGGGCAATGGTGGTCCAACTGCCCTATTTGTAATAGGGCAGTTTGAAGACCCCAATCGCCCCGCCCCTGTGAATCTGCAGGTCCGTCCGCCGCCAGACTCATAATTGAGCCCTAAATCAGCAGCGGGTTACAGGGCTGACTCAGTGAAAAGCAAGGGAAGATATACTGTACATAATAAAAACATATGGTCAGAGACCCATTTAACAACAGGAAAAGCCCCACAAAACTGAAGCTTAAGCAGTGCAACAAACCTGAGTGTTTCTCCTATACTTAATATATTTGCAGGACATACAAACTTTGAAGGACACACAGCACCATTCAGCTCCGAAGTTCAGGCTCCTGTTCTAACCCCATATATAGCGGCTCCTATTGAGATGGGAGAATATGTAAAGAAGGCAGTAGGAGTCCTTAGGTTTTACCAAGATCAGCTGAGATCTTTTTTTAAAGTACAGGCAAAAAACAGGATCCATTGCCCCAGTGCTCCTTACAAGTCCCTGTAGATGATCAGAAAGAAAATCATTTTGGTACGGAGGTTCAAGAGATGGTGCGGAGGGAGGCGAGGTGGCCATACTTTCCGAAAACAGGTTTCAGGCATTTGACGAAAAGCCCAAGTATTAGACCAGGAGAAGGAGCTACAACCAAACTCTTCAGATGTCCTGGGAAAATAACAAATTTGGGTGCATACAGGGGATAGAGAACCGCTTAATGGCCATGATGATGGAGATGAAAACCAAATTTGTAACTTAAGAAACGAACCAGGCAAACACACAAAGTGCATGTGAAATGCTAGAAGGTAAGATGGACTTCCTAATGGAGAGGGTAAATGTGTTAGAGGCATCATTTAAAAAACTCAAAATCAAGGTTGGTACAAACACTAAGGGAATTTATACACTAAGGTGAAGGGAAAAATGACTCTGAGAAAAAATAGAATATCTAGAGAACAACGCAAGGCAGAACAATATACGAATACTTAATATCCCTGAAGGATTTGCAAGGGATAACCTTAAAGGGTATATGCTTGTTCTACTTAAGGAATTTGCCCTATCTGTGTACTCCAATGAGTTGATGGCAGATATTCAAGGAATATATCGGAATCCATTTAAAAGAAATCCCAAAAAAAGCCAAGGGAAATACTGATTAACTTTAAATCCTACACAATAAAATAACAAATTCTCTCTGAGGGTTTAAAAGCTGGCAGCTTTAAATAGGATGAATGGTCCTTTTGCATCCGGTCAGATATATCCAGGGCCATACAGTACAGGCAGTGGGAGCTGTGGCGGTATATTCAGGAATTGAAAAAGCTGGGAGCAACCGCTCAATTGAAGTTCCCTGCCAACTTTTAGAGTAATGAAGGACAATAAAATGCATAATATAAGAGAACCAGAGGAATCAGAGTTCTTACGTAGACACCAGAGGAGGAAAACCTCAAAAGGGTAGATCAACAATACCCAAAAGAGATAAATGGAGCTTTCCATTCAGTAGGGGGGAGTGACATGTTTAGTGGAGGTGAGGAAGAAAATGGTTCTCATCAGTGACAGGAAACCAGAGCTCTATTATTGGAGAAAAGCAAGAAATATGTAGGGGGAAGGGTGCAAGATTGCACGATTAAAGAAGGAACAGCCTCTGAGTATTTTAACTTGGAACATGAATTTCCTTAAGGTGAGGAGCAGGATATGAAAACTCCTGGAATATTTAAGGCAAACAAAGACTGAAATAATAACATTACAAGAGACACATCTACTGAAAAAAGAATGCAGGTTAAATTATGAAAAAGCAGAATTGGATCAAATAATTTGCCTGTACTAATCAAGCTTGTTGTGTCAACGGAGTTGCTCCTTAGCTAAATCCTCACCTAAGGCAATATTAGGAGATTGCATAACAGTCCCTCAGGGGACAGTTGTTAGTAGCTAAAGTCAAAATATATGGCAGAGGAATCGCACTAGCTGGCTATTTTGGGCCGAACACCAAAGATCCATCCCCTCTCCAGGATTTATATTGTCAGTTGCCAGAAATATCAGTCCCCTTAGTGAAAAGGGGAGACTTAAATGACTGTTGGATCCCAGTCTTGACAAATCCACGAAAAGACATTCAGCTAAGTACCCCAAGCCGTTGTCACAAGTACGGCTGTTGATGAAGGACCTGGGCTTGTGTGATATCATTCAATAAGCTTTATTTTGACAACTCGTGCTATAAAACAATTTTACAATAAATACATTTGATATGGTTAAAATTATAAAACATTACATAATATAGATACTAATTCTTCCTTGTATGAGAGCCAAGGCATCACAACATAGAAATAAGATTAGATGCTAGACAGGGTACTATCTGGAGACCAATTTTCACAAAGAATACTCAAAACCATAATTAAAAACAGCTATGTATTACATTTAGTTCAAATAGAACTAGTGTCCTTCACAAACCGGCTTTCGCCCCAAACATGGGACGGAATCGGCTTTGTTATCAGTTCTGGAGGAAACAAGAGGCATCTTAGATCGGGGAGGATCGGTGGCAGTCATCCTCCTCGATCTAAGTGCCGCTTTTGACACTGTAAACCATGAGATCTTACTACAGCGTCTTCAAGATATCGGGATCCAAGGAGGAGCGCTGAAGTGGCTCAGGTCATTTCTGTCCAACAGAACATTTCAGGTTTTTGAGGGTAACACCATCTCCACCAGTAAACCCCTGGGCTGTGGAGTCCCGCAGGGCTCCTCACTCAGCCCGCGTTGTTTAACATCTATATGAGGCCACTAGCAGGTATCGTCCGCCCATATGGTATTAAGATCGTTACCTATGCGGACGATACTCAGTTGGTGGTCTCACTGACGCAGGCTGAGGACCATACGGCCATAGTCGATCTGGCTGGATGTCTGAGCAAAGTGAACAACTGGATGACCCTGTCTTGCCTCAAACTTAACGGGGACAACACAGAGGTTATGATGTTGGGACGCTCGGCCCCATCCTCTCTGAGTTCCATCTGGCCGGCCTGTTTGGGTCCCCCTCCAATACCAAAGGATGCCATTAAGAGCTTGGGCATTTGGCTGGACAGAGCCCTAACGCTGGACCATCAGGCTGTTAAGCTGTCTGCCACCTGTTTTGGCATTATTAGAATGCTGAGAAAGATTCTCCCCTTGTTACCTTTCCAGGCTAGGCAGACTGTGGTGCAGGGATTGATCCACTCCAGGCTGGACTTCGGAAATGCACTTTATCTGGGAGCTCCTGACTTCACTTTGCGGAAGTTACAGGTAATCCAGAACTGTGCAGCCCGGACTCTACTCCAAATCCCCCGCAGGTCCTCTGCTAAACCTGGATTAGCAAAATTACATTGGCTCCCTGTGAGAGACCGGATTGCTTTCAAATCCCTTTGTATTGCCCACCAGTCATTCTGGGCAACTGGCCCTTTGATTAACCGTTCCTTAATAACCCCATACCTCCCCAGTAGACAACTACGCTCAGCCAGCGCGTATCTTGCAACGGTGCCCAAAGTCAACCGGGCTAGGTCAGGCGGCCGTTCTTTTACCGTGAACGCTGCCAAGCTGTGGAACAGCTGACCACTCCAACTAAGGTCTAACTCAGACCTGACTTCATTCAGAAAACATTTGAAAACTTTTCTGTTCAATAAATAGTTTTTCTCTCTTTCCCTGTGCCAATGAGTCTCACCGCTCACAATTTTTATGCAATTTCAGCGCTTGGACGCCCCTGGGCAGCTATTTCGCGCTATATAAGACGCATTTTCATTTCATTTCATTTCATTTCAGTGTGTATATTTAATTATATAAAAGAAAGGAAATATTGTGAGCAGCACACACACACACACATTTCTTAAAGGCTGGGGGCATAAGCAACACACCATGCAACAGTGATCAAATGCTTTACTAGTGAAAGTTCCTATAACCCAACTGGGCCACCACAGGTGTTACTTTTAGGTGCCAGTCATTACACAAAGCAGTAAATGAGCCCCCTAATAAGTTAGGGATAAGGGTGGAGCCTGAGTTACAGACTTGAGGTAGGGGTCCTAGGTCTTAGTACCCACATCTGACCCAGAAACTTAGCAACAAAACTTGCAAACTATAGCCGAAGGATCAGATATTAAGATAAGAAGTGCAGTAATGCTACTTCTGGTCCCCAGCAACTTACAAAGGTTTGGTCCATTTCAAATGAGGACCCACATAGCCGAACCAACGCAAGCAGGACACAGCTGGTCTGCACCTGTGGCCCATTTACAGGTGAATGTTTTCATTAGCAGAGTGTCCACCCTGAATTGAAAGGAAAGCTTTCTATCTTGTGGCACCATAATAGTGTCCCAGTAGGATTCCAAAAAGTTGTGACATTTAAAATCTAAGAACCTACCCATCAATGACAAGTTCTCCACCTCACATGCCTTAAATTGCGAGTTCCATAGTCAATAGTGGTTCTTCAATGATTCGGGTGATTGAGTAGGTTTGAGGGATGTTTTTTCCCAAAGTACCTATTTCAATTAATAGCTTTTTGATTTGCTGCACGCTTTTGATTTTGTGGAATCTATCTGCATCTATAACATCTCTTAGGGCCATGGCATTGTGGGCTTGTTCGCGTATAGACCTTAGCCTTCTCCAGAATAAATATGGGTGCAGTCTTGCTTTACAAGCTAACGGTTTCTTACCCAAGTCAAGCCTCAGGGGTTTCAGCGGGTTCTAGTGGGAAGACAATTCATACTTCTCAGAAGCCTATTCAGAGAGATGGTTTAATCAGGGATATTATAGAGCCATCAGAGTTATGAACCACATAAATCTAAGCCCAAATCTTTGGTGTCATTAACCTGTAAAACTGGGCCAATTGGTTTGGGAAAAGAGCGACTATGTTCCTTCACAAGAGCCCCAGTGATCTGTCAGTGTTTTAGAGATATAACATCCACTTAGAGCTTCAATTACTTGTTCGAGGACAGGGTGACACCAAGGTAGTTAAAAAATTCTGCCCTCTCAAGTAGGTTGTAACCCAGCATTTCTCTTCCCTTGCATGACCTATGCTGTTTGAGCTACATATACTTCATTTTTGCTGCATTGATTTCAAGACTTCACACACTGCAGAACTCCTCAAAGCGATGCAATGGACACTGCATTCTGCCAAGTGTTTTCATAATCGGCAGAGCATCGTCCACAAATAACAAAATATATGTCTTAGTGCAATCCAGAGTGGGGGCATCAGTAGGAGAAAGAGAGAGAAAGTGAACAATGTCATTGAGAAACAAGGAGAACAAGGTAGGGGCCAAAACGCAACCTTGTCAAACACCTTTGTCACTGTAGAACCAATTGGTGAGTTTACCCTAACCACCCCAACGAACTTGGGGAAATTGCCTTGATGCAGGCAAATTACTAGGGATAACAGTTCTAAAAGCATAGCCAATTCACCAGTGACCAACCATAGCTTCATCTGAGAAACTAAAGCGAAGGCCTATTTGTGAGCGACAAAGACTACATACATGCTGCCCTTGTCGATACCCTCCAGTATAAAAGCAAGAAGTGAAAGACCTGGTCAATTGTACTGATTTTTTTGCAGGAGCCTGCTTGGAAAAGATGTTATCGGTTATCCAATTTTGTATTTTGTGCAAAACAAGATGGGCAAATTCTTTTTAAAACTAATTGGTCAATAGTTCCCAGGTAAGCATCAATCTCCTTTTTTTATATGGGGATTACTGCTGTGCCCTTACAGAAATCCATAATAGTGGAAACACTGGCAATGGTGTTTGCAACAATCGGTATGCACCTGAACCAATTTGTGTACCCTGTTAGCAGGGATGCGATTGGGTCCTTGCGCTCTGCCTCTCGTGACTGCTTCTAGGGCATTAGATATGTCTGTTAAGTTGAATACGCCCTCGGTAGAGACAGTGGGGTAGAATGAGATCAGGTCAGTTGGCTTATCCTTTGCAGCATTTTAGGGAGAATATAAGTGCGAGAAATGAGTGACCCCTATAGCAGAAGCTTGGTGGGAATATTTTATTTTCACTGACGTTAGGCACTATATGAGTGGATGAATCCGCATTGATTAATGACTCAACCTCCTCAATTAGAAGGTCTTTCTCTTTGAGGGTACAGTCATCAGGTTTGAAACAATTTTTAGAATGTTTAGTGATACCCTGAGCTAAATCTGCTGTCTTACATGTTCCTATGATACAAGTAGAAAAATACCTGTTAAAACCACGCACTTCTACAGTATAATATACAATATGCCAATATAATGCGTTCCCCGTATTCGATCTTCAGTCATCTAGCTAATGCACATCTAAAGCGTGTATAGGAACATCGGTCACCACAACACTTAAGCAAATGGCACTTTATAAGAACAGGTAGTGAGGTATACTCAGCGCATAGCCCATGCAGCAAGTATTTGTAAAGAACTATTACGCCGTATTGGAAAGGTTCGGATACACGAGGACTCGTACTTGATTGAAGATAATTGGTATAGTAAACTATGAAATTTGACTAAGCCATTTGGATATATGATGGAATAAATTTCGAGTCTAAGTGACATACTGATGCATGGACATGAATTTTTATGTATGCAGGAATTATGGATTTGAATACAGCTTTATTTGATTGATATTGATGGAAAGGACAGCTTAGGCCCTGAGGAAGTCATTGGGCTACATCCCTTGACGAAATACGTGTTGGCGATTGGCTGTTGTGTGCATTGTCAAGATTGATCACTACAGATGTGTGCATATGGACAATTGATTTTGTACAGAAATTAGATGTGATATTTGTGATTAATTTTCAAAGTGCTCGGGGTTCCTTTTCCTTTTACATAAGCAAATGGAACCAAACTAGCACAAAACCAAATCAATGGCTTGAGACTTGGGTGACAGTACATTAAATGTCCAGAAAACAGAGCCAAGAGGGTGGGCACAGCTCAGCCACTTCCAGGCTCTGGCAGACGCAAAGGAGCCCACCCTTGGCCAAGCCTTCAACCGGGTGTGGACCGCACAGCAGGACTGTGAGGCTCTTAAAAAGGATTAAGTGCGAGCAGCTGATGATCCTGCTGGGGGTGATGGTTGATGTGTTTTCCAGTGGCTGTGCTTCACAGCAACTCATCCCCTGAGACTCACAGGTCATCCTTTGCAGATGAAAGGAAAGTTCCCCAGCAATGTCAAACAAGGACTGGTGTTGAATGCTCCGCAGGAACAAATTAGAACCAAGTTAAAAGTCTCAGCGCTGTCCCCATGCAGCTGGTCTGTGGGGCTCTTAAATAGGATTTAGTCAGTGCAAGCAGCTGATGATTCTGCAGGGGGTTGTGGACGATGTAGTCCCAGCGACTGTGCTTTGCAGCAGCTCAACCCCTGTGGCTGCATGAAATGGGTATCTCACATATCACCTTGGTTCTGAGAGTGGGCAATTTCCGCACAGAGTATCAGCAAACTTGATTGTAAATGCAAGTCCAGTAAAGAGACAGAAGTGGAGAATGCTGGAGGAATGGTGGATGAGAAAGACACAGGAAATTTGAATAATTAAAACTCTACAATGGAGAATCTCCAGTATCAGTCGCTATGAGTGCTGAATCAACGAGTGAGGATTACCAGGGCCAAATTCTAAGATCCAATCCAATATCAAATCAAGTGTTGGAAGAGGTCTTGACTAGGAGGGGGTGCTCTGGATGAAATAAGGGTGATGTATTTCGGCTTTAAAGTTAACATCTCACTTGAGTTCTCGCAATCAGTCACAAATGAGGACAAAAAAAACCAATCCATTTAATTATGTTTGGTTATACCTAAAATGAATTTCACTTTCATTGGGAACATCGAAGGCAAACATTTCTGGCTGGAGCATACTTTTTAACAAAATGCTTTTTTTTAACGAGGGTATATAAAAGATATTATGGTACATTTAAATTGACAATACACTTGCCAATAATTGTAATTGACTAATTCGCTTCTGCATATTTTACACTAATGAATTGAAAAAATGTATTGTGAATTTTTACCATTGATGGATATCACATCTGTGTTTACACTGCACAATGATGTGGAGATAATGTCATATTTGGCAACAACGAAGCCTTTGACTAATGTTACATAATGAAACAATCAATCATTTTCCTCCTGTATGTTGTTCCTTGATGTGTGACATCTGCATGCACAGCTGTGCTATTCATCATAGTAAGGATTTCCCTGGTTATGTGATTAGTTGACGTCGTCCATTTTAGAGACAATTTTTCTACTTTAAAAGTAATTGAAACAGCGATACTGATCCTTGATCAGTCAATAATTAAAGATAAAATTGTGCTTCCTCGTATAATGTCTTTCAGAGAAGCGCCGGATGAATGAGTCTCTATAATGTTGCGCGCCTTATTTGCAAACTTGCTACAATATGCTGTTTGAATATATTTTAAATCAAAAGAGCACTGAGCAATGGTCAGAGCTGTGAGATGTGATGCGGAAGGATGGGAGGAGTCCTAATGTCGAAGGAGATGTTCAAGATTCTAGGTCTGTTCTTGTTTGCATTTCTTCATCTCCAGTCTGTCACTCTTCTGGCTTTTGGTGAGGTTCTGTTCATTTGACATTGTTAGTTTTTCTGACAGGTAAGTTGGGTGTTGCATATGATCTCACAATATTTACCCCAATAGGTAGAAACACTTTAAAAGCACTACAGAATTAATAATAACGCTTACTCAAACCCATAAATCATACTCATTCATAGTTACCACTTTCAAAGTGTTAAAGGTGATATTTATAATGTAATTTGTAAGACTCTTTATGCCATATGTATTAGCATCTTTCACATCAAGGGTGAATGCATGGGCATTGCATGTGGTGTGTAAGTTATGGTTTACATGGCTGTTTTTCAACTTTTGGATTGTTGTCCTAACAATAAGTTGTGAATTTCAGTATATTTGTGGTTATAATTTGCTAACATTTCTGTAATCTAACTGTGTTATTCAGTGAAATACATAGTCCACTCCTCATCCTGGTCAAATTGACCCTTTACAGTGCTGCACTCGTGTGCCATCTCAATATGTTACAACTCACTACACCTGATCCTATGTCAAAAAATGCATGTTTAGGCTTGACCCCAAGCAGGTAGAAGTCGACAGCTTAACAGAATAGCAAAATGATTTATTGAATTTATAAGGCGGTGATATGGATTCACCAATTCTGGCCATTGTTGCTGTCTGTTGAATATGTCTTGTTTTCCCGCAGTTTTTTTACGCATGCCATTACAACGCAGTCATTACAACGACCACGTTGTAATAACGCATGCTACTACTCCGCAATTTGGAACAACGACTTGCTCTGGAGGGGCGCTGGATGCTGGAATAGTATAATTTACTATTCCAACTCCAGTCTGGGGAACAGTAGGGAATCCAACACCTTCTGACCCCAAAAGCAAGTCGTTATTCTGACATGCAGAGTAATGGCATGCGTTGTAACAACGCAGTCACTGTAACGACTGCATTGTAATTGCATGCGGAGGTCCGGTTTCGGGGTAAACAATGTTTACCATGTCGGTTATCGGGGTGAACAGTTGCCAAATCTGTCCCAACAAGTAAAATCTTCTCAGACAGTATGAGCCTCAGCATCCATTGGGTCCTATCTGGTATAGTAGCAGAGGCTTTGGGTTAAATCAGGCTCACACATTTAATGTGCAGAATAACAAGAACAAAGGAAACTGGCCTCCATAGTTTAAGCATTTGTGACCTGTTTTGATCATAAATGAGGCAAATAAAGAACCAAAGGGGCATCTGAGGTCAGGTCAATACACCAAGACAAAAAATAAGTCAAGGTAAAATGCAGAGATCTAGTCAAGACCAAGAAAAAAAACTATGAATAGAGATTGGAATACATTTGAAATAGCAGAAAAAGACAAGACTTGAAAAACATTTGAAAAATGGATTCCTTTGGGCCATCTTTTCCACAAAGGAGCATAGAGTTGACCATTTTGACAACTACACAAGATAGACATGGAGTTCATACACTCTGCAGTAGCGGAAGTGGCTGCAACTAACTCCCTTTACCTGGAGACTTCCAGAGAACTGAGATGAGGAGCACAATTGCTTGAAACAAGCTCTTGTGATGTGAAACAGGAACTGCACAAAACACGCAGATGAAGCAAGGGTGTGGAAAGAATGTAAGAAAATGGTACCCCAAAAATTTAGGATCCCCAGAATTTACCTCAATCAATCCTCCCACAATCACTGGATCGGAGACAGTGTTAAACCACAGTTTAATGAGCCAATGTGTCCCTGAGGTAAGGCGCCTCTCAGGACAAAAAATATAAATTGAAAATGCAATCCATACTAATATTATAAAGAGAGAGCCCAAACCTTTGAGACGGGTAATCTCAGTAACCACAGCACCAATCATAACACCGAATACAGCGTTGGAAAGGGCAGTTGCAGCAGAAGGACATAGGCTGTACAGACGGCCACCATGTTTGTTTTTTTTGCAGAGTTTTATATAGCGCGAACTTGACCTGAACTGAATCAGGTATCAGAGCGCTTTACAATGCACCAGTTACGTTACATGAGGACACACATTCATGTTTGTTAGGCACGGGGAGATTAAGTGATTTGTCCAGAATCACAGGATATTTGGCATCGTTACCAAGACTCAAACCCAGATCCCCAGGTCCGAGATCGAGCGCCTTAGCCGTTAGGCTAACTCCTCTATACATTTAAAAGGTAAAAGAACCGTGCCAGCAAAGTAGTCCCTTGTGGGTGTGTCTGCGTTACACTGGGGGCGTGGGCTGGGGGCGTGACTAACGCTGGGGGCGTGTGGTACGGCCATCACATCGTGGGCTGTGGGCGTGTGCTGGGGCGTGACAAACGCTGGGGGCATGACAAACGCTGGGGGCGTGTGTCCGCCCTTCATGCCATGAGTCGTACATACAAGCGCCAATTACGTTGCTGCGCAGCATCAAGGGGCACGCTGGGAGCAACACGCTGGGGGCGTGAGAAACGCTGGGGGGGGTGTGCCCGGCCTTCATGCCTTGTGAACGCAATTGCGCCGCATCAAGGGGCACACTGGGAGCGTGAGAAACGCTGGGGGTGTGTCCTACATTCCGCCCTTCATGCCATGTGGGTCATACATTAATTAGAAGATTGTCTGCTGTGGCCGTGTGCTGGGGGCGTGACATACGCGTTCACCTGGAGGCCTGGTAAGTAACGTTACTGCAGCCTCTCCTGCGCGCTGTTACTGAACTCTCTCATTCAACGAAATTACACGTGCCTGATAACATCAACCAGGGCTGCTGCTGGGCCTCAAGCAGAGGAACACGGGTCTGCTAACTTCAAACAGGCCTGCATCTGGGCCTCAAGCGGTGGAACACGCAAATGAGCGTGTCTGCAGGGACAATTACTGCAGCCTCTCCTACTCGCTGTCACTCAACTCTCTCATTAAACGGATTTACCCGCGGTTGATAACTCTCTCATTCAACGACATTACACGTGCCTGCTAACATCAACCAGGGCTGTAGCCGGGCTCAGGCGGCGGATCACTACACCAATTACACGCGCCTGCTAACATCAACCAGGGCTGCAGCTGGGCCTTCTCCATCCCTATTCTAATGAAACAAAAAATGTTGTCTACCGCGAGATTTTAAAATAAATTGCCCTTGCCAAATATACACATTACACCCATTCAATTTCATACCCGGACAACGTCGGGACGGGCTGCTAGTATGTTTATAAATAAGGATCAAATGAACCCAAGCAATAACTGAGTTCTCGATCGATAAAAAGGATGCAGAGTTATCCATAGTGTGTAAAATCAGAGAATTTTTTTAAGTAGCAATGGGCAGCAAAATCAGTAAATAAATGGAAAGCATCACAGGATGAACAGGAAAGTCTTCTGGCTTATCCCACGAATTGAAGGTCTTTACACGCAATTCTTGCACATTAAATCAATATTTTTGTGGATTCATTGTTGTGTGCGCAAATGTATCATATCTTCAGCAAACCAGAGTACAAGAAAATTAAAGGTCATTACCTTAACACCTACGCACCCATTTTCTTGAATAAGTATTCAACACTATGCTAATGCCATCTGTACATGCTTGAACAACAAGAAACATTAAACAATAAGGCTTTCTTCAAATAAATAGGCCCAGGGAAAAAAACAAAAGATCTAGTTATATGTAACAATTTTACATCCGTGCAATGAAAGAATTCACCATGAGCAGGGCAACAGCAACAGTAAAATTGAACTAGTATGACTTCAGCATGACAGTGCACTGCCGAGCCTGTGGGGACAGGATACACCTGGGTGCTTATAGGCAGGGGGAAAGCACCAGTGAGTGACAGGCATAACTTCCATCTTATTCAAGATGGGGTTTTACACAAAGATGGGGCCTAACTAAAATGTAGTACTATAAAGCAATATGAACCTCATAACGAATTTGTCTTGTTTGCAATTGTGCTAATTCGGTCGGTAGCTATAGAATCTTGTAATGGACATATGAAACACTGCATATTGCACATTGTTAATAATGCACACAATTGCAAACCCACAAAATTGTTCTACAAAACATAGAGGTTATTTAACCTTTTCCATGCGACCGCGTTTCCCCCTCCGGTGCTGGGGGGTAATAGAAACGGGCGTGGTCATGACGGAACGGTTCCGTCATGAGCACAGCTCAACCGTAGCTCATGACGGAACCGTTCCGTCATGAGCATGGAAGGGGTTAAAACACAATCCAAAGACACAGGACCTGTGGATAAAGAATGCAAACAACGAAGCCCTAACTGTGAAAACCACCAGAGGGCAAAACCAAACAGAAGTTGCAAGGGCACAAATTAGTGTGAACTGAGTAGAGATGCAGAAAAGACCTTTAAGATGTCTTGGCTCTTTCTAAGATTGATTATCCATAAATTCAACCTCAGACCCCACTTTGAACAGATGGTATTCGTACTATATGATAACCCTTCAGCTGGAGTTAGGGTAAACAGTTCCCTTTCTGAAAAGTTCAAACTATCCCAAGGCACAAGGCAAGGATGCCCCGCTCCCCACATCTCTTTCTTTTACTCATAGAACCCCTCCTAACAAAATTACAACACTACTCAGTCATCAAAGGCGTCCCATTTGGCTCCAGAACCTACAAGGTAGCAGCATATACTGACAATGTCCTCATCTTCGCTGAAGATATGGAAGCAGCCAAACCTGAAATTCCCAATCTGGTTAATGCCTATGCTAAAGTCTCTGGTTCAAGAAAGAAAGAACAGAGGTCTTCCATCTCAACCCAATATGTACTCCTTCAATCCTCAGAAATAGCAAAATCAAATAGCGAAATTATCACCTCAAATACTTGGGCCTACAATTGGGTAAATTGCTGCCCGACTCTCGTGCACATATTGAGAACACAGGGGCATATTATCAAGCCTGTGCGATAAAATTATCGCCGCTTTATCGGCCGAAAACGGCCGATAAAGCTGCGATAATGGGCTTGATAATATGCTCTATGGAATTCCAATCGAAGCCCAGGTTAAATGTGAAGACATCTAACATGGGCTTCGATTGGAATTCCATAGAGCATATTATCAAGCCCATTATCGCCGCTTTATCGGCCGTTTTCGACTGATAAAGCGGCGATAATTTTATCGCACAGGCTTGATAATATGCCCCACAATCCTTTAAAAATACAAGACCTCATTGAGATACGGTAGCCCAAGCAAATGACCTGGTAGGGTAGATTAGATTGTACTGAAATGCTAATAGCACCAAAGGTAAATGTCATAATCAGCATGTACCCTCTACAACTTTCCATTATTTTCCTTAAACTCGTCAACAAAGCTGAACAAAGCTATTATTCAATTTATTTGGTACAGTAAAATACCTCAAATCGCTACAAAATGCTTATTATTGGACAAAGAGAAAGGCAGAGTATGCCTCCACAACTTCAGCAAGCTTCAAATGGTATTCATACTCAAATAATCTATGCATTGGTTTCACCCAAATTCTCTTCTCCCCCCACCCATTTGGACAGCCATCAAGGGAGATCTTTTCTTCACTTTGACCACCCCTTGCTGCCATCTCAATGGATCACTTCAACTCACTGCCCTCCGCAAACATACTCAAAGACTAAATAGTGACAATGACACAGCTGGACAGAAAATAAATTGTCAAACTCAAAAACTCTTCTTATGCCTCACTCTGGCTCAACCCACTCATAAAGAATTAACGGTAAAACCCTTAACTGGCATACCTGGTCATCACACAATATCCTATACATTAAAGAAGTGATTGATCGAACCAACCTGTTGGACCTGGCATTTTTTAAAGATTTATCCCCAGACTTTTTGCTTTTTGGCCTCCTGTCTTTTACCTCATTTTTGTTGGTTTTAGGACTTTGGGGACTTTACCACTGCTATTCAGTGCTAAAGTGCATATCCTCTCCATGTAAATCATGTTATTGATTGATGTATCCATGATTGGCATATTTTATTTACTAATACGTCCCTAGTAAAGTGTACTGTGTGTGTCCAGGGCCTGTAAATCAAATGCTATTAGTGGGCTAGCAGCACTGTTTGCACCACCCACACAAGTAGCTTTTCAAATATGTCTCAGACTTGCCACTGCAGTGTCTACCCTCAGAGTTTTTATCTTTCATGTCGACCTGGCAAGTGTCGACCTGGCAAGTGTACCCACTTGCCTGGACCTAACCTTTCCTTTTTTTACATCAAATCCATCCCTAAGATAGGCCCTAGGTAGCCCCATGGGCAGGATGCAGTGTTTGTAAACGGTAGGACATATAGTAGTGTGTTTTACATGTCTTGATAGTGAAATAGGATGTGGCCTAATTGGCTAGGACTGTTGATCTCAAATCTGGGGAACTAGGTTCGAGTCTTGTCAATGATTCTCAACATCCTATGAATCTGAACTAATCATGTAATCTTCCAGTGCTTAACAAAAAAAAATTGTCTTCGTGTAACGTAACTTGTGCTCATGTAAAGCGCTCTGATATCTTCGGGTCAAGTTTGCGCTATATAAAACTCCAGAAAAGAAAAACGTTTTTCTTTATTGAACGGTTGTCTCTCCCATAGGTTATCATTGGATCTGCCTTGTAACATTGTACACGTGATAACTTTCAATTGGCAAGAGACAGAAATTTGGAGTTTAAAAATATATCTTTTGGTCAAGATGGATTTTAAACTGTGTGTTTGAAAATCCCACTTTTAGAAAGTGGACATTTTCTTGCTTTACCATTCTATGTGCCTCTCTCTGCCTGTGGAATCAACGTCTGGGTTTAGCTTGACAGGAGCTCTTTGTGCATTCACTCCAGACACTTACACAAAGGTAGCTGAGGTGTGCCCTGTGTATGCTGATGAGCCATACTGGGCTAGAGTGGTGGAGGGGAGTTGCCACTAGCACCTGACTAGTCTGTGGCTGCCCTCCACAATGCTGTCTCCACCCCCTGGAGCGTGGCTAGACCAGTTAGGGTAAGACCAGTTTTGCTGACCAAGAGATTATTTCTGGAATCAAGGGGAATCTCTGCCAAGGAAGAAGAGCTGAAGAGCTAAGAGGAGGAGTACTTCCCCCTGGCTCTATGTTGCTTTGCTCGGTTGGCCTGCAGTTGCTCTTTCTGCTAAGGAGACGACAAAGACTGAACTTTGCTGTGAAACCTGCATGAGAAGAATTTCCATGGGCTTATGTGTGCTTGCCTCCTGCTCTGAGGTCTCAGGGACACAAAGACTTTACCAACAGCTTTCCTGAACTCCACTGCTAGGAGTTCTGACCTTCTAGGTTGTGCCAAGTTCAGTTCTTGGCCACTCGAGGTTGTTCCGTCTACTAGCCGTGAAGAACTGAAGAAACCATCAAAATTGATGCGTCCCCCTTCTTGTGGGTGTTACATTCAATGCTGCGCCGCCATGCTGGAAAAACGTCTGATTTATGGCCCTGTGTGGCCAAAGAATCGATGCAGTGCCTGTCAGCGGCCCGAAAAATCCCTGCACGCCTAGTCCCGTGCACCGACCTCTGTGCTGCTAAAATAATCAATGCATCACTTTATTGACTCTGACAAAATCGATGCAGCGCCTGTGTGACACCCGCCACATTGATCTCCTGCGTGTCCAGATTTCCATGCATCGCACCTGTATACCAAATCTTCATCAACGCTGGGGCTGCAGTAAGAAACAACGCATCACCTCCTCTTTAGTAAGGAACCAACACATCACCTTCCCTAGAGCAAGGAATCAACACAACACGTTCCCTGCGTGTAAGTAACTGATGCATCACTTTTCCTGTGCCTATTTGTCTTGTGATTTTGACATATCCCAGGTACTTTGCAACAAAACTGATGCATCCATAGTTGTCTATTGACAGAACTGTTTGTACCTTTTAAAAGTCATAGTTTGATATCAGTGAGTTGGATATTTGTCATTTTGGTCGTTTGGTTTAGATAAAGGTTTTTTATTTTTTTTAATGGTGTGGTGTTGTTTTGTAGTGTTTTCACTGTGTTACTGTGTGTTATGAGCAAATGCTTTATACATTGCCTCTGAGATAAGCCTGACTGTTTGTTCCAAGCTACCAATGGTGTGAGCAGGGGTTATTTTAGGTTTATAACTCCCTTATCTGGAATAGAAGGAAGGGCCTATACTTGGACCGTGTGCAAGCCACTGCTAACTAGAGACCTCCAATTCTAATACAACCCTATTCTGTTCTCACTTCTTCAAAAATTCTCTGACATCCCCAACAAGGAATTTTACAATTTCCTTAAACTCAAAGTTGTGATTAACTGTAAACCAATCAAATCTGAACCCACAAAACCCAGGCATTCTAAAGAAACTAGCTTCACTTGCATCCCAAGACCACCAAGACTCTAAAATGTATAAAGTTCTTCAGGAACACACTTCCAACCCCTTACAAAAGTATCAAAACAAACGGTCCGGGTCCTGCTGTGTTGAAGGTTACACTCAGCTAACTGATGAAAACAGGTCACATATGTTAAAATATTCAGCCAAGCTCAAGATCTCCCAACGTCATCTTCAGGTGTAAATAATGGTTAGTGCATAGTTCCTACTGGACCGTAGGCAAACTGTATAGATTGGGTCTATTAAACTTGGACAAATGCAGGAACTATACATCCGAGGATGGTGACCTCGAACCCACGCTATTTTCTTGCCCCATGCTTCAATGTTAATAGGAAGACAGTAACAAAGCCATTAGCAACATCTTCTGAGGAAAGGTTATTTTGGACCCAGTCCTAATGAATCGGCCCCTGGATTCGTCTCAGTCCAACATCCCTATTCAACTTGCTGCTCACACTCGGAGTCAAAACGATCCTGTGCAATTGGAAAGACTTCAAATCTATCTCTTACCACACTTGGTGGGCCTGGACAATGCTATCTTCAGGAGCTTGGACAATGCAATCCTCAATCAAAACTCAACCACAATAAATCTAGACTGCTTTGGCTACCCCAAGATGCTTACATACAGACAAGCACAGCCTCCAATAAGGGTACAGAGCTAAATCCCATCTATCACCTCTTTTTCCATAATAAGCTGCTTGGGATACAATCCAACCCCCAAACCCAGCCCCCACCCCCTCCCAACTTTCCCCCCACAACCTACTCTGAACCCTCAGCCACAATGTCCACCCCTTGCCTCTTATACTTTCACCCCTTTCTACAATACTATCTCTCTCTTACCTACTCTTTTCTCTCCACCCTTCTTTCCTTTCACTCGAGAACTAAACCATCATCTGGAGAAGCATGGCTCAGTGGTTAGAGGCGGCAGACCCGGAAGCTGAGATCGGCCATGGACCAGGGTTCGATTCCCCGCCTCGGCGGGTCTCGGGCTCAAAATTCCACGGACTCAACAATTCTCGATCCGGTGCCTACTCGACTCACGGGGTCACACTCTGCGACTCTGGGCAATAGCTTGCTTAATCTCCACTACGGCCCCTCGCGGTGGGATGCCTGGCTTTCACCTTGTGGATACCCTGCCGGGGTATCTCACAGGGGAATACCAGGACGGGGTCCCTAAGCAAGCGCCTTGAGACCCCTGGGTGATTCGTGCGCTATATAAATCGAAATACATACATACATACATACATACATCTAACCATGAGAGCTATTTGTGACAGTCAAAACAACCAATGAAATTTGATGACTGGACTTATCTAATGAACTATGCCATCCTCCTCCACAATGTGATTAAATAATCTTGCATGAAATCCGCAAACGGTTCTTTTAGCTTCTCATGTATCATATGAATATCACTGTACTGCTTTTACTTCTCGTCTTTATACTTTTGTTTCGTTTTTTTTCTGTATTGTACTTTTGTAATTTCAAAATGTTTACTGAAATGCTAAAATAAAAATTCAAAAAACAAAATTAAGCATGAGTACATAGGTTCAAAACAGCATGTTTATTTAATAAAATGTGACAAAGGATAGAATTGGCAATCACAACACCCCTTCAACATGCAAAGTTGTTCTGTCTACCTTTCAGTGTTGATACTGGTGGTGTACTGGCTTAAACTGGAAAACAAAATCAATCCTGCCAAAAATTTTCAAGCCAGCACTCACAGCGAAAGGATTAAGTTAGAATGAGACCACTGGCCATTCTTGGATCATGGCAGCACTTCAGCTCCAAAAGCAGCCCCTTGCCTGCACCCTACTGGGAAAAAGCCAAGTGGCTTAATGACCTGTCTTACCCTGGATGTATATTATTAGCCAATATGCAGCTAAAAGCACATATAACTTCACCTCACTTTTCTTTGTTTGAGATGAACAACTACACATTAATCTATCTAATATGCAATATGGCTTCAGATCTAAGCGTGGTACTTTGGACCAGTGCCTAAACCTGCAGTTACTAGTGGACAAATACACCAGGGCCAAAGATGGTTCGATGTATTTGGGGTTTATGGACCTATCTTCGGCCTTCGACCTCGTGAACCGTACTAAACTTTGGCACATCCTGGTTGATCTAGGGCTTGACCGTGCTCTTGTGAACCTGTTGGCGGACCTTCACTCAGGCCTTTTGGCTTCAGTTAGGGTTAGTTCAGACGGGTGACGCACCAGCCATTTCAAATCTAAAAGAGGGGTGAGGCAGGGGTGCATTCTGGCCACTCTGCTGTTCACAGTTTACATTAATGCCCTTGAACCTGTGCTTAAGGAAGCGACCCCTGATATACCGCGCATAGGGGAGACTTGTGTACCGGTCCTCCTGTACGCGGATGACGCTGTGCTTTTGTCACGTACAGGGGTCGGGCTCCAACGGTTATTAGACACCTTTGGTCTATTCATGAATTCCCTAGACCTTAAAATAAATGCTAAAAAATCACAAATAATGATCACGGGAGGTGGCTCAAGGTGTAAGAGAGTGAAACGTTTTTATTGTTGTGAGGAAGAACTATGCAGAGTGTCCACATTTCCTTACTTGGGGATCATTTTTGAGAATAAAGGAAGCTGGGGTCCACAAATAAAAAGTAGAAACAGCGCCCTAGTAAGTACATCGGCGGCTATTATGGGCTTTAGTAGAAGATTGGGGGCAAGGCCAATCTCAGCCCTCATGAACATTTATAAAGCCAAGTGCCTGTCTGTCGCCACCTATGGCTGTTCTTTATGGGGCTATGGTCCGACAGACAGTCTTCATGTCACAGAGAACACATTTTTTAGATCAGTCCTGTCTGTGCCCCACTCTACTCCATCTTACTCTATCCATTCTGAGTTGGGGGCTGGTTTTATAACAGACATAATCAGAGTGGCCCCTTTAATTATGTGGCTTAAGACTTGGCTGAATGATGAACTGTCCCTTAATCGGTCTATCTTCAAAGATTGTCTCTCACTTGATAATGTACATAAAATTAAGTGGCTGACTTATGTGAAAAATGGGTTCAACGGACTGGGGAGACCTGAGTTCTTTACCTCACCGGAAATAATTACACATAAAGACATTGCCATAATCAAAAGGGATATGCATATGATATGGGGGATATGCATATGAGGTTGTCCTCAGTGCCATGCGCCAGGACGCCCCTTAGCTGGGGCAGCTGTGCGCAATACAAATGTGTGTAACATAACATAACATAACATAACAAGAGAGGAAAAGGAGCTTATAAAACCAACTGTAAGAGCTAACCTTTTGGTTGCCAATCTCCCTGGTCCAGAATTTTACCTTACCTTGGTCAACCGCCCCTTTCATAGGCTCCTTTTAACTCGCTTCCGTTTAAACATGATACATTTGATATTAGGTCAATATCCAACATGGTGTAAGCCTGAACAATCACTACCTTGTTCCTGCGACAACTTTTCTTCGCAGGACACCATGCACTTCATGATGTTTTGTGGTCATTTCGTAGAGGAGAGGAGAACGTTTCTTGTGCCTGTTCTTAAAAAGGCAGGGTTTTTGCAAGTTAGGCCAGCACTCCTTTACCTGCAGCTACTAAATAACCCTTGTGTCATCTTCCATGTAGCCAGTTATTTGGTGGGTGCTGTGCGTTCAAAGAACAGGCTCATGGGAAACGCGCGACTGACTATATCCCTATGACGTTTGCATCTTGTTATACAAAGGATACCGTGTATTGGAAGTGAGGACAACGGAGGCGAGATCAATTTATATTGTGATAAATGTTGATTTTATGAAATTAGTGATGTATTTTAAAATTTTACTCCTTTTCTTGCTTTTAACATGATTGTCTTTTTAAAAAACCACTGAAGTATATTTTAAATCTTGAATGATGTGTGTTTTGTATTGTATGAATTATTGATACTGTATATTTATTGTACCGCGCCTTTTTTTGATATTGATTTATCGAAATAAAGTATTTTGACTGACTGACTGACTGACATTAATACGTTTGATAGCTTGAATTCCTCAGCAAAGTCATTCTTATATTCATCTTATTAGGGCAAAGAAAAAAACTTAAATATGAGTGAATGTCAAAAAGATAATGACCGACAGGAGGAGTGTCAATGGCCATTTTCTGAACATGTGATGGTTAATAACATCGTGCATACCTCATAATAGCCATTTTATGTATCAACCTACTTTACTGTGGCTAACGTGTGTGTTGTACAATACAGCATTTCTGTAACTAACATGATATAAACTAATTAACTCATAAGCATTATGTTAATTTCTCAATAATTTGCCATTCCCTAATAAAATAGGATCACATCACAATGGTGCCTTTATTGTTTTTAAAATGAAAATGTTTTCTTATAGCTGTAAACCATCATATACTTAACAAAATATTTGTCTGTTTTTTTTAAACATATAAAAATATGTCAATATCTATTCATTAGATCAACATAACATTTTTCATCATAGCATATGGGGCAGTTAACATGGATATATCCATAAAATATTAATCTGGAGGCATAACTGGAAAACACTTTCAAAACATATATATTCTTATTTCTATTGTTAAAAATAATACTTACCCCCTTCATACTACTCTTGTGCCTCTGGCCGAGCATGGATGGTCCACCAGCCTGTTTTCAGGACTCTTCAATGCAGTGGAGTAAGCCTGCATGCCTCAACTGTTATGGGAGTTTATTCAAAACACATCCTGTACTTTTTGGCATGCTTAACGCTAGCGGCCCCCTCAGCATTTGCCTCACTTCTTGGCTGTGCTTGGATTCCCTCCAACTGCAGCACGTGTTGGGTCCACATCGCTTTATTCAGCTGATTGTCTGACTCCCTTAAAGCTGAGGATAGTTCGGCCGGAGGAAGCAGTTCCCATACTCACTGCAGAACTGGAATTGTTTGGTTTGTGGTCTGGTTTACGCCTCAATCCAGGGAAATGGAAATTTTTTCCCAGAATGAGCTGCCTGTTGTTGGGCTATGATGGGTCCCTGAGTGGGCTCGACAATTGGGGATTGCGTTGACCCATACCAGCACGGCATCCTTAACTGAAAATATAGGGAGGAGAGTTGACGGTGTCAAGAGATCTGTGGCTTTTTGGAAGGAACTCCAATTATCATTAATGGGTAAAGTGGCACTGATTAAAATGGTTGTCCTCCCTGAGATGTATGAACACACTACAGGACTCCCTGTATTTGGTTCCAAAAATGTTTTTCTCTCAGCTTCCTTGCTTGATCATAGAAATACTGTGGGGTCCCGAACGGAAGAAGATAAAGTTGAGCACTCTTCAGAGACGGTGGGGATGGGGGGCTGGGGGTTCCTCGGCTACATTATTATTACATGGCAGTACAATTGTAGCATGCAGTGCATTGGTTAGATGAACACAGCAATGGGGAGAAAAAATTGTTGGCAGGCACATACCTGGGAATTCCACTGCCGGAGCTTTTCTTGTTGGGATCCAAAGTACTTTCTCTATGTCATATGTCACGTCGCATCGATCTGGGGAATGGTGGTATGGAGAATAATCAAGAGAGCACCATATACCCGGAGACTCCGCTGTGGGTGGTCGCACCCTTTGAGCAGATAGGGCAAACCATGAATGTTAACAAATGGAGGGAGGGGGGTTGTCTTGTGCTGGGAGACTTATATATTGCACAGCGGTTCATAACGAGAGAGGAAGCAGACAACACCTTCCAGTTGGGTAGGGGCAGTTCCAGCAGAACACCAGAATTTCAGCAGTGGCCAGAGAGCTATGGCCAGCATTCCCACAGGAGCCACAGGTCACCATGGTGCTGCACAAGGTGACCGCCTTGGCAGGGGGAAGAAGGTTGGTTTCCCACTTTTATAGGGCACTAAGGGAGGATACTCCCGCTGCTCCCTTTCCAATACATGTGAAGTGGCACAATGCTGTATGGGAGCCCCTTACGGAAACACAATGGCAGAAAGTGCATGAGGGGGTCAAGCAGATACGTTTGAATGCACGCTTCAAATTAACTCAATATAATTTCACCAGACATGCCTCACTCCCTGAATATTACATAAAATATAGCCAGACCGAGCAGACACATGCCCTAGATGCTCGGATGCACATTTTATCCATATGTTATGGGACTTACATATGGATAGTTGCCTCTGACCGACATCTATGCAGTTGTGCAACTGAGAGACCTCCGGTTGACAGTTCCAAAACCGCAATTACGATGCAAATGCACATGGGGTGTCGCAAACTCTCATTTCTCTATGGGAGCGTGTGCAGTGGTCAGACACCAGCCACAGCATAAACTCCCATAGAGAAATGAGAGTTTCTGTAAATTGTGATTCTCCTATTGCCATGCTCAGAGAATCTGAATTTCCTTAAAGACGCGGAGGCTAACATTATTTATTATTCTTTTAATGCAACTTCAAGCAGCCATGTTAAAGTTATACATCACAAAGCAAAGCTTTGTCAAATACCTCTTTCCTTCAAGACTGGGGTGATGGCCCTCATAACTTTGGTGAAGCACCAGGGGGCAGAGGATAGACTGAAGTGAAGAGCTCGTAACTGGTATAGGTGATTGTTCCAAGCAAATTGGAGGAAGGACTTGGATTCTTGCGCCATTAAACTTGTAAAGTAGGCGTCCTTTAGGTCTAGTTTCACTAGCCAGTCTTTTTCTAACAGTGTGTCCCTGAGGAGATGGATACCTTCCATCTTGAAATGTCTATAGGTAAGAGATTTGTTAAATTCTCTGAGATATATTACCGGTCTCCACCCTTTGTCCTTCTTCTCCAGCAGGAAAATATTGCTAAGGAAATTCAGGCGTTCCCATAGGACCTCTACAATTGCTCCCTTCTCCAACATAGAGTTTAATTCCTCTGCCACAATAGACCGTTGTTCTTGGGTCAGATTTAACACTTTGGGTGTTGTAACTTGTTTGGGGTTTTCTATAAAATCTATGTGAAACCCTGAACAATCTCTAGAACCCAAGGATTTTGTGTAATTTATTTCCAGGTGTGTAAGAAATGTTTTAGGTGACCCCCCACTTTACCTGTTGAAAAGGAAGGATGAGGTGAAATGGTACTTACTTGAAGTGTTGGAGGAGTTCTGACATCTGGCTCTGAAGCCTCTTGAATGGAAGGGTCTTCCTTTCTAAGAGTAGAAGAAGGGATTGGTCTGGTGGTGATAACCAAAATCTCGTTGTCTGAAGTAGGATCTTTTGTAGGGACAGCCGGCAGAGCGACCCCTTCTGCCGGCCCTGGCAAAAACACTAGGGTTAAAAACTCTGCGCATGTTAGTTTGCACCTTATCCAGGGCACTGAATGTGGCCACGTATTTGCCTAGTCCCTTGATCATGTCCTCCCCCAGAAGAAGTCCGTTTGGGTTGACTGAGGGTTCCTTTTTGGCCATGTCACAAAGGTTAGGGTCAATTTTAAATAAGACAAGTTTCCTTCTTTCGGTATTAATTTCGGTGTTAGCGTTGCCAATGAGGATTAGTTTCCACTTGCTCCATCCTCTCAATAAGTCGATGTTTGGGGAAGAGCCGTTAATGTGGCTCTCTTCAATTAAATCAATCATTCTGCACAAGAGACCTATCTTGGCAAGCTTTGAGGGAGCGCTCAATCCCATTCCTAGGGTCCCTGCCCAGTTTAAATAAGAACTTAATACATTCTGGATCCAGGTTTTGAGTGAGACAAATTTTATCTTAAATTTTGTCTTGGGCATTCAGCCTTTAGGATATTCCTTGTGTCTCTTTCAAGGGGGTTTCTTATCCACCTCTTGATAAACTTGGCCACACTGGTTCTGAGGTCACCGTTGGGAACTCCTAGGATGTAGAATGTTACAGGGGGAGAACATTTCCCCACCTAAGGGATCAATGATTATTTCCTTAGAGGAAGAGGGGAGTTCAGCCTCTGAGAGAGCAAAATCCGGATCATTCTCATCTGGATCCAAGACAAGGATATATTCATCGAAAAACTCAGTTGCTCCTTGATCAATATCAAATAAAAGGGGGTCAGATAGAGTACTTGGATAAAGTGTGCCACTTAGGACATCTGGATAGATTGTGTCGCTATGGACACCTGATGTCTTTGGGGTGTGTAGACCCACCTTAGTGTTTAAGGCGCTCAGTCCTCCTTTAGGGTGTGAGGTGCATAAGCCTCCCAATAGGTTTGTGGTGCTTGAACCTCCCAGTGAGCTCCAAGGACTCTCCTTTTCCAATTTATTGGTTTTCCCTGACCTTTTCCCCCTACATTTATTAAAATCTTCAATGTGCTCTCCTTGGAGTGCAGTGGGGTTTTTAGCTTCAGGTAGGGGTCTCCTACCCGCAACAATTTCGCTGATGGTTTCTCTCATGCATGAGCACATCTCTTTTTGTATTAATTTTTTAATAAGCTCCTCATTAGGGTTGGGAGTAGGGGCCGGAGCTTGTGAATCATCTGATTCGACATCGGACTTTATAAATGGTTGATCCGTCATGCAGCGTACTGGGATTGATTATTGTTTTACTAACATAGGACCATTGACACTACACAACTGATCCCTTCACACTGGGTGCCAGTGTGATGCAAGTTTATTTCCAACTTACAAACTACAAGAATAAAACCTGCATTTTCTCCTAACAATACATATAACTTGTGGTGATGAATGTGTACAGTTGAGAAGTTGGTGGCAACAATATGTACATATCTATAACTATTACATAATCAAGTGACTCAGTGTGCATTTTATAATATTTATCATTAGCAATGTGAAATAAAATGCTCATCAAGTACAGTTACACAAAAACAAATCATAGACAACATTTGCAATGTATAGGAACAAACTCATAACAAATAAACAGTGCATTGATAGAGTAGATAGGTGAAGAGAGAAAAGTTTCAGAGACAAAATAAATTTGCAAATGATTATGCAAATTCAGGAGATTATCCATACTAACCCAAGTAAAACTCTGAGTAATCAACCCTCAGGCCTAAGGGCAGAAGGCCACTCAAGAAAAGTCAAGCGGCAAAGATTAAGTTAGGAATCTGGAATAGGTAGGCCTCTATCTGGAAACAGCAAACCGACAACAGCAACGATCTCCTGCTAGCTGACCAGCACATACTTCACCGCACTAAAAGCACACCTCCCAGGGCACCTCAATTATACCCTAAAAAAAGTCCAACACACATTTGTTTCAATATTACTTCCAACTTCATCTCTCATTGGCTAATAATGGTGGGTTCTGTCACACCACTCTCATCATGATCACTTTATTCACTAGCTTATTGTTTCAGACTTTCAGCATTACTACAGATCCTTCTCAGGAAACAACTTTTGAATGCAATCATTTTACATGTCCTACATGTTGCAAGTCTCTGCGCTTCCATTGTTTGTTTCTGCCATCTCGTGTAGGAAGTTGCAGGCTTCTACATGTTTATCAGTATTTTGCTTTCCTCAACCTTGGCAGATAGCACATACTGAAGGACATTTTCATGCTTTTGGTTCTCTCCTCATTCAAAGCCCACTTTAATTATTTTATTTCTCTCCTAGTAAAGTTAACCCCATACTGGGATGCAGGAAAGTAGGCCTGTGCTTGTATTTTCTACAAGAATCAAACAAAACATTTATTAATTTCATGAAATGTATTTTCATTGCACAGCATCCCATCATTGCACTAACCCATACACAACCTGTGTTCATTCCTAGCAGAATATTATTAACATGCACAAAAGCTGCATTAGTCTTTTTATTATTTTCTCAGAGCCATAAGCAACTGCGGCCTAGTTTTCATGCGTTAGTACACACATTAGTTTTACACTTGCGCAAAAGCATTTCCCCTTATTTTAGTATTTATTAATACAAATCTTCACAGCACACTGTTAATATATGTTACTGAGGGTTCAATCCGAGCAGGTTTTATTTACACAAAACCCTGCTCCATCATCCGCAAAGGGTTAAATCCTTAATAAGGTGTTAACACCAAATTAACTCCCAGGTAAGGGACTTAAAAAATAGGTATGTAGGAATAAATAATGTAAATAAATGTCCCAAGCGCTTCGATCGTTTGATTAATAAATATCCAAAGGTATGACTGCTGTGATATTGGATAAGACAATAACTTGGCCTATTTAAAATTACAATAGGGGTAATACTGCCCCGAATATAGATAAGGTAGTACCAAGGCCTCTTAAAAATAAATCAGTAGATAAAATGGGGTCTTAGGTGCTAAAAAGCTGTCCCAAACAACAAAAGGAGACTCAGCTGTTTGTGTGTGCGTTGCTAAGCAACGCAATTGCAACTGTTATTAGAGGTCTCACAGGGCCTCGCTGGTATGTGCGGTGAGCATGTGCACAGAGCCTGCCAAAGGTCTCTTCTCAAAAAACAGGAAAGACCCCTTGGTGCAGGGAAAGGCAAGGCAAAGCAGCGTCGACGGGCCGGGACGAGCCTGGGGGGGGGATGAAGGGAGAGAGCCGGAAGGCTCTCAAGAGTATGACTACGCCCAGACTGCATCAAGTGTTTACGCTTGAGGCTGTGATAATGTGGTGAGCCCGAATACAATAAAAACGGGCAGCGGTCCAGACAGGCTGTAGAAGGGACGGTGCTGAAAGCACCAAAATAAGAGGAAAAACTATGAAAAAGAAAAAATGGATATAGCATATATTAGAATTAACAGAGTAAACAGCAGTACAATTGTCCAGCAAGAAGGTTGACAATAACAATGCAACCATAGAGAGTAACAGAAATGGAACTTATCTGCTTGATGCTGCATTTAAAAGAGGCAGATCTATCTAGCCTTGTTGCCAGTGTAACACATGAGCATTCTATTACCTCATGGTGCCTGCTACACGGTGCAGGGTTTATGGTGCCTCCCAGGCCCACAACTATAGGCCCAGGGGAGAAGGGGCCCCTGCTAGGGTCCCCCAAAGTCCCATTCCGACAGGCTTTCCATGTTGGAAAGCCTGGCATGGAAAGCCTTTTGAGTTTTGAGTTTGAGTTTTAAATTATTTCTAAAGCGCGCGTACACCTGGCGGTTTCATGGCGCTATAGTTTGCTGATACCTCAGAGGGCGGGAAGGGGGGGAGACAGAGGGGAGTTATTGTGGGAAGGCTTGTTGGAATAGGAAGGTGTTTAGTGCCTTTCTGAAGTGAGAATATTGGGTTAAGGATCTGAGGTGATCCAGAAGAGAATTCCAAAATGTAGGGGCTAGTGTGGAAAATGTGGAGCCTCCCCATTTTTTGCGACGAAAACTGGGAACTGTCAACACGTGTTGAGAGGAAGAGCCTTTTGGAAACCAAATCATAATTCCGATGGCAGCTTCCAACTGGGCACGGGCTCCTTGGGCCCGTTGTAAGCCAATCGGATTAACTGGCCCATTTAAACTCAACCAGCATCTTTGTGATGAGGCGGTCGGAGTTTAAACCTTGGATGTCAGTCGCAAAGCCTCTGACTGATTTCCTTATTATAGAAAACAGGGTTAAACCCACTACTGTCATTAGGACCTGGGTAATTGTCAGTATAAAGAAAAAAGGGGTCCAAGACAAGTGACATGTAACTGCAAAATATTATTCACGAAAAATTCGGACAGCAAAGCTAGTAAATACAAAAAAGGTTTAATCAATTCTGTATATTCCCTATCTATGGGATAACGTTCATCATATATATTTCATTGCATGTAAGACAAATTCTTAATAAGCATAGGTGCCCACATTCACAACGGGGAGGGGGTGGTGAAGGTATAGTGAGGGAAAATGATGGGATCACGTAATAGTGAGATTCATTCAGTGACACAAAATATTTCAGGTTTGGAAAACTCAATTCATATGGTCCCTCTGATAACCAAAGGGCCAACTCAAAGGCGCTCAAGAGTCCAACCAAAATTGTTACATCACAGATCCAAAATCCATTGCAACCATTAATGTTCTGCTTGGGGTAGGAGATTTGGTCGTGTTTTTATAGTCGACGTTTCGACCCGTAAACAAGGTAGGTGAATATTCCTTACGCGGTGGGTCTTCTTCAGGACAATATAAGTTGTGGGTGAGCAACCTCCTATAGGGTAGAGAAATGTATTCATTATGTGGTAATCACCAATCTTGTTAATTAATAAACAAAGATGGCGGATCAGTGAGAGAGCAACTAGAACTATTAAAAACGTGTTGTCAAAAGAGGTAATCCGATTGATATTCATAGATGGGTGGATAAATAAAATAAGTTAACTCAAAGGGCATATTCATGATCTAACGTCCCAGAGTAGAGGCAAAAATCTACCTCCCAGGGAGGTAGATTTTTGCCTCTACTCTGGGACGTTAGATCATGAATACGCCCTTTGAGTTAACTTATTTTATTTATCCACCCATCCACCCATCTATGAATATCAATCGGATTACCTCTTTTGACAACACGTTTTTAATAGTTCTAGTTGCTCTCTCACTGATCCGCCGTCTTTGTTTATTAATTAACAAGATTGGTGATTACCACATAATGAATACATTTCTCTACCCTATAGTTGGTTGCTCACCCACAACTTATATTGTCCTGAAGAAGACCCACCGCGTAAGGAATATTCACCTACCTTGTTTACGGGTCGAAACGTCGACTATAAAAACACGACCAAATCTCCTACCCCAAGCAGAACATTAATGGTTGCAATGGATTTTGGATCTGTGATGTAACAATTTTGGTCAGACTCTTTTGAGCGCCTTTGAGTTGGCCCTTTGGTTATCAGAGGGACCATATGAATTGAGTTTTCCAAACCTGAAATATTTTGTGTCACTGAATGAATCTCACTATTACGTGATCCCATCATTTTCCCTCACTATACCTTCACCACCCCCTCCCCGTTGTGAATGTGGGCACCTATGCTTATTAATAATTTGTCTTACATGCAATGAAATATATATGATGAACGTTATCCCATAGATAGGGAATATACAGAATTGATTAAACCTTTTTTGTATTTACTAGCTTTGCTGTCCGAATTTTTCGTGAATAATATTTTGCAGTTACATGTCACTTGTCTTGGACCCCTTTTTTCTTTATTCTGACTGATTTCCAACAGACCATCAGGGTCATTGTCTATTCTGTCAAATCACTCTGATTTAGCAATCAAAATAGCAGCTCAGGTGAAAAATGAGGGAAAGAGTTGGTCTACACCTGTAGATCCCGACCTCTATTCCATGTACCACTCGGGCAACCTTGATAGGGCCATAGCCACATGCCAGCAAAGTCCTCAACAAGCAGCCATAAATGTACAAGAAACGACTGTCAGAAGAAGGAGCTGTTATGTGTGCTCTCAGAAAAGGCATCATTCACGTCAGTAAAACTGCCTTAACAGGACAGACATCTTGCACATTGATGGAGTGCCAGCAGTATCTAAAGGCCCATATGCATGTAGTCTATGGCACCTAACACCAGAGGGAAGTGAGCAATGGCTTAAAGATCCATTGACACTTGTTGTCTTTCCACCAGTGACTGTGGCATGTGACAGTGACTAGTGCACTCATCTATCGATGCATCTCAGTACCTTTTGCAAGCAGCATTATTTGCTTCTCTATGAGGTGTCCATGGTATTCCCACTGACTCACTGGAAAGATTCAGTAGCTAGGAAGAAAAAGTAATGTATATAAAATGTACTTTAATCAATCTTTGAAGAGTCCATGGGCCTGATTTAGAGTTTGGTGTACGGGTTGTCTTATTTTAAGTGCCATGGCATAGAAGGCAGGCACTATTGTGATAAAGTGACCCGTAAGCCAAAGTCTAAATCACACCGTAAATGTGCAACACTTTTTCCAAGCAATTATGCTACAATTATTGTGAACTCCAGCAGGGCTCTAACAGTGGGCCAGCAACTACTCGGCAGAAGCATATTTCCATTCCGCACAGCAAAGAACATATTAACCCCTTGTGTGCTAGTGACGAGCTCAGCTCGTCATGAGGGAGGGTTGAGCTGCCCTATGACGAGCTGAGCTCGTCACAGCCGTTGGAACGTTCACACACGGGGATAATTTCCCCGCTATGCTGAACGTTCCAAAACGGGTGTGGTCATAACGAGCTCAGCTTGTCATGAGGGCAGCTCTGCTGTGCCTCATGACGAGCCAAGCTCGTCTCCAGCACAGAGGCGCCGTGCGCGTCCCCCCCGCACAGCGGGGGGGAAACACCCCGCAGCTATGGGGTTAAAATGTCATGTGAATAGTGCTTCTACTTAGGGGAGCTCGCTAATTTCCCCACACAAACTCTAATTAGGGTGCAAATTCTTTTTTGGCCCGCAAATCTCAAGTTAGACTTGGGTGCTAATTGTGAACTGTATGTGTATTTCCTCGCACATTTATCTTCAGGTAAAACTCAGTGCACTTTGTGTGCGTAATCACTACAAAACACAGATTTATTCACTTTGATATGTGGTAAACGTGTTATTACTGAAATTTCTCTAGACATTTACATTCAATATATACAGCACTGTTTGTGTCAGTGTTTTTCGGGTGCACTATATGTGAACGGGAATGAGCTGCAACCTATACCAGCATTGTTCACCAGAGTACTACATTTGTTCTGCCACTAACAGTGTGCCCTTGTACTGACTGATATGCAGATTACTTATTAACTTCATTGTTTAACCTAAAATGTCTATTACAGCAACACATTTGTCTGTTTTCCTTGAATTACCATACCATTGATTTTGCTTAAACTCCACCATGCCTCACTATTGCTGTGCTTGCTTCTCCCCCACAGGCTCATCATCCTTCATCCTAGACATACATGTACTGGCCACCATGTGCATGCCTCTCACTGGTCTCAGCCAAGATCCATGAGTCCAGTCTTTTAAGAGGCCTTGTCCAAAACATCCAATCTTGGAAGCCTTGTCTCTAAATAAGCATAACTCTGAAGCATAACTCTAAACAGTTAAAAAGTCACAAAGAAATACAATATGAATCCCACAACCAATTTCTAAAAATCAAGAGAAAAGTTAATAGGAAAAATTACACACAAATTAATAAATTCCTATTGAGGGAACTGGAGATAAGAACTTTTTTATTTTTAGGGCAAAAATTTTAATGAAAAATGAAAGCGCCAGTCAAACCTCACTGTTCGCCGATAACCAACATCTTTGCTAATGCAGACAGACTCTGATGGAGTGGAGGTTGCACACAACAAACAGGTTTATCCTGGTCAAAAGTTTAAACTTCTGACTTAGTCTCTTTATTTAAGTCAAAATCCTCCAGTGGGATGAGGTTGATGGTTGTAGCCAATGAGGCCTCCTCCTAGAAGGATACCCCTTGACAGAGGCCCCATGGAAGTCATTGGTTTTGGTGGGAAAAGTTCTGAGTTCAACTAACTATAACGTCCCCTAAACCTATGTTTTTTTTTGTGAATTTCGAAGGTTTTTTAAATGCTAATTCCTAACTATACCGTCTGTAAAACCTATGGTTTTTCAGTGAATATCGAAGGTTTTTTAAATGTTAATTTAATATTTTAATGTTTATAAAACCTATATTTTTTCTATTATATTTTTAAATATTTTGGAACTCTATTATACTATTTTTGTTATCTTTAAAAATCATGTAATGTTTTATATCTTCCCCCAAAAATATGTATATATTCTTTTTTTTGGGAGAAAACTGCACTCCCATACTGGTAGCGTACCAAGCTCCATCACCTCACGAATCCTATCCGCCATATTGCTAAACTCATAAATGATGCGCATTTCGTATCCGACAAGTTCGTGGCACCGTGTCCCGCGTAACATCATATACGCATGAAGTCACCCCAGGTTCTACTTTGGTATCCGACGGGTACGCAGTACAAAGCCACGCGTTATGCCATGTATGTATGGGGTCGCGCCTGCTGTGCGTTCCATATTCGACGAGTACACGCTGCCAGGCCCTGTGTTATGTCACAGACGTATAGTATTGCACCGGGTATGCCATTTTCTTTTTTTTTTGTTTCAAAAGTATATCTAAATAACTTTAAACAGTATATGAGAGCACACGAAAATCTAAATTATTTCAAACATTTATATATTTGTAGCTGTAATAAACTTATATTATGATAAATATATTTTGCCAAAATTGCGTCGGGTGCGGCCCCCTTGCGCACTCAGTGCATGATTGCCATGTGACCTTAAAAAAAAAGCATTTGATTGGTTCATAACATTTCCCATTGTAACAGTTTTACGGCCCCACCCATTTAACACAGTCTCTCTACAGCGTTTGATGAGAGACACCTCTTCTGCTTCTAAAGCTTTTTTGAAAGTGTTTTCCTGTATACACATATCTTATACTACACACAACATGCAACAATCATCTTGATCAATATTCATGCTCTGTACATTAGCCTTCCACATGTGATTGCCATGCATCTCAAACATTCCATCAAATAATAAATATGTGTTACTCGATGCCCCTGGTGTGTGTGGGTGTGTGCACATTATTGTGCTGCCTTTCGGCCTTGGTATTGGTGGCTCCTAGGAGCATCATCAGCCACGGGCAGACTGCACATCCTAGATCACATGCCATATCATTAACGATAGTTTCCGCCCTCCCGACACATGCTACGCTAAATTAAAATGCACACTATGGGAGGTTAAAACTACAAAAGAAACACAAATAAGTACACTTCCTGGCCAGGCAGGAACTGAACAACACCCACGTCCCCGGAATAATTTTTCACACCCCTCCGCTGGCCTGGCATAGGCAAGCCCAGCCCACTTTGCATATGTTTAAATAGGATAACCATGACGCCACACGTCCCTCTTCTTCCACACTACCTCAAATGATATGCCGCATCCACCGCGCATATCGCAATGCACAATAAAAAAAGAAATGGATCCATGAGGTGTACACCATCCTGGCAATCAACACAGGCTCTAACTTGTGAGCCCTACTGCCCGTCGTCTACGAAAGGGATCCATGAGGTGTACACTCTCCTGCAATCAACACTTCATCTCAATTGTGAGCACTGCTGCCCGTAGTGTTTGCTCACACAACAATGTCAGCAGGTAAGCAGAGCGGCCTGGGTGCACAAGGCCTCCAATTGAGCGCGGCGCGGCGGGAGGGGTGGGGTGCTACAGCCTGGCTGCCCAGGTGCGAACAAACGATATTGCTGTGCGTAATGATGTGATCTCTGACCTCATTCAGTCTCATCTCTGTCTCATTTTAAAAACCTGCTGGACCGTACTGTAGGCCTGAGCCAGTGGGCAGCCCTTCCCTACAGACACCTCTTCAGCGCGGTGCTGCGGCAGGGGTGGGATGCATCAGCCAGACTGCGCACATGCGAATAAGCAATATTGCAAAGTGTTAAGATATCATCTTTGACCTCATTCAGTCACATCTCTGTCTCATTTTAAAGACCTGCTGTATCATAAGGTAGGCCTGAGCCTATGGGCAGTGCTGCCCTACAGACACCTGTTAAGGACGGTTCTGAGGCAGGAGTGGGATGCATCACCCTGAGTGCGCATGTGCAAAAAGCTTTCTTGCTGTGCGTAATATTGTGATCTCTGACCTCATTCAGTCACATCGGTCTAATCTTAAGGACCTGCTGGACCTTTCTGTAGGCCTGAGCCAGCGGGAAGCACTGCCCTACAGACACCTGGCGTTGGCTTTTAGTGCACTGTAGTGAGCTCGTTGCTAAGTGTACATGCACACAGGCTTCCGCCACTGCATTACATGCACACATCATGCTTCTAGCATGCTCTCTGTTCCTCATTTATGTCAACCTTGGTATAACATATTATTTAACCTTATGTATTCTCATGCACTCCAACTCCTCTTTGAACCACAATTACCCTTAACAGTTGATAGATCGTACTTCAAAAATGAAGGATGCACTCAACTCCTATTTTCTATCAAGCTTGAAATAAACCTTCATTTACCTCCAGACGTTTCCACCATTAAATTATTTCTCCCTTTTCAGACATTCCATTGATTGCCACAAGAAAGGCGGAGCGGGAGCTGACCCCCAATGATGCTCTAGCATTCTGACACCTTCCATCGTGGTATCAAGACACTGTCCCCGACTGAAGACCTTGTCTACCGTACAAACGTACCCCGGACTAGGAGCTTGCACCAACACGTCATGGGACACACCAGTGAGGGCAGGTGAGCAGTGAAACCTCGGTGTGCAAGACCTACAATTGAGCACAGTGCGGGGGAAGGAGTTGGGGTGCAGCTCCCTGGGTGCACAGGTGCATGCAAGCGTGTAGCACTGTATTATCAAAGAACAGCGATAACATTATCACCACTTTAGCGACAGAAAAATGCCGCTAAAGCGACGATAAGGGGTTGATAATATGCCCTTGTGAATTCCCATAGAAGCCCATGTTCACACCAGAACCTGGGCTTCTAAGGAAATTCACATGTGCATATTATCAACCCCTTATCGTCGCTTTAGCAGCAGTTTTGTGCCGCTAAAGCGACAAAAATGTTATCGCCCTTCCTTCATAATATGGCCCATAATCTCTGGCCTCATGTATTTAATTTAAAGGACTTGCTGAACCACACTCTTTCTCGCAGACCCCAGCGTCCTAGACAAACAGGTGACGGAGGGTAAACACTAAGGGCTGGGTGCAATAGGCCGACACTCTGTCTCCTCCTCCCTCTCTTCTTTTGACTCTCCCTCCCCTTCTCCCTTCCACCCACTCCCCCTCCCTTCCATTCTCACTATGGTCCTTTCATTTGGACTACCTTTCTTTACATCTTCCATATAGCACACATACTTATGTTTCTTTTTTGTCTTGCAGGTTTCCTACGCTGGTTCCACTGGAGTCCAACCCACGTTTTTTTTATTATACTGTTCTATTAAAGTTACGTTTCTATTTATTTCTGTTTTAATAAAGGTTACTTTTTTTTCAAATAAATGACATGGGGGCATATTATCAAGGCAGGCGAAATTAAATAACTGTTGCTTTTGCGGCCGCTAGGCGGCGATAATTTCATTGCCCTATTAGCAAGCTGTCGCTAACTGATGTTAGCGACAGCTTTTAGGTGATAGCGAGTGGTTTGGGGCCCGGTATGCATGCCCGGGATATTTATCACTAATGACATGCAAAGTGGGTGTGCCCAACCAGTTAGCGACTGAAAGCAGTCGCTAACGCCACAAAAGCCTATTATCGCTGAAAACTAACGCCTGCTCAGACCAGTTCTTAACCTGTATATCCAATGGGCGGTGGATATTCAGGTTAAGACCCTATTGGCGTTAATGCCTGAATATCGCTGGTTTACCAGCGATATTCACGCATTTTGCCACTATCGCCGGATATTTTCAACGCATTGGAGATAAACGTTGCTAATAGCACGCTATCTCTGTGATAAAATCTGGCGATGCTAGGCGATAAAAAAAATTCGCTAAGCTTCTTTAGCGATAAATATCGCTAGTTGTTGATAATATGCCCCTGAGTGTATAGGTCTTCTTTTTCTGACAACACTTGTCTATTATTTATTGTGAAAATCTTCTGTTTCTAGGAGATTTTAAGGACAACATTATTTAATATTAGAGTGCACCTACCAAACATAATCTAACGGACTATTAGACAAATGAAGCCTGGCTAATTGTACAACTGCAAGAGTTCTATGAGTGAGAGACCCCGTTTTTTTTTCATTCCATTTTTACCATCCACATCCCCTCTATTACAGCAATACGAGGTTTTCCTTCTCTTGCTTCAAGTAGTCGAACAAGTATTTTCTATCACAGGCTGGAAGCCATGCACCACTCTCTAATAGCAAACACAATTGTCCAGCGAATGCACACCCCTGGACATTGTATGAGCTGCCCCTGAGAGGTCGCCCTCCCTACTACCATGATGCATTTGTTAGTATAAACGCATAATAACACTACTTACACATGTGTAGTACAGCGACCGGAATGTAGTGAAGAAGCAGAGGAAGCACAAAGTCTAAAAATATAAATCCTACCAGAGGTCAGATGACATAGTCCAATGAGTCGACGACCCTGGCATGGGTAGAAACAGCTACACGAAGAAAACAGGTCTTCAGCACAACTCAAGCAATTTTGAAATATTGGTGAGTGGTGCCTTCTTTTTCCCTTCTCCCGCTCGTCACCAAATTTATGTAGTGAAGAGGCAGACAGCAGTGGATCCGATAAGTAGATTTATTACAAGAAAACAAGACACTTGAAACAAACACCAGCAGGAGCAGACAGCAAAGCAACTGTCTAATTCAGCACTGTGTACAAACTCCGCAAGCTTCCCCTCATGACAGCCCTACATTCTAACATTACATACTGAGGGCCGTATCATCAAGGATCGGAGTTAAAATTATCGTGACTTTAGCAGCAGGAAACTGCCTCTAAAAGGGAAAAAATAGGCTTGATAATATGCCGTAGAGAATTCCAATAGAAGCCCAAGTTCTGGTGTTAACATGGGCTTCTATTGGAATGCTCTACGGCATAATATCAAGTCCATTGTCGCCGTTTTAGCTGAAGTTTTCTGCCGATAAAGCAGCAGTAATTTTAACGCCGTTCCTTGATAATATGCCCCTTAGATTCTAGTAGAATTACATACTAACATTCTACTATGACTTACAATGGAATACTACACAGAGCACATGACTTTACAGCACTGAGCCCAGTAGGAGTAAGACTTTCACTTCCCACTCCCTTTATTGTATAAACCTAAACTAACACTTCTTCCACAAGTATGCTACAGCACCCAGAGCACATCACTTTACAGCAATGAGCTCACAATTTAGGCTCACGGTTTGATCCCTGAGTCTTCACACCAGTAGGGATCAGTAGTTTGCCTCCCACTCCCTATATACTATAAACGCATGCTAACACTACTTACACACTTATACTACAGCGGCTAGTATCCTACAGCACCCAGAGCCCATCACTTTACATCAATCAGCTCGGTTTCATCCCCAAGTCTTCACACCGGTAGGCGTAACTACTTTGCTTCCCCCTTCCGGTATACTATAAATGCACAGTAGCGGTCAGTAGTTTGCTTCCCACTCCCTGTATGGTATAAATGCCTACTAATACTACATGTATGCTACAAACACCAGACCACATCACTTTACAGCAATGACTTCACGGTTTAGACTCTCGGTTTCATACCCGAGTGTAGCACCATATCATATCAGGACCATGCCACTCTGAGCAACACCGCACTTTCAGACCGTTAACAGTGGCGACCGCCAGTAGGTAATCAAGAACAAATTACAATAGTTCCTTGATTCTTTTAGCTTTCAAAAATTCTCTCTATTACTGTCTTTCTACTTTTCCATATAAATAGTTTTTTTAATATTCAAGTACACATCGAACTCAGAAATGCAACGTATTCTATCAACACACTTTCTAAAACATTGTACAACACGTGAGGGTTAAAAGTTCATCAATTTTTTTAAACCTAACGATATTTTTTTGCAACATTTTCTCGAACATTTAACGGCACGTGCAGGTTAAAAATTCACGATTGTTTTAAGTTCGAACAGTGCCTACCAAATGCAAGTAGCAGGTGTGGTTGAGTTGAGCAAATTTTATTCTATAATATGTACTCCATGTGAAAACTGATTTTTCTTAACCAATAACAAACATACTTTTCCACAAAAGGAATGTGCACCCTACTTTTAAAAAACAATGCTTTTCATCTTCCATTCAGGTACCATTTTGTATGCGAAAAGAAACGAGTTCCCCATCTTTAAACATAACCCTTATTCTACGAAGGAACTGCATGAGCTACAGACATCTTTCCATACCTTCCAGTCATACCTTCAAAATGCTCATGTGGACTGTGGATCGCAGGACATAGCTATGTTTTCTGGTGAAAGAGGTATGCAGAACAGAGACGTATTGACTTAGACCTAGGTTTACAAAATGTGGACATTAAATGATTTGGACAGAGAGGTTTGAAGTGGCACCGATTGTTGCCTTTGGTTAAAACCTGTTTGCATCTCCAACACACTGACCTCATGATTGTGCACTGTGGTGAAAACAACCTAGGCACATTGGCTGGGGTAGACTTGTAAATGCTTATGAAGGACACCTTTGGACAATTGGTGTTACTTTTGCCTCAAACTGTCTTTGTATATTCCAATATATGCGAAAGACAGAAGTGGAAATGGTCCAAAAAATCTTGTCCTCAGATTGAAAAATCTCAGAAAAAAGTCAACAAAGCTGTCTTTGCATACCTCAGAGACCACAGAATGGGGTCAATATACAACAACAACATACGTTTTGATATGGCAGATATATACAGAAGTAATGGAGTACACTCCACAGATCAGGGAAACCGAGTTTTCCTGAATAACTTGAAGCTGTGCATCCGCACTGATATGTCGCTCCAACTAATGAACACAAGGGCTCTTTTTAGAGCCACCCTATAACTTGCAACTTAGGCCCGCTATTTTAGGGTCATATAACGCCAACTATTGCACCCTCGCCAAAATGTATTCTCCACACAGCTGTGGCGCAGCGTCCGGACCATCTCACTTTCCAGCACAGACCTCTTGCTTTGATCCCCAGCTCTACTCACCCATAGGGGTGAGTAGTTTGCAATTTACAAATACCATATTGATTTACCTTCGCACTCCCTATACAACAGCACCTAAGCACCATACACAATCTACATAGTTCTAAACAAAAGTTCATCCAAGTAGCTATAACTACATGCTGACACTACTTTCACAGATGTGACACAGTGGCCAGAGCACATGACTTCACAGCATATGACATACAGTTTAGGCTCACACTTTAATCCCCGACTCTGGCAGCAGCTCAGCTTAGCAGCATGAGACTCTAGACACTACCTCACATATTTTCCTTACCCCAGGACTTTCAGACCAGTACTGGTCAGTAGTTCGTCGTAGTAGTTATAAACACATCCGGACACTACTTCCACAACGGTAGTGCAGTGGCCACAGCACATGACTTCACAGCATAAGACACACAATTTGGCCTCAGGCTTTAATCCCCGAGTCCTGCACCTGCTCACCTTACCCGCATCAGACTCTACTCTAGGGGTGGGCGGAATTTGCGGAGTTGCCTTACTCAAAATTCCACGAAACGGCAAGAAATATCAGAGAGCACGAAGAATTTCGTCTGCTCGCGGAGATTTTGCTGTGCCCTAATTTACTATTTATCCAAGAAGATGCCACCGTTTTGTGCAATTCCTCTACTCAGCTGGACTACTTCTACTGGCTAATCAGTAAGTGCTACCTCATTAGGTACATGTGTAGTGCTTTAACTCTGTGTAGAACGGACAGTCAGACTCTTCGCTTTTAATTATTTACCTTTTCTGACACCTCAGCAGATACTAATTACTAGCAAGCCAAGTTCTGTCTCAAGTTTGGTCCTTGGAACACATCAGAAAATCTATGCAGCTTCACTGGCGATTTTGAATGAGTGCATGTTTGCTGATTTTTCCATGCAAATAGATTGTGCAAATGTTCCTATTGGTGGCGCTTTGAGGTGCATAGCAGGGCAGGCATGTTGCTGTGCTAGGAACCAAAAGGCCCGCCTCGGGCAGAAAGCAGGGCATGGAGCCAGGGCAGGCAGCGCGGGCCCAGCGGTGCTGCAAGGCCTCGGCACACCCAGGGTCTTCTGAATCTCGATAAAATGTCTACCTCCACGGTGGGTTGTCCTGGCCCTGCCTCGGTGGTGAAGCGGCAGTCTGATGATGATGAATAGAGGCTTTTTGCCTGAAACAGTTTATCGTTGCAACAAGAAGATCAGTTTGTAAAATCTGTCAGGAACACAGACAGTAGATTGACCAAATAAACAGTCCCTATTGCTCCATTCACACACGCCACAATACCACCGAGCTCCAAAGGGCATTCATTGTACTTGAGTTACACTTCTCAGACGCGCCAGACCTTAGGCCTTGCACACAGTGACACAGGCAAAACCTCTCATCTGATTGTGAAAAGGTCTCCATTCACTTACTGGTGTTTCTTCACTTGTTTTTCATGAGCGGTTGTAAAGTGCTGCATTACGTGTCATGGGCAATATGTAATTAGAGCCTCAATGGAAAGGGCGTGTCTGAATTGGAGGGTGTTTATCCATCACTGCTTGTGCTGAAGTTTCTGCCCGCATGATGCACTAAACTCATGCCAAGCCATTACTTAAGACTTCCAGTTCTGGCAATTTCAACAGAGATCCAGTTTGGAAAATACATAATCAAAAGCGACGTCCAGTTGTCGAACCCATATCAATATGAGCAAATCATTGAAGTGCTTTTCAGAATCTGATGAAATCAGTATCAGATCATTACAAAAAATTAGGGGTGGGCGGCAAATTCCGTTCCACCACGGATTGCGAAAGTTTCAGCATTTTCGCGTTCCGCGAGCAGAACAGAATTTGCCACCCACCCCTACTCTATGCAATACCTCACTTAATTTCTGTATCCCACTACTTACACACTGGTAGGGGTAAATACTTTGCTTCACACCCCCTCTATTGCACACCCGAAACACCCCACAGAGGTTACAGTGCTCCTACCCTCCTATTTCCCACTTTTACCCCCTTTTTTACCTTACTCGGTTCAACGGAATCACAAAATGGTGGCCAACACTTCCTAGTTGCAACCGCTCGCACCACTTGTAGCCAAATAGCAACAAGCTTGTGCTCGTAACGCCTCAGCCAGCGCAGATTGCAGAGTTCCCAAATATCGATATCTGTAAATGTTGATATTTCTCAAAAACTACTGAACAAATTTACACCAAATAAACAGAAGCATGCTTTCTAGACCAAGACAATTCTCCCTGCCAAATTTGGGGTAATTCCATTCACCCGTTTGACCTGTAGCCTTGTCTAAAGTTTCCTATGGAAGTTAACATCGAGATAACATGTTTTGGGACCCCCTTTTTTCTCAGCCCCCCTTGACGAATCACCCCCAAACTTTCAACATGTATGTATATTTGTATGCATAAATATATATATATATATATATATATATATATATATATATATATATATATATATATATATATATATATATATATATATATATCTTTCAATTTTGCATGGACTTGGGTTTTCAATAAATATTCAAACCAGTGGTTGCATTGACTCTGTAGATTGTTCCAAAACAAAGTTACCTTCAACAAAAATAATATTTTATTTGTATTTTAGTACTTCACTTTGAAAGAACTGCAGCTCTAGAGAGTGAAAATAGCTTTTGGGGCTAATGAGTGTAGGAAGATTCTAAACTTAAATTGTTCTATGGTCCACTTTTAAATGCTAGGCACCCTATCTTGTGGGCTACAAAGCAAACAATTATGACATTTGACGTACTTAATATTTAAAAGTGTAGTATCATCTGCAGGTTTAAATTCTGCAAGAGTAGGCTACATATTTAGGCCGAAAGCCATGATTTCCTTATCAGCTAATTGGATGGCACAATATGGGCTTCAGTCAACAGGTAGCATTTAACTTGTTGAAGTGATTGATGCATTTTCATCACCATATAATATGTAATTACTGGCAAGCTATATCTGCAAATTGTGAATCACCAATGTTACCATGTTTTATGAGTAAGAGCTGTACACTGGGGCTAGTCAGCAATGCCTCAGCATGGAGAGCTAAAAAATCAACAAAATATGGAGCTGACCTCGAAAAAGAGTTATTTTCTAAAACATATATCAGTATTTGTGTTTCTATTGGTTGGTTTTATAGTTTTTAGCTTCTGCTTATGTGATAGTAATGTACAGCGCTTCTGAGCTTGTGATGTTGCACTGGGAATATTTGGTCACAACATGTGATTTGGTGTAGCTTTTGTTTTTTAGCAACCAGGATATTAGCAGTATACTGCATGTCAATTTTATTTAGATATACCTAGCATTTTGTGGCAATGGGAAAATTTTATTAATTGATGAAGAGGATGCCTGTGAAATTATTGCAATAATGAAATGTGGCCGTTGCTTTATTTGTCTACTATTTTAATTCATAGTAGAGGTTTGAGAATGGTTTAAAGACAAGCTACGGGTCCTTTTGTTCTTCTCTTCTTGACCGTTGCTGCTGATTCTCCAGCTTCTCTACTTCTCTTCTTCTGGGATGCTGCAGACAAAGAAAGAGTGGAATGAGTGACCCCTTTTCGGGCTTGAGAGACATCGGGACGGGGAGTGAGGGGATGCCTGCACCTTACTAAATCCTTCACAGGTGGGAAAGGGGGGCAGGGTTTCCAGAACTACACTAGTCACTCTTCCCCTCTATATGGAGTTGCTTTTACTGGCGCTTGACCCCACCTCTCTCCAAGGCACCTGAGGGGATCTCGCACCTGTAGGAGCCACGCTCCTCCTGGAACGTGGCTGCTCCTTCATGGGGTCTTTGCTCAACTTTTCCAGACCTCCCGGTTCCTTTGGACGGGGCTCTAGCTTCTTCTGGAGTCAAGGCGGCTCTGTTAGTCTTGGCGTCGCTGGGGACGTAGGTACTCCTTGAAGGTCGGTTCCAGGATGCTGGCAAGGAATCGTCGTTCTCCTCTCTCTGACAGTTGGCATTGATCCAGCGGCCTATAGGAAATATATCATAAACTACGCTACCCAACTTCACTATATTCACCATTAAACATAAATCAATCACATGGCCCATAAACTAACATGATATATTTTGACCAACTGAATCATGTGACCTAATTAACCAATTCACAAATTATATACATTTTTATACAACCGCGGTGAATGATTTTATCATATTTTACAAAACCCTACGAATTAATTAAGCCACTGCGGCGATAAGATCTTGCTAATGGTAACCTAAACTCATGAAATAACAAGACCAGCTTGTTTTCCAAAGTAAGATTTTTATTAGCTACTTATTTGGAATTTGCATTAGAAATTTTATTAAAGTATTTTTATTAGAATCATTGCAAATAGTTATGACAGTTTTATGTAAATCAAAATATTATTGCAAATGAAAATTATCAGCTTAGCATATTTCAAAACCTAAGTCCCTAACATAGCTAACTATCATGAAAATTAAAAGAGTAAAATCTTTGAAGGCCCTTACGTGCTCCAAGGAAAGTTCATCAGCACAACGCCCTCATGAAAGGTCAGCAAGAAGCAACACTCCTCTTCCACGGGGAAGAGTTTTTATACCTTTCTGCACTAAGCTAATCTAAGCAAAAGTATAACTTTTCTGCTGAAATCGGAGTCCCATTGGCTAAAAAGTGACGCCATCGTGTCATTCCACTTTTTAGAACATCAGTTCCGTCACTTTCTTAGAGTCCATTGTCTCTAGTTTTCGAACAACGAGGCTTCCTCCAGTTTGCAACATTTAACCAAGTAAAGTCAATTTTGCTTCCTCGGATATGAAATTTGTCGCACGTTCTCTTGCCGGTTCCTGGCCTTGGCCTTGCTTGACTAAGGAACAGTCAGCTCATTTCAACAAAATGTTTCAGGCAGCAGGAATTCATCTGTCATGGACTTTCCTTTGCTCCGAGCAGAATTTTAGCAAACATAAATGCACTAGGCCCAAAGCCTCTTTTCGTGAACTATTATATAAACAAACACAAGAACAATAATTAATGTGAGAAATATAATTCGTTCTGTTGCCCTTCCCCAGGAGATACCCTAGATATTTTACTTTCTGAAAAGCCATTCTGGATTTTTGTGCATTGATGTGGAGTCCAGCGCACTCAAGGGCCTGGAGTATCTGTCGACAATGTATGAGATGTTCCTCTCAGGAGCGGCTGAATATCACAATATAGTCTAGGTATGCGTTGTCAGTCTTGTAAGATTTGATGGTCTTGTACGACTGTTCATGAGCCTCTGAAATTTAGCAGGGGCTCCATGTAGTCCAAAGGGAAGTACTATAAACTCATAAATGCCATTTGGTTTGATGAAGGCGGTTTTCTCCTGATCCTCTCTTCTCAGAGGCACCTTCCAGTATCCTTTGGTAAGGTCAACGCTGGATATGTATTGGGCCTTCTCTAGTCTCCTGATCATCTCGTCGACTCGGGTGTTGGTAAGAGTCTAACTTTGACATTGACTTGACAGCCCTGAAGTCGATGCAAAACTTTATCGAGCCGTTCGACTTTGGGACCAATACCACTGGTGAGGGCCAGGTACTCTGGGAAGGGCGTATGACTCCCATTGACAGCATTTTATCAATCTCGTCAACAATGGCCTTTCACCTGGCTGCGGGTACTCAGTATGGTTGCTATTTACCACTTCCCCTGGGGTGATAATTAGTGACAACAGGTGGACTACCCATTTCTTTAACATGTTAATATGGTACCTTTGGGGTTTCTGGGATTTATTTGCACCTGATATGATGTCCACCCCACTTTTCCTGTGATTTTATATGGGTTCTTCCACTCAGTTTTTCCTTTGACTAAAGCAGGGGGAAGGAGCATCAAGACCCAGTCACCGACTTGGAAGTACCTCCATTTGTTTCCTGTTATAAAAAAAACTTCAGCTTTCTTTTGGCCTTTTCCAGATTGGAATAGGCGCGATCCCTCAATTTTTCAAAGCGGGATCTTAGACTTTTCGTGTACTCGAAAAGTCCTTGGGTCTCCTCTGGTCTTTCCTGTTCCCATACTTCCTTTGTCATCTCTAGAAGAGCCCTAGGCTGACGGCTGCACAGCAACTCAAATGAGGAACACCCTAGGCTACTCTGAACCTGTCCTCGGAAGACAAAGAGAGCAAGGGGCAATAGTAGATCACACTCCTTTCCTTCACTGGCTAACATCTTTTTAAGCGTTAGTTTCAGGGTCCCATCATATCACTCACAGAGACCGTCAGTTTGAGGGTGGTATACTGACGTCTTTATATGTGATATATTCAGTGTTTTGCACACTTGTTGCATAAGGCCGGAAACAAAGGGCGTACCTTGGTTGGTTAAGATTTCTTTGGGAAATCCTACTCTGGAAAAGTATTCTATCAATTTCTCCGCTATATTATTTGTGGTTGGGGCTTTCAGGGGGAAAGCATCAGGGTACCTGGTCGCATAGTCTACGATTACTAGGGCATATTGATTCCCCTTTTTTAGACCTAGATCCATGCCGACCCTTTCAAAGGGTTTCCCTTCAATAGGAAGGGGTTGTAATGGAACCGCAGGTGGTTTATAGGGGGTTTTCCTCTGGCAAACCTCACACTCTTTTTTTTTTTTATAACACTTTTTATTGTTGCAGCATAAGTATCACAAATGAAAAGGTAATTACACGGACTGGCTTCAACATTCGGCCAATGCCCGTCAGTTATGCAACATTTTCTTGTCTCTAGATTCCCAAGATTCCCCATGAATTAAGTACAAGCGTGGGGCTTCAGCAAAACTCCTAATAGGTACATAAGAAATGAGATACGTAATCCCCGAAACAGCCACTTCCATGCCCCCCCCCCCTCAGAGCCTTCCCACCCTTTCCCGACGTATGTTCACCCACTATTCCTAACTGGGTTATATAATATAGTCTATGTCATTGCCGCCCCTAATCACCTCCGTCGGGTCTGTACCGCCCGGCAATTCCTCCGAGGCCCCCCCTCAAGTTCTCTGTGGCTTCACTCCAATCCGTGGTATTGTCTCCACTTTGACCATACTCTCCGAAACTTTTTTGGGCAGCCCCTGGCGTTATATGTCACTCTCTCTGCCGCCATGTATAAGTCTAGTCCTCTCCTCCATTCCTCTAATTCTGGCGGTTTGGCCGCACCCCAGTATCGTGCAATGTCTCTCTTTGCCACCACCAGAGCCAGCACTAGGAAGATGATCAGGGGGCGGGCCAGGTCCACTTCGGTTGTCAAACCCAATAAAGCCAGCTTAGGGTCGCGTGGTAGAGTAGTGTCCAGTATCTCATCCAATTCCACAAATATTTCTTCCCAGTATGTTTGTATGATATTGCAACCCCAGAGTGTGTGATAAAAGTCACCCTCCTTCTGAAGGCACCTTAAGCATGCTGTGTCTGTGACCTTCCCCATTTTAAAAAGGCGTACCCTGTCGAAATAGGCTCTGTGGAGCACCTTCAGCTGTATGAGGCGAAGCCTAGACTTAATCGCTACCTCGCGCGGGTGCATAAGAACCATCTCCCAATCTAGGTCTTCCATGGCCCCTGCGTCCACCTCCCATTTGGTTCGTAAGTCTTGTAAGGTACCTAGCATATTGTTGGTCAGCGTTCTATACGTGAGGGATACCGCCCCTCCCCCTATCTGTTCCTGCAATAACCTACCCTCCAGTGGCGCGTATTCTGGGATGTCTGTCTGAGTGATATTTTGCGCCCTCCATGCATGTCTCTGTTGCGTGTATTTGTAGTACTGTGTGTTATGTAAGCCAAAATCTTGCTGTAGTGCGTGAAATGTTTTTAGCTCTCCCCTTGTAATCACGTCCCCTATTGTTGAAATGCCGATGTCATCCCAACGCCGGAAGCCTTTCAATTTGTTGAGTTCATCCAGCCATCGGCAGTGCCATAGTGGTGTCTGCCGGGTGGGCCGCTTGTCCCATCCCATGCGTTTGGTCGCCCTATGCCACGCGGTCAGTGTAATCTGTGTGGCCGGCAGAAGCTGCGTCCTTCCGGTCCCTCCGTACAGGTAAAATAGCACGTTAGTGGTGGACCATTTCAATCTTTCTAGTGCGTAGGTAGGGTGATCTATTGCCGCATGGAGCCATTCATTAATCGGAGTGAGATGCCCCGCCCAATAGTATGCTTCTAAGTTGGGAAGGGAAATCCCTCCACTGTATTGGTGACGTTGCAGAGTGGTTAAGGCCACTCTCGGCTGTTTCCCCAGCCATAAGAATGCACGTAGGTCTGAGTGGATTTTATTCAAAGTTTTAATCGGTAACGGATAGTATTCATTTTGCAGGGCATAGAGGAACTTCAGAAGTAGTACCATTTTATATAACGCTGCACGGCCCAATAAAGTGAGCGGGAGCTGTCTCCACCGATCCATTTCCGCCTTTGCGCTTACCATGATTCGGGCCACATTATTATTAAAGGAGAGCTGCCTATCTAGTGTTATGTACACTCCCAAGTATTGGAAGCCCTCTGTAGTGTGAATGAGGAGTTCTGGCAGGCAATCCCTCCGCTCCATACCGTGCGGGTCATATAAAACCGATTTATGCCAATTAATCGTATGGCCTGCCCTTGCACCAAAGCCAGCCAGTTCTTTGAACAGCATCGGGATTGTGGCGTCTGGGTCTGTAACAAACAACAGGAGTTATCGGCATACAACAAAATTTTCTCCTGTGTATCCTCTGACTCCCCCCATGTGAAGCCTCTAATTCCCTGATTATGACGGATCCTGATCGCTAATATTTCTATTGTCAGTGTGAAAAGTAGGGGGGACAGTGGGCACCCCTGGCGCGTTCCCCTACCAATGCTGAATTCGCGCGACATCCTGCCATTGACTCGCACTCGTGCCCTCGGGGTGGAGTACAGTAGTTGAATTCACTTTAGAAAGTTAGGGCCAAAGCCGAACCTCCTCAGCGTTTCCAACAAGAAGGGCCAGTGGACCGCATCGAAGGCCTTTTCTGCATCCAATGAGAGAAACCAGTGGGGCTCGCTCCTCTCTCGGATTTCCTGCAGCCAGTTATGCGTGCGACGGAGATTCAGTTTAGTTGCCCTGTCCGGGAGAAACCCAGACTGGTCCGCATGTACCAGATCCGAGATTACCCTCCGAAGGCGTCTAGCTAGGACCGTGGCCAGAATCTTTGTCTCCGTATTGAGGAGAGAAATCGGGCGGTAGGAAGCACACGCGTCTCTAGGTTTGCCCTCCTTGTATATTGGGACAATTGTGGCCAAGGCAAGGTCGGGCGGCAGGCTCGACGTCTAGAATGCCTCTACAAATAAGGTTTTTAAATGACGTTGTAACAGGTCGGCCGTCCGTTTGAAGAATTCCGCCGGGAAGCCGTTGGGCCCCGGCGTCTTCCCTGGTTTCAGGGATGCTACGGCCTCTGCTATTTCCTCTAGTGTAATCTCCGCATCTAGATCTGTGACGTCCTCAGGCGACAGGGTCGGGATCATCATGTCGCACATATAGTAGCGTGCTTCATCCTCGTCACCCAGAGTCCTAGCCCGGTAGAAGTCTTCATAGTAAGCTGCAAAAGCCTCCGCTATAGCCTCGTCCGTGCATGCCGACCTATTCTCTGCCAATGTAATCCTATCAACCCATCTAGCTGCCCTTTCCTTCCTGCTCAGCCACGCTAGAAGTTTACCCGATTTATCCCCTACGTCATATAATCGGTGGAGCGTCGCCAGCGCCTGTGTGCGTGCTTCCCCAGTGACAAGTTCTCTATAGTGTCGTTGCGCATCCAACAGTTTCCTAAGAATGGCCTCTTCCCGTCTATGATGGTAATCTGCTTCAAGGTCTAAGATCGAAACCTCCGCACTAGAGATCGTGGCCTGCTGCTTCCTCCTGGCCTCTCCCAACCTGCTCTGTATGCGATCCCTGAGGACCGGCTTCATTGCTTCCCAGAGTGTGACCCCTGATTGGACCGTCCCTTCGTTTTCCGCCACATATACCTTTATGTCTACCCTGACACCCTTTATCATTTCCGGTGTTTGGATCTCCCAGACTGGCAGACGCCATTCTACTGCCCTTTCCCTCCTCCCCCGTCCCAGGTGTGCATACAGTGGGGAGTGATCTGAGATTCCCCGTGCCTTGTATTCTGCTAAATCGGTCACAGAGATATCATGACGTGATGTAAATATATAATCCAGCCTGGAGAATACTTTGTGAGCCCCCGAATAGAAGGAGTAGGTCTCCCTTGTAGGGTGGAGCCATCTCCAAACATCTGTGAGCCCTAAAATTTGCATCTGCCGGGCTAGTGGTGTGTCTTGCCCTATTGCGGGTGGTGTCCCCGATCTGTCCCTTGCGATACACATCACGTCATTGAAGTCTTCCCCCACTATTTGAATCGTGTCCGCTGTATCCAGAAGGATCGCAGTGATTGCCTTGAGGGTGCGTGCCTGTAGTTTTGGCGGGGCATAAACTGATATGATCGTGTACCTGAGCCTCCTCCAGATTCCCTGTACTCCTGCATAAGTCCCCTGTGGGTCTAGCCATGTACGAGTAGTAGTGAACGGTGTGGATCTGTGCACAAGGATCGCCGCCCCCCTGGAACCCGTCGTGTAACCTGCGTGCGCTAGTACTACGTGTCTGCCTCTTGCTATAAAGGCGCAGTGATTGCCTCTGAGGTGGGTTTCCTGGAGTAGGATTATGTCCGGTGCTAACCTTTTAAGGTAGGCATTTACCAGGCTCCGTTTAATCTTTGACCCTAGGCCATTCACATTCCATGATAGTATGGTGACTACTGCATCACCAGTGTGTGCATTGTCTAGTGTGTCTGCCATTGGATGTTCCCTCCTTTCTTCCAAGTGGGTCTCCCGAGTAAGGGTGGCATACGGTGTGGCATGGAGTGGTGCTGTTGTTTCTTAACTGGTACCCCCCTCCCTCCCCAATTCCCCTGGTCCCCCAACTTGCGCGTGCAGAAAAACCATCCCCTCCCTTCCTCCCCCTCCCCACCTCCCCCCCCTTCCAGTTGCGTCCCAACCGGGGACCGAACCATCCGCGGGAGAAGGCCTGTCGCCCTCCCACTTAACCTCCCCATCACACACCTAACAACTGTATAAACAAGGAAAACAACATAAGAGGGCGTGTCAACTTGCGTGGTCCCGGAGTCCGGGCTGCTATCTCAGTGTCCCTCGGAGATATGTGCTTATGAATGTGAGTCCTGAGTGTCCGTTGCTGGACCCCTTCCCGACGAGTCCCGCTCCAGAAGCTGTATTTCAGTTACTAGAGGGTGGATTGAATCTCCAATACCGTCTTCACCTTCCCTTCCGAAGTCCTGTTCCTCTGATTCGTCCTCCTCATCACCTTCAGAACGGATGCCATTCCTCAGGCTGCTGAACCTGGATCCCGCTACTGACGTATTACTCGGGGACGTCGATCTGCCCCCTCTCCTTTCGTTGGTACCCCGTGTCTGATAAGGCGTCGCCGGCTTGTGCCCCCTTGACCTTCCAGATCGTCTACGTTGTGGTTTCGGCTGTTCCCAGCGCGTCTTTTCCCTTAGTGATCTGTCCATGGCTTCTCTTCCGGCTGTCTCCCTACTGTGCAGGATGGGCCATTCTTCAAGCCATTGCCAGGCATCGTCTGGACATGTGAAAAAGATGGTTTTGTCCTTATAAATTACTTTGAGTTTTGCCGGAAACAGGAGCATGTAGGCTATATTCAAGGATCGCAGCTTCATCTTCACAGAGTCAAAGGAACGGCGCTGTTTGGACACTTCCTGGCTATAATCAGGGAAGATCATGATCGTGGCGTTTTCGAAGCGGATTTCCCCCAGGTTCCTGGCTTCTCGAAGTATGAGGTCTCTGTCAGCATAGTTCAGGAATCTCGCTATGACCGGTCTAGGTCGTGCCCCCTCCAGCGGTTTTGCCAGGAGCGCCCTGTGTGCCCTTTCGATGACAAAACATGTTGAGAACTGTGCCGCTGGGAAGGTAGTCTTTAGCCACGTGTGGAGGAAGGAGGCCATGTCTCTCCCCTCGAGTCCCTCTCTAAAACCGACAAATCGAAGGTTGTTGCGTCGAGATCTATTTTCGGCATCGTCAACTTTCCATTGTAGGTGGCGATGCGAAGCCTGAAGCTCTGCCATGTCCTTTTTTAATGCAGTGATCGATGCCTCATTATCTGTGACTCTAGTTTCGGCCACTGTAACTCTCTCCGTCAGATTTCGGAAGTCCTGGCGCAGCAACGTTATCTCGGTACCTACTTCTCCGATTTTTACTTCCAGTGCCTCCCGCAATTCCTGGATATCACTCCGGGAGGCTTGGATGGCCGCCAGCAGCATTGCTGTTTCTGTAAGTGGTCCAGGTGTTTCCGAACGCTGGTCCGTGACTGGCCTTGTTGTCGCAAAATTATCCATTGGACCCTGTTTCGGTATCCTAGGCACTGTGTCTCTCTTCCCCATAGTAATTCTCGTGGCGGGGCGGGCTGCGCTACTGAGGTGCCGCCCGTTGCGTTTGAGGCTCTTCGATTATACTGGGCTATATTCCTGGCATCTCCGCTCTTGTGGTTGTCTCTACTCCAGCTTCGGCGGTTGTGCGGCAGTACCTTCAGGGGTAGGTGGGTCGTGGCACTCTGTGGCTTGTCTGGTTATTCACCCTCCGCCGGGCTCCGGGCGGGGAGACCCTGCCACTCCACCTCGTTGTCACCAGGTGCCTCTCTATCCTGCGCCCAGTCCCCGGCTACTCCGAGGCCCGTTTCTTGGGACTGTCTCAGTCGCGTGTCTGTTATCAGGGGGGGGCAAGGAGTGATTTTGCGGGGGCTACCACCGTGTGGTCCCTGGGGTCAGGGTTGTCAGAGGTGGCTATCTTCTCTTTTCCCCCCCCATCCGAGTCGCGGATCCGGTCCGACCCTTCCCCTTGTAGTGCCCTTCCACAGCGATCCCTTGTACAGGGGCGGTGATGATTGCCTCCGTGTGCAGTTCATAATAACCCCAGTGGTGTTTCAGGGTCAGGTTCCTTGTCAATGCCTCCACTAGTGGGGTCCTATGTGTGCTGCTGTCCGCCTCCGTGCCCCGGGGGTCCGCTCTTCAGCGCGGTGGTGTTTGCAGGCGTGAGAAGGGGGGGGGGAGAGGGCGCCTCCGCCAATGCGAGTGTCACTGTTGGGGGCTCAGGGCAGTTACCGGCCCCCATAGGCCGCTACAGCAAGGCCTCTCCCTCAGCTGTCCCTCCCTCCGGTGTGGCCCTCCCCGGGCTCACCTCCCTCGCCGGTTTTCTCTGTTGTCTGCGGGATTGGACAGGCTCCTCCGATTCCGCTGCTCACCTCCTTCGTCGTTTGGGGGGTGGGGTGAAGGGATCCCCCCGCTCTCCGCTCCCGAATACCGCCTCCTCCAAGTGCCGGGACTCGCGGGTGGGATCCGCTCCGCTCTTCTCTTGGTCTCCGTGGCAGCGTTTCGGATCAGCACTTATTCGGCCGCCATCTTGGTAAAGGCTGCCGATGTGCGATCTGGATCTGTCTCCACTGCGCCGGTACCGCTCACCGCACCAGAAGGGGTCCCGGTCCGATCTTAGTCGCGCTGTGGTTCCGACTCCGTCACAGCGATCGGACAGACTTTCTGGTCAGGATCTCTCCACCACTACGACCGCTCAGTCCCTCGGCGCCATCTTGACCTCCACGGGCGCTCCCGGTCCGGTGGCGATTTAGCTGATTTCGGGGAGTTTCACGTAAGTGTCGGTGTCATAAAACGGACCCCTGCTGCCGAGTATGGTTGCTCACCTCCTGGTGCAAGGTGCTTTCTCCGGGATGATAGTAAATGACGGATTAGTGTGCAGTCCGGCCGGAGCTCCGGCAAGACACGTCTTAGCCGGCCATGTTGTTGGCCACGCCCCTCGCAAACCTCACACTCTTGGCAATACCTAGCGATGTGAGTAAAGATACTAGGCCAGAAAAAATATTTCAGAATGTTCTGGCAGTTTTTTCTTGCCCCACTATGACCCGCAAGTAAATGGAAGTGGGCAAAGAACAGAATCTGATCCTGAAAGCTTTTTTGGACAACAAGTTGGGGTGGGTCAACTTCTTTTCCTATGCGGTAAAGGAGATCGTTCTGTATCTGGAAACAAGGATATGTTTGCAGGGGATTGTCTTTCCTGGCCTTTTCCCATGCAAACCAGTGGCTAGGATCATTAGCTTGTGCAAACCTGAAACTGTGGTCTGTCAACCAGAGGGTTTAGAGTATAAGATTTGAATAGGGGGGAACCGTTACCAAGCTGGTCTCTGACGAGTGCTATGAATTTGGGGTTGTCTGTTCCTATGATGGCTGCCCCTGGTATGCTATCCATCACCCCTACTCTAAGTAGGGAGGTACAACCATTGGGAAGCATGATAGGGATCTCAGCTGGGGGTTATGTTTTGATGTCCCCATGTACACAGCGTATTGGCACTCCGGTCCCCGGGATGAGTTGGGAGTTGTCTACCAGATAAGAACGAACGACGGATTGACGACAAACCGAACACAGTAGGGCTGTTACTTGCTTCCTATTCATGCCTAAACTTACTTAGACACTACTGCCAAATTGGATGGATAGTGGCAGATAACGAAGGTGCATAGGTTTTTCGGTTTTCTTCTTTTGGGAATAAAACCGAGCAATATGTCCCCAACTGCTGCACTGAAAACACTGGGGACCACGGGAGGGAACGATTTCTGTCTTATGCTGATGGGGGTTTTTACATACTCTTGTGTAGGTTTCCCATTTTCTTTTTGGGCTTGGCTAGGGTGGGTAAGTTTTTATGTGATTTCTCATTTTCCCATGGGAATGATCGAGGTTGTGCTCTTGCAAAAGTAGTAGCCATGTCTACTGCTTGTTCAACGATTAGGAGGGTGTGTTGACGTAATCACTTTTGAGTAGGAAGGGGAAAGGCTTCTAGATATTATTTGAGATATAAGAGGCCATTATCTCTGCCTTTGTATTGTCCTGTGGTCTTGGTCACTTATCTGCCGCATATTTTTGTTTACAGAAGTGAGTTTTAGGATTGTCTCCGTGTGTTCCCCTCTGTTTCCTGAACTTGAGCCTGTACACATCTGCATACATACCTAAGTAATCCAGAATCAGTTACTTAATCTCGGTGTATGGGGTACCTCCCCCTGCATTGGCAACCTGATAGGCAGCCTGGGCTTCTCCGGTCAGGAGAGGAGCTAGAAAAAGGCCACTTGGCTACAGAGGAAACAACCTTTCCAATGCAGTCATTACAACACTCTACCTTTACAACACAGTCATTACAACACAACATCCTTTACATCACATGCCATTACAAAGCAGCCATCACAATGCATCTCACTATAACGCATGTCATTACAATGCATGTCACTACAACGCATGCCATTACAGCGCATTATAAGGTAAGTAATGGTGAATAGTGATTTTTAACCCTACAATACTCAACACTTACCCTACTGTTGCACTCACTGGAGTGGGAATAGTAATTTATAAGCCCTACACTATCCAATACTTACCCTACTGTTGCCCTAAAAGTAATATGCGTTGTAGTGGTATGCGTTGTAATGGTATGTGTTGTAATGGTATGCGTTGTAAATGTAGTTTCTAAAAATGCATTGTGATGGTATGCATTGTAAAATCATGCATTATAATGGATGTTGCAATGTAAAAACTACATTGTAAAAGCATGCATTGTAAATGTTTGCGTTGTAACATCATACATTCGGCTACAGGCCAACCACAAACTTTAATTGCCCATTCAAAGTTCAGGAGGAATGCATCCAGGTCCTCCCCTGGAAAATGTATCTGTAAAGCAATGTTCGGGACTCCTGTGGTTGCTTGTGATGTCTGTAGATGGGTGGTTAACTGTACTTGATCCTCTGCGACCTTGTGTATACACTCGTCTTGCTGGGCCATGGCATCTTTGAACATGTCTCTGTATGCTTGGGCCAAAGTCATCTGTCTCTCCAGGGCCCATTCAAATTTCTCTTGTCCCTTTATCAATTGTTGTATCAGATTTTCCATTATTATCTCCTAATGGAGGGCTGCCCACATTCTCCTCCACGTGTAGGGAATTAGTGTAATGAGATATGGCCGATGCATTCTTTGTCTACTATTTTATTTCATAGTAGAGGTTTAAGAAGGGTTTAAAGACAAGCTACAGGTCTTTTTGTTCTTATCTTCTTGACCGGCGCTGCTGATTTTCCAGCTTCTCTCCTTCTCTTCTTCAGGGATACTTCAGACAAAAAAAGAGTGGAATGAGGGACCCCTTCTTGGGCTTGAGAGATATCAAGACGAGGAGTGAGGGGATGTGTGCACCTTACTAAAGCCTTCTCAAGTGGGAAAAGGGGGGGTTTCCAGAACTACACTAGTCACCCTTCCCTCTACTCTTTATGGAGTTGCTTTTATTGGCGCTTGACCCCCACCTCCCTCCAAGGCCCCTGAGACGGTCTCGAACCTGTAGGAGCCATGCTCCTCCTGGAAGTGACAGGCTCCTGCGTGGGGTCTTTGCTCAACTTTTCCGGACCTCCCGGTTCCTTTGGACGGGGCTCTTGCTTCTTCTGGAGTCAAGGCAGCTCTGTTAGTCTCGGGGTCACTGGGGACATAGGTGCTCCTTGAATGTCGGCTCTAGGATGCTGGCAAAGAATCATTGTTCTCGTCTGGATCGGGCAGTATCTCTTCAACTGTCGGCACCGCCTTAGCAAACGTGCCAAATCTTCTGCCGATTTGGGAATTTAAACTTCTTGTTACCTCGTCCTTAGTCCTGAGTGGAAGAAACACTGGAACAGCGTCATCTTCTTGGGAAGGAGGTTCTTCCAGGAAGTTCCCAGAGTTAAAGGGACAGCTACAGCCTTTCTCCTGGACGGTGGAAGCCGCAACGGAGTGAAACGGCTGCAAAAGAAAAGAAGGCACGGCTTGAGTGGGGAATGGGTCGTCCTCCATATCCTCAGAGTCACAGTTCTGGGAGAGATGAGAGACCCCGTGACAATGCCCGACTAACTTAATAGGATACGTTGTTGCTAAATTTCAACATGTTTCACTAAGAAAAGTCTGTAAGCTCTGGCAGTAATTCCCCCAAGTAATTTATATTAAGTTAAAGAAATATTAAAACAACATTAAAGTCAAGAAACAACACAATAAACCCAATTCAAGTCAACGCTCGCAGTGGAGCAGGACAAAGTTGTGATTTCAAATGGGCTGTGATAAATCTGTAGTAAAGTAAGCCTTGAGTAGTGTCCCTGCACTCCTATTACAACCAATAACTTGGGTTATGAGCCCTATCAGGAGTACAAGATGTGTAATACCTCCACAGATCTGTAATGTTTTAATTTTCGATTCCCTCTGGCGAAAGCAGATGACAGGGGGAGTTTTTTCAAACTGATTATTGCTCAGATTGGTAAAATCAGGGTAATGACAGGGCTACATAGGTAATGAACATCTTTTGCATGGTGTACCCCCAGATGTTTGCCTTATCTGTTTTTGCTGGTTGTAGATCTCTGTGCACTTTACCCCTGCTAACCAGTAGTAAAGTGCAGCACCCATTGTGCTATCCACCGCTTTAAGTGTAAATCCTGGCTTCAGGTCTACCAGTGTAGCTTGATAAAGGCAGCTTTTAAACTGCAATTCAACCTGTGAAAATAAACCTTTTTGGCATGTCTGAAACTTCCATTTAAATATTAATACATCACCCCTAAGATAGCCGTACTTGCCTTAAGGCAGGATGGATGGTATTTAGAAGTCAGAACTGTAGAAGGCTATTGTTATACTTCCCCTTAAAGTGAAAAAGTCCCAAAACCTATCTTCACAGTAGCAAGACTGTCTCTTCCACAGGAAAACACATGGATGCTATATTACATTTAATAATGCTATCTCTGGCTAGAAAACACCAAGAAATGTAATTGATGGTCTCATTGTAATATTAAGTAAATACCCAATTCCCTGATTGAAGTTGGATTTTTCATAATATTAGGTAAAATGTGCCTTTAGAAATTTAGGGGCTGATTACGACTTTGGCACAGTTGCGACAGTTCTTCACCGACACAACTGCGCCAAAGCTGCACAAGGACCAGCTGCCATATTACGAGTTGAACTTTTGTACGGAAGACGGTTCTACACCTTTCCCATGGCACAGTATGGATGGTGAAGTCCATGCCATGCTGAAACTTTGGGCAAATACAGATAGGGGAGCACATGATGTGCTCCCTGCATGTATCCCCATGGTGTGGGGGATATGGGGCACTGTAGGGCCCCCTTTGTTCCTCCACTGCTCACTATCTCTAGACTGGGCTTCCTACCTTGAAATGGCTGATGGTGGAGGATCTCGTAATATGCTGAGCGGGACTGTGCCAGTCACACTCAGCATGTTACATTGTGGCACAGCATTGCCACTGCCAGGGAACAACTGTTTCCTGGTGCAGCCGGTGGCCCTCCGTCACAAAGATGTTTCAAGAGTGATACGAATAGGCCAGAGGATCAGGAAGGTGTTGTACACCTTCCTCATCCTCTTTGCCCTATATAGAGAGTTGTGGGCATAGAAACCTATTAATTCCCAGAAAAGAGAGAGAGGGTGTTTCCTCATGTCCATAAGAGTGCACCGGGGGTTGACACCAAGCTCCTGCAAGGGGAAGTTGGCTAATGTCACTTTGAATGACAACGATGGCAAAAATTCACCTTCTTTAAGGTAAAAGAGGAAGTGTTGAAAAAGGAGAGTAGATATTCTTCAGGATGTTGTTTAGATTAGGTAGAGGAAGTTCTTCAATCACTACCTACTGCAGAGGACAATATGGCACCTTGTCACCACCTCCTCAGAACATTCAAGCCCTGGAAGAAGACATGAAGAAAGAAAGAAGATTGTGCCATCTCTCTCTCAAAAGAGGATTGAAAGACTTCTGTTTTCAACTGGTACCCGGTGACCAGAACTGCTCTTTCAGGCTCCTCTGGCTGGTTTCTTTTTTCAATAGCCCTGGGATACAAATCCTATCCTCTAAAGAAGATACAGCTGACCAGTTGTGAGTGAAATGCATTGGACATCGGGGGGCACAGGCTGAAACAAGACCTGGTGCCTAGAAGGTTGCCCTGAGGATCTCTGGACTGTCGAAAGGTCCAGAAGAGGCCTTCCCAGCATCATGAAAGACTTGGGACATAGTCATTTTCCTGATTTCTGGAGGGGAGGGATGAGGAATCACAGATCCCAGAGGAAAGCTGGAGCTATCTAGCTAGAAATTGGTGATTTATTATGTTCAGAACTTTTTACCCCATGTTCAAGACTACCACAGTACCACTGCAAGAGTGCATCTGTCACATGGAACCCTCATCGGCTACAGCCTATTGCCTTTCCCTATTGAAGGAAAACGAGAACCAAAAAGCGACTGAATAGGACTTTGGACTATGGTGAGGCAAATAATCAATCCAAAAGCAGAAAAGTAGAAAAGACCCTAGGTGACAATATTTACTGTTGTGAACCGATAGACTTATCTGATGGCTGTTGCATCACACTTGACCTAACATTACACCTACTTTCTAGTCTACCATGAACAGTGTCTCTTTACCATTTTTTGGCACTTTTGATATGAAACTTTAAAAATAATTGGAACTGGTTTGCTTAATTAATTTTAAAAATTTCTGTGTATTTACTTGCCAGACCAGGCCCTTTTTGTAGTTTCTTCCCCTTCTTTTTCTGAACCCATTTTTGTTGGCATTGGGACTCCCTTGCCCTGATCTGCAGCTGAGAGGGAAGCCGTATCGCATTGCTGGGGAACCACAATTTCTGCCACCCACCGCTTTGGGAGGTCACACATTTAAGCGCTCCACCGCCTCGCAGCCCACGTAGCGCATTTAACTCACTTGCCCTGACCTGCAGCTGAGAGGGAAGCTGTGCCGCATTGTTGGGGACCCGAACTCCCACCGCCCACCGCTTTGTGAGGTCATGCATTTAAGCATGCCACCGCCTCGCGACCAATGTGGCTGCCTGAAACTCACTTGCCCTGACCTGCAGCTGAGAGGGAAACCGTGGTGTATTGCTGGGGAACCACAATTTCCACCACCTGCATTTTTGGGAGATCACTCATTTAAGCGGGCCACCGGATAGCGGCCTGTGTAGTCGTATGAAACTCACTTGCCCTGACCTGCAGCTGAGAGGGAAGCCATGCCATATTGCTGGGGAACCACAGCTCCCGCCACCCACCGCTTTTGGAGATCCCGCATTTAAGCGTGCCACCCCCTTGCAGCGCGGGACGCGCGCGGGCCAAGCCCAGGACAAGGGCAAGCCCATCCAACCCCCAAAGGCCCAGAGGAGGCTGGCTGAGACTACTCTCTGACATCCAGGATTGTGGGACTTCAAGGACATATTCACTAAGCTACTGTTTACTGTAGTGTTGTCCTTGTTATAAACCCTACATTTTATGAGTTATGGTTAAGCGGAAGGCATTGAACAGTCGGGGGGAACTAGCAGGTACACAGTAGGTACACTAGATGCATTCTTGACTGGGGCAGAGTCGGTATTGGCTCATGAGATCGAATTAACAGAGGGATGCCTTTCTTTGGATTCCTTGATTGCCCAGAAGCTCTATTCGCTTGGCTGTAATTCGGGGGGTAGCGTACCACTAATTCCTTCCCCAGCATCACTGCCTCCCCTTTTAGTCCCACTTGTACATACTGTGGCCCCGGCTGCTTCTTCTTCCCCATCTGTTGAACCCACAACTAGATCAAACACAACAACAAGGGGCCAGGTTCCAACTGTCTCACTAGATTAGAATAGTAAGCCTCCAGGGAAACGACGAAGGGCTGGCGCCCCGATGAAGCAGCAGACTCGATCTAACAAACGAAGAGGAAATGAAGGAATTGAACTTGGATTAAAATCCACCTTATGTCCTACGGGTAGTTCAATTATTGAGAATAGAGGAGCAACTGTCACATAATAGGGGCGGGGCAGACCATTCCCCCATCAAATTGTAGGACCTCCACCATGCTCATGTCTTGGAGCTGGTGTTGGGGTTCAATCAACTTAAGGGGGAGGGGTGGGTCCTATGGATCCCATTACCATGAAGGGTAATTTCAATGTGGCTAGCAACAGGAGTAACATGGTAGCCACGCAGGGTGGAGAAAATTTCTACCACCCCGAATTACCTAGGTTATAACCCTCGATTAACTACACAGGAGAATGGAGGGAGGGCCCCTCGTTTTAATCATCATAGACCGCATATGGGGAGACCCGCAAATGCTCTCCAATCTTTGCACCTCCCACAGGCCTCTGCTCCTTTGTGCAGATCCTAGCTAAATGTTCCAACTTTAAGAGAGGACTAGACGGAACGTACCATCCAACTGATGGATAAATCTTTGTATTGGTTGTCTCGTCAAGCTCCCAGTAGGGGAAATGGGGCGGTCCCACTAGTCAACTAAATTATTATGGCTAGAAGGGTGGAGTGGTTGGGTCTGACCCACAAATTAATGGAGGGTGACTGTGTGATTGTGAATTTTAATACCCATCACGCTTCAAGAGCTATCCTGGACCTTCTTTGCAGGGTTCCCCTAATGGACACACAAATCAGAACACTATCTTATGAGGTTTTTTTATGCGCCCTTTGACATTGAATAAAGGAATTTAGACCCCGTTGGGTGGGCGACAAATGGGGATTGCTGCACTAACCAAGATGCATAATTCTGGGGTATCATTGAGAATAGATTTGCCACACTTAGTGACCTGGAACAATGTGACTGACTAAAAACAATGACGAACCAGGGCCCAGGCATATCAAAAGCAAAACCCGCAAACTCCCACCCACTTCCTGAAAGCCATGGTGATAGGAAGGGGTGAAATACATTATTTAAGATATCATCTTGGAACACTGCAGGGATTATGAATAAGCTGAAGAACCCCAACTGGTTTAAAGTGAGGGAATCCCCAGACATCACCTGTTTCCAGGAGTCATGGGCAACAGAGCTTATTTTTATAAATGGGTATCACTCATTTCAAACAAAGGCAGTACCCTCATTATCAGGGAGGGCCAATGGGGTACTCTTAACACTAATTCCTAATACTGTGGAAATGAAAGTAAATACATTTGGAGCTGTCAGCCAGCATTTCTACCTTCTCGTTTTAGATTTAGGAAACAAAGGGGTATGGATCCTTATTAAATACTAGCAGCCTGTCACGACGTTGTAAGGGTATGAAATAGAATGTGTGTAATGAGTGTATTTGGCAAGGGCAATTTATTTTAAAATCTCGCGGTAGACAAAATTTTTTGTTTCATTAGAATAGGGACGGAGAAGGCCCAGCTGCAGCCCTGGTTGATGTTAGCAGGCACGTGTAATTGGTGTAGTGATCCGCCGCCTGAGCCCGGCTACAGCCCTGGTTGATGTTAGCAGGCGCGTGTAATGTCGTTGAATGAGAGAGTTATCAGCCGCGGGTAATGAGAGAGTTGAGTGACAGCGAGTAGGAGAGGCTGCAGTAATTGTCCCTGCAGAAACGCTCATTTGCGTGTTCCCCCGCTTGAGGCCCAGATGCAGGCCTGTTTGATGTTAGCAGGCAGGCCCAGCTGCAGCCCTGGTTGATGTTATCAGGCGCGTGTAATTAGTGTACTGATCCGCCACCTGAGCCCAGCTAGAGCCCTGGTTGATGGTAGCAGGCGCGTGTAATTTAGTTGAATGTGAGAGTTCAGTAACAGCGCGCAGGAGAGGCTGCAGTAAAGTTACTTACCAGGCCTCCAGGTGAACACGTTTGTCACCCCCCCAGCACAAGGCCACAGCAGACGATCTTTTGATTAATGTACGACCCACATGGCATAGAGTGCGGAACGTAGCACACGCCCCAAGTGTTTCTCACACCCCCAGCGTGCCCCTTGATGCGGTGCAATTGCGTTCACATGGCATGAAGGCCGGACACACGCCCCCAGGGTTTCTCACGCCCCCAGCGTGCCCCTTGATGCTGCGCAGCAACGTAATTGGCGCTTGTATGTACGACTCACAGGGCATGAAGGGCGGACACACGCCCCCAGCGTTTGTCACGCCGCCAGCACATGCCCACAGCCCACGATGTGATGACCGTACCACACACCCCCAGCCTTAGTCACGCCCCCAGCCCACGCCCACAGCACAACGCAGACACGCCCACAAGGAACTACTTTGCTGGCACGGTTCTTTTACCTTTTAAATGTATAGAGAAGTTGGCCTAATGGCTAAGGCGCTCTACCTCGACCTGGGGATCTGGGTTCGAGTCTTGGTAACGACGCCAAACATCCTGTGATTATGGGCAAATCACTTAATCTCCCCGTGCCTAACAAAAATGAATGTGTGTCCTCATGTAACGTAACTGGTGCTATGTAAAGCGCTCTGAGACCTGATTCAGTTTGGATCAAGTTTGCGCTATATAAAACTCTGCAAAAAAAAATATATATATGGTGGCCGTCTGCATAGCCTATGTCCTTCTGCTGCAACTGCCCTTTCCAACGCTGTATTGGATGCTGTGATTGGTGCTGTGGTTACTGAGATTACCCGCCTCAAAGGTTTGGGCTCTCTCTTTATAATATTAGTATGGACTATAATAATAACGTTGGACAAAATATGCACGTAGTAGTAGAAGAGGTAAACAGGGCAATCAATGGGCCTTCAAAAGAGATGGGGAAATATGAATCCCCATGTATCTTCTGGGTGGGCAATTTTAATGTCCACCCTTGTAAGCTCAGCCAACATTGAATTTGTGGACTAGTAGATCTGTTGGGATCTCCGGTTTACCATTTCTCGCACAGTAAATATGGATGCACCCTAAATAGGCTTTTATTTACTAGAGATATGGCCTTAGTTAGTAACTCAGAAGGTCCTAAGGATCCTCCACAGAATGCCTTCTATCTGGAATTTTATCAATCAACCATCGATTTTATAATGAGTTCTAATTCCCTCAGTAGTAGGGTCACCGACCTGGACATTCGGTTTATGTCCCTAAGTGATCGCGCCATATTAACGTGTGGGGTATTTTTACCATCCATAAAGGAGAAAAAGCATCAGAAAACTCGAGCCCCTGTACTGACCAGGAAAAATGTCTATCAGCTAAAGTGGGCCCTAATGAATAAACATAAAATGGTACCGGAGGGTGATAAGGAATTTGCAACTAACTATTAATAATTGTCTAGATCCAGATTTATCACCATCAAATTTAATTTCCTCCTTTGAAGATCTACTAGCTCAAATAAAAAGGGCACTTGCCAGTAATATACCATCTAATTCTGCTAAAGCTAAAGGTTGGTTTGATTCACCATGCACAAAAAAAAAGGAAAGCGCTTTTTAGAGCTTTAAAAAAACCAACCTAGAAACAGGTCTCAAATCAATTTAACCCGGACGGAGTATAAAGAAGCAAGAAAGAAAAGGGAGAGACTTTTAAGGGAAGAAAGATGGGCCATGCTTGAGCAAGCTTTTAAAACAGGCAATAGTTTTTTTTTTTTTTTTTTTTTTTTTAAACCTTTATTGTACAGAAAGAGCTCACAGATACGGGCCTACAACCCATCGGGCCGGCCACCACAATGAAAAAGGCATATCAGGCAGTACAGAAGCACCAAGAGGATATCACAGCAATCCATACAAGAAGCAAAGGCAAAAAGCCACTGAGCAAACATCACGAACAGGATGAGAGAAGGTTGATTTTATAATAGAAGAAAGGGTGTCGCAGAATAATGGTAATCCGTAAAGTCCAGAGGGCCGTGGTGGGCCGCGAGCAAGCAGAAGTATCAAACACAGGAAAATCCAAAAAGAACAGTTACATTTTGGTAAAGGCAGAACGTGAGTCCCACAATAATAAGCAATTGCAACCGCTGCCCAGCGCCCTCCCACCACTACGAAAACACACAATAATACACAAAACTAAAATTAGACTTGCAAAAACAAAGAGCCCTCTGTTGCAACAACCTGGGGAAGGAAAGAAAAAAAGGGGGAGAGGAGAAAAAAAGGGGGGGGGGGGAAAGACATAGGAAAAAAAGGGGAGAGAAGTAAGAACGCAGCATCACTGTACGCGCCCCACGGCTAACAAAGCACTCGAGAATAGACCGGAACATGGAACTAATGGTAACAGGAGGAATGAATGCGCAGTAAACAGTGACGGCAGGAATACCAGAAGGCCCATGCTAGCAAACACACCCCAGGGGGCCACACGCCGACACCGCGTCTCGAAAAAAGGGGGGATACATAAGAGCCATAGAACCAAAAAGAATGAGGGGAAAACACAACACAACAGACCCCCCCACCCCGCACATCCCACCCTGCACCCCTGCAGAAGGCTATGGCCTACCCCCCGGCAGCGTGCCTGTCGCCCTAATCAGAACCCGAAATATAGAAGAGATAAGTAAGAAAGAACCACAAAGACAAAAAGAAGAAGGGAAAACAGGGAAGGAATAACGGGAGAGGAGCCATATTATCAAAACCCCATCAGCTCCCTCCCCCCCGTCCGAAAATACTCAGAGCCCACGGGAAGATAGTAAGCACAAGGATAAACTCCAGGAACATGAAGGAGAATCGAACATAGTCATACAATCACAAACGGATCATCCAACCATACCGCAGGATAATAGTCCACCGAGGCAAGTTCATCTCATCCCTGTCCTTGTTTATCACAAGCTGTAGTCGTCCAACACACAAGGAACTAAATCATGCGAAACAGGAGGTGAATAACAGGGAGTCCGATCGGCAAGCCACACAAGCCATATCGAGTGCGACCCGGATGAACAGGAAGGGACGGCAACCACATCAGGCAAAGCAGGCACAGTTCCGGCGACAAGATGAGGAAAGCCGATCCGGCGGAGCAATCACAGGATCTTCGTTCGGCCATTCGAGGCAAAAAAGGAAAGGGAGATCCAACGAGGACGGTCCGGACGGGACCCGGCCGGCGGACCCCCGGCACAGGGGGGAGCTCAGGATGAAGGCGGGCAGCAGAGATCCGTACACCCACTCCGACGGCGGCCGCCGGGCCCACGACCTCCAGGAAAGTTCCAGCAGCACACAACAGAGATGAAGCCGCACCAACCAAGGGGGGCCCCGCAGGCCCGGCAAAATGATCCTCCTCCAGGTCAATGATAGGTGCGGCCATGGGAGCGCCCCAGGAGCGCAAGGCGGCGAGGATGTCGCCAAGCGTAGGATCACCTTTACGGTATTCAGCAAACGTGCCATGCGGCGGACCAGCATCGCCAGTCTCGGCCAGGCCGAGAGACATGGGGCCGGCCGCCATCTTAGAAGCCCGGCGGGGCCGCGGCAAACTCCGACCCCCGTCCGGGCACCAGCGGGGCAAACAGGATACAGCCGACCACCAGCAGAGGCACCACCAGAGCAGGAAGGGGGGCCACCAGAAGAAGGCGAGTCGCCAGCTCCCCACACGCCACCGGCTCCGTTCTCCGAGTCCGGGCGGAGGGACTCAAAATGGCCGGACCGGAGAACAAAGGGGAGACGAGCCACATATACGGTCAACCCCGTCCATGGAAGGCAGCGCCCCAACACCAGGCCGCAGGACCGCCGGACCAGGCCCGGATAGCCGTTACCGGTCTAATTGCACATCGGCCTCTCCGACCGAGCCCACACCGCCACCAAGTGCCGGCCACAGCGCTCCGTCCCGCCCGGGCGCCGCCAAGGAGTGTCAGGCCCGCTCGCTCCGGAGGCCCCGAAGCAGACAAGGGCGCAGCTCGGGATCCGCGGCACCCAGGAACAAACGGATCAAACGGTAAGTGCCTGTGAAATGTCGTAGTTCCATAGTCTATCAAAGAATACTTCCCGGGGCAGGATAAAACACAGGATAGACGTTCCAGACAGGAAGCGAACGGAGCCGAGCTAAAACGCGGCCATCTCGGACGCGAGCTTGGCTCCTCCCCAAAACAGGCAATAGTTGAGAGTTTTGGGAATTAATGAATTCACCTCATTTTAAAGCTAATGGGGAGCCTTCCCTGGATACCAATGTGGGGGAAGAAGATTGGTGGCCCACTTTGTGAGTATCTTCTCTCCTAACACTCTACTCATATTACCCCCTGCCATCACTCACACTAGCGATCAAGACAGATTATCCTTCTCACTGGAATAGGTAAGGGCTGAGCTGGCATTCTGTAACCGAAGGAAGGCACCAGGCCCTGATATGATCCCAATAGATATTTTTCAGAGTAAGTTAGACCTTTGGGTACACTTACTAACCAATGTTTTTAATAATATAGCCCGGTCAGGCCCTCCACTGTCTTGGAAAACTAGTATCATTTTCCCAATACATAGGACGGGTGATAGGGGTAGTCCTAGTAACTACAGGCCAATTTCTCTTTTAGCTACCAGAGCTAAATTAATGTGTTGACTTCAACTATGGAGGCTGGAGTTATGGGCGAAGGAGAAGAGGTACCATTGACCAGTGTCTGAATCTCTCTATAATTATGGATAAATACTCCAGAGCAAAGGGTGGGAAAATATATCTTGCATTTATGGATCTTTTGCAAGCATGTGTTTGTGTTTCCTGCTCCAAGCTCTGGCATATAAATGAGGAGATGGGCTGTGAATCACCTGTTATCAACTTTATCCACCAGCTATATTCATAGGCTACTGCAACTGTCCGGTATGGGAAAAATAGGGAATGTACCCGTCCTTTTAAGATCTTAAGGGGGGGTAAGGCAGGGCTGGGTCTGGCTCCGTTCCTCTTTTCGATCTATACAAACGGAGTAGAAAAGGCGCTTCTGTGTACAACCTTGGATGTTCCTGTGGTTGATTACCTCCCACTACCCATCCTGGCATATGCTGATGATGCCGTACTGATTGCTAGAACAGGGCTATGCCTTCAGACTCTCATTTCTGCCTACACCAAGTTAATGGCATAATTGGACCTCCAAGTTACTCAAGCTAAATCTTTAGTAATTGGGGTCGGGCAGTAAAATGAGGTAAAACACCTTGCTTTTATATGCACTCAGGGAAAATCGGGATAGTAGATTCCTTCCATTATTTGGGGGTCCTTCTTGACAAAAACCAAACGTGGCAAAAATTGGTGGAGGGTAGAGTGTTGGGACTCGAGAGAAGTCTAGCGGCAATTTAGGGCCTTCTCCCATAAATTGGACTCAAAGCCATTACACCCCATTCAGAAGATTCACCAGGCCAAAACAAAGTCTGCGACGACGTATGGGGCAGGGGTCTAGGGAATGGCCCCTATTGATTTTATTGCAAGTCACTGAAAATACGTTTTTTAACTCTATGGTGTCCTTACCGCAATCTTACTCGAACTGGATTTTACATATTGAGTTGGATTTACCTTATATTGCCGACTCAATTAGGTTGGCCCCGATTGCCCTGTGGCGCTCCATTTAGAGGCAAGATACGTTGATCCTAACTCAAAATATTATTAGCGACTGCCTAAAACTGCAGAATGACTGCAAAATTAGATGGCTAAGCTATGTAGAGAGGGAACTGACAAATTTAGGACAAAAATAATTATTTAAAGCCAACATTCCGCAGAAGAATTTCTAGGGAAAAATTCATGGATATTTCTATGAAGAGGGCCCAATACCTTAGAAGGGAGAGGAATTACACTAAACAATTAGTCCTTGTCTATCAATTAGTCCCCCCCCCATTAGACGGCGGCTATTCATACCTAGTGGATATCCCATTCCCACAACACAAGTTCATTTGAACTCGCTTTCGTCTGAACCCCCTTCCACTGATGTTAGGTTTTCTGTCAAAAGGCTTCAAACATACAGACTTATCACAGTGTCCCTGTGAAGGGAAGCCCCTCAGTCCGACCTTCATTTAATGTTTTTTTGCAGGTTTTATAAGAAAAAAAGAAAGAAAGAAAGAAAGGAATATATTGCCCAGATTTTAAAGCGGCTTAAGCTGGAACAGTGTTGGGTCGCACTATATTTCTTAAAGTCATTGCCTGATCCTCTAGTTTGCTAGGCAGTGGCACACTATTGTTGGGCGTGCATGGGCTAAAGGAAACAGTTGGGTCTTGATCCTGGATGATCATTTTTATATTTTTTAGATAAACTTCTATTTTTAATCAAATGTATATGGTTGTACCTATGTTGCACTGCTTTTAATTTTGGATATCAAAAATGTACTCAGCTTTGACACTTAAATGAGGATGAACCCGGGAATGTAATGCTGGACATTGTATTGGGCCTGATTGATTTGTTTGTTTTTATGTACTTTTATGATCTTAATTTACAAAGATCGAATAATGTTTTCAAAGTCAAATGCATTGGGACTCTGTGTACTTTTTCCCCGCTAACTAGTGGCAAAGTTCTTGTGCTCTCTCTCCCCCAAAACATGATAAAATTAGCGTACACTGATAAGGAAATGTTATTTAATTATAAGTTACTAGTGAATGGTACTACAGGTACCCACTGTCTATAAAGTAAATGCAATTAGTGGGCCTGCAGTCCTCATTGTGCCACACATTGAAGTATCCTTTTAAAATGTCTCAGGCCTGGCACTAGTGTCTGTAGCACAGTTTTAAACTGTAATTTCGGACTGGCAAATTAAACTTTTACCAGGCCTAACCCTTCCTTTTTAATGCATGTATGTCACCCCTAAAGTAGGCCCTAAAGGCTTATAGAGAAGGGTGCATTATATATAAAAACATGTGGGTTTAGGTTTTACATGTCCTGGCAGCAAAAAAACTCCTAAAGTAATTTTTCACTGTTGCAAGGCCTAGCTCTCCCATTGACTAACACTGGGCTACATTATTAAATGTAATACGTGATAACTTTTGATTGAAAGCGGATACGAATATGGTGTTTGCACTCAAATGAATTGTAAGGTAAAATCCTAATTAAGGGTTACGTCGTTTTTTTAAGTCACAATTCTGAAAGTGCCACTTTTAGAAAGTTGAATTCTTTTTTTCCTAACCATTTGTGCTGTCTGCTAGTGTCCTGTGTCATAGGATTGTGAATGGCTCTGCTGGTGTGGTTTGTGAACTCCTTCTAGACAGTGACTAAAAGGGGGGATTTGGTGTGAACAGGGTGAGCCATCCTCCCAGGATGGTTGGGAGCATAGCAGTACCCAGTCCCACTTATATTTCAGAGGGCTTTCCTCCAGCACACACAAGGAAACCTAGTGCTAGTCTTCTGGGAGACTTGACAGGGGAAGGGACAAACTTTCCACATCCAGATGTAGGGGTAGTATAGGGAATACCCGAATTAAAAAGCTATCACCAGGTATAAATATTGGACCTCCAGAGTAACTCTTCAGTACACTCTTAGACCTTTGGATATTACAGAAGGACTGTCTTGTTCCCCAGAGGGCTGAACTGCTGCTTGAGGCCTTCCTATTTCCCCAAAGGTTTTCCCTACTGGTACCAGAGGACTGTGTTGCTGCTTGAGGACTGCATTGCTTTCTGAGAATGGAGAGTGGACTTCCCTTCATCCTAGGCTACCTGAATGAATCCAAGGGTTAGTTGGTTGACCTCCTGTCTTAGCTGCAGGCACACAACCAGCTCCAGTGGCCTCCTTCTGCTGGAATGACTCCTGGTGCCTCCCCAGGACACGGAGCCTTGGCTGTCATTAGTTGAGCCCCTCTTGTGAAGAAAAGTTAAATTCTAAAGTCTTCAGTTCTTCACAATTCTAAATGTGCCAGTTGGTGCCAAGACTCTGCCACCTAGAAGCTCCGATGAATCCGACTCTTCGTGCTACATCGATCGCCATCAATGTCCATCAGTGTACAATCTGCACTTCGTGCTACAGAGACGACAGCCTGTTTTGAAAGCCAGTGCAAACCTTTAGTAGAGATCATCTGTGATGCCCGGATGGATTTTTGTGCTACAGCAATGACAGTCCACAACGCAAGGCCTGCTCTTCACACTACAACGATGACCAACTGCCCCTCACTGTCTGCTCTGCGGTGAACGGAACTCCTTGCGATGGAATTTAAGATGATAACTTTCTCAGCAGGACTAACCTGGTCCCTGTATCCTGACCGCACTCCATCACGATTAGCCTGAGCTTGTGACTTTCTCCCAGGTTAGCATGACCAGATGACTGTGGAGGAAGATTCTGGTGTTTTTAGGCTCTATATCTACCTAAAACTTTGACGTTGCATATCTCTACTTCTACTGATTGGATTTTTGTTGTACTGGTACCATATTATTCATTAAAATGTACTCGGTCTAAACTGGCTTGTGATTTTTCTTGCATTGAGCTTTTGTGGCAAGCTACCATAGGCTTAAGCACACGTTAATTTAGTGACTTATGTGGTTCACCCTGACAAGGATTATTGTTGTTGCGTCAGTAGGGCTTCCACCCCGCTCAACCAATAACCCAATTTCTTAGATTGTTCTTATTAAATTATTCAGCTTACATCTCAACTGTTTTGGGATTTGTTGATAACCTTAATGTTGTTTGGTATTGCTTGAACTTAGCACATACTACTCTGCAGATTTGCCTGATGCTTGTGCCAAATCTGCCATTGGCTAAGCAAAGATTCACAATGAACTCTGCTGTGATGTAACCAGGGGATTCTCTTCTATGTTACTCAGACAGTTTCTAACAGTGTTGCAGTGCAGAGGTAAAATGCAGTTTCTACCCATTGAAAGGACCGCATACAAATCGAGAAGGTGAGGGAGCAAAGCGTATGACAGAGAGCAACAGAGACGGTCCTCTTAAAAGAACACTTTTTTTTTTACAATAATGATTTATGAACATAATAAGTATTATTAAAACATTTAAAGGAAAACATTTTGTCCAAACATTTCGACTTCAAACTTTACATTTCGAATTCATTTTTTTACGAAACACATTATTCGAACTACATACACTCACTGTGTTTTTTAAAGTTTGTACCCTATCCATTGCCCCGCCCCCAGCAAAACATATTGCTGTAAGAGTTAGAGCCTACAAATTCATACAGACGCTGTCAGATGCTGTGCCTCTAAACATCCATCATCAGTGAATGATCTAGCACATGCTCACTAATTTCAGAAATTAGGAACGAGATACAAGTATACAAAACAATTTAGAAACTGCCCTCGTAAACCCACTGGAGCGGAACTAATTTAGTCACTGCGCTGCCTAATGTTTCTGTTTTCTGCCCACGATGAGATGGAAGCAGATGAGAAAAAATGCGGTCCATTTCCACAGACATCAGGCAATTAACTTGGGATATGGGGCGTGTCCCTAAGATTCACAGGAATTTGTAGTCTGAATAAATTGTCAAAAGCAAACACGCACAGTGTGTAGAAAGGACCGTAATGTGTGTGAGGAAAGATTTAAAAATCATGTTTATTTATGTCTGTAGAAGAGCCTTACTAGAACTATCTCGCTGCTTGTGGTCATGTGTACCACTGGAAGTTTCCAGATATTGCAATAACGAGCTAAGAATGGTTACAAAACAAAACTTAGAAAGCACTGAAGATCACCGTGTATAACTATATGTCACACTCCCATCATGGAATGCATATGACCCTACTAATGACATCACTCATGAAATGTTATTAGCATCATTGAGGACATTACTCTTCAATGATGCCAACAGCAGTCCAAAAATTCATGGGTCAGTTCTAGATCAACTAAGTATACTGCATACAATGTTAATTAAACATTTTTCTATTGCTGCACAACTTTGCAGTTTGGTAATTTTCATTACACACATTTAAGTTGTCTGGTGAAAGTGTCATCTCGTGAATCTATATTTCTGAACATTTTTCTTCCTTTTAGGATTTTTTTTTAACTATGCCGTTGGTAGTGGTGTAATTAAGGGCAATGGTACAGCAAATTGTAGAGGTGCAGAAAAGATCCCAGCAATGTATATTCTTGTAATTGCTGTTGTCCTACCGAACCCACAATGTTACGTGTCAGACCACACAAACATTCACAAAAGTGGGTACTACAAATGATGTATTTTTCTTCTCCTCACTTCTCACCTGCCTGCTGCTTCTGCTAGTGGCCAGGAGCAGGTCCCACTGCAAAAGGCCGAGTGGAAGATAGCCACTTAGCTGTGCCTCAAAAATTGAGTAAATTGTGGTAAGCTTCCTTCTGGTAAACAATGCAGCTAGCACGGTCATCCCAGCAACACCATGCCCAAACCCCACAGAAGCCAGTTATAACCCCCCACCCCCATCAGATCTCAGTAATGAAGGGACAATACACAGGTTTCAAGCCCTGACACAAGTTTAGAAGAGATTGGGGTTGGTGTTAGTGTTGAACAGGATCCTGCAGATTTGCTTGACAGACAAGTTGTGATCATGGTTTCTGGGGGGCAGTAACCATGTAAACTTACTGCAGGCATGAGGTCACTACCTGGACATATCTCTCAGTTGTTTTGGCCCGTTCACCACAATGCAGTTTGTCACTCGGTATTCCATGCCCTCGTCCTTTGTTTTGTTGCCTTCAATATCTTGCCCCTCTAGATCCTTTGTCTTTCCTTCTTGTCATACCACTTGCTTACCTTCTAAATCCGTCTTTCGCTTGATACATTCTTCTTTTCTTTTCTGGTCTGCTACAGGTGCTACCACCCACCATTTTGCGAGCCCCTTCGTTGACATGTTACATCTTTCAGCAACTACATTCAATAACCTGCTTTCTTCTGCGGTGAGCTGACTTCCTCCATCTCAGTGGTCCCCGAGCATCTTCACAGCTTTTCAGCTCTTGGCTTGATTCCAGGTATGAGTGGGGTTAGTCACAGTCTTTGCTCACAGATACAGAGGTAAATCTAAAGATATAATTGGGGCTGCATATGGTACAGATTCTATGGTTTACACCACACAAGTCTCACAGAGTAATTTGTGTTTCTCTTGTTCACGCTGTTTGAGTAGTGGTTCTGAGATGATCCCAGTTACTATGGGCATCACTTGGAACCAGTGTCTCAGGTGTCATTTCCCTTCCCCCATTACTTGACAGGTTCCTAACCTATGCATTATTACTGAATACCCAGTTTAAATCCTGACACACCCCACACCAACCAAAGTCCGCCTTTATAAAGTGCAGGAAAACACAGAGATCTTGGCCAATGTCCAGTAGAAACTAATGGACAGACTGGACGAATTAGAAGAATATAATCTTTAGGGAGGAGAGTGGCTCTGTTTTGGGTATTGTGGGTAGGGTGAGTTGGGAATAGTTTGATTTTATTTTTAAGGTTAAAGAGGGGGTAAGTAAGTTGTAGGTGACATAAGTTGGAAAGGGGTCCTTTACTGATTTTGGGGTTTAAGGATTGTGGGATGTGTGGGTAGAATGAGCTGGATAACGGGTAGATTAGGTGGTTCTTTAAGGTTAGTGAGCAGAATAATGTATTGCAGATAATGCAGAGGCTAGGTTGTCATGTAAATGCTGATCTCTTCATTTATTACTTTATTTGCATGTTTTTCTATTTGTTTATCAGTATCATCCAAGTTAAACCAGGGAAGGTCTGCATACTTACTGACCCAGGCCTTAACTTAGCTCATCACAAAGCATGATGAAGTTCTGTTATCATCTCCCTAACAGCTTCAACAGGACCTCCCTTGCCAATTCACCCTCCTGCAGTCAGTGGAAGAAAACAGGCAAAGCTCCTGACCCCACCCCCCATTTGTCACTTGTTACTAAGTGGAGCCCTTATCTATTAGTAATACTTGTGGGCTGACATTGACTGGGGAGTCTTCACTAAGTAGTAGTATTCATAGAATTGATGCTACATTACACTGCCACCATGAATCCTAAATCGCTCCTTCACCTTCATCATAGTGGGAACGGCTGTCAACCCACCCGGTGCCTGTTAGTAGCCATTGCTGCAAGGATGCTGTTTTCCTCTGGGGTCTGCCTAGCTGCTCTAACAGGCACAAACAAGGTACACATCACAGGAAGTGATGTGTCTTACTTTGAGTGAGGCTATTGAAGCTATCATTATGACTCTGCATCATAAAAGAAATCAGAGTCCATGGAAGAGCTAAAAAATTACATAAATCAACATAGTACTCCTAAGACAGAGTCAGTTACTAAATCAAGCGTACCATTCTAACGTAAAGTGGTCCTGTCATTAAATACAACCAAATGACCAAAGCTATAGCAAACAATGAATTATTTTTGTACACCTGTGTACAAATCAAGTGGTTCCTTCTGCAACTTGAGTGTTTTGTTTACATTTGGGGTTTTACAATTCATGGTTAATTTTTTTTTTTTTTTAATGTTTAGGGAAACAATTTTTTCTTAACTATATTTATTAATTTGAAGTTATTGCCAATTGTGAATTTCCTTTTTTTGGGTAATACTCTCAATTTACTTTTTCCACTTTGTGGTTTATATTTTGGGATAACTAGAATGGATTTCTGTAATGTATTCCTTTCTAATGTTTAAGGGTGCAGTTTGTTCTGAAATCTAATATTAGAACACTTGCCCCCCTATTCTTACATTTGGGGTGGGAATAGTAGATTTTGCAGCTTCAAATTACAACATTTTAGGAGTTGTATTATTAAATTTAAGTCCTTCAATGTCCAACACTTTTACCAATGTGATTACTTTCAGGGTGGGAATAGTAAATTTTACCCCTCAAAGTCCAAATATTTTCCTAACAAGCTTATGTTTAGAGTTGGAATAGTAAATCTGACCCCCCTAAAGTCTAACACTTTCCTAAGTTGTCTTGGTAATAATAATTGTGACATTTATAAACTTTTATCATTTGTTTGTATTTTTTATTTATAGTGCAAATTGTTCGTTTATTTATGCAGTTTTTATAAAGTATCCTTTTTGCATCCTATTGCTTTATAGATTTTCCAAACATCTCTTTTAGTGTATGCCATTTTTGCTGTGCATTTTATTTCAATAATTGAAGCAAGGTTTTAGAATAGTTTTTATTTCCAATAAAGCAACCTTTTTTATTTCAGAATATTTACACATATGATATAGCAATACTAATACACACATTTACAATGTTAGCTCTATACCTTTTTACCATGTTGCATAATGCTTCTTAAAGAATGTACTTTTTTAGATAACTTAAATGTTTTAAACTTTATAGTACATAGCAAATTACTGAATAAAATTAGGTTTATATATTTATCAGAATGTTTTAACATATACAAGAGCATTTTGGTCATTTTTTTAAACACAGGTTTTTTTAACATTTTAACATATTCTTAATTATTTTTATAGACACTAATAGGTTAAAAAAAATTCAACATTGATATCTATAGGATGAAAGTCTTCTTTTAGTTTAATTTGTCTGTGTTTTCTTTTTCCGATCTCTTTGCTTTTGCAGTCTTTCTCTGTCATTTTGACCTGTTTGTGGAGTTTGCGGTTGTAGTTTCCAGTTGCTGGTATTCGTTTTTCAGTCAAGACTGCTTTAAATGTATTTTCTAAGGGTTTAGTGGCAAGGGGAAGTGTTTAGACTTAGGGACTGATTACAAGTTTGGGGATGGGGGAGCGGGACCACTCCACTCCCTAACCACCAACCCCGTTGTTTAACCACCCACCAGATTAGGAATGTTCTCCTGGTCTTGCGGTCAATTCTTTGGCAATCCCACAAGAGTGCCTATGAAATAGGCACCTCAATGGGGATGACCAAATCAGCACCAGCACAGCATGGACTGCTGCAGTCCTTGCCATGCAGGTACAGGGGTGCCTGCACACATTAGAGCACACCATGTGCCCCCCTGCATGCATCCCCATGCCCAGAGGCAACAGGGGACCCAATAGAGCCATCTTTATTTCCTCTCCGCCATGGTTTTCATGGAAGTGGAACCACCATGAAAACTGCTGTAGAGAGGAAACTCGTAATATGCTTGGCGGGGCCACGGTGGTCCCACCAAGCATATTGCAGATTAAAGAAGGCTCAGGATCTCTAATCACTGTCGGTTGCAGAGGTCTCTGTGTAGCCCAACCGCCCTAGCTGTAATAGGACAATCAGAAGACTGCTGTCACCGTGACCCCGTGAGTCTGTCTATGGACTGACAGGCTTTTAATTGGCCCCCTCAGTTGGGATAGTCTTTGTGATTGGATATTTTAGTGTGTTTTTAGTGCAATATTAGTAATTTAGTTTACAGTGCTGCAGTAGGTCTCATTGTAAAATTGAACTTTTTAATTTTTGCTTACTATGTGTTCTATGTATTTAGGATTGATTTGTGTAATTTGTACCCTGTATGCATTTTCTTTTCAACAAAAAGGAATTGGTCATTTTTAACCCACATAATTTTTTATTCTCCCCTTTATGTTAAGGTTTTCTTGGATCTTTTGTTCATTTTTGGGGGGGTTGGATGGATTCCTTGGATTCTCATACAAAACCAGAGAAATTCAGCAGTTATAGTCAGCTAAGCTAACTATAACTCACACCCAGCAAAGCACTGCTTATGACCTCACATATTACATCACTCATGACATGGTCAGTGACATCACAGATGACATCTCAAATGACCTATGATGATATTACTGATTACATCATCCACATAATCTCTGAGGTACCCACTCACACCCCCATATACCCACTCACACCCCCATATAAACTTTTATACGGTGAGCCGTACAGATCAAATGCATATGCAGTAGTGCCGTCTCGCCTGCCGGCTTAGATTTAATTTGCCTGTAAATTGACCTTTTCAGCCAACGTTTGAAGGGCAGGAGTGCGCCCACAGACTGATTCGTAGTCGGCGCGAGCAGCGTCGTTGAATCTCGTAATGAGACATTGCATGTTTTATCCATCCTGGAGACGCCCCGTAAAGCCACTAGAGGGAGCCATGAAATAAGCATTGTTGCCGGTTAAAAAGTTTTTCTCCCAAAATTATTTTAGTGTTCGTAAATACACCATTGCTATCATGGCCTCGTTTATGCACAATTGGTAGCAGTTGTAAGGTATGTCAGACGTTTAAAACCGCCCAGCATTTGGAGTCTCGTTTTAGAGATGACACAAACATAGAAGCTATTTAGTTGTGTGGAAAGTCACGAATAAAAGGGTGATCTCAGTGGGTACGTTCCCGTACAAAGTGTCATCCGTTTCTGTTTGACTTAAGAAATAAAGGTCAGTGGCAAACAGTGTTGCAGGCGGGACCTTACCCCACCACCTGTGTTCCAAGTTGTTGTCCCCTGAGGCGGAAAGCCGGGGGTTAGTATCTTAAAATCTGTTGTTTATTTGCCAGAATCCTTGGGGAATATTTTACTGTGTTGTAACGTGTTTTTAAAATCAAGGATTCTCCTGGCACTCACTGGCCTCGAACCCTGGTACCCGCCCAGAACAATTTAGGCTCTGGAGCGGCGAAATAAGGGAGGAACGCCATCTTAGGTGAGGGAATTCCGATCCCCGCACCAGCTGTCAGGCCGCCTTCCTGCTTGGCTATTTAAGCAGCGCCAGCACGCCAACACAGACCTGTGTTCCAAGTTGTTGTTCCCTGAGGCGGAAAGCCGGGGGTTAGTATCTTAAAATCTGTTGTTTATTTGCCAGAATCCTTGGGGAATATTTTACTGTGTTGTAACGTGTTTTTAAAATCAATGATTCTCCTGGCACTCACTGGCCTCGAACCCTGGTACCCGCCCAGAACGATTTAGGCTCTTGAGCGGTGAAATAAGGGAGGAATGCCATCTTAGGTGAGGGAATTCCGATCCCCACACCAGCTGTCAGGCCGCCTTCCTGCTTGGCTATTTAAGCAGCGCCAGCACGCCAACACAGACCTGTGTTCCAAGTTGTTGTCCCCTGAGGCGGAAAGCCGGGGGTTAGTATCTTAAAATCTGTTGTTTATTTGCCAGAATCCTTGGGGAATATTTTACTGTGTTGTAACGTGTTTTTAAAATCAAGGATTCTCCTGGCACTCACTGGCCTCGAACCCTGGTACCCGCCCAGAACGATTTAGGCTCTGGAGCGGCGAAATAAGGGAGGAACGCCATCTTAGGTGAGGGAATTCCGATCCCCGCACCAGCTGTCAGGCCAACCTCCCACCTTTTTTTTTCCTTATAAAATGACTGGAGGATCTCGCCCGCGCAGCGGACGGGCGCAGCGGGCGCGCCGGCGGCGCGCCAAAGGCAAGCCCGTTTGGGCCCGTCCGGGCCGCGCCGGGACCAGGGGCCAGCCCCCCTGTCTCTTCACCTGTGAATAGACCTCTGATTGCATACGACAGAAATCAACTCCTGCCTATAAGAGGTAAGGTCGGACCGACCTGTATGCTGTTAAATACCGATAAGGACCACGAGTCCCGTTCAGGTTGCAATTATCATTTTACCCCAGACATCAGGTCCTCTGAGCAACCTCCTTTCTTACTGGCTCTTCTGAACTGCCGATCTCTACCTAAACATGCCCTAGAGATCTCCATGTTACTGGAGGACTCAGACATTGAGGTTCTTTTCCTCACAGAAACGTGGACTAACGATGGCTCCGACCCTGATGTTGTTCGGGCCCTCCCTTTGAATTATGTTATGGTAAGGCAAGATCGGATGGATGGAAGAGAAGGAGGGATCACCATAGCGCATAAAAAATCTATAAGTTGTAGAAAAGAGAAAGTTTTCATCCCTGGGGCAGAGTGTATGATGTTCTCTGTCACCCTTTCCCCTACATGTTTGCTTTCTGGCCTTTTGGTATACAGACCTCCAGGGGCGACGGGACAGTTCTGCGAAGATCTATTAAGTTCAGTCATCAACCTATCCTGCAACTCCCCCAATTTCACGGTGTTGGGAGACTTCAACATCCAGTTAGATAAATCAGATACCCCGATCTGTCAGAATCTGTTGACAGCATTAAACACAGTCCAACTTAGACAAATTATCCATGGCCCTACACACAAGGCAGGACATATATTGGATCATTGTTACACTAATCTAAGCGCGCTCGAATTTATAAACTCTACCTCAATTCCCTGGTCTGATCATTTACTTTTGTCCTTCTCCCTTACCCGCCAGGAACAGACAGGCCAGGCTTGTTTTGGGAAAAAAACTAGGCGACCCTGGTCTAAATTAGTCACTGAGAAATGGACACTCAACCTTTTAGAAACTGTACCTGAAATTCACAATGACCCCTCAGACGCTAACAACTGTTATAATCGTTGGCTAGAGGAATCACTAGACCAGACCCTACCTAAGGTTGAGCTTTCCCATCGTATCGAGCAAACAAAAAAGCCTGGTACACCCCAGAGCTTAGAACCCTTAAACAACTCTGTAAACAGAAAGAGAGGCTCTGGAGAAAAGACTACCAAAAAACCAGTAAGGATATCTATAGGATTACTCTTCGCAACTATAAAAAACTGATTAAATCCACTCAATCCAAATATTACCAGGAAAAAATTACCTCTGCCTCCAGCTCTTCCAGGGAAATCTTTAAAATATTCAAGTCCTTAGCCACTCCATCTACTCCCACTGCTGACCCCAGTCTTGCATCTATTCGTTGCAGGGAACTGGCTAATTTCTTTGTATCAAAAATAACAGACATCTATTCCACTTTCCGTGATACTCCATGTATATTAGCCTCGCCTCCGAGTTTTGAACTGAATCTCCTTGAGACATTTCCCCCTCTCGATTGCTCTAAGGTTCAATCACTTCTGAGTAACCTTAAATCAGGTTCACCGGCTGATGTGGCACCCCGCACCATGCTCAACTTGGTCTCTGATGTTGTGGCCCCGGTGATTAAGGAGGTGATCAATACTTCACTCTCAGCTGGGGAAGTCCCCCTCCACTGGAAACATGCAAGAGTAAAGGCACTACTTAAAAAGCCCAACCTCAATCCTGACGACTGGGCTAATTATCGCCCTATCTCTTTGCTGCCCACAATTAGCAAACTCACAGAAAAATATGTCAATTCTCTGATTTCCAACCATCTAGAAACCCAGAATTTACTGCATCCTACCCAGACCGGATTCAGGTGCAAACAAGGCACTGAAACGGCTCTGGTGGCAGTTATTGAGGAAGCAAGAAGGATTGTAGATGAAGGCAGTTGTGCAGCCATACTGTTATTAGATCTCAGCGCGGCCTTTGACACCGTTAATCACTCTATTCTGATTCAAAGGATGGGTGATGTGGGTGTCACTGGAACCGCACTGAAATGGCTGCAATCCTTCCTCTCAGACCCGACCTTCTCTGTATTTGAGGATGACATCTCTTCTCCACCTGCGCATCTTCGCTGTGGCGTTCCCCAGGGGTCATCCCTCAGCCCGACCTTATTTAATATCTATATGAGGCCTTTAGCTGAGGTGGTGTTACCTTGGGGAGTGCAACTAGTGACGTATGCAGATGATACGCAGCTTATCATCACTCTTTCTGGCCAGATGTCATCCTATGAGAAACTTTCCTCCTGTCTTAGCAAGGTTTGTGAGTGGATGGATGCATCCTTCTTGAAACTTAATGGAACAAAGACGGAGATCATGATGTTGGGACATGACGCTCCCTCCGCGGTTGACGGATGGTGGCCTACCACTTTGGGTCACCTCCTTCCCCCAAAAAGAAAATCAAAAGTCTAGGGGTTTGGCTAGACCCAGCACTTAACTTTTTGGTGCAAGCTCAGAAGGTTGCAGCGACCTGCTACGCCCTGATGAGGTCCCTTAGAAAAATCAGTGAATTTTTCCGTTCAAAGCAAGGCGGATATTAGTCCAGGCCCTGATTTTAACACGCCTGGACTATGCTAACGCAATATATTTAGGAGCACCATTAGGGACACTCAGGGTCCTACAGACGGTACAGAATTGCGCAGCTCGGATGCTTTTAAAGATACCGCGTAGAACTTCTGCCAAACCAGCACTCAGGCAACTCCACTGGCTGCCAATACAACAAAGGGTCGACTTTAAGGCTATGACTATTGTCCATAAGGCTTGACCAAGACAGGGCCTGGTCTAACTCAATCTCTGTTTTGCCCTAACCAAACCAATAGGACCCTTAGATCCAGTAGTAAGAACTTCCTGGCAGTCCCGCGAAGAAGGAGAATCCGCATGGGTGGCAGACGTTTTTCTGTCCAATCAGCTAAACTCTGAAACAACCTGCCGGACCCTATTCGGATGGAAGAGAACCACCTTAGGTTTAGAAAGATGTTAAAAACCTTCCTATTTCTGTAATCTCTCGGGTGATGAATTGGTACACTGCAGCGCTGGGATGCCTCCGGGTAACCACGCGCTATATAAATGAGTATTCATTCATTCATTCATTCATTCATTCATATACCAATTCCAACATCCACACTGCCATTCTCAAACCCCTTCACACACCCTTACCAGCACTTACACAGCTACTCTCTGATTCATAGATAAACACATACATTCACTCACTCACCCATTCAGGTACTCACACACCTTCTCACCTACTAATACAGCCACTGACATATCCACTCATACACCCACACAGTCAGCCATAGTGTTACTCAAACACCTGCTCACTCACCCATACAGTAAATCACACAGCCACATACTCACCCATACAGTTACACACTCACTCATTTACTCATACAGATAATAACATGCACTAACTCCCCTTTACAGTCAGTGACACAAGTACACACTCACCCATACAGCTACTCTCACATTCTCTCACTCGCCCAGACAGTCAGTCACATACCACATCACTCACCTATACTGTTATTCACATACCCAGTTACTCACTCACCAATATAGCACTAACATAAGCATTCACTCACCGACACAGCCATACAAACCCTCACTCTCCCATACAGCACTTCACAGACTCACTAACACATAGAGACATTGACTCACCCACTTACTCATCCATACAGGCAGTCACATACACACTCACCCACCCACACAGACAGTCAGACACCCATAGAGGTATTCAACCAATCACTCACCCATACAGAAACGTACATACCCACTGACACATCCATACACACACTCAGTCACCAATACAGCCCCAAAAGGATGCACTTACAAATCCATAAAGCACTTATTCACCCACTTCAACAGTCACATATACCCTCACCCGCCCACACAGACACTCATACAGGTACTTAGACAACCAACCAATCACCCATACAGCCAATCATGTACCCACTCACCAACCCATACAGTCACTCAGACAACAAGCGATAGACAGATACAGACATTCACGCAACTAGTCACTCACCCATACATTCACTGAGATACCTAATCACTCACTTATACAGTTAGTCGTGCACCCACTGAATCAACCAATCTGGCACTCATAAACCCACTGATTCACCAATACACCCTGTATTTATATTTAACACTCATAGATTTTTTTAAACACTCACAGTCACTGGATGATGTCATCAGTAAAGTCATGAGTTATGTCATTTGAGATGTCATGAGTGATGTCACTGACCATGTCATGAGTGATGTAATATGTGAGGTCATAAGCAGTGCATTGCCGTGGCACGAGTTATAGTTCTTTCCTGTAACCTTTGTTTTTTTCAGTGAATATATATATATATATTCTCTAAAAAAAATAAAGGTTAAAGGGACATTATAGTTAGGCTCAGGTTCTACTTATATGTGTTTCTACCCTGCTCCCTTTTCTTTTCTTTTAAACTTTTTTTTGTGGGTCTCGATTTATCGAGTCCCAAGATGGCTGCTAACACTTCCTGGATAATGTTGGCAGCAAATTAAATTTCAGTAGCATTTCAGTAAGTTTTTGGATACCAGATAGCTATTTCTTTCAACTTAAATATCTACGTACTGAAAGGATTTAAACCAAATCACAAAAAGCATGCTTTCTGGACCAACATCTAGCATTCTGCCAAATCTCGTGTAATTAACTTCATTGCTTCGTGCTGTAGTCATCTTCAAAAAAGGAAAATTCCTATAGACTTAACATGGCGAAAACGTGTTTTGGGACCCGCTTTTTTATTGGTCCCCACTTGACAGATCACCCCCTGACTTTCAACACAGCAGCTGAACCAAAAATGAGACTTTTTGAAATATCTTGTGAAGATTCGTCAACAGGTGCCAAAATTATTGGCAAAACAAAAAACGCTTCTATGGAAACTTTGGTCCTAACTATAACTACCTACTGGCGACCACCAGTGTAATATGTATATATATATACATATAGATATTAATATTAGGGTTTAGGGAGGGAATGGGTTTTTGGGTGGCAAGTCATTTTTTATGGTTTAGGCTGGGAATGGGTTATTGAGTGATACTGATTTTTTTAGGATTTAGGGTGGGTATAGATCTTTGAGTGGTAAGGGATATTTTAGAGGTGGGCATGGGTTTTGGGTGGCAAGGGAACCTTTAGGGTTTACTGTGGGTGTAGGTATTTGAGTGGTAAGGGATTTTTTAGGGTTTAGGGTGGGTTTGAGATTCATGGGTGGCAAGGGAAATTTTTGCATTAAGGTGGGTGGGTGTTTTTGGCTGGTAAGGTATTTTTTAAGGTTTAGGGTGTGTATCAGTTTTTGGGTGGCAAGGGAATTGTTTGGGCTTAGGGTGGTTATGGGTTTCTGGTTTGTAAGGTATTATTTAGGGTGGGTGTGGATTGTTGGGTGGTAAGGTTTTTAGGGTTTTGGGTGGGTATGGGTTTGTGAGTGATAAGGGTTGTTTGGAAGGGTGGACACGCTTGAGGAAGGCACTGCTTATCAATTGCCTAAGAGGAGTGCCGAAGTAGGGCTCGCTCTGACTTTTAAAAAGCTTTTAACTTAAAACGCGATCTTTTTAACATTGTTGTTGCACTATTTGCTATTTGTACTGCTCTTACCTGTCCCTGATCCCCGGTCCACCGCCAATCATTTGGTTTGAGTGGAGGGACGCAGGACCAGATTTCGGGCTCCGGAAGTGAATCACAACTTCTGGATCCAAGCACCAATCAGATTCTTGCAGCTGGCAGCCTACACACTTGAAAACAGATGCCTTGCAAGTCACGCAGCGGACGCGCGCAGTGGGCACGCCGCCGGCGCGCCAAAGGCGTGCCAAAGGCAGGCCCGTCAAAGCCCGTCCGCGCCCGACCGGGCCCAGGGGCCACAACCCCTGGCGGTTCGCTGAGAGATGTCCTCACCTACAGTGCTCTGACACTTTGGAGCCTGGCAGGCCCCATGGACCTCAAATGCATGCACTCAATAGACACCGCAACCGGATCAATACCACTTCAAGTTCCACGCAGGAAAGTTTGCCGCCCAGTCCCCTGATCTTCCCCTAAAATTTTATCTATTGAATTGCCGCTCCATGGCCAAACATTCAACTGAACTCCAACTGTTATTAGAAGACCTCAGCACGGATGTATTATTTCTTACTGAAACCTGGCTTCAGGCCGAGTCAGACCCAGTTGATATTCAAACTCTACCCCCAGGCTACCTAATCCTAAGAGCGGATCGCAAAACAGGTCGAGGGGGAGGGTTAGCGATAATCTACAGGGACCAGTTCCAATGCCGATTTTCCATAGAGGACCTCCCTGACTGCGAAAATATGAATTTTTCTTTAAAATTCTCGCCTACTAACACGTTCTCTGGCCTACTGCTCTATAGCCCTCCAGGACCTCTGGGCCAATTTATGAACGCCCTCTCCACTATGGCCGCCAATTTAGCCCTCTCCCCATCCAAGTACACGGTTCTAGGTGATCTTAATATCCACTTCGATGACCCCGCGGATAACATGGCCAATGAACTTGTATCCAATCTATCAGTCCTACAAATCACCCTGCAAGGCTCCGCTCCTACTCACATAAAAGGTAATCTCCTGGACGCCGTGTTTAGTAATTCACGGCTCCTCCAGAGTGATACTCCTGTCCCCCTCCCATGGACTGACCACGCACTAATACCACTCACCTGGACTATCCCAATCAGCACTTCCCCCTTGAACAACTCCAAGACACACAACAGGAAATGGTCTAACCTCTCCGCTAGCCAGTGGTGCAACCTCTTAGAGAACACCCTACCATCCCCCAGCCCAGACCCAGAGAGAGCTAACACCAACTTCAACCTCTGGATTCAAAGCTCCTTAGACACGCTAGCCCCCATAAGATCTACCCATAAGAGATCGAACCGCAGGCCTGCACCATGGTTTTCCACAAAACTAAAAGAGCTCAAACAAAACTGTAGGAAGCTAGAAAGGAGTTGGAGATTGAATACTACAGAAGAAAGTAAATCTAGCTACCGAGAGGAAATAAGGAAATACAAGGAAGAAATAAAAAACGCACAAGCCTCCTTCTACGAAGGAAAGATTTGCGCGGCAGCAAACTCCCCCAAGGAGATTTTCCGGATAGCCAAATCTCTGATCACCATACCCCAAAAATTCCCCAATCAGGAAGACGCACTTCCTAGGTGCAACAGTCTCGCAGAATTCTTTCACCAAAAAATTTAACTCATTACCCGCTCCTTCCCCTCATCCCAGGACGTCTCAGGTGAGACCAACACTAGGAGCTCTCCCCCCTCTCCCCGTTCCTTCGTCGCAGAGTTCCCTTTATTAGATGAGGACTCCTTGAAAGCAATCATTCCTAGATTAACTTTGGGTTCTCCACTTGGCCCTGCTCCTCCCCGATTCCTTCCTTTAGTCCCCAGTATCATAAGCCCTGTCATCCTGACCACTATAAATGCCTCCATTTCTGCTAATACGGTCCCCCTCACATGGAAGCGCGCCCAGGTAAATGCCCTGATGAAAAAACCTAGCCTGGATCCCACCAACCTGTCAAACTACCGACCCATATCCCTCCTCCCCTGGCTAAGTAAGATAACAGAGAAACACATAAATTCCATTCTAGTTCAATACCTAGAACTTAACAACTTACTCCACATATCTCAAACAGGTTTCCGGCCCCGACTAGGGACAGAGACGACCCTCCTGGCCGTAACCGAAGAGGCTCGAAGACTCATGGCTCAGCAGCTATTATCCTGTTGGACCTCAGTGCCGCTTTTGACACTGTGGACCACAAGATCCTGCTGAGTCGGCTAAAAAGTTTAGGAGTGACCCACTCAGCTCTCTCCTGGCTACAATCATTCCTTAAAGACCGGGTCTTTCAGGTGTTCAAGGTAATGCCTTCTCTGACTGCTGGCCGCTTGGCTGTGGGGTTCCCCAAGGCTCCTCCTTGAGCCCCACACTCTTTAATACTTATATGGCACCATTAGCAGAAGTAGGTCTACCTTTTGGAATACAAATAATAACTTACGCTGACGACACCCAATTGGTGGTATCCTTGAACCACCCAGAGGGCTCATTGTGATCCCTCGGCAGCTGCCTAGAGGCCATAGCCGACTGGATGAAACTTTCCCATTTAAAGCTAAACAGCGTTAAGACCGAGCTCATGTTTCTGGGAAAACTACCATCCCCCCTTTCATCACATCTATTGCCGACCTGTCTGAACCCAATGCCCATTCTAAAACAGCAGATTAAGAGCCTTGGCATATGGCTCGACAGCTCTCTGGGTTCCGGCCACCAGGCCACCATGCTAGCAGCAACCTGCTATGGCCTGTTTAGGATGCTCAGGAAAGTTCTGCCCCTGCTTCCCTTCAATGCCAGAAGGATCATGGTACAGGCCCTAATTTTTTCATGCCTTGATTATGGGAATGCACTCTACCTTGGTGTCAACCCTTCAAAAACTCCAGGTGGCACAGAATAGCGCAGCCCGCCTTCTGCTCCAAATTCCCTGGAGACAATCGACTAAACCCACCCTGAGGACGCTGCACTGGCTCCCCATCCGGGCCAGAATTCAGTTTAAATCCATGTGTCTGGTCCACAGAGCTATGTGTGAAACCGGTCCAGCCATCTCACGGTCTCTTATTACACCCTACCAACCCTCAAGAAACCTCCATTCTAGCTCTGCCTTTCTCGCTACCACCAGGAAAGTCCTCCGGGCCAAGTGGGGTGGCCGCTCCTTCTCTCTGAACGCATCAAATATATGGAATTCCTTTCCCCCCCTCTGCGCAGCGAACCTAACATTCTGACTTTTCGCAGGCTCCTCAAGAACCACCTCTTCCGCAATGTACCCTAATCACTCTGCTATCCTCAAGCAATCCACAATGCGCTATACAAATACAATTTTCGTTTCATTTCATTTCATTGGATATATGTAGGGTGGGTATGGGTTTTTGGGTGGCAGGGGAATTTTTAGGGTTTAGGGTGGGCATGGGTTTTTGGATGTTAAGATATTTTTTAGGGTGAAGAGTGGGCATTGGTTTGTGGGTGGTAAGGGATATTTTAGAGGTTTAGGGTGGTTATGGGTTTTTGAGAGGCAAGGGAATTTTTGGGGTTTAGGGTGGGTATGGGTTTTTGGGAGGTAAGGGAGTTTTTAGGATTTAGGGTGGGTATGGGTTTTTTAGGTAGTAGGGGATGTCTTAGGTTTTAGGATGGTTATGGATTTTGGGGTGGCATGGCAATATTTAGGGTTTAGGGTGGGTGTGGGTAATTGGGGTAATGGATTTTTTAGGGTTTAGGGCGGGTTTGGGTTTTTCTGTGGCAAGGGCATTTTAGGGTTTAGAGTGGGTATGGGTTTTTCAGAGGCACTGGAATGTGTAGGGTTTAAGGTGGGTATAGTTTTTTGGATGGTAAGAGATTATTTATGATTTAGGGTGGGTATGATTTTTTGGGTGGCAAGAACAAATACAGCATTTAGGGTGGGTGTTTGTTTTCAGTGGCAATGGATTTTATTAGGGTTTGGTTGGGTATAGGTTTTTGGGTGGCAAGGGAATGTTTAAGGTTCAGGGTGGGTATGGATTTTTAGGGGGAAGGGAAATCTTATGGTTTGTGGTTGGAAAGGGCTTTTGGGTGATAAGGGATTTTTTATGAATTATGGTGGGTGTGTGTTTTTAGGTGGTAAGGCATTTTTGAGGGTTTAGGTTGGGGATGGGTTTTTGGGTGGCAAGGGAATGTGTCAGATGTTTGGTGGTTATGGGTTTTTGGGTGGTGTGGTATTTTTTAGGGTTTAGGGTGGGTATAGGTTTTTGGGTGGCAAGTGCAATTTTATGGGTTCAGGGTGGGTATGGGTTTTTGGGTTACAAGGGATTTTTCAAGGTTAGGGTGGGTATAGTTTTTTGGGTGGTAAGGGATTTTGTTGGGGTTAGGGTGGCAAAGGAATATTTAGGGTTTAATGTGGGTGTGGGTTTTTGGGTGGCAAGGTAATTTTAGGGTATAGGGTGAAAATGGGTCTTTGTGTGGCAAGGGATTTGTTAGGGTTTAGGTTGGCAAGGGAATTTTTAGAGTTTAGGGTGGGTATGGGTTTTTGATAGGCAAGGGAATTTTTTAGGGTTTAGGGTGGATATGGGTTATTGGATGGCAAGGGAATTTTTTGTATTTTTGACTTGCCTATATCTTTTGGAGCCGGTTAATGAATCTTCAAAAACAATTCCCAAGAAAGTGCACCGATGATTATAGCTGTGCATGGAAAGTTTCTGGGGCATAGAAAAAGGCAGAGGTAAAACAAGTGAGTTTCCAAAGTTAATTACCAAGAGTCTTTAGAAACTCCTGCAGCCCAAACTGCTAGGCAGAATTACACAAAATTCGGGAGAAAGGTAGGTTCTGTTCTAAAGATCAAGTTTTTTATATATATTTGGTGTAAATCCGTTCAGTAGCTTTGGAGATATTATAGGAAACAAATTTGTATATCTGGGCATTTGTGGTACTTTTTTAGTACCGTAGTATATGTTTAAAACTCATAAACTTTTAAAAAATGCAAACAATCACAGGATGATGTTATCAGTGATGTCATTTGAGATGTCATCAGTGATGTTACGAGTAATGTCACTGACCATGTCATGAGTGATCTAATATGTAAGGTCATAAGCAGTGAATTGTGGGTGCATAAATTATAGTTTCCTCAGGTAACTATGACCGCTGAATTCACTGGTTTTGTATGAATGAAGTGTAAGCCTAACTATAATGTTCCTGTAACCTTTGTTTTTTTCAGTGAATTTCTAAGGTTTTTTAAAAAATCTATTTCCTAAGTATTAGAACCCTGTAACCTCTGTTTTCTTCAATGAATACCTAAGGTTTCTTTAACATTAGGTAACATGCCCATCACAATGCACAGTGGGGGGTTAAATGCAGGGCCTGGTCTGGCATTATGTTCCCCCACTCTAGCTCACTCCTCCTTGCCATCCATTTTCCAGATCCATGACCCTGCTCCCTCATTGCAGCCATTTGTGGCTATTATTCTGCCAATGCCCTTCCTACCTGCCCTAAACAATTAGCTTGCTGCCCGACTCTATGCACGAGCCCCCTCCCTCCTGTCCTGCATGGTCTGATGTGATGCCACAATCCTCCATTAAGCTTGATGTCCCTGCCCATTCCTCTTGCCCTCTGTTGGCAAATTCAATGCCTCATCTTTGCCCTTCTGCTTAGCCTCTGTGCTTATCTTGGTGCCCCCACTCTCCTTTCACTTGCCCTTTGATGTCTGTGTGCATGCCCCTGCACCCTCCTTTCTGCCCACCATATTACATTGACCTGCCACACACCTATTTACTCTTAGTATTCTGTTGAGCTACCACTGCCCCTTCTATCTGCCTAGCATGGTCTGATGGCTGCCACCTGTCCCTGCCACCTCCACCCTGCCTGTCCAAGTTCCATGCTACATCCCCATGGTCCATTTTGCTGCTGCTCCCACAGTGCAGCACACATGCAAAGTCAAAGAAATAAAGGAGAAATAAAAACATTTCTCCTTTTAACGCCTGCTTTACAGTGGTGGTTTTATTTGGCACTAAATCCGGTCTACTAATGTTAATAGATAACGTTCAGCGTGGCGGTTGCATGGGAATGCCCATATCCCACCCATGTAACGCCCCCCAGATGCAAAGTAATGCAAAGCAGCATTTCTCACTGCTTGGAGTTACTTTCCCTTACAAACAAAGAATAATACCAATTAACGTTGGTTTGTTAATCCCCAAAAAGGTTTAGCATTGGATTAGCATTACAAAGGTAATGCTAGCCCAACGTCTTTGTGAATCTGGGCCTTAGTCTGGAGCGAGTGTTCAGGACTGCCGGAGCTGAAGAGCATGCTGATAGACAAGCTACTGACATGGACATCAGTGGTGCACAGAACAAATCTGTTGTGACAGTAAAATGTAAGCCAAAAGAAAAGATTGCAGGACACAAAGTAATGTCTATATATAAAAAGAAGTTGTGTTTTAGATGTGGATTCTCTTTTCTACATGAAGGTAAATGTCTCACTCTTGGACTGTAAGAGCTAAGAATGTAAGGACTGTGGGAAGGAAAACCATTTTGTGATGTTTGGAAAGTGAAAGAAAAAGTAAGTGTATCACGGTGTGAAGCCAAGGTGGCCGCAGGAACATTCCACAGTCAAATTCGACAAACAACCACAAGGCCAAGCAGCAACATCAGCTGAGACAAATCGACACTGAATAAAGTTGATCATCATCTAAATCATCATCAAACAGATCTTCTATATCAGTATCAAGTGAAAGTGATGAAAATAATTGTGCCATGTTGATATTTACCTCAGAAAAGCATGCACATGTTGGTTTGGCTGTGTTTGCAGAAAATGCCAGTCAAGAAAAGTTTGACATGCTAAATCACCAAAGTCATTCAAACATTGTCCCAAGATAACACTGTAAGAACATGGTTGTTTGATACCTTTCATTATTGACAGTGGTGCACAGCTAAACATCATGCCTGAGGAGAAATACAATGAACTATCTCAAATGCCACAACTTGCTGCATCGAAAACCAAAGTATACACTTGGCCTGCATCGATGCCCTTAAAAAGGTTAATTTGTAGCGACAATGAAACACAAGAAAATTAAGGTATAAGCACCCATACATGTGTTTCAGGGCACCGTATCAAGTGCCTGTCTACTCGGTTTCAGCACAGCTGTTGATATTGGGCTGAATTCCATTAATTAAAACATGAGTGCTCAAAATCAAAAATTAAGTAAGTTCCCTTTGTTATTTAATGGTTCGGGAAAAATTAAGACTATGAAAATAAAGTTGCATATTAATGAAGACAACCATCCTGTTGCTCAAAGACATAAACAAATTGCTTTTCATTTGAAGCTGTTGAAAAAGAACTTGAAAAGTTATTTATGCATTACATTATTAACCCTGGGCGTAGTACGCGTAGTCGCGCTACGTGAAGCTACGCGAAGATGTTCTCGCACTACGCGAGCTTTGCGAGCCTGCGTAGTAGCTTGTTGGATCCGTTAGCGAGCCGTTTTTCTTGCTTGGGAGCGCATTGTGCGTGTTTGGGGTGGTGTCTGCGTGCTCGGGGGATTGTAGCGTGCGACCTTACCCATGCGGTGGGCTATGGGCGCGGCAATCTTGTTTTTTCAATTGTCCCGCCCACTCGCGTTTCCTATTTCCTCTTCCGGGTCGCGCAGAACGTGTTCGCGATGTGCAAGTCATGTTTGGGAACACAACTACTTGTTCACGCTGACAAAGTGCGTGTTCGCGTGAAATCGCGCACGAACTTACCCACGTGGTCGCGATGGGCGAGGCCATCTTGTTTTTCACACTCTATGCTATGGTTCTGGGCCTAGTTTTCTATCCACCTTTTATCTTTGCAATCTTTACTTATTTTCACAGTTTGTCTGACTATTTTTACTTATCATCTATCTCTCTCTGTCCCTAAGTTTATATTTTGCATTTTATTTCTACTTTTTCACCTTTTTTTTAACTTTTCTACTGTTTTATTTTATTTCTTGTTTAAGCTCCTACTTCTTCCCCCTAACTTTTTTTCCTTTTGTTCTAACTTTTCTTTTCCACCACTACCTCCACCCCAGAACCATGGCAAAGGGCAGCAGCAGAATCGGCTCGAACGGCAAGGCGCCTGCGCCCAAGAGCCAGCTGCCTTGCGGCAGAATGCGACCTGGAGGGGTGCAGGCCCGGAAACTTTTCGGGGGGCGGTGGTGGCCACCCTGGTTTTTTTCATCCAGCGCCATCTCCCCTTGACCTTGGCAGCAGGCAGCAGGCCAGGCTCCGGTTACCTTCCAGAGGAGCGCCACCGCTGGTGGGCGAAGATGCGCCAGGTAGTTCTCTGCCACTCGTGTATCCGGCGCACCCACCTGCAGCTGGCCCACCGGTGGGCAGACATTCTGGACAGGGAGCAGGTCCTGTTGGACCTGCTAGGTGTCGAGGTCGTGGGGCTTGGTGAGTAGCTAATATTAATATATATATAGTAGTATAAGTATTGTGTATAATTCTTGGACGAATAAGTAACACGATTACTGGTGCGCTTAGTTGCATTGCAGATCAATTCCGTCTCAAAATCTTCTGTTATTGTATGACACAGGTGCTGCTCGCCACTTCTCTTACTGGTTTGTAACTTTGTGCTAGCTTGGGCTGGTGATTATTGATGTTAGAGTTTACTTTAGAGAACTGAAGTTAGTTAATGCTATTGCTAGAGTCTAGTCCTTACATTGTCCTTTAGTGAAATAGTGGTGGATGGATAGTATTAGTTCATATTTTTTTAACAGTCTGCATGATGCCTCCTCTGTCACTGAATGCTTAGTTAGTTCTTATTTATCCCCCCCCACCATAGAACTGGTTTGAAGTTTGTTTACTGAGTGGTAGGCTGAGCAGCAATAGCATTGTCACGTCAGTCAGTAGCAGTTCATATGACGCAAGCAACCAACAATTTCGTGTATGCACAAATTTATGCATGTGTCCTCCATCTCATCTATGCATGTTTGCGGGCAAAAATAAAATGGAAATGCTAACTTACTGAACAATTGGCCCGTATGGATTCTGGAATAGGTAGTGTAAGTCAGGTGGTACTGACTTCGTTAGTATATTCTGCAATCAGAATGTTTATGGAACATTTGATTAGTGTTCTATGAGTAGACGGTCTGTGAATCCTGCAAGCCAGTAGTCATTTAGACTTCAAAGTCAATTTTTTGGGAATTGTTGTTTCCTAAAATGTTTGAGAGGATTTTTGAATGATTTATTTGTTTTACAGCACTCAATGTTTCTCTTTCTTTATTATTTCTTACATGATCAGCACCACCCAGGGGCAAGAAGACGGGGTCCGAGTCGGCGAGACAACCACCAGAGGAGCGCTCCTCTACTGAGGATCCTGCTGCTGGCCCCAGTAAGTCCTACAGTGCTTATATTATTAACAATTATATTTCCCTAACTTTTTAACGCACCTTATTTTTTCCAACCTATTAAGCCTCCTTCCTAATTCAATGTTAGCAAAACCTTCTTTGGTCTTCAATTTGTTTTCCAAATTTTGGGTATCCAATGCCATCCCTGACTTTCAGTTCCTTCAAACTGCCTCTTCCCTATGACTCTCTGTGCTACTACTATTAGACTGTCTGTAGCTAAGCTTGCCCTGTTGGCCACTCTTAAGTTAAGGTATTCTTTTGAATAAAGCTGTGATAGAATAGCTGTAGCCACTGGGTCCACTCCTGTCTTTTGCGTTGTCCTCTGTAATCTCTAGTCTTTGTCAATTCCCACCAACAAAATGCGCAACTAGATGTTTGCCTACTGATTTTTGTTAGGTTAGTATACTACTACTACTGTTGTGGTTATTCTCTGCACAGCCACATACAGAACTATGCACAAGAAAATAGGATGTTGGATGATAGGGAGGTTGGACCTTACTTACACCCTAGTCACAGAACTCAGTCAGAAGAACCCACAATTCACTGACCGTCTACCTACCTAAGTGTCTCAGTCATAGTCATTTGTCCCACTCCCGACCCCTCACACGAAGATAGTTAGATATACCCAATGATTGTATTACACAACCAGAACAGAACACCCTTTTGCTCACTCACTCGTTTAAGTCCACAACACCCCAGACACTCAAAATATACCACAGAGTCTATGTGCAAGTTCAAAAACTTTATTTTTTTAATAACAAGCTTTGTATTGTTGTAACTTATAAGTTGTTCCATGAAAAACATCCAGCTCCACCATGCAAAATAAAGAAGATTAAATACTATACATTTTGTACAACTAGTGCACGATAGAGAATTGTGGGAATTGTGGGAGACACCTCACCGTTGAACGTATACTGGTTACACATGCATCTTTCGAAAGCTCTGCAAATCTCTGGTTCGTAGAAGGCAATCTTCTCATCTGCCTATGAGAAAAATGTTGCACGTTAGACAGTGAATACAACTATGCAAGTTTTTAGCAGTCATGCCAAAAAGTATAACATTATGGATAAGCAAAAGGGACTAACAATACTTGTTTGTCAACCTCTTTAGTTGTATGCAACACTCATGTGGCCTCCAAGGTGTCTTTCTTACTGTGCAACAAGCTGCGAGGTAACATGGGCAAAACAATAGACCCGGATCTAAAATGGTTACATGGCTCAGGCTAACTTTCCAAAGACTAGAGTAGGAGTAGAGATGAGATGACCCTAGGGACCATCTAATAAACTCTGTCTAATGACTGCTGTACAGTAGTACGCAATTTGGACTAGTTACAACGATTTATGTTGTATGTAACTGTTTTTTCAATCTTCCTTCCTGGTGAAAAAAGTACAACTAGTAAAATAGGGGGAGGTGTACAGGCATCTAAAAAGGTGTACTTGCTTTTATAGGTGCACAATCACTACCAACCACTAGTGCCGACGGGGCCAGCGGTGATGCTAATGCCATCCAGGAGGGGACAGTGGCTGCGGCACTTGCAGGAGCACCAGTGGGGGAGGAAACGTCAGCGGTGGGCGGTGGTAAGTGATATTCATTACTTATTTGCATTACTAGGTGGAAGGGGAACATTTCCCTCACTGTGCTATGAGACTTATTAAGAAAGTATGAATTTGAAGTTGTACTGGACAATATACAATGGTTGAAGAAGACACCCTTTGCACCATTACCAGCGTGAGTTGAGTAAAAAAGGCCTCTTATATCAGACTCCAACTCAGCTGTGAAAGTTATGGAGAAGACTAAAAGTCAGATCAGATGACCTTGAGGGATGTGTTGAACTAAAAAGGGAAAGAAGTAAACTAGGGTGGAATGAGGAAGGACGAAAGAGATGTAATAAGACTACCATAGAAGGATACTTTGGAAGGTTCATGCACGTGGCTGATATGAATCCGGTGCATGGGTTGTTGAAGGATGGGTAGAACTGGAAGGTGAAAGAAGATGCATGCCTGGTTGGGCAAAACAATATGGATGCATGGATATAGTGGATAGCAAGAATCATGAGCAGAGTTTGTGTCAATCAAACCCAAGGCAAGGAAGGAGTGGACGCATGGGTGGTTGTTGGTAAAAGTGAAACCAGCTAAGGCGATAATAAAGAATGATAGACATTTACTTTTAATGGATGGATGCCCCCTGGATGTATTGTATTCATCATAGGTGGAGACTGTCACTGGAAGCAGAGTCGTACTTTGAAAATATAAAAGGAGATACAAAAAAGACTGGTGTTCTTCTGTGTACTGAAGTCCACCCATAGTACTAGGGCAAGTATAATGCCGGAAAAAAACTTCAACAAATGTTACAGGCAGGGGAAGCAGGAGGATAGATTAGATAGAATCTAAAAGTTGCCACCAATTGTATGTACTGCGCTTGCTAGTGCTGCCATGCCACTATGTGTTGAATTAATTTTGAAGAGTTTCAGTTACAATTCTGTTTCTTTTTTTATAGATACTCAACACCTTTCTCGACCAAGTTGCCTCAATGGATCAATCAGAGAAAGAGAGATGAGAAAGTAACTCATGAGAAAGACTTGGTGAAAACGTATGTTGAACAAAGACGGCATTAAGAACTTGTGAAAGGAGATTGAGTACTCGCACAACAGAAGTGGAGATGAAAATCTGATGCTCCAGTTGATGCAGAACCTTTTCAGTGGGGTCTACCAAGGGATGCATGGTAAGTCTATTACCAGAGACTCTTCTCAATTTAGGCCTTTAACTAATCATTCATCAGATCTGCCTGAACCATCAGTGCCTGCTGTTATCTTTAACCACTGATGCAGATCCTAGATATTTGTGATGACAGATCCCAGTTTCTGAGAACAACATCCGATCGAACAATCAAAGCACCAAAAAGATTGAATGAAGCGATTTAATTGTATATGTCTATCTATGTATTTTGAATAAACATTTACATTTTTTATTCAACAGAGGGGGGATTTAGTATCCGCCAAGTTAGAAACAATGGAACCCTTTTAGCTCCTGAGGGACTCCGTAGAACTGTGATGAACGTGTTAGAGCAGAATGTATTGAAGGATGGTTTAGAATGTTGAGTTCACATTTACACACAGATGAATAAAGATGTGCAAAATGAAGCTCAGTGTGTGGCGTAGTCATTGGTGGGTACCAAGGCTGGGGAGGACGCTACAGAATTCACAATGAGATTAATGTTTGCGAGGTCAGACTGAGAAGGGATGAGTTCATGCTTTTCTTTTTTTCAGAGGATATTCAATCATGTCAGGATTCAAACTTAATATGAGTAAACCTGATGCTTTCTGAATCAATAGCCTAGAAATGATGATATTTGTTTCAAGCCCAACTTTGCCTTCAACTACAGTAAGTCTGTTATTATATACCTGAGGATTCATATAGGAGCAACAAGGAAAGAGATTTGTGATGCAAACTTCCCATCCTTATTAAAAAAAAGACCTCCTGGCCTCTCACAACTGCTCACTGTCCAGGCATAGCTGAATTGCTTCAATAAAAATGATGGTCTTACTGAAAGAGCTTTTCCTGTTTTAAGCAACTCCTAATCCAGTTGACCCTCGAATATTGAGACAAATTCAAAGGGCATGTCAGGACTTCATAGAGGGGGGAAGATGTCTGGGATAGTGCAGACAATGACATTTAGATCACTGAGGTGAGAAAAACTGTGAACTTCAACTTGATGGCATATCAAGCCACTCCTTTATGTTGTCTTTTAGAGTGGTCAGAAGCTGAAACCAAATGCCATTGGTGCTTCAGTGACCATTTCGTAGCAGGAGGATATCAAAGACGAAAAACGGTGATGCTGAAATATATCAAATTTTGCATGAAATTAGAAATTAACTCATGGAAGTGGCTTATAGATTGGAGTCAATCCATTCAGTAGTGTTCGAGAAGTTAGTGTTAAAAAGATGCTCAGGATGGGTATGAAGGGGGTTAAAAATCAGAGATACCTAGTGCTGCTGTATCTCCGTGGCACAAAAAACCTACTTTTTTCTGATTTCCCAGTACTGTGGATCCAGAAAAGGAAAGAAAAAATTGCTATTGGGTTCATGGATCCCAGGACTAGGTTCACAGCTCCTTGAGGTCTGTGAACCTTTGCAAAGGGTCGCACACTCAGAAAAGGTATCTTGGACCCAAGTTGGATCTTCCTCATCCACAGGTCCGTGAGCCTAATTCCACATCTACAAACTCTACCAAAAGTAGACCAAGGCTCCATGTGTGAGTAAGGACACACAGGCCCTATGCAAACATTCAACAAAATATTTTTAAAAAATGATTCTGGCCATAGCCCATTCCCTGTGACTGGCACACACTAAATGCATATCACAATGTAATTAAATAACAAGACATACTGGGCCTGTAGATGTGCTATCCTGCCTCCACTGTACTGGATGCAAGGCCAGACTGGGACCAGAAATCAGCCCAGGCAATTCTACTTGACCGACCAATAACAAAGCTGGCCCACACTAGGCAAGAAACGGCCCCACACTTCTGCCCCCCCTGAAAAACACCCAGTGCCCACTATGGCCATTCTGGCCCTAACTGGATGACTTTGGTCGACCTTCCAGACTGCGCACTAATGTGCACAGTCATTGTTATGTCCCGTAGCTCGGCACTGGACGGTGCCATGTGCACTGCTCCCCCATTGGTGATTACATGGGAAACAAGTGTGTTCCCGTATATAGGAATAATGGTAACCACCTCAGAACTTGCTTCACATGAATTGTGCACCCACAGACTGATACAGGGCATACAGGACTCCATGGAGTTCTGGGTCTCCTTCCTGTTTTCATAGTCGGACATATAGCAATATCCAAAATGATTGTACTACTGCACTGTATGTACCTCTTCCAATGTTGCATATATCCAAACTCTCCAATCAACTCTTCCAATCACTGCAAGGATTGATGGGAGACCCCCGCATGTTGTGAGAGGTACCGTGAGCGGTGAGGCAGCTATATGCCTTATGCCACAGTACTATCATTGTCGTGCGTGCCAGAATTTGCCCCACTGGACTGCACTATGGACATGTCAGACTGGAAAAGGGGAGGCTACCTCACACTGGTGGAACTCTGGGAGACTGGAGCAATGTCTTTTCTTGAAAGAACCTGAACACAGTTTCAGAACCCTCATGGCCAATAACTACACTACCACACCATTAAGGGGGTAATGAGCAAACTTTGGAGAGATATCCAGACTGCTCCAGGGCGATCTGCTACTCTCGGCCTACTGGTCCACGCAGACTGTGGCTGCAAAATCACCACGCTGCTATATGCACCCATTCGGGAAGACACCCATAAAAGCCCATTGCACTCACAGGCAAAATGGACGGCAGACTATCATCAAGCTTACTCTGATGCACAATGGAAACAGACATTAACACTAATACAAGAGGTCTCAATCAATGCTAAATTTAGATTACTGCACTTTAATTTTGAAACTGCAGGCACATGACTCCTGCACCGCCACGTCGCATAAACACTAATGCCTCAAGTCATTGCCCAAAGTGTGGCACGCAGGAGGCTACTTACTATCATCTGGTGTGGAATTGCCCCAAACTTCTTCCTGCATACAGGGGGGAGGTGGAGGGAAGATAAATGGAACATGTGTCGTTAACTGTGCCGTTGACTTCCTCCGCATGCTTACTGGGAATTGATGTAATTACAAGCAAATATAAAATCAAAAAGAGATTTATGCAGCTCAGGCTCCTACTGGCAAAGTGCCATGTTGTGATTCATTGTCTGGGCATAAAAATCCCGGATATCCGATGCTAGATACAGGATGTGTCAGAATGGACAATGGCGGAGGCCATTGGAATGGCACTAGTCAGAACAGGCAAAAAGGCACAGGATGACCTTGACCTGCGGAAATCATTGTTGTGTGCACAAATTTACCTACCTCTATGACACTCGATATTCCCCATATTGTTCTATCCACGAGCAACGGGGAACACTGTTTTACAGATTGTGTTTGTACATTGTGAAGTGCTCATAGTGTCTCATGGGGAGCAGAGTCATATGTAGAACAATCTATGCTGTGGTATTTTGTGTATCTGGCACCAAAAAGATGTGTGTGTGTGTCATGTGTTAAAACCCAATAAAAAGAGTATAAAAAAAATAACAAGACATACTCAAGCCAATAAATAATACTGCATTCATAGTCTTCTCTTCCATAGTGTTAATGGTGAAATAGTATGTAATCTCATCTTTACAACTATTTGCAATTACATCTGTCACATGAAGAGTAAGGTAATAAGCGCTATATTTTATGTATAGATTGCATGCCTTTATTGGGCATAATGAGTTGCAATCCTAACCATAACTGTCACATTTCGGTGATTTTCAGTTTTAATTTGTCACCATACCTACTTTTTAACTGCGATTTTCTATGAATGTGTGAGGTTTTTTAAACCTACGTTTCATTTAGGTGTACTAACCAAAGCTAACTATAACTTCACTTTTACCTTTGTTTTTTCACTAAATCTATAATATTGTGTGCGTATTTATCTTCTAAATAGAGTTGAAAACCCCCCACAAAAAAGTACTATGTACATAGGTGTGTGTGTGTGTGAGTAAACAATTATTGACAACAGGGTGCTGCAGTTAATTTTTAACTGCTCTTAGCATGTTTAATGTTCATATTGCTAATGCTTGAGACATACTAAGAGTGAAAAACTAGGCAGCGCATGCCTGAGATTTTTTTTATGTGATTATGACACACGCTTTCTCGAAATGTTTCCTTTATTAGTACAACAATCTAATCTTTAGTGTCAGTGCTCACAATTACAAGTAAAACTGGATTTACATGAAATCTGACAATGTGCCAAAAAGATTGATTTTTAGCAGCGGTCACAATCGCTTCTCATTTTATTTTAGCGGCAGAAATAAAGTCAAGCAGTAAAACTTGAGTCTCGGATATAAGGTTTACTGGTGAAATGTTAGGGTCAAAAGCAATCTGATCAGAAGGCAGACAGGAACTAATTTACTGGACAAGCCTAAGTGCACATTCCCCACCACTCAACAATTGAATCTCCGCAGGTCAATTCATTGAAACGTGGGTGAATTTCTCCACAAAATGTGATGTCGAGTGACATTAAAAAGAGCAATCCAGTGAATTGGCGAGCGCAGGCAACTGTATTTAAACTGAAAGCAATCGAAGACAGAGGAGATGAAAAGCAAGACCTTCTAAACCCTAGTAAGTACATTCAAAAGTTGGCTGATGACGAACATGAGTAAAGGCGAAGCGTAATAAACTTTCACAGAACTTGTCACCTCTGAAGGAGGTGATACAGTGACAGTCACAGGAAAAGGATTGTAGTTCCGCAGGCAAGACTGTCTTCTAAAACAAAAAGAGTATTAATGCGCCGAGCTCGGCAGTGTGCACTCATCAGACCGCCTTGGAGGAACTGTGAATTATATGCACCATTTGATTTTGAAATCAAACACAGTTGAATGGCGGGTTTTCAAATCTTATTTCATTTGTTCCAAAGGCTAAAAGACCACTTGTCTCATGCGAATAGAGCTCGGATTCAACTTTAAAGTGCAAAGCACACATAACAAGTAGGAGCGATTCTTCGATGCTGACTTGGCAAAAGCTTCAAATAGTATCTCTCAAGAATAGTATGATAATGTTGCACTGGATTTAAGCATTGAAGTAGAACCAGCAAATTGCCAAGGGAAGCAGAAGAGACAGCACGTACCATGAAGACATCATAGGGCTGACCCCTTTTGGCTCCCTCAGCTGTTCAATGACCTCCCAGAAACATGAGTTTACCTAAGGCCCCTGCGGTGCAGGGGGATATCCAACCCATCAGGGGCCCCCAATCCGTCACGGGGCCCCCCCATTTAGTCTATGCCAATGAATATCTGTGAGATATGGGAAAATCAGGCGCCCATCACCACATTTTGCTATTGAAAGCCAAAAGGGTATGTGGGACTTATGATGCATCAGCCCAAAGTACTTATATTTTAAACTATTCCCAGAACTGATGGAACTTATGAAAACTCTGCTGTATAGCTGCAATGTATACTTAGACTTTGTGAGATTCACACATATTACTCCACCATGCCTGGATAGAGGGTGTTTTCAATTCCTAAGAATGATAATTCTACCTATGACTACTGAATACAAAACTGGCTCTTCACTTTATGTCTAAAGTAGACAAGCAAAGGATTTGGGGTGAAGACTTACCCCCACATGCATCAACCTATTTAGGAAGTGCAAACGGTGCGAATCGGTAAATTCTGCCGTTTGCACTTCCTAAATACGTTTTTGGGATGCATTAAACAATTCGCTATTTTTTGCATTTCTTAAAAATGCAAATGCAATTAAGGAATCGCATTTGTGCGATTCCTTAAATGCAATGCATCAATTTGTAAAAAATAGCGAATTGTGAAATTGGAAGTGCAAATTAACACGAGGTTGACCCTCGTGTTAATTTGCGAAAATGTTTAAAAAAGCAAAAAAATTAATTTTTTTAACTTGCATGTTACAGACACACATGTCCTTAGGACATGTGTGTGTGAAACATGCACTTGAAAATACATTACAGGGGTGCAGGGGGGGTCCTTTGGACCCCCCTCTGCACCCTTGTAATGCATCAACAAATTGCGAGTGCAAAAAAAAATTCAAAACGGCATTGATTCCTATGGGCCTCTAGGCCCATAGGAATCAATGTAATGCCATTCCTTAATTGCGATTCGCAATTAAGGAATCGCAATTTCCGAAAATTAAGAAATCCTAAAATAGCGATTCCTTAATTTTCGCTATTTAAGCAGAAGCAATGACCTCTGCCCAATTTGTTGGACAACCAGGCACCAAATTTAGAGCATTCAGCCATTCAGTGGATATCTCTGTGTCTTCGGAGGATTCATGTTTCAGGCGGTCGCTCCGCAAACTTTTTTTGTTTTTAAAAAACAAAGTCCCAAAGCAAAAGTTTGCTTTTGAAAAGTAAGAAAATAGTGAACCCGAGAGCCTGACATTTTTCTCCCATAGCGTGCTTGTCATTTTTGGGCTTTTTTCAATTTGGGATTACCGGGGTTTTCCTAGTTTAAAGCATCTACACCGACGATCCCAACTCAGTAGGACTATCAATGTAAGGTTTCTAATGTGGTGCCAGTGTATTGCTGGCAGAAACATGACAGTCAACCGGACTCAAAATTGAACAAGCGTACCATCAGTTTGGGGGACAGGATATTCCACCATGTTTGTGGCACAGTAGCCTCTCCAACACTCACATAACTTTTTTTGCAACTCTATACAGAATTCAAGACAGCTGATGCCAATCATTTGCAGATGTAATCAGCAATAATAGTGGAACTGCTTGAAATAAATGGACATTTTTAGAGAATACTCTAATGTCAATGGCATGACCTAACAAAAATACAGGTAGATGTCTCAACTACCCATGAAATTTGGATGCCATGTAGTGGACAACATCATAGTTAAGCTTCTTTCAGAGTTCTACCCAGATAAAAACGATCCCAAATAGCTACCTGCATCATACTGGGTAGGATAATCTGAGTCTTGATTTGTGGCAAAAGAGTTGGCCAAATTCTAATGCCACCCTGTCAACTGTTGGAATAGTAAGTAGGTTACTCTTGTACAGATTTTATCCAGCTTGGTAATTTTTGGAGCCTGCTTCTGTTTTCTTGGTTGTAGGTGACACACTGGTTTCTTTATGCAGCTTGTCTGTGATCCTCCCCTTTTTTTTCTGTGTGGGAGGTTTCACGATGATGGGATTAATTCCAAATTGCTTTTTGGAAATTGTATTTACTGTTGCACCTTGTATCCATGTTTCACTTGATGAACTATATGCCATTCCGATATGAGACCCTTCTAATTTATTAGAGTACCTTAATTAGGAGTAATCCCCCTGCTCTTGCTTCAGTCACATGCCTTTCATCCTCAAGAGACCTCTGGATTTCTTCTTTCAAGTGTTGAAACTTTGTTTACTTTCCCCAACCCAGACTAACCTGTAAAATGTTTTGTCCTTAATAGTTGGGATTACATTGATTTGACACCTGAACGTTGGTTGTCTTACTCACTTCTCATTGTGCACCATATGGTTTTATTGTTGAAACGCATGCGTCTAATGAATAACTATTTGTGATTTCCATTTGTTAATTTGGTCTCTTTGTGGTACACTGATGTTGGAGGCTGTTGAACTAGGCCCTCTCTGCAGGGTCACCACCAAAAAGCTTTGTCTCCCCCCTCCTAATTTTTCTCAATTTCGTTGTTGTTGGCTGTGTGACTCTGTGCACTTTACCACTGATAAGCAGTGCTTGTGCCCACTCCCTAAAACATCGTAAAATTGGTTTACACCTGATTGCATAATTAATTTACTTATTAGTCCCTAGTAAAGTGGTATATCATATGCCCAGGGCATGTAAATTAAATACTACTAGTTGGCCTTTAGTACTTATTGTGCCATTTAGGTAGCCTTTTACAATATGTCTCAGTCCTGCCAATGCAGTATGTGTGCAGTTTTAAACTCCCAATTGGAACTGGAAAAATAAACCACTTGCCAGGCCTAAAACTCACGTTTTAATGCTTATAAGTCAACCCCAAGGTAGGCCCTAGGTAGCCCATAGGGTAAAGTGCATTGAAATTAAAAGGTTGGACATGTACTTTTACGTTTTTTAATGTTCTCATAGTGAAAATGTGTAAAGTGGGGTTTAACTACTGTGAGGCTTACTTCACCCATAGAATAACATTGGGTTAGCTTATTACATGTATTAAGTGATAACTTATGTTTGGGAACAGGTAGAAATGTCATGTTTGGTGCCTAAAGAATTGTTATTTGAAGTACTCTTTAACGTAGAGTTGAATTTTAAGTTACAATTCTGAAAATTCCACTTTTAGAAAGTTGGTATTTCCTTGTAATCATTTGGTGCCTGCAGTCTGTTTCTTAGGTCACATAACAGGGATTAGCATGGCAGTAGCCCTCCCTTTTCCTCCTAAAAAATGACACTAAAGGGGTCTAGTTATCAGCACATTCATAAAGGACTTCACACTAGCCTTTTGTCTCCCCAGAAAACCTGGTATCAGGGCAGGGGGGAAGGAAATTCAAGACACATCTGTTGGGAGGGGGGGGGGTCCAGAAGTTTCTTCCACTTCAAAGCTGGTGCCAGGTATATAAAAATAGGGACTTGATACCCACTGTTCAGTTTGCTCCTAGAATTGTGGAGGACACTCAGAAGGCCCGCCACACACATAAGAGGACTGCCCTGCTGCTTGAGGCCTATTCTGTACTTCAGAGAACTTCCCTGCTGCAGGAAGATTGCCTTAAACCCTCAAAGGACTGACGTCCTGCTGGAGGATTGCCTTGCTGCTTGAACCCAGGTCGACAGAAGTAACTCCAAAGGCAAGTTGGCTGGTCTCCTGATCTGAGCTACAGGAACACAAAAAGCTCCATCATCTTGGACCCTGTTCCTGCACTCTGCCTAAAGTGAACTATGCCATCCAAGTGGTGCCTACTCAGTCCATTGGCAGTGGTGCTGTTGTGCTCAAATATCCTATAACCACAACTTGAGACTTTGAAATTTTTCAGCCAAAACATGCCATGAGAACTGAGAGGAGATCAGTACCTACATGTTTTCCAATTCGTCCAGGGTGCATGGCCGATCAGCCTGACTTTGCAGTACCTCCCGCTGCATTCCTGTCTGTACCAGTAAATCCCGTCCTGTTGTCCTTCACAGAAGGGGGATTCGGCATGGTGGAGCCTTCATCAGCTACAAACTGCATCTTCTTCCCACTGGTGATTTTCAACTTCCAAAAAACTTTCAAAGTCTGGATATAGAAATCTTTACTGTGACTTCATCCAGTGCTGTATCCTCCTCAGATACAGCTGGCTACTTTGCTCTGCTGAACTTTACCTTCTCAGAGATTTTTCTTTGAAATTGCTTCTAAGTCCATAGGTAAGTGGAGACCGAGCCCAATACACCTCATGTATCCGAGCTGCACTTCATCACGGTAGGCCATAACGTTCGACTTTGCCCTTGTCGTGCGTGACTAGATATCTGCAGTTCCCGCTTTAATCTTTTAGGCGCTCGTTTTTATTAAAACATTTCCAAAATTCATAACTCCGGTTCTACTGATTGGATTTTTGTCAGTTTGGTATCTAGTATTACCTTTTTTTTTTAAATTGCTGTTGGACTTTTCTTATATTGTACGTTCATTTTATTGCTGTTTAAGTGAAGCATAAATACTTTACACATTGCCTTTAAGTTTAGCCTGACCACTTTTGTACCAAACTACCAGAGGATTAAGCACAGGGTAATTTTATGACTTTTTGTGGTTCACCCTGACAGGGATTGTGGTTGTTGCTTGATGAGAGCCCACAACAGCAGGTATGGCCCTGTTTTCAGCCCTCTACTTCTTTCTTTTTTCTTGTCTACCTTTTGAATTTCAAGTGTTTGTGTTGATTCATCCCTGACCAAAGGGGTACAAGTTCCCAGGGGTCAACCTACCCACTTATCAGCAGTTCCTGCTTGCCCTACTGCAAACAATCCCACCGTGCATCTTACTCCCAAAATCCAAGATGAGTGAACCCTTCCTCCCTTGTGCACAACTTGTGTGGCAGCCCACAGGTTTGTCCAGGGATATGAGCAGTCCCATCCTCTGTGGCTACTCGTAACTGGTTCTAGGGACAGCTCCTCTCCTATTGGCTCTAGTGCCATCCTTTCCAGGTGAACCAATAGCAGGCCTCACCTTACACCTGCTTGTCAAAGAGCAGGCCACTCCAGGACCCATTGTAAGTTAATAAAAGGTTATGGATCTACTCCAGCTGTCCTGAGAGAATAAACACCTCTTTACACTTAGACCATTTGCGCTGCTTTGGGATTCAACTTTACCAAATGTATAATCTGTACTTTTACATTTTCTAGTATTCTGTGCCAGTGAAAGTAGCTTTTAAGGCTTAGTTACTTAAGAAACATGCAAATTCTAATTTTGCGCAGGCTCCAGTTCTTAATATAAGGCACCCTGCTTTGTGAGCAGTGCGGTTTACTTAGGGTTGAGATGTTAATATTTTTAAAAAAGGGTTTCCCCATGTCAAAAAGGGTTGTTTTAACACATTTGACAGCTAGATTTAGGCTGTTGAAGTTAGGCCACACATGGTATGCCTTACATCATATTTTCCAGACCCACTCAGTGGATGCCACAATAGCTGCTGCAGTTCACAGGTGGCATTTAACTTTCAAATCATTAGTAAATTTTCTACACCATATATTAAGTACTGATAGGAAGCAGAAAAAGTTCAATATGGGTAGGACAATTCAACCATGTTTATGGGTAAGCAGAGGCACTTTACTCCTGTAAGTCAAGGGTAAGGTCAGTGGTGGGCTGAGCCCGCGGTGTTGCACTACGCAGAATTCCGTGGAGTTACATAAAAACTCCATGGAATTCCGCGCAGTTCCACGCTGCCCTAGTCCACAGTCCATACCTGCTTGTTGAGAAGGTGGAGGAAATATTAAAGGTTTGTTTAGTCACTGCCATGCCTGCCTAATTAAAGACATCATGTAAGGGGAAAGAATGATTGCATTTGCAACACTAAGAGAAAATGAAAGGCCCGCCTGCAAAAGTCATTATAATAACATCTTACATATATCGGCACAGAGCATTGCCTAGGGGAAGGAGAAAGTAAACATGCGCACTTTGCTTAACTGAGAAATCCTCCTGCCTCCGAAAATAAAACATGGGCTTGCCTATCCATTCTAACCTTGTTGTTGTTGCTGCCCTGCGACCCACCTTGAGTACACAGGCAATGCCCAGCCAGCCCAGCAGCCAGAGTAGGGCGAAGCAGAGTAGGGCACGGTGGACAGGATTGTACCTCCTCCTCTCCTGACCTTCACATGGTACAGACTACGAAGTGACTCCGGAACTCCCTCATCCAGGCGACGCCTAAGAGGTAGAGCAGGAAGTGAGCATGGCAAAGGGCAAAAGGCGAAGGAAGCAAACAACCAATTACAGCCAGGCGGCGTAGCCAGTGCCTCCATGGCAACCTCCACACTTCAACCAACCCTTCTGTCTCCTCTGTCATTCCTGTGCACAACTGCAAGCGGTAAACAGTACACTACACTCAGTCGGTGGTGGGCAGAGTTTTGCTTAACTTCACACTCAAAACTTTGAGCACCAAATGGACAAAACTCCATGAACTCCGCCAGTGGAGCAGAGCTCACCGCCCACCCTTAGGTAAGGTGCACAGAGTTCTAAATCCAGCAAACAGTTAAGGAAAACATTTGGGGAGATCACACAAACACAAGATGTATAAAGAAAAACTAATGGGAAGAAGGAAAAAAAGGGTTTAGCAAACCTTTAACTTGCTCATCTAAAAAAAAACAACATTTAAGTATAATTATGTCAGTTACCAATACGTTTGAACAAAGAGTGATCCATTTCAAAGATATAAGTACAATATTTATGAAATACTATACACTGCTATTTACAAGAGAAAACCCAGACTGAAGAAGTTAAGACAAGTGCTTTTCTCAAAGTGCTTAATACTCAAACTTTTCAGTAAAAGTTTCATGAATTCATGGATAGGCTTTTGCATTGGCATTTGTGTCGCAATAACTTTACATTGTGTACAATCCACCTACTAGATTATACTTTTTTCTCTAAGGTTAAAATATTTTTTCCTTGTGGAAAAATCTCCTCCCCTTCCTCTCCTCCTACCCTGACATGACATTTTGGGCGTTTTCCACTCCTCTTTCCATACAATAAAGAAAAATTAGGAATTTGGGGGCATATTATCAAAAATGGCTTTAAAGCGGCGATAATGGGCTTGCTAATATTCCCTTGTGAATCTCCATAGAGCCCAGGTTAACACCAGAACCTGGGCTTCTATTGGAATTCACAAGGGCATATTATCAAGCCCATTATCACCGCTTTAGCTGCAGTTTCCTGCTGCTAAAGCGGCGATAATTTTAAAGCCATTCTCGATAATATGCCCCTTAGTCCTCCACTCTTATCATGAGTAAATCTCTGAGCATTTCCAAGATGGGGCAAAGGTCACTCAGGAAGCTGTGAATGCCCATCAATCTTTTCATTTCTTGGTGTTCACAGTCTTTCAAGGCTAAGCCTGCTTTGTAGGTAAATCACCACCCCTTGTGGTGGATTTACTTCCACGTAACATGAAACAAAAAGTATGTAATATTACATATACAACTGCAATGTCACTTTTTACGGTATACTTTAATTTATAAATAAGCTTCTTGTGCACTTAATCTTGTTTTACAAGTGAATGAAAACTACTATCCACGGTGTTTGCATTTTTGACAAATCTGGGTTATTTGTAACAGTTAATCCTAAACGCAATAAATGCTACCAACAACAATTTATTTAATTAATCTCACCTTGCTGAATCGCTTTTAAATAAAGCAAATGCTGCCGTTCTTTGCGAAATTAAAAAAGAATCTAACCACTGAAAACGCCTGCCCCTTTTGGAACTTCCATTCATGATATGGAGCAAGTTAGAACGTTCTGACCTGACTGCATAGTATTAAATCACAAAACTTTCAAAACTTTCAATTAAAAGGTAAGAGCTTCATGACGGAATGGGTTAAAACTTTATTTGCAAGCCACATTATGTTAGCTTCTAGTAGTGTGCACGAAAATGATTGATGCCTTTATTAATAACTTAATTTCCCCCCCAGTAAAGGCCATTGTTTTTGCATAATTCCAAGAAGAATATGAATAATTTTGTGCTGACTTACCTTCCCTCATTCTTTTGCAGTGCTCTAGTGCAGAATTATCATACCAGCGTCTTTATCCGTTTTAATGTTGCTTAGCAGCAAGCCTTTTTATTCACCACTGATAACGAGCTTCGCATCTAGCCTCTAAAAAGGTAGGTCTTTTGTGATTAGCATAAGGGAGCAACCATTATTGTGTAGAGATTGGCAGAATGAATTACACTAAATTAAGCAATACTTATCCCATTGTATTCAGGTCAACAACTGCTTTACAACATGATGGTATTGCTCCTGTTTTAATATTAATTTGAAAGAATGTAAGATGTTCCAATCTTTTGCAGACATTATATATCAAGAAATGCGAGAAGGTGAATCTTCGGTTTATAGAATAAGATGCAGGGTAGGGAGCTACATGTTTGATATTTCAGAAATGTAAAGAGAAAATCGCAGTATCCCTTAAAAACACAGAGGGGCATATTAACAAGAACCTTGTTAAAATTATCGCTGTTTTAGCAGGAAACTGCCGCTAAAACTGCGATAAAACTGTGATAATGGACTTGCTAATATGCGTAATAGAATTCCAATAGAAGCCCAGGTTAGATGTGCAGAGCAACTAACCTGGGCTTCTAATGGAATTCTATACCGCATATTAGCAAGCCCATTATCGCCGTTTTAGCGGGCAGTTTCCTGCAGCTAAAACGGCGATAATTTTGACAAGGTGCTTGCTAATATGCCCCAGAGTCAGGCCCGGACTGGCCGTAGCGGGCACCGGGCAATCCCCAGGTGCGCCGCATGGGTGGGGGCCGGTTTTGGGCCCCTGGGGGCCGTTTTTGCAGCATAGCTGCAAAATCGTCCCTGTCACAAAATTAGCAGAAAACCGGCCCTGGCAAAGAGCTCAGCGGTACCTCCAACCCCCCGCGGGGGAGAGGTGGGAGCCAAGCACTTTGCCAGGGCCGGTTTTGGTTCCCAAGCACTTTGCCAGGGCCGGTTTTGGTTCTCTGCACGTTGTAATCGTTACCTAAAGCAGAACATATCCCTCTGAAGCACCACAAGTCTACCAGTGCACCAAATCAAACATTTTAAAAACCTTGCTATAAGGACTTGAGGGTTAAAGTGCCCAGGGTCAAGTGCAATCACGGTCGGACAACTGTGGGACGCATACGTTCCCCTACGTGTAGAAAAACGTCCAGTGAAGTCATCCAGACGGAGGCCTTTTATAATTAAAATCTTTAATTGTATTCTTTTATCCATTGATTTAATATTGCTGTTGCTTAAGCTGACGTGGCGTGGGTATGTAGGCAAACGTCCTTTCCAAGGCTGAAACAAATTATTCCATAGTGCGTTACATTATTCCCACTCAAACTTTCTATGAAAAATCAGTACTATAGATAAGTAACTGCAAACAAAGCAACTATATTATCGAAAGTGATTAGTGCTCATATTTATAAAAATATAGGGTAGATCAAATATTGGGAGAGAAAAAAAAACAATGCTAGTGATCTCAGCGCAACTCAGAAAAAGGCTACTTAATTATCATTGTGGCACAGAAAATATGTATCTCCCTTTTTGTGAAAAATTCGGGCATGGACATCACAAGCAAGGTGTTAGAATAGAATACGGTAAACCACGAAAATTATGTGTTGCTTAGCTTATATGAACATCTAGCAGCTGCAACTCACTTACGTTATTTGAATCAGTAAATCGCAATGAAAAGATGTTCCGGCATCTTCATCTTTTCAAACAGTCAATGTAAGTTCTATTGAGTAAAACATCAACTTCAACAGGAGGTTTTAAGATATAATTTGCTGCTATGAACAAAATTGCTATTGTGTCTGTTATTAATTAAACTGATTATTACTGACTCCGACCTCTTCGTCTCCTTGCATCACTTGTAGGAGGATATTCTCAAGAACGTGTGATAATTGCCGCAAAATTAGCTTAATGTAACTCTTCATATCACAGTCCATCGCAGGAAAACAACACTGTGTCAACTAAGTATTCACAACACGGAGGTAACATGCGATAGGCCCATGACACCGTTTCAAATATCAGCAATAAAGTCAACGCAATGCCGCAAAAATGCAAACCACTAACGCAAAAAAAGTTGCGATGAGGCCAATCGCAATACCAAAATCAGCGAATACCAGTGACAGGCCTGCAACTCACACACGTCAGGCGGGAAAAATCACCATAAAAGAAGAAAAAAAACAGACAAACAAATGCCAAACAACAGCTTAGCACAATGGATGTTGCCGAAGCATGTACGGAGGACCACCAGAACCCCAAAATCACCCCGGAGGTGCATGGGAACTCGGGGTCAGGGAAGGGCAAGGGGAAGAAGAGTAGGTAGAAGCGGTTCAGTCCGCAGGAAAACAGGATCCTGATAACGGAAGTGGTAGAACACCATCAACAACTGTTCTTCACCTCCACTGTGTCATTTGCAACAAAAATGGACTATGGCAGTCCATCGTGGACAAGGTGAATGCAGTCATAGTGCTGAAGAGGACAATGGAAGAGGTCAAGAGGCGCTAGAATGATGTCAAGCGCAAAATCAAGCTGAAACTTGCGAACAACCAGAAGGCAGCAATGCAGACTGGAGCTGGGAGTCCTGCACCACAGGAGGAACTGGACGGCATGGAGGAAATGGTGTCCACAGTGGGGAGACGGTGGCAGGAGTTAGGGGACCGGACACTGCCCAACATGACCGGACACAACAGCACCAGGGTGAGTAACAGCCAGAGACTGAGGGGACGGGGGAGATGGGCACAATGGCACACATGCACAATTAAGTAGAGCACATCTGCAGACAAACCATGCCCTTGAACCCCAACGCCCACCAAGAGACCAATGTACCCAAGAATGCAACATCCCACCACTGTAAAACCACAGAAGGCAAAGGCACATCACATGAAAGGGAGAAGGGGCAGCAAATCCAGAGCTGCAGGGGCGACTCCACCGAAATGTAGCACACACAAACATAACATGCAGACCACACCAACATTGACAACAATGCGCTACAGACTGCAACACGTCCACAACATAACACAGGACACAACAGGTGCCGCCAGTGTGTAGAAATTGGCCAATCACATTTGGCATTGCAGGTAAATGAGAGTTGAGAATGTACAAGTACTAACATACATCCGTCATGTTGTCGAAATGTCCACTGTCCACCATCAAATAGGCAGCTCCCCCCAAACAGCCACAATGTACACAGTCATGCAGTCTGAATGAAAAAATGCACACTGCGACAACACACATGTGCACACATTATTAAACTGCATCTCCCTTTCACATTGTAGAGGGACAATCAACACCTGCAGAGCAGCCTGAACGTCTCTTCTCTGATGACAAAGAGGACCACCACAGCTTCGACTCCGATGTCCTCCAACAGCTCGTGGAGAGCCTCCACACTCCACCTTCAGGAGCAGGGCAGCCAGCTGCTACGAGGAGACTACACTCCCTGCACAGACCACGCAGCAGGCAATACCCACCACCACGGCTGCCTCCCAGGACCCCCATGAAGAACCAATGGCCTTCCAACGCCGTGTGTTGGGGTGCCAGGAGAAGCTGGCTGAACAGGTGGGCTTCGACCACATGGCAGCCAAACTAGATGCCATACGTGGGTGTCTAAGCCCCATCATGGACCACTCACGGTCCCTAACAGACACCCACAGTCCCCTTCATGCTCTCCAACGGACCATGGCTGACATCGCTGCAGCCCCGACTCAGAGACTAGAACAAATGTCCAGTCAGAGAGGAATTAGCGATGTCACACAGGTGTTGAAACACATGCGGAGGTCAATGGAGACCATGGAGTGGACGCAGGCGGAAAGAGCGGCTGCCACAGCTGCACAATAGCGAGAGGTAGCTGGGTTTCTCAATGACCTCAGGACCATCCTCATAGCATTGCTGCCACAAGGCCTGGCACTGATGCATGCTGCTGCCACCACTACATCCACATCTCCACACCCTGAAGTGTCAGTGCCAAACAGTGCAGCAGACCTTCCACCTCCGGTCACTGATGTGTCACTTCCATACAGTGCTGGGGACAGAACACCACCTGACACTGCTATAAGGGAGGGCAACCTCAAGCGATTGATGCGTGGCCTTTAGTGCAATGTGACCTTTTGGTGGACATTGCTAATTTCCACCATGGCTCGCTAGCTCAAACTAAAATGAAGATACTCCCTTGAGTCCTGTACTACTTTGTTAATCTTCCTGTTTGGGTGCCGAGGGCCTGGTTCAGATCTCTTGCAGTCCTGATCAGAAAGCTGATATTTGATAATAGTCATCCGTGGGTATCACTACTTACGCTGCCCTTATCTGAAGGCAGCTTGGTGGTCCCTGACTGTGAGTTGTGATACTACACAGCCCAACTGCAATGGCTGGCTTATTGGTTGGCTGCACACAACCTGGAAAAACTGGGAGCGTTTGGTGAACTGTGCACAGAGAGGGCGTTGTTAGCTCTGCTTCTGAGAGTTTAAATCTCCACACATCCTAAACCTAGACTTCTTCACATAGCTCTCTGGTGCTGGAGGAGAGCGTGCCGTTGGATTGGACTAATCGCCCTTTCTGTCCCAGGGACACCATTAGTTGGATGGCTGATGGCACATGGGGGATATTTCACTGCCTGACGAATGTCACCCTTGAAATCGGTTGGGGTTAAGACCATTGGGGACTGCTACTCAGAGGGCTTCTTCCAGTCCTTGGAGGCTTGCCTGGAACCCATTTCTTTACTTATAGGGTGATAACCTGAGCTGTGAGCCATTTGTAAGGAGCACTAGATCCGAAAAACCCTACACATGATCTCTTCCAGACCATCCTAACGTTTGGTGGAGGTAGACATTTGGTCCTGTGGCTATATTGTGATTGTAATTGCATTTATATAGCACTTACTACCCATGACAAGGCGTCAAAGACCTTTTTTGGTGAGTAGCATGCTACGACGGAACCCAAAACGGGTTAGTGGTGTATTAGTATAGGGAAACATGAAATTAATTTGGGCAGTGGACATGTTTGTCTGTTACTTGGATTCAAAAGGATAGTGGAGGGATAGAAGAGAGAAGGGTCTAGAAAGTTTAGTTTTGTATCTTTTTTGGGAGCTCATGGGAGTAGGAGGAGGTTTGAGATCAGTAAAGGGGAGGTTGAGGGGGAAGATTCAGAGGGAAGGGTTTAGAAAGGCTTATTTGCAAGATCTGAATAGTAAAAGAGGTGTGAGATGATGCATTTAGGGGTAGAGGAGGGAAGAGTTTTAGTTCCTAGAGGACATACACAAAGTCTTTCAGACCCAGATCACAACCATATTATTTCTTCAGGGTAGTTTGCTATGATAGGCAATCATACTTTTCTTTTTAAACATTTTATTAACCGGTCGTCAGAAGCTTGTTTCCGGTCCAGGGAAGGCGTGGCTTGGCAGTTCGGGCTGGTCTGTTCCCATGAGGCACAGGGTCAGACTGATTTGCATATAGCCATGTCTGAACTGGGGTAGCAGAGTGGGCTAAAGAACTGTGATGAAATAAATCCAGATCTTTTGACTGGGTGTGAGTGTTTGATTGGTTCAGATGCTCCGTCCATCACCACCCCCTTTTGTACAGGTATAAGAAACAGCAGCTTTGTGGAAGAGATTTTAAACCAGTTTCCCAAATAGTTAAGTAAAATTAGAGGTTTTAAAGATAGGATTAAAAAAAGAATGGTGCAATGCCTGTCAAACACAAAGTGAAGAATGTACCTTTTAGTGTTAGAGATTATTTGGAGCAGGAGCTTACTTCTTTATCTAATAGGGGTATTATAGAACCTATTGAATTGTCTATTTAGCTCTCTTCATTAGTAGATGCAAGGAAAATAATTGGGAAGTTGAGAGTTTGTGTTGATCTCTACAGTCTCAGCAAAGAGATCTGGGTGGATTTCTATCCCCTTCCTAAAATGACAGAAATTTGGGCTATAGTTGCAGGTGCAAGATATTTCACTAAACCTGATTTGGAAATGGTGTATCACCAGATTGATCTAGACATTTAACTGCTTTGTTTCTCCATTGGGATCATATTAGTATTGGTGAATGCCATTTGGCTTTGCTTCAGATGCTTTTGTCTTCCAATGGGTGATGTTTACTTTGCTAAGAGATGGAAAAAAAGTTGCTAATTTTCAAGATGATGTTCTGATTTATGCTCATGATCGTAAAAGCCATGATGCTGTTCTATACAAGACTTGCAAAATTTCAAAAGAAGAGAGTTGTTTTGAAACGCAAAAAGTGCAAATTGTTTAAAGAGTCTTTAGAACATTTAGGTCCCACTATTTCCAGCACGAGAATTCAACCCAGACCCGGTTAGGTAAGTGCCAACATTGAGGCACTGCAGCCAACTGATAATGTTGATGTAAAGTCATTTCTTGCTCTAAGTGAATCATACTCACAAATCATACTAGATTATGCGCCCAGAGTTAGACCAATCTCTAACTTGTTAAAAAAAACATGGAGTTAGTTTTGGATGAGAACTGTCAAGAAGCTTCTGAGTGGTTAAAAAACACGATTGATGGATGTCAAATCCTTGAAACCTTTTGATCCCTCACTCCCATATAATCTGACAATGATGCGAGCAATCATGGCTTGGGCGAGGTACTTGCTCAAACACTTGCTAGAGAAGAACATACCATTGGTTTTGCATCAAGTGTACTTCGCAATGCTATTCAGTAATTGAAAAATAACTTTTGGCATGTTGGTGGGCGATTGAGATGTTTCGGATCTATTTATGGGGTAAAGGGTTCACTTTACAAATGGACCGTAAGCCTTTTGTGTATATACGTTTAGGCACAAGCAACAGGAGCAATCGACCACGGATAGCTAGGTTGTCCACAAAACTGTTTGAATTTCAGTTAAATTTGGTACTTATTCCCAGTGGTGGCATGTGTGTCATAATGGTGAACTAGGAGATAATGATGGTGGTGATTTGGAAAATTGCATGGTGTCAGCGTTGGAGGTAGAAACATTGTGTCCGTTTTCTGAAGCAGAATGGAAAGGTGCTATTAGTCAAGACAGAATTTTGAAACTGGTATCTCAAAATACAATCGAGGGGTGGACCAAACAGAAGAACATCAACCTTAGTCTTCAACCTTTTATTAAGGTTTCTGATGAACTATCATTAGAGGATGGCTTAATTATGAGATTAGACAAGTTAAACCCACCTAAAAATATTTGAGGGGGTCTCCTGAAAAGTGCTCATGAGTGACGTTTGGGAGCTACTCTCACCAATCGCAAAGCATTTTAGTGGCCACAGATGGACAGAGATATTGAACTCATGGTCAGAGAATGTGTCATTTGGTCGAGTAGTGACAAAGTATTAAAGTTATCGAATCTCCTGCTAACCGCTATTGAATTACCATCAGGACTGTGGGTGAAACTGGGAATCAATCTCATGGGACCATTTAATTCAATACCACAGCATTGACGTTTTGTTCTGGTATTAGCTGATTTTTATTCCAAGTGGCCAGAGGTCAGGCTTGTTGGTGAGCCAGATTCTAAGGCTGTGTTAACTTTTAGAAAGAGGTGTTCATAAGAGAAGGGGTTCCAGAAGTTCTAGTCTCTGAACATGGCATTCAATTTGTATCATCTGAAGTGGAAGAGTTTCTAAGGACAAGTGATATCAATCATCTTAAAAGCACACTTTGTAATTCTCAAGTCACTGGACTTGTAGAATGCTTAAACAGAGTTGTCAGGGAATGTGTACATTGGGCTTTTTTACATAGATATATTGTGTCTTTTGCTGTCAGGTCAATGCTATGGTTTTATAGAACAGAGCCTCATTCCTCTACCAATATTTCTCTATTTGACCTACTACGGGGTAGGAAATTCCCGACTGAATTTAAACCTGCTTGGAAGTTGAATTGGCTGAGACAAAACATTTCTGTTCAGGGTCTAAGTTGAATTGGCTGAGACAAAACGTTTCTGTTCAGGGACTTGATTCATTTGAAAGGCGCAATGTAGAACCTGTTCAACATAAACAAAAATGTTTCTATGATAAAAAGAAAAATGTTTCTATAAAACCTGTGCTGTCAGTAATTTAGTTGATATAAAGAAATCTTCATTTGTAAAGAAGGAAGATACAAAATTTACTGATTCAGTAAGGGTTGACAGAAAATGTGATAGCGCTTAGTGTGAGAATGTCCACAATTAATGGAATGTAGCTAATGTGGTCAAGGATAATACTGAAGTGGAATCCAAAACTGTTCCTTCCCTAGAGATCAATGACAGTGGGCCACCAGTAAATGAATCCTGTAAAGATTCTGTGAATGCCAAGTGAAATGATAAGATATATGCTCCACATGGAGTTTGAAAGAGTTCTAGACAGCAAAGAGTGCCTATTAGGTAAGGTATTCTGTTGTCCTATTATGAAGTAACTACATTTATCTTTCAAGAAAGTAACATTTAATTTTTTGTGTAGTGTTTGTTCTATGATTCTGTGTTTGGCTGTTTATTTTATTGTTGGGTGGGGATAATAATACCAATCAATTGCTTTGATTCATTCCCTTAATGCTGTATATGAAAAGACTTACTAGTACCTTATTGCGTATTTCATTCCTTTAACAATGTTTTGGAAACCGAGGGGCATATTTACAAGGGTATTGGGCTACCGGAGCATCACTTTCTCCGACGCTCCGGTTGCTAATGCCCTGCTTCATACTCACAATGCAGCGCTAAGCCACTTTGCGTGCCTTAACGGCGCCCTGGAAATATGGGACCCCTTCCCGCAGTTTTCTGTGGCAAAGGGGCGTGCACTGGGTATTGCTGTGGGCATACCCATCCAACACCCATTGCTTTTTGGCAGTGCCCAATATTTACAAAACTCTGCATATCTGAAGCAGTGCCAAAAACTAACGCCTTTGAAAAGGAGGCATAACAAGAATAAATACTTTTATTTCTCCGAATGATTTGCTCTTTATATGTGTGCTGCATTCTGCAGCACTCATAGAAGGAGCTAAGTGCCATTAATCATTGTTTTTCTACTGGAAGGTGTCCCTTGCAGCACAAGTAAAATCATTCCTGCACAGCAGGCACCTTTACACCATTGTGTAAGGTTACCTGCGGTGGTGCTAGGCAGCTTTTTTAGTGCCTGTGCAAGGGAAACACACTGGAGTGTGCCATATCATTGTCAATAAAACAAATCACTTTTAAAATGGTGCAAAGCGTCACTGCTAATTGCTTGCAGTGCCGAGCTGCCCCACCTCGATATAAATATGCCCCCCCAGATATGTAGTAGTCAGCTCATTGTTTTGTTTTGCTGAATTGGAAATAGTTTTAATGCTGTTTAAGGAAAGAGATTTGCAGTAGTTAGTTTCACTTGAACCTTCTGGTTGAAATAGTCAACAGGTGCATGGTTCATTTGATGGAGATTTTTTAGAATGTTAGGTATTGAAATGTATGTGATGCTTGGTTTGTGAGCGAGAATGACTGAGAGCTGGTCTGCTTTGGGGTGGTTGTGGCTTTTATGTACAAATAAACTTACACTTTAAATCTCTCTTTGCTTGTGTTCCTGGGTTTCTACAAAATGTCTGATGAGGTAAAAAGCAAGGTCGGCACTGTTGGTCCAGGGGTGGGTGAGTGAGGGTTGACACATCAAAAAACAGAGATGTTTCCCAGGATGCTTTTGCTTGATGCAGACTTACAGTATTTGTAGTGGGATTTCCTTCACCTTTTCAGTCCCTATCACGTACAGTCCCTATCGGACACCCCCTGTACACACCATGATCCACCACAGACCTTGGCTGATCTCGCTGGGGCCATGAATCGAAAACAAGAACTGTCTGGTCAGACAGGCACCAGCGATTACTGCACAGAGTTGGCACAAATGCTTCGGTCAATGGAGACCATGGAGCAGATGCAGGCTGGAAGTATGTATGCCACGGCTGGACACCAGCAAGTAGTATCTGGGAACTTCAATGCCCTGCAGTACTACATCTTGCCATTGCTGCCACTAAGCCCAGTTAACTGCAGCGGGAACATCAGCACACACAGCTCCGACCCCTGATGTGTCCGTGGCACATAAAGATGCTGCCCCATCTCCTTCACAGTCTGTTGTGTCGGTGACACACAGTGATGCTGCCATCACCCCGCCACACACACACCAGACACACCGGACACAGAACCCGTATCGGGGGAGTAAGAAGGGGATGGGAATTACTGTGTGAGGAAGGAGGCAGTAGCATCCATCACCGCCATATGCCTTGTCCCTGCCTGGTTATGACCTATGCATCATGCCCTGGGAAATACTTCCTACTGACCCCCGGAACACTCTGCGACATTCACCTGGACCCCAACACGGACTTCCATTTCATCACTGCTAGCCAATCACACAGCAATCTTGCTGCAGACTACACTCTCCCACTTCCTAATCACTTCTCAATCCCCAAAGGACTCTGGTTGGCCCACCACTGGGCTTCCATGTGATGTGGGCATGGATGGCCATGTACATCTCCAGCTCCATCAATCACCTGAATGTGAATAAAACATTCTAAATCACACAGATGTGTCATTACTATGTTCACTCACGTATGGAAGTATGGTTGGATGTAGGGACAATGATTGCACCTGAAGGTACAGCCTGGTAACTGACATCTATGTGTATCCCTGAGACTCATGGCAAATTGGATGACTGGGAAGGTGAATACTAGCTGTGTGCCCATTGCACATCAACAACAATTTAGCGACCCCTCCAAGTAGGCACACATCAATGTGTTGAATAGGACTGTGTGTAGGTGTGACCAAATCAGTAGCAGGCCAGGAGTGGTGTCCTACATCACATGTGTCAACAGAACTTCATGACGCATACCTACTTACACACATCTGTGTGGACACATTCTGTAATGATATATGACATTGCTTATACACCATACTCACATTGCTGTAGTCATGTATGTGTACATGTCTGCCAGCACCTATCCCAAAACAATGTCTGGCTCACAGAGATTGAGCTTGCAAACGGGACTCAAACCCATTGCACATGCGTCAATAAGTTCCTCCCTGGGTAGGGACGATGCTCATTGTGGCACACAAGTGGACAATGAAATCAACACACCTCACAGTTAGACACCAGTGGGGGTGGCATAGACTTTATTGGCATGTGCTTGTCAGTACGGACGATGCAACAACCCCAACATGCAGGGACATGCTTCAGACACTTACACGCAGCATGGGTACATGTCAAGGTTCAGAAAATGTTGGTGCAAACATGGAGAACAATCATCACGGATGGCTACGCTCCCAGCCCACCTTGCCTTGCTCGATGAATCATGTGTTGTTTGCCCTCTGCCCATTGCCCCGTGTGAGGGGGTATGACTCACTGCCCATAGGATCTGCATAGTGCTCTGCCACCGGAGTGCGCCGATTGTCTGCTCTGCTGACAGTGATCAGGTGAAAGGGTCTGGCAGGTTCACGTGTCATGCTACATTGCCATGTGTGTGCTCTCCCCCAGCAGTGTGTTCATCAAATTGGCAACGTTGCCACACGACGCTGTGTTGCTCCGACCATGGAACTGCATCACCTTGCACAGGTGTGTGTACATACGCGTTGTTCCATGCACATAAATCGAGAGTCCAGACGATGGCAGACGTGTCCACTGTTGTGGTGGGTTTGAGCAATCCCCACGATGCAACAAGTTGTTGGGACCTGTGCTGTGGGTCACAATCGAAATTGGCTGCAGGAACATAGTTACTCATCCATGAATGCCCGCACAGCTTCATGTGCACTGTGTTCCAATAGTATGTCATTGTCGTGTTCAAGGAACACCAGGGTGAGCCAATCCATTAACTGGTCTTGGCAAGTGTGCTCAGCCCACGCCATTTCACCAATCTGCAACACAGCCCAATAGGGGAGCGCCTTTATGTGGTCACTTCATACAATAAATTGTGCAATCCCCCATGCTCAACTGCAATACATACGCAGTATGTCAAGGCATCCCATGCACAGCCGTCTCGGTAACACTCCTGTTTGTGTCCCAACAGGGGGCGCAGACCCAAGTCATAGTCCAATTCATCTACGGTTGTGTTGGCTAGGCAGATATCCATGGGACACTCGAATGTGCATGTTCGGCAGTGGAACCAGGGCTGGACGCAACGCCTTGGTGCATCTCGTGGAACTGGCACTCTTCTGTACTGCGGCAGTTGTGTGGAGGATATGCCACAGCTCTGAGCAATGATTCGAATGTGTATGCAACGTTGGGCTGAATGGATTGCTGTTTCCGTGAGTGCCAAGGGCATCCCAAGTGGGGGTACCTCAGGCAGGGGCTCTGTGTGTGGGTTGTGGATAAGTCGGATAGTTCATTTGCACAATGCGTGGTGTGGGAGATGTCCCCATCTGCCATGGCATCACTCAGGGTGTTCCAGGCGCGTTCTGGACCAAGGTCAGAGGTGCAGGTGTCCTCCTGCCTTCTGCATTGGATCAATGGAGCTTTCATCCCTGATGTTTTTCTGACTACTACTTGCGTTTTTTGGAATGTGATATGGCTTTGGCACTGAGATTAGGACACAGCCTTGGGCTTAAAGTGTACGGATGGCGATACACACACACACATGTTGGCATGTGGTGCCGGTGCCCTGCAAGGCCTTGTGCTGTTTGTACATCTCACTCCGTCTCTCTCCCTCACTCTCTCCCTCTCTTTCCTTTGTTGGGTGCATGGCACACCTCCTGCTGTTGGATTTAGTCTTCCAGGCTCATCCCAATAGTTGTTTTGGCTTTTGTTTGTATGGTGTTTTGTGTTGGTGATTGCATTGCTGTATGACTGATTCTCAATTTTCTGGCCACGTATGTATGTTGATTTTCCTGCTCGTGCGACATCAGGCAAAATAGTTTCTTAGTCCGGGGTGGGCTCGGGGGGTGTGTTGCGGGCCTGGGGTCGGTGGTTGTTGTGATCCTCTTGGGGGTCCGTGCTGCATGTTCAGTTGCTCTGGGGCATCTGTTGATCTTCATGTATGGCTCTGGGCTGTGCTCCCTTTTGTGGTGCAGACTGTGGTCCGACTTTACAGCAGGTCAGACCAGGTGTTAACTTCCTGCTGCTAACGCGCCTTATCGCCTGTTTTATGTTCTTTTTGTGGTTCTGTATGGTCGTTGTGAATGTTGTGGTGTTGTGGCGGCTTTTGCCACGGAAACGTCTACTCTGCCTCTCATTAGCGATAGTTGCAAGGGCCTCTGTGGCGTTGTTTCTTGCGGCTGCTATAGCTGGTGCTGTGGGCTGTTAACACCAGCTTGTGAATTGGGGGGGGTAAGTTTATCACGACTTTGGCTGGGCTAAAGAGCTGTTAATTCGGCGACAGCTCCTTGTGAATATGCCCTAATGTTTTTAGTAAAAGTAAGTGTATTATTTAACAGGAGGTAAGAGGTTCAATGTTTCATTATGTAACTAAGCACTATTTACATAAAGAAGTATTGAGTAATGTCTAGATTTTAAAATGGTGTGTGCATTACAAGTTCAGAGAAAAATAGTTAATTTAATTTGAACTAAGCATTAAAAGGTTTGCTCTTTTTTGTAGAAAGCTAACAATATGTATTTACAGATCAGTTAAGAAGCACATCTCACAGATGAGACCGAAACTGAAAGTAGAACGTTGTCAGCGTAGCAGCCAAACGAAGAAGAGAGAGAGAAGAAATGGTGTATTACATGATGAGGATTTTTAATTGTTATTGTGCTGTATTGTTGTTCTGAATGGACTGTTCTTTAAAGATGTGCACCTAGGATAGTAAGTCAAAGTAATATGCATAATGCTGGCCTCCTAGTCTTTCATAATATCACAAATCTCTTGTCATAATTGGTTGGGGAATCACTATTCTTTACAATTAGATAGATAGATGACAGAGACATGTTTTGTACTACCAGGTAGTATCCATCCCTTAGATAAATGAGATTAAATTTTGTATTCCTACAATGGGGAGTGACAGTTGGACCAGGGAGTAGTGGGTCTACTTCAGAATGTTAGTCCCCTTCTTGAGGTAACAACTAGCCCAAATTTGGAGCCAACTAACACCTGCTCCAAGCAAGCCAGAATGCTTTTCAAGACAATAAAGCACTGCATCAACCCCCTTCCACACCCACCTATTCCTAATTTCACGGAAAAGTAGAATGCCATCAAATGCTTGTTTAGTGAAAAAAATACAGAAGAAAAGACAACAAGCCTGCTTAATCTAAAATTCCTGCTCCTTCCCGTAGAATCCTGCAATGGTCAGACTTCAAAGCCCTATGTATCGCAAGTATTGATGACATACTCATCTGTCTGAGACCCACTTCTTATGAGGATGAGATCTTACCCTTGTCCTTCATTAACTGTCTCTCTTGGTGAAGCTCACTCACCCCTACTCACAATTGCCAATGCCTCCCTAGGTCAAGTGCTCTCCATGCCACTGGAATCAAGCTATCCTGGCTGAAGAGGGGTGAAACCCTGAAACCGGTCTTAGGATGCTTGTTTCCAGTCCAGGGAGGACCTGGCTTGGCAGTTCGGGCTGGACTGTTCCCATTGGGCGCAGGGTCAAGACTGATTTGCATATGGCTGGGTCCAAACTGGAATGGCATGGTGAGCAAAACAATGATGGATTTAGGCCTAGATCTCTGTACTGGGGTGAATGTATGACATTGTTCTGCAGTCTGTCCATCAATAGTTCTTTTTGCATTTGTCTCCCTAAGTCAAGGCATCTTCCAACAAGACATGCCAGATCCTCCCACTGCTCAAGAAACCTACATCTGACCCTAATGACCTCACCAACTACCGGCCTAGCCCTCACCTATCATTCATCCGCAAGACCACCAGAAAAGCAGTCTATGTTCAACTCCAAGATCACATAAATACTAATCATCTCACCCACGACTACCAAAGTGGCTTCAGATCATGCTACACCATTGAGACATCTACGTTACACATCATAGATGATGCCTTCATGACCATCAATGAAGATAAACCCCACCTCCTCATATTGCTGGACCTCTAAGCCTCCTTCAACTCAGTTGATTATCCCAACAGAATATGCACCCTGCTGTCTGAAATGGGATTCACTGGCTATGTTGTTCACCTTCCCAACTGAAATCAGTTAATTCCCATGGGCACCTTCATGTCTTAAAATATCTTTCTCACCTGTTGGAGACCGGAGGTTCCATATTGTCTTCTGCCATCTTCAACATCTACATGGAGCCATTGGTGTTCTATTAACAGATCAATGCATCAGGATTTGCTACTATGCCAGTGAAGCACAACCCTACTTAAAATTCTTCCTTGCTTCAGACATCCAATGCCTCAAACTGTACTTAAACATAACCAGACATGAATGCCCAGTACCTTCCTCAAGTTCAACCAACCCAATCATAATTCCTGGTATTTGCCAAGAACAACCTACAAGAAACTGCAGGTCTGACTTAGTGACATGAACTATGATAGTTTTAAACTCCAACGTTCACTGATTGCCAGACTACTTGAATTCAACCTAGACACCGAACTCACCCTAAAGGAACAAATTGGTAAAAAGCAAGGATGGCCTGGGACCAGCTCTCCCTTCTGAAAAAAGTGAAACCGTTTCTTCCAGATAGTGGCTTCAGAACTGGTATTCAGGCCCTTTTATTCATGCATCTGAATATGATAACAACTTGCTCCATAGTCTCTAAGACTACACTGCCACCTATCAAAGGCATCCTGCAAGCTGAAGCACTTTTTCCCCTCACCCCCATCCTGATGGAATTGCATTGGCTCTACTAGCTGGTCCACACCATCTTAAAAAACACTGATCCTTCACAAAGCCATTGCAACCAGCACCCCTGGTTATCTTGCAGACAACCCCACCATCTACTGTGGTTCTGATCACACCATCAGAATGCAGACTCAAATGTATAGGACAGGCCTTTCCATTGTTGCAACCACATTCCCTGTATCCAATTGGACCACCCCAATGATCCTTCAGTTTAGGAAAGAGTTGAAGACTCACCTCATAGAGCACACCACATCACAATGCCTTAATTGTCCACAACTCGGCTACCTCTCCTATGACTCATTGACTTTATGTTTGTTGTTGACCCTGTTGAGTGCTCATTGCCTTTTGGCTAAGTTCACTCTATAGAAATTCCATATACATACATTTGAATGTTAAACAAATAAATGCAAACTTTCTTCAGTTTAATTGTAGAAGTTGCCATGCAGAGCAGCATTTGTCTCTCTCCCAAGGTTGATTTGGCACCTGATTGTTCACAGTGTTGTCCATTTATTCTCCTCAATGATAAGTTGAGTTTTACTATTTGTTATCTATTGTCCTTTTTAATGTGATTCATTCACTGATTAATTTTAAATATTCTTTGGCTTTATTTATATAGGTAAATATTGGACTTAAATGAATATGTTTTACGGTTGGTGTTAGAAAAGTTGTTATATAAATCAAACCTCTTTTGGGGTAATGTATTTATGTTGTTTTATAAATATTGTTTAGCAATATGTTTGTACTCAAAACATTTTGCTGTTGATATATTGTCCCATTCCATTATGTTTTTGGAAAACAACATTTCAGTATTCGATATTTTGTCCTGAATTTTAATGTGTTTACAATATTTTTTGCTGTCAATATTATAACATTTTACATAGGGTGTATAGAAGCTTAATATTGTTGTAGTCAATATTTAGGTAACAATATTTTTTTGTCATTATATTTTTTTTGTCTATATCAAGCCATGCAATGTATAATCCTGGACCTTTGCCATTAATAGAATTATATAAATAGGGGCAGATTTACTATGATTTTGCACTGTGTATGCATAACAAAAGTGATGCAAATCTGATTTTCTTTCCAGCGCTAAACTTGTTTAGCCTTGGAAATAACGTGAAAGTAAGATGAAACAATGTATAGCTATACTTTGCATTACTTAGTGCATAGGTGGAGTACCATGGGTGTTGCTTAGGCATTCCCATGCAACCACCCAAGGTTTCTGAAGCTAAACCCAATTTACTAAATAAAGTAGACAAAGTTTAGTGCCAGAAAATAGCGCACCCTATAACTAGGCACAATGAAGGAGAAATGCCTTTTTCTCCTTTATTTTGTGACTTCGCATGGGTGCTGCACTAACAGCATGAATACTATGCTGGAAAATGTTTAAAATTAGTCTAAGCATAGTATTTTGTATGGGAAAGGTATCCTTCAGTGCAAAACCTATGTTTGACTCATGGAGACACCCTTGCACTATGGCGCAAACGTGTCTCCATGATGCACAGCAGCTAATTTCAGCACCCGTGCTACGGAGAAGGGAGGAGAGTGCCATATTTCAGTAAATATGGCACTCTCCTGTTCTCTTTTTTTCATGCAGCATAGCATTTGTTGCTGCTGCACTGGGTGTGAAATTGGTAAATCGGGTCCATAGTTTAATATCTTCAGAGAATCTCCGAAGACAAAATGTGACCCGCCTATTCAGTAGCACAGCTGAAAGTGAGTGTAATCACTGGAAAAACGTGGGGTCATATTTATGAAATAGTGGTGCAGTGCAGCAAGTCACCTTACTGGCCTGTGCTGTATCACTGGGAAGGGCAGGAAAGTGCTGTATTTAAGGCAATATCGTGAATTCCTGTCCTTTCGCAATGACCTGCCTAGCCCCAATGCAGGCAATCTAGCATCATGGTGCAAGGGTACCTGCATTGCACACAGGACTGCTTTTGTGCAAGAAGGGCACCTACCTGCATGAAAACAATCCTAAGAGGCGTTTTTCTCTTTCTATGTGTGCTGCAGAAGCACCATTGATAGGAAGAGGAACAAACGAGGACAAAGAAAAACATTTCTCCTCATTACGTCTGTCCTGGGGAGACGTATTATGGTCAACTACAGTGTGAATATCCTAGGACATGACGAGAGAATGTGTCCTCAGAGATTTTTAGGCTCTCCTAAAAGCAGCAGAATTATTAGGAGTAAATGTGCAGTTATCGATCACTGCATCATTTAAACGTTGAAGCCTGTGAATGGGCTCACAAAAGCATATTTCCTTTAGAAAATAAACATTTGCATATGATCGGCTCTCTTTTAATGTTAGAGCGATAATTGTGTCAAATAATTGTATTGAAATTATATTCAAAATTAATTTAGCAGGCTGTGACAGTCATGGGAAACACTATTTGGTCGTTAATTAAAACCATTACAGAACATATAAATCCAGAGAGCCACACAAACTATGATAATGCAATAGACTAAAAACATGTACATAAATGACTTACATTTTCAAAAACAAATTCTGATATTAAAGAAATATGGGTTCTTATAGCGGGTTCTTTTGTTCCAAATACAATTTGATATTACTTCACCAGATGGCCTGACATCTCTGCGTGTTACTTCCACTAAACATAAAATTAATGACCACCTTAACATGGGCGAATAATGTAACAACTTAGTAGGCTTCACTATATTGGAAACCAAAATACCTTTGCATTTTCAAGCTTAATAGAAAATGTTTTTTGAAATTGCGAAGCTTTAGTCAAGATCCATTGTAGTTGTCAAGTAGCAGAACGTGTGAAATGATAAGATTATAAAACATCTTTGCACTATTCAGCAATTTTAATGACTATTTCATACTTTCTCGAAATACATTATAAAAGATTTGCATCCACTGTACACGGTTGATGGGGAGCCCAGTAAATATTTCATTGCCCTAAAAGGCAATGAGCTCTTTTTAAAAAGAGGCGAAGAATTTGTTATTCGTAACGCTTTTACAATTGAATTTCCTAGGTACATTCTGCTGCATTCACATTTTCTAATCCACTTGGAATGGCTTGGCTTTAACAACTCATCACAAAAAGCAATTTAATTATTGTGAGGACTTTTTTGAGTCTTTGTAAAGTTGAACATATAGATATTTTACTTGCATTAGCTACATTTACATACTTTTGTAGGGCTGCCAAGAAGCATGAAAACTCTGAAATGTGACAAGCACCGTCATCATGTCAATTGGTAAGCGAAAGTGTATCACATGTGAAATATTAGTTTTCTATTGAAAGAGCACCAGGTTAATTGGTTCACAATTTTCCCACAATTAGAACAGGATATAAAAAATATTTTGCCAGCCATTTTGGCTAGATGTATGAAGCAAATAAATACTGATTTGTAAATTACAATTCTTTCCAAATAACAATTTACGAATCGGAATTTGGTATGTACAAATGTGAGTGACCATTCGATATTTAAGGAATCGCAAATACCAAATCAGTAAATAGTGAATTGTGTTGCAAATACAGAAGTTCTACCTGGAAGTAAGTGATGACATCACAAACAGGACGTAGAGTAGCAGTAGGCTAAAGGAAGACTGGAGAGCTCTGAGACAGGTGATTGCCAACTCAATCCAACTGGGATCAGCACCAGTCTCACCCTTCCACCCCAGGAAAGCAGGAAATGTTCCAGCAGAATCCCGTCAAGGAGAAGGCCCTTGGAGGGAGGAAGAGAACATTTAAATTTTCAGACAAAGAATTGGAAATACTCACTGAAGAGTATGTTTCCATTCATGATGACTTGTGTGGTAAAACATCCCTCTCTGTGCCAGAGCCACAGAAGAAAAAGATATGGCTCAACTTCCAGGAGCGCATTAACTCTATTGGGGTCACACAGACATCTATAGAAGAGATCTGTAAAAGGTGGTACGATCTCTGTGCCAGGACCAAAGAGAAGTTGGTAACTGAGACTCATGCGACTGGAGGAGGACTGCTAGCTCAGCCGCCATCAACTCCTCTTGAGGAAATGATCGAGGGCGCCCTGGAGCCAGAACTGTGTCTGGACTCAACAATATTGACACTTCAGATGCTCCTGCATAGGAGTTATGCATACACTCACAGTGTAACAATACCATGCTTACAGCAAAGTGTGTAACAATATTGCAAACATGCTAGGCTGGGATATGTTTATCTCTGATAGAATACAAGAACAAATCCATTAGAAGTGTTAGGCCTGCCCTAGTCATGTATTATGGGATGTGTAGGACTCCATTATGAATACTTAAGTACAAAGCCAACTTATTATTCCCTTATTGATACAAACAACGGTGTTCATAACAACATTTATTTGCATATTTTTCACATTACATATCTATACAGATATTCCAGCACACACACAGCATGATTATGAAGGAGAAGGTCAGGACGATACACAGATATGCATTGAAAAGGGGAATGAGTACATTATGCCACCAACATCACCCAAAAACATAGCGACAACCATTGAAGAATCCCACAAGTCTCTGGAGTCAAAAGTGGATTCTATGACAGAGGCTATGAACAATGTGTGTTGCCAAATGCAACAGGGCAATGCAATGCACAGACAAATTCAATGTCATTTACTCTCACATATGGATAGGTTGAGTCGGTCAATAAGGCGCCTTGCACAGGCTACATCAAGACTATCGTGCCGAACTAGAGGGCTGCAGGTCGAAATGGGTCAATACAGTGGTGATGTTGCAAGGGCCTTGTGCAAGTAATCGCTGCAGTGGAGACTTTACAGACCACTCAAATTGCACAAAGTGGAGCAGTTGGGCCTGGCAAAAATTAGGAGCTATCCAGTACAAGCAGTGTCTCTGTGAATGAGGCAATGAGTGTGCGTTGCAGTAGATCACAAGGTGGTGTTCTTGCTACTGAAGACTCCACTACACCTGTGCAACAATGTTCAGTTTGTAGCAGACGCGCACTACATATTTTTTTGTCATTTTTGCTATTTCATTAACATGTGTACTGATGTTTTTCTGTCATTTTAACATTCTGATGAGTGAAAAGAATGTTACAACTCCATTTACAACCTGAAAAATAAAGTTCAATTTGTTTAATGCTGCACTTCTTGTGTTTAGCTCTGTGCAAATTGGAACAAATAGCATCATTTACATACCTTAAACGCAATTGTTTATAATGGCTGCATGCTTGGCTCTTCCTTCTGCTGCCTAGCAACATTCCAGTCTTGCCTGTGCTGGTGTTTTTTTTGGGTTCGTCATCATCATATTCATTCATTCATTCAAAGACTTTATCTCGGTTAGTTTTAACCATCAAAGGACATAAGAAAACATAAGCATTTTTAAGGCAGTTCATTGGAATTATATATACTAAAATACAACGTCTAAAATTCAGAGGGGAGAATACAAAAGGTTAAGACTATACGACTTTAAATTAGTTGATTTAGACATGATTTCAGCAATCCTTTCCGTATTGCACCATTGTGGAGAATAGCATATATAGCAATTATTTTGCAACTTGTTTCTGGGGAATATTGTACGACGCCCCCACTTTTATGGAGACAGAACATCTGCTCTTCAGTTAACCACATGTTCTCTCAATGACAGACCAGGTTTCTTTGAGTGCCTCCCTTTGGTTAGATGGATGTAGACATGGTATAAAAATCCATGACTATGAGATCTGTTATGATGTATTTTGCATCACACACCACTTGGATATTGAGTGAATGAGTGTTTTTCCTGTTTCTAATATATGTACTCATTGTATAATGGAGGACATAAGGGAACATGTGTTTGATTAATACATCCAATGACATGAGAAAATGGGGCCACGCAGTAAACATCAATTTGGCTAACTGCAACTGCTGTGCTGGAGAAAGCTAAATGATTATGTATTTTCTGTACCATCGCATCCAGGCAAGCCTTTAAAAACCTAGAAAGGGCACTCTCTTGATACCCCACCTACAGTAACATTGACACCTTGGTAACTCCTAGAGGCTACAAGATGGAGTGAGCACAGTACATGCACATGAGTGGGTATGGCATTGCTTCTGAGAGTGTTTTTTTTTAAAGCAGAGGCATTATTTCTGCAATTAGATCTAAATTAACCCCACTATTAAGCCTGTATTTATCATATATTTCCTCCTCTTTTTGGTGAAAAAGTGTAACCCTCTCTCTGAATATCCATGCATGTCTGCTCCTCCTTCTCTGAAGGGCATTTAGAGACTGCATCCTCCTCAGAATGACATACATCACTGCCATTGTGGAACATCCTGATGCATTTTGACCTTTTTTTTTATATACGTAGCACATTGTTACCACCTGATCAGTTATTAGTAATTTGCACATTCAAGATCCACATTTATTGACTTGGTGGCATTTGGGGATACATACAATTTGTGATGCAGCATTTGGGAATCATATGACAGCGAATCACAAACTCTGGTCGCGAAAATACTGATTCTGTAACTTGTCAGTTCCAAAATGTAGTGCAATGAATGTTTTTAGTACATTCGAAAACACAAATTTTGAGGTCAGTAATCAGTTTGATACTGGGTACCGATTTAGTAAGGCTTTGTACATATATTCCTTTATCAATACAGAGTGGGTAAATCTGAATTTTGCACATTCCGGAAAGTAGTAATGCCTGTGGAGAATCCACTATCACTTCGCAAATTTAAGCACACTTATATTTGCCCCCGGATAAAATTTGATATCGAGGAGTTCATATACTAACAAAGGTGTACCAGGCATGCCCTTCATTTAAACAGAAGGAAGTACTCTATTACATATATTTCCCCTTCCACCATTCCATTTTATGAGTCCTGGGTAGTAACATGTACGGAGGTGCAGGCTCAGAGCAGAGCTGACCGCATGCATGTAAGAAAGTGAGTTATTATTTGGGAAAGATGTGAGTCCTGCACAAGCAGTATGTCCACAACCTTCTATCTATTGGGAACCAAGTTCTCCTTTGTGGCACTTAAGTCTCAAGACAGAGAGGCACAGCAGTCCTAGACTTAGGGGAGGTGGTGTGAGCTAGGCCCCCATTACTAAGGCCTGCAATAAACTATGATCAATATGTCACTGTCCAGCCAGTTCTTTTACCTACTAAAAGTAAAAGTGTTTTATTGGGCATATAGGACTCCTATGAAATAATTCACAAATATATACTACAAGTTGGCTGGTGGAAATCTCTAGTGTGACACCCGCTAATCCCTGGAGTGACACTCGCTTAACAGGTCACGCCACTAGAAAACCCTGAACTGTAAAAACACAATACTGGTGTTGCCAGGGTGTCACCCCAATGATGAAAGCAGAAATATATCACGAGAACCCAATGCAACAACAATAAAACCTTTGCGCATTACACCATCTTATAATATCATTAACTAATATATGTACTGATTAGCTGTTAACTGCATCATTGTCAAGAACAAGTCTCAATATACTGTGTGTGAGTTATTTTTCTACTTTTAGATATGCTGTAAAGCAGCCTTAAGAACTTCTTTTCAGTAAAGGTTGCTTCATCTTAGAGCCATAAGTTAAGTGTCCCATCACCAGGAGAGCCTGGAAAAATCATAAACCTCTTCTGGGGTCAACAGCTTAATCCCCTTCGAATGCCCCGAGGGTTCTGCGGCTGTCCTTCTGCCTGTGACTTTTTCCGGAATGTTGACCTCACACCACTGAAAAATGCTTCTTTTCTTTTTCCCTTTTTTGTTTTGCACTCTGAAGCAGGATGGTATGTCTCTTGGATGTCCCTGACCCTCGAATCAGGTACACCTTTTCACTCTTGTTTTGTCATCTGACCCTGAGCCCTGCTGACACACTCTGCTGTTTGGGTGTTAGCTGATTCCTTATTCCTGTTCAAGGCCCATGCAAGAGGGAAGTTTCATACCAAGTTAATCTGACCCACAAGAGACAGACACAGGAGTAGGAAAAGCACCCATCACTACTTCTGAGAATGGCAGTGCTCATCTCTCTTTAGACCTCATGGAACTGCGGCTTTGGGGGACATGATAAGACTGAAGGCAATGGTACTGAGTTTCCTTGTTATCCTTCTTTCTTCTCTTTGCATTGGCCTCCAAGAAGATGGGGGCCTCAGAGAATATTAGTTGAAAGATAAGGTAGGAACCTCATGCCCTCTCCCCCATGGAAATTTTCTCCCTTGGGCCTAGACTCTCCCTCTGCACACTTAAAGAGTTTGATGCCACATGCACATGATCCCATCCCAACACTGGGGGTGTCAAACATCGCCACTGCAATTATATGGCTTGCTGAGCCAGTTTTAAAGATTGTTTTCCCATTTTGCTCCTAATGGCAGACCAGGCAGGAAGGTTTACTGTCAGTCTACTGGCATCAAAAATTGTTGTTTGCTTCTGGGAGATATTTTTTGTTTTTGCTCTCCCTCGGTTGAGTCAGAGCCTGCTCCTTAGCTCCTAGTCAAAACCCTGACCTCCGTCCAGCACCTGGTGCTCTTTTCAGCATGGGGTCATGTCCAATGGTACCTGTCAGCCCCTAAGGAAAAATACCATCCCTGCCTGCACACTTCAGGTCCCACAACCTCCTCTGCCACTTACAGAGCACAAATGTGTTGGTGGAAGGCATGCTCTGATCAAGGTTTCTTCTCTACAGGTCCAGTTCACTAAACTTTCAGGGGAACCCTTCTTTTCAAGGGGGCCCCAGGAGGACCATCACTCTACTGTCCCTCTGAAGATGTAAGGGATAGGTCTACAGAGTCCCATTCTGTACAAGTCCAGGGTGTCCCAGCACCCCAGACAGGTGTCCAGTCCTCCAGAGTGTCCTGCAAAATGCGTCTTATTTCAGTGTTCTCTGCCATGTGCTGCGGTGTTTCAGGTGGGGGTGGAATTTCCTGGAGGTGTGCATATTTCCAAAATTCTAGGATGGTACATCATCACTCCACCCATGTTCCAACCCTGCTATATAGCATGTTGGTGCATTCCAACATCGCAACTTGAAGCCCTTGTTGAGATTCTGCACCCATGCCTCTTGCTATCACAACTGCCTGGTACATTTCCTCCAAAGCATTAAACGGGAGCCAGTTCTGTTACTGGCTTCAGAATTCTGGTCTTCTCCAAGTTTTTCTACTTGGAATGAGCCTTTTCACTTTCTTTGCAGTGCAAAAAAGAATATTGCACATGTAGATTCTGCCCCCGTCAGCAAATACATGAATTTGGCCCCACAGGGTGAACAAAAGACAAAATGTAATGAGGATCTGAGTCAGAGAAATATGAGGAATCTACAAGTGCCAGAAGGAGTGCAGGTATGCCAAAGAAATATGAAATCTGCACTTCTGAACCTTATTTACCATAAACTTGTTGGGTCAATCCCTATAGGAAAATTGTACTTGTTTGGCCAGTTGGAAATCTGACTTTTTTCCATGTCTTCCCAGGGTTTTCACCTTTTGTCAGACTATATTTTTGCTGACTTTAGAACTCTGTGCACTTTACCCCTACTAACCAGTAGTGAGGTTGTATGCTCCTCTTTAAAAATATTCGAATTGGCATATTGCTAATTAGTATTTTTAACTGACAAAGTATACACAAAGAATAAAAGGTAAATGCCACTGGAGAAATGCATCACCTTCTGTGCCACCCACAACAGTGGCATGGCAAACATGGGTTCAGGCCTACCATTGTAGCCTGACTGTAGCAATTTAATACCTGAAATTCAACCTCTAAAAATAAACCCTTTAGGCATGTCAATACCTTGCTTTTAAATATTAATAAGTCATGCAAAAAAGCCTTGATACATCTGGCCCTTAATGTCAACATTTCTTTCAGTAAAAGCACTCAAATACTATGTTCACTGTAGGTAAGATGGCTGGCCTATTAAGAAACACTAGGAAGTGTAACTAAATACTAATAATGTGTCTCAGGAATGGTATCAGCTGGAAAAAAAATATTTCATAAAAATGCAATCCAATTCAATGGTGAAGATGGATTTTTAATATATATTAAGAAAATGTAACTTTTGGAAATGTACCTTTTCCCTGCATGAGTTTCATGGGGGCAAATTTGCATAGGCACTCTGGCTTCCCGTGATTAACTTGAAAATATGGGAATACACATAGGCTGATCTGAATGGGCAGAGATGACTCCTCTGAGTTCAGGAGAATATTCCTTTTGATAGCTAAATGTCCAATCCTGATTGATTGGTCTTTCGGGCCACATGCAACACTTTGGGCGCGGTTGAAAGGGAGAGAGCAGCATGCCAAGACAATTCTTGAGTATCAGATGTCTGGTTGCTGAAGGACTCTGCCTTTGTCCCACCAGAATTCGTTCTCTCAGTTTCTTGTGGATACAGTGCCTAATTCAAACTAGATTTCAGTATTAGATGTGGGAGGACACTAAGATTACCATGCTACAGTCCTAACTAACATTCATGGGCATTAGAGTACAAGTTTAGTGTGATTGAAGACTTTCACCATCGTGAAAATGCATTCAGTAAGGCAAACAGGAACTATTACAAAAGTAAATAGGTAAAAGCAAAGGGACTTTTACCCCTTTGGTTAGGGAGGGGTCATTATTCACCTTCACTCACTAGCTTGTGCCAGGCATAAATGTGGCATCTCCAAGCACCCACTTGTGACTGCTTTTTGAACCTGTGGAAGATCTGAAGAGAACTGGACCTGTTGTCTGTGATCAGAGAGAAGCTCTGAGGGACTGGACATATTCCCTCTTGCATCGAGGACAATGAAGTGGACTCCAATGGTTAGCTGGCTGACTTCCTGTGTGGCTACAGGAAGACTATGAGCTGCAAGAAGACTTTTCTTGGAGGTCTACAGCTGACCAGTGGCAAATGGAACCGCACCACACCCTCTGTTGGCTTGTGCCTGACACCCTTTCAGTCTCTGAGTGCCTCCCTTGAGGTCCCTGGGGCTTTAAAAGTGTACGCTTATGGTGGATTGGGACTTCCAGGACTAAGGGCAGAATTATAACCTGTCTGATGGTCCATTTCTCCTCCAGGGCAACAGAGTTTATTACTTTGCCGCCAGATTTAGAAACGACCATGAAGCAGACAGTAATTTCTTAAAGCTTTGTCAGGGGCTGCTGTCACATTCATTGGTCTCAACACTCACAGTTTGGTGCAGGACCCCGTCAAAACCAAACTTTTCTTTTCTATTTTCAGAAATAAAATCCTAAAGCGGGATTTTCTTTTAGAAAATAAAAAGGAAAATGCTCCCCTTGCAACATGAGTCCTCTCCCACATTGAGGAGAACATTTAGCAGTTTTTATTGCTTTATACTGCCAGAGTTTTCCTGGTGGTGATGGTCAGTGAACACCCATCTAAATTAAGTGGGTGAAATTAGAGGTCTACCTCCGATGGCCCTTATTCCACGGAGTGGTTGGTGGAGATTAATCACGGCTGAGTAGTCTCAACAATAATTAACAAATGGTACACCCACTTCTAAATTCAGTGGCCAGACCATTATGTTGGCAGTAAGCATATTCTGTTGACATTGCGATGGAATATGCTTACCAGCTGTATCCAATATGCACTTCATCACAGTTGGCCTCAAATCAACCCTAAGTCACAACTTACTGCAACCAGTTGACAGCTATTGCCGCTTACCGCCTTTCGTGCCATTTTTACTTAAAAATCTACAAATCCATTTTTCCAGTTCCCCTTATTAGATTATGATGTCATTTTATTTATTAAAATGTACACCATTTTCTAATTTGGTTTGCGATTTTTACTGTGTTGTTTTTTAACTTTATTATTATTGTTTTAGTTCTGCATGAATACTTTACACCTTGCCCTAAGTTAAACGGTACAGAGCGGGAATATCGTCGTAAAAATATCGACTAACATTAATATCGTCACAGAAATATCGACAAGAAGAAATATCGATGACAAAAATATAGTTTGACAAGAATATCGACAGACAGGTAAGTAATATCGTTAACATTAATATAGTTGTAATAAATATCGTTTACAAAAACATCGTTTACAAAAATATCGTTTTTTAAATAATAATAAGTAATTAAGTGTTTTTAATGAGTATTGGTTGTCAAAGTAGTATTTTTTGTAGTATTTTATTAGTTAATACCGTATTTTATGTTGAATTTAGTGTTAATAGTTCCGTAGCGGGTTGTGGGTTTATAGGGGAGTAGGGTGGGAAGTAATTTAAATATAATAAAATAATTGATTAATGTGTTAATTGAATATAAATAGTGTAATAAATAATAGTTAATTAATTTCAATTAGTTAATTGATTAATAATTATGTAAATTAATTATGTTAATTGTTTAATTAATTTTAGGTGTGTGTAGTTGAATTTTTAAGTGAAAAAGTAGTGAATTAATTACATTTTAATTGAATAAATATTTAATTAATGATTAATTAAATAAAAATAAAGATTTGTTAATTTTTAAACATTGTAAATATAATAAAATAATTGATTAATGAATGTGTTAATTGAATATAAATAGTGTAATAAATAATAGTTAATTAATTTCAATTAGTTAATTGATTAATAATTATGTAAATTAATTATGTTAATTGTTTAATTAATTTTAGGTGTGTGTAGTTGAATTTTTAAGTGAAAAAGTAGTGAATTAATTACATTTTAATTGAATAAATATTTAATTAATGATTAATTAAATAAAAATAAAGATTTGTTAATTTTTAAACATTGTAAATACATTTAGTAATTTTAACCCCTACACTATCCAACGCTTTCCCTACTGTTGCACCCTCTGGAGTGGGAATAGTAATTTTTACCCCTACGCTATCCAACGCTTTCCCTACTGTTGCACTCTCTGGAGTGGGAATAGTAATGTTTACCCCTACGCTATCCAACGCTTTCCCTACTGATGCACCCTCTGGAGTGGGAATAGTAATTTTTACCAATACGCTATCCAACGCTTTCCCTACTGTTGCACCCTCTGGAGTGGGAATAGCAATTTTTACCCCTACGCTATCCAACGCTTTCCCTACTGTTGCACCCTCTGGAGTGGGAATAGTAATTTAAACCCCTACGCTATCCAACGCTTTCCCTACTGTTGCACCCTCTGGAGTGGGAATAGTAATTTTTACCCCTACGCTATCCAACGCTTTCCCTACTGTTGCACCCTCTGGAGTGGGAATAGTATTTTTTACCCCTACGCTATCCAACGCTTTCCCTACTGTTGCACCCTCTGGAGTGGGAATAGTAATTTTTACCCCTACGCTATCCAACGCTTTCCCTACTGTTGCACCCTCTGGAGTGGGAATAGTAATTTAAACCCCTACGCTATCAAACGCTTTCCCTACTGTTGCACCCTCTGGAGTGGGAATAGTAATTTAAACCCCTACGCTATCCAACGCTTTCCCTACTGTTGCACCCTCTGGAGTGGGAATAGTAATTTTTACCCCTACGCTATCCAACGCTTTCCCTACTGTTGCACCCTCTGGAGTGGGAATAGTAATTTTTACCCCTACGCTATCCAACGCTTTCCCTACTGTTGCACCCTCTGGAGTGGGAATAGTAATTTAAACCCCTACGCTATCCAATGCTTTCCCTACTGTTGCACCCTCTGGAGTGGGAATAGTAATTTTTACCCCTACGCTATCCAACGCTTTCACTACTGTTGCACCCTCTGGAGTGGGAATAGTATTTTTTACCCCTACGCTATCCAACGCTTTCCCTACTGTTGCACCCTCTGGAGTGGGAATAGTAATTTTTACCCCTACGCTATCCAACGCTTTCCCTACTGTTGCACCCTCTGGAGTGGGAATAGTAATTTAAACCCCTACGCTATCAAACGCTTTCCCTACTGTTGCACCCTCAGGAGTGGGAATAGTAATTTAAACCCCTACGCTATCCAACGCTTTCCCTACTGTTGCACCCTCTGGAGTGGGAATAGTAATTTTTACCCCTACACTATCCAACGCTTTCCCTACTGTTGCACCCTCTGGAGTGGGAATAGTAATTTTTACCCCTACGCTATCCAACGCTTTCCCTACTGTTGCACCCTCTGGAGTGGGAATAGTAATTTAAACCCCTACGCTATCCAACGCTTTCCCTACTGTTGCACCCTCTGGAGTGGGAATAGTAATTTTTACCCCTACGCTATCCAACGCTTTCCCTACTGTTGCACCCTCTGGAGTGGGAATAGTATTTTTTACCCCTACGCTATCCAACGCTTTCCCTACTGTTGCACCCTCTGGAGTGGGAATAGTAATTTTTACCCCTATGCTATCCAACGCTTTCCCTACTGTTGCACCCCCTGGAGTGGGAATAGTAATTTAAACCCCTACGCTATCCAACGCTTTCCCTACTGTTGCACCCTCTGGAGTGGGAATAGTAATTTAAACCCCTACGCTATCCAACGCTTTCCCTACTGTTGCACCCTCTGGAGTGGGAATAGTAATTTTGACCCCTACGCTATCCAACGCTTTCCCTACTGTTGCACCCTCTGGAGTGGGAATAGTAATGTAAACCCCTACGCTATCCAACGCTTTCCCTACTGTTGCACCCTCTGGAGTGGAAATAGTAATTTAAACCCCTACGCTATCCAACGCTTTCCCTACTGTTGCACCCTCTGGAGTGGGAATAGTAATTTAAACCCCTACGCTATCCAACGCTTTCCCTACTGTTGCACCCTCTGGAGTGGGAATAGTAATTTTTACCCCTTCACTATCAAATGTTTTAATTAATAATATATTTTATATTTTAATTATATGTATGTATTATTGTTGTTATATAAAGTAATGTGTTAAATATATGTATATGTACACATTTATTAAGTTTATAATGAAAAAGTGTATTTAATTTGTTTTCAATAGTCAAAAAATAAAAGTAATGTAATTTATTTTGTTAATAGTACTTATATTTATTTAATATTGAATGTAATTTTAAATCATTTAAAAATTCGATATTTTTTACAACGATATTTATTACAACGATATTTTTGAGTCGATATTTATGTACTTACCTGTTTAGGTATAGGGTGTCGATATTTTTGTAAACGATATTTTTCCAACGATATTTTTGTCAACGATATTTTTGTAATCGATATTTCAACACCCTACCAGTTAAACTTGTCTGCCCTGCTCCATAGCTACCAGGGGGTTGAGCTCAGGGTAGTTTAGTGACTATTGGGGTTCACTCTGACACTGGTTGTGATTATTTCTTGTGGTGGGTAGTCACCTCCCTTAACTAATAACCCCATTCGTTACATTACCCATAATTTACAATGCAGTGAAACATACATACTTTTTACTGAATCACTACAGACCTATACTATGAATGCCTACTCACATTATAAGTCCTGCACCAGGTCAGCAACTATCCTGCATGAAGTTCCCTTCTGTGACAGGCTACATGCGACTAGGGACCATGCTGAGTTGGACAGTAGTCCCACTAGTTCACCGCATGGATATTTACATTTGTGTGCACACAAGTTCATGGGTAGTCATACCAGAACCTCTTACCCAGATGCTCAGCAGCAGGCCAGGATATGCTACAAGCTCTGGGCATGCAATTTTTGTTGGTTCTGGGATGGCTTTGTAGGGTTCTCTCAAATTTCTGTTCTGGTGCTAGAATGGACTTCTTAGCTTAATCAAAGTCGGAGGGGAGTGAACAGACTGAGCACGAGTGAATATGGTAGCTATTTCATAGCCTCTTCCTTGAACCAGCCCATCAATGAGCCAGGTCAGGCCCTTTGACATCTTGGTCATATTTTCTACATGAGAGTGGATAGCATTTGAAAACAATGTGTGGTTGATTTCTGCTTGATTCATGCGCTTCTCTAGAGCCCATTGTAACTAGGTTTGGCTTTCTTTTAGTTGACGTTTTATGGCTTCCATCTTGTATCAGATGGCGTCTGCCTGCATTCACCACCATTCAAACGTAGTTAAATTTAGAGTCAGAGCACCAGAAGTTAGGTTGCAAATATGTGCTTTTTATACTTATTGCTTTAGTGGTACAATGTAGATTTTCCACAGCCTCGGTGGGATGAAAATCTGGATTTTATTAAAGACATGGAGGCTAATATTATGCAATAAATCCTTTATTGCCACCACTCATCAACATGCGCGAAGCTTCTAGAATAGAGAATACAGAACTTTTAAACAACATTCCAGCAGAATAAAAACTCCCAGCAACCTGTCCTCTTCCTTCTTTTATGGGCTGCGATAACTGATGAACTTTTGAAAAACTTGAAGTCTCATGTTCAACCAAATGTTTACAAAAGGACCTCTTGTTTCATTAGCCTTATTGAAGAAAAATGGAAAATACTATGAGCTCCATTCGGTTTTAGGCTGGACCTGTATTGACAAGAAACAGATAACATCAGGGTTGGGAATAAAAATGGGCAGGATAATATTAGCCTCAGTGTCTTTAATAAAATCCAGATTTTCAGCCCACCAAGGCTGTGGAAAATCTACATTTTCATGTCCAGACCCGGAGGTCAATATAAAGCAAGTTCAAAGCATATTAACCAAACATCCTGCCGCACTATCAATAGGTTTGAAGTAAAAGTGTCTATACAGAGAGTCTGTAGACCAATCAGCACAACGTAGTATGCTTGCGGGCTTCCACCCATGACACATGCTTTAGAAGTAGCCGCACCTCGAACTGAATGTACTCCATACATAATTATATCAATAACTGATTTCTCCATCAATTCTTTCACCCACCTCACCAGAGTGGGGGAGGAAACTTCCGTACAGGGATATCTAAAAGAAATGAGTAATTGTTCCACCCCAGGAGGTCTTAACAACATCATTCTACGCTCATATTCCTTTACACAACGCACCACACAAAGATTTTCCTTTTCATCCAAATAAGGGTAAAAAATAGTAGAGTGATTAGTTTTAGTTCTTTGTTTAACATGGAAACCGATACCCTCAGGCGTAAAACACCTACTAGTGAGCTCTAAAGCACGAACCTCTGAGACTCTATGGAAGGAAATTAGGCACAGCAATATCGTTAGTTTGAAGGACAGGTCCTTTAAGCTTAAGCCCACATTATCAGTCCAAGATTCTAGAAAGAGAAGAATGTGCAAAACATCCCAGAGGGCAGTATATCTAGCACCAGGGGGTTTTGCCAATCTGAAGCTCTCTAGCAATGCCCTCACATTACATCTTGACCATCTGTAAGGCTGTTCACCAGAACGTGACCTGCTGAAATAGCTGAACTAAGTAAATTCACAGACCTGTAAGCTAAATCCTTTGAAAACAAATCAGGTAAAAAATTCAACAGCTGAACTTTATCAGCTGATACGGGATCCAGGTCCCATTTGACACACCAACCATTCCATTTATTCCGTTCCGATCTGTAGACCTTCCTAGTTCCAGGTGCCTGGGATTCCTCAATGAGTTTTGAAGCCTATGATGAAAGTTCAGGCTTTCTCCAACCTTTCCTGAAATTCTTCAAGCCACAATTTGGAGTTGATCTGTTTCTACAAGACCATGCATCTAAGTACTGGGAAGGTCACACTGATCTCTAACAACATAGGGTACCTTGCCTGAGTACTCCACAATTGAGTGATCACCACCACCATCTCACTCCATTTGAGAATCATCCCTATTACTCTGCTGATCATTGCAAAGGGCGGCAAGGCATAGGGGTGGAGACACCTCCAATCCTGCAGAAACGCATCTATCCGGGCCGCCTCAGGATCTGGGTGCCATCTGAAGAACTTGTTCAGTTAAGCATTGATTCTGTTTGCAAAGAGGTCTACCAGAAAGGGACCCTATAGAAGATTCAATTTTGAGCGTACACCTCTGTCTAAGGTCCAGTCGTTGGAATCGGAAAGATTCCTCGAGAACCCATATACCACTGAATTGGTCTTGCCTGGGAATTTGTTCTGCCTGAACATAAATGTTTCTCTCCATGCAGTACTCCCCAAAAACTCTTGCTGGGTCTGCCAGACCCTTTGAGCGAGGGCCTCCTAACCAGTACCTTACTGCAGATAAATTGTCTATCCTCAAAATTACAGAGCATCTGGCAGTCTGATCCCAAAATAATTTTGTAGTAAAAGAGCCTGCTAACAGCTCCAAACAATTTATATGAAGCTTCTTTTCCTGCTCTATCCAATGCCCACCAGTTCTCTGAAATCCACAGCGTGCACCCTAACCTTCTAAACTTGCACCTGCTTCAGCAATCAGATCCGCATTTTCTCCAAACATTGCTCGCCCTTTCCAGGCTTCCATTTTTATCAACCATCAAGTCGATTCCTGTTTTGCTTCCAGTGATAGCCATACATTCTCTGAATATTTTAATCCATTGATCAAATGAATAGCCTTTAGTCTCTGTAAGGCCCTGTAATGTAAAGGGCCCGGGAAAATAGATCAAATTGTAGCTGATAGAAGGCCAACAATGTGTGCTAACATTCTAAAAGAATCAAAGATTCTCTTTGTAAATTAAATGAAAATTCTCTTCAGCATGTATATTCAAACAGTTCTCTTTAATCTTATTCTTATTATTTTTTCATGAAATTATTTCCATTCCATTCTATGTAGTGTGTTTACATGACATCAATGCCTCTTATTGTTTTCTCCAATGCATTTCGGGCATTAGATAGCCCTTCGTCAGGGAGCATATGCTAAAAAAGATGAATTAAACAAAACATTTTCAATACTGAGAATCGCATCCTATCAGTTGACAAGAAACTGTGTGACATTTTGGTGCAGCCTCGTAGTTGTGAAGCATTCGTGAGTTTGTGCCCCGTGATAATGCTGCAAAGTGCCCGAGTGAAGGGTGATGAGGAGTGCTCTGTGTCAAAAAAAAAAAATAATAACGTACGCAATATGACGCGTACTTACATGTCGATGATAGAAACTTAGCAACCACTCAAGTTTCAATATTCATGATCCTAACAATACTAAAAAAATTTAAAAAGATAACGTGATGATTAGTATCGAACTTGACGAGCTTGACACAAATTACAATGTCACACTCGTAGTATGTCGAAATACTTACTTATGGGACGCGGAGCGTCTCTTCCTATTTCTGTCTGTTACGCGTATGCCAGGTTTCCAGCATGCTCGAAGGCGGCTCGAAAAATAGCTTGAAAAGTAACTTCCTAAAAAAACGAAGAGGAAGCACTTTGATTGGTGCCGAGTGCCGATCACGTTCTCGTAAAGGTAGAAGAAATACTGCTATATGTTTCAATCGTATGAAGACAGTGTGAGTGAAAACTAAATAAACATAAATTAAATGAATAAATTGAATTCAATTGAATTGAATACATAATGACAAAATGGTGAAAAAATAGTGGACAACACCATATGTTAACATTCAGTGATTAAAAAATGTTCACAGTGGCGTTATAGGACGTACCAAAAAACATCACGGAACAGGTTCAAAGCCTATGTAGGAAACGCCTACATGTTATTAAATTCTACATATATCAGGATAGCACATAATTATAGATAGCATGAGAATTCTACACGATCATTTAAACTAAAAGGTTTGTTAGAGTTCATCATGTAGATCCAATGGTTTTCCCTCTGAAGTAGCTGTTGGTTATTGTCCACACCTTCTCTTTTCAATACTGTTTCAAGAATAAGAAACTGTAGTTGAGATACATTATGATGTTCTTCACAGAAGTGAAGTGATACTGAAGACTTATGATTCTTGGTTCTTATGTTCGATTTGTGTTCATTGATCCTTGTTTTAATCTTTCTCTCAGTCTTGCCAATGTAGACTTTGCCACACGGGCATTTTAACATGTAGATCACATTCGGTGTATCACAAGTAGCGTTGACACGTAATTTGATCTTATACCCCTTCATGGGATGTGTGATGGTATTTCCTTTAATAATGTTGTTGCAGTTACCACAGTGTAAACAGGGTCTGGTTCCTCGATAAATGATGGGTGTTTCGGTTTGCATCTTAAGTAATTCGCCCAAATTCTTTCCTCTGGTAAAAGCAAAAATTGGAGGTTTTCCAAATATGGAGTTGAAATCTGGTTCTGCTTTTAAAATTCCCCAATGGCTTTTGATGATTTTCTTGAACCTTATACTAGTTGTTGAATATTTTGATACCATCGTCGTTCTTGTTTCTTCCATTTTTAACCGTCCTTTAAGTAGATCATTTCTTTGAATGTTCTTAACCCTTTCTTTCGCTGTACTAATGATGTCTTTGGGATAACCTCTCTTTTCAAACCTCTCACCCATTTCCTCAATCCTCAGAATAGCTTTATTGGGGTCTGATGTGATTCTTTTGGCTCTCATCATTTGTGAGGGAGATAAGTGTTGTTTGAGCGCCTCTTGATTAAAACTGTGATAATGTAAGGTATTGTTTCTCTCCGTAGTCTTACGGTATGTATCAGTTTCAATTCCTACAGTCGATAATGTGATTTGAACATCTAGAAAAGTTATGGTTTTGTTCGAAATTTCCCAAGTCAGTTGAATTCTTTCATCAAGTGCATTCAGGTGCAACAGTGCTTCTTCCAATTTCTCTTTAGTGTTTGACCATATAATAAAAATGTCATCGATGTACCTCACAAGCATTTTTAGGTCAGATGTCCAGTTAGCATTGTTCAATATGTTGTTCTCTTCATACATCTTCATGTAAATGTTCGCATATACAGGAGCCGCGCAGTTCACCATGGCGGTCCCTACCAGTTGTTGGTACCATTTGTTGTCATGCTTGAAATAGCTTTGATATAGGGAGAAGACCATTAATTCCATCAGGAAAGTTTGCATAGGTAGGTCATACTTGGTTGTTAGTATTGCCTGTTCCATTGCTTCAAGTCCAGAACCATGTGGAATTGATGTGTAGAGTGATTTAATATCTGCTGTGCACAATAGAACTGATTCATCTGGTTTGATCACTACTGCGTTGAGTTTGGATAAAAAGTCGGTTGTATCTTTGATGTAGGTGGTGATTTTTTTGACTGTAGGTTGAAGATATTTATCTAAAAAATGACCAATTGGTTTATGTAGACTCCCTCTTGTGGAGGCAATGGGTCTTAAAGGAGGGTTCTCGAGGTTCTTATGAATTTTCGGCATCATGTAGAATGATGGACGTCTGGGATGTTGTTTTATTAAATAGTTCTTTGTTCTTTCGTTGATGACTCAATTGTCTTTTGCTCTTTGTATGATTTTTCTCAGTGTTCCCATGTATTCATTATTGGGGTTCTGATCCAATACAGCATATGTAGTGGAATCTGAAATATGCTCTCTAACTTTAGTTTCATACATGGTAGAGTTCCTTATTACCAAGCCTCCCCCTTTGTCTGCTTTGACACAGGTAATATTTTTGTTGTTGGACAATTTCTTTAGAATACTAAGATCTTTGTTGGTAATGTTCTTTTTGGTAGTTTGTTGGCATTTCAATTTCACTAGGTCTTGTTTCACAAGGGTCTCGAACAAGTCTAACGTTTTATGGCTCATTGGAGCCAAAAAAGAACTTTTTGGTTTCAGACCTTTAAGTTGATATTATCAAAAAAATGACGTAATCTGAGTTTGCGCATCAATTTGAATAAGCTGATCTCTACAATTCATTACAGTGATTACAAAAAAACAATATTACCTGTGTCAAAGCAGACAAAGGGGGAGGCTTGGTAATAATGAACTTTTTTTCTTTTTTTTTCCTTTGCCATCACATTACAAATCAATTCATACATCTTTTAGTAGCTCCCCCTCCCTCCCCCACCCCGGGTCCAAAAAGTAGAAAAAAAACATTATATTTACAAGCAATTAAGGCAGACGTCCTTCAATGTATATGCAAGTTTCAGTAATATATGTACAATTAGCAAAGATAAAATGGTAGTTATAATTCAAACTTAGAATATAGAAGACGCAAATAAGAGAAGAGTGGAAGTAAACAGCGAGTGCAAAGAGAAGGGGGTGAGCATGAAAAAAAGGGGGGGGCCGGGGGGAGAAGAAGGGGGCAGGGGAAGGCAGAAAGGAACAAAAATACATAAACAGTACGTTATAAAATTTAAGTGTTCAAACTATCAAGCCATCTAGTCAAAGGATCCCAGACCTCCAGGCCCTTTTTCCTTGCCCTTCTTCCCTTTTTGGCATAAATAGCTCTCTCCATCCTATAGGTGGCGAGCAGTCTAGCATTCCACTGACCAAAAGACGGGGTATTCAGATCTTTCCAATTCATTGCAATACAAATCCGCAATATGGTCATCGCTTCAAACATCAGTGCACCTCCTGCCTTAGGATCCAACCGGTCATAAAGCCCTAGCATGATAATGACTGGCATGAGTTGTATATCTAAAGAGAGGATTCTGCTTAAACATGCTTGTACCTCTTTCAATAGTGGCTCAAGGTTAGGGCAGGTAGCAAACATGTGCACGGCATCCGCACTATATTCTGTGCAGCGCGGACAGGTAGTTCCAGAGCCGGTTGCCCATTTGGCGATCCTTCTGGGGGTTATATACATAAAATACCCCGTCTTATGAAATTGCGCTTGCAATTTAGGGGATAACAAATATGTTTGTGCTAGACCAAGGCAGAGCAAAAGGAATTAGGTGGAATATTTATTTTCAACTGCTATTTAGTGTCTACTTTACTTAGATCATCTGGTCGCTGTTCATTAAGTGTACAATAGATGTCTCCAATCCTTGGTAGCCTAGTGCCAAGTAGATTGTCTATCAAACCTACTATGGCAAACCCGGCGGGCCCCCCAGTTTTATTTGCAAAAAAGCTCGTAATAGCATTATACTGGAATATAAAGGTTTCAACTCTTCAAAAGCCCGAATACGGCCAGGACTATACAAGTCTCCTAACTTGCTAATGCCAGCAAGGTACCATTGTCGAAGATATATATTTTTGAATATTTTTGGTAGGTTATCATTATTCCTGATGGGGTAGAGGAATTTGGGGAAGTACGTCATTTTTAAAACATTACACCATCCTACACTGGTTAAATGCAAGTTGTCAATTTTCCTAAGTGATTTCTTCAAGTCAATGGCTAGGGGGGACAGATTTTCCGTGACCAAAGTATCTAAGTCCGAAACAATATTGACTCCTAAGTATTTTTCTTTATTAGTTATTATGTTATCTATCCAGTTTACATTTTTATTAACAACAATCTGTGTTTTTGTACTATTCAGGGCGTATCCCGAAATCAGGCCGAATTCATGGGTTTCTTGCTTGATTGCGCTTATGGCTGACTCGGGTTCTGGGGGCTTTTAACATTCTCAACGACTTTAGCATAGAGTATTCAGGAATACCCTCTGCCAAAGTAAACAAACATTAGTTAATGCATTACGTTTCACCTATGTGAATAATAATAATATAGACACAATAACATTGTTATACAGTGAAACATAGGGCCACAGTAAAGCTAGGAGACGGAAGAAGAATACCGTCAAAAATAAACATAACCAACGGATTAAAACAAGGCTGCGTACTCTCACCATGTTTATTCAACTTATACTTAGCAGACCTAAATAACCACCTGCTACAAGTAAATGGCCATCCCCCAAAATTGGCAAATGAGCCAATTCAATTTCTGCAATACGCAGACAACATCGCGGTGGTGAGCCAAACCCCGATAGTGCTGCAAAGGGTCATAAACAAACTAACTGATTACTTGGATTCCCAAGGTCTGGAATTAAATAAATCAAAAACCAAGGTGGTGAGACTAGCGGGCCCTAGGACAGGAAAATATAAATGGTATGCAAAGAATACACAAATAGAGGAAATAAGCTCATACAAATATTTGGGTATTAAATTAGCAAGAAACTTGTCCTGGGTGGATCAGAAAAGGGATATTACAGCCAAAGCCCAATCATTAATCTTTGCCTCTAAACAGCTTCATAAGAAACTGGAATGCCCTTCACATGGGCACCTCCTAAAAATAATTGCAGCACAATTGCTCCCAACCTTATCCTACGGATTGGAAATATGGCATGGCCAAGAAATCAACATCTTAAATAAACTACAGATTAAAGTTTATAAAGCAGTCTTTAACCTCTTTAAAGGTTCATCGCCAGCACAAACACGTTTGGAATTTGGTCTCCAGAACCAAGAATATAAAAGGAAAGCAATTTTTCCAAAACTCTGCTGGAAAAATAGAGCATCGGAAATGGGAACGTTGAACAACCTATGCTGGACGGAAATAAAGACACAACATGACCAAAGAAACCCAAACACTTGGGGCGACTATCTGCGTATTGCCCTGGAGGAATTAGAGATCGAAAAAGCCTGGAAGATAAAAGGAGATTGGCCAAACGCCGTCTTGCATGGGTGGTAATAAATTCATACATAAGCCTAAAACCACAACCCTACCTAGCAGCCCACTTCCGCCTATCACTAAAAAGGAGGTTCATGGCATTTAGATTTGGCGATCACTGCTCGAAGGACTTGGTCCCCACCTGGAAAAATAAACAGCAAACAAAGACATGTCGTTTATGTGGATACCATACAGAAACTTTATGCCACCTAATGTGTGTTTTACAGCAATTGTAAATATTTTAAAGTAGACTGAAAATATGTTTCGCTTTTAATTTTGTACGTTATAAATTGCGCTTTTAGTATATGCTTTATGGTTGTGACAAACTAAATAAAGTTACCTTTGTCTTTGACTATGTGAATAATCATAAGCAGTTTTTTTATATAAGCTGTAGCTTGCTGAGTAGTGGTACAATATAAGTTCTGCAACATCTGTTAAAATGTTGTGACTTGTTTATGTAGAAAAATGCAATATATTGTGCAGTTACTAGTGGTTTAGTGTGGGTAAGTAAAACAAAATTTTTGAAAAAAGAAATGAAAGAGGAAATGAATAGAATTAATTGATGCGATATTATGGGTCTAGAGGAGTTTTGACAACTTTTGGGCCTGGTGCCACTACATCTGCTGCACCATTCAAATCATGGCCCTAGTGCCTGCAAAGATAATTTCATTTGTGACTGCCTGTTTAGTAGTACAATATAACAATATTTGGTGTTTAGAGGAGTTATGACAACTTTTTGCCCTGGTGCCACTGCACCTGCTGCACCATTCAAATCATGACTCTATTGCATGTAAGGTACCTGCACTTGTGACTTCTTGTTTAGTGGTAAAATATTGCAATATGTGGTGTTTAGAGAGTTTCAGAGAGCTGTGGGCCCCAGTGTCACTGCACCTGCAAGGTAACTTCACTTGTGACTACCTATTTAGTAGATAAATGTAGCAATATTGGGTGTTGAGCGGAGTTCTGATAGCTTTTGGCCCTGGTGCCACTGCACCTACAGCACCATTGAAATCATGGCCCTAGTGCCTGCTAGATAACCACACTTGTGGCTGCCTGTTTAGTAGTAAAATGTAGCAATATTCTATGCTTAGTGGGGGTCCCTAGAGTTTTTGGCCCGGTCCCACTGCACCTGCTGCACCATTCGAATCAAGCCCCTTATAACTGCCAGATAACTGCAATTTTGTCTGCCTGTACAATATTACAATATTAGGTGTTCAGAAGAGTTCTGACAACTTTTGGGCCCGGTTCTACTTCATCTGCTGCAGCATTCAAATCATGACCCTTTTGTCTGCAAGGTAATTGCACTTGTGGCTGCCTGTTTAGTAGTAAAATATAGCTTAGCTCTTGTATTTAAACGTTATTTTTAGCACACAATGTTTATTAAATCAGGTATAATTTGATCATAATAACCAAATAGATGAAGTTAAAAAAATGCAATCCGATATTCCCTACAAAATGCAAAGATCGGTAGTGAGGCATGAATAGGAAATGCCAGAAATGTTTTAAGGATAAAGCATCTGCTTTACTCAACTAAGTAAAACAAATCAAGCACTCCAGCATACTGTTAGAAGCTGTCTACCTTGTCCGTTTGAAGACATCTTTTCTTGACAGTGAATGGGGTTTAACTGTGTGAAAAGCTTTAGTAAAAGTATTGTAAAAGCAAGCAGCCAGGAGAAGTTAACTTTAAAAAAAAGTTCCACTCAAAAGCGAATGAACACAGTAATTCGGTAAATGGGAACTGATAAGAGCCACCTTTTAAGATATTTTTTATAAAAGAGATTTCACAAGCACAGCGCAAGTGCTGTGCAGGTGAAACCAAAATAGGAGGAACCCATCTGAGAAGACTTGAGGTGGGAGGCACCCTCTGTTTCTAAAGGGACCTGTGGATTGGAGAGATAGAGGCTCACATTTGCAGTTGTAACTTGGGAACTGTGAGCTTCTGATTGAGGAGAGGTGGAAAGACATGGACCTCTCTGTCTGCTGTTTCCACGCATTCTTTTGGAAAATAAGGTCCCCTGACCATTTCTCATGAATTCAAGAAACTCAGAGACCACACCATTTGATCGCTGGAGATCACCATCTGTGGAGTCAACAGGTTTCACAACAGTGGATTGGTCACAGGCCCGTTCGGTAGAGACGAGTGTTGCAGTGGGGCGCAATCCAACAAAGTATGTTTGACGTAACGACAGTGGAACAGAATCTGATGACATGCTTGGGTCAGTGGATGAGGACGTTGGAGAGGAGTTACTAGCTCTCTTAAGGTTCACATTTGCACTTTCCATCAATTGTGGGATCTCAGTTGTTTTAAAACGTTTAGGGCCAGATGTAGGTAAATTTTATTTTACCACCTCTTAAATACCGCATCATACCGACTCGGTATTTAAGAAGTGGTAAAATAAAAGTACCGAGATGTAGGTAAATACAGATGTGCATTTACCGAATCGGAAACAATCGGTATTTACCGATGCGGTAAATACCGACCGGTAAATGCCCATGCATTCCTATGGGCTTTGAAGCCCATAGGAATGATTGGGCATTTACCGGTCGGTATTTACCGCATCGGTAAATACCGATTGACACAAGGGTGCAGGGGGTGTCACTTTGACACCCTCTGGCACCCCCAAAAGAGGCTCGGGTGCCATGTGGCAGGCATACCTGCCCTAAGGGCAGGTCTGCCTGTCATATGGCATAGGTGTGCATGCACACATGTGCAAGCACACCAGAATCGGTATTTTACCATCAAATAGTATTTGATGGTAAAATACCGATTTTTTAATGCTTGTGGGACTCAGAAGAGTCCCACCTACATATCAATTTTCCCTATTCCGTAAAAATACCGACTCGGTATTTTACATAATCGGTAAATTTACCTATCGGTAAATTTACCGAGTCTGTAAAATACAGGGCCCTACATCTCAAATTGCATTTACCGGTCGGTAACGGCCGAATTCGGCCGTTACCGACCGGTAAATGCCTACCTACATCTGGCCCTTAGTGACAAAATTCCAGAGCGAAGATGACAGAGAGGAGCAATTCCCTTTATCTCGACGTTCACCCAACAGATCCTGCACAGCAGGACTAAGAGCAGTGCCGCCTAATTCAGAGCAAACTTCCACTGTTTTTAATTGGGCTTGAGCCAAGTCAACACCTGGCAAAGTCTTAGGCTCCTCCAGAGGGCAAGGCCGAGGCTTTCATTGACCATGCAATCTCACATTTTTTGGGGGGGCCATGGCTTAAGTCGGTACGGTTCCATTGGTAAAACAAACCCCACAATAAGGTACAACACAGCACAACTCAGCAAGGTTCTCAGTGGGATGATCTTCAACTATAAACTGTCTATAATCCATCAGCAAACTAAAAGGGTAAGCTGAGTAGTATTAGTCAAGTTCCCAGTGAGAGACAACAATCAGCAGACAAAATAAACAGCAATAGATCCAGGCTCTTAAAATAGCACGACCCAAGCTGGAAATTGGACAATGGATGATGAAACGACCCCAAGCATCTCAGGGGCCTCCAGCAGACACCCTCCTCTGCCCCTGACCACTACCAACCACTCAACTCCTCAAGTGGGTAGCTGAGGGAATGGAATGACAGGTTCATCGTGACTCCAAAACCGGGATGGTAGGGATAGGATAGGATAATTGTTTCTAAAGCGCTCGAATGCCATGGCGTCTTTGTACAGAGGGTCAGACCGAGTCCTAGACGTACAATGCCTAAAGTGTGTGACAAGTTCAAGTTTGTGCACCCTTTACAGTTTACATTTTGATGCAGACTTTGCGCAAATGATATTCATTCATTTTATTTAAAGTAGCGTGGATTATGTGTACTTCTGAAGAAAATGACTACACCTGTGATTGCCTGCCACACACCACCAATTAACTCACGGATGGCTTGTCACCTGTATGTAATGTAACATTTCACTGAATGGCACTTTTATGAGGCAGCATTTTATCAGAAAAAGCAAAGCAGCTACTCGAAACAGCATCAAAACAGGAATCCATGCTATTGGGTAGTAATTTGAGATATTAACTTTCAATCACTGCCACATCAGAGGCAGACATTGCCAAAGTTTTATGGTTAAAGTGCTTCTGAATAATGCATTAAAGAGAAGGTGAGCAGGCAGACATCCGACTTCAAATTTTTAGAAGCTTTCATCCTTTTTCACTTCCAGCAACGGCTTCAAATTAATGCAGGCATTCCATCACTTCCAAGAACAGCAATAAATATTTCCATATAATACCATGTTCCCTGTGGTGTGCAATGCGACCAAAGGAAGAATTCAGGAATTCAGTGTTAGTAACAAGGTAACAGAACGCAATAGATTGTCACGGGCTGAAAATAATCACCTGATATACATGTGTACACAGATATGCATAGTGCGGAAACAGGGATCGACAGGAGTGTAAACTGCAGATTAAATTCCAATGGATATTATATTTCCAAAATGGTAAAAACTTCCTCTAAGAAGAAATACCGATGTTAGAGTTCGCTTCATTACGATTCGTGCTATTTGGGTGAGATCACAGCTGTGAATGTTTTCAGAGGATTTGTCTCGTCAGAAGAACTGAGTGTGCATATGCGCGAGTGTGTCTATGTGTGGGTCTCTGTGTGTGCCTTGATGTGATTGAGTCTGTATCAGTCTATGTGTGTTATTGAACCTGTGTATATGTGTATGCGTGTTTTTGTTTGTTTGTGTGCCGGTGTGTGTCTGTGTGTTTAAATGTGCGTGTGTCGATTTGTGTCTAGGGGCCAGATGTAGGAGACCAAATACCGGTCGGTAACGGCCGATTTCGGACGTTACCGACCGGTATTTGGGTTTTGACACGTAGGGGGCCTTAAAGTTACAGAATCGGTAAATGTACCGATTCGGTAAATTTACCGAATCGGTAAAATAACGAATAGGTAAATTTACCGATTCTGTAAATCCAGATGTAGGTGGCACTGAAAACAGTCACATGAGATGAGTTGCACTCCTTACTTACAAACAGCTTAATTAATGTCTTTTTTAGAACCAATATTTTACTCAAGCGGCGTGCTCACTGTTTCGTGCCAAGCCCACACGGCACGTGTAAACGAAACACTAAAACGGTGGGGCTACCTTTTTGCCCCACTCCAGTGGCAACAGCCTTCTTTTTAAACAGCGCATTTGCATCCATTTTCTTCATTTAAACAATGTATCATTTCTTCATTTCTTATTCACGATCATTTCATGTTACTCTTTCTGATTAATGTGACATTCAGTCATCCATTTTTTCTGCACCCTCATGCATAGGAGTGCTAATTTTCAAAGTTTCTCATGATCTGGCGGGCCATCCGAACCTCTCGACCAAAATCACGAACAAGAAGCGTGGTTCTTAACAAGCAGTATTTTTTATTTTATATTCCAATGCATTTCGGACCCGCCTGGTCCTTCGTCAGGGAAATACTGTAAGTAATAATTGAACATGCTTTAGCACATCTCATTTATGAAATTGAAAAATTTCAAAAAATTTCAAATACATGCAATGTCACATTTCATCCTTCCCGACTGTATTGCATTTATAAAAGCTATCACGGCATGCGGACTCCTTTCATTAATTTTTTATAACAGGTGCCCATCCCCCTGTTTATAAACATCCTTTCGCTCTGTTTATTCTTAAACCTCCCTCCAAATCAGCACACCTACTGCCTTAGCGCTATCATCTTACTGTCCCTTCATTTCCATCACTGTTTATAAAACACATTACGTTCATGCAAACTACCGACTGAACTATCCCACGCTTCTCCCCTTCAACCTCCATCCTGCGTTGCCATCGTCTTTTGCTCTATTTTTAACATTCTCCTCTTCCATGATAAACTCTCGCAACTAGACATGCCTTCACCCCTTCACAATCCGTAATTCGCAGCCCTCCACACTTATCTAAGGACATACCTGCATGATTTTAAAACATCCTCCTCTTCCATAATGACAATATCGATGCTCGATTTTATGCCTCCCCGCCTTTTAAGCAGTGTACTCCCTCTAGTTCAAGCCTTGACACACCCATTAATCACTCGCACCTGGATAACCACACGTTTTTCCAGAGTGCCTACAACTCCCACAGTCCTTCTGCTGACTCCCTTGCCCATGATTACGTGATTTCTGTTTCCACTAGACCTACATTACTGAAACAGTCTCATAAACTTATTTCATTAAAACGGATTCATGTGTATGCATCAATGTTGCACAGTCCATAAAAATGTTCAAAATACTATTCGTTCGTCTTCTGACTCGTCTTCCAAAAATAAAACTGTTTGCTTAACGAACCCATGTCTTCCTCCTTGCATGACGTGCGCTCTCGTTCCTCTCATTTCCTTCTTTTCACGTGTTAATTTAACGCTGGGTGCAAACCCAAAGGGGCTAATCAATAAAACTTTCACATGAGATGAGTTGCACTCCTTACTTACAAACAGCTTAATTAATGTCTTTTTTAGAACCAATATTTTACTCAAGCGGCGTGTTAACTGTTTCGTGCCAAGCCCTTTGGGTTTTATTTTTGGAAGACGAGTCAGAAGACGAACGAATAGTATTTTGAACATTTTTATGGACTGTGCAACATTGATGCATACACATGAATCCGTTTTAATGAAATAAGTTTATGAGACTGTTTCAGTAATGTAGGTCTAGTGGAAACAGAAATCACGTAATCATGGGCAAGGGAGTCAGCAGAAGGACTGTGGGAGTTGTAGGCACTCTGGAAAAACGTGTGGTTATCCAGGTGCGAGTGATTAATGGGTGTGTCAAGGCTTGAACTAGAGGGAGTACACTGCTTAAAAGGCGGGGAGGCATAAAATCGAGCATCGATATTGTCATTATGGAAGAGGAGGATGTTTTAAAATCATGCAGGTATGTCCTTAGATAAGTGTGGAGGGCTGCGAATTACGGATTGTGAAGGGGTGAAGGCATGTCTAGTTGCGAGAGTTTATCATGGAAGAGGAGAATGTTAAAAATAGAGCAAAAGACGATGGCAACGCAGGATGGAGGTTGAAGGGGAGAAGCGTGGGATAGTTCAGTCGGTAGTTTGCATGAACGTAATGTGTTTTATAAACAGTGATGGAAATGAAGGGACAGTAAGATGATAGCGCTAAGGCAGTAGGTGTGCTGATTTGGAGGGAGGTTTAAGAATAAACAGAGCGAAAGGATGTTTATAAACAGGGGGATGGGCACCTGTTATAAAAAATTAATGAAAGGAGTCCGCATGCCGTGATAGCTTTTATAAATGCAATACAGTCGGGAAGGATGAAATGTGACATTGCATGTATTTGAAATTTTTTGACATTTTTCAATTTCATAAATGAGATGTGCTAAAGCATGTTCAATTATTACTTACAGTATTTCCCTGACGAAGGACCAGGCGGGTCCGAAATGCATTGGAATATAAAATAAAAAATACTGCTTGTTAAGAACCACGCTTCTTGTTCGTGATTTTGGTCGAGAGGTTCTGATGGCCTGCCAGATCATGAGAAACTTTGAAAATTAGCACCCCTATGCATGAGGGTGCAGAAAAAATGGATGACTGAATGTCACATTAATCAGAAAGAGTAACATGAAATGATCGTGAATAAGAAATGAAGAAATGATACATTGTTTAAATGAAGAAAATGGCGGCCCATAGGAATCAATGGCAATTACCGAATCGGTAAATACCGATTCGGTAATTACCGAATCATACAGTTTTGGTAAAAATTCCCGAATTTTTACCTACATCTGAGTTACCAAATCTAGAAGAGTCGGTAAATCAGATTTACCTACATCTGGGCCTAAATGTCTGTGTATAACCCACACTATGAGAACCAATCGGTCCTCATGGCGTGGGTAAAGCCTGACAGAACCAGAGAAACACTATTTGTGTGAGGACCAGTGCATGTGGAGGACCGGCCCTGGTAGTGTGTTTAGGTACTTTCGAGCAAGCGCATCAAAATACAAAAAGTGCTGTTATATTTGCCTCGGTCTGCTTTATTATCTGCCCTAGTATCACGGCATGCATTGAGGTAGAATAGTAAATTCACACATCATTATGGTCAATGGCCGATCCTCATAATAATAGATATACTATGTTGTGTGTGTGTGTGCTTATGTGTTTTTGTGTTTATGTTTGTAATTGTGTGTGCACCTATACGTGTGTATATGTGTATACCTATGTATTGGTGTTCTGGAAAATGTGAATTAACCACAGCAATGAAAATAGGCAAAATCCTGCACCAATGCAGAAATTGCGACGCAATGGGTGCGCCTTGTAGCTATGAAAAAAGATGTGAGATCAAAAGTCTAATTGTGGCTAACTATTGATACTGACCAATTTTTGAAGCTTCTGAATGGTGATGAAAATGGTATGGTAGCCAAACCCCAGATAGATAACGTTTGACCTGAATTACTAAATTTGGTGGGGGGATTTAGGCTTAGATTTATGAATCCTTTGTATTGTCCTTGGATCACGCAAGGTGACACATGGAAAATGCAAAGGCTTCAGTAATATTTACAAAGCCAAGCACTGGGCGATCTGTGCTACCTTGCGTGGCTTTGTAAATAATGTAAAGCAATGCAGCTGCTTGCACTGCATCACGTTACATTGTAAGCTGGGAGGCATTCGATTGGTGTAGCATGGGCCTTCCCATGCATCCACCCATGGATTTTGGCACATTCACAGTTTTAAATCTAGAAATGCATCAAAATGCTACACCTTCACCAGTCAGGTATAACGAGGAAAAATATCTCTTTCTCCTTGTTATTTTCTTTCCATGTGTGCTGCATTCTAAAGCACACAGAGAGAGAGGAAAATGCCTCTGAGTAATTGTTTTTCTGCTGGAAAGTGTCCCTTCCTGCACACAAATTATCCTGCCTGTAACACAGGCAACCTTGCTATTAGAAATGGGGTTTCTGGTTGGCTAGGGTATTCGCCCAAGCCAGGCAGACCCCGCCACTCTAGTTAGGGTAAGAGAGTTACACCTATGATGACCCCTGCTCACTCCCTTTGCAGCTTTGCAGATGAGTCAGGCTTATTCCTCAGGCAATGTGTAAAGTTTTTGTGCAGCACACACACACACACAAGTGGCACAATAAATACGCCAGTAAAGAGACTCCACACGATGTTATATAAAAAATATCTCACATATTGCATTTAACACATAGACCACGTAAACTAATAATTACTTTGCCACCTAGGCAATTGTCACCACATCACAGTTAGGTCAGTAAGATTAAGACTTATATGTTGCACACGTCATGAAAAACACCATCACTGCGCATACAAGTCCATCCTGAAATATTATCAGTTATTCTGACAATGCAAGGCAAAAATAACGCTAATTACAGCTGCCTAGCACCAACGCAGACCCCCTTGAAAGGGGTCTACTTTGGGGGGAATTCTTGTTTATGTGCAGGAAGGTGTCTCTTAAAACGATTTGTAACTCCTATGTACGCTGCTTTGTGCAGCACACATAAAAGTTGCAACTGGTCATTTTTAAAATGATTGTTTAAGTGCAGGAAGGGACACCTTCCTGCATATAAACAATCATGCATGGCGTTTTACTGTTTCTATGTGGGCGGCACAATGGAGCACACATAGAAATAGCAACAACAAGGAGAAATAAAGCATTTATCCTCGTTGCACCATGTTAACACCAGGTGTTCTTTTGGTCTTAATTTTGGTGCTGCCCCATATTTATGCCACCCTTGTAAATATGGAGCAGCATCAAAATCAATGGGTGTTGTGGTGGAACGCCCACTGCAACATCTATTGCCCACCCCTTTCATGCTAAGTACAGCGTGAAAGGGTGCCTTATTTACAAGGCAGTGTTAAGCCGCGTTAAGTGGCTTAACTCTGCTTTGCAAATAAGGCGAAGGCAGTAGCAGCACAGGAAATTACAAAAAAGTAATGTTCCTGACTTCCTGTGGCAAATGGGGCTTGTAAATATGCCCCAAAGAGTCATAAGCACATAGATATGCCTACTGTCTAAAACGTGGAATTTCTTAACCAAATAGGCTGTTTGTCACTACAATGACATGCCACACAACAAAGGCACATGCCCTACCTTTTACCTACACTGCACCCTGCCCATAGGGCTACCTTGTGCCTACCTTAGGGGTGACCTATATGTAGTAAATGGGAGTAGTTTCAGGCTTGAGAAGTAACTTTATATGCCAAGTCACTGTGGCAGTAAGCTGTTCACGCAGGCCCTGCAGTGGCAGACGCCTGAGACAGGTTTGAAAGGCTACTTCTGTGGAAGGTGCAAGCAGCGCTGCATACCCACTAGTGGCATTTAATTTACAGGCCCTGGTATATAGGATACCACTGTTGACGGGACTTACAAGTAAATTAAATGTGCCCAACAGGTATAGACCAATTATACCAGGTTTACAGGGGAGAGCACATGCACTTTAGCACTGATCAGCAGTGGAAAAGTGCCAATAAAAACAGGTCCAAAAAATACAGGAGGAAGGCAAAATGTTGGGGGATAACCCTGCAAATATGGCCAGGTCCAACACAACCCACTTCCAGCTAAAAGCCAGGGTAGACTAATCAATACCTATATGGGGTTCCATGCTTAGGGTGATAGAACATGAACCCTGGCCCATAACTGCAGGGGCACGTTCCAGTTCTATTCCAGTCTGAACCCAGTTGGATCCCTCTGTCTATACTATCGGGAGATACTAAGCTAACCAATGCGGATTCCTTAGCTGTCAGTGCCTAGAACCAGGCCCCAGGCCATCCAGGGGTTTCTGGTACCTGGAATCTCTCAGAGTGGGGGGCGGTAGCCCCAGGTGCATAGCATCCTTGCTCCACTCTACCATCAAACAGTGCAGGGGTCCCACCCTGCCACGGGTCCCTCAGCCCAGGGTCTGCATCATTAGGCTTGACAGGGATCAGGGGCGAGGCTCTGCTCCCCTACCTCTCTTTCTGGAGTTCCACACCCTCCTCATAGGAGTGATACCCCCAGAATCTAGAACTGGCAGGGCACTGGTGTCAGCCATCCTGCACGATTCACCCACCAGGTCAGGGGTTCCACCCTGCAACTGGTCTCCCAACCCAGGGTCAGCACTCTCTGGTTGAACCAGGGTCAGGGGCGAGTCTTTCCTTCTCTCTCCCATCTTCCAGAGTTCTGCACCCTCCCACCCAGAGTGGTACCCCCAGAGGACAACACGTTAGGGACACTGCAAGCAGTCTCCCCTTCCTTCAAGTTCAGGGGTGGCACCCTAATCCTGGCCCCCCCAAACTAGGTACTACACCTTGCAGCTGAGCACGTGCCTGGCAAGCTTGGACTTCCTGGGGAGTACACCTACCCCCCCAAGGGTATCACTATCCTCATGTGTTTTGTGAGTGTCTACCTGGCACTGATCTCCAAACCCTTGCATATTTGACAGTGCACGAAGACCCCCAGTGCAGAAGTGGTGTCACCAGGGTCATTCCTGGGGGCCTCTAAACTCAGAGCTAGCACCTGACATACTGGTTTTCCCACTGGGAACTGCCTCCCCCTCTCACCCCTCTATTTGGCCTTCCACACCCTCCACGCAATGGTGTTGCCAGACACCAGAACTGGCGGCACGCTTGTGAGAACAAGCCACCCAAGACCTCCCAAAACTATGGTATCCCCCTCAGTGTAAGGCCTCCCAGTAAAGACTAGGCCCCCCTCCTGGACCAACCAGGCTGTGAGACTGGGTGTTGGGCAACCTGGGGCTCTGCCCATCCCTACCTCTCCTTCTATACTGAGAAGGGACTTGTTAACATCTACCCATGCCACTACACTGGGACTTATAAGGGCTACCGTGAACCTTCCCTACCTCCTTTGGTTGGGGAAAACCTTAGCAACTCCCTTTAGGATCACTCCCAAATTCCTTTCCAGACCCTCTGGTACTCACCCAGAAACTTGCCTCCTTTTCATATTCATTGGGTTCGGACAACTTACACTCCAAAAGGTGTCAGCATAGCCCTGGAAAACAACAATGGACCATGTGCTGTTTGACAATCAGATTGAAGAGCCCTTCAAAATTGTTTGCTGTGCTACCTTTCACCCATCCCTCCAGTGCTTGCAACAATTCTCCATATGCTCTCCCCAAGACTGGTAGTGCCCCTGAACCCCAACCTGTACTCTTCTGGGGTGGTTCCCTCCTCCTGGGAGCTAGATATCACGCTCTAGGTACAGTGAGTGAAACTCTCTAAGCTGGACACAATATTGCTACCACCACTGGACTCTACCTCCAGAGCTGGTCAGTCCAGGACCCTTAATCTACGCTCATGGGCCAACCTTTCCTCAAGAGCTGGTTTCTCTCTGGCGAAGGCCGTTTCTGCCTCTGCCATGCTGTCCTGAACTAAGGCTCTCTCAACCTCAGCTTTTCTCTCCTCCACAGCCAGCTGTGGTAGCTCCTTGACATGCTCTTATTTTTCCTTTCTAGTGCCAGCTGGTGCTTCCTTTCTTCCTGCTTGTCCACCAGGTCTTCTGGTGACAGACTTAGGGAGTAACCACTGCTCATGGCAATAGACCCAGCAAGGGACTCCCTCTCTATGGGGTCCTTACTCTGTACTGGAGTCCCTGCCTGGTCATTCTCTCCCTCCTGCTCAAACTCTTAAGGGTCTCCCTCAGATCCACCACCCTCTTGGTGGGCAGACTGGTAACCCTCCCACTCGAGGTCCTCATAGATCTCAGGGTATATCCTAGGCCCTCCCGGTGGGTTTGCTGTTGCCACTTTCTCATAGTAATCCTTTAAAAACTGAAGTATGGTATTGGCAAGGTAGGGATATGTGGGTACCCCAAATATCACCTTTAGCCTCTACTCCCTGCAGAAGCCCTGTAACTCCTTCTCTGTGTACATCTCCAATATTTTGAGATTAAAGGTCAACTTCCTTTTAGCAAGGTATTAACACATAAGTTTAATGACAAGAGTCCCAAGTTCAAGAAAATGAGACAGGAGTTAACAATATGACCAATGAGAGAATATCAGGAGAAAAAACGTAATGGTCTTAATGCAGAGTTTGTAGTGTGTCACTTTGGTACTTCCCAAACGCAAGTCCTATCCTCACTGCTGCACACCAATGTTGGAAATGGGGTTTCTGGTTGGCTAGGGTAGGCACTTAGGGCAGGCAAAATCCACCACTGTAGTCAATGTAAGGTGGTTACGCCCACGATAACCCCTGCTCACCCCCTTGGTAGCTTGACGGAGCAGTCAGGCTTATTCCAGACGCAATGTGTAAAGTGCTTTCGCAGCACACACACACAACAGTGACACAATAAATACACCACAAAAGAGACTGCAAACAATATTATCTCAAAATATTGTATATAAACATAGACCACATACATCAATAATTACTTTGCCACCCAGGCAATTGTCACCACATCACAGTTAGTGCAATAGGATAAAGACTTATATGCTGCACACCATCACTGTGCATATAAGGTGCATCCTGAAATTATATCTATTATTCTGACAATGCAGGATAAAAATGACATATATCTCACATCAGGACTGGAAATGCAGCAGTTATGGAATAGAAACATGAATCATCACAGGAGTGCAAGAACACAACTCAGGTTATGAACAGACACATGCATTACCAAATGTTACCAAATAACCATACATTTTTGGCTTGGGGAGACGGGTGGCACGTCTCCCTCCCCTAGCAGGGAGCAGGGGTTGAGCTCAAGGCCTGGCTTGTGTGACTGGGGTTGGCTGCCCACAGGCTGTTGTTTCAAAGGGCCTGGCCTGGCCTCAGTAAATTATTTGTTTTTTCTTCAAAACAACACGTTTTCACTGACACTTTCACCGAACTATAATGTCACTTTAAACTTTGGCTGTTTCAATGAATATATATATTTGTACATTTTACACAGTGGTGGAAGCCACTCTGTAGTTACAGTTAGGATTCCCAGAGATAGGAATTCCACAGATGTTTGCCTGGTAATAACTTTGTCACAATAGATGAATCACCACAAACCTTTTAAGGCCTACTCTTCTTCTACATTAGGTCATGGTGATTAGTTAAGGGATGCAAAGAAAAAATGGGTGTCCAAAAACACAATTTTCTATCAATGCATTTCAATAGACTTTTTACAAAGATGTAGTGAGAATGGCTGAATGGATTTATATGAAATTTGGCAAACATATAGATTATGTGAAGAAGGGATCCTTTTAATTATTTGATCTGAATTAGTTCAGTACGTTTTAAGTAATAAGGGACAAAACTTAGTGATATATTGGGCTGCAGTATACCGCAGTACCTTTGCAGTGTAATGTGGTACATGGCGATGACGAAACACAATATTATTGATTAAAGAAACCACTTACAAAAAAAAGGCAGCTATGTTGTTCAGACCACATTTCCTCTTTATTCTGTGTTTTAATGTGAAATCTTGAATATTAGTCTTTTTATAATGTATATGAACACATGAGGCAGTTTAGCAATCTCTGTAGAGTTAGGGGAAATTATTTTTAGTGATGTACTGCAGTACTTCCTTGAAATGATCAAAAATGTACAGGGGTACTACTGTAATGTAAAAGAAAAATAGATGGGCAAGTAGAAGGGCGAGTTACAGTTAATTCAGCCTGACTACTGAGGGGACAACACCCTCTACTCTATGCCACTGCACTCTATGCCACTACACTATAGGCCACTGCACTCTACTGTACACTACAGTACACCACTCAGCTCTTCTCAGCACCTCTCTATTTTATGCCACTACACTCTACACCATTCTATTCAACTGTGCTCCACTGCACTCTATGCTACTGCACTCTATGCCACTCTATGCTACACCACTGCACTTTACATCAAGCTACCCTGTCCTCCTTGACCACCATGTCATCCCAGTTATTTATTTCATTACAAAAATACACAAAGACTCTGAGAAGCCACCTGGAAACCCGACAATCGCAGCACACAACAGAATTATGGAGAACACGTCATGATACGTTGACTATTTTTTACAAGATCATGTCAAACAACTATCATCTTATCTACAGGACATCAATGACTTTTTGAGGAAGATTAAGGATGTAGTGTGGCAACAAGATTACACATTGATTACCCTAGACATCACCTCGCTGTATACCAGCATACACCATGGGGATGGTATCAAAGCTGTAGATGACTTCTTGAGTACTAAACCTATGTGCATGTTGAATCACAAGAAAATCTCATTGAACATGATCTCAGTTTGTTTGAACAACAACTTTTTCATATTCCAGAATCAAGTCTTTCAGCAGACAAGAGGAGTAGCTATGGGGGCCTGCTTCTCCCATAGTTACGCCTGTCTTCACTTGGGACTATGGGAGGAGCAGGTCCTCAATACTACGTCTGCTGAAGTGTTAGTCGAACATGTGATACTGCAGTATCGTTATATTGATAATTTATATCTTAACTGGAAAGGTAATGAGGAAGAGGCTGTCATGTTCATTCAGCAGATTAACAATAATGACTTGAATCTGTGATTCACAGTGCATATGAGTAAAGAAATAGTCAACTTTCTGGATATAAAAGTTTACATTGACCAGGGAAAACTGGAGACTAGATTACACCGCAAGCCAACTGCAGGCAATACAGTGATCCACTATACCAGCCACCATCCTGAGCACTAGATTCACAGCATTCCCTATTGAGAAATGCTGCGAATCAGGTGCATTTGCAGTGTGGAGGACGACTTTGTCAAGGCCCAAAAAGAAAGTAAGAGCAGGTTTCGGCAAGGGGCTACTCGGTAGACATGGTTGATAAAGCCATCAAAAAAACAGAACTACTATCCAGATCAATGGCCTTGACCTCCACAAAGTCAGGGGACTTAAATACTGATCCTTCCCCAACTGTAGGTTCACCGAGATTAATTATGACCTACAATCCCCAACATCGTGCCCTGCTAAAAATAATACAAATTGGGTTGTAGTGCGCAATGACCCGGTGATAGGCGGATTGCTTGCTGATTCTCCCAGTATAGCATTCAGAAAAGCACGGTCTATGAGTGACATGCTGGTTAAGAGTAGTCCAGAGGTTGTTACCTCTAAAACATGGCAACAAATAGTGAAGGGATTTGTTACATCCCCTATGTGCAAAGCATGCAAATTTGGCAAAAGCAGAACTTCTTACAGGATCCCTTTCCATTATGTCCCCATTACATACCAAAGAGGCTCACTTGCAATACTGAATTTGCTGTATATGTGCTGGAGTGTTCTTGTGGCCTGCAATATGTGGGTAGTACCAAGTTGTAGGTCCTCAAGAGGATACTCCAGCACATTAGGGCAATCAGTAACAATGACACATTCTATCCGGTTGCCAGACATTTTAAGGAGCTCCATGGCAATTGCCTGGATCACCATAGCTACTTTGTGGTGGATATGATCCCACCACTCAGGTGCTGCGGAAACCATGAAGCAGCTCTGCTTAGAAGATTGGAAACTAGGTACATCCTGGAGCTGGATACTAAGGCGCCCAAGGGGCTCAACTCCAGTGAGAACCTATACATATGTTTATAATGCTTCCAACTAGCCTATTTTAATTTCATTGAAGCATTTGAATCATTTCACACCCTCCCTCTAACTATAATATTTATATATATTTTTTTTAACACGTTTTACTCTTGGTAGCACTATTGTATGCACTTCCATTTTGTTTTAAGTGACATAGAGAAGCAATCAAAGCCCACTAGGGCTACATCCTTTATTTTCAATGCAGCGACAGCCATATGTATAGACCAATTTAGCGCTTATGCTGACAGAAGTATATAACCAGGGAGGCAATTCTAGTCAACCAGGTTAGCCTCTAACCCACATAGGGCACTAATATCATGTAGGTATTAGAAATCTATTTGTTCTTGCGTGATTTGCCTATTTTATGAACTATTTTAATTATTTATGAAGTAATAAATATTTAAGGTGTATTGAAATTTTAAGGCTAGTTATTCAGCTTGAAGTACATTTACTATATAATTGTACCCACTTGGGATATAATGCTTAGTATTTGCACTATTGGATGCTAACCGCATTAAAATTGGTTCCCATCTTTGCACATTTGCATTAGAAATTGATTTTTTTAGGTTGGTATTTATAATGTTCATGTATTAATGAGCCATTTTAAATATCAAATATGGTTTTAAGTAGCTGCTTGATGTTGCATTGCGAATATTATGTACGTATACCCACTTGGGTATCATTTTCCAAACTACCCATGAATAATGATCGTAGAAAATTTGGTCTTTATTCAGTTCGCCTGCACATGGTATTGTTTTTAGTAATGTTTTAAATGTCCATGAATTAATGCACATTTTTAAAGTATTACAATGTAATTATTGCCATATTTGCACACAAGTATTGATTGCTGCTGCATTTATGCAACTTTGCGAGTGGTATATACATTTAAATATACCTTCTCCATGTCTATTGTTCTGTGCCTTGACTATCACGTGCTGTTGCACTGTCACTTTAAAAGCTGGGTCACTCCTCATGGCGTCATGTGATCAAGGCCTCCTGAAGGCTGAACCTCGCCATGGCAGTAGTGCTGGGTGTCTGAACTAATAAATACCTTGCGCAAAGATTTGGGTCCGTATTCGTCTTTCCTGCACATTTGGATTAACTTGTTGAAGTTTGTCTGCATATATATATACATACCGCTCCTGGGGTGTCCAAAGATCGAGCTGCACTCGACGTGTGTGTGCCTTCCCCAAAGCATTTCATCTGGCATGGGGAGTTCCGTTAATTTGATCCTTTAAAAGCATTTTATTGGCCTGCAGGACGGCCGCTTGTTAAATCATGCTCCTGGGGTGTCCAAACATCAAGCCGCACTCGACGTGCGTGTGCCTTCCCCAAACGATTTCATCTGCTACGGGGAGTTCCATTAATTCGATCCTTTAAAAGCATCTAATTGGCCTGACGCATTTCACAGTTAGCTTCCTCAGCGGCGGTCAGAAAGAGTGCATGATAGTGACTCATTCAACCCATTCAAGCGATATCGTGCGCCCTAGATGGGCAGGTCAAATGACTTACACGTTGCATTTGGGGAAATAGTCCTTTATTCAGTCCTGTATGTATGTACCCAAAATCTCTGCTCAACATGGATAGAGGGGAATTGCCACATTCGAGGCTCATGTGAGAGCTTTTATTGAGCTTTTATTGAGCAAAAAACTATGGAACAGCTACTGTTTAAATGTTGACCATTTCACTTACTGACTATCTGTGAGCAAGGGCGGATGCCCGAAACGCGTCAGATCTGGGAACTCGATCAAATTAAATACCTGTGCCTAAAAAGAACGTTGGATTTGCATGGTTTCTCTGTCGTCGTGGTGGTGTTTTGGGAGACTGCAGCTGATGCATTCAATTTCGGAAGGGGATTGCTTCTGAGGCAAATCCACTCCCTAGAAGCTGGCTGTTGTGTGCAATCAACTTTTTCATGTCCTGCCAAGAGGAATTCTTCAACAACAGCCCCCGTGTTTTGGAGGAATTCAAGTCACTCGAGTCGAGGAGTTTAAACGGCGATGCCGTTCTTCACATCAGACGGCGTTTTGCTCATAAAACAACCCCCGGCGGTGAGTGCTCCTAACATTGTTCACGGTGGGGAGGAGTTAACGGCACTAGCGGTAAGAATCTGGGAGCATAATCTAGCTCAAGTCCTTTTCCGGGTTTTGTGACTACCCAAGAAATTTCGAGTTTACTATTATGTCAGCTGAGACTCTACGTGGTAGAGAAGCGGCGGCTGCTGCACTCTACTCAAACCTACCAAAGGTGACTACCGGCCTGGGGGGAAATAATAAAAATCAATCTGGCACAAATGACAATTCTGAAGAACATCAAATAAAAAATGCATTAAAGCGCCTAGAGAAATGCATGTATAAGGAAATGTCGAAATGGTGGGAGCACAAATCACTCACCATGTATTTAGAGGAAAATCGTGTCCCGCGGGGGCTTTGTATTTTACTAGCACCCAGCTATGACAATCCCAATCTTGGCATGCTCAAACAATGGGGCCAAACCAACCTGGAAAATTCGGCGAGACTAATGCAAATACTTGTCACCTATGCCAACATTGACAGAGAACTTTTGATGAAAGAAATCGATGAAATTAATGCATCACTGTCAAAATTTGAACCTAATGATACCATTGCTAGAACATGGAAAGAAATTGAAGAAAAACTGACCAAACAGGAGGAAAAAATAAAAGCGCGAAAGGTTTACAAATTCGCCCGAGACAAATAAGATCACGCTAAAAAACACAAAAGTCGAACAATAAGCAAAACAAACGAAAATAATAACCCAAGGAGGGGCCTCTACCTCCACTTCACATGCCATGGTATCAAATTCAAATGTTGAATCGAGTGACATTGAAACACTAACTAGTGGTCCGTCATCTGATGAGGAGGGCTGCAGTTCCATGATTTTGGATTTGGGAGAAGAAGTTGATTTTTTAGTGTTGTATCGTCTCCAAACACTGAGCCCTCGGACCCGACAGCAACAAAAGGATCAAAAGCAACAAAAAGAGCAAGATGCAACAAAAGGAGGGGAGAACGCAGAAAAAGTGCAAAGCCGCAAAAAAAAGCAAAAGAAGCAATATTGGTGCAAAAAGAAATAGATGATAATATCATTGTCAATTTATCTTCGATCACCCTCACCGAGGCAGAAAAACAACTACTTAGCCTCGGTTTAAACTTCTGCCCGGTTTCAGACTTCAATTATTCTAAAACCCAAGTGGATGTCAAAAGAGTGCTCCAGGACTGACCAGAACTGGTTTGGACTAGGCAAAGGCCCCTCTGCCCTTAGAGGACAATGGATTTTGGGGTATAAGTATTAGGACCCTGATCCCAAGAATTTATATCACTTTTGGTCAACAAGAAGAAACCTTTGCTGAGTAGGGGAACCTTGAGAAGCTGAAGTGCTGCTTGGGGGATTGGCCTGTAGTGGTTGCTTGAGTGCAAAAGAAAGGAGAAAGGACTTTTTTGTGCTTTATTCAACTTGTAAGGGCTTGAGAAAAGAGCTTTCCTCCTGCTGAAGTCTCAGGGACAACAGACTTCAACCACCAGATCCTCAAGAGTTCTTTGGAAGTGATTGCTGCTGTTTTGGTACTTCTGAGGGACTGTGTGTCGCATGGAGCTGGAAGCGTGACTCAAGAGGAAGAAGCGTGTCGCCATCACAGCCGCTGCCGTCGCATTGCGGAGATGATGCCGCTGTAGCTGTCGCATTGCCCCGCATCTCACGAAGCGTCCCACAACCTTGAAGAAGCGTGTCGCCATCGCAGCCGCCGCGTCACGAAGATGATGCTGCTGTAGCTGTGCATTGCACCGCATCACAATAAACGTCTCGCAACCTCGAAGAAGTGCGTCGCAGCCGCTGCCGTCACATCTCAGAGATGACGCCGCTGTAGCTGTTGCATTGCACTACATCCCAAGATGAACCTCACATCCACGGAGAAGCGTGCCGCCGTCGGAGCCGCTGTCGTCGCATCACGGAACAAGGGAGTCGACGCTGCAGCTGTTGCATCGGGGAGAAGCGTCTCGCATCGTCGGAGAAGGGTGTTGCCGCCAAAGCCACTGTCGTTGCATCACGGAACAAGGGTGTCGCTGATGTAGCTGACGCATCGAGCCGAGACCTCTCGCAACATCGGAGGAGCGTGTCGCATCACGAAGGAAGTGCCATCTTTATTTCTTTACACCAGATCTTTGCCGCATCTCCATCTCTGTAACACTTTTGTTGTAGAAGCGTGATACATCGTAAGGTACATTGACTCAAAGTGTCGCATTTTAGATCTAAAGAGAAATAAGCGAAACCTTACATTTTAAGTACAGTATTGTGAATTTTTGCCGTTGTGGTCTTGTGTTAAATCTATATAAAAGAATACGTATTTTTAATATACAACTTGTGTGGTGTCCATCTGTAGTGTTGTCACTTGATTACTGTATGTGTTCAGAAATGCTTTACACACTGCCTCTGAGATAAGCCTGTCTGCTCATGCCAGGCTACCAAGGGGGTGAGCAGGGGTTATTTTAGGAGTGTACCCCCTTACCCTGACTAGAGGCAAGGGTACCCTGACTAGAGGCAAGGGTCTCTATTTGTCACAAGTACCTACCGGTGCCAAATAGAGACTCCCAAATCTAACAGTGGGTGTCTGGGTTTCTGAGTCAGTCTGGAAGTGAGGGTGCCAGTGTCTGAGTCTGAACCTTACTATAATGTCCCTGTAACATTTGCCTTTTTTAGTGAATTTCTAAGGTTTTTAAATTTTATTTCCTAACTATAATGTCCCTGTAACCTTTGTTTTTTTCAGTGAGTGGGTGCGTCAGTGTATGGGTGGGTCTGTGAGTGGGTGTCTGAATCTCTGAGTGGGCCTGTGAAGGGGTGCACTAGTGACTAAGTATGTCTGTGAGTGGGTGTATGAGTCTCTGAGTTGGTGTGTGAGTGTTCCAGTATCTGAGTATGCCTGTGAGTGGGTACATGACTATCTGAGTGGGTCTGTGAGTGGGTGAATGAGTGTGTGAGTGGGTGTACATGTACAGTATATTTATTTTTTCATTTATCACCCATATTCGTGAATACGTTACAATGTTACACGCAAATATCGCACGTCATTTTAAAAACCCTGTTCTTGATATTTTATTCCTATCAGGGGTCCCTCAAAGACAGCTATTTATTAAACATAATGTCAGGGTACCTCTGCTCTGATCCTTTATACATCATTTGTTTTAAATTTCAGCCCCAGGGACCGTGTACCAGTTCATGAAATGGTGGCTGTAATTTGATGCTCGGGTTGTGGCCAGCCAATCAAAGCATTCCTGTTGGTGCGTGCTTTTGCGATTAATCACAAAATCATCACGAAACACCCGGGTCCACTGATATCACTAACTGTATTTTCTTAAATTTCTCAACAACTGCTGAATGTATTTACACCAAACAAGAAACAGTGTAATCTGTGTAACGAAATCTAAGTTTCTGCCAAATTTGGTGTAGTTCCATCCAGCGGTTCAGGCTGTAGGCATGTTGACAAGTCCTACGGGAATTAACATGGGAAAAGCAGTTTTATTACACCCCCTTTCTCTTGCACCTGTTTGATGGATCATCGCTGAACTTTCCATACACAACAAGAATCAGCTGCACACTTCTTTAGGAAAATTTTGTGAATATTCGTTAATCGGCACCAAAGATATAGGCAATTTAGAAAACGTTTTCCTATGGAAACCTGGTCCTAACTATAACAACCTACTGGTGACTGCCAGTAGGTAATCATGTTTTTCTTAATGTAATGTAAGATGTCCATCTTTGTGCGTGGCATGAAGTTTTGTGCAAACCCTGGCACTGTGCACAACCCCCTACAATCACCATATCCACCACTGCCCACTGCTTTGGCAGCGTGGAATATGCACAGGGCCTAGCATGTGGCTAGGCCCTGCACCCAAACTCTCACTGACACCCAACCCCCTAAAAGTGCCCTTCCTCGCACAGCACATGGCCATCAGCCATGTGCAGCCTGCAGTTGTACCACAGACTGACTATATGATGTTATAAAATAAATGGTGCTGTTTTAAATCAGGGAGACTTCCTGACTTGCCAAAGGGTCACAATACCAAACTATATAGAACATGGGCCTATTGCCTTTATCAAGGGGTGAGCATATCAACATATATAAAGCAGATCTATCATATTTGTCCAAAAATCACCAATAACTATAATCAACTGTATATTTCATAGTGCAATGTTTAATAAAAGGGATTGATGTAAAAAATGCGTTATTAAAAACTCAATATGTCTCTAAGTCTTTCTTTTAAAACATTTTAAGCCTGCAAAATGCAGTCATATAAACACCCACAGGAGGGCCTTACACTCCAGCTGAAGAGCGTCCAGTTTGGAGTACTTTAGAAAAATATGTTTATGTCTCCTGGGATTTATTGACCCAGGAGATGTACTTTGTATGTCTTTAATGTTCATGGGGCGACTCCGCAGCCCATCATGGGTCCGGGAGGGAGCTGGCACTTTTTACAATGTGGGTGCCCTGGTGCCTACATGGTGCTCCACTGCTCAATTTTTGTTGGGGACCATAGGGGAGGTCCAGGGCCAGCGTGGCCCCTGCCAGCTCCTCTGCAGCGATTTTTTTTAATTTTAGGGGCCCACCGGGGCACCCACATTGCAAGCCCCATTGAGGGCTGTGTGGGGTGCCCTAAGCCCTCACGGCCCCCTGCCAGTTTTCCGGCCAGCACCATACTGGGGTAACGGTGGTGTAAAGGGCACATAAATGAGGCACAAATATAGTAGGAATGTTCTGAAACTTCTGTGACTGCAGCGCTAAAAAACACATCCTGAAAGGCCCTGGAAAGCTTCAGCCGTAACCTTGGACCAACGTCTGGAAATTGTGGTTCTTTTAAGTTTATTCGCCATAGCAGTAATCTCCGAGTTTAAGGTCGAAATCTGGTTCTTTATTATTATTTTTAATAGTTTTAGGAGAAGTAGCAGTAGCAATAAGGATAATAATAATCATGAGAATAATCATAAGAATAATAAATAAAAATAACACACGGAGACCTGCAATCGCTTTATAAAGTCGAGTTGTGGGTCATAGTGCCTGCTGCTTAGGAGAAAGGCAGAACATAAAGCACAGTGAAAGGTGCAGTTAAAACAAGGCTTTTCCTCCTTCTGCTGTGTTATTCAAGATGGAAAGTGGTCAGAGGAAAGGAGATATTTATGGGAACATGTTATTGCACACTGTAGGAAATTATAAGAAAGATAATTTCTTTTCATACATTTTAGCATTCTGAGCTATAGTTTTTTTTTAGATCTGACGTAGTAAATTTAATCCAATATATGTTGCAACAATTATCTAGCTGCTTTTTAATGTGTTTAATTTTGCACTACAGATTATACTTTTATTCTTCAAGTCTGCAAACATCCTATCTCATTCATGTGCAACAGCAACAAACAACGATATAAGTGGTTGTGGGAAGGGTGATAGCAAGAGAGATGCAAGAAATTAAAAATTAAATTAAAATACCCCCCCCACTTAGAGCTTAAGCTTTGATGGCACCAATCAAGTGAGCCCAAACCTCACTAGAAGAGGTCTCATCTCTTTCATCCAAGCATCTATCCATTCATCCTTTCACCCTTCCTTCCACCCACTGATATCCAATATTTCACCTTTACACTCTGTCATCCATTCATTCTTTTATCTATCATTCAGTTTTTCTCCTTTCCGTCCATCCATCCACTCTGCCATCAATCCACTCTGACATCCATCACTAATACACTCTGCCATCAACCCATATACTCTGCCATCCATCCATCCATCATCCCCTCTGCCAACCATCCACTCCGACATCCATCCTTCCCTTCATCCACTCTGCCATCAATCCATCCATCCAAAGATTCATCCATTCTCTCATCTATCCACTCTGCCATACTATTACCCATTCATCCAGCATCCCTTTACTCTACCATCCTTTCACCTGTCCATCCACCTAACCATCCCTTTACTCTGCCATCCTTTCACCTGTCCATCCATCTATTCACTCATCCCTTTACTCTACCATCCTTTCACCTGTCCATCCATGTATCCATTCACTCATCCATCCATCCCTCCCCTTACTCCACCTTCCTTTCACCTGCACATCCATCTATCCAGTTACTCATCCTTTTACCCACTCATGCATCTACTCATTCATACATCCACTTATTCTTCCACCCACTCATCCATCCTTCCTTTCACCTTTCCTTCTTTCACTTTTCTATTTACCTATCCTTCATTATTTTCCTTCCCCCTGCCTACTCTTCAGTTGTTGCTGTATTTCTTCATAGTGCAGTCAGAAGAGCCCCAAAAAGAACCCCCACTGCAGCTGCAGTACCCGTTGAAGTGGTGGGTTGACAGCGCCCCTGGGTGATGGTATCACCATATAGTATAAGGAATTAAATTCCCTCTGTCATACATTAAAAGGATATTTAAAGTCCCTCGGAGTTCCATGACATTATAAAGGAACTTCTTCCATGACTTGCAAAATCCTTATGATGTACAGCAGGTAGTACTTTATGCCGTATATAATAATAATTATTATTATCCTTATTAATTAACACATAGCCATTAGGAAGAATTAACATGTACAGTAGACATGGTAGTGTAATGAGAAGGGGTCCAAGAGAAGCATGTACTGGACACAAGATTTTACATCTGGCTAAGCGCATGCCGAGACTCCATTGTGTCAGGCTGACAGGAAATTGTCTCCTAACGCAAGCGTTCATGGCAGTCCATGCGTTTTTGCGCTGGATTGCTGGAATGTAACTAAAGGTCAGTGGCTGAGAGAAACATGTTACATCTCTCATTCTCCAGTGTTCTGAGGTCAGCACTTGTTGGCCGATTATATAGCACTGATGTAATGATTAGACTAGAAAATAAATGCACGTCACTGCTGCAACAAGACACAATTTACTATTGAATAATTGTGTGCAGCCATGCTCTAAATGCACCATGGGAGAGTAATGCTGACAACTAAAAATATGAATTATCAAAAGATCCCTTAATCTTGGAAATTCTACCAGACCATGGCTTGAGATAAAATAGCCAAATAACAAATTCCCACACGATTAAGACAGTCTCCTCGATGTGCTGTTCTTTCACTTCACGAGAAAACTCCTGCCAGAAGGGAAAATAATTTATGATAAAGAATATAGCCTGCCTTTGAAAATGTAACACTGGTAACACTCCCGAGCTGTGCCACAGGTACAGAAATCCCTTCTAACAACGTTCACACACTTGATCACTCTGCACCTGGACCTAGGCAGGAGGGAATGTTGCGACAGCTTTAGAAATACTTGGCAACTGTGCCTCTGCTCAGCTGTTACCATTTCAGCTTGCCAAATTTTCAACTTCAGAAACGAATTCTAAAAAAAATGCTTCCAGACTCACAAAAGACTTCTAAAAGCCTCTTTAAGGTGACCCTGTACCTGCACCCGAGAAAACTATGAGACAGCTTTAAAATAACCTCTAATGGTGCCATAGTGTGGACTCATAAGTGAAACACAATGAGGTTGTTAGAATTGGTTTAGGGGGTCACAGTCTAGGCAAGGCCTACTGTGCTCCAATTTCAGTGGTCCCTGGGACCACTGTCTGGCATTAAAATATATCTTTGTGTGCATTTGCAAAGGGGAAGGGGTTCCCTGGGGACCCCTTTCCCCTTTGCAAATGCATTACCACCTACTTGAAGTAGGTGATAATTTGGGAGTGTTTTGCGACCGCAATTGTGGTTGCAAAACATTAGTATATGGCTATGGAGTCGCTATTTGGAAGGGAATGCTCCTTCCAAGAACTGAGTCGCAAAACAGTATTTTGTGGGTTGCAATTTATTTGTGACTCGCAAAATACTGTTTATAGATAGGCCCATGGGTTTTGGCGTGCGTAAACGGATCCGTTTGCACACGCTAAAAACCATCGTACATCTACCCCTAAATTAGTAAGACACAACACAATAAAAATCCAAGTCCAATTATTAAAAATTGGTTGTGTTTTTATGAACAGACACCAAAACAATAAAAATCAAATGTAGGAAACCAGAGATATGAATTTTTAAGGAACAAACACTTTCTAGTGCTTAAATATATAGTGCCAAATTGGCACATCTGGTTGCTCTTGACCAAGGCAAAGTTAAAGTGTGAGGCGGACTGTGATGGAGCCCTGGTCGGATACTCTAAGCAGGAGGCCCCAGTCAAAATGTTATCATCGCACTTAGAAACTTTTCAGGAGCTTTTTCCCTCGACGTCAATAAAGGCACCTCTTCAGGCCAGATTTGCGGCAATGTTGTTGGCTTGGTTTTCTGTGAGTCCAAAGTTAAATCCTGGAAGTCTGGAGCTCAGAGCTTTCAGCAGGATAAACCTTAAATCCAGGCCGGGTCACGGTTGAAGGTAGCCGGCTTGACTTGCGACGTCGAGTCGGTCACCTTATGGAGCTTTTTCCCAAAAAGTTCACCAAACCTCTTCAAACTTCTTGATCTTCTTCCAGAAGGTCTCCATTTGGGTTCAAAGTGTCCACAACACCAATCCAGGGGTCTAGAGTCTCTGAGATGGTCCTTGGGATGTTAGGACTGCAATTCCCGCAATGCACCTGGCCAAATCCTTAAAAGTCAAATGGCAGCACTCCAGGATGGGGACTTTTTGGTGGAGATGATGCAGGTGGGTTCTGTTAAACTGTAGCATGCAAGGATCCCACTCCTTCATTCTTTTTGAAGCAAGGCAAAGTCCTTAGGGTTGTAGTTCCCAGTGTGCAGCAGGTGCAGCCCTTCAGAGTGCAATCCTTTGGGGTGCAGGCCAAGGTTCCAGCAGGGCAGTTTAAGGCAGCATATCTGAGTTGCTTGGCAACTCTTCCATATTTATGCTGTGTTCCTGAGGGTCAATCAGGGAGGCATCCCTGACCAATGGGAAGCAGGGTGCCACCCAGGTCTATGATTACTTCCTCAAAGTGTAGCATAGTCTTGTCCCAGTAAGCACTATTCTCTCAAAATCCAACATGGAGCAATCTCTCCTTGGAGGTTAGACCAGGCTAAGCAAACCCAGTGGCTTTGCTAAGATTCTCTAACACTTCCCGTTCATCCCTTTCCTTAACCTAATTACGGAGCTGCTGTGTGGCTTGGTTGGCTGGGGATGAGCCTGTGCTGTCCTAAATTGTCATTTTTCCTTCAAAGGCCAGTTTGGCCACCCCTCCTCCTTCCAGGCTTCTGCAGTGTCAGTTTTCCTCCCACAAAAAAAACATAGTCTCTCTGAAAGGCTATTCCCCACCTCATTAAGACAGCTTGGCTAAGCCTGACAGAGACTATCCAATAGGAGAGCAGTTGTAAGGCAGACAATCAATCACAATCAATCAATCAGGGGAATTGTAAGTGCACTACTCACCTGTGAGGGTCTCAAGGCCCTGAAAGGGGGGGGGGGGGAGGGGTAAGCAACTACTTTCAGTTGAAGAGCCAGGTCTTGAGAGTATTCCTGAAGATGTTCAGGGAAGGGGCGTGTCTGATGTTGATCGGGAGCTCGTTCCAGGTCTTGACTGCAATGTAGGAGAAGGCTCTCCCACCTGTTCTGGCACTACGGATTCATGGGGTTTCAGCGAAGGTGAGGTCGGAGGATCAGAGGTTTCTCGTGGGCAGGTGGAGTGAGATTCTCTTGTTGAGGTATTGGGGTCCAGTGTTGTGGTGGCATTTGTAGGCAGGGGTGAGTATCTTGAAAGTAATTCTCTTCTTGACGAGAAGCCATTGGAGGTTCTGCAGGTGTTGGGTGCGGTGTTCTGTATGGTCTGAGGCTTGCATAGCAGAGACTTGTTGATCCCGGCGTAGAGGGCATTTCCGTATTTGAGTGAGCTGGTTATGAGTGCGTCGGTGAGGTTCTTTCCCGATTTGGGGGGGGATCCATTTGAGGGTCTTACGGAGGATGTGGAGGGTGTTAAAGCAGCTGGATGTGACGGTGGGAATCTGCTGAGGGCTGCTTGAGCAGGTGTCTGCCTTTTGCGCATTTCCAGCCATTGGGAAAGATGCCTTTCTTGAAGGTAGTATTAATGGTGCGTCATAGTGCTTGGTGCGATTGCAGCTCTGTGGAAGATGGGTGGTGGGCAGGGTCCATGGGGGTACCTGAGTAGATGTCTTTCATGGTTGAAATGGTGGTTTCGGTGGTGATTGGGGTCCAGGAGGAGATTATGGGCTGGCTGGCGTTGCTGGAGATAGAAGTGGTTTCGGAGTCGGGTGTCTGGTCGTTGAAGTTTTCGTAGCAGCTCTTGATTTTAAGATGGAAGTAGGATCCAAGCTTGTTGCAGATGTCCTGGGAAGGGGTGATGTCCTTGGTTTCAATAGCGGGCTTGGCGAATTCCTGGATGACGCTGAAGAGTTCCTTGGAGTTGCTGACGTTAGCGAGGATCTTGTTTTCGATGAAGGCTGGATCTGATGCATTGGTGGTATTCCGTCATGGCGTTCTTGTAGGGGGTGCGGTCTTCTGATGTTTTGCTGTTTCTCCAGTTCTTCTCGAGACGCCTGCAGGTGTGTCTGGACTAATGAAGTTCGGCGGTGAACCAGGTGGCCTTCCTGGGGCGCTGTCTGTCGGGGTTACGTAGGAGTGTGAGCTGGTCTGCGCAGTTGGAGATCCATCTGTGGAGTTCTTTGGCTGTGAGGTTGGCGTCAGTCGTGGTGGATTTTGGCTTACAGAAAAGAACGTTTACTAACTGCTTTTCTGTGATAGTTATTATAAATTTAACAATGGCACATTAATCATAACTATCATTTTAAGCCCTTGAATGATATATTCGGCTTTTTCCTAGCAATATCTATACGTAAATAAAAGATTCCAATGTTAGCCTGTGGAGCTCATCATCTACAATGGGGAGATTAACATTTGGCAGTTTTTCCCTCACCAGGGCTTATAAAATATAGTTTATAATGTCCCTACCTATAGTTACATGGCACCATACCCCTGGGGCACCTAGGGGAAACCTTAGGGGTGACTTATATGTAACCTTAGGGGTCACTTATATGTAAAAATAAGGTGCATTACTACTTTGAAAGTACCATTATTCCAAACTTGAATTTGCAACTAATGTAATTTTAAAGACAGTCTGCAAAGCAGGACTGCCTATAAAACAGCAGCAGACAATACCGCAATACACACTCTAGCACAGGAAATCTACTGGGTCTCTAAACCTCCCTGCCCTAATATTTACTAGTAACTTATAGGTAGTTTGAATCCCCCATTGCCTTATACTAGGGACTTCAAGTGCTATTTGCTATTATACCTAATTACCATGTACTTTTAATCAGAGCACAGGCCCTGGGTATGGTTGGCAGAGCCCAGGGCACAATCAGAGTCAGAAAACCAGCATCTAGTAGTCAACATCGGGGCAAAAAGTGGGAGGACACTGCAAACAGTTCCTGATTTCTCACATCCATTCAACCATTTTTTCTGCATTGGAAAGCAAAAAGTCCTATGGAAATTCACAAGGGTAAATACATTATTTAGTAACCCCTTTTTTCCTGGCCCCTGCTTGATGGTTCTGAAGTGATTTAAATTTTTTGAGGAAAGTTTGGAAAGATTCATCAAATAATGCCAAAGTTATCAGTAAAACAAAAAAATGCAAAAAACATTCTCCCTTTGGAAACTCTGACCTAACTATAACTGATTACACATTGACGAATGCCAATGTGTAATATATAGATCTATCTATAAATATCTATTTATCTAATATACATATCTATACATATTTGTTGGAAAAACCAAAGACTAAATTGACGTTATAGTTAGGTAAGGTTATAATATTGTACTTTACTTTAAAAATAACTCGTGAATATCAGTGTTTTTTTGTTTAAAATGTAACATTTTATCTTATGTTTTCACCTAACTATAACATCAATTTAACCTTTGATTTTTTATGTGAATTTCTCAGATTTAAAAAAATGTAACTAAGGTATCAGTACCATGCCTGCCATCACTTTAGCTTTTGCTTTTTCAGTGAATGTCTATTTTTTTAATGTAAAGTAATATTTTATTGTCATACCTAACTAAGCCTACCCCACATGGCCTTTGGCTATGCGCAGCGTTGGTGGTCCAGATAGCCTGCATTCAACTACTGCCCAACTACTGCAGAGTTGCTTGGTGTGGTGCAGGGCCTGCATCCAACCCTTGCAGGCAGACAACCTCCACTGTGCATGGCATTGTGCAGTGTGGAAGTGGGCAGCACTGCACCCACCCCACCACAGACCGCCAAGACCTTGTTGCTATCCAACCCCCATGGACTTGTTTCGCCCCGAAACCCTGATCTTTTTGTTTTCTTACATCGCTCAGGTACAGCAGTATTACTTAAAAATTACAGAGGGATGAACTGAGCCCCACAGTAGAACCACAATATTGAAGCACAGCAACAAAAAAAATTCAATTTGCCCCTAGGGATATCCTTTTAGGATCTCCTTACAAGGGCGAGTGGGTCAGGATCCCCATTCCCTGTTCCCCATTCCCTACCCCCATTCCTTATTCTTATTTGTTTTCTGCAACACTGTGACCGAATCTCCGAGTCATTAAACTGCAGCTGCAACTTTCTCTCCATGTTGTGGGCAGCCAAACCTTGTTTCAACCTCATAGTATTGTGGTAGCACTGAGAGAATATAGCACACGTCAATCAGATTCCATGTTTTCAGCTCACGGTCCTGCAATATTCCACGAAGTACCACAATGTTAGAAATCAAGAAACCTCAGGGAAAAAACCTTTAAATATTTCATAGGTACTTGCTTGAAACACTCGGTCACTTTGTCCAAGTTTCTTTTAACATTTCTCCAGGACTGGCTTGGTGCTACCTAGACACATTTTATGTTCAGATCTTTTATTTGCATAAAATGTCAAACTTTGAGAAACCGAGCAGCAAAAGAGCAGCAAAATTACTTCTCCTTTTCATTCCAGAAACCATGAGAGACTGATCAAAATTCTGAAAAAGTGGAGAAGACAGTTGTGCCACTACACATGATTAAACAATCTTTATCATGTCTTAGTATCTCATTTACAACATTATTTTGTTCTCTCTGATGGTGTTAGTCATTATGGCAACATGAAAAGATGATGAACGGAATGCTGACCATTCCCAAACATTCACCCCAACCACAGATCTGGGCTTAATCCATCGTTTTTCTGCTCACCATGCCACCCCAGTTTGGACCCAGCCATGTACGAATCAGTCTTGACCCTGCTCCCCATTGGAACAGTCCAACCTGAACTACCAGGCCAGGTCCTCCCTGGACTGGAAAACAAGCATATTTTGACAGGTTTCGGGGTATTACCCCTCATCACTCAGTTTAGCTTGAATACAGTGGCATAGCGAGCATGGGACCCACATCTGTGCATACCCTTCCCACTTAGGGCTACTATAGCAACACAAAGAAATGCTGGACAGAATGCTGAACAGTGTTAAACATTCACTCCCAGTCACGGATCTGGGTTACATCCATTGCTTTTATCTCATCATACCACCCCAGGTTGGACCCAGCCCTATGTAAATCAGTCTTGACCCTGCACCCCATTGAAACAGTGCAGCATGAACTGCCAGGCCAGGTCCTCCCTGGACTGGAAAACAAGCATCCTGGGACTGGTTTCAGAGTATCACCCCTCATCAGCCAGGCTAGCTAGAATCCAGTAGTATAGTAAGCACGGGACCCACGTCTGGGCATAACCTTCCAACCTACGGATGGATTGTTACTCAGCCAAATAGCATTTGCCTGTCTCTGAAAACTTACTGGACAATGGGGACACTGCAAGACTCAACTCAACATCTACTGCAATGATTGAAATCAGAATTAGGATCACACTTGATGAGTCCAGATTTGCCTTGCAGACATAAAAAAGCCTCTCTGGGTCTGTCCTTCCTATGCACCAACTGCTGCTTAGCATTCCTCCAGATTCTACAACTCTTGCTCACAATTTACACTCCCTTTCCCCACACTTTTATTTTCACGATCAGTATTCTACTAAGCTCATCGCTATTGTTCTCTGTGCTAGCTCTGTAATGGTCTTTCAGTATTTTTTAGCCACCTCCCTCTTAACATGTTTCTTTCCTTTATCTTTCTCTGCCACAAGCAGATAGATCTCAATAGTGCAGCAGTAGCAGTGGCACAGGGAAGCGGGGCTTTAGGGGCCCACTGCACCCAATTTATGATTGTATTTCACTATCCAAACAGCAGACAGTGGAGTGCTTTCCTGCAACACAGCCGATTGCTGCCTTGTTATGCAACGGCCCTGTCCCTTATTCTCTGCTACTGATGGCGCGTGGAATTACCAGCTCAATAAATCATACTCACCTGGGCCCATAAACATTCACACCTTTGAACCGATAATCATGCTTCTGTTTCCTGCCTATCAGAATTCTATATTTCAGGACTTATACCTATTCACCATGACTTACCAATCCTTGTCACTTATGTTATGAGTCCTAGGGATCGAAAAAGGAGTTAGCATAATAAGTAGTAATTTAATAATTTACCTTTCCTGCAATAATCACAGAATCTGGAGAAGTTTTAAACACTTTATCTATGCAAGGTTTTCTGAGTCAGTGGCCACAATACAGTGACCATAAATTTCACAAATAAGAAAATGATTAATAGGGCATAAAGTTTGCAAGAAATCACAAAAACACCTTTAGACATTGGTACCTGGGAAGGGTGAAAAAAGGAAATAGCACAAGGACATACCACATGAACGTCATTTACCTAGAATGATGCGAGGACCAATCCTGCCCCGGGTTGGGGCAAAGATAGGGCTCCTGACTAATCAGGTGCCAACAGGACAGGACAGGATCAGGACAGGACAGGATCAGCGCCTGGACGCCCATGGGCAGCAGCCGCGCTATACAAAACTCCTTTTCATTTCATTTCATTTCAGGTGCAGATCAGGACAGGTAACCTCCACTAGTGCAAAGCCAGCGTCGCACCCCTCTCTCTATGCAAAATTCTGATACCCCGATTGAGTAATCGATAATTCTCCCTCAGCAAACTCTCGATTCTTCTGACAGAGTGCTCCGCCAGCACCTCTGCTCTCGATCTCCTATAGCACGCGTTGGGTCAGTGACAGGTCAGATAACCGAACAAGTCGGACAATTTCTCTAACTTAGCCTCCCTTAGTTATACCATTTCCAGGACAATGTACCACCCCTAAATGTTGCAAATCTATGTGTTCCCCTTCAGTGATTAGTCAGAAAGATGAGGAGAGGTCATCACACCATACTAAGATGAGGTAATTTCTCATGAATTATATTGATCAAGTTCCAAAATTTATTTTCCCATGCACTTTTATTCCACCCAGCAATATTGGTTGCAATTGGTATACAATGTATTTGTTTCAGTTCATATTTCTTCCTCTCCAGAGGTCAAATGGACAGTTTCCCAGGAACATCGTGGGTAAGATGAGTGTTGGCAGTCTTTCAATGACAGTGACAAGGTTTTCTGGGATCATTTGCGCAGGCGCAGCTTTTTCAATATGGAGTTTGTGTCACTCTTAGGCCCAAATACGAGCTAGTAACAAAATCAAAGAAAAAACATATTAGAATACAAAAATAAATTAATGCAATGGATACCACATATCTCTACTCTAACTCCATTACTTTATTTATACTATAGCATTAATAGTTGGGCAGAATGAACAAAGTTTAGTTACAGCAATAGCATGTGCACTAGTGTGTGAGACATGAAGTGGCCATCTTGGCACTAGTGCGCAGAAGCAAGAAATTCCCACCAAAGCAGAGATACGTCAAACCACAAAGATGTGGCAGACGTATGCGCATAAAGGTTCCCGCGTTTTTGGTGGCCATTTTAGGACACTCGGGTTACTGTTAGTAAAAGCACATAGAAAAACTTCCCCTAGATACAAAATATGTTGTGTAATGCAAATATTAGTAAACAAAACATGTTGGTTAATTAATTATAGATTATTTCGAGAGGGCTGAACACAAGCAAGTTTCTATACGTATGAAACTTTGCTCCATCACTGTTCATGTGGCATTGTGAAGGCCTTCTCACCACCTTCACGCTTTGCCTTGTTCCTATTGGCTTCCCTGTGCAACTTTTTCTGGTATATTTACTATTCCTGCACTTCCTATGCCGTATGTTTCTTTTCCTTCTTCTGTTTTATTGTCACCCATCCTTGTTTTGCCTGTCCACTCTTTCCTCAGTTAATTTTCTTCCATTTGCTATTTTCTACAGAATCTGCCCCTCCATGTGCTGTCTAAGAAAGGGATTACCTCACTGTCACCGTGTGTGATGAGGAAAAGGTTTTAAGTGGCAATAGTGCTTAATTTGTGCAGGTGCCTTTATTTTTCAGGCTCAGGCCTTATTATTAATCGGACTCTGATTCAGAGCAAAAGAGAGAAAGTGAGAAAAGGAAGAAAGAAGGATAAAGAAAAACAGTGGCTAGGTGTTAAAATAGGGGTGAAAAAGTATGCAAGAGTGAGATAAAAAGGAAGTGTGGAGTGATTTTAGAAAGAGGCTTGATGTGGCGTTAAAACTAACATTCTTGGCATTTGACAACCCCGAAATATACTTCTTTGTTTTTCAAAAATTATGTGGATGACGCTGAATGATATTGCAGAGTAAAACATAGATATAGAGTTTTGCTGGCGTATGATAACAGGAGCTGGGCAGAGATGCATTCCCTAGTTACATTGCCTGGGCAGCCTTCCAAAAGTACAGTTCCAGATCAATGATCCCAGAACTATAGTGGCTTCACCTGAATAGAGGAGCCTGTACTCTCCTTTGTAAATCTGCTTTAAGTACATTACAATCCGTCATTGAAATGTATATAGATATAGCAGGCTCTTTTGGTCACTCCATTGGGTACAATTCAACCCCTCCTAAGGTAGCATAAGAAACACATACAGTTGTAATGCTTAAAGACAGGGTAAATTGCCTTGATAAATGGGGTCTATTATATGTTGTTCTCGCAGATCGTCCTGGGAAAATCCTTTCTTTAAGAACCAAGCAAGTCACTTAGAGGTGACAGATCTTACAGAAGCATTGTTGGCGATCAATATGTGGCCATTGTGCAATTGGATACACCCTGGAGCCAAGCAGAAAAATCTCATGCGTGCAATAAATAGTACTGTAAAAAGAGGGCACATTTAATTGCCCACTGTTCTTTAAGATATAAGAACTAAGATACACGTAATGTGCTTAAGCAATTTCCACTAAAGATGTGTTTTTTTCATGAGAGTATGTGATGTGTGTGAAAATAAAGCAGCATTTGAAAGTATCTTTTTCCTTCTCTTCAGTATGACTTAGCTTTCAGATCACTAATTTAGAATGCCTAATTGCTGTCTTGTTATATTAATGACTGTATGTGCTAATTGCCTCAACTGCTGAAATAACACATTAGCGTTGGAATGCTGTTGCTTAACCATGTTTGAATAATTTATATGGCCGTATATGCAAGCAACGATGATCTATGTTTACCAATGTGGCGTGTGAAATCTTTGAAGAGTGAACCGCACACTGTAATATTATGTTACGCCTTATTAATTACCATTATTTCTTTGATCGTATAAAGGGCATTTAGCTAGCCGATTAAGTATCCTTTGCATGATTCAGTCGCAGACGATCTACTCCATGGACCTCATACAGTGGATGGTGGATTGTCCGTCAATCTGCAATGTCAGTGGAGAGATGTCTTGCTCTGACCTGGTGAAGATGCCCGCCATTCTTGGAGATCCCCGCCAGCAGGTGGCAACAGATCTCTGTGCTTTCAGCTTAGCTGCCGGTGTAGTTGCTCCATTGAAGGCACTGACGCTTGGGCGAGAAGGCGCCATTTTAAATGCACCCACACAACAAAGCTTCTTTTTTTCGCAAAACCAAACTCCCAGAGTGGGAGTTTGCGTTTGAAAAATAAAAAAAGAAAGGTCTCTAACATGCTGCGAATTTACTTACATCATATGGGGTAATTTCTTTGTTTTTCTGTTCAGTACCACCACTGTGGTGTTGTCAGCTCTGAGCCCACATACTGCAGAAGGACAGACACGGATTTGATGGTTAGTTAACTGGCCACAAGCATACGCACCCGGGCCCATTTAATAGCTGGGCCACGTCACTCGTGACGCCGGTGGTGGATGGGTGTGGGGTGTGTGTGCCCACTCCCATAGGGGGAGTGGTTACTAAACCAGTGCCTGTCGAGACACTAGAACGTGTATCCCAGGACACAACATTCCTCCAAAACTTTAATAAAAATAAAAACTCAATAGTTCAACATGTAGGAATAATTAACAGTGAAATGTACACCACAGGGTCCATCAGTTTCTTGAGCCCGGCATCAGGAAGACGGTGGACAATGGCTGGTGAGTATGATGGTGGAAGGATGCTCCCAACAGATGTTCATCATTTCACCTGATCGGTTCAGTACAAAACCTCTTGCTTGAAGATGTCATCTGGGCACTAGGAACGTACCTGTGTAATCATGTCCTTTAGTCCCTCGTGACTACCGTCTGCCGACCTGGATGATGGTATGTGGTGTGTATCAATAGTTCATTTACTGGGTGCGTCAAGATCATGGTGGAGTCCATGGTGAAAGTTCACTGGATTGTTTCTAGATCGCCCAAAGTCTCTCTTAGGCTGTCTTGCTGTGTCCGGTGACCTGTCGGTGGGGCAATGTCTCTTTCAGCTCTCCCGCCTGGGGAGGCCCTTCTTCAGGCTTGCCACAGGACTGCTGGTAGGTTGCGATTGGGGCTGCATATGTGCCGGCTGGGGGCAGCTGCAAGCCGCTGATGAGCCAGTAGCCAGTCTCTCGCACAAACCTCAAGGGTGCATGGGTCTTGGTCAGGATATGCTCTCTCTGCCGCAGTTCGGGTTAGCAGTTAGCCTCTGAGTTTTCTTGTCGGCTGGTTTGGCACTAGTGAAGGACTCTACTCCATGTGTCTTCAAGACGGTGTCAGTAGACGCACTTGATGAGGGCTGGCATGGTATCATTGCCAGCCGTGTGGTGATTCAGGATGATGGCGGGTGACGACTTGCCTTGAAAGGCGTAGGCGTCTAGTCTGGAGTTGATCGCCTGAGGCAGGGATTGGCCAGGTACCTCCGTGTTCTCTGGTGAGGTACTTGAATTTGTGTACATGGACTTCTTGGGCTGTTGGGACTTTGATGACGGAGGAGTGATGAGCGCGCTGAGGAACGTACGACTTGAGACTTGGTTTGCGCAGGCTGTGTGGCTTACTCTTGGACTCCCGCTGTGCGGTTGCCAGTTTCTTCTCGGGTTTTCCCCCTCTTTCCTTGCTGTCGCTGTGTCAGCTTGGGTTTTCTTCATCATCCGGCCCTGCCACTCACGTCTTCCTCTTCTGACCTCAGCTGGTTGTCCGATTCTTAGTGTAGACCCTCCGGTCACACTTCCACGTTTCTTGCTGAGTACGGTGTCATGGACGTGGCACCGATGATCTAGCTGCCATTAAACCTGGACGACAGGTGGTGATGCTTAACTAGGAGAGGAAGTTTCTGGATGGACGTCGTAGCCACACGAGTGCCTCTTCTGAATCTTGTCTTGTACCTCTGGCATTTGCGGTCAGGAGCAGGGATGCCACTCAACTCCAACTGCCGACCATTGGGTTGGACGGTCTCACTGTGAAGCGATGAGAGCAACGCGGTTTGCGCTTGCAGCGGCTTACGTGTGGTTCTCCCTTGGTTCTGTCGCCAGGGCCGTCGGTCTGCCGTGGTGGCTGTCTGGTGTCTTTGGAGGTGTTTTTGGCTTGTGGTTCTCCGAGTCCTTGTGCTCCTCCTCTTGTTGTCTTTGACGCACCTGCATTTTTCCAGCTCTTCTGGGTGACACGATTTCCACTCTTCTTCTTCTTCTTCTCCTATGGGTGCAGTGACATGCACCATGTTCTAATAAGGCCAACAAGCCTATTAGCTTCAATGGTCTCCGGACCATACGGCCGAATCTTCAGTCGCTATTCTCGGCTGCATGGCAGGCAGCCACTCAATGACATCACTCCTTCACAAGATATCTGCGACTCTCTCGCCTCGTTCTTCCACCGCAAGATCGCCGACATCCACAACAGCTTCGACGCACCATCCACGCACCCTACCGTCGAACCAATGCCCCCCACCGCCACCCTCCGCACCTGGACCACGGTGACCACCGAAGACACAGCCCGCACGATGAGCACCATCCACTCCGGATCTCCAACTGACCCCTGCCCCCACCACGTCTTCAACAAGGCCGAATCCACCATCGCACCCCAACTCCGGAGCATCATCAACACATCCTTCAACACCGCCACCTTCCCGCAGAGCTGGAAGCATGCCGAGCTCAGCGCCCTACTGAAGAAACCAACAGCGGACCCCACCGACCTCAAGAACTTCCGCCCTATCTCGCTCCTCCCTTTTCCTGCCAAAGTCATCGAGAAGACCGTCAACAGACAGCTGGCCGCCTTCCTCGAGACGAACGGATCCCTCGACCCCTCGCAGTCCGGTTTCAGAGCCAACCACAGCACCGAGACCGCCCTCATCGCAGCCACCGACGACATCCGAGCCCTGCTCGACAACGGGGAAACAGCAACACTCATCCTCCTGGACCTCTCTGCAGCGTTCGACACTGTCTGCCACCACACCCTAGTTTAACGCCTAAGCAACATCGGTATCCAAGAGAAGGCGCTGGAGTGGATCACCTCGTTCCTCGCCGGAAGAACACGGAGAGTCCGCCTCCCCCCGTTTTGATCCGAGGCCACAGAAGTCATCTGCGGCGTCCCGCAAGGGTCATCACTCAGCCCCACCCTCTTCAACGTCTACATGAGACCTCTTGCAGGCATCGCACGCCAGCACAACCTCAACATCATCTCCTACGCCGACGACACACAGCTGATCCTCTCCCTCACCAGAGACCCCGACACCGCCAGAACCAGCCTACACGAAGGGATGAAAGACGTCGCCGAATGGGTGAAGAACAGCCGCCTGAAACTGAACTCAGACAAGACGGAAGTCCTCATCCTGGGACCATCGCCCTCCGCCTGGGACGACTCCTGGTGGACCCACGCCCTGGGCACCACTCCCAAGCCAACAGACCACGCACGCAACCTGGGCTTCATCCTGGACTCCTCCCTCTCGATGACCAGACAAGTCAAGGCCGTCTCCTCATCGTGCTTCAACACCCTGCGCATGCTCCGCAAGATCTTTCGCTGGATCCTGACCGAAACCAGGAAGACGGTCACCCAAGCACTCGTCACCAGCCGACTGGACTACGGAAACACCATCTACGCCGGAACCACAGCCAAGCTACAGAAAAGACTCCAACGCATCCAGACCGCCTCCGCCCGACTCATCCTGGACATCTCCCGACGCAGCCACATCTCCGGCCACCTGAGGGACCAGCACTGGCTCCCCGTCAGCAAGAGGATCACGTTCAGGCTCCTCACCCACGCACACAAGTCTCTCCACGACCTGGGCCCCAAGTACCTCAACGACCGCCTGACCTTCTACACGCCCACCCGCCAGCTACGTTCTACTAGCCTCGCCCTCGCCGCCGTACCACGCATACGAAGAGCCAACGCCGGAGGCAGATCCTTCTCCTACCTGACGGCCAAGACATGGAACTCCCTCCCCATCCACCTTCGGCTGACCCAGGACCATCTCGCCTTCAGGAGACTACTCAAGACCTGGCTGTTCGAGCAATAGCAGACCCCTTCCCCCAAGCGCCTTGAGACCCTTTCGGGTGAGTAGTGCGCTATACAAATGGTATGATTGATTGATTGATTGATTGACTCATATCAGGTGCTCCTTCCTCAGGCAGCTTCTCAACGCTCCTACTCTGGGTGTTCCTCTCCAGGGAATGACTTCCACGGGCAGTGGTGAGCTATGGTGGCAGTTGGCCACGTGTTGTGTACGACTCTTCTCTTGTCAGCCTTGGGTCACTGACGACTCCTGCTTGCGGCATTGTGAGGGAGGACACTGTGCTGCGTTTGGCCCCTTCCGGGCTCCGTTGCTGTTGCTGCTGTGGAGATGTATAGGATATCCCTGCTGATTCAAGCAGTGCTTCTTTTTTTTGGAGAGGTCTCCTTCGCTCCTGGGCATTTACCCTTGCTGACACGCTTCAGGGTGCATGTCCCACGCACCTCGGACTGTGCATGCTTCATCTTTTATTGGGCGCCCTCTTCTGGCACCTGGTGTGCCTGCTCTTTCTCCTTGCCGTGGTGGCCGTTCACCGCCAGGGGAATGTGGCGCACTCTTCTCACCAGTGATGGCGTTGGGCAGCCTCAACATCAGTCTTTCTTGTGCCTTCGGCAGGGATAGCTACCTTGAGACGTTACTGTCTTGTGGATCCTCTATAATGGCTGGTGGTAGCTGTCGTTGCTGCTTGTGTTTGGCTTTGCATTTCTAGGGTCCCCCTGCGGGGTATGTCAGTCTCTCCCCATGCTTTACAGAGGTGGCAAAAAGTGTTCTTTTCTTACACCAACAGAGTTCAAGAATGTAGAGCTGGTCAGGCATTCCTCCATGTGTAGCTTGTCATGCTGGGTACTGCAGGAGCTTGTGTTTCTGGGTGGCTTAAGCTTGCATTGGCTGTACTTTTCTTGGCTACCTATGGCTTCTCTGAAAGTCCTCTTGGCAGCTGTTACGGGTGGTTGCAGCTGTGAGCTTGTTGAGTTTCTTTGCAATCTGGCACTGAGGTATACACTGGTGCACAGTCTAAATATCGAGTTTTTTATATCGACCTACAGAAATATCGAGTTTTTAATATCAAAGGTACAGAATATCGAGGTCAAGAATATCGTTGGACAGAATATCGACCCTAAGGTAAGTAATATCAACTTTTTTATATCGATGTAAGTAATATCAAAGTCAGTAATATCAATATCAAATATATGGATGTTACTAATCTCGATGTTACTAATATCGATTTTTGTACTTTTGGTATGTATTTTATGATGTATTTAATATGTATGTGCTATATGTTTTTTGTTAAGTATTTTACTTATTTTAAATTATATGTGTACTATTTTTATATATTAATAATGTTATTTTTGAGTAAATTTTATGTTTTAGTACCGGAGCGGGTTGTGGGTTTATAGGGGAATAGGGTGGGAAGTACTTTAATAATAGTAAATTAATAACTCATTTTTAGAAGTTATTAATCAATTTGAATTAATTTTTGGATGTAAGTTCTGTAGCGGGTAGTGGGTTTATGGGGGAATTGGGTGGAAAGTATTTTAATTGTAATTAAGTAATGATTTATTTTTATTTTCTGGTATTCATAATTCAATTATTTTCAATTAAATAATAATTGGCAATTATATTTTTTAATTGTTAATTAACTTTTTTAATTGGTAATTAATGTTTGTAATTGGTAATTATTTTTGTTAATTGGTAATTAATGTTTGTAATTGGTAATGAATTTTTTTAATTGGTAATTAATTTTTTAATTTGGAATTATTTTTTTTTATTTTTAAATTATTTTTTATTAATTGGTAATTAATGTTTTATAAAGAGTATATTTTGGTATAAAAAAATGTTGTTGTTTAAGTTTTTTTAAATTGCTAATCAAATTGTATTCATTAAAATGTTGTTTTTTTAGAAAAATCTTTTATTTTTTAATATTTATTATTTGGTAACTAATATTTATTAATTAATATTTATTGGTATTTATTGTTAATTTATTGTTAATTAATTATTCAATTGTAATTATGTTTTTTTATAATTATTAATTGGTATTTGTAAATGATGTTGAGTTGTTTAAAATTTAAATTATTATTTATTTTAAATACAAAAATTATTTATAATTATGTTATATTTAAGTTCTATGCCATCCAATACTTTCCCTACTGTTGCACTCACTGGTGTGGGAATAGTAATTTTTACCCCTACGCTATCCAAAATTTTCCCTACTTTTGCACTCACTGGAGTGGGAATAGTAATGTTACCCCTACGCTATCCAATGCTTTCCCTACTGTTGCCCTCACTTGAGTGGGAATAGTAATTTTTACCCCTACGCTATCTAATGCTTTCTCTACTGTTGCACTTACTGGAGTGGGAATAGTATTTTTTACCCTTATGCTATCCAACGCTTTCCCTTCTGTTGCACTCTCTGGAGTCGGAATAGTAATTTTTACCCCTACGCTATCTAACCCTTTCCCTACTGTTGCACTCACTGGTGTGGGAATAGTAATTTTTACCCCTACGCTATCCAAAATGTTCCCTACTGTTGCACTCACTGGAGTGGGAATAGTAATTTTACCCCTACGCTATCCAATGCTTTCCCTACTGTTGCACTCACTGGAGTGGGAATAGTAATTTTTACCCCTACGCTATCTAATGCTCTCTCTACTGTTGCACTTACTGGAGTGGGAATAGTATTTTTTACCCTTATGCTATCCAACGCTTTCCCTTCTGTTGCACTCTCTGGAGTCGGAATAGTAATTTTTACCCCTACGCTATCTAACCCTTTTGCTACTGTTGCACTCTCTGAAGTGGGAATAGTAATTCTTACGCTTACGCTATTTAACGCTTTCCCTACTGTTTCACTCTCTGGAGTTGGAATAGTAATTTTTACCCACCCGCCATCCAACGCTTTACCTACTGTTGCACTCACTGGAGTGGGAATAGTAATTTATACCCCTACGCTATCCAACACTTTCCCTACTGTTGCACTCCCTGGAGTGGGAATATTCATTTTTACCCACCCGCTATCCAACTCTTTCCCTACTGTTGCACTCTCTGGAGTGGAAATAGTAATTTTTACCCCTACGCTATGAAATGCTTTCTCTACTGATGCACTGTCTGGAGTGGGAATAGTCATTTATACCCCTACGCTATCCAACGTTTTCCCTACTGTTTCACTCTCTGGAGTTGGAATAGTAAATTTTACCCACCCGCTATCCAACGCTTTCCCTACTGTTGCACTCACTGGAGTGGGAATAGTAATTTTTACCCCTATGCTATCTAATGCTTTCTCTACTGTTGCACTTACTGGAGTGGGAATAGTATTTTTTACCCTTATGCTATCCAACGCTTTCCCTTCTGTTGGACTCTCTGGAGTCGGAATAGTAATTTTTACCCCTAGGCTATCTAACGCTTTTGCTACTGTTGCACTCTCTGAAGTGGGAATAGTAATTCTTACCCCTACGCTATTTAACGCTTTCCCTACTGTTGAATTTTCTGGAGTGGAAATAGTAATTTTATGTTCTACGCTATCCAATGTTTTCATTACTGTCGTTTTTAAAAAAACTTTAAATAGTAGTTTTATTTATTTATGTATTTAATCTTTTATGAATTTTTTTAGATGATGTTGTATTACATTAACTTTAATTTTTTTAATGTATTAAATATAATTACTTATTTTTATTTATGTTTTATTTTATTTGTGTAGCTGTATTTGTAATTTATAGTATTTTTTAATAATGTATAAGTAATTAAAATAAAAGTAAGTATATATTATATATTGTATGTATATTTTTAATTAAAGTTTTATTATTAAATACGTACTATTTATTAATTTTAAACATTATTAAATATGTTTAAATATGTTTATTTTATTTATAAGTATTATTTACTTTATTTTACTTTTTTTTTACAGAAAAAAAACTATATTTTTAATTACGACATTTTTAACATCGATATTTTTTTTCCGATAGTTTTGTACTTACAATGCTGTAGATAGGGTGTCGATATACTTGCCTTCGATATTCCAGCATCGATAATTCTGTAGGTCGATATTCTGTCCATCGATATTCTTTCAGTGATCCGTATACACTGCAGGCTCTCAATAGACACAAGGTGCACAGTACTTTGTAAAAGCCTCTGCTTTTCTGAGAGGTCACTTTTGCTCATTTGCTTGCTCTGAGGTGCAGTACCACAAAGGGCAGCGGGGTGGCAGCACTGTCTTTCACCAGCCACTGCAGTCTTCCTTGAAACTGTGGGCGGTGCTGCTTTTGCTCCTCAGACTTTTAAGGTTTCGCTGTTGTGCAGTTTTCACTTGCTCTGCGAAAATGCTACCCACTGTACCCAGGGATACCGAAGCAAAGATAGAGGGGCTCTGCTGGGTCTCCGTCCTATGAACGATGTTGCCTGGCGAGCCTGTGTACTTTTGAGGGCTACTTCCATTATGAGTTTTTTTAGTGGCTGCTGTGTCAAGAGTTGCCATTAGATGCTGCTAAAGGCAGTTTCTACGAGGCCTGACACCGTTCCTCGTGTTTTGGGCCTGCTCAGTTCATATCGGGCCTCGTGACGCGGGCCCACATGCGGCGCAGGACGGCACCGGAGGGCCAGGAAAGCACAGCATGGCGGGACCTCAAGTGCCTGAGCACCCATACATCATTTACTCATTTTTCTCCTGTACTGCTAGCATGGGTCGGTGCGGCGGTTCAGCAGCTTGGTGGCGCCACAGTCTTTGTCCTCAGAAACCGGCAGCATGAATGGAGGAAACCTGCATCCGCAGGTACAGTCACACAGTGTACCTAAGAACCGAGGAGCACCACGGTTTTAAATTTCTATCTTTTTTTTTGTTTTTAGTTATTCCTCTGGGGCAATGTGGGTGGTACCGGGTCGTCACTGTCAGTGTCGGGATTCTTTTGCCCGTGCGGGCACCACGTCAGCACGGCATTTCTCCCCTAGCCATGCTGATGCAGGCAGCTTATGAGCTATGCTGTCCTGTGGATGCCGGTGCGGAGCTCTGGATGCCGCGCAGGTGCGGCCGAGCAGCTGGCTTGCGGGCTTGGCGGGAGTTTGTCCTGCTGAGATGCTGCTGCTTTGCTTTCACCCCACGGGCCTCGATAGTGCCGCAGGCCTCTTTGCAGTGTCCATGCCACACGCTGATGCAGTTATTGTCGCTGGGCATTTCCGGCCTTTTGTGAGACAGGGTTATAGCAGCGGCCATGTGAATGCGTCTGCCAGTGCCCGCTGAGACTTCCCCCATGGCGCTGGTTCAGGCACTGGGCGGCGATTCAGGCACTGGGTGGCTGTGGCCTTTTCTTCTACAGTGCCGCATGCACAGCCGGGCCGCATCGCTCTGGTCCCGTTGTGTCAGCTCTAGGTATTGAGGTGTCAGACATTTACTTCCCGGGTTCTGCCACTGCCGGCCATGTATTGCATCTGGGGCCTCGCTCGTTGTACCGCGCTAGTGCGTGAGAGCAGACTGCTGGCGGGAAGGGCAGGACTTGCTGCTGCAGCTATGACTTTCTTGTCCTCCCTATGAGGCCGCCCTATGGTGTGAGACCAAGCTGGTGCTTACTGTGTCTATGGTTGTAGGTCGGGCTCGTCGTACATGCCTCGTGCTCTTCTGCCCTCATTGATCGCACCCAGCATCAGCGCTTCCGTGGTGTCTGGTCGTGCAAGCAGTGGCTATGGGGAAGTTACGCCACGATCTCTCAGCTTGTCTCCCATGCCACGCGTGTGCAGACCGACTGCAGTAGTGGCATGCCTTACAGGCATACCGGTGCAGGGTGCCTCAGCCTATCTTTCTCCTCGGGGCACAGGGAGAGTCAACCGGTGTACACGCGGGGTCAGACCCGCTCGTCGCCATTGTGGTGTTGTGGGCTCTGAGCCCCCATACTGCAGAAGGACAGATACAGACACTGTACAGGATGTGATGGTTAGTTAACTGGCCACGAACACGTGCACCCGGGCCCATTTATTAGCCGGGCCACGTCACTCGTGACGCCGCGCCGGTGGTGGATGGGTGTGGGGTGTGTGTGCCCACTCCCATAGGGGAAGTGGTTACTAAACCAGTGCCTGTCGAGACACTAGAACGTGTCTCGCAGGACACAACACACCACTATTCTTTCCCTGGCAGTCCTGAACAGGGAGAACTGTAGAATGATACACCTACTATAATCAGTACAGATGTTCAGTTGCACACTGACCGATGAGAATCATGGCACTGCTCCAACTCTAAAGTGAACTGACGAACCTGCAAACTTGGTAGATGGACATCCGCTGCTATTTGGCAGTTGTGCACATCTGCCGAACTCTAAATGAGACCCTGTATCTCTTACACATATCAATGACTGGTCTACTGCTCTGCAGTGCAGACATTTGTTTTCTACAAGAAAATTACAGCACACAACCACAGACACAAATGCACATCTATCGTTATTTGACACAAGTTGGGATTTCTATGTGATTTTGAGTCAGATACACAAACATACCCCAATCATATATGAGCAAACACGCACATTGCCCCTCACAGTTTTCGGTGTATCTAGAAATCACAAAACACTCTCACATTAGCATTCATCCTTACGTTGAGAATCCTTAAGTGTACCTATCCAGTTAATGAGTATATATGTTACCATTTGCAGGGTTAATCAGACTGTTAGGCCTGAACTCTTGGCTCTACACTCACACTGACCATACACTATAGAGTTATACAACAGGGTGGAGGAAAATCATGATTTCATGCATGTCTTACAGAGGTCTGTCATTATTGGGTTAAAAACTAAAACACTACAGCTCACTTTCCATCCTCATTTACTACCCAGAGCTCATATGAGCAGCAAGACAAAACTGCCCATTTGTGAAGAACCATGGAATTTATTTGGACCAGGGAAGGTCCATGCAACTCCAATCTCAGTAATGGTGAAATGCTGAAATTTCTGTTTTGAACTCACAAGAAACAACCTTTAATTTCCTGGTCCTGTGAAAAAGGTCACATGTGATAGGGCCATCATCCTATCCCCTTTGGACTATACCATTGCTCTTTATATGTTGAGCCTGACAAGACTTCATTATAGCGAACATTTTATACTTTGGCCACGCAGCTAGACTTGATGCGAACACTGACAATCTGAAATTATTTGCAAGAAATACTCTGGGATTATTGTCCCAGTAAGACTTACTTTGCCTAGATATTGGAAATTGCACTTTAGCCATATCTCTTCATGTTGCCTCTCTCTGAACGCTTTGCTTCCTACCGCCCAGGGACTTCAGTAGTACCTTGGTTTTAGAAACGTGGCTATGAATTGGCTCTTTAAGAAAGCAGGCACCTGAAGGTGGGCATTATTTTTGGGATCTAGGCCACTGTGGCGCAGGTTCTGAACCCACCCTGGGGCTGTAAAATTCAAATATTAGGTATAAGTTAATTTTAACATGTTAAATAAGAAAAATATTTTAATGTTAAACATAACGTACATTCATTTAAAATATTTAATCTAAATATAGATCAGAATGAAAAAAAAATATCATGGCATTACATTCATTTTTCTTTCATATTTGAATATTCGTAATGAATCCAAAATATTTTTTTCTTATGATTATAAATAAATGTATGCCACCTAAAGTTTAAAATCTATATACTTAATATGTTGAAAACCATATTTAAAGTGCTGTTTAAAATTAATTTACATTAAAAGAACACATTTTTTACAAAATTAAAGTTACATTATTTTTTACTATTTAAAAGCTTAATTATTATTTTCTATAATATACTAATCATCATTTATTTCATTATATATTTATTTAATTACATTTATTTATATTTTTAAAAAGTCTTAGTAAGTTAATTTAAATCAACATTAGTTCCTATGGGCTATTATTTTTGGGCCCTGACCGATTATGCTCTATGGGAGGAAGTTTCAGCACCAGTGGTTGACCATGTGTGATGCTAGACTCACTCAAGTTCTGAGCTCTGGTACATTTGCTATTGCTTTAGGTCCTTTTTGGTTGTAGTAATTACAGAAGTGCAGTTTGTGAATAGCAATGGTCTTACTCTTTTGCTGGTGGGTACACATCCATCCATAAACTCTGCTTTAGTTCTTTTATTAAACTCTCAACCTTAATAGTAGGTATTCTCAATTTTCCTGTCAGTCCCTGTTGGTCTTGGCCCTTTATGGCTAAAGTTCCCTACACTTTTTGCCTCCCCCCTAGACCTTTTTCTGACACGGTGTTGCCATCTTAGATGCTTTGGGCACTTTGCCACTGCAGAAAAAGTGCAATTGCTCCCTATATAAAGTGTAATGGTAATTGGTTGTCCATAATTGGTATGTTTGTTTTACTAGTAAAGTGCACTATGTGTTCCAAGGCTGGCAACACAATGCTACAAGTGGGCCTGGAGCACTATTTGTGCCACCCACACCAGTAGCCTTAAAGAGGGAACTCAGGCCTGCCACTGCAGTGCCTGTGCGCATTTTGTTAAACTGCCTTGTTGTCCTGACAAGTGCACCCACTTGCCAGGCCTTACCCTTCCCTTTTTGTGCACATCAGACACCCCGATGGTAGGTCCTGGGTATCCCCCTGGGCCGGGTGCAGTGTATGTGAAAGGTAGGACATGTACTGAGGTGTGTACCATGTCCTGACAGTGAAATACTCTCCATTTCGTTTTTCACTGTTGAAAGGCCATCTTGAACATATGACAGAATGGGGAGGCTGTGTAATATGTTTCCAGCCTATCTTCCCATAGGCTTAAGATGGAGAGGTGAAGTTTAGCATGCCTGAACTCACAATTTAATAACACATCTTTTTGTGAAGGTCTTTTTTGCATTATGTGTTTAGAAACCACACTTTTAGAAGTGGCTGTTTTTTTGTGTTTTAACAATTTTGTGTGTCTCTGCCTGGTTGTGGATTGACTGTCTGGATTTAAACGTGATAGGATCTGGGGAATGTGTTGACCCAGGGAAGGAGGTGAGACAGCAACAGGCTGACCTGCAACTGGAGTGTAGGGAGGAGGAGTAGCCCATCTAGGTGAAGAGGCCTGGGCTGCCGCCATAAAACAATGGCTCCATCTCCTGCTGAGCGATTGAGGATCCGGACCCCCACTATCAAAGGAAGAAAGTGTCACTGGCAGGGAGACACCCATAACTGGTTTTGACAAGGGTCAGTGCCCCCCTGAACACAAATACTTCAAAGACATTTAGGGCTATACCTATGAGAGCTGAATCCCCTGGACTTTGGACTGATCAAGACTGAAAAGGATTTAAACTACTTTGTGGTCAAAAGAAGCCTCTGCCATTGAAGAACCAGCTGAAGAGACTGAAGGAAAGGACTGACCCTTGCTGTGTGTTCTGGGGCTGGCCTGTAGTTTGCTGATTTAACCCCTTCCATGCTCATGATGAGCTCAGCTCGTCATGCATTACACTGCTTGTGTGCTCATGACGAGCTGAGCTCGTCATGAACAATGGGAAACATGGATCTGCAGCACAGAGGATGAATTGCTGTCGCATTGATAGTGTTAACCAAGGAGAGGCTAAGGGACTTTGTGTGCACTGTGTCCCCCTGCTTAAAAGGACTTTGCTGTGTGCTGTGTCCTGAAGTAACTTGTTCCCAAGGGCCCGAGGAGAGCTGGCTCCCTGTTGTGGAAACTCAAGAACATAAACGTTTCCAGAGGTGTCTCAGCGATGCTGTGTGCATATGCTATTTGCAGCCTGAGATCTTCGTAAGAACTGCCCGGTGATCGTGGACGCCTGGAGTCCAAGTGAGCCTCAGCGAAGCTGTCTGTGTGTGCAGCCTGAGACCTTCATGAGGTTCTCTCTGTGATCGTAGATGCCTGGAGTCCAAGTGAGTCTCAGCGATGCTGTGTGCGTGTGCTTTGTGCAGCCTGAGACCTTCGTGAGGATTGTCCTGTGATCATGGGCACTCGGAGCTTAAGTGAGTCTCAGCGACGCTGTGTTCGTGTGCCCTGTTGCAGCCTGAGACCTTCGTCATTGCCATGAGCCCGGACAGGCATCCCCAGAGGAGTTGTATCGTTGGTCCCAGCCTGCCTTTGCCAAGGAGGGAACTTGAACCATCTCCGTCACGTGGGGTCCTGTGTTCCACAGCCCGGATCAAGTAAATTGCATCGGAGGCCCAAGTCGTGAGGAGAGGAGAGTGAGATCGCACCCCCCCCCCAAGTAACGCTCAGCAAGGGTGCGTGTGTCATGCCTGGGACGGGGTGCAGGCTACGAGAGAAGCGCTCTTGGCCTTTCCTCACTTTGCAGTGCGAGCCTCCGCTGAAGTCTGTAGTGCCGCCCGTGCTTGCTGAGGCGTGGCAGTACCGGGGGCGGATTGTTGCATTACGCATTGCATTATTTTTGCATTACAAACTGCCTGATTGTTGCATTGCATTATTTCTGCATAACAAACTATTTGATTGTTTCATTACGCATTGCATTATTTTGGCATTACGAACTGCCTGATTGTTGCATAATGAACTGCATTATTTTTATATTACGAAGTGCCTGATTCTTGCATTATAAACTGCATAGCATTGCATTTGGACTGAATTGGATCATCTAGAATTGCTCATTAATACTGCAAGAACCTACAAGGGCTTGCTGGCCTAATAACCGGCCAAGTGTAATATTACAAATACGCATATGTTGGATTTTTATCGTGTGGTCTCATCGTATATCTTTTATATAAACATATACTTGTTTTTTTTAATGAAACTCGTGTGGAGTGCATTTGTGGTGTCATCATTGGGTTACTGAGAGCGGGGTTGCAAAGACTTTACACTTTTGCCGTGGAGATAGGCCTGGCTGCTCGTGCCAAGCTACCGAGGGGGTGAGCAGGGGCTATCTGAGAAGGTGTCCTTCCTTTCCGTGACTTAGAAGCAAGGGTCCCTATTTGGCCTAAGGTAGCTACCTCAGCCAACTAGAGACCCCCAGTTCCAACAGTCCCCCTATCCCTTTCTCTTTTACTGCTACTAAAACATATACCTACATGGGCGGAAATCAATGCTGTTGACATGCAGATGCCTGTGCAATAAAGATAAGAGAGGCAGATACTTTTATCTCAGCATGAAGGTTTATAGATCGCTTTTTTAATACATTCACAGTACTACTCTAGTACTACTAAACACACTATAAAATTCAGTTTGTGTATTGGCCCCATAGTATCTTTAGAGGCCATGGGACTTCATGTTAATTTGTTCACCTATGATTTCATGCTGACAAGGAATTGGCTGCCACAAAATGGAGCGGTACAAAAGGGGGTGGTGATGGACGGAGCATCTGAACCAATCAAACACTCACACCCAGTCACCAGATCTGAGTTTAATCCATCACCATTCTTTAGCCCACTCTTCCACCCCAGTTCAGACATGGCCATATGCAAATCAGTCTGACCCTGTGCCTCATGGGAACAGTCCAGCCCGAACTGCCAAGCCATGCCTTCCCTGGACCGGAAACAAGCTCTCTAGGACAGGTTTCTGGCATTTCAGCCGTCTTCAGCCAGGCTTGCTTGAATCCAGTGGCAAAGTGAGCAAGGGACTCACGTCTGAGCATACCCTGCCAACTTATGGTGAACAAAGCAGTACAAAAGGGGTGGTGATGGACGGAGCATCTGAACTAATCAAACACTCAAACAAAATGGAGCCTCAGCTTACTCTCTTAGCTTTTACAGATTATATTGATGAGGAAAGACTCATTTTGGCATTCAGACACCATGGATGTGCTCCCATATGTGCTTGCACATCAGGAACAGCAGACTAAAATGCAGATTGAAAATGAAGGGGCATATTTTGAAAGAGTTCATGCAGCGCAGCGCAGCAAGGGAACCTGCTGCCCTGTGCAAATGGGAGCAAGCAGAACCGCGTCATTTCTTAAAACATGTTCTGCTCTCGCCATGCACTGGCACACTTGTGGCTGCCTAGTGCAAATGCAGGCACCAATGTGCTATAGTGCAAGGGTGCCTGCTTTAAGGTCAAGAAATCTTTTGTGCAGGAAGGCTACCTTACTGCTAAAAAAACAACTGTTGGAGACGATTTTCACTTCAGAATGCAGCAAACATGCAAAGAAAAAATTATGAGGAGAAAAGAAAGGTATTTTTCCTCATTACACCATCCTCTTACAGGAGTACTATTCTGGCACAAACCCATGTCTACAAGTTTTTGTAGACATGGGTTTGCGTCAAAAAGCATAGGTGGATGCATGCAAATGCCCAGGCAAGCTCTATGGAACACCCACCTGATGCAGGATGACACTGTAAGGCAAGGCAGTGCATGGCATTGCATTGGGTTACTTTTTTTACAAAGCAATGTCGATTATCTTTTGTATTGCTTTGTAAATACCACAAAGGATTTTGCATCAGGTCTTTGTCAAGAAAGAGATGCAAACCATTTTTCTCCAAATGCCTCTCAATTTTACCCTGACTCCAAAGAGGCAGATGATTAAGATGTCGCACACGTCATGTATAACATGCGGATAATAGATTTCCAGTCTGCCGTAAGTAGATGGTGGTGAAACAATGCACTGCAGTACAGGGAAAGGAACAGAATATATTGATTTTATTGGGCACATTTGTCACATCTGAAAAACCTGAAAGCACAGCCACTTAATCCCACTTTACTTCCTGGCCTCACCCATCAGATACGTTCACTTGACAGTAAGGGAAGGAAACTTGACTTAGGTACTGATTTTGATTAGAGTTGGGCGGAGGGGATACTCTGTCACAAACGTAACAGATATCCCTTCCGCTATATTCCAATTCATAATAGGGCGAACCGAATATCTGTCACATTTGTGACGGAGTAAACCCCCTACTCCAAACTCTAAAAACAGGCCCCTAGTCTGCTGCAGCAGAGTAAGGTACAGGTAAAAGGCCGGGTAGATACTGTAGGGTTATTTCTATAGAATAGTTGGGGATGTGGTTCACTGATGATGTAGCTTAGGCTCAGTCACCATAGTTGAAACTGAAAGATAATGAATGTCAAACCTGAGCAGGAGTAAATCCATTATGGAAGCAATATGAAGCACTTGTCGTGTAACTGTGGCACATGCCAAGAATGTTTTTTCCAATGTTTTTGGTAGGCTGGGACAGAATTTAGAAATGATTGAAGGAGAGCGGTACTAGGAGGTGATGGGTGGGCACTGGGAGGGAAGAGAAAGACACCTTGTTTTCATTTTAGTTTGCAAGCTTCGCAAATGTTACATTAACAGAAGCAGATGCACATTTCACAGCCAACACTGCACTTCTGGATCTAATCATGCTGCAATCGGGTGTGGTCATGGCCCATGGGTCACAAGTCTCAAAGTGCCATCGGAAGGGATATCATGGATGAACGATGATAGGTGGGATCTGTCTCACATAGCAAATACAGTGGGTATACTAGCAATTGTCAATAACCAAGCAATGTGACTTATCATGGCCCGTCCCTGCTGCTGCAGAGACTCACCCTTCAGCTGCTGCTGGCCCCATCTCAGGTGGTCTGTGTGGCTGGAAAAAACATTACAGATTTTAAATGCCAAATAAACCTCCACCTTTTTTTTCTAAAACAAAATATAAAAGCAGCACATGACTATAGTGCAGTTTGCAGTATCTTATTTTCCATCTAAAATATCACTTTGCTCATTTTGCTGGTTGACAATGTTAGAAAAGCCCGTAGCCATGCCAATTGTAATGGAGGTGCAGAGATGTGATTATGACTGTGAGTCATTTGAAGCACAATGAAGGGGGAGAATACATTGGTTAATGAAGGGCATATGGCTTTGGTTGGCAAATACAATGGGAACATCCTCATACTACTTTCGTTCCATGGTACACTGTCATTGAAACTGCTGGGATACTATAGAACACAGCAGATCACCATAGCCATAGCCATGCTCCTTCTCTTGTCAATTGAGAATGAGCAAGAAATAGAAAGCCTTTTCAACAAACAAGAGCAGAAGAGCTTGCTTTGGTCTGCAAACACTGCCATCTTCACAGTGGACTACCTAATATAGTGCCTTAGTCTGACAGTACCAGTCCACAGAGTATAAAAATAGGAGAGAGGGACAGCATAACCAAGCAGAAGTAAACTTGAGCCACAGATTAGTAAAGGCACAGGTGGAAGTCAGCTACAGAAACAAGAAATATAGAGAAAATGATAATGCAGGGAGGGATAACAAGAACAAACATTAGATAGAATGAAGATTATTTGAAAAAAAGTCACAGTATAAGAGAAAGGGGGAACAATGGGGGGAGGTGAAAGTTAGAGGATGAAGTAAGTGTCCCGCTTGGGGCCACCCAGGTCACTCCGAACCTCCTCTCAGACTTCTATACCAAATAAAGAGTCGGACGAACAGTGGAGAATATACCAATAGTCATTTTATTCAGGTACACTCAGAGCAGAGCCCTGTCTGCACAGTCTCGAAGAGTGGTGCAGAGGGAACTAAAGTAAGCAAGCATAAAGATACATTATGTACATTTCATAGCCAGGCAAAGACACTTCCACAGTGGAATTCTCCAAGCAGATGCAGCTGGAGGGTGAAATATGAAAAAAATAAGTTTTGGTTCTCATATCTCACACCACATAGTACAGCCTAAGGTCGTTTTACCCTGCACCCGCCACCAGACAAGTGGGAGAGGACCTCTATCTAGCAAGAAATGTATGCACTAATATGAGTAGTCTATTCATTAGTGAGGCAAAGTTTCAATGTTCTCAGAAAAAAATGTAACAGAGGCTTTTTCTCGGAAAGGGTAAAGGGCTAGTTTCACTCATGTATTCAGAAGGCGTATGAACAGAAAATGGTCCTGAATGCTAAATTACGTAGGGCACTGCATAAGCAATTGCGGGTCCATTCGAACATACCCTCTTTTTAGCATGAGTGAAAACATTTTGTACTGGAGTAGGAAGAACTAAATGTCAAGCAATAACATAGTGCAAAATAGCAATGTTGTGTTCAATTATGAGCATTCCATATCATCAGCATCAGAGAGTAAAAAAGCAAGGAGGGATGAATTCTCAAATAGTCCCTCATCTATATTCATGAGATCATCCACATCTTTCTGAAGCATTATAGTGGCATTTGTGTCATGAATGGATATCTTCTTTTTAGGTGTAAAAACATTAGCACAAGAAGAACAACAAAATGGAAGGCACTGAATGAGTATATAGCAGAGCATCAATACTACACCAAGATAAATCTCCTTTTCACTACTTCAGCCCCAATTGCCAAAAATGGACCAACTCCAATTCCCACTCTTTATTCCCTTGACATTTTCAAGATTATCTAGAATGTGCTTGGTAATATTCTTTTCCATATTCTTTATCCCGACTACACACTGATCACCAACTACCGCTCATTCACAACCACACTAGGGGTCGATTAGGATGGCGGACGGAAATGGGTACTGTCCGCCATGGTTGGGGAAATTTAACTCCCGGCAGCGCCGCGGAGATTCCGCGATTGGGATTAGGATAATCATGTCACGAAACTCCGACCGCGGCGGACGGATCATAACAAACACCGTCCGCGGTGGACGGAACACATCTAACTCCGTCCGCGGTGGGCGGAGCCCAATAAACAACCACCGCCGCGGACGGAAATGACCGCGGTAAAAAACACATGTACCGCCATACCTGTGAATACTCCGTGTCCGCAATTAGGATGAATCCGCCTGTACCACGGAACGCACAGCCATCCACGTCCGCGGCGGAAAGAATGCAACAATAAAAACTGCATCACTGCGGAAGGCCAACACGCACAACATCCCTACCGTCAAACAAATGTTAAAAAGTGTACCGCAAGTCCAAAGCAAACATACGAACATTGACAACGCCCCCCCCCGATACACCAACACCAAGCACAAGCCACCATGACACGTCCCAAGTACCCAACAATGCACACTAGTCAACACGCCCACCTACCACCTGACTGCCAACAACCATTGAGACACGACTATAAAATGACACCCACACACTACCACAATCCTTTGCATCACAGCATTGCTGCTAGCAGGAGGCCCTAATCGAGATACAGCTAACTCACATAGAAGACACACAACCACCACCCTACCACACCCACCACACAAACACCCACCACACAATTCCTACACATCACACACCACACACCTGCACCCCCCCAACTCACTCAACCCACACACTGAGCACCACACACCATGGCACCCAAAAAAAAACCTAAATTCACGGAGACCGAGTTGAAGGTGATGGTAGATGAAATCATCCGTGTTGAGCCCCACATCTTCGGGGCCCAAGTCCAGCAGACGTCCGTGGCGCAAAAGAACCACATGTGGGACAGGATCGTCACTCGGGTGAATGCGCCGGGGACCGTGCCGAGGACGAAGCATGAAATTCAGAGGCGGTGGCATGACCTGAAGACCAGGGTGTAGGGCATCCGAGCTAAAAACTATGCAAGAGCCAATCATACTGGCGGTGGAACACCCCCGGAGCCCATACCCTACACCGATTGGGAGGAGAAGGTGCTGGTGATACTACACCCAGAGAGCCTAGACGGACTTGACGAAGGAGAAGAGGCTGGTAAGTACAAACCAAGCACCACGATCAGCACGACATGGTCAGGCGCACACAACTGAGAAGATACATCTCCTAGGCCCCAACCCAAGCACGTCCGACACCTACTCACAAACATGTACATGGCTACCAACAGGCCCCCATGTTCACGGGGAGGGTGGTGGTGGTGGAGGGTGGGGTGTGTGAGAGGTCCAAACTACAACTCCCAACAGGCCCCCATGTTCACGGGGAGGGTGGTGGTGGTGGAGGGTGGGGTGTGTGAGGGGTCCAAACTACAACTCCCAACAGGCCCCCATGTTCACGGGGAGGGTGGTGGTGGTGGAGGGTGGGGTGTGTGAGAGGTCCAAACTACAACTCCCAACAGGCCCCCATGTTCACGGGGAGGGTGGTGGTGGTGGAGGGTGGGGTGTGTGAGAGGTCCAAACTACAACTCCCAACAGGCCCCCATGTTCACGGGGAGGGTGTTGGTGGTGGAGGGTGGGGTGTGTGAGAGGTCCAAACTACAACTCCCAACAGGCCCCCATGTTCACGGGGAGGGTGGTGGTGGTGGAGGGTGGGGTGTGTGAGAGGTCCAAACTACAACTCCCAACAGGCCCCCATGTTCACGGGGAGAGTGGTGGTGGTGGAGGGTGGGGTGTGTGAGAGGTCCAAACTACAACTCCCAACAGGCCCCCATGTTCACGAGAAGGGTGGTGGTGGTGGAGGGTGGGGTGTGTGAGAGGTCCAAACTACAACTCCCAACAGGCCCCCATGTTCACGGGGAGGGTGGTGGAGGGTGGGGTGTGTGAGAGGTCCAAACTACAACTCCCAACAGGCCTCCATGTTCACGGGGAGGGTGGTGGTGGTGGAGGGTGGGGTGTGTGAGAGGTCCAAACTACAACTCCCAACAGGCCCCCATGTTCACGGGGAGGGTGGTGGTGGTGGAGGGTGGGGTGTGTGAGAGGTCCAAACTACAACTCCCAACAGGCCCCCATGTTCACGGGGAGGGTGGTGGTGGTGGAGGGTGGGGTGTGTGAGAGGTCCAAACTACAACTCCCAACAGGCCCCCATGTTCACGGGGAGGGTGGTGGTGGTGGAGGGTCGGGTGTGTGGGGTGTGTGCGACAGGAAACAGAAATGTCTACAAATCTATATGAACATGTAATGTCCACATTACTGACCAGCTCTATCTTGTCCCTCAGGTGATCGTGAACTGACTGGGGAAACCAGTACCCGGCCGCAAGCCTCGCCTCCCACACATACCGGACTCTCTGGTGACGATGACACAGGCAGCTCCGGTGCGGAGGATGGAGCGGGACCAAGCACACAGCCAGGGCCATCTGGCTCACAGGGACTCCCGGGCCCGACGACCGTCGCATGTGTGACTCCAGCGACGCCTGCCTCTGTGATCTGCAGAGTCCCCACCACCACCACCACCACCACCACCACCATTACCACCAGTACCACCAGTACCACGACTCCTGCCTGTGCCACCCAGCCTAACCCAGCGCACGACGCAGGTCCATCGGCCTCACACCCAAGCAGGGTGAGTGGGCCACAAAGGAGAGAGGCAACGGGACATCAGGCAATCAGGCGACCCACACACCGCTGTACAGAGGAAGGCCAGCTACCCCATCCAGTGGCAGAGTCCCTACAAGCCCTTGCCAGGTGCCAGGCGTCATACGACCGGTCCCAGGAATATGCAGATCGTGCGCACCAGGACTCAGTGGACAACACCAACATGTTGTGCGAAATCTCGGGGTACCTTGGCCAGATAGTGCACATCATGGGCCAGCAGACAACAATGTGGAGGGAATGGATTGCCCGGAACAACCCCCCCCCCTCCACCAATTGCCGTAGCGCCACCGCCACCGTCACCTCCACCTCCACCGCCACCGTCACCTCCGCCTCCACCGCCGCCACCACCACCTGTGCCCCTGGCGACGGATGTGGCCCATGAACAACCTGCACCCCCAGCTGACTCTGTTCCACCTCAGAGACGGAGGGGCCGCCCGAGGCTGGAAGTGGGTGAGAGCAGTGTTGGAGCGCCATCCACACGCTCCAAGAGGGGCCGCCAATGACATTGTCACTGCCTGTGCCAGACATTCACCCTGCTAAGTATCCTGTCCCACATAGACAATCATTGCCACTGGCCTGCTGGACTAGCCTGACACCCCCCAATGTGGTGTCAGCACGGACATTTCATCTGCCATTACCTTCAACTCCAACTCCTTCCCCCCACTTACTTGTAAATATTCACCAGCACAAAAGCACAACCTGTAAATAAATTTCACTTACACACTCAATTATGTTTTGCCTCCATGTTTATTCGCATGATTGCCTTCAGAAACAGACGTAAACAGGTTCAGGGATCCTAGTCGTACATGATCATTGCGCTGCGGGAGTGACCTAGGGAAAATCAGAGACAGCAAACACACGTCAGGAAACAGATTCACACACATCACAACACACTGCACAGCAACATTACACAAACTACACTCATCACTAAAGCATGGGATGAGAGCACACACATCATGGAGACTTGTATGTCCAAAGAAATGAAGACACACATATGCAACCATCACAAACAAGAACACACAGCTGATGCACCCCACATCCACACAACACCAGCAAACATACATGAGGCATTGTCAACCGGCACTAGAGGTAGTTACTCACATTCAAGGGAAGAAGCGATCAATGAGCTGGCGCCTCTGGTCCACACCTTCCTCCTCACCACTATCCTCATCAGTCGACATGGGTGGGATGGGAGGCCGAGGAACTTCTTCGTCTTCAGGGTCCAAGAGCAGTTCAATGTCATTGCGTACTGCCAGGTTGTGGAGCATGCAGCAGGCAATCACGATCCTGCATACTTTTCCTGGTGAGTAAGGCAGGGCCCCTCCGGTCTTATCGAGGCACCGAAACCTAGACTTTAGCAGTCCAAAGGTACGTTCGATCACTCTCCGTGTCCTTCCATGTGCATCATTGTAGCGCATTTCACCCGCTGTAGTAGGATTACGTAGGGGACTGAGGAGCCAGGGCCGGTTTGGGTACGCCGAGTCGCCTATGTAGGGGGATGACAGACACAAACATCACAACAAGATATAGTGGGTACCCCATGCCACACAGAGATCACAAGAGTCCCCACTGCACACTCACCAACAAGCCACGCTTGACCGGGTCGCAGATTTGCCATTAGTTGGGGGACAATGCTGCTCCGCATGATGTGGGCGTCATGTGCGGAGCCAGGAAATCTTGCACACACATGGGAGATGATGTTGTTTGCAAGGCACACCACCTGCTCGTTCAGCAAATGGAAGTGTTTGTGATTCCTAAAAACCTGCTCACGTGCCCGTGGTGGAATGATAGCGATATGTGTGCCATCAATTGAACCCACAACGTGTGGTATGTGGCCCAGTGCATAGAAGTCAGCTTTGACTGCTGCCAACTCTTCCGGCCGTGGGAAATGTATGTAGTCATTCTTGTACAGCATCATAGCTGTTAAAACATCCCGAAGTACCGTGCTGAACATGAACTGTGACATCCCCCCGGCATATCCAACTGTGTACTGAAAGGTGCCAGTAGCAAAGAAATGTAGTACCGCCATAACCTTTGCAGTGGGTGTAATCGAACCAGGATACGTCCTACGTGGCTGCAGATGAGGAGACAATTGTGCAACAAGCTCCAGCAACCGACGTCGATCCAGCCGGAATTTCCTAATCACCTCCTCGTCAACCATATCCTCCAGCACAGTGTATGGCCGATGCACATTTGGAGCCCTCCTGTGTGGGAGAGAGATGTAACTTGGGTCAACTTACAAACGACGCATACGTGTACAACTCCATCACATGTGAGCCAACATTAGCAACAACAAATTACTAGGGAGAATGGTCATATGTGTGACATCTCTCATAGTCAATACAATACGGAGTGCCCCTTTAACAAAGTGCAGCCACTTGCAACAGGAAGTGTGTCAACGCAACGTAGTCACATGTGAACCTTACTGACAATACGTGTGTCTTCACCCTCATGTTTAGTAGCCACATCACAGACACACATGCAAGTGCATGCACACAAACGATAATGATACACACACACCATGTCATCATGCACCAATGCCAACACCAATAATGTTGTGCATACGGTAATTACATGCATGGTGACACAACGTCCAAAACACATACACTGAATGCATGTGTACCACCACCACTGTAGTCACCTCGCCAGAACCACACACTGACAACAGAAGCATAATTTGGCCATACAGCCGTGATGTACTGTGTAGTTGTGAAGATGTAATAACGTCTGTAGGGTCACACCCGACGTCAACACGTCAAAATGCACATCTGCTGCCCATTGTGTGCCCACCGATGGGCATAGTATGGACACACATGCAATAGTGTATGACATATGACCTTTCCCTATCACGCTCACAACCCTCATGACGCAACTGCACACAACACATCACGGTGCAGCGTCTGACAAGATAACAAAATTGGCGCCGCCATGGCGGTGCACAACTTCCGCTACTTCCCAAATGCCATACGCGGCCAGCGTCCCTCTTCCCATTGGCTGCATGTGCACGGACCGTCACGGGCACACATCGGCAACCACACGTGCAAGCTTCAGGCACGGATGCTTCAGTTGCAACAATGTTCTTTCACTGGCGCCACCATGGCGGTGCACGTACTCAGCGGGGGAGGTGCAGGCCTATACACCCTTTAGATGTACTCAATGGACATGCCAGTTCATGTCCCCTCTTACAGTCACATTGCATCATCCACCGTACACCGGCCGGAGCTGCCGGGCCAAGGACGGCCGTGGCGGCCATGTCCACAACCGCCGTGCCCGACCATGTCCACAACCGCCGTGCCCGGACATGAACACAACCGCCGTGCCCGGCCATGAACACAACCGCCGTGCCCGGCCATGTACACAACCGCCGTGCCCGGCCATGAACACAACCGCCGTGCCCGGCCATGAACACAACCGCCGTGCCCGGCCATGAACACAACCGCCGTGCCCGGCCATGTACACAACCGCCGTGCCCGGCCATGAACACAACCGCCGTGCCCGGCCAGGTACACAACCGCCGTGCCCGGCCATGAACACAACCGCCGTGCCCGGCCATGAACACAACCGCCGTACCCGGCCGGGCCTAGGACGGCGGTTGTGCAAGAATGTAGCGGAAGTGACACTGGGGATGATTCCAAGGACGCCCCGTCTGGCCCGACGCTCCATGACCCCTCTCATGCACCGTATCATTGCAGTGACGCATCCTGAACTGGCCGAACGTCTGAGTGTCGATCAACAGCAAACTAGCGGTGAGCATACTGTCTGTGTAGGAAACTTGTGAGTGCAATGCATGTATTGGTGCACAGACACAGTATTGAGTTCCGTGTTGCGTATGTATCTCTGTGATGCCATGTTGGTCCCATTGGGTGGGTGTCATTTGACATACAGGTCCGCCATGTTGACACGCCAATTGCGTAGTAGTTGAGTGTTAAAGCACATCCCCTAGTGGTCCATGGCCCCATGGCAGGAAATGTGTGCAGATGTACGTGCTCCTGCCCTGTCCGCATGCTGTACATGTGTCACGGCCACCAACGCTCATGTAATGTGAGGATGACTGGTAGAGGTGGGCCGTGTGCAGGATGGGGGCTACAATAACTGTGTCAGCTATGGAATTTGGCAATCCTGGTCCGTCTGTACGTGAGTGTGCCCATGACTTACACCTCTTTTATGTGCATTTCAGCTATGACAGAGGACACTCAGCCACAGACGGAGGAGATTAGTCGAGGAAATGAGTCCGGGTCAGACTTCGCACACACGCAGACTGACACAGAGGAGGGGAGCGCCGGAGAGGGGGACAGGACCGTCCCTGAGGACTCGCATGTGGAGACACCATCGTCCTCATCTTCGGAAACTCTTGGTGAGCCTGCACTGTTGTCACAGACTGGGAGTGGGCAATCATCACCTTCTGTCGGAAGACAGCACACAGGGCCCACACTTCCGCCAACTGCACCATGTACTGTTCGTGGCCGCAGGAGTAGGGGGAGCAGAGTGGCGTTCGGTGCAGGCACCGCTGCACCTGCCACGGTGAGCCAAAATGCACTGTGTGCTGAGGCCGTTGATCTGCTGCGACAGCTGTGTGTGGGGCAGACCAATATGACAAATGCTTTCCAGGACCATGATAGGAAGTTGGGCCAGGTGGTGGCATTCATGGAAGGGATGCATGGCGATCTTGCAGGTCTACACAGGACAGTGCAGTCATTGGCAAGCAGTGTGTCGTCTGCAATAGTACAGTCGCATGGACAGGGTGCTACTTCTGTTTCCCCATCTACACCACTGGATGTCTCAGGGGGTAGTGAGTATTCTGAGCAGGACTCAAATACTGGTTATTGCACTAGAAGCAGCGTCAGACAGCACGTCAGGGCACGCAGGGCACAGACCCCATCCCCTAGATCAGCTAAATCTGTTCACGAAGACAACGTCAGATACACTGGAGTACACACACACGATCCACAAGTGTTGTTGGGGGACATGCCTTCAGGAGCTACACAGGCATTCAACACAAAAGGTACTCCCAAGGCAAGGGATACTCACAAGTCCATGGACTGTCCCTTGGACAAAGCCACTCAGAAGACAAAGGACCCTCCTAAGAGCAGGCAGACTCCCAAGGGCAGGCCCACAACAGAGGAAAGGGACCCTCCCAAGGACAAGGACACTCAAAAGACAAAGGCACCTCCTAAGAGCAGGGAGACTCCAAAGGGCAGGCCCACAACAGAGGAAAGGGACCCTCCCAAGGACAAGGACACTCAAAAGACAAAGGCACCTCCTAAGAGCAGGGAGACTCCCAAGGGCAGGCCCACAACAGAGGAAAGGGACCCTCCCAAGGACAAGGACACTCAAAAGACAAAGGCACCTCCTAAGAGCAGGGAGACTCCCAAGGGCAGGCCCACAACAGAGGAAAGGGACCCTCCCAAGGACAAGGACACTCAAAAGACAAAGGCACCTCCTAAGAGCAGGGAGACTCCCAAGGACAGGCCCACAACAGAGGAAAGGGACCCTCCCAAGGACAAGGACACTCAAAAGACAAAGGCACCTCCTAAGAGCAGGGAGACTCCCAAGGGCAGGCCCACAACAGAGGAAAGGGACTCTCCCAAGGACAAGGACACTCAAAAGACAAAGGCACCTCCTAAGAGCAGGGAGACTCCCAAGGACAGGCACACAACAGAGCAAGGTCCATCTCCCAAGGGCAGGGACACACACAGAGAGCAGGTGTCTACTGGAGACAGGTACACCACAGACGACAAGTCTGCTGGCAGGAACAGGGCGGCGACCAGGGCACAGGCAAAATCCAGAGACAACACTCCACCTAAGGATAAGGCACATCCTACGGACAAGGCTTCTAGCATGGACAATGGCGCTATCAAGGACAGGCATACTTCACCCCTGGCTGCACTGAGGCTGATGTTTTCAACTGAACGCCAAACAGATGTCTCCGCGGCGGAGTCCCCCCATACCTCCACTCCCATCCAGCACAGTCAGAAGCAGAGGAGGGAGTCCCCTGTTATTGCATCCCCCATTACACATGAATCTGAGTCCAGGCGGCAGGCACACAGCAAACGACAAGCAGGCTCCAGCACGTCCCCAGAAACCCGATCCCCGGCTGCAGATGCTCCACCTATGGTGTGTGATGATTCTTTAGAGTCCCCACCACTTGGCAGTCCTGTCCTGTCCAGGGTGCACTCACACATCCCTAAGAAACGCAGACACACACCATTGACACCTGCCCACCCCGATGTGGCTCAAGGTCAGCTATCCCCAGCTCCCAGGCCCACCCTGCCTCCTGGCCCATACAGCCCTGTGGCTCATCATTTCAGTGGTCCCAGTGGCGCAGGTGCAGTTGACTCTCATGTATCAGATAGTGGCACTGTGTCTGTTGTTGGCTGTCATGCATCATGTAGTGGCACAGTCTCTGTTGTGCCCTCTCCTGTTGCAGGTCCTGGCAGTGTATCTGGGTCTATGGCTCACGTGTCAGTGAGAATATCTGTGGCTGTGTTGCACACTCCTGTTTCTGGTGCTGGCAGTGTGTCTGGGTCAGTGGGTCACGTGTCAGTGACTACATCTGTGGCTGTGTCTCACATTCCTGTTGCTGGTGCTGGCAGTGTGTCTGGGTCCGTGGCCCATGTGTGTGTCACTCCGGTTGTGGCTGTGTCTCACACTCCTGTTGCTGGTGCTGGCAGTGTGTCTGGGTCCGTGGCCCATGTGTTTGTCACTCGGGCTGTGGCTGTGTCTCACACTCCTGTTGCTGGTGCTGGCAGTGTGTCTGGGTCCGTGGCCCATGTGTGTGTCACTCGGGCTGTGGCTGTGTCTCACACTCCTGTTGCTGGTGCTGGCAGTGTGTCTCGGTCCGTGGCCCATGTGTGTGTCACTCGGGCTGTGGCTGTGTCTCACACTCCTGTTGCTGGTGCTGGCAGTGTGTCCGAGGCAGGTAGTTCACGCAGTCCCCCTGATTCTGTGATGTGAGGTGCTGATCACTTCACTCAAATGTAATTTCACATGGTGTGTCCATTGAGAACTGCGTTGCACTCTTGTGGTCCCTGGGACGGGTTGGTTGGGACACGTACTTGTGCTGCCTCTGATGTAGCAGCTCTGTACTCCACAATGCCCTGTTGCTGTTCTGATACTGCATTCTGCCCTCTCGTTTACTGCTAATGATGTACCTGCTCTGTTGGGCACAATGCCCTGTTGCTGTTCTGATACTGCATTCTGCCCTCTCGTTTACTGCTAATGATGTACCTGCTCTGTACTCCACAATGCCCTGTTGCTGTACTGATACTGCATTCTGCCCTCTCGTTTACTGCTAATGATGTACCTGCTCTGTTGGGCACAATGCCCTGTTGCTGTTGTGATACTGCATTCTGCCCTCTCACGTGCTGCCTCTGATGGACATGTTCAGTGCCATGGACTGTTGATGCACTTAGCCCCTCTCATGTGCTGCCTCTGATGTACCTGCACTGTTATGGACACTGCCCTGTTGCTGTTGTGATACTGCATTCTGCCCTCTCACGTGCTGCCTCTGATGGACATGTTCAGTGCCATGGACTGTTGATGCACTTAGCCCCTCTCATGTGCTGCCTCTGATGTACCTGCACTGTTATGGACACTGCCCTGTTGCTGTTGTGATACTGCATTCTGCCCTCTCACGTGCTGCCTCTGATGGACATGTTCAGTGCCATGGACTGTTGATGCACTTAGCCCCTCTCATGTGCTGCCTCTGATGTACCTGCTCTGTTGGGCACAATGCCCTGTTGCTGTTGTGATACTGCATTCTGCCCTCTCGTTTACTGCTAATGATGTACCTGCTCTGTTGGGCACAATGCCCTGTTGCTGTTCTGATACTGCATTCTGCCCTCTCGTTTACTGCTAATGATGTACCTGCTCTGTTGGGCACAATGCCCTGTTGCTGTTCTGATACTGCATTCTGCCCTCTCGTTTACTGCTAATGATGTACCTGCTCTGTACTCCACAATGCCCTGTTGCTGTTCTGATACTGCATTCTGCCCTCTCGTTTACTGCTAATGATGTACCTGCTCTGTTGGGCACAATGATTTCAAAAAGGGGGTGGTGATGGACAGAGTATCTGAGTTAATCAGAACACTCCTACCCAGTCAACAGATCAGGGCTTGATCCATCACCGTTTTTTAGCTCACTGCACCATCCCAGTTCAGAACCTGGCTATATGCAAATTAGTCTGTCCCTGGCCCACTGCATCATGGGAACAGGGCAGACCAAACTACCAAGCCAATTCTTCACTGGAAAGGAAACAAGCTTCCGGGGACCGGTTTCTGGCATTACAGCCGTCTTCGGCCCGGCTTGCTTGAATCCTGAGGTGCAGTGAGCAAGGGACTCACATCTGAGCATACCCTTCCACACTTGTGGTGGCCAAAACGATTCAAAAGGGGGTGGTGATGGACAGAGTATCTGAATTAAGCAGAACACTCCTACCCAGTCAAAAGATCAGGGCTTGATCCATCACCGTTTTTTAGCTCACTGCACCATCCCAGTTCAGAAACCGGCTACATGCAAATTAGTCTGACCCTGGCCCAGTGCATCATGGGAACAGGGCAGACCAAACTACCAAGCCAATTCTTTACTGGGAAGGAAACAAGCTTCCGGGGACCGGTTTCTGGCATTACAGCCGTCTTCGGCCCGGCTTGCTTGAATCCTGATGGTGCAGTGAGCAAGGGACTCACATCTGAGCATACCCTTCCACACTTGTGGTGGCCAAAACGATTCAAAAGGGGGTGGTGATGGACAGAGTATCTGAGTTAATCAGAACACTCCTACCCAGTCAACAGATCAGGGCTTGATCCATCACCGTTTTTTAGCTCACTTCACCATCCCAGTTCAGAACCTGGCTATATGCAAATTAGTCTGTCCCTGGCCCAGTGCATCATGGGAACAGGGCAGACCAAACTACCAAGCCAATTCTTCACTGGAAAGGAAACAAGCTTCCGGGGACCGGTTTCTGGCATTACAGCCGTCTTCGGCCCGGCTTGCCTGAATCCTGATGGTGCAGTGAGCAAGGGACTCATGTCTGAGCATACCCTTCCACACTCATGGTGGCCAAAATAATTTCAAAAAGGGGGTGGTGATGGACAGAGTATCTGAGTTAATCAGAACACTCCTACCCAGTCAACAGATCAGGGCCTGATCCATCACCGTTTTTTAGCTCACTGCACCATCCCAGTTCAGAACCTGGCTATATGCAAATTAGTCTGTCCCTGGCCCAGTGCATCATGGGAACAGGGCAGACCAAACTACCAAGCCAATTCTTCACTGGAAAGGAAACAAGCTTCCGGGGACCGGTTTCTGGCATTACAGCCGTCTTCGGCCCGGCTTGCTTGAATCCTGATGGTGCAGTGAGCAAGGGAAACCGGTCCCCGGAAGCTTGTTTCCTTCCCAGTAAAGAATTGGCTTGGTAGTTTGGTCTGCCCTGTTCCCATGATGCACTGGACCAGGGTCAGACTAATTTGCATGTAGCCGGGTTCTGAACTGGGATGGTGCAGTGAGCTAAAAAACGGTGATGGATCAAGCCCTGATCTTTTGACTGGGTAGGAGTGTTCTGCTTAATTCAGATACTCTGTCCATCACCACCCCCTTTTGAATCGTTTTGGCCACCACAAGTGTGGAAGGGTATGCTCAGATGTGAGTCCCTTGCTCACTGCACCATCAGGATTCAAGCAAGCCGGGCCGAAGACGGCTGTAATGCCAGAAACCGGTCCCCGGAAGCTTGTTTCCTTCCCAGTAAAGAATTGGCTTGGTAGTTTGGTCTGCCCTGTTCCCATGATGCACTGGGCCAGGGTCAGACTAATTTGCATGTAGCCGGTTTCTGAACTGGGATGGTGCAGTGAGCTAAAAAACGGTGATGGATCAAGCCCTGATCTTTTGACTGGGTAGGAGTGTTCTGCTTAATTCAGATACTCTGTCCATCACCACCCCCTTTTGAATCGTTTTGGCCACCACAAGTGTGGAAGGGTATGCTCAGATGTGAGTCCCTTGCTCACTGCACCTCAGGATTCAAGCAAGCCGGGCCGAAGACGGCTGTAATGCCAGAAACCGGTCCCCGGAAGCTTGTTTCCTTCCCAGTAAAGAATTGGCTTGGTAGTTTGGTCTGCCCTGTTCCCATGATGCACTGGGCCAGGGTCAGACTAATTTGCATGTAGCCGGGTTCTGAACTGGGATGGTGCAGTGAGCTAAAAAACGGTGATGGATCAAGCCCTGATCTTTTGACTGGGTAGGAGTGTTCTGCTTAATTCAGATACTCTGTCCATCACCACCCCCTTTTGAATCATTCTGTTGGGCACAATGCCCTGTTGCTGTTGTGATACTGCATTCTGCCCTCTCGTTTACTGCTAATGATGTACCTGCTCTGTTGGGCACAATGCCCTGTTGCTTTTCTGATGCTGCATTCTGCCCTCTCGTTTACTGCTAATGATGTACCTGCTCTGTTGGGCACAATGCCCTGTTGCTGTTGTGATACTGCATTCTGCCCTCTCGTTTACTGCTAATGATGTACCTGCTCTGTTGGGCACAATGCCCTATTGCTGTTCTGATACTGCATTCTGCCCTCTCGTTTACTGCTAATGATGTACCTGCTCTGTTGGGCACAATGCCCTGTTGCTGTTGTGATACTGCATTCTGCCCTCTCGTTTACTGCTAATGATGTACCTGCTCTGTTGGGCACAATGCCCTGTTGCTGTTCTGATACTGCATTCTGCCCTCTCGTTTACTGCTAATGATGTACCTGCTCTGTACTCCACAATGCCCTGTTGCTGTTGTGATACTGCATTCTGCCCTCTCACATGCTGCCTCTGATGTTCATGCTCTGGTGGCCACTTTGCCCATGCTCACGCATACACTGTGATTATACCCCTATTATGTGCAATAAAGGTAGTCAATCATGTGTCGTGGTTTGTCGTTGTCATTAATGCTTGCGTACTACAAATGTGTATTTCTATTTGCTTCTCATCAGTGGTTTCGGTAACATGACACTCCCCCTCCCTACGTCACGACCCTTGCTGCTATTCCCCTCCATGCAGCCAATGGTTTGTGCCTTACCTGCGTCGGCGTCGATGGTGGGCCATGACTAGGACGTGGTGGATCGCGAAGAGCATCGGGAAAGCGTGTAGCGCTGGGTCCATGGTGGCGAGCAGCTTGTGGTGGGTCTCTCTGCTATGTCTCTTTTCTTCGTTGTGGGGAATCCGCCGTGTTCAGACAGGTTGTATTTCCGCTGCGGTTTTATGTGTATTTTCCACCATCTTGATTTGGGGGACGGTCTTAGACGTCAGTACGTACGGCGGAGCCTCCGGATGTGTTCCGTCCGCCGCGTGGTCGTGTGTAGTTCGACGGCGGTACGTGCTTTTCCGCCGCGGACGGAAATTAGACACGTTTTCCTATCCTGATATGGCGGACGGAGTATCCGCGGCAGGCGGACACGGAAAAGGGGTTTTCCGCCTACTCCAGGGCCGCGGTGGCTCTTCCGTCCGCCATCCTAATGAGCCCCTAAGCCAGAATAAAATCCACTATGTATCTAGTCTGTTCTGATTATATCTGCATACTCTCCAAATGAGTGATGATGTCGCGTAAAGCTGCCTCAGTAGTATGAGATAACATTTCTACCTTACATCCAAAATATTCTCTGGCTTTTTCAACTCTGGCCATGGAAGTACCACCCAATGTGGAAATAGAAGAGAGGATGTATCCAAAAGTGATACCATTGTTATAATTATTGACCTCTATTTCTGTCACACCCTCGCAGAACTCTTTTGTCAACGTTCTTTAAGCCCATCATGTTTTAGGTTGGGCATGTTTACAGGGCACACCGAAAGGTAATACCATTCCAAGGGCTCTATGGTCTGTACTGTTATAAACATTGAAAAAGGTCCCATTAGACAAAAAGAAAAACCCTGAGTGTGCATAAATCAGCCCCTCATAATCTACTACGGCATACCTCTAAAATTAATTCCAAAAATACTGGAATCCTATTTGTTTACTAAAGAGATGGTGTATTTGTGTAACACTAATCCTGAACAATTGATATACAATGAAGCATCAATCAATAAATAAGGGGACTTGTAAGTCCACTACTCACCCGTGAGGGTCTCAAGGCACTGAGGGGGGTAAGCAATTCCGTTCAGTTGAAGAGCCAGGACTTGAGTGTCTTCATGAAGGTGTTCAGGGAGGGGGCATGTCTGATGTCGATCGGGAGCTTGTTCCAGGTCTTGGCTGCGATGTAGGAGAAGACTCTTCCATCTGATCTGGCTCTGCGGATGTATGGGATTTCAGCGAGGTCGGTGGATAGGAGGTTCCTCCTGGGTTGGTGGAAGGAGATTCTTTCATTGAGGCATTGGGGTCCAGAGTTATGGAGGCATTTGTAGGCGTGGGTGAGTATTTTGAAATTAACTCTCTTCTCAATGGTAAGCCAATGGAGGGTTTGCAGATGTTGGGAGATGTGCTAGTGTTGTGGGATGCCGAATACAGGTCTGGCTCCGATGTTCTGTATGGTCTGGAGTTTGTGGAGCAGAGATGTTTTGATCCCGGCATGGAGGGCGTTTCCGTAGTCGAGTCTGCTGCTTATGAGTGCGTGGAAGAAGGTCTTTCGTGCTTTGAGGGGGTCTATTTGAAAGTCTTTTGGAGGATGTGGAGGGTGCTGAAGCAGAAGGAGGCAACGGCGTTGACCTGTCGGGTCATGGAGAGGGAGGAGTCAAGTATGATGCAGAGGTTCTGGAAGTGGTCAGTGGGGGTGGGAGGGCTTCTGAGGGCGGTGGGCCACCAGGTGTTGTCCCATGCAGAGGATGAGGGTTCGAGGACGAGGACCTCTGTCTTCTCCGAGTTGAGCTTCAGGCACCTGCTGCTCATCCAGGATGAGACGTCCTGCATTACTTCCTGGAAGTGGAGTGTGGTGGTGGTGGCATCCTTGGTGAGGGACAGGATGAGCTGGGTGTCGTTGGCGTAAGATACTATGCTGAGTCTATGCTGTCTGTCGGCGAGTGGGGCTATGTATATGTTGAAGAGCGTGGGCTGAGCGACTGTCCGTATGTTCGGGAAGAAGGGTGGTAGTCTGATTCTTTGGGTCCTGCCAGAGAGGAACAAGTGGATCCAGTTGAGGGTGGTTCCTTGTATGCTGGTGTTGTGGAGTCTGGCAGTGAGTGTGCTGTGGGAGACGGTGTCGAATGCTGCAGAGAGGTCGTGTAGAATCAGGGCTGCACGTGTCCTTGGTCGAGGAGGGTGCAGATGTCGTCTGTGGCGGTGATTAGGACGGTCTTAGTGCTGTGGCTGCTGCGGAATCTAGATTGGGATGGGTCGAGGTTTGATTTTTTCTTCGATGAATTTTGTTATTGTGCATTGATGGTCTTCTCTAAGACTTTGGCGGCGAAGGGTAGAAGGGAGATGTGACAGTAAGTTAATATTAATTTTTTAAAGTATTTTTTATGTTAGTATATGTGTGAAAAGTGTATATTTATTTTATAATTTATTTTAATTAATTAATTTTATGGTATTTAATTTTTGCGTGATATAATTCTGTAGTGGGTTGTGGGTTTATAGGGAATAGGGTGGGAAGTAATTTAATTATAATTAATTAAATATGTACATTTATTTATTGGTATTTATTTTGAATTAATTGTTAATTAATAGTTAAATGGTAATTAATTAAATTATAATTGGTAATTATTTTAATTAATTGATTAATTGATAATTATGTTAATTTTATTAATGAATTTTCTGTAGCGGGTGCGGGTTTCTAGGTGAATAGGGTGGGATGTAATTTAATTGTAATTATTTAAATTTTTTAATTTATTTATTGGTATTTATATTGAATTAATTGATATTTAAATTTTGAATTGGTAATTAATTAAAATGTTAATTAATTTTAATTAATTGATTAATTGATAATTATGTAAATTTTAATAATGTATTTTCTGCGGCGGGTTGTGGGTTTATAGGGGAATAGGGTGGCAAGCAATTTAATTATAATTAATTACATTTCAAAATTTATTTATTGGTTTTCATTTGGAATTAATTGATATTTAAATGTTTAATTGGTAATTAATTAAAATATAATTGCTAATTAATTTTAATAATAGTTTACTTGATAATTATGTTAATTTTATTAATTTATTTTCTGTAGTGGGTTGTGGGTTTATAGGGGAATAGGGTGGGAAGTAATTTAATTGTATTTAATTAAATATTGTTATTTATTTATTGGTTTTGTTTTGTTGTAATTTTTAATATTTCTTTAATTGTTAATTAATTAATTGTTAATTGGTAAATAATTTGTATTAATGGGTAATTATTTGTAATAATTTCTTTTTTTGTATTTTTAATTGATTAATTATTATATTATATAAAATTGTTAATAACTTTTAATTAATTTGTATTTGGTATTAATATTTAATTTATTTTTATTCATATATGAAGTCTTTACTTTCCCTACTGTTGCACTCTCTGGAGTGTGTAAAGTAATTTTTACCCCTACGCTATCCAACGCTTTCCCTTCTGTTGCACTCACTGGAGTGGGAATAGTCATTTTTACACTATCAAAAAATATATTCCCCCTTGACCTCTATAATTCTAGCGGGATACCTCCAACATTTTGATATTTATACTTTGATACATATGGGCAAACAGCAACATTTTTCGAATTTATAATTTTATTATTTTTTCTTTTATTTGATTATATTTCATAGTACAAAAAGTTTCTCATTTATCATTTCATCATTTCAAATTATCTATTTTCTAGAACACTTTATAAAAAAACACATAATGCTACAATACAATCAATAAAAAAACATTCCATGCAGAGAAAACAATATATACAAAAAATATACCTTCTCACAACTACATACACCCCATTCTTATCATTCATACTACATTCATTCTTGATTCTGCGTCTGAGGGATCGCAGATTGAAATGCGAATTTATACGCAAGGTCGACGCGTTTCGGCAGTAGAGAACTGCCTTCCTCAGGACCTGTCTTGCAGAATACTCATGTATTCAAAACGATATTTTATAGACCCTGCATGGTTGGGTATCTGCAACGATAAATGACATACATTTGCTTCATTTAATTCTATTGATTCATGACATTTTTACATCAATTAGATCAATTGCGAAGCCCTATGTACAACAGGTTACAACTCATATACTCATATTACTCTACAATTATTTACTCTCTCCTGTGAGCAAACCTGGACCAAACAGTGCACCATCACCGCCAACACTCTCATTATAGACACCAAGCCTGTCTATTCATAATTTGTACTGACATTTTACCCCACTGTAAGTGGTTACAAAAAGTCTGTTTTCCATAGAGACAAAAACTGTCTCTTCATAAATTATACTAAGACTTTACACCATTGTAAGTAGTTGCAGAGTATCTATACCCTGCTCTGTGGATAATCCGTTTTCAGACAAATCTCCTTATGTGAGGGCTATGTCATATCTGCAAAATGTTTCTGCATTTCAAATTTTAAATGTCGTCACATTAAACAATTGTCATACGCCAAATTTTAGTAGATGGTGTACCTTCAAGTTAGCAATGGACTCCTAACATGCTTCAGTCCCAGACTTCAAAGCCTTTTGAGATTTAAACTTATGGCGCTACCTATATCAGAAAAAAACAGCTTAATTCATTTCTCTGATATTCCACGATTTAATAATGGAGGTATTGCCTAGTTTACATACAAAAACCGCTTACCAATTGTGTCAATTTTTTCATGTAGCGACTTTATCCCTGGTTCCAAATGTGCAGGACTGTTGTGTTACTCTGTTTTTAAACCGAAGTTTTTTTTCCTGTAAGGGCCTAAAGCCAAGAAGAGACAATAAAATACTGTCTTACTAATGCTTAGCACTCAACAATGTTTTAAATTTGTAAGAATTTTGCTGGCATTGTTACTGACCTTGAAATAATAGTATTTTAAAATCGGCCCGAGACCATCTTATGTCGGCGGGTGATTCGTGCGCACTAAGTCGTCCCCACGCCCTTCATTAGTTTTGCCTCCGGAAGACGCGAATTCTAGTTATCTGAAACAAACATATAAATTCGTCAGGTAAAGAGGTTATCTAAAATATTCTCTTTGGATTATCTAGTTTGTCCGCTTAGAAGACACGCAGTACTTACTTCGTGTCTCTCCCGTCGGGTCCGTATAAGTCCAAACACAGGTGCCCTCACGCTGCTCCAGTCGCCTAAACTGTTGCCGGTTCTGCCAACTTTTTATTTACGATGTTTGGGCGCCAAACAGGCTGATCACATGATCGAAAAGCCTGGCGGCCATTATTGAGTGGTGTTTTGGATATTCTTACCACTTACTAGTCGGGCGTGTAACGTCCTCAGTAACATCTACAATACGATCACGTGGGTATGACAAAAAAACCGCCATTACTAAATGGTGTTCTGCCACGGAATAACATCACTATTTATTGATTAGAGTTACTATAAGTTTAATGCCTCAGGAGTCAATGTCTATGGGATGTTGTTATTTTATTTAAAAGAGACCAATGATAAAAAACCCAAATGCAATTATACTACCTCCCTTATGTTTGTTAAGTTGCAAGTATTATAACACTATTCATTGGGTAGTGATATTAGTTTGTTTTTAGTGTATTGGCTATTTGTGTGACGTTTTACATGCCACATTGCTGATCAGTATTGTGGCGACCATTGTAGATTAATGTTATACTTTGTTTATCCCTCTTCTCAAAAAAGAAGAAGAACAAACATTGTTCAGTGGTATTTCAGTCAAAATTTACATCCTATCGTCTCTCTAGACTGCAATTATAATCCCCGCATAACTCTTGGTGGCAAATCATTTATATAAAAAAGTACATAGTAACCATTAGGTGGGAATACTAGTTGTTATTTCAGAAAAACATTACTTAAATTAGATGACATAGAGATGTTATTCATAAATCCCGGGCGACCAAACTCTAGCAACCGCCACAGAAGAACATATCCTGCCTTGCTTGTGTATGCTGTGTTCAAGATATTATAACACTGCTATCTAGATAATATTCTCAGTACATATTCCTTGATTTTTAGATCTATACGTATTATCTATTTAGGAAAATTACTCTGTCACATACCAAGAAATATTTTCGTTGAGGCCCCTTCTGACACTATCAAAGTAAAAAATCCAAAAGCATTCCCGCTTTTTCCTGGTTCTTTCAGGTAGCTCACCTTTCCTGCTTTGGATCTTTTCAAGAATACACCACTTCAATTCCGACTCCTTGTGGTTGTAATCTATACAATGCTGGGTCAGAGGTGATGTCAGCTTATTTGTTCTTACGGATGATTTGTGTTCGCTAAATCTTAGCCTGAATTCGCGTCCGGTCTCACCTATGTATGCTAACCCACATGGGCATACAATATAATAGATGATATTTTTACTGCGACAATTTGTGAATGATTTTAAAGTATTCGTTTTATCATTGTGGAGTAAACTGTTTCCCGTGATTGCGGCATCACAGGCATGACAATTGCCACATCTGTGGTTGCCACGAATTGTGTCTCCATTTGTCAAAGTTGTTTGTTTCTCTACTGAGACAATTTTTCTTCTGGTGTGAACCAGACGATCTCTCAAGTTCTGATTCCGTCGGTATGTCACCAATGGTTTCTCTAAATTTGGTTCATTATCAACTTCTAGTATTCTCCAGTTTTTGTTAATTATATTTTTAATTTTGTAGTTAAGTGTGGAGTGATTTACGACACATACAATTTTGTCTTGCACCTTGTTTTTCTTATTTTTCAGCAAGACATCTCTGTCGTAATATCTTGCCCTCTTAAACGCTTGGCGAACTAAGCGATGGGGATAGCCTCTTTCTATTAATCTTTCCCTTAGATCTTTACTGTGATAATCATAGTCTGGGATAGATGTACAATTTCTTCGAATACGAAGGAATTCCCCGAAGGGGATGGAATCCTTTTGGCAGTGGGGATGAAAACTTTCATACCGGAGAATGGTATTCTTTGCCGTTGGCTTTCGAAAAAGGCTTACCTTCAAGGCTCCATCCAACCCTTCGATCATGATATCCAAGTACTCTACTTTTTCATGACTATAGTTAGAGGTAAATTTAAGATTTGCATCACTCGCGTTCAGCCAGAGAATGAACTCTTTCAATTGTGTGAGTTCCCCATGCCAGACAAAAAAAATGTCATCGATAAAACGTCTCCATACGGAGACGTTCTCGAAAAAGGGGGCATCTGAATTAAAAATGTTCTTTATTTCCCACTCACCCATATAGGTGTTCGCCACCGAAGGCGCACAAGAAGCACCCATGCTTGTGCCCTTTACTTGCTTAAAGAGGTTACCCTCAAAATCAAAAAAGTTATTAAAGAGCACAATTTCCAAACATTGGAGAATAAATTCATCTGGTCTATTTTGGGGGTATCTCTGCAACAAGGTAGAGACTGCTTGCAACGCCTGACATTGAGGTATGTTGGTATACAACGCCTCAATGTCAAGCGTTACCAAGATGTCCAACGCAGGATCGAATGCCATGCCCTCGATTTTATTTATCATATCGCCCGTATCCTTCACAAATGACTCATATTTCTGAGTCAAGGGGCATAAGAAGGTGTCTACATACTTGGATAGTGGTTCGGTGTTGGAACCGATAGTCGATATGATGGGACGTAGGGGTGGGTTGATTTCATTTTTATGCGTCTTCGGGAGACCATACATAGTTGGTGTGATAGGACAGCTTTTATTCAAGAATTGCAATTCCTTCTCACAGATATATCCATTAGTGAAAGCTTCTTGTGTCATATCTCCAATAGTGCTACTTAGTCTATGTAATTCTCTAGTAGTTGCAGGTCTATAATGTTCTGTATTTGACAACATTTCTCTCACTCTGTTATCATAGTCCGTTCTATCAAATACTAGGATGCCCCCCCCCTTATCACAGGGTTTTATGACCAAATTCGTGTTGTTCCCAAGGTCTCTAAGTGCTAGATTTTCTTGTTTCGTAAGGTTGTATTTATACCTCTCTGGTCTAGTTAATAGTCTATTAACGTCTGCCAGGACTTGTCTTTCAAATATCTGCACTTCTGGGCCCACCATGTCCAGTGTGGGTGAAAAAATAGATGGGGGTTTACAATTTGAGAGATTATCTTCCTCATCATTTAAGTCTCTTCCTTGAAAGTATTTTTTCAACCTAACCTTTCTAAAAAAGGCATGAAGGTCGACATGTAATTTAAATTTGTTCAGAGCAGTAAACGGAACAAATGAAAGACCTCTACTTAGCACTGACGACTCCTCGTCTTTTAGTTGACTAGATGATAGGTTATAGATAGGTAAAGTTTTGTTAAATGGCCTATCTTCTCGTATACCCTCTACCACCAATACTGCTGATTCCTGGTTTTTACATACCGTTGTTGAGGTTGAGGGGTCGAGGTATGTGTGTTCCCTCTGTGTTGTTGCCAGTGTACTTGTCTGCCCCTGTAAGGGCCTCTTGCTAAAAAACCCCTATTATGGAAGTTACGTCGACCTTGCGTATAAATTCGCATTTCAATCTGCGATCCCTCAGACGCAGAATCAAGAATGAATGTAGTATGAATGATAAGAATGGGGTGTATGTAGTTGTGAGAAGGTATATTTTTTGTATATATTGTTTTCTCTGCATGGAATGGTTTTTTATTGATTGTATTGTAGCATTATGTGTTTTTTTATAAAGTGTTCTAGAAAATAGATAATTTGAAATGATGAAATGATAAATGAGAAACTTTTTGTACTATGAAATATAATCAAATAAAAGAAAAAATAATAAAATTATAAATTCAAAAAATGTTGCTGTTTGCCCATATGTATCAAAGTATAAATATCAAAATGTTGGAGGTATCCCGCTAGAATTATAGAGGTCAAGGGGGAATATATTTTTTGATAGTGTTTTGCTTTTCCTCTCTTTCCCTGACCATTGTAGTGAAAACAGAGGGGGTCCCATTCTTATGTTAATAGTCATTTTTACCCCTACGCTATCCAATGCTTTCCCTACTGTTTCACACTCTGGAGTCGGAATAGTAATTTTTACCCTCCCGCAATCCAATGCTTTCTCTACTGTTGCACTCTCTGGAGTGGGAATAGTAATTTTTACCCCTACGCTATCCAACGCTTTCTCTACTGTTGTATTCACTGGAGTGGTAATAGTAGTTTTTATTCCTTCGCTATCCAACACTTTCCTTACTGTTGCCCTCTATGGAGTGGGAATAGTAATTTTACACCCTCCCGCTATCCAACGCTTTCCCTACTGTTGCACTTTCTGGAGTGGGAATAGTAATTTTTACCCCTACGCTATCCAACGCTTTCTCTACTGTTGCATTCACTGGAGTGGGAATAGTAATTTTTACCCCTACGCTATCCAATGCTTTCCCTACTGTTGCACTCTTGGGAGTGGGAATAGTAATTTTAACTCTCCCGCTATCCAACGCTTTCCCTACTGTTGCACTCACTGGAGTGGGAATAGTAATTTTTACCCCTACGCTATCCAACACTTTCCCTACTGTTGCTCTCTCTGGAGTGCGAATAGTAATTTTAACCCTCCCGCTATTCAGCACTTTCCCTACTGGTGCACTCTTTGGAGTGGGAATAGTAATTTTAACTCTCCCGCTATCCAACGCTTTCCCTACTGTTGCACTCTCTGGAGTGGGAATAGTAATTTTTACCCTCCCGCTATCCAACGCTTTCCCTACTGTTGCACTTTCTGGAGTGGGAATAGTAAGGTTTACCCCTACGCTATCCAACGCTTTCTCTACTGTTGCATTCACTGGAGTTGGAATAGTAATTTTTACCCCTACGCTATCCAATGCTTTCCCTACTGTTGCACTCTTTGGAGTGGGAATAGTAATTTTAACTCTCCCGCTATCCAACGCTTTCCCTACTGTTGCACTCACTGGAGTGGGAATAGTAATTTTTACCCCTACGCTATCCAACACTTTCCCTACTGTTGCTCTCTCTGGAGTGCTGGAGTGCGAATAGTAATTTTAACCCTCCCGCTATCCAACGCTTTCCCTACTGGTGCACTCTTTGGAGTGGGAATAGTAATTTTAACTCTCCCGCTATCCAACGCTTTCCCTACTGTTGCACTCTCTGGAGTGGGAATAGTAATTTTTACCCTCCCGCTATCCAACGCTTTCCCTACTGTTGCACTCACTGGAGTGGGAATAGTAATTTTCACCCCTACGCTATCCAACACTTTCCCTACTGTTGCACTCTCTGGAGTGGAAATAGAAATTTTAACCCTCCTGCTATCCAACGCTTTCCCTACTGTTGCACTCTTTGGAGTGGGAATAGTAATTTTAACTCTCCCGCTATCCAACGCTTTCCCTACTGTTGCACTCTCTGGAGTGGGAATAGTAATTTGTACCCTCCCGCTATCCAACACTTTCTCTACCGTTGCACTCTCTGGAGTGGGAATAGTAAATGTTACTCTCCTGCTATCCTATGGTAAAAATATAGTATATTTTTTATTAATGTTATGTTTATATATATATATATATATATATATATATATGTGCTAAATAATTTAATTGTATGTTTATTCATTTCTAACTTAAATTAATTATTCATTAATTTTAAGGTTATTTAAGTATTTTAAGTATGTATAAGTTCATTATATTTATTATTTCATTACTTTTACATTACTTTTAAGATATTTTAAAAATTCGATATTTTGACTAACTATATTTTTTACATCGATATTTTTATTCGATATTTTTGTACTTACCTGTTTGGAGGTAGGAAGTCGATATTTTGGTATTCTATATTTTTTCATCGATATTTTGCTACATCGATATTTATGACATCGATATTATGTCAGTCATCCGACTGTCAATTCCCTGTAAGGCCAACCCACCAATGTTACGTCTGTTCTTCCATATAAAAATTATCACAGTATGTATTATTATTATCACAACCTGGATAACCCACTCCCAGTGGCTTTCCATGGTGGAGACAGGGCCCCGGTAACCAAAACAAAACATTCCTTTCACTTCTGTAAAATTAGGCGGGCGAGTATATATATAATTTACAAGTAATAATGGATATGCAGTCCACAAGCTCGTGACAGATTGGGTGGGATAACAAGTGGTCCATTTGCCAAAGAACTTCGTATGCGTTTCTAGAAATACATTGCTCGGGCAGTTCTTTTATTTCGTCTTGGGGAAATGATGTTATCCTTGCTACGTAAAGGCACACTGTTGGTATCTTCTAAAACCCACAACACAGTATTACTATCATCAAAATCAAAAGAACATCACATGTTATTTTTCTTTTCTTTGACCATATCAAATTTTGTTGTGCAATAGTAACCATTGGCTGCTCCTCCTCAGCAAGCTTTCTGCCAAATGGATGCATGGTGAATTTGAAAGAAGGAATAGGCAAGATAATATAGGTATAAGTGTTCCCAGCATCCATCAGAGCATCACTGGTACAGGCTCCTATTGTTCATCAATAGGTTGGCGCTCTTGAGCACCAGTGGTGGAGTTTGCTCTGTCCTAAGCTCTTTTATCCCATGTCGATAGGTGTGGTATATTTCCAAAGTGTACCTCCTTTCCTAACCAAAGTTCAAACAATTAAAGCAAGGTAAATACAAAAGTTTCACTTATTCCAAGAATTCGTTGGTACTGTTGCTCAGTACTACCTGTCTTGCACAGGTAGTCCCTAATATTTTTATCCTTAGACTCAGTAGCCTTCGTTCGAGAGCACAAATTGTACCTGGCAGCCCCAGGCACTGTGAGATCAGCGAACGAAGGGGTCCATTATGATATCGGGCGGATTGCCTCTGCCAGGCTGGCGGCGGAGGCAATCCGCCCGATATCATAACCAGATTTCCCCCCGCCATATTAGTATGGCGGGGGGGACCACGGCGGACGAAAAGACCATCCGCCGCTTTTCCGCCCGGTCGCCTTGCGGCCGGGGCGGAAAAGGAATAACATGGTGGCAGTGTCTAATAGACACCGCCAGCCATATTATGATGTCTGGTTTTCAGTGCCTTTCCGCGGCGGCGATGCCGCCACAGAAAGGCATGCGGTCTTCACTCTGGGGGCCCCCTCCGGGCCTCCAGAGTGAAGTACAGGTGGGGGGTGCACATGAGGGGTACCTGTGGTAACCCCCTTCATTGTCATTTACAAAGCGGCAGGCACCGCGCTGTGCCTGCCGCTTTGTAAATGACAATGTGAAAGTGCATTTTCAGCATTGTGGCGGGCGGTGCAGAGAGCACCGCCCGCCACAATGCTGAAAATACAGGATGTGCCCGCCACTGTGGCGGGCACATCCTAATGGCACCCCCGGGACCCCCGCCCTTATCGCAGGCGGTCCCGATTTCGATGGGATGACGGGCGGGCATAGTCCGCCCATCATCCTACTGAGGCCCAAAGGCTCCTGGATAGCTCGTATAGCTGGCGGAACAGCCTAGTTCAAAACATCGTCATTCTCTTTATCCATTTGCGTCCAGGTCAGTTGGGCATCACTAAAATGGACAAACCTGGTGCTTGCATTCCGTGTCACCTATGTCCTCCTTAACCCACTGGTCATAGAGCAACGGTAAAGGACTCCTCCGGCAGTGGGTGGCATGCACCTAGCTCTCCTGACCAGCGACCTTTACAGCCGTCCATGTCACCAACAGAACCTGCTCAGGACCTTTCCAATGAAGCTCCAGACTTTTCTTCCTCTGAAAGTTCATCACAAGGATATTGTCCCCAGGCTGAATATCATGGCTGGGTCCCTATGGTCTGGGAGGTAGGGACTCTCGCACGTGTTGGTGAATAGAATATAGACTTTATGTTAACTGGCAAAGATAAACAAGCAACACAGGATATTCAGTATCGGAATATTTACGAGGACGTGGGACACCCCATCCATTTGCCGGGCATCCGAACACAGCCTCATAGGGTGACAAGCCTGTTCTAGAATGAGCTGTAGTTCTAGTTGACAAAAGAGCTCATGGTAGAGCATCTGGCCACTTTAACCCTGTTGTCTCTTGGAACTTTGCCAATTTCAATTTGAGAGTTTCATTGTTCTTCTTAACCAAACCCGCTGATATGCACACGCTCGCAAATCAATTTAATCACTTTCCCATTAAAGTGACTCCCATTGTCACTCCAGATAGTTCGGGTGAAGCTGAATCGAGGAATGTACTCTTTAAGGAGTACCTTTGCAGTTGTAATGGACGTATTATTTTTAGTGGGATAGGCCTCAACCCATTTACTGACCACACATATAACCACCGAAACATGCTTAAGATTATTGCATCCTCTAGTTCAATGTAATCCATCTGGAGGATTTTAAATGGAAAAGTAGGTGGTGCAAAATTACCAGGAGGTGTAGAGATACCCTTTCCAGGGTTATGTCTCATGCATGTCATACAATTTTTCACGAAATGTGCATCTGTCTTAGTGATGGTTTCATTATACCAAACAGGGGCTACCATTTTACAAATGCCTTTCACATTAATATGGGCAGGACCCTGGGCCACAGTTACCACAGGAAGGACGTATGCATCCGTTAACATCCATTTCTACTTTCCAGATTCATCAATCCAACATCCTTCCTCATTTAACTGTGCTGTACTCTCCTGCCATTTTGGTAGTTCATCTATTGTGGCTTTATTTTGTATCTCCTTTACACTTTCAACTGTATTTTTAAATATAGCAACTTCAGGAACCCACATAGCTGGATCTGCAACAAACATCCTGTTCATTTTACTTCTAGCAGTTTCCTTAGCCACCTGATCTGCAAATGTATTTCCTCTACCCACATAAATGATAACCTTCCTATGGGCGTTGCACTCAACTATTGCCTATCTCTTAGAGAGCGTTAAAGCAGACAAAAGCCGCAATATAAGGCGCCCATGTTGGATCTTGGTCCAATGAGAGGTAAGAAATCCTCTCTCTGCCCACAGTTGCCCAAAATCATGCGCAATTCCGAAAGCGTACTGACTGTCATTATAAATATTGACAACCAGTCCTTTACTCAATTTACAAGCCCGAATAAGCACAGCAAGCTCAGCGTCGTCAGCTGACTGATGAGGGATCAGTGATGTCTCTACCACCGTTGGCAATGTGGTGATAGCATAAGCTGCAGTGGTGTCTTGTAATTTAAAACAAGAGCCATCGACATATAGTTCCCCTTGAGGGTCCAATAAGGGAACGTCAGTCAGATCTACCCGTCCTTTCATCTCTTCTGGCGGGATTCACAGTGGCACTTCATTTGATCGTAATACGTTTAGCAAACAATATCAATTCATATCCAGTAAGACATGCATTAGTGAGGTGCTGTGTCTTTGTCTTGTTCAAAAGTGTATCCACAACATGGGGTACCATGACTGTGAGGTCAGTATCAAATAAGGGTCCAGCCGATTGCCTGATTGAAATGGCCACAGCAGCGACCGTTCTCAGACAGCTCGGTAGGGCCGTAGAAACAGGTTCAAGCACAGCTGAAAAATAAGCACAAGGTCCTTGATTATCCCCAAATTTCTGTGTTAGTACAGAAAGTGCGCAGCCAGCCATCTCTTGGACATAGAGCACAAACGATTTTCTGTAATTAGGTGTACCGAGCACTCGAGCCGAACAAAGAGTAGTTTTTAATTGCTCAAAAGACTGCTGACATTCTGGCATCCGAGGCAAAGGCTCATGCACTGCTTTCATTGTTAATACAAGCAAAAGTTTGATTAGTAACAAATAGTTTGGGCTCTACTGATGACAGTAGGAAGTAATCCCTATAAAAGCACATACATCTTTTTGAGTTTGTGGAATGCGTATTTTATTAATGGTACAGATGCACTCAGGGGTCAACCCGCTACCATCCTTCAACAGTAGGTGACCTAAATAGGTAATCTCCTGTCATCAATACTGAAATTTTGAAAGAGATACTATATGGCCATGATGTGCCAAATGCAACAGCAATTTCACTGTACTGTCCTTAAAGCCTTATTTCATAACAGAATCAATTAACAGGTCATCAACATACTGCACCAATACATTATCTGGTCAAAGCGATAATGAATCTAAATGCCTTTTCAATGCTTGACACTGTCTGGGTGTATAGGAATACTGAAGAATACGTTTTTCAAATCAATAACAGAAAATACCCTAGCAGTAGAAGGGATCATCATTAAAAGCGTAGTGATATCAGTAACCACCGGAAACTGCAGAACTACAATTTTATTTACCTCTCGCAAATCAATCACAAAGCTATAAACATCATCAATAGTATCAGAAGAACCTGAGGGTGCCCTCCTAAGGATCGGAAGAATAGGACTATTGTAAATATTAGCAGACATTTCTTCCACTACTCCTTTTTGTATCAAATCCTGAATAATCTGAAGAAGGGCCCGTTCCCCTGCCTGAGGTATTTTATATTGAGGAATACGTGGCAAAAATAGCATGATCTTTGACCTGTATGGAAACTGGTGGTATATGTAACAGACCCACGTCTGTATCACCTGTGGCCCAAAGTCCGGGGGATACCTGAGCAAACTCATCTGGAAGGGACGCATCTTGAGACCAACACTGTCTAGTACTCACATTCCGATCAATAGTAATATAAACACCATCAGGAGAACAATAAATAGTGGCATGCAACTTCTTCAACAAGTCCACACTCATCTAATTTTCACCAAAATCGAACACTAGCAAAAAAGGAGACTCCACAGTGAAAGGACCAACAGTAAGTGCAAGAGTGCGGGAAATGGAGCTGACAGTCAGTACACTGGAAACACCCGCTGAAACATTATATTGGCCAGATAGGGCAGCCCCAGGGACCATATGTCGAGAAAGAACTTTTTGTTGCATCTGTACCCACCAAAAATTCCTTAGTCGAACCTTGCAAACCCACTGTAACATTAGGCCCACACTGATCTACAGGTATCTGGACTGGTCCCTCACACTGTCGTTGGCTGTCCTAGCTATAAGTCAATTTTATACACAAAAAGGAGCTTAGAGGGTACATAGAAACAGGTCCCCCCCCCACTCACAGAGTCCAACACAACAAAAGGCCTGTTGTGTCAAATGAATACACTGCTACCTGCGTCGACCATGGATTCACAGTAACACAATTTTGTATGACAGGACAGCGGATGTATGTATCCCGTCTGTTCTAAGGTGACTTCAATCACTTGGTATTCCTAAAACCTGATGCGTTGCTGTCTCTCACTGCGTATCCCACCCCAATTGTGAAGAGAGGGAAAATAGTGTACAAAATAATGTGAAAACAATATGAAGAAAATGAGTGAAACAAGTTGACAGTTGCTCACAGGAGCAACACCATGGGAGTTAACAGGCTGGTTCGCGCCTGTGTCCTCAGGTTCTCATCATTAGCCACTGTCAACTTATAACCAATAATAGTGTTAAAGAAAAAAGAAGAGAACGTGCTCAGTGTAGTATAGTATATGTAAACCCTATTAGGTGTGTCGGGATCTATTATAGAAACCCGATACTCCAAGTCTAAAAACAAGCTAGACAAACAATAGCTGTACTACTTTATTCCTTGCTGTGTATCTGTTCACTTAAAAACCCAACATGTTTCATTGCCAATGTGAATTTACGGCAATTTCATCAGGATCAGGGTTAGTTATCCACACTGCACCAATTTTCTTCTGTCAGAACTGGCATCAAATCAAACATCAAGTTAACATTTAAGTGTGGGGAAAGTTCATCTACTCATAAGATATATTTACCGGGAGGTTGCCCTACATCAGCATACCTGCAACCCCTTTTAAATGCGCTTCTGTACAAGTCCACAAATTCACTGCTCGTCGCACTTGCTGCTATACATCAAGCTGTGGGAAAAATGGAAAATTGCTAGGGCGTTCTACTCATCTCGTTCTTTACTGTTGGTTAGTCTAGCGTATAAAACGAATTAGCCACTCGCTAATATCTTTACCCCTATCTGCCGGTGGGTCTATCACTGATTGGCTCTTCCACCAGTGCCCACCAACTGTTGTTTGTGGAAGCCCCTGACTGAAAATACTCTTGTATGACAGTTTATGTAACCACCCAAATAATTACCTATCATAGGCCACCATTGTGTATACACCATGTTATATCACTCGTTGACTTCTTCACCCTTGTCTCCTGATGGTCGTGCATCTGCCCCTAGTTTGTACTTATCATCTGTATTCACAAAATGCTGCTGGCGAGACCCATTGGCTGTAAGTACTCCCGCCTTCTAATTTATTAGGAGCCCCGGTGGTTTGTAAAAACTTCCTCTGTGCCTGCTAGTATATTAAGAGCCCACCACTTACCGTGTCGACGTGAGTGTCTGGATTCAACTCAGCGCCTCAGCGTCTCGGCAAAGTGGCATGGAATTTCAAACGCCGAACGCTCTGCATTGACTTGTGTCTAGCCCGCCCTATTTCCGGACCTCTCGGCCTCTGATGGTATATTGGACTAGTGCGCCGGCCATCTTAGAGTGGCAACACGCCGTAACGATAAGTCATACCTGTCACATCATCTATGTCATAATCCTCATGATAATGCTGCCCATCTCTGGGGTCATCTAAGTAATTATTGTCAGAGCATCTTGAAAGAGCCACAGCGTTCTGAGTCCTATCTGTCCCACGGCCTCTACCACCTGAACCACATCCTCTTGGGGACGAAACCCTCTGTAAACGTACGGAGCTTGTTACAATATGCACACTGATTTTGTCCCAAAGGTGTTGCAGTAGGCTGCCTAGTTCATGGGAATTATTGAGAAGGACCTCCCCATCCCTTGTTATTTCTCCAAAACGCCTGCTGCAACAACATTATTGTCTGTAAACCCTTGTATTTTTTTATCTGCTTTATCCTTCCCCTCCTGATCTTGATGCTCATAATATTGAGCCATATTCAGGATAACAGAGGGAGAAGATGTAGACCAAGTACTTTCAGACGCGTGCAAATGAGTCATTATTTCAGGAAGAAGATAAGTAACAAACCTGTCAACAAACAACCAAATTCCCCCTTCTGTGGACATATCTTGCCCACTGAAATCCAGAAATGTGTCGTCAAACTTAGTAATGAAATCAGATACACTCTCATCTGTCCCAACTTACTTTCTTAGTAGGAACAAGTGTGTGCATATATGAAATAATACGACCAGGCAAAGCAAGTCTCTCTGCACGTGGCTTATCTCCTGGCTTCCTTTCTTTTTTTTTTAAAGACATTTTTATTATATTTATTGATGTCCAGAATCATGACAGAGTCATAACAGTATTTAAACATTGCAGGAGATTACATCAGAACTGTCAATAGATTCCAAATCAACGTTAGGACATGTTTACACCTTAAATCTAGCTTTAGGATACATACTATCATCTGGACACTGCCTCTGGATCTGAAGAATATAAATCATAACATTAACTGTCCCCTACTCTCCCCCAGGGTTGACTAAAGAAAAAAACCCTTTGTACTTATGTGTTCAAAGTCAGGCTACATCTTCCTAGTGTTGTTTATCTACTACATTCTCTAACTGCCGGTGCTTCCTGACAATACCATAACCTCAGGTCCAGTATGGTATAGCTGAGTACCTACCGTCTCTTGTGGGGTAGAGACCCCACTCGTGTGAACTTCTGCAATCATGGCATACCAGGATCTCGCATCATCCTCCAACTTTTCATCCCTCCTAACTCATTTCATGCGGATTAGCCTTATGTCATTGGCCCAACTCTCCATCGTAGGGGACGTTGAGCTCATCTACCCTATTGCTATTCTCCGTTTGGCCAGTAACAACCACAGCTGGAGGAATTTCCTAGTAAGCTTTTTCCCTTTAGGTTTATGGAGGAGTCTCAGCATTATCTCCTTAACCGAGTGCGGCAACACCCAACCAGTAACCCTTTGTCAGAAGTTTAGCACCGACCTCCAGAAGGACCCCAGTTCCGGACAGTCCCAAGTCGTGTGTAAGAATTGTGTGTCCATAGAACCACATTTGGGGCACTGGGTAGGGCATTCCAGGAATTTTTATGCAATACTCGTGGAGTCAGGAAGGTTTGGTGAAAGAGAGGTAAGGGCCATTGTGCTTGGGGTGGGAGTAGTGTGGGTAGTGGTTTAGGGTAGTGTTGTAGTGTCGTAGTGTTTTAGGGTTTAGGATAATGTAGTGGTTTTTGGGTAGTGTAGAGGGTCGTGCTGGGGGTAGTGTTTTAGGGTTTAGGGTAGTGCAGTGGTCTTTGCGTAGAGTAGGGGGTCTTGCTGGGGGTAGTGTTTTAGGGTTTAGAATAGAGCAGTGGTGTTTAGGTGGTGTAGGGGGTTATGCTGGGGGTAGTGTTTTAGGGTTTAGGGTAGTGCAGTGGTGTTTGTGTAGTGTAGGGGACATGCTGTGGGTAGTGTTTGGGTTTTAGGTAGTGCAGTGGTGTGTGGGAAGTGTAAGGGGTCATGCTGGGGGTAGTGTAAATGTAGGGAGAGGACTGTGGTTGTGTAAATGTAGGGAGAGTACTGGGGGTTGGGGGTTGGGGGTGGGTCATGCAGGGGTACTACATTAGGGTTTAGTGTAGTGCGGGGTAAAGGCACTTACCTTGCAAACATTTACCATGACTGTACCTTTACTACGCATGCCTTTGCATTGTAATGGGATGTGTGGTAAAGGCATAGTCATGTTAAAAGTTTGCAATGTAATGCCATCTTGTTGTCATTGACATTGCGTAGTAATACTCGCGTTGTAATGGCATGCGTGGTATTGGTACGCGATGTAACATCATATATCTGGCCAGCACAAGACACAAAACAGGTAACATCAGCACCCAGCCCCAAGTACAGGCAAGCAACACAAGCATCACAAGGAACTCTCCCTTCTTGAATTGGAAGCTTTCATATAAAGCCTCCATTTTCAGGAGAACTGCAGCAATGCCTAAGAGGAAGCATGGACATCAATTCACCAAACTGCCAGGGGTAGCGTAAGTGAAATTGCATGCCATTTGACCTTTACTTTTACTCAAACACACATGCTGACACATTCTAAAACATTCACACACTCTCATGCACATAACCACACTCTCACCCGTAAGCATGTATACAAAATAGATTTAACTGCACTTTTTGCAAACCTTAGCTTTCAGATAGGGTTATATACGAGCTAATGTACTCCATATTTTATTACACTAATAGTGAATAATATTATTCGAAAAATTGACAGAAACCAGGCAAGTGGAGCACCAACCAGCGCCCAATAAGAAGAGCAGTCCCTAGGATCCCGAAGCCTGGGGTCACAAAAGCAATACCAGGGGTAGCAATGGGCAAGCCAGGGGTTGCAGTTGTGACCCCTGGTGACTAATAAATCATGTTCATGAGACAAAGGAACAGACAGACTCACAAATTGTAACAGTAAAAACCCTTCATGACCCAAAATAGAGAACATGATGAAATGAACATTGTTAACAGGTCTGCCACTAAGATCCTGAGGGGCACCCAGCTCAACTGAGTACCCAAGGGAAAGCAACATATGGTGCAGGAGAAATGTAATTGGTCAAATACTGCATACTTCATGAAAAATGAAAGGGGTATCCCCTCTTCTGAAACTCCAGATCCTGCATTGAGTTCATTCATGCCAGCTCAATTGGAGCTAGAGGAAGTTAGAGAGCCAGACAATCAATGCAAAAGAAGGACCTGTTCATGCACAAAACTAAGGGACATAAGCTCAATAATAGAGCTATTATTAACAATACTAGGCCTACCACCATCACAAAGTATGAGATATTGGAGTATGATGTACATCATGGGCAAGAGTCTTTTACCCCCTGCAACCCAGCCCAATACAGGTAGTCCACCAGGAGCATGGTCATGAGACAGGGGTGGGTAGGTCATCTGGGGACATGAGTCAAGTTGAAGGATCAGCCTTGAGCGGTGCACTCCAAGATCTCGAATCTCTGATAGGTACTTTTCCTGGAACCGAGGCACCAATCCACCATGAGTTCCATGAGTCTCGACAAAGGACCCACACTTAAACTCCTTTGGGCCTCTCTTACATGCAGGACAATCTATTATGGTCTACATACTCCTTACTGATGGTGGCATCATACACCCTGAGATGGCAGTCCCACAAACTTGAAGTTCAGGAGGCTCAAAACCTTCTATTTTTCTTGGAAAGTGTGAAAGAGATGTATGATTTACACATCGGGCATGGTAATTGTTAAAGGATAACTTGTTGAAAATCACATCCCAACAGCCGGACTCTGCCCCGCTGTCTAGCAGTTAGCAGGCCAGTGCTCACTAAGTCCAGCTATTTTTACTAAGCACTTCTCTTTTTATCAGTTTTATAGTGTAACTGTCTAACGCATTGAAATATCTTTATGTACGGCATATCATATACATTGTTTTTCATTTAGCTCCTGAATTGTTAGCTTGTGATGATTTGTTTGTAATGGTTTTATCACACAATAAAGTTATTGATCAATTAATTCCTCCACTCTAAGCCACTCCACTGCACCCTACGCCACTTTACCCTATGTCACTCCACTCTACACCACTTCACCCCACTCTACTGTAAGGCCCTCTACACAACTTCATTCTATGTGATTCCACTCTACGCACTCCACTTTAACCTAACCTATGTCACTCTACCCTAACCTCTACCCTACACTACTCTAACCTACACCACTCAACTCTACGCCACCCTACTCTATGACACTCCACTCTATGTCACAACATTCCACTCTGCATCACTCTATTTCACTCTATGCCACTCAACTCTATGCCACTCTACTCTACGCAACGTGACTCTGCACCACCCCAGTCAATGCCACTCCACTCTGCTTTATGCCACTTTACTCTAAGCCACTCCACTATACTCTATGCCACTCTATCCTATGCCATGCCTCTCGACGTCACTCCACTGCACTCTATACCACTCCACGCTACTGTATGCCACTCCATGCCACTCTAAGCCACTCCACTCTAACCCACTCTACTCCTCTCTCCTCAACGCCACTCTCTTCTATGAAACTCAGTTCAACTCTGTGCCAGCCCACTAACTTTTAGCCATGCTGAAAAGTAGCCACACTGCTGTTCAATGTGGCTATAAGACATTGGTAAAGCCAATAGCTCTCCCCTTGGCTTTTCCAATGCATGTTGTACTGATGTTTCTTTGGCTGAACCAGAGATGGGAGCACCAGATCCCCGGGCACAATCTTTGACTGATAAGCCATTATCCAGGATAGGACAACAGCTTCCAACTTTGATTTGGATAGACACTCCCAGGGCTTTGGTGTGTGTGTCCTCAATCCCAAACAACACCATTGAGTAGGCCTCCATATGCTACAGGCTTCCATCCTACACCTCCTATGCTCACATCTCCCACCAGACAGGAAATTGCTGATGAATGCCTGCTGCCACCTCATCCTATGAGCTCTTGACATGGGATATACCATATGCCTACAACCCACTACAAGGTACTCCAAGGCAATGGATTAACTTGCTGGGACAGGGTTTGTGGGAATGTGTGAGAGAGACAATGAGTGGGGCTGGTTTGCCCACTTTGGCCTTTCCTCCCCTAAAGCCCTCTACACAACGTCAGTCTATGCGATTCCACTCTACGCACTCCACTTTAACCTAACCTATGTCACTCTACCTTAACCTCTACCCTACACTACTCTAACCTACACCACTCCACTCTACGCCACCCTACTCTATGACACTCCACTCTATGCCACTCCATTCCACTCTGCATCACTCTATTTCACTCTATGCCACTCAACTCCATGCCACTCTGCTCTACGCAACGTGACTCTGCACCACCCCAGTCTATGCCACTCCACTCTGCTTTATGCCACTCTACTCTAAGCCACTCCACTATACTCTATGCCACTCTATCCTGTTGTGAATCTATCTAGGACCCTAATCAAGATAACCCCGATTCATGCCCTTATGTGGTTATAACAAAACATACCCTTTTAAAGGCATAGGAATCATGTCCATATCTAGTCATAGCCCATGCAGTCCAAATACGGCAAGGCTACTCCCATAGACTGCTAGAAAGTACAACTTGTTCTTTAAACAAACCAAGTCTCCAGCAGCCCGGGAAATCCCCCTGCTTTTGTTTTGATTTGCACAAGAACTCCTGGAGTCCAGAAAGAACTGTTAGTTCTTAGTGACGTCTTATGTCCAACCTTACGTCAGACTCGGCACCTTTCAGGTATAAATATACCAACAGTTGCCTTAAGCAAACACACGGTGGTTTGGAGCAGAGCGGCTATCTACTTGCCCGACGCCCAGCTGATGCGAGTGCCGAAGGAAGCCGACCCTCCCATTTGACGCACTGAGAGAGACGCTATCTTTTCTCAAGCCAAGAAATCCAGCTCCAGTGTTTCCAGTCACCCTTGCGGGTTGCTGGGAGATCGAGTCCTGAGAGAGAGATACAAGACCTCCTACATTCTATTACCAAGGTACAGAGCTGACTAAACCCTTAAGAGAATTCTTGATTCAGATTCTTGGCAAAAACCCAACTTAACTTAAACTGCAACTTACTTACTCCTTCCCATGTATTAGGCTTAGGTCAGGTACACTGGGGTAAGCGTATCTTAGAAGCACCAGTTGAGTACGTTAATCAGTGTTTTTATGTATGTGTATATTTTATCCATTTTAAAGTATCATATGGCTAAGAAACCATATCAATGCTTTTACAGTATTATTTCATAATACTCCTTTAACTGTACGCACTTTACTTTATGATAAGTATTGCAATTGTGGCACCTCATTTCTCTTGCATGAGAAAGAAGACTGCTCAATAAATAACACCTTTTATTGAAAACGCCCGTCTCTCTATTTCTCTGCACTCCTGGTGAAATTAAGCATGCACGATTGACTGAGTGAAATAACTGTCTATTGTTTTCACACGACTCTAGAGATATGCTCTTTATTCTGAGGGAGCAAAGTTGTCATGTTTATGCGGTTGTCAGAAACTAATCCCTTCTTGTCTAATCAGGAAAGTTAACTCCTTCCTGAACATTCGAGAAAGTTTCTAGTGACCTCTGAGCTAGCTGGCAAAACTAATTAAGTCTAACATAGTCAGTAGAGACCTAGATGACCTCAGTCCTATGTCTAATCTGCTGTTTATGTTATTCCAATGCGCAGAGCCTATTCGGAATATAGGAACTACACTACATGGCGCCCAGCGTTTGGTAAGGCGATAATCTAACGCAAGACATTAGAGTAACTCAGTCGTGCTTTTCACACAGACCCCTATTCCCGTAAAAACTCCAAAAGACGTCTGGAGTGGGTAAAAGGTTAATATCTGCCGGAACTTAGTAGGAAGAGATTCCTATGTATTAGTTTTTGGTTTAGTCAACGTTGAAGGATACAGTGTTCGAAAATATTGTGTACCTAATCTTTGTTTCCTTGAAACTTGCTCTGTAAAAACAAAAAAACTTTCTGTCAGTAAAATGCCGGACGGTGACGAAGAAAGAGATGCTACAACGTCTCAACTGTTGTTAGATGACACAACTCTCCAACAGAATGACCCGAATGCTATAATCATTCCGGTTAATGTAAGAAGAACTATAACTCTAAAGCTTATAGAAAATGGACTATCACCTAGAGGTGGTACAGTCATATTCGTGGTAGAGGCCCATGAATATCGGCAGACAGAGGTATTCTATTCATTGATACATTTTCCAGCAGCAAACGCTGTAACACAAGACTTCCACTATTACAAAATAGAGGAATCTCCGAATGAATACGCTCCTTTCGAGGACGTTGAAATTCCACTAACTTACCAAGAGCACCTGCTCTGGTTTAATGGCGCCCTAAAACATCAAAATCACATTACCAGGCTCGGTCCACTAGGTAGACCAGGAGCCACGTGGCCGGTTCTAGCCAGCTACACAACACATCACGACATTGAAAAAATGTCAAGCGAAGAACTTTTGGTTAAACTAAAAGAATTAACAAAGGCATATAGAGAATTAGTTCAATTGACAATTGATGATACAAAATACCTGCAGAAACTGAAAGAAACAGATATAGCAGAACAACCTTTTGAACTTGATCAGAATCATAGAAAAATCCCATGAAGAACTAGGTAGAGATAGTTTGGGTGGGAAACCACTAAAACCACAACTAATTGAAAGTCCTGAAAAAACTTTTATTAAAAATAATCTGAACACTCCAAAAAAGAGTTGGGATGGTAATAAACAATCCACTCCCAGAGAAAAACGTTTTCAGTCCAGAGGAAGGTCTCCTCAATGGAGAGATAGATCTCCTGAACGAGGTAGCAAGTCTCCCCAAAGGGAGCCCTCTGAGAAAAGATACAACCTTAGAGATAGGGATAAATTGAGAAAACCTGACAGATATCAAGATATTGATACACGTCCCTCTCGATCTTTTCAGAATTTCTCACAGAAATCTGAAAGAAGAGGAAGGTCAGAACACAAGGAAGAGCACGTCAAGTCCAAAGACAAGGAACCTGCTCATCAAAATAAAAAATTACAATATCCAAGAAAGAAGGTAGTCAGTATTAAAATAAAACATGCCGAGGATACTGAGGACACAACTGAAAAACAGAGAGAGGGCCCAGACAGTGCTAGACAGCGCAGCAGAAGTAACTATAGTTCGCAAGATCCTGATGAATCTTCTGGAGACAGTGGACACGAATGAATACATTCAGGTGGAAACTGCAGATACCAGAGTTAGCAAACCCCATAAATTATACGAGATAACATTGCGTATAGAGGGGGACAAAACTAGGAAAATAAAGGGTCTCTTTTGGGACAACCCTTCGAAAGGCTATGATATCCTGTTAGCTGAAAAAGATTGGCCACCAGAGTTTGTCAGGGAGTGCCCTCATGGCGTAGAAATGATTATGCCTGCCTTCTCAAATCATATTCCAATTCATAAAAAATACACATTTACAAGAAAATGGGCAGTGGCCCAAGCTCCTGCATTATATAAAAATCATGTAGGATGGGATGAGGATTCTCCTCCCCACAAAATCCAGTTAAAAAATCAACCTACTGCACAAAGGCAGTACCCAGGTAAGCAAGAAGCTAAAAAGCAAGTCAGGGAGATCTTAGATCAACTTGAATATCAGGGGGTGATTGAAACATGCACCTCACAAATGAACAATCCTTTGTTTACTGTCTCCAAGCCAGAGGATTCATATCGTCTAGTTTTGTACTACAGACACTTAAACTCCTGTTTCAAAACATTTGCAGTACAAAACTCACACAGTGCAGCACTAATGAATAACATCGTGTGCAGAAAATATAAAACGACATTAAATATCTCTAATGGATTCTTTTGTCAAAACATTGCACCTGAAAGCAGGTATTTGACCGCTTTCTCAACAATGGGGTCGCAAAAACAATTCTGTCGACTCCCACAGGGATTCAAGAATAGCCCAGGATTATTCTCAGCAAGGGTAACAGAGTTACTACAAATATATGATGATGAGGCATTATCTTATGTCGATGACATCTATCTCACAGATGATGACCTGGAGACACACTTGAAAAGAGTGAACACCATAATACTTGGGTTCGCAGCTGAAGGGTACAAATTCAACTTTAAAAAGTCACAAATTGCTCACCTAACTGTCCTGTTTCTAGGATATGAATTATCAAGTGAAGGCAAAAGCCTAGCAGACAATTTCTTAGAGAAATGTGCTGTACTCCAAGCATCAAAAACGCTGAAGAACTTACAATCAATACTAGGTTTCCTGAATTTTGGAAGAACATACATTCTAAATTATTCAGAGAGGGTTAAACCTCTCTATGAATTAATAAAACCTGATTTCAAACCAATCAATTGGACTCAGAAACACACAGAAATTTTTAAATCATTACTAACAGACATGTTAACTAAAACAAAACTGCAAACACGCGCAAACGAACGCAACCTTGTAATCAGAGTCATCCCAGGAAGATGCGGATTCACGTACCTGACCTCTAATGAGGGAGAAACGGTACCAATAGCTTATAAATCACACTTGTACACACAAGCTGAAATGAAATTCAGTTCTACTGAAAAAATTCTGACTGCGGTTCAAACTGCTGTAGCAAAAGAAAGAGCCCTTGCCCAAGGCAAAAGCATATCTGTTTTAACAGCTATATCAGCCCTTGAGGCAGTAACAAGACCACGTATTCCGAATGCTGTGGCATTAGATCCAAAATCGATACAATGGGAAAATTCTCGTGCTGCAGTAGACGTGAAACACGCTTTTGATCCGAAAATGAAAAAAACTAGAAAATCTAGAATACGAACGAGAATACCCTCTGTCAATCGAAATTCTGCCTCTCGAACAGTACACCTGTGTAATCTACATGGATAGATTTGCACAACACTACGATGTGGATAAAAAATCCTACAATGCAGCGTGCGCGATTGTTAAAGGTAGCTGGCGCTTTGGTAAATTCAGACCAATAATCACCAAAACTGAATCACTCAGAAACTGTACAGCTCAGCGAGCTGAAATAAGATCTTTAAAGATGGCGCTTGAAAATGCCGATCGCGAATTCCCCACACTAATAGTGTGTGATTCGCATTACTGCGTCAAGTCTTACAATAATGACATGCAGACATGGTTCAAAAACAGTTACAAAGATGACACAGGTGCCACAATAAAGCATAAAAAGCTCTGGGAACAAGTAGTTATTTTACAGAAAGAACTACAAAAGACTCACGTGATACATACACTGAGTCATCAACGTGATGGCATTCACGTTGCAGGGAATTCATTGGCTAACAGAGCCACAGCGGCAGCGGTTCAACTGGCTTCCGTAGTCACAAAAAAGCTTACTAAAAAACAAATAGACAGAAAAACCATGCTGGCGGTAAAAGAGTCTTTAAAAGGCGACTATGCAGCATTACCTCTCGACTATCAACTCAATAATACATACATAATTGATGCAAACTCCGTTCCTTTTGCTCAAATCCCTGGAGTGGGGGACAGAGTAATTCCAAACACGAACCAGAGAATCTTCTTGATTGAAGACGCACACATGGGATTGGGTCTAAGGCACCAAAAGATCGTGAAATCTCTAAAAGAACTACAATCAGAATACTGGTGGCCGGGGATGAGACTGTAAAATTACAAATTTGCAATGGGTTGTCCAGACTGCAACAGAGATCGCAGTTGTGAACCGGACCAGACTACTGCCAGGACTCCTTTATTAGAAAGCATAAGGCTATCTATACGCAGAAATCCAGCAGGAGAAATGCGTTCCCATAATTATTAAGACTAGATTCACTTAAGATGTAGACCCCAGCGCTCGGCTGACGCCAGAACTGTTATAAAAGATTTGTGAGTCTTTATCGGCACATACGCAATTGGCAGTCTACATTCTGACCAGGGTCCTGCGTTTAGCTCTCGAGCTTACAAAGAGGCCATGGCCAGCATGGGCATTGCATTGCGGTACTCTACTCCCTTCCATACTGACGGAAATGCGGTAGTGGAAAGTAAAAACCGTGACATAAAGCAATTTATAATGGCGAGGGTATTAGGTTCGGGTGATGGGTGGGTCAAACATTTAACAAGTGTCCAACGTAGTCTTAACAATCTGCCAAGAAATTCTCTAAAAGGTATCACTCCATACGAACTATTATTCGGTACTAGAATGCACATCCAGGACCTAGATTGTCAGACTTCAGTGGTGAATAAAAAATCCTTTGATATCAAAGATCGTTTGGCTGTTTTACAGGACTTAAATGAAACAAGAAGAAGTCTAAGTAACATAAAGTTAAAGCCAGCAGCCACTGAAGAAAAACCACCTGTCCCAGCAAGACCTGTCTGGATTCCAAAGATTGGGGATCTGGTCAGAGAAAAGATCGGGGTGAAGAAGGAATTTGGGCCTTCTTACAGAAAAGCAGTACCTGTCTTAGCTGTCAGCGGAACAAGATCAGTAGTACTACCGCCCCATGCTGGTAAAAAGGAAAACCGAGTTGTATCCATCGACCTGGTAAAACCACAATCATGTGGCCAATAATAAGTAGTAGGCCCAGTGGACTCCCAAGAAGTAGCAGACGACCAAACCTTGCTACAATCCAAGAGGATCAAACTGAAAGACTAATCACTTTTGATAAACCTGCTGTAAATAAAAAAGGACTATGCAACAAAGCCATGGAACTTGTGCCTCTTGAAACCCAAATTGCAACAGTTCGTCAAGAAACACCTGTCTACAATGATGTAGCTTCAGACTATACTAATGTAACAAAAGAAGATTCAAAGACAAAAGAAAATCTGGAAGCAATTCTAACAATTGACAGAACTGCATCTGGCTACTTCATCAATTTCGATGACTTTTCAGATGATCCGAGTGAGCATGAAGAAACGCCAGCAACAAAAACTTTCAAAGAAAAAACGACTGAACTTTTTCATCAACTGAAAGAAACATATCTGATTTCACCATGGATTGAATTTTGGATTGTGTTAGGTGTACTTTTCCTCCTACTTTGGTTCATCATGGTTTTATGTTTGGGAAAATTAATTGAGGGAAAATATAGTACAATGGACACAGCAAGTCAGAACATCAACTTGGTCCTAAAGCCTCACAAATCCTCACACATGGAGAAAAGAGAACTGTCATCAGTGAACATCACAGCCAATCCAATACCCGGTGGGGTAGCATGGGACAAAACTGATTATGACATTTATGGCCCGATTGAGCTCCTGAAATATCCGCATCAATTTAAGGTTTCATTAAGTGACTTTGTAAAACCAAGTACTTTCTCTGATGATTGGGACTTTGAAAATATTAATAATATGATGTCAGATTTAGTAATGTCAGCAAAATTCACAGAACAAGATTATTTGCAGGGTTCAGCAAAATATGAAGAAAAGTACTGTTATAATCATTATGGTCATCACTATTTGCATAAATCTGCTCAACCTAGAAATGTTTTTAAGTTTAACCAATGGGAACATTGTGCAACACCGCCAAAACGCAGCTCGAAAACATTTTATGAGAAATTCCCATACTTCTCAGGGTTTAACACAACTGATCCAGAAACGTTTTATTTCAAAATGTTAAATAAGACAGGAATGAAAACAATGTTGACTAATACTAAATTGATTTCTTCTGAAAAATTTTATGACAAAATGTCTACATTTGGTTTTGAATTTTGGAAAAACAACATTGAAACAAAAACCATCTGGGGTTCAAAAGACTGGCAGGTACAAGGTCTAGAAGCCTTATTTAGAGCCTGCATGATCCCAGAACAGATAATATTCCTGAATGACACCATTCAGCAAACAACCTGTCTTGGTTTAGCCAAGATAAAAGATTTAAATAAACCGTCTATTCCGAAGCCCATACCTGATAGTAATAGCACTACAGATGAGGAGATAGACGTATCCCATATTTTACACCAAAACAGAACAAATCCTGATTGGAAAAAATGGTTGATATGGCCCACAGACTCAAATAACTGTCAAGATAGATTCCTGAACAAATTACAGGGGTTAAAACAGAACAGGCCAGACCCAAGATACTCCCAGTGACAACATCCAGGGATAGTTACAACATACAGTGTAGGGAAACTATGCCTCGAATGGCTACAAAAAACCACACTGGCTGAAATTAAGCAACACTTATCTTTACTTAAAGACAGTGCTGACTTGCGTGATTTCATACTGGGACCACGCAAACAGCATCAAAAACGTTTCATATACGCCGGTATATACGCTGCTTACAACGAAGCTTGGAAAGTAACACAAATTGAAACTGCAGAAAAAATACGAGGAATTGATTGTATAAATTTGGAAAAATTACTTTCCATAGTGGACAATGGGTTAACGACTCTGTCCTCCAGAATATATTCACTGGACAGCATTGTATCATCTGCTATTGATATAATAGAGCAGGACTTACTAATGTTACAACATGGTCAGTCTCAATTGCGTTCTATTGTACAACTTGGCTGGACGTTGCAAAACCTGCGTTCAGGCTACGTGCCATGGCGTCTAATCAACATAACCTCATTATTTTCTATCTTTAACCTTACTGATAAACAAATCAGTTTGGCACAAAAAGGAGCAGACTATACGAATCTGAGCATTGAAAAACTTGAGATATTACCATTGACAATGTCAGAGAGACCTGTTATTGAATGGATAATACACGGAACAATTACAATTCCGATAACAACTTTCCAGTTTAAGTATTGCCAAAAATATATACCAGCAGGCCTGTATGAAAGGTTGGGTAAAGGATACATCAAGTCAACATGGAATTTACCTTATACACACAATGGTATAGTGAAGGGAAAAAAAGAGGTATTCCTTAGTGGTAACAATTGTAAAAAATCACTAAGCGTTACACTTCTGTGTCAAGGTATTAACTTACATGGAGCCTGCGAAGGTTCATCAAATAACCTTTCATGTCACCTGCATGGCACTCCTGCGACACAGATAGAGCCATTTTTCAGACAGCTTTCCAACGGCAGCTACGTTCTAATAAGTGACCACAGCTGTTGTGTCATGGTGCCAGGAAAAGCCTATCTCATGAGCGTTACTTCCATGGTCACTTGCTGTATGCAAGTATTGTATCCAAACAGCAATCCAGACATGGAGGCGGCAATATGGCCTTCTTTGAATATCTCTTTTGTTCGAATTGATACTTTAAGCAGAATGAAGTCTATTCTTTTACAGACAACTGTGCCTTTAACCTCGTCCAAAGAGACGTATGATCTGCAAGTTGCAAGGACAGCAGCAGAGATACATTCCCTATTATCAACAAATTGCCCCGGGCATTTCGTAGAAATGTTAGGTCAAATCTTAACCCCTTCAGCGCTGCGCGAATTCCGCTGCAGTGCTGAAGGTTCTAAAGAACCTATGGGCTCATGACGGAACGGTTCCGTCATGAGCACAGGACCACCGACGCTCATGACAGAACCGTTCCGTCATGAGCATGGTTAAACATGTCTGATACCAGTGGCATCGCACATGTATTTAAGACAATTTTTTCGGGACTGTTAGCACCCTTTGAAACAGTTCTGGGCATTTTTCAGAATTTTGTCCATTCCCTTTTCGGCGGCCTGCCTCTTCTTTTGGGACTAGTAGCAGGAATTTTATTTTTGATCCTACTGCTCCGATATGGTAAGCCAAGCCACAGACAAAGCTCCAGCTACAATGGAAGTGACGATCCTAGCAATACGCTACCGAGACCGAATCACTAAAGTCATCGGATTAGCCCGGCTAAGAGATCTGAATACAACATGGTTTCTTTCATTCAGACCCATTTGGCAGAATTGCATCTTACCTGTGCTTTGATGTCTGCTATGCGGAGAAGAATGCGTGTTGGACGTCTGTCTTACACTACCATCAGCAATACCAATGGATATCGATACTTTGCTAGGTCCGGTAACGACTCATGCAACGTGTTGTCCCCAGCGACTACCTATTCTGATGACGGCATTCATTGAGACTTCACCATTACGAGTAGGTGGCGGTGAAGTACGAGAGGTAAGCAGCACCAAACAGGTACAACCTTCTGTGCGCATTGCTGATCCAAACATCGATGATAGCAATCATTCTCACATATGCACAATTTCAACTTTTTCGAACTTGGTCGAACTTTCACCTGATGTTGTAGACCAATTTTTCGCAAGCCTGTCTGATATGATGTTCTCCCCTGAACAACGAGAATAACTTTTAAAACAACGAGCACTCAGCGTTCCCTGAACTCTGAATTCGGCCTTCAGTTTTAATAAACAAAACTACTGAAAACATTTGGGACTATTTTTTCCCCTGAAAGTGAAATTATTTTTTTTCCACTTCCAAAATATTTACCTTTTTGTTGGCACATGGTACTCTGCTTAAAGTAGAACTATTCTTAGAGAACAGAGCTTCTATTTTTAGAGACACTAGAGACAATATTTTACCTCAACCTCTAGCACATGTACAGTATTGTATAAATATGTGATGAAATGGTCTCGACCTTCTTTTCTGTATACAGAGCCATTTCATGTGTAATTTTCGCAATTCATTCAGCTAATATTTATATATGCATTTCCTGAATGATAACACTGCTTGAAAAACGTACAGTATAAATACTCATTTTTGTGTATATACCATACACCATTTCAAATGCAATTTATGTATTTTGGGGTGGGTTGGAAAACACATGCATCAATATATGTTTAGTATTGCTTAGTATTTAAGTAATGATGGACATTAATACGTGGAGTGGGTGTTGTGAATCTATCTAGGACCCTAATCAAGATAACCCCGATTCATGCCCTTATGTGGTTATAACAAAACATACCCTTATAAAGGCATAGGAATCATGTCCATATCTAGTCATAGCCCATGCAGTCCAAATACGGCCAGGCTACTCCCATAGACTCCTAGAAAGTACAACGCGTTCTTTAAACAAACCAAGCCTCCAGCAGCCCGGGAAATCCCCCTGCTTTTGTTTTGATTTGCACAAGAACTCCTGGAGTCCAGAAAGAACTATTAGTTCTTAGTGACGTCTTATCTCCAACCTTACGTCAAACTCGCCACCTTTCAGGTATAAATATACCAACAGTTGCCTTAAGCAAACACACAGTGGTTTGGAGCAGAGCGGCTATCTACTTGCCCGACGCCCAGCTGATGCGAGTGCCGAAGGAAGCCGACCCTCCCATTTGACGCACTGAGAGAGACGCTGTCTTTTCTCAAGCTGAGAAATCCAGCTCCGGTGTTCCAGTCACCCTTGCGGGTTGCTGGGAGATCTAGTCCTGAGAGAGAGATACAACACCTCCTACATTCTATTACCAAGATACGGAGCTGACTAAACCCTTAAGAGAATTCTTGATTCAGATTCTTGGCAAAAAACCAACTTAACTTAAACTGCAACTTACTTACTCCTTCCCACGTATTAGGCTTAGGTCAGGTACACCGGGGTAGGCGTATCTTAGAAGCACCAGTTGAGTACGTTAGTCAATGTTTTTATGTATGTATATATTTTATCCATTTTAACGTATCATATGGCTAAGAAATCATATCAATGCTTTTACAGTATTATTTCATGATTCTCCTTTTACTGTACGCACTTTACTTTATGATAAGTATTGCAATTGTGGCAACTCATTTCTCTTGCATGAGAAAGAAGATTGCTCAATAAATAACACCTTTTATTGAAAACGCCCGTCTCTCTATTTCTCTGCACTCCTGGTGAATTTAAGCATGCACGATTGACTGAGTGAAATAACTGTCTATTGTTTTCACACGACTCTAGAGATATACTATTTATTCTGAGGGAGCAAAGTTGTCATGTTTATGCGGTTGTCAGAAACTAATCCCTTCTTTTCTAATCAGGAAAGTTAACTCCTTCCTGAACATTCGAGAAAGTTTCTAGTGACCGCTGAGCTAGCTGGCAAAACTAATTAAGTCTAACATAGTCAGTAGAGACCTAGATGACCTCAGTCCTACGTCTAAACTGCTGTTTATGTTATTCAATGCGCAGAGCCTATTGGGAATATAGGAACTACACTACAATCCTATGCCATGGCACTCCACGTCACTCCACTGCACTCTATACCACTCCACGCTACTGTATGCCACTCCATGCAACTCTAAGCCACTCCACTCTAACCCACTCTACTCCTCTCTCCTCAACGCCACTCTCTTCTATGAAACTCAGTTCAACTCTGTGCCAGCCCACTAACTTTTAGCCGTGCTGAAAAGTAGCCACACTGCTGTTCAATGTGGCTATAAGACATTGGCAAAGCCAATAGCTCCCCCCTTGGCTTTTCCAATGCATGCTGTACTGATGTTTCTTTGGCTGAACCAGAGATGGGAGCACCATATCCCCGGGCACAATCTTTGACTGATAAGCCATCATCCAGGATAGGACAACAGCTTCCAACTTTCATTTGGATAGCCACTCCCAGGGCTTCAGTGTGTGTGTCCTCAATCCCAAACAACGCCATTGATTAGGCCTTCATATGCTACAGGATTCCATCCTACACCTCCTATGCTCACATCTCCCACCAGACAGGAAGTTGCTGATGAATGCCTGCTGCCACCTCATCCTATGAGCTCTTGACATGGGATATACCATATGCCTACAACCCAATACAAGGTACTCCAAGGCAATGGATTAACTTGCTGGGACAGGGTTTGTGGGAATGTGTGAGAGAGGCAATGAGTGGGGCTGGTTTGCCCACTTTGGCCTTTCCTCCCCTAAGGCCCTCTACACAACATCAGTCTATGCGATTCCACTCTACGCACTCCACTTTAACCTAACCTATGTCACTCTACCCTAACCTCTACCCTACACTACTCTAACCTACACCACTCCACTCTACGCCACCCTACTCCATGACACTCCACTCTATGCCACTCCATTCCACTCTGCATCACTCTATTTCACTCTATGCCACTCTACTCTACGCAACGTAACTCTGCACCACCCCAGTCTATGCCACTCCACTCTGCTTTATGCCACTCTACTCTAAGCCACTCCACTATACTCTATGCCCCTCTATCCTATGCCATGCCACTCCATGTCACTTTACTGCACCCTATACCACTCCACGCTACCGTATGCCACTCCATGCCACTCTAAGCCACTCCACTCTAACCCACTCTACTCCTCTCTCCTCAACACCACTCTCTTCTATGAAACTCAGTTCAACTCTGTGCCAGCCCACTAACTTTTAGCCGTGCTGAAAAGTAGTCACGCTGCTGTTCAATGTGGCTATAAGACATTGGCAAAGCCAATAGCTCTCCCCTTGGCTTTTCCAATGCATGTTGTACTGATGTTTCTTTGGCTGAACCATAGATGGGAGCACCATATCCCCAGGCAAAATCTATGACTGATAATCCATCATCCAGGATAGGACAACAGCTTCCCACTTTGATTTAGATAGACACTCCCAGGGCTTTGGTATGTGTGTCCTCAATCCCAAACAACACTATTGCGTAGGCCTCCATATGCTACAGGCTCCCATCCTACACCTCCTATGCTCACATGTCCCACTAGACAAGAAATTGCTGATGAATGCCTGCTGCCACTTCATCCTATGAGCTCTTGACATGGGATATACCATATGCCTACAACCCACTACAAGGTACTCCAAGGCAATGGATTACCTTGCTGGGACAGGGTTTGTGGGAATGTGTGAGAGAGGCAATGAGTGGGGCTGGTTTGCCCACTTTGGCCTTTCCTCCCCTAAGATGGATGTGACTCCCAGACACTGCAGCGTGCTGACATCATGCGCAGGAATGCCAAAAAGGAAAGGGAAATGATTTGGGCACAGTAGAAAATTCCATCCGAGCCATGCTGGCCTTGAGGGATTTGGGAGGATAAAAATCCACCATGTCATTGGGTTTATAGCAGTACCAATGAAAACGGTTGTCAAAGCCTGGACATTCGGTACCAGTAGTCATCTGGTAAAATCCTCTTTGTCATCTGTAAGGGTGAAGCTGGGTAGCAGTATGGAAAGGCTGTTGCACCCATGGTTCATGCATTGCTCTTTAGGGTTGTGCGTCAGAATATGAAATCAGTTGAAGTTTAATCTAAATGTCTCCCTGCTTTACCATATAACCAGTTGGGGGACTTACACACCAAAGTGTAGTGTTTGTTTATTTTTGGCAGCAATGTAATTAACAGCAGGGGATTAACATTCGAGATGGCAGACTTATTTATTTTTTATTTATAGTGTTTTATATAGCGCGGACAAGACCCGTGGGTATCAGAGCGCTTAACATACAAAGATTATAGATTACAGATTGACATTATAGTAGCAAATTATAACAACAAACATATATGAGGTCGTAGGCGATGTGCTATCAGGGGTGATTAGATAAATATATATATTCCTAACGCCTGTGTCATTAGCATTAGGAGGTGCATAGGCTTGACCAGCAAACAACAACAAACATATATGAGGTAGTAGGCGATGTGCTATCAGGGGTGATTAGATAAATATATATATTCCTGACGCCTGTGTCATTAGCATTAGGAGGTGCATAGGCCTGGCTTCTGTCATAGTCATATCGTCAGGCTCGGTGAGGTAGGGTTACATAGTATTATCAGTACAATTCCATGAGTAATTAGCGATAAAAGTTAACTAGGTTTAGCTGTGGCAAGGATTAAATAGATAAACCAAGTAGGGTAGAGAATTATGTCACACATGTGTGAGATACATTGTAAAGATCACATATAAATGAGGTAGCCTTAAAGTGTATAGCTGAGGTTAGATCAGGAATCAGTCATTTGTCTAATTGATCTACAAATTATTCATGATGAGTCCGATCTTCTTTGTCTTGAGTGTTCATACTAGTGGTCGGTAGGTATCTCTATGTAGGGTATTTACTCATCAAGTGGTTCTTCAGTTCCCGTTTGAATGTTACAGTGTTTTGAATCACCCTGATGTTAGGAGGGAGTGAATTCCAGACTCTGGGGGCGGCTCCGGAGAATGCTCGGTCATAGGTCTTTTTCTTCCGGAAGAAGGCCGGTCGTAATAGCAACTCATTAGCGCTTCTAGTTGATCTGTTGCCTCCCGATATCTTAATTTTCTTGGCTAGATATATAGGCGTGTTGTAATGAACCGCTTTGTGGGTAATGCAGGCCATCTTCATTTTAATTCTAGCTTCGTAGGGTAGCCAGTTTAGTGCCTTTAGGTGGGGAGATATGTGATCGAATTTCCTTGTTCCCGTGATAAGTCTTGCAGCAGCGTTGAGACAGGCTTTTAGTGGTGCAGTGGATGTTTTCGGTAGGCCAGCTAACGTGGTGCAGCCATATTCAATTCTCGAGATCACTAGTGATTGGATAGCCAGTTTTAGATCTGCTTCTGAAATAAAGGGTTTCAGTTTTCTTAGATAGTTCAGGTGGAAACGGGCGCTCTTGGCCATTGTGTTGATGTGGTCTTTCATGTCGAGGTTCTCATCTAACGTAATTCCTAGTGATTTAGCTGAGTTAATTAGGGTCCGAGTACAGTTTAGCGCAGTCACCAATTTAGTCCATTCTTTTACCTCTGGTTGACTCCTTGCTGGTGATATTAGTAGGAATTCTGTTTTATCGGCATTAAGTTTCAGATGATTAGCTGTTAGCCATTGTAACGCTTGCTTTAATGTTTCGTTCATTAGGTCAATGTCATCCCGACAGGTGATCTTCATATATATTTGCGTGTCGTCTGCGTACATGTGATAGGAGATCTGTGATTTTCGAAGAATCTCCGTGAGAGGTTCTACATACAAGTTGAATAGATCTGGGGATAACGTTGAGCCTTGCGGGACCCCTATTGCGTTAAGGCATGGGGAGGAGATTGCTTGGTTGACCAGGAATAGTTGTGTCCTGTTCTGTAGGAAGGAGTTAAACCATTTCAGTACGTTTCCAGATAAGCCCATCCTGTCTTGTAGCCTGGTCATCAATAATTCGTGATTTACAGTGTCAAATGCTGATGACAAGTCTAGTAGGATCAGTAGGCACGCATGATTTTGGTCTAGGGCTTGTAAGGCGTCATCCACAATATGCAGGATCGCCGTTTCAGTACTATGTCCAGTTCTGAAACCTGATTGGCAGTCATCTAGTAATGAGAACTTAGCGATGTGTTGACTCAGTTGGCCCTGCACGCATTTCTCAATAAGTTTGGCGAGTAAAGGGATGTTGGTCACTGGTCGATAGTTCTTCGGGTCTTTTGCATCCGCTGTCGGTTTTTTGATGATGGGAACTACCTGCCCAGTTTTTAGGCAGTCAGGGAGGGTCCCTTGTGCAAGTGAAGCATTTATTATCTCAGTCCAGATCGGAACTAGGGTGTGGCTGATTTCTCTTACACACTTTGCCGGTAAAGGGTCTTGATAGTGGTTGTTCGGTCTGAGTTCTGCTAGCGTTTTGGCGATCTTTCCCTGGTCATACTGTTCAAATGTGTCCCAATTTGCCTTATTTTTTGTTTGAGGACCTTCAGTTGTCGCATTAGCCTCATTTATAGGTGAGGGAAGTGTCATGAGGTTAGCTGCTGCACTTGTGAGCTCAACTTCTAGTAGTTTATTTTTTTCAGTGAAAAATGAAGAGAATTCCTCGCAGCTTATGGGAGTTTTTGAATTCTCATGAGTCGTTTTGGCTAGTTGATTTGACTGTTGCTTTAAGATCTCGAAGAGTTTTTTTGGTCTGTTTGTGGCATTGTCGAGTTCAGCCCTTATAAATTCTTTTTTGGTGTTGATTATCTTTTTGTTATATTGTTTTCTAGTTTTTCTGAGGGCTTTCAGCTCAGGGGAGGAGGGATGTTGTCTCCATTTCCTTTCAGCCATTCTCAGTTTTCGCCTGTCCTCGTTCAATGCCTCATTAAACCAAGGATTTTTTGGCTTTTCTGAGACACTTTTCAGTTTTTGAGGCAACGTGTCATTGACTATATTACCGATCGAGGTTATGTAGTGATCCGTCAGCTCGTTGACATTGACATTCTGCCTGTTACGAGGCTTCAGGTCTTTCTCACATCTTTCAACAAGTAGTTCAATATTAGCTTCTTTTGTATCTCGAATCAGTTTTTTGCACTTGCGGGGTTGCACTGTCCTGCCCTTTTTCATTGTGGGTATCGTGAATGTTATGGCGTGATGATCAGACCAATCACACGGGTCTATAGCAAGGATTGAAGTCTCTTTGTTTCTTGAAATAATCCAGTCTAGAGTCGCTCCTTGTGAGTGAGTGGGCTGGGTGCATGCTTGCGTAAGGTTTAGCTCATTGAGGAAGTCTTTAATCGAGTTAACCATTTTGTCATTACCGTCGTCCCAGTGGAGGTTAAAGTCGCCTAGGAATATGTTGTTGGCATCCGAGTTAGAGTTGGCAGTTATGATCTCTATTAGTTGCTCTGTGAACTTTGTGTTATCTCCCGGTGGGTGGTAGAACGCATGCAGGTTATAGCTTTGATTATTTAGTGATCTTATGTTAAGACCAAGGTATTCACAGGATTCTATGGGGTCAGATTGGAATTGGTTGACCTTAATCTCCGAACGGTGAATGCACGCTATACCTCCTCCCACTTTCCTTGGTCTGTCTAACCTGACAATGTTATATTGCGGTGGTACTAGGAGATCAATGGTAGGGGATGATGATTCACTGAGCCATGTTTCCGTGAGGATGGCCAAGTCGATTTCCTTGTTGATGATGAGGGCGGCTATATCTGACGCATGTTTAGTTGCCGAACGACAGTTAAGAAGTAGGCATTTCAGGGCTTTCTGTGAGTTAACGGGGTTTTCATTTTCAGTTTCGGTTGTAGTTACCTGAATATGTTGTAGGTTGTGGTGGATTGCTTTCCTGTCATTCTTTCTGGACGTTCTATTAGAGTCAATAGGTACAATTTCGATATACTCCTCCTTGGACTACACCATGTCTCCTTGACCCATTACAATGCTCCTGTAGGCCAAAGGCCCATGCCCATGCCTATATTTACTATATTATATTTGTGTGTTGTCACTTTTATGGCACAGTCCAGACGCAAAATAATTTTTTTACTAAGCTACACAAAGTCGATGTGAGTGGCTTAGGAAATGTCTATTGGCTTAGTAATGTCAGGCAGCACATAGCGCTGCCTTGTGTTACTTTGCCTGAGATAGGCGTTACATGGGTGGAGCATGGGCGTTCCCAAGCATTCACCCATTTATTTTGACTCAAACACAAATTTACAAAGACTTTTAAACATAGCTGTGTGTCAAACTGGTGTCAAAAACAACAAAACCCTGTCTTATGGGCGTAAATACTGTCAGTATGCCTTGCAACAGAACCGTCTCATGTCAGTGATCACTGTTGCACTACCCTATGTACTATCGTTTTTTAAGGGTATCTTACTGCACTACGTACAATACTTTAATGATTTTTATAAAAAAAACACACAAGGGAAGTGTGGTGTATTGGCCAACAACTCTTGACAGTCACACAGAACAACACAGGATGTCTGAAAACTCAATCTATACAGCGCATCCACCAAATAACATTGGAATTATGCAAAAGAGGTTTATGCAAAACTTGTATCTGCCAGAAAAATGTGTGGCGAAAAGAATGACACCTCACAGGAACACCACCCTCGGGGTAACTGGCAAGTACTCACCAGACTGATCCCCTTTTCTCATCACTGGCCATCATTCAATTCAAACAAAAACAAGAATGTGTCCAAACAAAAACCAAAGAAGTGAATGTGCACAGAAGCAGTCCCTATAGAACTGTTGGTGACAATACAGTGTGATTAAAATCAACAGGCACACCTATTCGCAAACTTTTATTGCTGATTATCAGGCATAGTCTGTTGAATTAAAAAGGCTGGTAGCTAACATCGCATACCATTACCTATCGCCAACATGTTTCTCTGCCTTCAAAGTTTTGGCAAGTTTGTCAGGGCAACACACCTTGACACCGCACCACTGTTGGACACTTCGTTTTGTGTTGACTGTCAAGTAGAAGAAAGCACAATAATCCACAAATAAAATCAAAAATGGTGTGCCTACTCTACAGAGGCATAACGAGGAGAACAATTGTTATTTCTCCTGGGGACTTCTTTCCATATCTGCTGCATTCTGCACCACACATGGAAAGAGGAATATGCCTCTACACATTGGTTTTGTGCAGGAGGTATTCCTTCCTGCACACACAATCACCTACGTTGGTGCTGGATAGCCTCAAGTGTGCTAGTGCCAGGAGAGAGTTGAAGTGCTCCATATCTTAGTAGATAAACGCTGTTCAGTTCCTTTCATTTACACAGCTTTGCTTAATGCCCTGCGTTGTGTGAAATGCACCCAGTCCCCTCTGCCTTTCTCAAATGCAGTGTAATCTAAGTGATTTTACGGGATTATTTCTGAAACCCTCAGTTGCAAAACATAAAGCAGCATAAACCACCAGATTTCCTTTATTCAGTCTTAATAGCAGCTTTGTGGACACCTTTGACTATAAACCTCAATACCTTCAGTTCTACTGCAGCTATTGTTGAATATTCTATAATTCATATTTTTAATGTTGTTATAAGAAAAATCACACATTATCACCAAAATATTGACTTTTTTACATCAGTGTTCATTTATGCATGCATTGTATTTGAAAGAATGTGCATTATAAGGAATACAACACCCCCAAACGTGGTAATAGAGAATATTGCAGGTGATAAAATATAAGGACAAGGTAGCAAGGAACTCCTTGGTGTCTTGCAATGTTCTTACTACATATCGTTTGGAGTGTTTTAATCCATATATGATTTAAAGTCTGTGGAAAGTCTACCCTCTTTTAGTTGTTACACATAGGTGATTTTTCTTGATGATTTGACATATTGAGAAAAAAAGCGTTTTGAAAAATATGTGGTTTTAGTTACAGGAAAATACAGTCTCGCAGAACATTTTCAAATTGCGAAGCTAAAATTAGAGGCTTTCAGAATTACTGCGAGCTATCATACTATGTCAGCGGTGGTAATGGTGTGCTGCAGTTTCAGGTTTGAAGGAAGGCTGTCACAGCCTGAGCCACCTCGCCGACGAGAACTGTGCTGTGTGATATCTCCTCTGCTAATGAGAAGTTTCATGTCACTGAGCTATTGCTTCAGACACAAAAACAAGACAGGGAACGCAGCAAAGCTAGATAGCACCGAGGGAGACATCCTTGTGAGCAGCGCGGCCTCCCACGACCTGTGGAGCCTGTAATTAAAAGCTGAAAGGTATCCAGAAATGTATTCGGTTCCTATTGCAGATATTATCTAAATAAAAACTCTAGGAAGGGCGTGAGGATGCATGATATAGTTGTGTGACATTTTTGTAATTTGCTCTTGCAAATTTTAATTACTCGAAAATTAGCAAAAATTATGTGAAATACAAAACTAGCATTCAGTGCTATATTTTAGACTGAAATGTCTCCTCTGGCACATTTCATGTTTTAAAAAAACACCAAACCCTGCAACTGCAGCGAACTACAGCTACTCACGTTCTGGTAGTCACATTGTTCCCATGTTCCAGGCGTAATTCGGGGAATTTTATGCAACAAGCGTGACAGGAGATTCACAAAATCACAGGAGATTCTACCATGGTAACAGACATTTCACCCAGGCCTAATTCATAATCCTCAGCTTTTGCCCAAAATGCTCATTAGAATTGGCACAATCATTGAACACATATAGGCCTCGAGTATGTGTGCCTTGTGAAATTCTGAACCCTGAGCAAACCACTGATTGTTGAGCTGTTGGAATACTGAATTGTGTGGATTTTGCAGTGCCCAGTGGTAGAAGTGGGTGGGAACAGACGGGCACGGCCTGCCCCTACTTCTAAAAATTATTTCAGTCCGTTCCCCTACTTCTTACTTTCAAAAATGCATCCTGGGACGGCAAGAATAGTCCTACTTAAAAACGATAACTTAACAATGGCTGCTCACACTTCTCTGTTGAACTCCAGAGGCTGCAGCAGCCCCTCCCTGAGCTCACACAGACCGAGGGCAGGCTCATTGTCATTCCGATTGAGGCTGATTATCCCCTTTCGAATGACAATGCGCCCGCCCTCTACCTTTAGCATATTGTTAGAAGCGGCAGTCTCTAGTTGGCAGAGGTATACACTTCTGACAAATAGGGACACACCTTTTCTAGTCAGGGCAAGGGGATCACACACTTAGATAACCCCTGCTCACCCCCTTGGTAGCTTGGCAAAGCAGACAGGCTTATCTCAGAGGCAGTACGTTAAGCATTTATGACCACATGCAGTAATAAAGTGAATACACTACAAATGGACACGACACAGTAGTATTATAAAAATAAGAATGTTTATATAAGGCTTAGCACAAGACCAATTAACGACAAAAATATACCACAATCTTAATAAATACTCTTGGAAGGAAAAATAATAGTTCAAGCACGGTTTCTTCTTAGCACAAAGTCTTTAGTAACAAAAGCAACTCTTCTTCTTTAAAACACAGTTCTTGGCAACAATGTAACCCACACGGGAGTCACACAACGTCGAGGCAAAGTTAATCCAAAGGTTCGGCGTCGACCGCGAGGAGCGCTACGTCGAGCCCGGAGTCGCACAGACCCCCACAACACAGTACCTTGGAAAAGTGAAGCACTCGATGATCAGCGGCGTCGAGATATCCGGCGTCGCGTCTTCGGCGTCGATCGGGCCTCGGAGTCGGGGCGATCTGCAGCGGCGTCGACTGATGTCGGGCAGGAGCAGCGCTCACGGGATGAAGCAGGATACGGCGTCGTCGATGTCGATGTTGCAAGAGTGAGCAGCGCTCACGGCGTCGATAGGGCTCGAAGTCGATGCGATCAGCGGCGGCGTCGACACAGGGTCACTTGGAGCTGGAGCCGAACTCGCTACTCACTGGCGTCGCTACTGGCGTCGATCGGGCCCGGCGGCCGGCGTCGAAGGTGCGGGACACTGGAGCCATTACTCACGATGTCGAGCTGGATTCGGCGACGTCCGTCGGCGTCGAGATTGCTGGATTCTTCAGAGGTGCTGGATTTCAGGTTCCAGCAACAAGCACTTTTAGCAAATAGATGAAGTCCTTTGGCCCTGTGACTTCAACAGGAGGCTGGCACTCTTCCAACCCAAGATTTTCTTTAGCAAGTTTGAGAGTACACACTCAGTTCCTCTCTCCTGGTTCCTTGGCAAAAATAAAGAAGCAACTGCAGGATTCCCCCAACAAACAGCACTCTGGCAGAAGGGGTAGGCAGTCCTTGGATCAGCAGGCTTCTTGTCCTTGGTTCAGGTTTCCTTGTCAGAAGTGATCTAAATTCTTGGTTCAGGGGTCCTTCTCTTATACCCCTTTTTGGCTTTGATCCCTTTGTCCATGCAGGGGAATTTCCCCCCATCTTGGGTTTGTTGTGGGTGTTGCCAGGCCGAGGCACCTGGCCTATTCACTGTGCAGGGCAGAGTCTTCAGCCGCCCAGCAGGAGCGGAGCCAGCATTGTCACTGGCAGGGGCAGGGCCATCAGTTACCCGGCAGGAGGTGGGGCCAGGAAAGTCCCTGGCAGGCTCAGAGTCATCAGTCGCCTGGCAGGGGGGCGGAGCCAGCATTGTATCAGGCAGGGCAGGCTATCAGGAGCTACTCTTCCCCTACTCTCAATGCAAATGCCCCACTCATCCCACACTGACTCATTCAGACCTCTGGAGCCACCCAGCCCCTGTCACACACACACCAGAACCAGCAGAGACCGGTAGACAGTTAGACAAGAAAATAGCTACTTTCTAAAAGTGCTATTTTCAAACACAGAGTCCAAAAACCATCCACACAAACAGATGCGTTATTAAACCCTGAGTTCAGGGATACCAAACTCGACGTTGCACCATGCTCCCCGAGCCCGCTAGGATTATAGCATTAATAATCCTGGCAGCCCATTCTAACTGATGGAGAGCAGGTTACCTTACAATAGTGAAAAACGAATATGGCTGTAATTCACTATTAGGACATGCCAACCTTGTCAGGCTTGTCCTACCTTATGCTTACAATGCACCCTGCCCTTGGGCCTACCATAAGGGTGACTAACATGAAGTTAAGGGAAGGTTTAGGGACTGGCAAGTAGGTGTACTTGCGCAGTCTGCGTGACAGTATCAGACTGCACGTGGTCTAGCAATGGCAGACCTTCAGACATACTTTTACTAGGCCGCTTCTGTGGGTGGCACAACACGTGCTGCAAGCCCACTAGCAGCATTTGTATTTACAAGCCCTGGCACTCCTGGTGCACTCTACTAGGGACTGACAGTAAACCAAATAAGCCAAACATGGAATTTCAATCAATACATCAATTTCACATAGGGAGCACTTGCACTGTGGCACTGATCAGCAGTGGCACAGTGCCCAAAGCAATATACCAGCAAAAACATCGTAAACAGAGGAGGCAAACAGAAAAAATGGAGGAGAGGCTCATGCCAATGATGTCAGGTCTAACACGTGTCCCCTCCAGCTGAAATGTGGGGAGAACTACCCTTACCCTAGGGAGTCCTCATCACCAAGGCGGAAAAATCTGGACAGACCATCAGCATTGGCGTGATCTGTGCCAGGGCGGTGTTCCACCGTGAAGTCCATCCCCTGTAGGGAAATGGACCACCTCAACAGCTTTGGATTCTCACCCCTCATCTGCATGAACCATCTGAGGGGCCTGTGGTCTGACTGAACCCGGAAGTGAGTCCCAAACAGGTAGGGTCTTAGCTTCTTCAGCGCCCAGACCACAGCAAATGCTTCTCTCTCTATCGCACTCCACCTCTGTTCCCTGGGAAGTAACCTCCTACTGATGAAGGCTACAGGTAAGTCTCGGCCCTCTTCATTCACCTGAGCTAGAACAGCCCCCACGCCATGCTCTGAAGCGTCCGTCTGGACAACAAATTCTTTAGAAAAGTCGGGTGCCTGGAGTATGGGTGCTGTGCACATTGCAGTTTTCAGGGTGTCAAAGGCCTTCTGACAGGCGTCAGTCCAGATCACAAGTCTTGGCTGCTTCCTGGAAGTCAGCGAAGTCAAGGGGTGCACAATGTTACCATAATCCTTGTCAAACCTCCTGTAGTAACCCGTGAGACCCAAGAAGGCTCTCACCTGAGTCTGGGTTTTGGGCGGTGCCCATGCCAGGATGGTATCAATCTTGGGTTGCAGGGGGGCCACCTTGCCACTCCCTACTTGGTGCCCCAAGTACACCACTGAACCCTGCCCAATCTGGCACTTACTGGCTTTGATTGTGAGGCCTGCTCTGCGCAGGGCCAACAACACTTCCTGGAGGTGCGCAAGTGTTCCTCCCAGCTGGCGCTGAACACTGCGATGTCGTCCAGGTAGGCGGCACTGAAATCCTCCAGTCCAGCCAAGACCTGGTTGACCAACCTCTGGAATGTGGCAGGGGCATTCTTCATCCCAAAGGGCATAACCCGGAACTGGTAGTGCCCATCTGGTGTGGAGAATGCTGACCTCTCTTTTGCCCCATCAGTCAAGGCGATCTGCCAGTACCCAGACGTTAGATCAAACGTACTAAGGTACCGGGCAGCCCCTAACCGATCTATGAGCTCATCAGCTCTGGGGATGGGGTGCGCGTCAGTCTTGGTGACTGAATGGAGTCCTCGGTAATCCACACAGAACCGAAGTTCCGGTGAAGCACCAGGCGCTGCAGCCTTCGGGACCAAGACCACTGGGCTGGCCCAAGGACTGCTAGAAGACTCAACCACCCCTAAGGCAAAGATTTTGGAGACCTCCTCCTTGATGTATGCTCTGACCTTGTCAGTCACTCTGTAAGCCTTGTGCTTCACAGGAGTGCTGTCCCCGGTGTCCATATCATGGACACACCACTGAGTGACACCAGGAATCACGGAGAACAGATCGGGGAATTGTCCCAACAGTTGGCGACAATCCTGCTGCTGCTCAGGGGTCAGTGTGTCAGAGAGGACAACACCATCCACTGACCCATCTTTCTCTTTTGCATACAGGAGGTCAGGAAGAGGCTCACTCTCCTCCTCCATTCCAGCATCTGTAGCTAGGAGCATGCCCACTTCGGACCTTTCTAAGTGGGGCTTCAAACGGTTGACATGCAGGACCCGCAAGGGGTTCCTGGGAGACTTTAAGTCCACCATGTAGGTGACATCGCTCTTTTCCTCCAAAACCTCAAATGGTCAAGTCCACCTGTCCTTGAGCGCACAAGGTTCCACAGGGGACATGACCCAAACTTTCTGTCCAGGTTGAAGCTCCACCAGGGTGGCATTCCGGTCGTACCACCGCTTCATCTCTTCCTGGCTGGCCTCCAGATTTGCCTGAGCAAGATCTCTGAAGCGCCTAGTCTGGTTCCTAAAGGCCAGCATGTAACTGTATACATCCTGGGGAGGTCTCCTGGGAGATTGCTCCCAGCCTTCTTTGACCAGACTCAAAGGTCCTCTTACCGGGTGCCCATACAAAAGCTCAAAGGGGCTGAACCCTAGAGACTTCTGTGGCACCTCACGGTAAGCAAACAGCAGGCATGGCAAGAGGACGTCCCATTTACGCCTCATTGGTTCTTCAAGACCCATAATCATGCCTTTAAGGGTACGGTTGAATCTTTCAACCAACCCATTACCTTGAGGGTGGTAAGGAGTGGTGAATTTGCAGGTTACCCCACACTCCTTCCACAGAGACTTCATATAGTTGGAAATGAAGTTGGTGCCCCGGTCTGACACCACCTCTCTGGGGAACCCCATTCGGGAGAAAACACCCATCAGTGCCCGTCCCACCACGGGGGCCGTCACTGTTCGGAGAGGGATGGCTTCCGGGTACCGTGTGGCATGGTCCACCAAGACCAGGATGAACCTGTTGCCCATGGCTGTCTTGGGGTCCAGGGGCCCAACAATGTCAATCCCCACCCGGTCAAAGGGGGTACTGACCACGGGAAAAGGTTGGAGGGGAGCCTTCTGCTTCCGCCCGCTTTTCCCACTTGCCTGGCAAGTTTGACAGGTTTTGCAATGGATATCTGTATCCCTTCTCATCTGAGGCCAATACAAATGGGTGACAAGCCTGTCATAGGTCTTGTCCTGCCCCAGATGTCCAGCTAACGGAACGTCATGAGCCAAACCCAGTAGGAAGGCTCTGAAGCGCTGGGGTACCACCAGTACCCGGGCTGACCCAGGCTCAGCAGCCTTAGGCTCGCTATACAGGAGATCGTTCTCCCAGTAGACCAAATGTGACCCTGACTGATCACCTGTTGTCTGGGCTGAGGCCTGCTGCCTCATACCCACAAGAGAAGGGCACATTTTCTGTTCTGCACAAAATTCGTCCCTGGGGGGACCACCATCCTGCTGCCAGTGGGTCAGCTCGGGCAGGTCTCCCTGTTCAGCAACTTGTTCACCTGTGGGTTCCAGGCATAATCCTCAAGGTCTGCCTCCTCCTGGACCACGGGAACTACGGGGGACGGTTTCCCGTGCCCCCTGCCTCTTCTCTTCACAGCTGGGTCCTGGGCCATACTTTCAGGCTCCAGAACCCCCTCAACACCCTTACTTGCTGTCATGGATCGAGTGGTTGCACACACCCACTCTGGCACACCCAACATTTTCAAATGTGTCTCCCTCTCCACCTTAGCCCAAGGGGAGTCTTCCAAATCATTGCCCAGGAGACAATCAACAGGCATGGCGGGCCTTACAGCAACTTGAAGAGTACCTGAAACCCTCCCCCCCATTCTAAGGGAACCTGAGCTACCTCACACTCTCTCTGGGAGTTGTCAACAGCTATCACAGGGTAGAATGCGTGGGGAACAACCTGCTCTCTGGACACCAAGTGACACTTGACAGCTGTCACACTCGCTCCGGTGTCTCTGAGAGCTTCCACTCTATGGCCATTAATGGTCACCCATGCCTATATTTCTTAGTGTTACTAGGCAGAGGGGGTGGAGGGACCATTTCCATGTCTCCTAAAGAGACCAGGGACATCTCTGCGGGACCCTCCCCACCATGGGCAACCATCTCCTCCCCTCCCAGGGCTACACTCGCCAACTGACGGGGGGGGTGCACGGGGTGGTGCACTAGAGTTCTTCAAGGGACACTGAGGATCATAAAAACGGTGTCCCACCTGCTTACAAGCGAAGCAGGTCATTGGGCCCCTATGACCAGGTTTACCTGGCGGGGCCTCTGATTTCTTCACAGGGGGAGGCTGGGAACCCTTCCCTTGGTTCCCTTGGGGATTACTTTGGGGCCCTTTCTGGAACTCCCTCTGTTTACCCTTGTCCCCCCCACTCTTCTGCTGGGGACCCTGCCCACCTTTGGCTGAGTCTCCCACTGGACCCTTGTGGACCCTGGTACTGACCCAGCGGTCCGCCTCCTCAGCAAGTTTTCTAGAGTTAGATATCTTGCTATCAATAAGGTGCTGGCGCAGCTCTGGAAAACAGTTATTAGACAAGTGCTCCCAAGCAAACAAATCATAAAGAGCATCATAACTTTCCACTTTGCTGCCCTTTACCCAACCATCCATGGCTCTGCAAAAAAATGACACATATTCAACCCACGTAGTACCAGGCAACTTCTTACATTCTCTAAAGGCCTGTCTGTACTTTTCTGGGGTTAGGCCATACCTTAACATTAAAGCATCTTTCATATGAGTATAAGACATCCTATCCTCAACAGGCATGTCTAACAGGGTATCTCTTCCCTCATTCACAAAGCGACCCCACAACCCCGCTCCCCAATCCTTCTCAGGGACCCGGTGGGCCAACAATGCTAACTCATATGCTTTAAACCATTGACCAATATCCTCATTCTTCTGAAAATCTTTGATCACATCTTTGGGAAAATAAAACCTACTTTCTGCAGGCACAGATGGGATGCTGCTCCCAGAGGGATTCAATTCTAAATTCTTAGCTTTAAGCTCCATGTCCCTCACCATTTTCTCACGCTCAAAAGCTAACTTTTCTCTTTCAAACTCCAACCTTTTGATCTCCATATCAGCTTCTCTCCTGCCTCTTGCATTCTCTATCTCCAACTGCCCATCTATCTTAAGTTTTGCCATCTCCGTGTTGTATGCTCGCTCCTTCGCCCTTTCTTCTCTTTCTTCAGGAGAAAGACCTTTGGAGGAAACACTGCTGCCAGGAGGGGATGTGGGCCCATTCACTGGCACCTCCTCCTCCCCTTCCCCTGTCGGTACCACCACCGGATCAGAGGGATTTCTGGCCTCTAACCAGGCCGCCAATGCTTTGAGATAATCTTCTTTCCTTGTGATGCCTGGGGTAGGAACTTTAAACTGCTTGCAAAAGGATTTCAGCTGCTTTACTGGATAGTCGTTTATCTTACTCCTATCAAATTCCTCCACAACAACAACAGGGGTAGTGACTCCGGCATCACTCATGGTCAAAACTGGCAGTTTCAAAAATCAAGCTTCAGGAAAGCGGAGAACAAAAATAGGATATCCAACCAAAACAGATTGTGGCTGCGCTATGGTCTGCTTTCACTATGTAGCGCACACTAATCACTGCACGTGGGTCATAAATGCAAAGTTCAAATCCTCACCGCTGACCCACCAATGTTAGAAGCGGCAGTCTCTAGTTGGCAGAGGTATACACTTCTGACAAATAGGGACACACCTTTTCTAGTCAGGGCAAGGGGATCACACACTTAGATAACCCCTGCTCACCCCCTTGGTAGCTTGGCAAAGCAGACAGGCTTATCTCAGAGGCAGTGCGTTAAGCATTTATGACCACATGCAGTAATAAAGTGAATACACTACAAATGGACACGACACAGTAGTATTATAAAAATAAGAATGTTTATATAAGGCTTAGCACAAGACCAATTAACAACAAAAATATACCACAATCTTAATAAATACTCTTGGAAGGAAAAATAATAGTTCAAGCACGGTTTCTTCTTAGCACAAAGTCTTTAGTAACAAAAGCAACTCTTCTTCTTTAAAACACAGTTCTTGGCAACAATGTAACCCACACGGGAGTCACACGACGTCGAGGCAAAGTTAATCCAAAGGTTTGGCGTCGACCGCGAGGAGCGCTACGTCGAGCCCGGAGTCGCACAGACCCCCACAACACAGTACCTTGGAAAAGTGAAGCACTCGATGATCAGTGGCGTCGAGATGTCCGGCGTCGCGTCTTCGGCGTCGATCGGGCCTCGGAGTCGGGGCGATCTGCAGCGGCGTCGACCGATGTCGGGCAGGAGCAGCGCTCACGGGATGAAGCAGGATACGGCGTCATCGATGTTGCAAGAGTGAGCAGCGCTCACGGCGTCGATAGGGCTCGAAGTCGATGCGATCAGCGGCGGCGTCGACACAGGGTCACTTGGAGCTGGAGCCGAACTCGCTACTCACTGGTGTCGCTACTGGCGTCGATCGGGCCCGGCGGCTGGCGTCGAAGGTGCGGGACACTGGAGCCGTTACTCACGATGTCGAACTGGATTCGGCGACGTCCGTCGGCGTCGAGATTGCTGGATTCTTCAGAGGTGCTGGATTTCAGGTTCCAGCAACAAGCACTTTTAGCAAATAGATGAAGTCCTTTGGCCCTGTGACTTCAACAGGAGGCTGGCACTCTTCCAACCCTTGGAGATTTTCTTTAGCAAGTTTGAGAGTACACACTCAGTTCCTCTCTCCTGGTTCCTTGGCAAAAATAAAGAAGCAACTGCAGGATTCCCCCAACAAACAGCACTCTGGCAGAAGGGGTAGGCAGTCCTTGGATCAGCAGGCTTCTTGTCCTTGGTTCAGGTTTCCTTGTCAGAAGTGATCTAAATTCTTGGGGCAGGGGTCCTTCTCTTATACCCCTTTTTGGCTTTGATCCCTTTGTCCATGCAGGGGAATTTCCCCCCATCTTGGGTTTGTTGTGGGTGTTGCCAGGCCGAGGCACCTGGCCTATTCACTGTGCAGGGCAGAGTCTTCAGCCGCCCAGCAGGAGCGGAGCCAGCATTGTCACTGGCAGGGGCAGGGCCATCAGTTGCCCGGCAGGAGGTGGGGCCAGGAAAGTCCCTGGCAGGCTCAAAGTCATGAGTCGCCTGGCAGGGGGGCGGAGCCAGCATTGTATCCGGCAGGGCAGGCTATCAGGAGCTACTCTTCCCCTACTCTCAATGCAAATGCCCCACTCATCCCACACTGACTCATTCAGACCTCTGGAGCCACCCAGCCCCTGTCACACGCACACCAGAACCAGCAGAGACCGGTAGACAGTTAGACAAGAAAATAGCTACTTTCTAAAAGTGCTATTTTCAAACACAGAGTCCAAAAACCATCCACACAAACAGATGCGTTATTAAACCCTGAGTTCAGGGATACCAAACTCGACGTTGCCCCATGCTCCCAGAGCCCGCTAGGATTATAGCATTAATAATCCTGGCAGCCCATTCTAACTGATGGAGAGCAGGTTACCTTACAATAGTGAAAAACGAATATGGCTGTAATTCACTATTAGGACATGCCAACCTTGTCAGGCTTGTCCTACCTTATGCTTACAATGCACCCTGCCCTTGGGCCTACCATAAGGGTGACTAACATGAAGTTAAGGGAAGGTTTAGGGACTGGCAAGTAGGTGTACTTGCGCAGTCTGCGTGACAGTATCAGACTGCACGTGGTCTAGCAATGGCAGACCTTCAGACATACTTTTACTAGGCCGCTTCTGTGGGTGGCACAACACGTGCTGCAAGCCCACTAGCAGCATTTGTATTTACAAGCCCTGGCACTCCTGGTGCACTCTACTAGGGACTGACAGTAAACCAAATAAGCCAAACATGGAATTTCAATCAATACATCAATTTCACATAGGGAGCACTTGCACTGTGGCACTGATCAGCAGTGGCACAGTGCCCAAAGCAATATACCAGCAAAAACATCATAAACAGAGGAGGCAAGCAGAAAAAATGGAGGAGAGACTCATGCCAATGATGTCAGGTCTAACACATATCAAGTGCCAGTGAAATCTGAGTTGCTGATTACAGAGGAGCTTTCCCCAGACAGAGTACTGTGGGGAACTTGACACCTTGTGTAATTTGTCAATGTTTTACGAACTGGGCTGGAGCAGTGACCGGACAGAAGAGGCGACAGGAAAGGAGAGGTACTAGGGCAGGAGAGGTGACCCGGCAGGAGAAGTGACAGGGCAGGAGAAGTGACATGGTAGGAGAAGTGACAGGTACGAGAAGTTACGGGCAGGAGAAGTAACGGATAGCATAAGTGACGGGGCAGGAGAGTTGACGTGTCAGGAGCAGTGACAGGACAGGAGAGGTGACAGGAAAGGAGAGGTGATGGGGCAGGAGAAGTGAAGGGGCAGGAGAAGTGAAGGGGCAGGAACGGTGATTAGGCATGGGCAGGAGCAGTACCCGGCAGGAGCAGTGAACAGATAGGGGCAGTGAATGGATAAGAGCAGTGAATGGGGCAGGAGAAGTGATGGGACAGGAGAAGTGATGGGGCTGGAGCGGTGATCGGGCAGGAGTGCTGACCGGACAGGAGCAGTGAACGAGCAGGAGTAGTGAACGGGCAGGAGCAGTGAACGTGCAGGAGCGGTGACGGGGCAGGAAAAGTGACGGGGCAGGAAAAGTGACAGGCCAGGAGCAGTGACGGGGCAGGAGAGGCAACAGGAAAGGAGAGGTGACTGGGCAGGAGAGGTAACTGGACAGGAGAGGTGACTGGGCAGGAGAGGTGACTGGGAAGGAGAGGTGACTGGGCAGGAGAAGTGACGGGGCAGGAGAGGTGAAGGGGCAGGAGAGGTGACGGGGCAGGAGAGGTGACGGGGCATGAGCTAGAGCGGTAACCGGGGGGGCTCGGTGAAAGGACAAGAGCGGTGAAAGGACAGGAGCAGTGAACAGGGCAGGAGCAGTGAATGGGGCAGGAGTAGTGAACGGGGAAGGAGCAATGAACGGGGCAGGAGCAGTGATGGGGCAGGAGAGGCAACAGGGCAGGAGAGGTGACGTGGAAGAAGAGGCAACAACGCAGGAGTGGTGACCGAGCAGAAGAAGTGACGGGCAGGTGACATGACAGGCAGGTGATGTGATGGGCAGGAGAGGTGATGGGCAGGAGAGGTGATGGGCAGGAAAGGTGACGGGGCAGGAGAGGTGACGGGGCAGGAGAGGTGACGGGGCAGGAGAGGTGACGTGGAAGGATAGGCAACAGGGCAGGAGAGGTGACCGAGCACAAGAAGTGACGGGCAGGTGACATGACAGGCAGATGATGTGATGGGCAGGAGAGGTGATGGGCAGGAGAGGTGATGGGCAGGAAAGGTGACGGGGCAGGAGAGGTGACGGGGCAGGAGAGGTGACGAAGCAGTAGAAGTAATGGGGCAGGAGCGGTGATTAGGCATGAGCAGGAGTGGTAACGGGGCAGGAGCAGTGAACGGGGCAGGAGTAGTGAACGGGGCAGAAGCAGTGAATGGGGCAGAAGCAGTGAACGGGGAAGAAGTGGCGGGGCAGGAGCAGTGAACGGAGCAGGAGCAGTGAACTGGGCAGGAGCTGTGAACGGGGCAGGAGAAGTGACAGGACATGAAAAGGGACAGGGCAGGAGAGGTGACAGAGCAGGAGAGGCGACAGGGCAGGAGAGGCGACAGGGCAGGAGAGGCACCAGGGCAGGAGAGCCGCCAGGGAAGCAGAGGCGCCAGGGAAGGAGAGGCGCCAGGGAAGGATAAGTGACGGGCAGGAGTGGTGATGGGGCAGGAGAGGTGATGGGGCGGGAGAGGTGATGGGGCAGGAGAGGTGACGGGACAGAAGCAGTGATTAGGCATGAGCAGGAGCGGGGAACGGACAGGAGGGGGAAACGGACAGGAGCAGTAAAGAGGGCAGGAGCAGTGAACAGGGCAGGAGCAGCGAACAGGGCAGGAGCAGTGAACAGGGCAGGAGCATAAACCTGTATTCCCTATGAGTGTTTGCTTTTTCCTGAATTAAACCTCAAATAAACATGTTTATCCATTGTTTGAATTAAATAACGTTATAAGCTGTAACTGGTCAGTGAAATGCTAAACGTACTAAAAATTGGTATGTTTTGCTATTTTTAGCCAAACCCTGACTCCGCCCACTGATTCAATCTTTGGTTATTCCCGCCCCCTGATTCTCCACCTACAGTTCCCCTACTTTTTTTTCCCACTTCGACCACTGGCAGTGCCTGGTATTTACCTAGAGCAATAAAGCCAGCATACACTGTCAAATTTCGCCAGGTCAAGCCTGCTAGACTTTAACAGGAAAAAAACAGACCTGATAAATACCGGGTCGTGAGCATTTTGATATGGAAAGCACCGGCATGCAGGTAATGTCTCATTTTTGAGAGCTAAACTCAAGAGTCACAATAATAAAAGTATATTATTGGGAGCCAATAATTCAAACCTGAAGGCATAAAAAATGCATTTGTTTCCTATCACAGGCAATATTTAAATAAAAACTTCAGGAAGGCAATAAGGATGCACACTAGAGGTGTGCGTAATTCGCCTGATTTGCTATTGCGTAACTACTCTAAAATTAGAAAAAATTAGGCAGAAATGCAAAACCAGCATTTAGACCTATATTTGAATCTGAAACACACCTCAACACATTTCACGTTAATAAAAAAAAATTGCAAAGGGGACAAGGTAAGCGAACAATAGCAGTTCCTATTCTGGTCGTTTCTGTTGTTCGATTGCTCCCAGCGTAGTGGCATACTTTGAGTCCTTTTATATAACAAGAGTAACAGGAAATTCACAAAATTCCACTGGATTTTGCCCAGGCCTAATTCATAACCACTGACTTTGGTCAAAATCCTCATATATCATTATAATTTGCACAAGCACAGAAAACATATGGGGCTCAATTACGAGTGACTAATTACATGCTGAACCGTGAGCAAACCCCTGATTACTCAGGTGCTGGAATACTGAATTGTGTGGATTTTATAGGGCCCACTAATTACCTGGTGCAATAAAGCCAGCATCCTCTGTTAAATTTTGACATGTCAAGCCAGCTGGCATTTAACACCGAAATAAGACCTGTTTAAAAAAACTGTGTGACTCACTGGCCAAATTTTTTCAAGAGAAAATCTCCCACATCTATGCAAAATGTAATATCCCTCTTTCACCTGGAATAGGAATCACTAGTTCCGATGTTGATTAGTTAAACGATACACCTTTCACTTTAGATAGTTTTGCTCCCTTCACCTTTGAGGAAATCCGTAGTTCTCTGGTGACAGCCAAGTCAGGCTCCCCTCTGGACATCTTCCCACCCCCAAAATAATGTCTCTACTGTCCAATTGCCTTGCCCCGGCGATCCTAGAGATTTTCAACTGTTCAGTGGAAACAGGGACCATCCCACCTTAGTGGAAAGTGGCATGGGTACATCCTACTTTAAAAAAACACCTTGGACCAAAAATCCCTGGCCAACTACCACCCAATGTCTTTGCTACCTCTCTTGAGAAAACAGCTCGAAAGCCTAAACAATAAACAACTAGCTGCCTACCTAGAAACCAGCCAAATCCTAGAGACCTCCAAATCTGGATTTCGAAAAGGCCATAGCACGGAAACAGCGTCCCTGGCCGTGACTGAATCCCTGTGCCTGGGGCTGGACGCTGGTAACCCAGTAATGCTCATGCTATTAGATCTCTCTGCAGCCTTTGATACTGTCTCTCAAATGAGGTTGCTGGAAAGTCTGCAAGAGATTGGCGTACAAGGCCCCACACTCAAATGACTCCATCATGTTCAGAAAGAAAGACATCAAACTGTAATCCAGGACCCAAGTTCCTTTTACAAGATAATCCTTGACACGGGTGTTCTGCAGGGATTCCGCCTGAGCCCTACTCTGTTTAATATTTACATGGCTCCCCTTGCCAGTATAGCAGAGCACTTTGGCTTTGAAATAATCTCATACGCAGATGAAACCCAGTTGATGTTTACATTTGACCCTGATTTGACTGTGATAAAAAAAGCGTTTCACCCTGAGCATGTCAGCCATCTCTGATTGGATGAATATGAACTATCTCCAATAGAATGCAGAGAAGACGGAGATCACACTGTTTGGAAAAGCTTCCTGTATTTGGACAGACGATTGGTGGCCTCACCAACTGGGCTCCACTCCTGTACCAAAACAAGCAGTAAAAAATCTTGGCATGAAAATAGACCAAGCTCTAACGATGAAAGAGCACATCTTGGCCACTGCCGGAGTATGCTATCATAGCATGCGCCTTCTACGCAGAATATTCCCCTATCTTGCAACCTTTGCCCGAAAGACTCTAGTCCGAGCCTTAGTAATAAGCAGGCTAGACTACAGCAATGCCTTTTTAGCGGATGCTAATGAGACCTTAGTTGCCAAATTCCTGGTAGTTCAAAACACTGCAGCCAGGCTTGTTCACAATTGCCCTTCCGGTACAGCTTCGGCTCCGTTACTGATGGAACTGAACTGGCTGTCAGTGAAGAAAATATCTTGTTTTAAGATCTGCTGCCTTACCTATAATGCTCTAAAAGGTAAAGGATCCTTACATCTGCGTCAAAAATATTAAAGCATACACACCTGGCTGCTGTCTAAGATCTCGTGATAAAGCCTTACTGTGTGTTCCTCCCATTCGCCTGACTCACAGCGGAGGCAAGGCTTTTTCCTATCTCGCTCCCTACTACTGGAACAAGCTGCCACTCCATGTACGCTCGTGTCTGAACTATTGTAAATTTAGGAAACTACTCAAATTTCATCTATTCTGAACTCCTTCTTCCTCCACTGATTCTTGTTTTCCGCTACAGTGCTGAGATGCCCCCCACTGAGTTGTGCGTAATATTAAATATAAATTACATAACAGGGCAGATTTATGAATTTGTGATGCAGGGCAGCGTAGCAAGTCACCTTGCTGTGCTGCAATGTGTGACAGAGCAAGGGCAGAATGTGCCATATTTAAGTCAATACAGTGCATACCTGCCTTTTCCCTATGCTGGTATCCTTTTGGCAGCCCAGTGCCAACTCAAGCCCCCTTGCATCATGGTGCAAGTGTGCCTCTGTTGAATGCAGGATTGTTTTTCTGCAGGTTGGAGTCCCTTCCTGCACATAAACTATCCTGAGAGTCATAGTAAGGCAATGCAGCATTTTGCCATGCAATGCTTTACTACAGATTTATGGAGCCATTCAGGGCCAAGCAAAGGGAACTTGAGTGGCTTCATAAATCTCTCTGCAGGGAGCTGTTATGTAGCCCCCTTATCCTCCTCCCACCTTACAATAAAATGGAAGGCAGTGGGAGGAAGCCACATTTCTCTCCAGCAGAATATATTTTACACTTTAAACTGACATGTCAGGATGGTGCCTGCGAGAGTGGACATTTTAAATTGAAATCTGTACTCTCTCTGGCATCGGAGATCCCTCTTTCTAGATTTGGCTTGCTGTACAGTGCAGGTTTGCTGGTTGGTCGACAGTATTTTCGTGACAGGCCCATTGTGTGCCTGTCACAAAAACACAGCAAATTTTGCTTTTTTTGCCTTTAATTATATTGTTTTGTCAAAATTTGGCAAATCAGTCTACGATGTCCTGGAGGGTCTGATTATGTCTTCTCAACTCTGTTCAGCTGTTATTTGTTTTCCGTCTGTGCAGATAGCTTCACAAATTTGATTTTATGGCAGGCTGTGATGTTTAGTGAACCTGGTGTCCCTTGTGTAGAGTTGAGCTTATACCAGTGTGGTTTCCACTTTTCCAACCCTATACAAAGTGCACTTAATACTCCATAAATACCTGTAGTCTTGAAGGATTGGCGGTGAAGTAAGTATATGGGGTACCCAGTTTTGCTTCGCATTATGATGCCAGAAACAACTGCCAATTACCATACCTGCCAAGTTCCACCATCAAGGGTTAGACCAGGGACACTCAAAGTACAGCCCAGGACACTCCTGACATTTACATGAGACCCCCCGGGACACTGTTTACTTGACTCAGCACTGTCTTTCAGAAAGCTGTTAAAGGGTCAAGTATATATTTACACATTACCTGATGTAAAAGGAAAATAAACAAAGAAGAAAACCTCCATCACTTACCTTTAGAAACATTCATTTTTAAAAAGATTGTGCGAAAACCTTGTAAAAATATGTTAAATACTTCAACATTCAAAACTGTGTATTTCATTAACAAACAGAAGAGTTTCATCTTAGTCCATCAGAGACTATCACTGCATTAAAAGGTTTTCTGAAAAACAAACATAAACAATAATGCCTCCCCCGCCCTGAGTACAATGGTGTTAGTGAATCAAGAGGCAAGTCAGTTGTCAGGTGCACCATCTATGTGGCCAAGGTTGTCATTATACATGGAACAACATTATAGTTTATTAAGTCAGACACAAGAGGTTTTGTGCACCGCACATCCCAAACTCATGTATTGCAAGGTGTTCTCATATGAAGAAAAAGGAGGTAATGTGAAATACAACAACTGCCTGGGATCACAGATGTTGGTCATAACTCCACAGCTGCAGAGAGCTGATGCGTCAATATAAGAACGAAATCCTTCGACAGTTGGGCGACGGAGTGAGCTACCAGCCACTGAGATGTGATCCTACTAAAGATTTAGCTTTGGAGATCCTGGCAGTAACAACGGAGGGTAAGGACCAAGGTTTCCTGAGTGAGCTTGAATTTAATTATCTCAACCAAAAAGACCCAAGAATACCAACGATTTACACCCTCCCCAAAATTCACAAGTGTATGCTAGAACCCCCAGGCCGCCCTATCGTATCCGGGTGTGGATCAATTTTGGAACCCTTGAGTAAATACATTGATTTTTTCTTAAAACCAATTGCGGAAGGTACACCCACATACCTGAGGGATACTATGCAGATCATAAATCTTGTGGATGGCTTGTCCTTTGACAAAGGTAAACAGAGGTTGGTGACATGCGATATAGTTTCGCTCTACACGAGCATTCCACAACTAGACGCACTTGAGGTCATACGTGTAGCACTTGATGAACGTACTGCACCAATGGTGGTACCTACTGAATTTATTATCCAATTGCTCACCATCGCAATGAGAAAGAACTTCTTCATGTTCCAGGGCAAATTCTATGTACAATCCAAGGGAGTGGCTATGGGGGCAGCATTTGCGCCGGATCTGGCCATTATCTATATGGCAGATTTTGAGCGCAAATTTGTCTTGAATCAAACTAACCCATACCAGACACAATTACAGATGTGGCGTCGATACATAGACGACGTCTTGATGATTTGGACTGGCTCTGAAGAGAACTTGAATTTGTTCCATCTCTGGTTGAATGAACAGAGTACGGATATTCAATTTACCATGCAGTCGCATCAAGAAAAAGTCGACTTCCTTGATATTACTATCTTCCATGAAGAAGGGTTACTATCCACAACATTATATCGGAAACCCACTGAACGGAATTCACTCTTATTGTATAATAGCCATCACCCAAGAGGCCTGAGGGACAACCTGCCAGTTGGTCAGTTTTTTAGGATAAGACGGAACTGTTCCAAAAAAGATGACTATTTCGTGCAGTCCGAGGCCCTTACTGCAAAATTGTTGGAAAGAGGGTACCCGAGGAGACTTGTGAAGAGAGCACAAAAACGAGCTTGGTACAGTCCCAGAGAGGAACTACTCACGCCCCGCACCAGAAGCGACAACACCAATGAGCGGATGATCTGTGTGACCACATATAACACGCAAAGTAACAGTGTCAAGAAAATTGTCAATAAGTATTGGCCAATGGTGTCTGAGGAGATTGGTCAACCACAGAAACCAATGCACTCATTCAAGAAATCAAGGAATGTGAAAGATCAGGTGGTTAGTTCCTACCTAACGGCACCTGACACTCCCACCTTACAATCTATGTGGAATTTGCCATCAGTGCTTGGCCATTACAGATGTGGCCATTGTAAAGTCTGCCCAATGTGTTTACAAACTAAACAGTTTAAATACAAAGAGCATTGTGTTGATCTGAAATCCTTTACGAATTGCAATACATCCTGTGTTATTTACTGCATCAAGTGTCCGTGTGGCTTGGCCTATGTGGGTCAAACACAACAGAAAATTAAGGTCCGAATTATGCAACATCAGAGCAGGATCAGATGTGAGGTAGTGGGTGCACCACTCGTAGACCACTACAGGAGTTTTGGACATACATTGAATGAACTTGAGTGGGTGGTCCTTGAAAAGGTGACCTTGGGACCCCGGGGAGGTAGTATATCCTCTACCCTCACTGTGAGAGAAAGTAAGTGGATGCACTTGTTGGACACTATAGTGCATGGTCTTAATGAACAGGAGAATAACTTTGCACAATTGGCATGTTTATAATATAGATTTCATGCAATACTGACATCGTCCTTTTGATTCTGTTTAATAGGACTCATTTGGCAAGGTTGTAATGCAAAATTATGATGTGAGGGCCCATTCAATTTGATTGTGTTATCTTTCATTTGTATATACATGTTTTATTACTACATCTCTGTAACTTTTACATATTTGGAATGTAATACAATTGAGTAGTTCACACATGATGAAAAAGACCCCCTCCCAGTGCATCTATTAGGTTTGCCTTGACGAGTGCCCCATCGAATTTAACTTAACCAATGCATTTAATTTTAATTAACATTTATCTGGCTTTTAACAAGTCAACTGATAAATAAAGACGTCTGTGTGCTTGCAGGTCCTCCTACCGCGCTAAGAAAGGAATTTAGCCCAAAGAGACACTAGTTTACTCCAGCGCTTAATTTCACCAGGGGCTGAGTCTGTCTACTATTTTCACTGGGCGCCCATTGGCCACATACAAGCAGTGACATTTAGCTGCTGCCCAGTTGATATATCTCGCTTCTTTTCCCTCGCGTCAGGTCACTAGAGCAATTGGTTTGCTGTCATGCGGAGATTTCAACACGCATCTTCTAAGGGGTAAGCTCGAGTAAATCAACAGCCGTCTCCTTCCTTTTGTGACTATGTGATTGTTGCGAGTGCAGACGCTAACACGCACCGCTGGTTGTTTATTTTTCTCAGAAACCCGAGTGAGATTTGAATGGGTTTGTCGCAAAGATACCAGGCATCCCACTTCGTGGCTCACTTCAAGCCAGTAAATTAATTGAGACGGATGCACAGCGAGGAGCTTTCCCGCTTTCTTCTAGATTCGGGTAAGCATGGGTTTACTTTAATCGTGCCCCGCTCTAGTAATGCGGCGAATGTCAAATGGTTTTGTAACACACGCCTCCATTCCAATCCTTAGATACACAGACGGACCTAGGAGGTCTTTTCAAAGGAAGTTTTTCCCGAGTGGCGTTTTGGGAAATAAGAAGCCACTGCCAGTTAATGTTTTTTTTGATTCCGTCTGTTTCACCTTCTGATTTGGTGAGTAAACAGATGAAATGGTGGGTTAGAATGCAATGACGACATGTCAATTATGTTCTGAATGGCACTTGTTTGTCATTTACAGATATACGTTTTCTGTCATGAACAGAAGTATTTCCATGCATAATCAGCACCTAGGAGTGCCACCGCTTGCATAGGTGAGCCTTAAGACCAGTTACTCACGTATTTTTGTGTAGTGAGAATGGACTGGAATTGTGGGGGCTAGCCCCGTGGTTGGTTGGTTTGGTTGGTCCTCCGCCGTTTGATTTGGTAACTTATGTTTTTAACCCGGCTGGGTAGTGTATGATGTTTAACTAAATTGTACACGTGTGCTGATATTAAGTATGATATGACGTGGATTATAGCCGAGTACGGTCCACTGTCTTATAAATGCCTAATTTATTTTTAGGATTACGCTCTCTTGGAAATAGGAGCCCTTGGCCCAACATCATTTTCAGACGGAGCCGCTAGATTCACCGTGCTTCGTGTAGGTAACTAGGCATGGCTTTAATTAGCCTTCAGCTTTCCTTGTAAGAATATATCATTCCTAATTTAGTTTTTCCCCTTTTGTAGGTGCCCTTTTTGTACTCCCACACCCCACCACCACCCGTCCTGAGGAAGACCCCGCTGTAGGGCAATAACGTCGCCTGCGAAATTGGGGTCGAAACGTCGACATATTGTTTTTCTTTCTTACCTGTGGGCAAACTGATCACTTATGGACTGTGCCAGACAGTAACAGGATAGGATTTCCTCAACCTATGAGTTGATATATGATGATGTGTATATATCCAATGTGGTACTATATGTTAAAACAGTAATGAGACCACTTATTATGTTATTCCTTTACGACTAAATCTATGCTGCACAATTTCCTTTCTTCACCTCCCCCCCACCCCCCTTTTCTTCTGGGCTTATCATGAAATGTTTTGAATTGTAATATTGCGAAAAGAAATGATAATTGGTTTACATGAAAGGATGTATATTAAATAACATTCTTTGAAGTCTATGTTTATGAGGTTAATTTTGCTGATTTGTTTATCTTATGTTGTTCCAACTGGGACCCCTTTTTATATACCGTCAATTCCTTTAGCTGCACAGTAGGGTCCGAGTCGTAGTCGCAGCAGGGGTCTTAGACGTCGGAGTCTTGGTGCTCTGGACTCAGGCTGCAGCAGTTCTTCAGGCTGCAAACAAGGGCCGCGTTTGAAATTTCAGCTACACCGTGCCGATGCATTGGTATTTCTACCGCACAGCAATCTTGCGGCAGGAAAAACAGTTCCTGGAAGGGCGATGCATGGATTTTTGAGTCTTGAAGCAGCTGAACCACCGCCAAGGGCCCAGAACTGGAACTGGCACCACATGGCAGGTCAGAATTCACAGCAGTGAAGTTCAGAGATGCTGCAGGTGAAGTCTTTGACAGCCCTGAGACTTCCAACAGGAGGCAAGCATACACAAGCCCTTGGAGAGCCTTCGTAAAGCGGGATACAGTAAAGCAAAGTCCAGTTCTTTCACTGCCCACAGACAGAAGCAGCAACTGCAGGTCAACCCAGCAAAGCAACACACAGCAAACGGGCAGGAACTCTTCTGACAGTTCTTCAACTCTTCTTTGCAGAGTCCTCAGTCAATAAGTGTTCTAAAGATGTGGGGCTACAGGTTCAATACTTATACCTCATTTGGCCTTTGAAGTAGACATACTTCAAGGGAAAGTCTTTGTTTTCCACGAGATCCTGCCATGCCCTGCCTTGGCTCCAGACACACTACATGGGGGTTGAGATAGCATTGTGAGAGGCCAGGCAAAGACCTCTTCAGGTGTCAGTGCCAACTCCTCCCCCCACTCCAGCTCAGGAAGGCCCATCAGCCTATTGATGGGCCATCAGGATATGCAGGGCACACCTCAGCTCCCTTTGTGTGACTGTCCAGAGTAAATGCACAAACAACCCAGGTGTCAGTCTAAACTAGAGGTGGACACAATTTGCGTAGTCGCGCTACGCAAAGCTCAGGGAAATGGTAAAAAATCTCTGCGAGCACAGAAAAGTTCAGCGAGAACGCAGAATTGCTAGTTCCGCCTGTTTGCGATGCTTTTTTCTTGTTAGCGAACACTGTTTGCGTGCTCTGGGAGAAAATCTCACGAACATGCATTTTGAAAGCATGAACAAGCAAAAAATTCCGCTAAGCCACGGATCACGGAATTTTTGGCAATTCCACGTTCTCCGCGGAATGGGAAATTACCCAAATTCTGCAAGCGGAACTAATTTTACCACCCAGGTCTAGTCTAAACCAGACGTTGATTCCACAGGCAGGCAGAGGCAAAGGATGGTACAGAAAGAAAATGGACACTTTCTAAAAGTTTGACTACAAAGAGGGGTTGGCCCTAATTCCCACAGCTAGAGTGGGCCGATAAATAAAACAGAGCAATTTATCTAGCTGACAGTTTATAATGCTGGTATTTACTTCAACACACTAAGACCAAACTCCCAGATGTCTTTGTTTTCATAATTTGTTATGTTAATTCTTTAGACTTATTTCAGGAAAAATAATTTTGTTCCATTTTTTTAACACAGATTTGGAAAACACTTCTTGTTTACATTAACATAAAAATAAACTGACACAATGATGTAAATCAATTTCACAAAGTGGATGAAATAAATAATTGACAACAAAATAAATTCCAATATTCAACCAGTCAAGGTTTACACAGAAACACTCTTCTCAGTTTAAAGTTGTAATGTTCTAATTAGCCACTTTAAAGCAATCAGATAAATATGGTGCTGATGGCAGCCTTATTTTGTTTCTACAATTAGGGTTATTCCATTTCAACTATGAGCTCAAAAATTCAATAGGAGTTCACACCTAGTCATGTTGATGGTCCCTATAAGAAATTAGAAAAGGATCAAAATGTCAACTCTCCGAGAACTATTGTTTGTTTTAAATTGTCTCTATTTTTTCTGTATTTCAGATGTCCACTGTGGCATGAACTTTGTATACATGGAGTCCCGAATTGTTCTGAATTTAAATGTATTATGTATTGTAATCTTCAAAATGTGGCATCTACCCCAATGCCTGTGGAATCAAGTAAGACTAGATGAATATGACTATCTAAGAAATATTTTTTCCCTACAATTCCGTGAACCCTAATATTGGATTTATTTTTCCTTAATTGTAATTTATAGCTGATTGCTCAATTGAAAATGATTGAAAATATGTTTCTCTTCGGAATAATAGTCTGTTATTTTTATGTAGAGGATTGGAGACAGAGTACCCTGCCACAAACATGACAATGGACCCTGTCTACCAAACTTGTGCTTTACCTATTCTGTTTACAGTCTGGGACTGATGGAGCGAGATAGAAAACAAAATTTTGTTTAAACTCGCAAAGTCACATTTCCATAACATGAATAAAATTATTAATGATTTGTGATATGTCGTGCTAATACAACTTAGATTAAACTTTACACGTGGGGGGACTAACATGTGTGCTCATAAACGTGCATATTTGTTGCATCTTTTTGTTCGTGCAAAATAATAAAATAATTTATTGTTTTCGTTTTTGTCATTACTAACTGCTGCAAACTTAAAAGAAGCATGTGCTTGTTTTGCTTTTCCTTGTCTGTGTGATGTCATTCTAGATGCATATGGGTCTCATAGAAAAACGGAGACTGGTAAATATAAACGCTGCTTTATTTGTTTGCAATGGCTAGGTAACATTTTGATTAATCGGGTGGGTTAATTAATTAGTAAACCATGGGGTGGATACAGAATATACTTTATTTCTTACATTAATACTTTTCTTGTGTTTGTTTTATACTAGAAAACATAAGTTGCCTGCTTTTGGGCCTAGTCATTTGAGCCGCAGAAAAAGAGCTAACCTATAATTCTGCAGAAAGTCACGAGACGCCCATTCTGAATTAAAACGATTATTGAAGCTGCATTCACAAAGCAAAAACTGATGAGCTGACATCATTCTGTCGGACATGGCCAAGGTCGAAAGTGAACATTTTGTCAGTCCTTAACTTGGCATCCGCGGAAGTTGTACTGAATGTCTATGGAAGCTGCGAGGATGACTTAATACAAAGTTGCAATCGCAGGAAGCTTCTGGCTTCACGTGGAAGAGACAATGGTCTTTGTAAGACATGATTTTGTGGAACTTTTTGAGAATCGGGTGACATGTCACTTGTCACTCTCAGCCAATGGGACGTCGAGGATTTCTGAAAACTTTCCTTTGCTAGTTTAGTTAGCGTAGAAAGGTATAAAAAGTCAAGCCCTTAGGGTTGGGCTGGCTGCTGCTTTCTGACTTTCCGATGAGGGTGATGTGCTGCTGGACTTTGCGTGGAGCACGTAAGAATCCTCAAAGAATTTTACTTTAATTTCTGTCTATTTAGCTCAGTTAGGGAAATAGGTTTTAAAAATGCTTAACTTTATATATTTTCTTTAAATTTGATTCAATTGCTTAAATTGTATTTTCCTCATATTTCTTACCATCATGCTTGCTATATTGCAAATAAATTTCATTTATAAAACTTTCAATTTATATACCATAATTTAGAAAATAAATTCTTACTTTTGACAAACAAGCTGGTCTTGGTTATTCAGAAGTATAGGTTACCATTAGCTAGATCACGTCGCCTATGGTGGTCGTTTAAATGGTTGGGTTTTATTCTAATGACAATATTCTTTCTGCAAATGTATAAATATGTATATAGTTTGTAGATAATGTGTATATAGATTTATTCTGACCACCTGATTCAGTAGGCCCAAAATATATCAGGTTCATAAATGGGTCCATATTTAGTATAGAATTTTGTTTATAGGTTATGAAATTGGGTAGCGTAGTTTATGATATATTTTCTATAGCCCGCTGGATCAATTCTCTGGTAGCAGAGGATGGTTGCTAAGAGGTAACCAAGGTAATATGTTGGTTGCTAAGGGTTACGTCATGGTATGGAAATAGGATCGATGTTTTAACACATGTTAAGTTCGTTTTTCGTGTCTATCTGTAAGCTATACCGGTATAGATTGTGTGGCGAGAAATTAGTCACGCAAGCCATCTGTTCAGTTTGTAGTGATATCGCCGAGTATCACAAGAGGTATCGCCGTGTACCATAGTGTTGTCGCCGAGCAGCACAGTTTTAGGGCTAGGTCTGAATCTTGTATAGTGAGGGTTTTCTAAGAAATCAAAGCAGCATGAGAATAGGGACAAAGCGCCTTCCATAAAACTCACTGTGATGAGAGTATTAGTTATATCCGAGCTTGAGTGAAGGGTAAAATTAACGTCGGTGCATGATTATCTATAAACAGGTTAGAGTCCTGTACGGGTACATGTTTCATATCTATAAACAGGTGAGAGCCCTGTACGGATAACGTCGTTATTTTGCTAACGGTGCATGAATTCTATAAACAGGTGAGAGTCCTGTACGGATTTCGTGTGTGTTTGAATTTAGGGAATTTTCCGTGTAAAAGTGCGAGTTTGAATTGTATTTTATGTTCAAGTGGAACTCTTAGAACTTTCACTTCGCGGTGGGTTCAGAGCAAAGCGAGTTCATAATTATACGTGTTAGAAGGGTGGGGTAAGGTTACTCTACTGACAATTGAATATTATCCTTAGTGTGAATAGCGCCGTCTATTCCGAAGTGTGGATACTTGAATGTATGTAAACTATCCTAAATAGTGAAACGAACAGATGTTGTCTTTATAGTCATTGTTAAGAATTAATTTACACTGAAAAGTGTCCTTAAAATGGCGCTGTGAAAAGATTTTGTGAAGGAGGGGTAAGCGCCTGGAGTGAGAAGCGAGAAACCGCAGCTGCTGTGTACGTCACAGAGCCGCGCTAGGATTGGGTGACCTACGTCACAAGCTGTATTCTGATTGGCTCCTGAGTCTCTGACGGCCTGTGAGCTGATTGGTCCTTCGGTAAATCTCCAAATTTATTGGTCGAGCTGAAAAGTGACGCAGCTCAACCGCCATTGGCCTGTTGGTGTGTTTCGCGCACGGATTGGTTGTTTTGCGGAACATCCCGGAAATATTTTACGAACGATTTTGTGAATTAAATTTAACTTTTAAAAATGAGTTATCATTTTAAACATGTTGAGAAAAAGACAACATTATTTCAGAAATTTAAGAATTTATTTTCACCTGACAAGAAAATCGAAACGCGAGGTGGTAAACTACTTCATAAGTATAAAACACCTGCAGCATACATGGAAGGTGAATACGGATATCATACTGTCTTATGGTTCGACAGTTGGAAACGATATACTAAAAACGATGGTGTTTTAGCTTGGCCTGATGATGGTTCATTTAATGTAAGAGTTTTAAGAAACTTACGAGAGAAAATGAATGCTCTTGTTCCAAAACCGAGACCAACTCAATTTGAAGCTTTAGTTGAGTGGGAAGACGAGATGTATCAGTTACAAAGAGAAGCTAGTGGAATTAAAAGACCTTCTAAAAATCCATCATGGAAAAGAGAAACTCATGAAGATAGATTGCGAATGTGGAGACAGGGAAACATGAGTGAAGGATTGTATTTAATTCATGAAATGGTAATGGGTTCTCCTACAGGGAAATCTATGGAAAGTGAATCTGAGGATGCAGTTATGGAAGAAATATATACAACTGCTAGAAAGAAACAGCCTAATCAGCCTTTGAGACCTCCTAGATCATGGTCTACTCCGGTGGTTTCTACTGAAACTTCACCGAGTGCACCTCCAATTAGTGAAGCTCCTAAACTTTATCCAAATAACTGTGAAATCACTGAAACTCCTAGAAGATCAGAATTCGAGAATGCTCGAAATGAAGGTAGGCATTTTTCAATGACTCCAAGAGCAAGGGAACCTCCAAAAGATTATGCAAGAGAGACAAGAAATGTTGAAGATGTTGATTATAATGAATATATAAGGTCTAAAGAAGAATTAATTAAAAGAATGACAAAAGGCATGGAAGCTGTCACAGTACCAGTAACAATAGGTCCTGTTCAGCCTGTATTTGATCAAAGAGATACAAACAAAAATGGATTAACTATTCCTTTAAATACAGAAAATCAAAAGGCTACTGAAAAATTTTATTCAGACCTAACTGAATTAAACACTTCTAGATCGAGAATGCCTGATTTAACCTTTAATGAAGATTTATCTCCAAAAACACCAATGGGTGCTATGTCAGATATAGGGAGTCCTGAAGTTAGGGTAACCACACCAAAACTTGATGTGGCCAAATTAAAAGCGAATATCGAAGAATTAATAATTGGAACAATTGGCCCTGATAGTTTAAATTACTATCGGGATGATGAACTACTATTCATTTGCAAAAGTATTCAGTGGAAAACGAAAAATAAATATGATCAATTAGAGGACCTAGCTGCAGAACTTGAAATCGATGTAAGTAAACAAAAGAATTTTGCAAAGCATTACAGATTAGACTTTTCAGAAAGTGACATTGAGAGTTTGAACTCAATGGGAAGAATAGTTCACATTAAAGATTTGATTGTCTATATCAAAAAGCTAGGAGAACTGAACAAATGGAGAGTGAAATGGACCAAAAGAAAGGAAGATGAAAGATTGGAAAAATTGTCAAAACAATTTCCAATGAGAGAAGTTGCAGGTGGAGGATATGTTCATGTCCCATGGTCGAGACAAGACATTCTGTTATTCACAAATGACTTTCCAAAATTGAGGGAAAAACCAGTTGAGTGGTACAGGCAAGTTGATAGATTTATCAAAGTGTCAAAAGTTCTGTGGATTGATTTAGATGGATTTTTTGACATTGTAGTTCCATCTGATCTTTGGACAGAATGTAAAATATCTATTAGTTGGCCAAAAGCAGAACCTGAGCGAATTAAAGAAACAGGTGCCCCAAATCCACTTGTAATGGATTTCTATGAGAAAGTAATTGTTTGGATGAAAAACAAAATTCCACCCAAAGAAGTCGATTGGGTTAAAATAGAAAGAACAGAACAGGAAACAAAAGAATCAGTTCATTCTTTTTATGAAAGACTACTGTTAATTTTTAAACAATACAGTGGTTATGAAAAATTAGATGAAAAAGATATGAGTCATTTTATCTATAGATTTGTTTATGGACTAAAACCTGAAATTGGAGAAATGATCAGAACTAGTATTGTCGGATGGCAAGCACTATCTGTAGATGATATTCTAAGAAAAGCAAAATATTGTAGCGATGAATTAGAAGTAAAACAGAAGAAGCTGAAGGAGAAAGCCATGTGGGCTCAGGTAAAGGTGGCTGAGCAACAGATTGCCAGTATGGGAAATAAGAACACTAATTTTGTTCAAACTGGAAATACAAACCAGATACAAGGAAAGTTTAAAGGTAATAATTTCCCAAAGAAATTTAGCCCAAAGATAGAAGAACTGAAACAAAGATTACCTTGTTTTAATTGTGGCGAAATTGGACATTGGAGGGACGAGTGTCCTCATCCTCCTAAAAACTTAAAGAATCCCTTATTGAATCCACAGATGCAGAATGGTGTTAACCTGCAGCAACAGCTACAGATGCAACAGGGGTTAAATGAATTTAATATTCAGCGACAGTTACAACAACAGCAACAACAACAGGTGAATAATCGTCAAGACCAGTTGCCACAACCACCTTTTCCGAATTGTGGGGGAGTTCAAAAATATAATCCAAACGTGGGATTTCAGGGATGTGAACAGGTAATAAAACCACAAAAACAGCAAAAGCAGCAAAGGGTTCAAATGCAAAATGCTTCACAACAATTTTTATTAACAGAAAGTCAAGACAGTGATTCTGATGATTATTGCTGACGGTGCCCGAGAGAGGAGGAAGAGTGTGTTGTTGGAGCCACTCTTGAGGTTGACCAGTCTGGTCCTTATGTAAACGGGAAAGTTAATGATGTAGACATCACTTTTCTAGTGGACACTGGTGCTACCCGTTCTACTGTTAGATCAGTGGAAATTGAAAACCTACCTCTCTCTGGGGATACCATCCAAGTTGTGGGAGTAAGTAATCAGCAAATTAAAACAGACTTAACTGATCCAGTACCAGTTGAAATTGGAAATTACAGAGACAAACACAGATTTGTGGTTTGTAATAGTAGTCCAGTAAATCTATTAGGCAGAGACATCCTATGTAAAATGAATTGCAGAATATACTGTTCTCCTGAAGGAGTTGAGTTACAAACAATGGAGGAAGATGGTTTGTACAGAATGACAATGATGATGATGGAAGCAGAAGAAACAAAATTGTTTCCTGCATTTGAAGAAAAGGATTTACCTGAAGAGCTAAAAGAAACAGTGAAATCAGATATATGGGATTTTACTGGGAATGAGATGGGTCTGATGAAAAACGTAGATCCTGTAAAAATTGCATTGAAACAGGGAATAGAATTTCCAAACACTCCACAGTATAAAATGAAAATAGAGACAATTGAAGGTATTACACCTATAATTGAAAAGTTAATCAAGCAAGGTATATTAAAGGAAATGAAGAGTAGCTCTTGTAATTCACCAATTATGGGAGTTAAAAAGTCTAATGGAACATTTAGGATCGTACAAGATTTGAGAAAGGTTAATCAAATTGTTATTCCATGTTGTCCTGTAGTTCCAAATCCAGCAGTAATTCTATTTCAGATTCCACATGATGCTGAATGGTATACAGTTATTGACCTTTGCAATGCATTCTTTACTGTTCCCTTACACCCAGACAGTTATGAAATCTTTGCTTTCAGATTCCAAGGTAAGACCCTTGGATGGACAAGAATCCCTCAGGGCTATACAGAAAGTCCTTCAATCTTTAACGAACTGTTAAAAAGATCATTAGAAGATTTAGACTTACCAGGTAGGTCTACGTTGGTGCAGTATATTGACGATTTGTTAATAGCTGCAAAGACAAGAGAAAATTGTGTAACAGACACTATAATTCTGTTAAATCGCCTTGCAGAAGAAGGACATAAAGTGTCCCCAGCAAAACTACAGTTTTGCAAACAAGAAGTAAAATATCTTGGTCACAGAATTGCAAAAGGAAAAAGACAAGTAACAATAGAGAGAATAAAAATGATTCAAGCAATGTTACCGCCAAGAACACAAAGACAGGTCAGAATGTTCCTGGGAATGGTAGGTTACTGTCGACAATGGATAAGTGGATTTTCAGTAATTGCAAAACCACTACAAAGACTGACCAAATCAGATGTAAAAGATCCAATTATTCTCAATGATGCTGAGATGGAATCTTTTGAGAACCTGAAAAAGAGCTTATGCCAAGCTCCTGCTTTAGGTATGCCAAATTATGAGAAAGATTTTGAACTGTATTGCAGTGAGAGAGAAGGATGTGCATTATCTGTATTAATACAGAGACATGGAAATTTAAAGAAACCTATTGCATACTTCTCTGCAGTTCTTGATCCAATTGCAAAAGCATTACCAGGTTGTTTGAAAGCAGTTGCAGCTACAAGTATCAGCCTTGAACAAAGTGAAGGAATCATTATGGGATTTCCTGTGAAAGTTTTTGTGCCTCATTCAGTTGAAATATTACTGACAAGAGGTAAAACTCAACATTTAACAAGTAGCAGATTGACAAAGTATGAGAAAATCATACTGGGAGCAGATAATGTTTCGATTTCAAGATGTTTGAATCTGAATCCTTCTACATTACTGCCTGATTCTGAAATTGTTGATGATATTGAAACTGAACATGAATGTTTAGATGTCATGGAATTCTGCACTAAACCAAGAAAAGACATCAAAGACAGACCTTTGTCTGAATCGGATTTTGTCTACTTTGTAGATGGCTCATGCTTAAGATCCGAAGGAGGTGTCTTGAAAGCTTCATACTCAGTTTGTACAGTTGTAGATGTTGAAGAAGCATCATGTCTTGAAGGAGTTCGTTCAGCACAAGTGGCTGAATTAATTGCTTTAATTCGTGCATGTGAAATATCAAAAGATATTAGAGTTACCATCATTACTGATAGTCAGTATGGGTACGGAGTTGTGCATGATTATGGACAACTCTGGTCACAGAGAGGATACATGGCATCAACAGGATCACCAATTAAAAATGCAGTTTTCATTAGAAGATTAATTGAAGCAATACAATTACCAAAAGAAATTGCCATAGTCAAGTGTGCAGCGCACACTAGAGGAACTGATTATATTTCCAAGGGAAATGCCTTCGCAGACGAAACAGCAAAGTACTGCGCAAGGAAAAATTATTCATACAATCGGGAGAGAAGTAAAGAAACTGATTCAAATTCATTAATGCTAACAACTGTTGTAGAAACATGGCATGAGATTAGAGATTTACAAAACGAAGCAGATGATGAAGAAAAAGACCTATGGTTAAGATCAGATTGTAGACCACGTGAAGAAGATGGAGTGTGGGTTTACAAAGATGGCAGAATAGTCTTACCAAATTGCTTGATTGCTGACATGGCCAGATTATATCATGGTCCTGCACATCTAGGAAGAGATTCTATGGTCAGACTTTTTAGAGAAACATGGTTCAATACCAAATTTAGAACCATTGCTGAATCTTTTTGTCAAAGGTGTTTGTCATGCCAACAAATGAATCCAAACAGAAAATCAGTGGTGGGGACAGGAATAATTGGTCGAGAGGGTGGTCCCTTTACCAGGTTACAAATAGATTTCATTGAAATGCCCTTACACAACTGTTTGAAATATGTACTTGTAATTGTATGCTTATTCTCAAGATGGGTAGAGGCTTTCCCTACACGACATTGTGATTCAATTACAGTAGCAAAACTAATGCTCAGAGAAATCATCCCAAGGTACGGTTTTCCAGTCACTATTGAGAGTGATGGAGGAAGCCATTTTGATAACAAACTGTTGAAGTTAATTTGTGAAGCTTTGAGCATTGAGCAGAAAATACACTGTGCATACAGACCAGAGGCATCAGGTGTAGTTGAACAAATAAATGGAACTATCAAAAACAGAATTGGAAAAATGTGTCTAGAGACAGGTGTTAAGTGGACTGATGCTCTTCCACTTGTTTTGATGTCATTAAGAAGTACACCAGATAAAAAGACAGGTTTGAGTCCTCATGAAATTTTAATGGGAAGAGTTATGAGGCAAGCTTTTGTACCTGTAGGTAAACTGTTGAGCATAAATGACAGTGCAATTTTGGATTACTGTAAAAGGTTATCTGATATGGTAACTTCTGTGTCTAATCAGGTGGGAACTGAAGCTCAATCAAATGAAAAAGTTTTGACTCATGATCTGAGACCTGGCGATTGGGTCAGAACGAAAGTACATCGGAGAAGGAATTGTCTATCTCCTAGATGGCAGAAACCTAGGCAGGTAATCTTGATCACTACTAATGCTGTAAAGTGCAGAGGATTGAAGCGCTGGATTCATCCAAGTCATACTATTCCAGTACCAACTCCTGAGAGTTCTGATGTTGAAAGTGATACCACAGATGATTCTGATTCTGAAGCAGAAGATAGAACAGAAGGTGAAGTAATTCCAGATACTGAAGATCGACAAGAAAGTCGACATCTGGAAACTGTGCCAGTGAATGGAAATCTGACAAGAAAAGACTTAGAAATAATTGAAATAGATTCTGAAGGTGAAGAGAATCTGTTAAAAGGAAAGATAACTGAGGATTCGGTTGTCTCTATTGAAGACAAAGAAGCTGAACCAAAAGAAGTTTCAGACCAGGAGAGTATCGAAAGGCAGAGAACAAGCTCTGAAGTAAGGAACAAAAATCCGAAATCTGGGAAGCTAGAGGTAATTGAGGAAGAAGAGGAGAACGAATTACCAAGTACCAGTGATGGAAGACAAAGTGAAGTTCCTGAAGGAGTGAAATTGCCGAATAGAGAAGTTCCTGAGTCAATTGAAATTTCAGACTACGAAACTGAAGAAAGTGACGTGGAAGGTGGAAGTGAAAACGGAAAGAAAAGGACTTGGAAGTCAGAATCAAATAATTCTGAACCAAAGAAGAAGTACGTGAGAAAAACAGACTACTGGCCTGGTGGAAGATTGAGAGTAAGATTGATCAAAAAGCCAATAGAACAAGTTGAAGAAATCAGTAGTCAAAAGAGTCCAGGAAAAGAAGTTGGAGTTGGAAGAAAAATTGAAGTGATATCGAGAAAAGGGAAGAGAATAATTAGACCAAACCAGAAATACAAGTCTCCTGAGTGGACTTACTTAGTAATTCCACCTGTTATTGACATATATGATAGTAGTGAAGAAGAAAACGAAATCCAAGAAATTAGTGACAATGATTGAAGTACAAAATTATTAAATTGGCAAAAGGCTGAAGAAATCCTGTTAGTTGACACAAGGTCGAAGAAAAACTGTTTAGTTAAAGAAAACTTATGTATGACATAAGGTCGAAGAAATCTTGTTTAGGATTATAAAAGAAAAATATATTTTAAAAGGGGGGTGTATATAAATTTTAAAATTTATTTTTATTTTTGAAGCTAAAACTAACCTAAAAATGCCTTATGTTAAGGAGAGCACTTCAAAGTGTTCTGTTTTTAAAAGATGCTGTAAGATGACTCTGGTATGTCTGCTCATTTTAGTTCTGCTCTGGTTGGTACTAGCTGTGATTATCCCTTTAGAAATGAATAGAGAATTACACAAAGTTAACATAACAAGCAAAGCTCTGGTTAGCCAAACTAAACATAGTGCATCTGCAAAAGTTATTGATCATCAGCCTAACATTCATCGAGATAAATCAATAGGTGATTTTTCAAGCAATACATTCACAAAGCTATTGAGTGAATATGTAAAGGTAATGGATGCAAAGGACTGCTATGTCTGTGTTAAGTTACCTGCTTCTGTTTCTGAGGGAGTAACATATAATATGCTTCCTCTCACTTATGCTGTTACATGTAGTGTATTAACTAGTTTATTTTATCAAACTGGTCGTTTAGAATATTACTATTCAAATTATGATGAAATTTTTGCTAATGTTAAGATTGATAATGCTTTAAATAAACATAAGAAAGCAAAACAATTGTGAGAATATTTCCTTGTTACTAACGAACTCACTTACGAGTATGCTTATAAGAATAATCTAACATGTAAATTAAGTGCTGAAGGAAAGAAATTTTTGAATATGGTTGAGGAGAGAAGAGCAATTTATAAGAGAAATGAATTAGTCAAGCAGACTAAGTCATCCTTCTGGCAAAAAGAAGATGAGAAATTAAATGGCAAAATGCTTGAAAATATTGCAATTCACATAGACAAACCTATTAGTGGAAAACTTTGCATTAGAAGAGATAATACACTTTTTGATAATTATTTTGTAGGTGCAAGTAACTGTGAAGATACTTATCAGATTATGGGAGGTTGGGGATTTAAAGGTGGAAAAGATCCTATCTTCCCTGGAATTTATTTTGTTTGTGGTGACAAAGCTTACTATAACCTTCCAGACCATTGGTATGGAACTTGTTATGTGGGAATTGTTTTTCCTAAAGTGTTTCATGTTGACAGAGATTCAGAAGGATTGTTTAAAATTCATAATTATGTAAATAGAGCTAAAAGAGAAACTTTTACTGAAGTTCTGGGAGATATTTTTCAAGCTGTAATACCTTTTGTTGGTATAACCCTAAATGCAGGGAGAATCAGAAAATTGTCCACTATAGTTGATAGATTATCAACAGACACTGCTGATGGATTTCAATTAGTGAATGTTGAAGTTATTGCAATTAGATCCATGGTAATTCAAGATCGTCTTGCTTTAGACATACTTCTAGCAAAAGAGGGAGGAGTCTGTGGTATTTTACATGTCCAACATTGCTGTACATATATTCCTGATGAAAGTAAGAATATTGAAATGTATATTAAGAATATTACACAAATGCATTCAGAGATAATTCCTTTAGAAGAAGAAGATTTTACAGGGAAACTTTCAAAAAGGTTTCAAGCAATTAAAAACTGGTTTCATAATATCGGAAGTTCAATTCTTGGCAAGATTCTGGCACCTTTGATTATAATAGTATTCATTTTTATTTTGACTAAAGTAGGTTGTTTGTTACATAAAAGAAAGAAACAGTTGAGAGAAAAGAAGAGAATCTATAAACTCAGAAAAGAAGAGGAAAGGGAGATCGAGTTACAGGAGTTACATAGAGAGCGTCATGTTAATTGCAAAGATTATGCTGAAACAGACTTTTAGGTTTTCTAATACAAATGAATTTGAATCGATTTCTTAAAAATTTAATTTACCAAAATTTTGAGTGCTGGTGTGGTGATTTGTTAATCACCAGATGAGGGAGTTGATGGAGCGAGATAGAAAACAAAATTTTGTTTAAACTCGCAAAGTCACATTTCCATAACATGAATAAAATTATTAATGATTTGTGATATGTCGTGCTAATACAACTTAGATTAAACTTTACACGTGGGGGGACTAACATGTGTGCTCATAAACGTGCATATTTGTTGCATCTTTTTGTTCGTGCAAAATAATAAAATAATTTATTGTTTTCGTTTTTGTCATTACTAACTGCTGCAAACTTAAAAGAAGCATGTGCTTGTTTTGCTTTTCCTTGTCTGTGTGATGTCATTCTAGATGCATATGGGTCTCATAGAAAAACGGAGACTGGTAAATATAAACGCTGCTTTATTTGTTTGCAATGGCTAGGTAACATTTTGATTAATCGGGTGGGTTAATTAATTAGTAAACCATGGGGTGGATACAGAATATACTTTATTTCTTACATTAATACTTTTCTTGTGTTTGTTTTATACTAGAAAACATAAGTTGCCTGCTTTTGGGCCTAGTCATTTGAGCCGCAGAAAAAGAGCTAACCTATAATTCTGCAGAAAGTCACGAGACGCCCATTCTGAATTAAAACGATTATTGAAGCTGCATTCACAAAGCAAAAACTGATGAGCTGACATCATTCTGTCGGACATGGCCAAGGTCGAAAGTGAACATTTTGTCAGTCCTTAACTTGGCATCCGCGGAAGTTGTACTGAATGTCTATGGAAGCTGCGAGGATGACTTAATACAAAGTTGCAATCGCAGGAAGCTTCTGGCTTCACGTGGAAGAGACAATGGTCTTTGTAAGACATGATTTTGTGGAACTTTTTGAGAATCGGGTGACATGTCACTTGTCACTCTCAGCCAATGGGACGTCGAGGATTTCTGAAAACTTTCCTTTGCTAGTTTAGTTAGCGTAGAAAGGTATAAAAAGTCAAGCCCTTAGGGTTGGGCTGGCTGCTGCTTTCTGACTTTCCGATGAGGGTGATGTGCTGCTGGACTTTGCGTGGAGCACGTAAGAATCCTCAAAGAATTTTACTTTAATTTCTTACTATTTAGCTCAGTTAGGGAAATAGGTTTTAAAAATGCTTAACTTTATATATTTTCTTTAAATTTGATTCAATTGCTTAAATTGTATTTTCCTCATATTTCTTACCATCATGCTTGCTATATTGCAAATAAATTTCATTTATAAAACTTTCAATTTATATACCATAATTTAGAAAATAAATTCTTACTTTTGACAAACAAGCTGGTCTTGGTTATTCAGAAGTATAGGTTACCATTAGCTAGATCACGTCGCCTATGGTGGTCGTTTAAATGGTTGGGTTTTATTCTAATGACAATATTCTTTCTGCAAATGTATAAATATGTATATAGTTTGTAGATAATGTGTATATAGATTTATTCTGACCACCTGATTCAGTAGGCCCAAAATATATCAGGTTCATAAATGGGTCCATATTTAGTATAGAATTTTGTTTATAGGTTATGAAATTGGGTAGCGTAGTTTATGATATATTTTCTATAGCCCGCTGGATCAGGACACTGCCATATTTCCTCCGGGGGACACTTTTCTGACTCTGCTGGTTCTCCTGATAAAAACCTTTTACTGAGTATCCAATTGATTTTGAAGTATCGTACTCAAACATTACAATAAATAAATGATCTCCACACACTGGGAGAAAACACACAGAGTCTCATTTACAAGGGACTGATGCAGTGATGCGTCAGTGTTCTTGCACCTGTGGGAGAAACCCTTCAGCCACTTAGAGGCGCCATATTTACAGTACAGCTCACAAGGGGCAGGGCGATTCAAAAAGGGGGTGGTGATGGACAGAGCATCTGAATTAAGCAAGACACTCCTACCCAGTCAAGAGATCAGGGCTTGATCCATCACCGTTTTTTAGCTCACTGCACCATCCCAACTCAGAACCTGGCTACATGCAAATTAGTCTGTCCCTGGCCCAGTGCATCATGGGAACAGGGCAGACCAAACTACCAAGCCAATTCTTTACTGGAAAGGAAACAAGCTTCCGGGGAACGGTTTCTGGCATTACAGCCGTCTTCGGCCCGGCTTGCTTGAATCCTGATGGTGCAGTGAGCAAGGGACTCACATCTGAGCATACCCTTCCACACTTGTGGTGGCCAAAACGATTCAAAAAGGGGGAGGTGATGGACAGAGCATCTGAATTAAGCAAGACACTCCTACCCAGTCAAGAGATCAGGGCTTGATCCATCACCATTTTTTAGCTCACTGCACCATCCCAGCTCAGAACCTGGCTACATGCAAATTAGTCTGTCCCTGGCCCAGTGCATCATGGGAACAGGGCAGACCAAACCTCCAAGCCAATTCTTTACTGGAAAGGAAACAAGCTTCCGGAGACCGGTTTCTGGCATTACAGCCGTCTTCGGCCCGGCTTGCTTGAATCCTGATGGTGCAGTGAGCAAGGGACTCACATCTGAGCATACCCTTCCACACTTGTGGTGGCCAAAACGATTCAAAAAGGGGGTGGTGATGGACAGAGCATCTGAATTAAGCAAGACACTCCTACCCAGTCAAGAGATCAGGGCTTGATCCATCACCGTTTTTTAGCTCACTGCACCCTCCCAGCTCAGAACCTGGCTACATGCAAATTAGTCTGTCCCAGGCCCAGTGCATCATGGGAACAGGGCAGACCAAACTACCAAGCCAATTCTTTACTGGAAAGGAAACAAGCTTCCGGGGACCGGTTTCTGGCATTACAGCCGTCTTCGGCCCGGCTTGCTTGAATCCTGATGGTGCAGTGAGCAAGCAAGGGACTCACATCTGAGCATACCCTTCCACACTTGTGGTGGCCAAAACGATTCAAAAAGGGGGTGGTGATGGACAGAGCATCTGAATTAAGCAAGACACTCCTACCCAGTCAAGAGATCAGGGCTTGATCCATCACCGTTTTTTAGCTCACTGCACCATCCCAGCTCAGACCCTGGCTAAATGCAAATTAGTCTGTCCCTGGCCCAGTGCATCATGGGAACAGGGCAGACCAAACTACCAAGCCAATTCTTTACTGGAAAGGAAACAAGCTTCCGGGGACCGGTTTCTGGCATTACAGCCGTCTTCGGCGCGGCTTGCTTGAATCCTGATGGTGCAGTGAGCAAGGGACTCACATCTGAGCATACCCTTCCACACTTGTGGTGGCCAAAACGATTCAAAAAGGGGGTGGTGATGGACAGAGCATCTGAATTAAGCAAGGCACTCCTACCCAGTCAAGAGATCAGGGCTTGATCCATCACCGTTTTTTAGCTCACTGCACCATCCCAGCTCAGAACCTGGCTACATGCAAATTAGTCTGTCCCTGGCCCAGTGCATCATGGGAACAGGGCAGACCAAACTATCAAGCCAATTCTTTACTGGAAAGGAAACAAGCTTCCGGGGACCGGTTTCTGGCATTACAGCCGTCTTCGGCCCGGCTTGCTTGAATCCGGATGGTGCAGTGAGCAAGGGACTCACATCTGAGCATACCCTTCCACACTTGTGGTGGCCAAAACGATTCAAAAAGGGGGTGGTGATGGACAGAGCATCTGAATTAAGCAAGACACTCCTACCCAGTCAAGAGATCAGGGCTTGATCCATCACCGTTTTTTAGCTCACTGCACCATCCCAGCTCAGAACCTGGCTACATGCAAATTAGTCTGTCCCTGGCCCAGTGCATCATGGGAACAGGGCAGACCAAACTACCAAGCCAATTCTTTACTGGAAAGGAAACAAGCTTCCGGGGACCGGTTTCTGGCATTACAGCCGTCTTCGGTCCGGCTTGCTTGAATCCTGATGGTGCAGTGAGCAAGGGACTCACATCTGAGCATAGCCTTCCACACTTGTGGTGGCCAAAACGATTCAATAAGGGGGTGGTGATGGACAGAGCATCTGAATTAAGCAAGACACACCTACCCAGTCAAGAGATCAGGGCTTGATCCATCACCGTTTTTTAGCTCACTGCACCATCCCAGCTCAGAACCTGGCTACATGCAAATTAGTCTGTCCCTGGCCCAGTGCATCATGGGAACAGGGCAGACCAAACTACCAAGCCAATTCTTTACTGGAAAGGAAACAAGCTCCCGGGGACCGGTTTCTGGCATTACAGCCGTCTTCGTCCCGGCTTGCTTGAATCCTGATGGTGCAGTGAGCAGGGGACTCACATCTGAGCATACCCTTCCACACTTGTGGTGGCCAAAACGATTCAAAAAGTGGCTGATCTCTTGACTGGGTAGGATTATTCTGCTTAATTCAGATGCTCTGTCCATCACCACCCCCTTTATGAATCGTTTTGGCCACTATAGGAGTGGAAGGGTATGCTCAGACAAGAGTCCCTTGCTCACTGCACCATCAGGATTCAAGCAAGCCGGGCCGAAGACGGCTGTAATGCCAGAAACCGGTCCCCGGAAGCTTGTTTCCTTTCCAGTAAAGAATTGGCTTGGTAGTTTGGTCTGCCCTGTTCCCATGATGCACTGGGCCAGGGACAGACTAATTTGCATGTAGCCAGGTTCTGAACTGGGATGGTGCAGTGAGCTAAAAAACGGTGATGGGTCAAGCCCTGATCTCTTGACTGGGTAGGAGTGTTCTGCTTAATTCAGATGCTCTGTCCATCACCACCCCCTTTATGAATCGTTTTGGCCACTATAGGAGTGGAAGGGTATGCTCAGACATGAGTCCCTTGCTCACTGCACCATCAGGATTCAAGCAAGCCGGGCCGAAGACGGCTGTAATGCCAGAAACCGGTCCCCGGAGGCTTGTTTCCTTTCCAGTAAAGAATTGGCTTGGTAGTTTGGTCTGCCCTGTTCCCATGATGCACTGGGCCAGGGACAGACTAATTTGCTTGTAGCCAAGTTCTGAACTGGGATGGTGCAGTGAGCTAAAAAACGGTGATGGATCAAGCCCTGATCTCTTGACTGGGTAGGAGTGTTCTGCTTAATTCAGATGCTCTGTCCATCACCCCCCCCTTTATGAATCACAAGGGGCAGAGGGCAGATTTACAAGACCATTGCGCCACTTTTGCATCATTTTTAACATGGGAAAAGTGGCGCAAAAGTGGCGCAAGTGCCTTGTAAATCTTCCCCACGGTTTTTTGGCACCTAGCTGGAGTTGGTGAGAAAACCAATGCCGCTCCAGAAATAAGTCAAATTACAGAGGCGATGAGTCCGTTTTAACTGACACATCGCCTACTGATTGGGGACCAGTGTGTTTGAGATTTAAAATGTGACAAAGTCACCTTGTACTCAAACATATTGGTTCTGGATGAGATGCATACAAGTGGGCATAGTGCTCAAACATTGTGACATTTCCTGCTCATACTTACCATATATGGCCCACTTACCTCATGACTTGATTGCATATTGTAATCAAGTCACTACAGCTGGTGTAGTCCCTTAGGCACAGCCAATGTGTCATCCCTATGCCTGGGTTTGCAGGCATAGGGATTATGATGCATTGGCAGTGCAGTGGCAGGATTCGTTAAAAAAAGTGGTAAATAACACCGCGTAAATTTCAAGGCAGGCGCTTCCGCTGGAATGCCTTCCTTGCATAAATTAAGATCAGAGACGGCACAGGCGATTCTCACAAAAGTGGAAACTGACACAGCCTGTAGAAAAATGATGCAGCTGCATAGATATGAATATTGGGCAGATTACAGCGCCGCCGTTGCATCAAAAAAAGTGATGCAATGGCGGCGAAAGGCAGTGCAAGGGGCTTGCAAATAAGCCCCACGGTGTTTAAGGGTCATTGCATTTTTTTGGGTGTTTCAATATCCCGCTATAGGAGTTTCTCGTTGAAAAACAAAAAAATTACAAAAATCTACAACAAAAAACAGGCATGATCTTCTCCTCCCCCCTCGGGCCTGCCTTACTCTGCTCCTGAATACACTCACTGGTGATTAGCCGCGCTCTGCAAATTCACATAACATAACATACCCACATAGCAAAGCTGCAGTGTCTTCTGAGGAGCTGCTGTGGTTGCAGCTCTGCTAAAGGGACAGCGGCAATAATGTCTAAGGTGATGCACACTTACAACGCAACTTTTACGTCGTAATGCTGTTACAACGCAGCTATTACAACGCAGGATCCATTACATCGGATGCCATTACAACGCATGGCATTACATCGCATATGCTATTACAACGCATACCATTACATCGTAAGTATTGGTAAGTATATACATTTTTTTTATTTTATTTAATATTATATAATTGATTTAATTATTATTAATTATAAATAAAAATAAATAAAAATATTTATTTATGTTTTTAAATATTATAAATTAAATTTATTAATTTAAGTAATTTTTTAAATAAGTATGAGTATAGGAGTATATGTTTTGGTGTACTGAGGTATATGTTTTGGGGTGTTTGGGTATTTTTTGGTTTTAGGGCAGGGTTTGGGTTTTGGGGTACAGGGGTGTTTTTAGGTTTCAGGGCTAGGTTTGGGTTTTGGGGTACAGGGGTGTTTTTAGGTTACAGGGTAGGGTTTGGGTTTTGGGGTACAGGGGTGTTTTTAGGTTTCAGGGTAGGGTTTGGGTTTTGGGGTACAGGGGTGTTTTTAGGTTTCAGGGTAGGGTTTGGGTTTTGAGGTACAGGGGTGTTTTTAGGTTTCAGGGTAGGGTTTGGGTTTTGGGGTACAGGGGTGTTTTTAGGTTTCAGGGTAGGGTTTGGGTTTTGAGGTACAGGGGTGTTTTTAGGTTTCAGGGTAGGGTTTGGGTTTTGGGGTACAGGGGTGTTTTTAGGTTTCAGGGTAGGGTTTGGGTTTTGAGGTACAGGGGTGTTTTTAGGTTTCAGGGTAGGGTTTGGGTTTTGGGGTACAGGGGTGTTTTTAGGTTTCAGGGTAGGGTTTGGGTTTTGGGGTAAAGGGGTGTTTTTAGGTTTCAGGGTAGGGTTTGGGTTTTGAGGTACAGGGGTGTTTTTAGGTTTCAGGGTAGGGTTTGGGTTTTGGGGTACAGGGGTGTTTTTAGGTTTCAGGGTAGGGTTTGGGTTTTGAGGTACAGGGGTGTTTTTAGGTTTCAGGGTAGGGTTTGGGTTTTGGGGTACATGGGTGTTTTTAGGTTTCAGGGTAGGGTTTGGGTTTTGGGGTACAGGGGTGTTTTTAGGTTTCAGGGTAGGGTTTGGGTTTGGGGTACAGGGGTGTTTTTAGGTTTCAGGGTAGGGTTTGGGTTTTGGGGTACAGGGGTGTTTTTAGGTTTCAGGGTAGGGTTTGGGTTTTGGGGTACAGGGGTGTTTTTAGGGTTAAGGGTTGGGTTTGGGTTTTGGGGTACAGGGGTGTTTTTAGGGTTAAGGGTTGGGTTTGTGATTAGGGCTAAATAAATTATAGTTACCATTTATAAATTAATTAAAATATATTTATTAAATTAAATTAATTATATTATATTAATTACATTTTTAATTAAATTAATTAAATTAAAAAAATTATTTTAATTAATTTAATTTCATTACAATTTTAAACATATTTAAATTAAAATAATTTCATTATATTAATTAATTAAAATTAATTACAATTTTTATTAAAATTAAATTAAATAAATAGATTTAAATTTATTAAATTAAATTAACTACTATTTTAAAATGTATTTTAATTAAATTAAATAAATTAAATTAATTAAATTAAATTAATTACATTTTTTTTAAAAAGTATACTTACCTATACTTACGATGTAATGCCATTCGTTGTAATAGCATCTGCGATGTAATGCCATGCGTTGTAATGGCATCCGATGTAATAGATCCTGCGTTGTAAAAATTCCGATGTAACGGAATGCGTTGTAATAATCCGCGATATAGTGACACCAATCCATGTCTAAATATGGTGGCTGTACTCTGCCAGGGCAGTAGCGCCTATTCCTCCTCTGACCTAGCAGAATGGAGCATAGCCCGCCAAATCGTAAACAGAGTCCAAACTCTATGTGCTTACCTACATCTTGTCCAATACATGTCACTAGCTTTTTCAGCCTAAATACTGCTCCCAGTATTTGCTCTTTTGTCATTGAGGACCTGACTTACAACATCTCATACTAAGAAGCAGACAACAGTGGAACTTCCTCACTAGGGTAAAAATGTGAAATTGTTACTCATTTGCTCGGCTTCAATAGGATGAAAGGCTGAGTTGACACTGGTGGGACTCTGAGCTGTGAAATGCAGCTCACAGATCACCAGAGTAAATGCCTCACTTCACTACCCCTGCAAACCCAATTTGCCAAGTTCAGGATTCTTTTTGAAATGGTAAGAAGGGGCAATGAAATGCTGTATGGCAAAGTTTCATGCCATATTAATCAAGCCATTACAATAAATACATGAAACTGTTGCAGGATGCCAGTGCTGACAATCTCTCCTAGGCATTCGTGCACAACAAAGCTCCCTGCCAGACACCAATAAACTACATTTCATCAGTACACTTCTCAGCCATTAGTGCACTCACAACCCATTAGCTCACTGTTCTGTTGATGACTGTAGTCGAAGTATCTAATGATGTATGAACTCCCAGGCACTAGTGAGGGAGGCACGCTCAGCAACTAGTGATATGTGAACACCCTGGCACTGATGAGGACTGAAATCTGAGTATCCCCAGACGTTGACACTTTCAGACACTAGTGATGGCTGCACTTCTGGGGGCAGATTTACAAGCCCCTTGCGCCACTTTTGCGTCATTTTTAACATCGGAAAAGTGACACAAAAGTGGCGCAAGGGGCTTGTAAATCTGCCCCCTGGGCTTTAGTGAGGTTGCACTTTCAGGCACGAATGCTAATTGCACGTCGTGATAGATTAACTGCCTGACCCAGGTAACAGCTGCACTCCCTGGCACTAGTGATGGCTGCACACCCAGGCAGTAATGGTGGCTCCACAGACTCCCAGGCTGCTGCAGCGGGTTCACGCTGGGGCACTACAAATAACTACAGCCAAGAGCTGTAGTAATTGCATGCTTAGGAGTGCAGAAATGGCTCCACTCCCCGACAGCGGGGTAAAAGCACCTCACGGTTGTAGTGTCGTCTCTTGCTAGATCAGTACATCACTGATAAGTGAACAATTTCTAAGATTCATAACATCTTTCCAGGTCCTCTGTACTGCAATTACCCACTGAGAAGGCCCCACCCACCAAAACTAGTGAGGGGACCCAGCCAGGACTACGGGACGTCCCGCAAGAGTGCAGAGGCCTTTGTGAATTGGCACACAATTCCTATAAAAAACAGATGTTACCATTACTTCATTTTTAATACCCAATGTATCAACTTCAGATGGACTGAAGGCTGATTCTGCTCTTGGAATTGAAACTTCTGACCTTGGGATCACCGCATTTGTCAGTGGCGAGCATCTATCACACTGAAACATTCTGTAACCTCCAAGCAGAATGCAAAAGTGACAAATACCAGACATGAGGAAACGAAAATAAGTAAAAGATGGATTTTATCCAGAATTCGACAGGATTTTTTTTTGTTTTTTACGTGGAGAGTTTCCCACTCTCTACTTTTTACGTGTGAAATATAAAGTTTCTATAAACGGAAACTTGTGCTGTGCCAGCCATGATTATTAGGGTACATCGGCAAAGTGTGCACGCAAGGCAAGAAGTGGAATGAAAGGGCTCCCTACCGGCACTGAGCGACCGGCATCGTTTGTCTTGACATTTTGGGCGGACAGACTGTGCGGTTTCTTGCAAGAACCCGTTGTTACTGAGCACGGCAAAACATAAGTGTCACCGAGGTCTGGCATGTCAGTACTCAGTACTTTGTGCTAACTGAAACGAACAGCACACATATATGTATTAACTCGGTGTGCGGATGAGTCCGCCGCAGAGCCAGCAGCAAGGCAAACTGGCACCTGTGAAGAGCTGCCATCACGAGTTCGCCCATAAGAAATAACTTTAAATGTTATGTTATAGAGTTTATTGAGCTCGCAAATGCGAGGAAGGTGTCCTGGCGCTTAAGAGACTAACACTGATTATAGCCTAGATCGGCTGTCAGAGCAGCTGAAATAAATCAAGGTCAGTGGGCAGCAACGACAGAAGGAACGATAAAAAACCTGGCGCCTTATTTATGAAGCCCTTGCGCCGCCGGTGCGTCACTTTTTCCAATTTTTAAAGTGGCGCACCGGCGGCGCAAGGGCATCATAAGTAAGGCCCCTGGAGGTCTCATTGACAATGAGGCTGCGCGACCGAAGCGTGACTTTGTACGGTGCTCCGGTGACGCAGGGGTCTTCCTCCATCTCCACCAGGCAGCGCTAAGCCACTTTGCATGGCTTATGCAGCCTTGTAAATATCCATCCCTTTAAAGCAGTTTTCTGTGTTAAATGGGCATGCAATGGGTGTTGCTGTGGACATTACCAGCAACTCCTATGGCTTTTTGACATTGCCCTAGATTTATGAGGAATTGCAATTCTGAGGCAGCGACCAAAGCGTATGCCTCTTCGGGGAAGGCATAAAGGAGGCACAATAAGGAGAAATACCTTTATTTCTCCTTGTTTTTCCTTTTTCCAATGTGTGCTGCATTCGGTATTTCATATAGAAAGAGGAAAAAAATGCCTCTTGTGATTGTTTTTGTGGAGGAAAGTTTCCCTTTCTGCACAAAAACAATCATTCCTGCAACACAGGCCCCCTTGCACCATGGCACAAAGGTGCCTGCGTTGGCGCGCGGAAGCCCATTCTGCACCAGCTCAGGGGGAAAAGGACAGAAATGCATGGTACCTGATAGATACAGTGCATTCCTGTCATTTACTTTTGCCGTATGGATAAGAAGGCCTGTGGCTCTGCCCTACAGCAAAATCTTGTAAATAACGCCCTCAGGCACTCATTTACAATGAGGCTGCATACCGGAGTATCACTCTTTGTGACACTCTGGGGGCGCAGGGGTCTTCCTCAATCTTCACCAGGCAGCGCTAAGCCGATTTACATGGCTTAATGAGGCCTTTTAAATATCGTTCCCTTTAACACCATTTTCTGTGTTAAAGTGGTGTGCAATTGGTGTTGCTGTGGGTGTTTCCAGCAACACCCATGGTTTTTTGACACTGCCCCAGATTTACTGGAATTGTAACGTATGCCTTCCCAGGGGGCCATAAGGGAGGCACAACGAGGTGAAATACCTTTATTCCTCGTCGTTTTTCCTTTTTAGGTCTCGTCCTACAGGAGGAGACCTAATGCCATCGGCAGAGCTTTTTCAGCAAAAAGTGCACGCGTTGCATCGCTTGCAATGCAACACGTGCACTTCTTGGCGATTTCATTTCGGGAGCACGCGGCGCCATATGGTGGCACCATATGGTCGCACGCTCCTGAAAGGAAATCGCCCATGCCCCCTCCCCCTGCTGCCACTTTCACTGCCGCGCTGCTTTACTGCTGCGCGGCCAATGCTTGTTTTTCTTTCTTTCCTCTCGTGCCTATTGTCTACATTTCCCGTGCTCTTCCTTTCATAACACCCGACTTCGAATAGGCCTCTATTAGGAAGCGGGCCATAAAATGTATGGCCTACAACAACAAACCTCAGAAGTAAAAAGCCTTTTGCTGAGTCTTTTCCCTTGTTTGTGGCTGTCTCACAAGCCTGCTCTGGAAGGCTTGTGACACTTTCTGGAGCGCGACACTGTACACGTCTGCGCGCGCACGTGCCTCAGGATCAGAGAACCTTGGGAAGGACTAGGGGGTGTGGAAGCCCATCCTCTTAATAGGGCTCCCCAGTGTCGTCTTAAGGACATTTGAGGCCCCAGGCAAAACATATTTTGGGGCAACCATGTTTACAACATCTTCAAATTTGATTGTTTACTTTTTTTTTGCGAGTAGCCTGCAGGATGCCAAACAAACCTTCGGAAAAGATTTCACAAATATATAGTAGAAATATGTGTTTCTGAGGACGCCCAATATTCTTACACAGACACTGGCCAAAGATTTAAAAATAAACAGAAGTAAGACTCAGAAAGAGTACACGTTTACTTTCCGACGGGCCTCAGGGAAGGTGGGGCCCTGGGCACTTGCCCATGCCTCAAAACACCACTGCCCTGAGCATTGGTGATACAGCGATACGTGGGGCACCTCCTGTCAATCACTGTATTCCAAAACATATTTTATACCTTTTACACCTCTGGGATATATTTCCCAGCCTACTTTGTCATTTTTGTCAACTGTAGGTCTATGCATACATTTCTTTTAGAAAAAAAGGAGCACACCTTTTACTCTCGTCTTTCTAGCATTGTATTGACCCCCGTAAATATGGTGGTTAGAGGCACGTGTTTCTGATTTGCATGTATCAGGCTGGTGTAAATAATCCTCCAGCCACCTGTATATCATCAGACAGTTAGACATGTAAATATCACAGGTGCTGCCTTAGAGGAGTTTCAAATATTGTTATTGGTTATATATAGATACATATATATCTATATACATATATAGATATATATTTCTATATATATATATATATATATCTATGTATCTATATATCTTTATCTATATCCAAACATAGCTCCTTCAAAGAAAGAGAAAGGCCACAACTGAGGAAAATTTCGGAAGCGCTTTTAATGAGCTGCACAAACAGAGTAGAATTCTGTCACCCTCTATGGCGGATGCATTTCGGCGTGGTCTGCCTCTTCACGCCAGGTGGAAGTGCTTATGGAAACGGGTGTGAGTGAAGGTTGAAGTGTCCTGCCTCCTCCTCATTCACAGACGGCAGCTCCTCCCACACCGATGTCGTCACAATGCATATACCTCCTGTAGTCCGCTTGGTGATCAGCGCCTACAAGTTCCAGCATGCAGTAGCAAGACTCTGGTAGGTATCGCAGGAGTAAAGTGGGGAAGAAAAATTGTGCTTCAAAGTCTGTGAATGGCCCCAAAGTCCAAAACCACAATTGAGCACCGGCGCTTCCTCCGGTCCCCAACTGCTTAAACCTCCTCTGCATAGGAATCCTTTCTGGCGGGGGCAAGGCATGGAAATCAAACCTGCCCGACGTGGTGCGCAGTGGCATCAATACCGTCATACTTCTTCCTTTGCTGGGTGGTAGGCCCTGTAGATTCCGGTACCCCAGAGAAGAGAAAACTGCGAGCAGTGATCCAGCGTGAACAGGGCCTCTTGATAAAGCGGGGGCCTTTAAAGCGCGACACTGGAATAAGCGCTGAATTGTATCCAAACATAGCTCCTTCAAAGAAAGAGAAAGGCCACAACTGAGGAAAATTTCGGAAGCGCTTTTAATGAGCTGCACAAACAGAGTAGAATTCTGTCATCCTCTATGGCGGATGCATTTCGGCGTGGTCTGCCTCTTCAGCGCCAGGTGCAAGTGCTTATGGAAATGGGTGTGAGTGAAGGTTGAAGTGTCCTGCCTCCTCCTCATTCACGGACTGCAGCTCCTCCCACATCTTTATCTATATATATATATATTTTTCCCCTTCAAGAGTAAGTCTTCTTATTTGATATTTGCCAGTGGTTGGTTGGGATATGACAGACAAGATGCTACCGGTGGTTCACAGCGCCAAGCAGGCACATCCTTGAGTCACCATCTAACAACAAATCCTCCCCAGTGTATGAACAGCACTGTAATCACAATACCCTGTAAATACAAAGTTACGCTGTCCCACACTGCATTGTATTTTCTTTTTTTGTACACGGCTTCTTATCCCTAATCTATATTTTCAATGCACTGTAAAAGAAAAGAATATTTTATATGTCCCACTCCCCCATAGCAATTTATTTTTATAACAAACAAGCATGAGAACAGGCAGGATGAAGTTGCCAGCAGTGCAAGTACCAAAAAAGTAGAAGACATTTTTTATCTTAAAATCTTTTTTCAATCAGGTTTTTTAGTTGTATATAATGTCGTCTTCATTTGTATAAAGGTAACACAAATGTTAACACTTTTTATTATAACTTTTCAACATAATGCACAGCAGCCATAATGCTCTACAACATAGCCAAAAGTTCTGGCTAACACATAAGGTCCCAAAGGCGAGACCTATTGGCTATGCCAATGCTTGTTCTATGTGTGCTGAATTCTGCAGTTCATATAGAAAGAGGAAAAATGCCTCTTGTGATTGTTTTTGTGCAGGAAGGTTTCCTTTCTGTACAAAAATAATCATCCCGCAACATAGGCACCCTTGCAGCAAGGCACAAAAGGTGCCTGCATTGGCATATGGCAGTCCATTATGCACCAGCGCAGGGGAAAAGGACAGAAATGTGTAGTATCTGGTAGATACAGCACATTACTGCCCTTTACTTTTGCCGTATGGCAGCGCGGCAAGAAGGCCTGTGGCTCTGCCCTACGACAAAATCTTGTAAATAAGGCTCTAAGGCCCTCATTTACAATGAGACTGCACAACCGGAGCATCACTTTTTGTGACACTCTGGTGGCGCAGAGGTCTTCCTCCATCTTTACCAGGCAGCGCTAAGCCACTTTCGTGGCTTAATGAGGCCTTGTAAATATCGTTCCTTTTACCTCAGTTTTCTGTGTTAAATGGGCATTCAATGGGTGTTGCTGGGGACGTTACCAGCAACTTCTATGGCTTTTTGACATTGCCCCAGATTTATGAGGAATTGCAATTCTTAGGTAGTGGCAAAAGTTTGTGCCTCCTCAGGGAAGGCATAAAGGAGGCGCAATGAGGAGAAATGCGTTTATTTCTCCTTGTTTTTCCTTTTTCTATGTGTTCTGCATTCTGAAGTTCATATAGAAAGAGGAAAAATGCCTCTTGTGATTGTTTTTGTGGAGGAAGGTTTCACTTCCTGCACAAAAACAATCATACAGGCAATGCAGGCACCCTTGCACCATGGCACAAAGGTGCCTGTGTTGGCGTGCGGCAGCCCATTCTGCACCAGCGCAGGGGAAAAGGACAGAAATGCGTGGTATCTGATAGTTACAGTGCATTCCTGTCCTTTACTTTTGCCGTATGGAGGCACAGCAAGAAGCTCTGCCCTACAGCAAAATCTTGTAAATAACGCCCTCAGGCCCTCATTTACAATGAGGCTGCACAACCGGAGCATCACTTTTTGTGACACTCTGGTGGCACAGAGGTCTTCCTAAATCTTCACCAGGCAGCGCTAAGCCGCTTTGCATGGCTTAATGAGGCCTTTCAAATATCTTTCCCTTTAACACCATTTTCTGTGTTAAAGTGGCGTGTAATGGGTGTTGCTGTGGGCGTTTCCAGCAACACCCATGGTTTTTTGACACTGCCTCAGATTTACTGGAATTATTTATTTATTTATTTATTTATTTATTTATTTATTTATTAAATTTATAGGGCGCAACAGCTACCCAAAAAGGGTTTCCCGGCGCCAGGACAGGGACTAAGAGCAGGAAAGCAGAAGTGGGGAGAAGATTACTGATTGAATAACCAGGTCTTCAGGGAACTGCGAAAATGGAAATAGTTAGATTCTTTGCGAATGGCAGGAGAAAGAGCATTCCAGAGAGTAGGACCCGAATAGGAAAAAGAGCGTCCACCCATCCTAGCAAGTTTGAATCTGGGCACTGCAAAATAATCCAAGGAAGCTGAACGGAGATGGCGAGTAGGAACATATGGGCAGGCCAAAGAGAGGAGATATTGAGGAGCTAGATCCCTTTTGATCATAATCATATAGCTCAGGGCTTTACATTTTATACGATTTTCCACCCTGAGCCAATGTAGGTCACGAAGATAGCCGGAGATGGGCATGAATCTGAAGACACTGCATAGCAGTCTCACTGCAGCATTTTGCACCAACTGCAGTCTACAGGCCACAGCCTTATTAGCACCCAGGAAAAGGACATTTCCGTAATCCAGCCGTGAGGTGATAAGGGCATGGATCACAGTTTTCTGGGTGGTCTTAGGCAACATACAAAGGATTTTCCTAAGCCATTTTAAGATGGTGAAACAGGTGGCTGTGACCCTGACTGCTTGATGTTGCATAGATGGAGAATCATCAATATTAACACCCAGATTACAGACGTGACTGGAAGGCTGAGGAAGAATTCCCATCTCAACAGGCCAATGTAGTGGGCCCCATAGGTCTTTCTCCTTGCCAAGAACTAAGACCTCGGTTTTTTTCACCATTCAGTTTCAAAAAGTTCTGTTTCATCCATGTAGCAATACGCATAAGGCCTAATTGGAGGCAGGATGTCGAACCAGAATCAGATCGAGATAGAGAAAAGATGATTTGAGAATCATCCGCATAGGTGAAAAGAGTCAGGCCAACTTCTTCAGCAATGTCCGCTAAAGGCCTAACATATATATTAAAAAGTAAGGGGCTCAGTATCGAGCCCTGAGGTACCCCAAAGGGAGCAGGATAAATGTTAGACCGATCAGTGGCGGAAAAGATCTGAAAAGTACGACCGTCCAGAAAAGAAACAATCCAGTCCAGAGCAGAGCCACAAATGCCGGAGGACCTCAGTATGTTAACTAGTATGGGATGGGAGATAGTGTCAAACGCTGCACTAAGATCTAATAATACAAGCGCAACAGTTTCCCCATCATCCAAGAGGTGGCGAAGCCTCTCTGTGACCCCCAATAAAGGGGTTTGAAAATCCCGCTCTAAACCCAGATTGAGAGGGGTGAAGGGTAGTATTGGTCTCAATAAACTGAGAAAAATGAAAATGAATATGCCTTTCCCGGATTTTAGAGAAGATCGGTTGAAGAGAGATCGGACGATAGTTGGTAAGAATAGCAGGATCAACAGTTGGTTTTGTAAGAAGAGGGGTCACCATGGCATATTTCCACCATGTAGGAACCTTGGACGTAGTTAGGGAAGAATTTAAAGCGTCGAAAATGACCATCATGTGACAACAATCGAGTTGCTTAAGAATAGAAGGTGGTAAAGGGTCATTGGGAGAGCCAGACTTGACTTTATCCAGAATAAGAATAAGAGAGTGCAAGTCAAGAGGGGGCCAACAGTCCAGACGAGGAGAGGTAGTGCAACACTCTAAAGTTTGATGTAGCCGATCAGCAGTTGGATTAGACAAAGGTAGTGTGAGATTAACAGTTGTCACATTAGATTGTAAAGACATGGATAGAGAAGAATGAGCAATTACAGAATTAATTTTCACAATTTTATGAGTGAAGAATTTGTCCAGATCTTCGCATTGCTGTTTGTTTAAAGGCGTTAGGGTGGCAATAGTTTCTGATCCGCCCAATTTTTTTACCAACCCAAAAAAAGTTTTGGAGCAGTTAGCTTTATCCGTGATAGTTTTAGAAACAAAGCTGGCCCTGGTCGTCTTGCAGAGATTATGGTATGATTTCAACGCTGTTCTATAGGCAACCTTAAGATCAGATGCATAATTCCTGCACCATTTTTGTTCAAGTACATTACAATTGGATTTTTCGATCTTTAAAGTGTTGTTACACCAAGGGGCAGGGGGACGATGATGTAAAACCTTTTTCTTGGTCAAAGGAAGACATGAATCTATGGCATTGGAAAGCCAGATATTAACGTTCCTTGAGAGTGCAGCAACCTGCGAATCAGAAATAGGTAAGTTACAGCTTAGGTAATTGTTAAGGGTATTAACATCAACTTTGTTCCAATCATGTTTAAGAGACATAAGGGAAGGGTGTTGATGCACCCGAGCCGGTGGGAGAAGAATTGAAAACTTTAGTAAGTAATGGTCGGACCAGCAAATAGGTATTGCTGGAGTACAGTAAATATCAGTGAGAGTGGAAAAAATGGGATCAAGAAGGTGTCCTGCTTTATGTGTAGGACCAGAATTGCAGAGGTTAATATTCATGGCAGCAAGGTCAGAGATGAAGTTAATACATGGAGCTGGACAAATCATCTAAATGTAAATTTAGGTCCCTGAGTATTGAAAAGTTTTTTGTGCTCATCATTAATGGGGATAAGAGACCTGGTAATGAAGTGGTCCACGAGGAAGAAGGGCCAGGTGGGAAATAAATTAATAGACCAGAAAAGGTAAATTTGGGATTAAGTGCAATTTTGAACAAAGCCGCTTCACAGTTAGGAAGATCTGCGGGCTCAAATTTACATTGGAGATGTTTCTTATAAATAATAGCTATTCCCCCGCCAGTTTTCATGTCTCTATCCCTTCTAACGATGGCATAGCTAGATGGTAAGGCAGTGTCGATGTCGGGCCAGCTTTCTCATTTAGCCACGTTTCAGTGAGAAAAAGCGCATCGGGTGATTTCTCGAATAGCATGTCAAAAATATTCCTTTTATGATTAGGGAGAGAGCGACAATTTACAAGGAAGAAAGTGAACTCTTTAGAGGGGGAAACAGTACAAGGTGTGGCAGGGCTATTACTTTGAAACACAGGATAGTATAACTGAGGAGTGACCAGCGAGCAGTTACAGCCCAAACAGCAATCATTCTCTTATTGCCAAAGAGCTGGGTACAGTCAGGTTTAATAGCCGGGCGAAGGGCTAGAAGATCCTTAGACATATATGTAAGTCTATTAGGAAGCATTTGACCAGGAGTTTTGGCCCCTGGTCCCGGCCGGGCGCGGACGGGCACAGACGGGCTTGCCTTTGGCGCGCCTTCGGCACTCCGCCAGTGTGCCCGCTGGGCGCGTCCGCTGTGCGGAGTGAAAGGCATTCAATTTGAAACCCTGGTCAGGTGACCGGCAAGCCTTGTTTCCCCGCCTCCTTTCTCTCTAGCCCAGGAAGAAAAATATGCCGCGACCTCCCTCCACGTCAAGCAGGGAAAACCCGTGATGGAACAGGGAGTATGCGGAGAGAACAGGGCGTCAGAGGAAATCAGGTAGGTGAAGGCAACAGAGTCAGTGAAACGAGAAAGAAGCCAGTTAAAAAGCAACATATTCTTCTAACAAACAGACAGACTAATAGTTAAAAAAGTGTTTTTTGTTCTTCACGAGTCATTAAAATGTAGAGCAGGAAGCGGTATTATCACAAAGGAGCTTCCACTCCCAGCGCGCGTAAAATATGCCTTCACAGGGGAGGCATAAGGGAGGCACAACGAGGTGAAATACCTTTATTCCTCCTCGTTTTTCCTTTTTCTTTGTGTGCTACATTCTGCAGTTGATATAGAAAGAGGAAAAATGCTTCTTGTGACTGTTTTTGTGCAGGAAGGTTTCCTTTCTGCACAAAAACAATCATCCCCGCAACATAGGCACCCTTGCACCATGGCACAAAAGGTGCCTGTGTTGGCACATGGCAGTCCATTGGAAGGCCTGTGGCTCTGCGCTACAGCAAAATCTTGAAAATGAGGCCCTAAGGGCCTCATTTAAAATGACATTGCACAACTGGAGCATCAAGTTATGTGACGCTCTGGTGGCGTAGGGGTCTTCCTCCATCTTTACCAGGCAGCAATAAGCCACTTCGCTTTGCTTAATGAGGCCTTGTAAATTTTTTTGCCTTCAACTCAGCGGTGTACAATGGGTTTTGCTGTGGACATTCCCAGCAACACCTATGGCTTTTTGACATTGCCTGATATTTACGAGGAATTTTAATTCTGAGGCAGCGACAAACGTGTATGCCTCCTCAGGGAAGGCATAAAGAAGGCCCAATGAGGAGAAATACCTTTATTTCTCCTTGTTTTTCCTTTTTCTATGTGTGCTACATTCTGCAGTTCATATAGAAAGAGGAAAATGCCTCTTGTGATTTGTGATTGTTTTTTTGCAGGAAGGTGTTCCTTCCTGCACAAAACAATCATCCCTGCAACACAGGCACCCTTGCACCATGGCACAAAAGGTGCCTGAGTTGGCACATGGCAGTCCATTGTGCACCAGCGCAGGGGAAAAGGACAGAAGTGTGTGGTATCTGGTAGATACAGCGCATTCCTGTCCTTTACTTTTGCCATATGGCAGCGCAGCAAGAAGGCTTGTGGCTCTGCCCTATGACAAAATCTTGTAAATGAGGCTCTAAGGGCCTTATTTACAATGAGACTGCATAACCGGAGCATCACTTTTTGTGACGCTCTGGTGGCGCATGGGTCTTCCTCCATCTTTACCAGGCAGCGCTAAGCCACTTTTGTGACTTAACAAGGCCTTGTAAATATTGTTCGCTTTAACACAGTTTTCTGTGTTAAAAGGGTGTGCAATGGGTGTTGCTGTGGATGTTCCCAGAAACTCTAATGTCTTTTTGACACTGTCCCAGATTTACAAGGAATCGCAATTCTGAGGCAGGCAGCAGCAAAAGCAAATGCCTCCTCAGGGAATGCGTAAAGAAGGTGCACTGAGGAGAAATACCTTTATTTCTCCTTGTTTTTCCTTTTTCTATGTATACTGCTTTCTGTAGTTCATATAGAAAGAGTAAAAATTTATCATATGCTTGTTTTTGTGCAGGAAGGTTTTCCTTCCTGCACAAAAACAATCATCCCTGCAACACAGGCACCCTTGCATAATGGTACAAAAGGTGCCTGAGTTGGTGCATAGCAGTCCATTGTTCACCAGCACAGGGGAAAAGGAAAGAAGCGCGTGGTATCTGGTAGATACAGCGCATTCCTGTCCTTTACTTTTGCCATATGGCAGCACAGCAAGAAGGGCTCTGCCCTACGACAAAATCTGGGTGGCTTAATGGTGGTGCAGGGCTCTTCCTCCATCTTTACCAGGCAGCGCTAAGCCACTTTGCGTGGCTTAATGAGGGCTTGTAAATATCGTTCCCTTTAACACAGTTTTCTGTGTCATGGGGACATGCAAAGGGTGTTGCGGTGGACGTTCTAAACAACAACTATGGCTTTTTGACATTGCCCCAGATTTACGAGGAATCGCAGTTCTGAGGCAGCAGCATAACCATATGACTCCCAAGAGAAGGCGACAGGGGCACACAATGAGGAGAAATGCCTATATTTCACCTTGTTTATCCTTTTTATCTGTGTGTTGCATTCTGCAGCACATGTAGAAAGAGGAAAAAGCCTCTTGTGATGTTTTTTGTGCAGGAAGCTTTCCCTGCAACGCAGGCCCCCTTGCACCATAGTGCAAAGGTGCCTGATTTGGCGCATAGCAGCCCATTTTGCACCAGCGCAAGGGAAAAGGACAGGAATGCTGATTGATATGGCACATTCCTGCTCTTTCTTTTGCCGTATGGTAGCTCAGCAGGAAGGCCTGTGCCACTGGCCTATGGAAAAATCTTGTAAAGGCGGCCTTTGGAGAGTATTACGGAGTACAAAGCCGGTCCTCCAGGCTTCCCTAAATTAAAGCAATACAAGCATTTTTCGCAGGGTTACAACCAAGGAACTTTTAAATTTAGAGCCTGTCACAGAGAAAGCCCTGCCTCCGGAATGTACCCACTTAAATCTGGGTATAGAAAGAAGGCAGGCATCCTGAGAATGTCTAGGTAGTCCAAGGGCTTGTTTAGCACCAGCGTTAAGTATATTCTGAAGCTTCTTCAGCACAAAGCATGGGGGACCCAGAAACAATATCTGGCACACTGGGTGCCTTTGAACTTTTTGCTGGAGACCAGCCGTGGCCCATGCAGGTAGGAACTTTGGCGACGGTTTGGGGGCGGATTCGACAGACGACCACGAGGGTAAATATATAAATAACTATTTTTCCCTCATCGTCTGTTGAAACCCCCCCCCCCCCCCAACCCGGCTCCGCCGCCATACCTGCATGGGCCGCGGCTACTGTAGAGAGTGTATCAGAGCATGCAAAATTCAGCAACTTATCTTGGCCTGAAAGTAAAACAGGGAATAGGAGAGGGAGGTATGGCCAAATATAGGTCATCCTAGGCAACAGACACAGGCGATGAAGTGTGTACAGGGGGTGGATTGAGGTACAAAGGAGAACAAGCTCAGGATAGGGATTCTGAAGGGGACGCAGGCAGTGGAGAAAGCAAGAGACGTGGGGACAGACACAGACTAGCACCAAGTGCCATGAACAGACAGAAAACATAAATGGACACTGGCAAGGAGGACTTGAAAACAGATATATTTCCGCTTATTCTCAAAGTGTCCTCCTCTTCACTTCAAGATGACTGCCTCTCCAGACAACTCTGCTCTCACACACAGGGTCACTCTTCTCCATGCTGCCATCATAGACCTTTGGCAGAAATAGCATGCTGATGCCATAAGTTGAAGTTGAAATCAGGATGGTGCACCTTGCAGTCAAGAACTGCAGTTTTTGACATACACTCTTCACTACCTTTTTCATAATCTCCTACCTCTCTACTTTTGCTTCCCACCTTTTTCCATGTTTCCTTTCAGCACTGGCCTCTTCTTTTAGTCTATCATCGTTTTCCCTGTTGGCTCCTTCCATCCTCAGCACCTGTTTCTTTAACTTTGTTTTGCTTCTCATTTCTAACTTTTTTCTTCCCCCAATTGCTTCTCCTTCTCTTCACATTTTTGTCTCTTCTGGTTTCCTTTTCTATTTCATGTCACAGCATGCCTTCCATCCCCCTACTCCTTTATTTCTCTCTCCGTCCCTCACCGGTATCACTGTCCATTTCGTCATTTTCTTTTCTTCATCCTTGTCGCTTCATATTTCTCAGTCATCTGCAACAACCTCTCTATCTCTTTCCTTCTCGTTTGTTTATACCTTTCTCTCCGCATCTCACTATTCTCCTTGTTGTCTCTTTCCTGTTTTCTTTTCTTTTCTGTTATTTTATTTGTATTGTTATTTTATTTTCTATTCATCTGTTTGTCTCTCCCTCTTAATCCTCCACTCTACTTGGTCTCCTTTATTTTGTACTCTCCTCATAATTTTCTCCTTCTCCTTTATGTCTCCCCCTACTCTCCTCACTCTCCCTCTCCCCTTACTGTGCCCCTCTCTCCCTTCTCCCTTCTTCTTCCCCCATCAAAGCTGACATCATTTAGCCTTCGTGTCACTCGTCGGAGCTACTTGTATGAATTAATTTAATCAAAGAACACAACTCTTTGACCCAGTAATGTAATTCATTTGAGAAAAGAATGGACATAGATTGTCACTTTTAATAGTCTTCACTCATAATAATCATTGGACTGTAAAAAAGCGCTGCGCTTTTCATGAATATTGCTTGTGAAGGATGTGAATACATTTGGTCAAACCTTTCTTTTATTTGGGCTCAGAATGTGCTGCGGATCGTTGGTGCCCTGTATACAGCTTCTTCATCTCCCACCTTCAGCCTTATGAGGGTGGGGTCATGGGAGAGGTGGGTGCAGCCAGTCTCGACATCACGCGCCATCTTTATTTGTCTCCACACAGCGTCCAGCCTGCTCAGTGAGGCTGCGCTTGCCCTTTCTTGCCCATTCTTTTAATTGTTCCTGACGAGCCTAGCCCCCAGCCTCAAGTCGCTCTCAAATATAAAGAGCAAGGAACGGCTGGTACAGCAAAGAAGATTATTTGACCAGTTTCACACAAGTTGATAAACTGAGGATGCTAGGATTTGAACATAGGTGTAACTGGTTACACATTGTGCAATTTAGCTCCCGTAGAGATTGCGGTGTTCAATCCATGACGTATCTATGACAAGTTCACCTCTTCTCTACCACAGGCTCTTCCTAGGAACCTGGCAGCAGCAGAGAGGAGCTCTAATTATGTGACTAATGCAATTCAGTGCATTGATGCGGGCAGAAGCACAGAAATACGTTAGTGTAACCCTTGATGGGTGGCACTTGGCAGTGATGCCTAGGAGTACCTCTGCTAAAATTATGGCATTGAGGGCCCTACCTGCTACAGTCACCATGTGTGAGAATCCATGATATTTGCTGTTGTCGGCACTGCCTCTGGTGTGGGATGATGCATCATGGTGAGTGAGAATCTATATCCCAGTTAGGTCCCTATCCAGTTCACTATTGCAACAGGAGGGTGGACCTAGCTTTTTCCCTCTTCCTCCCCCGATGTTTTTTTATTTGGGATGCTGCATCATGAACAGCTTGGCATGTCCTGTGATTGAGTGATTATGTGAAAAACACTCTGCAGAAGCAGAGGGCAAGATGCTGGGCCCTCCGATTTTATGGAAGCACTGGGCAAGACAAGCAGGTGAGATGCCACACATAAGCACCAGGCCAGACACGAGAAGAAAAGAAGACACCAGCCCCTCTAATGTTTCACAGGAGCACTGGATGAGAGCCAGGGGCACAACTAGACTCGAACTTCGGTGGGGGCTAAGACTCTCAGCCAGGGCTAGCCCTAACACTGGTCGCGCAGAGTGCAAGAGTCTTTTTTGGTGCCCCTCCACCATTTCCTCCTCCATGAATTCTCTCTTTACCACTCACCAGCAATACACCTCATCTCTCTATTGCCCCTTTCTGACAAACATAATTCTTTTTTTATAGGGTTACCCTTAATTTACTCAGACTCAGTTCTGTGATATGCATGGCACACATTCTTTGTAGCAGGCACATTAAACCTCTGCACTGTGTGGGTGACAGGAATGCCCATGTGAATGCACGGTGAGCAATCAACAGTGGCGGCTGGTGGAATTTGAACCTGGTGGGGCTTTTAAAGTAGGCATCAGCGAACGGGAGCGAGCGAGCGAAGCGAGCGAGCCCGACGGCAATAAGGGGGGTGTGGGGGGGTTCTCCCCCCGCGAAGAAATTTTTTAAAAATTGGCATTTTTTGGTGCAATTTTCCGCACTATTTCTGTGATAAATGGACTGAAAAATCAGTTTTTCTAGGCATTCATAAAAGAAAACTCATACATTATTTCAGAGAATTTCTGTGTTGCCAAGCAAGACTGACTTCTGAAGAGGGCCAGGGTATTAAGCCAGGTTGCACATCCACAAAGAAACACACTTGTAATTTTGTTCCTACCAAAAATGACGGCTGGCCATTTCCTTTTCTGCATCAGCGATTCAACGTTGATTGCCCAGTAATCTTTGACATATTAAATAGCTACATGTATAAGAAATATCAATTCGAAACAAACATTTAATTTTTAGGAAGTCAGCAAAAGCTTTGCATTTTTGAGCAAGGCAATTTTGCAAAATAATTAAGTAAATATTGTATTTAAAATAGTTCATATAGTGCTCTGAAGCCCTTGGGTCTATCAGTATTTTAGAAAACCACTAAATAAAAATAAGTTAGGAAATGAGTGTAATATGCATTGCTTATAATATAAGAAATATCCATTAAAAATCTTTCATTTATTTAAGAAAGAAAGAACAAAAACGTTATTTGCATAAGCAGGCTAGGTACAAATGTTTTACTTTATTTTTAAATACTTTGCATGCCACTCTCAGGCCCTTGTGGCAGTCAGTATAGTAGAAAATGGCTACATAAAAATAAAATATGAAAATAAATAAATGTATATTTTAAGAAATATCCCTTCAAAACCAATATGATATTTGTAAACACAAACAAAATTATTTTAAATAATACTATGTAAATTGTTTGAATGCCACTCTCAGGTCCTTGTGCCCTTCAGCCAGCACAGCAGAAAAAGTTAAACAAAAAGAAATTATGGAAATAAATAAATGTACATTTTAAGAACTTTCAAAACCAATATATTTTTAAACACAATTGACAAAATAAAAATAATATTTAAATACTTTGCATGTCAATCTCAGGTAGAAGGGTTCCTGTCCCTGTCAGTACAGTAGAAAACGGTTAAATAAAAATAAATTAGGAAAATAACTAAATGTTGTACATATGAAGACATATACCCTCAAAACACTAACAACAAAAATATTTTAAATAATATTAAAATATAAAAACAGATATATATAAATTCACAGATACATAAGCACACATACATAAATACTGGAGCCAGAGAAGAAAGGGCAAGGGCCTTTTGAGGATCAAAGACAGCTGTCTTTTGTTGTCTCCCCCACTTCAAAGACACATTTTGGTATTAGTACTGGACCTCGCTGTGACATCCCCAAATTAGTTCACTTTGGGGTCTGGAGGAGACTCTGCAACTATGAGGTACAAAACTGCTAGGAAGAACTGCCCCTTTGTCACTTGCTTTGCTGTACTGCCTATGCACTCTGCTCAGCTATGCTGGCCTGCTCCCTGCTACCTCTGCAATGAGGGACAACTGGGCCTCTATATCCTACAAGTTCCCAAGAACTTGTTAGCTTTCCTCCTGTTATGGAAGAATCAGGGCTATTTGTATGCTATTGGGCCAGCAGACACACTCACATATTCTAGCGCCTGCTGTGTTGGCGATCGGTCACCTTTTGCTACTAGTCGTACTTGACACTGCTGTTTCTGAAGATACCGCAGCGGTGTAGACCTTTCCCCTCAGTCAGCGCCGGGAGCACCGAGTGGCGTGAGCGCATTCTGGTTGCCTAGCATCACAACGATCTGAGCTCGCTCTATCCAGGCTCTTTGGGCCGAAGATTCACAAGACTGCATCTACTGTGGCTGAACACCAGTCCTGCCTGCCTCTCTACCTCTTACCAACACGAGCTCCATGTGTGAGGCCCACCAACACAGCAGTATGGGGCCACAGACCTGCCTGTGCTCCAGCGGCCATGCCAGAGCCCAACTCCTCTTCCTACCACGCGGACCCCGTGTGCGAGACCGCCGACAACGAGAGCAGTGACTCCAAGCCCCAGGTACTGTCCCGAAGGCCTGTGCAGGCTAACTTCAACCCCCACTGCATTGAAAACCTTTTCGAGGCGGAGGAGGCCGGTGGGCTCATTTGAGGATTACTGTAACTCCCTTAAAGGTTCCTGAGCACTGTAATGAGCTATTAACGTTACTAGTACTGGCATAACTCTTGATAGACTATTGAATTGCTGTCCTTTAGGCCTGGTTTTAATTACATAAAGATGGTCTATTTTTCTAGAACTAGTGTGGAGTGTTTTGCTTTGTCTTTCCCGTTACTTTCCTATGTGTTGCAGAAATACTTTACACATTGCCTCTTTGATAAGCCTCCTCTGCGCCAAGCTACCAGACGAGGAGCACAGGTAATCTTGCATCTGAATTAACCTGAGTGGTGGTGGGTACTGCTTGGCTTAGGTGTATACCTTAGCCAAACAAAAACCCCATTTGTAACTGACACATTCAGCAGCGCCTGCTGCTGCACGTTGCCTGCTATTATTCCGAGCTGCAATGTGCAAGTGGAGGGGGGCAGCAGCTTATCAGATTTCACCTGGGCCCATAACAAAGGCCGAAGTTAAAGGGCCTTCAGGCCTCCTTCTGTTCCTAGGAGATATCTGGAGCTTCAAACCTAAAAGCAAATGCCTCGACCAATGGGAAACAGCTTCCCTCTTCCTGCTGGACCTCTCAGCCGCCTTCAACACCGTTTCCCACCACACCCTCTGCACAAGATTCCACGATGCCAGCATCCGGAACAAAGCCCTGGATGGATCTGCTCCTTCCTCACCGGCCGAACACAGAGAGTAAGACTTCCACCATTCAACTGAAAACCCACAGAGATCAGCTGCAAAGGGTCTCAAGGCTCTTCCCTGAGCCCCAAGCTCTTCAGGCCCCATTTGCAGCCATCTTCAAGAACCACAGACTCAACGTTGTCTCCTACGCCGATAACATCCAGCTGATTCTCTACCTCACAGAAGAACCCACAGCTGCCAAGAGCAACTTCCACAACAGGATAAATGCAGTCACCACCAGGATGAAGGACAGCTGCCTTAAGCTTAACTAACTCAAACAAGACCTAAGTCCTCAACCTGGGATCCACCCCCAAGTGTTGCCACCCCCTCTGCCTTGGTTGACTCTTGGTGGCCCAGGCAGAGGGGGTCTGCATCTCTTGGAACCCCCACCACCCCCCCACACGCCTACTGACTACGTGCGAAACCGTGGCAACCTCCTGGACTTCTCTCTCTCAATAAACCACCAAATCAACATTGTTTATTCCTCCTATTTCCACATGCTCCATCTACTTCATGAAATCTTCCAGTGTGTCCCCAGTGAGTACAGGAAAACTGTCACCCATGAGCTTCTCAGCACTCTATCCAGCACCACCCAGAAACTCCATAAGAACTGCAGAACATCAAGAACACCTCCGCCAAACTCATCCTGAACATCCCACGCCGCAGCCACATCACCAGGCACCTGAGAAGGGAAATATCCATTACAACGAATTCAATACAACGCATGCCATTACAACGCATGCCAACACAACGCAAGTACCATTACATCGCAATGCTATTACAATGCATAGCATTACAATGTAAAGCATTATAATGCATATACTTTTACCACACATGCCTTTACATGAATTTCTTTGTATAGGCAAGCATGGTAAAAGCATATGTGTTTTACATGTAAGTATAAGGTAAGTATAGGGTTTAGGGTGGGTTTGGGGTTTGAGGTGTAGGGGTATAGGTTTGGGTTGCCAAGATTAATTTTAGGGTTCAGGATGGGTATATGTTTTGGGGTGCCAAGGTTCATTTTAGGATTCAGGGTGGGTTTGGATTTTAGGGTGCCCAGGGTAATTTTAGGGCTCGGACAAATTTGGATTTTGTGGTGCCACGGGTAATTTAAAGTTTTAGGGTTGTAAGGGTAATTTTAGGGTTCAGGGTTGGTTTGGGTTTTGGGGTGGTAAGGGTAATTTTAGGATTTAGGGGGTATGGGTATTAGGGTGGTAAGGGTAATTTCAGAATTTTAAGGGGGTAGGGCTATTGGCACTGGTACAAAGGGTAATTTTGGGGTTGCCTGGGGGTATTAATATATATATAAATATATATATATATATATATATATATATATCAAACCATCAACAGTTCCTGTTGTAAGAGAAAGCTGTGAGGTGGCAAATGCTTTGGACTATGTGCCACAATCCACATGGATTATATTTTAATAACATTTTCGAGTGAGCAGCAAAGTACTCACTGAAGTAAGACATCGGCACTTCATTTACCAGAAGCCTTCGGGAGAGGACCGCGCCCACGGAGGCGGGGTCCGTAAATTACTTTAAGATGCCGTAAATCACCTTGCTGCCCATTGGAAGTCCTGCTGCCCCTGATGAAATCCTTAGATGAAACGCGTCGGGCTGGACAATTACTGTGTGGACCAAGCCATGGTAATCTGTTGCTGGCTTCTTGAATAAACACACTTTGGCATTAATTGAACCTGTGGTGTGGCGTCTCTTACAACAGGAACTGTTGATGGTTTGATATATATATATATATATATATATATATATATATATATATATATATATATATATATATATATATATATATACACACACACACACACACACACACACAAACAGAGACACACAATTACTTACCTTAACCACTTTTACCAAGTATATGCCTTTACCACGCATGTCTTTGCCTTGTAATGGCATGCGTGGTAAAGGCATATGCATGGTAAAAGTGTGCTTTGCAATGGTAATGCGTTGTAACAGCACTTGTGTTGTTATAACCGCGTTATAATGGCATTCTTTGTGTTGGCATGCGATATAACGTCATATATTCCCTGAGAGACCTTCACTTGCTATCTTTCAACAAAAGAATTACCTTAGCTCAAGCGCCTCACGCATGCCTACAAATCCCTCCACAACGCCAGACATACATAGCTCAACCACCACTTCTGCTTCTACACTCTCCCTGTCATCTCCACTCCTGCCAACTGGCGCAGGCCACCATCACACATCTGTAGACCAGTGCTGGAGAAAGATCCTTGTCTAAACTTCTGGAACATCCTGCCTCTGCACCTCAGGCAATCACCATCACGTCCGCAATTAAGGAAGGACCTCAAGACTTGGCTCGTCAAATCAATCGCAGATCCCCTCCCCTCAACCCCCCACACACAGCGCCTTGAGATCCTACGGGTGAGTAGTCTTGCTTTAAATAGTAATTGATTTGCAGCAATGGAACAGAAAGAAAGTCTTAAAGCTTATCACATCATAAGACGCTTGCTTTTGAATTTGTATTTGCAAACATTTTAAATTTAAATACCACTATTTTGTTTTTATTTCTTTTTATAGTGCTACTCATCCACATGTAGGGTGTCAAAGCGCTTTAGATCACATGTACACATATATTGACAATAAATGAAGAGTGTAAATCAATGTACAGGTTGTGTAACAAAAGTAAGTGAGTGTTACAAGGTTGAAGAGTTGCATGCTGTTTATAGCTCACTGTGCTATATGGGAAGGATTAAAATGTATGGACTGTACATAACCAAATGAGCTCTGTATTAAAAGCAGTAACCCACTTATCTAGTTTCATAAAATAAAAATCTGTCATCTGCATATTACATAGCATTTTGCATGAAGTGCACTGCATGAGACACATTACCCTTGCAAGTTTATTTAAATGCACTCATGAGTCATGATACTAGACTGTCCTGTCAAGTATCACGCATTGGGTGTGACACTCATGCATTTCAGTGCGGTGGTCTGCATCACCGCACTGAAATGCATTGTCACGCATTTTGCCGACTCGCCTCCTCGCGCCTGTGCACGGCTCCTGCTGCTCCGAGAGATGTACTACTTCAGCCAGTGCCAGCAGCTGCTCTTTCATAAATAGTTAATGGTTGCTCTTAGCTCGTGGCTGAGTGAGAGCGCCGCAGCTCTAGGCGGCTACAATGAAACAATCCTCGTGCTGGCTCCAGGCTGGCGCTGTAATTTCGGCTTAAATTTGACACACTGACAGATGGAATTAATTACGGGGGCGGGCAGTTCTCTCAGCACCATGCAGCATGCTGTAACTGGCTCACAGCCAGACTCTCACCAGGGGCGCCAAGGTGATTCACTGATGGTAATACGCATGTAACGCTAACTTGCCGTCAGGTCGCGTCCGGAGGAAGTAGTAGTGTAAGGTAAAGAGAGGCTGTCACGCACAGCAGGAAACTTGTAATGGGAGGCGGGAGTTAAGGGTAACGCTTTCAGTCACCCATTCAAGTATCCGAAGAGCCAACAGCAATGAAGAGTTGAAGTGGCTTTGTGAGCCTCCCTCTCATCACTCGAGACACTTATCAGCCCCTGGAGAGGAGTGGTGCAGAATCTACCTGGTCAGAGAGTAAGCTGAGTCCCGACAGAACAATTTAGTTCTCTGAAACCATCTTCTATCTCTACAGTCAAGTACATAAAAGCTCGTAAATACTTCTATGAGGAATGGGAGGGCCAAGGGCGAAGAGCTGTTAAATGACACAGGTCCCGTACACTGAGGCAGAAGCTGCGGGCCGCGGCGGGGTACTCAAATCGAGTGGGATTCCTCACCGCGGCGAGCTGCACTGCTGTCACTTCCTGTGCAGCTGAGCACCGCAAATAATAACCACGATGGCTACCTTGAACATGAGCTGTGCAGAAGTGTTGCAAATACTTCTAGGATTTCATGTCCGAGCTTTTGTGTACTGCTTATTGTGGATACAACTCCCTAAAGAGCTTGCAATCTATAAGGAACGACGCAAAAATGACACGTGAAATGTAGCACTCAGTCAGTGACCCATGACCCCGAGAGAAATGTCACCGGCGCGGCGACAACAGTGCCAGGAGGACACACAGACAGTGTCAGTCGCCGCCCGCTGTGCAAGAAGTGGCATTGGTGATAATCGCGGGCGGCGGCGCAAATTAAACTACGGCCAAGTGGGGGGACGAGGAGTGTCTGGGGGTCGCCGGAGAAGAAGACTGATGCAGTCCAGCAGAGTGCATCATGCTGCCGAGCAGTCAGTGCTGCAGCTGAGCTGTGCGGCCTCGGCGGGGACCGGGAAACGTCTCTGAACTCTTCTAGTTCAAGTAAGTTTTTAATTATACTACTACATCAATGAGGTCGCATCTGAAAAATATATTAATTTAGCACAATGGCATCTCATCTGCAGGGCTGCTCACTCTCGTCATCCTTCCCAGTGAGCTTCCTGATTTAAATCTGCAGTCAGTCGGATCATTGTGATCATTACAGTAAATGCACGCGGGGCGCAGGACTTAACCTCTGTCTGACTGTCTCAGATCTGATCATAGGGGCACCAGTAAATTTAATAATCTTCATGGGTCACATAGTGCGTGACAGTTACCACCATGCAGTGTTTATAATACTACTACATCAATGAGTCATCTGAAAATTTAATTAATTTCACACAATAGCATCTCCTCTGCAGGGCTGCTCACGCTCATCATCCTTCCCAGTGAGCCTCCTGGTTTAAATCTGCGGTCTGATCATTGTGCTTATTACAGAAAATGCAGGCAGGGCCACAGGGCTTCTTGGTCTGAGTCTCATATCTGATCATAGGACACCAGTAAGTTTATAATCTTCACGGTGCACTGTGCGTGACAGTAACCACCAGGCAGGGCTCTCTGAACAGTGGCGGGGGAGAGTGAGGCAAAACACGAACACAGGTCAGTCATGAAATAGCTCACTGAAATCACATCTGGTGAGATAGTCTTATAAAAAAAGTTTCTCTAGTAGCCCCCTTGAACTTTTTTCATGAGGCTCTAGAACGTTGAGAGTTTCAGAAATAATAATAATGACTAAGCGAAGGTGGCTGTTTGTTTTTTACACAGCCTCTAATACGGACATACACACGTTTTCATGTAATCATATTCTGTTGGAGCGGAGTACATGAAGATTCGCTGATTTGACAAGGATTACACAATACACATAAGTGAAGAGACTTACCACACTTATAACACTGAGGTCTCCATATAGCCACCGGGTCTGGTGGCTCAGTGGACTAATGTGTCTACTGCAGGGCCCTGTGTTCGACCTCATGGTCACAGGTTCAAATCCTGGCGTGTGCACTTAGCCTTTCATCCATCTGAGGTCGATAAAATGAGTACCATTGAGTTGGGTAAAAACAAACATCTGTTATTTCAGCGCCAAGATGCCCGTAGTGTTTAACGTGCGCTTTACAAATACCCATGTTATGTTATGTTTATATTCTATGTAGGGTAGTGTATTCTTAAGGCAATATCTTAGAGCTACCTTGCTCAAATGGGTGTCATTTCATATATTTATGTGTTTCCCTTGTCTTTGTTACGTGATTTTGCACAGGACAAAGTGTCACTCATATTTCTTGAAATGTCACTCATAATTACACTGAAGTTATGAAAATGTCACACATGGCAATCTGCAACCTTGGCAGCTATGACTAGACTAGAGTGTGCTATATGTTAAAATAATTACAAAGTAGTATATTTAAATAATGGAAATATTGCAAAAATAATTTAAAAGAACAATAATTAATACTTCACACTTACCCCAGTTATCAGGCAGCTTCTGTCTTGGTCAGTCAGCCGGTTGATGCTAGTTGCTGGCTGGCTGTGCTACTCCTTTTGTTGTCCAGCAGCTACTGGTTCAGAGAGAGCTGAAACAGTAAAGCTTTCACTTTCAGGATGAAAGTGAAAGCTCTACTCTGTGCAGCATGTGACACCACCTCACAGGGTCATGAGTTAAGTCTCATGACTCTGGGACATAAATAAAATGCTTACAGCGTTTTTTTTTTTTTAAAGTTAAAAGTTTATATACAATAATCATTTAGTGTAATGATTATTGTATTTTTAAAAATTACCTTTCCCAAATGAGTCGTTTTTGAGAGATGGCTGGGGTCAGTTATGCATGACCCCACCCCCTCCAGTGACGACTGATCAAAGGGTCGGGTGAGGGTGTTCTCGTAATCATGCCTCAGCCTTCATGTAGATTAGACTTCAATGCAGCCTCGGGCTTACACTGTAGACGCCCGAGGCTGCTGTAAATTTATGAGGCTGCTTTACGTCATTTCTGGGCGGGCCCCAAAAGGGCCATTCTTTATATTCCCGGGCTGGCACCTAATGCGCCCGGTGTTTACACTTTGGCAGTCTTTAGCCTGAAATAGTGACACATGCGCAAAGCGCATGTGTCACAAATCACCCCACACGCTGGCTCCATTTCCTGCCTGGCCTGCCTGCTGCTGCAGTGACGCTCGCTCGAGTGCGTCCTAAACTGATGGCAGGCAGGCAGCAGGATGTCAGATGGCCCGGGGCTTTGATCGGCATTGCGGTTCGGGATTTAAAATGGTAAGTAACATTGCTGTTACTTAGCATTTTAAATCCCTGACTTGCTCTATGCCGGCCAAGTCGATAGGGAGGGCGGAGCCCCACCGCCCTTGAAAGAAAACCGCCACTGGCAATCAACAGCGTGAGAGTAGGGTGAGAGGAGTGACTGAAGGGTGAGTGAGGTGACCATATGAATATGGGTGCGAATGTAAGTGCAGAGTGGGACAAATTAATGTATGGTTAGTGATGGGCTTCTTTGAGTGAGTATGAAGAGGGAGCAGTGAGGGGGACAGGTGAGTGAAATGTCACAAGAGTGCAGGGTGAGCCGTATGCTTGTGTGACTGCAGGGTGAGGCATGGGGTGAACAGCACAAGTGCATTTTGAGGGCAGAGTGATCACTGTGAGTGCAGGGTGAGAGGGTGAATGGCGTGAGTGCATGGTGATCAGTTTGAGGGCAGGGTGAGCAGTGTGCTCATGTTATCGCAGGGTAAGTGGAGGGAAAGCGATGTGAGTTCATGGCGAGTGGCATAAGTGCTGTGTGGTCATTGTGAGTGCAGGGCGAATGGCTTTAGTGCATGGTGGTCAGTGTGAGTATATTGTGATCACTGTGAGTGCAGGGTGAGTGTGAAAGTGAAGGGCGAGAATGAGGAGTGAGTTGTCTGAATGCAGGGTGTATCCCAGACGTTTGAAGTAACTCAGCATGTTAATGAGGGCTGGAGTAGGGTTTAACCCCTTGCACGCTGATGACGAGCTGGGCTCGTCATGAGGTAGCCTCCTGCTACGCTGATGACGAGCCCAGCTCGTCACGTAACATGCGGTTTCGCAAAAGTCAGCGTACGAGCGGAATTCCGCCCGCACGCATGCGGTTAAGATATATGTTAATCTATTGCTAATTTGGCATTAGTCAGGGTCCAGGGATCGAAGGTGGAGGAAATAAGTAATGTGCTGAGCCTGCAACAAACTCCCAGTCTTCTGATTAGGGTTGCCAGCTCATTATATTGATGTCCCAGATGTTACAAAAAAAATCAGTCACCTAAAGTCGATTTTAAGCACTTATCTGTGCATACGTGGAACACCAAATTTAGATAGAAAGCATTTTTAATTGTGTTCTAGGACTGCCTGAATGATCCATGACTGATAATTAAAGGGAACAAAGACAGAAAAGTCACATTACAAATGTATACATACCATTTTATTTATAGCCCTATTTCAAGACAAGGCCTTTGCAGGCTCTTTAAACAACACATAGCTGGAATTTTTCTTTGGGTAACCCTTCTGTGACAAGAGCGGACTGGCCATGAGCGGGACACAAAGCGGTAAGGCCGGATGTCATGAAAACAACACAGTCTATCCTTTTCTTTTCCAACAACAGGATAACTGAACTGACCTGGGTTTTCCACCCTATTCCGAGGACGCGAAAAAGAACACTGTTTCTTTAATTGGGGAGAGCTCACTCTGGACCCCACATTGAACGATGACGAGGAAGGGGCTGGGCCGTCAAAACCAGGAAGCCGGGAGAGAACAGTGTGTGTGTACACAGAGGAGTCAGAGTAGGCGTGAGCGTGGAGAGCAGACTGAAGCAGACGGAATACAGAGAAGGAGGAGAGGAGTTTGAAGGCGTGTCGGAGCCAGGAGGCCAACATTCCCGTGGGTCACCCAGCCACGTTCCAGGTGGAGCGTGGCTTGCGCAGGTACACAAACGTTTCACAGGCTGGGAGGGGAAAAGGTAAGACCTCCTCGATAGACAACCCCGTTCCTTCTATCCCAGTATCCCCACCCCGAGCACACACCTCACTTGTAAATATGGATGGTGCACCAAGTGTTTCCTCACGTACCCTCCCTCACCATAGTTTGAGTTGTTGAGCACCATACTCAAGCAGAGTTGTTTTGTTTTGTTTTCTTACACGCCTCCCCAAGACGAATCCTCGAACTGACGACCCTACACGGGAGTGCAGAAGGAGGGGACCGATCTCGCCGAGGGACAGGGAGCCGTCCGAGAAGACATGGGTGCCACCTCTACCCTATTACAGACCAGTGCCTCATCGAAAAAGGGTGTTTAGGCCAATAAAACACTTGTCAATCACAAGCAAATCTCTGTGCTTCCTCCCGCCTTACCACACCTTCTTTATATTCCTTTCATGAAATGCATTCTCACACTACAGCAGTAAAAGTAAAATGCAAATGTAAGGAAAAAGCAGAGTTGGGGCTTGGGGGTACTGGAACGAAGAAAACAAACTAAGCCTTGTTAACCAGTATACAAAGGTATGTAAATATGAAAATGGTCTTTAAAGGCCTGTGAAAAACTCGGGCGTGCCGGAGATAAGACTCCAGACACAGCCCAGGCTGAGACATGCGACGGGGGACGGTGGCTGAAGCCCTTTCAGCCCTTTGGGCGTTGCACACCTGGTGAGAGCAGCACAAGGGCAGTGTTAGAGGATGGAGCCTTGATCTTGTGTGTGCACAAGCGATGATGTGGGTACAGTTTCAAACCCATTTTACTGCTTGGTGTCCCAGCCATTGATGCTTTGTGAAATCTGCATGTCAAAGATGTAAGCATCCACAGAATGTTGTGATATGTCACCAAAACATGACACCCCACTGAACTAATGTTTTGAGAGTGCTGATCCTAATCCCCTAAGTATATTTTGTATGTTTTACGTTGTGATGATAAGAGCTCTTGTGGACAGAAGACCTACTACATTCCTCCCCCTATCTCTCTCTTTCTATTTATTCATTAATTCTCTCTCTCCTCCTCTGCTCTTTTTTCTTCTTCCCCTCCCGCTCCATTCACTCTATGTCATTTCTCTCTTTCCCTTTCTCTGTTTCATTCACCAGTGTCTCACTTTCCCTCTTATCTATCTGTGTACCTTCCAACATGAGAAACATTTAATTTAAAGTAACCCTTGTCCCTAGAAGAGACATGGGGCCCGATGTAAGTAAATCTGATTTACGACTCTAGAATACCGAATTTTACCGATTCGGTATTCTAGATTCGGTAAATCAGATGTAGTTAAAAATTCAGTAATTTTTACCGAATCGGTATGATTCGGTAATTACCGAATCGGTAATTGCCATTTATTCCTATGGGCCTTGAGGCCCATAGGAATCAATGTCAATTACCGAATCGGTAAATACCGATTCGGTAAAATTACCGAATTGTCAAGGGGGACAGGGTGTCACTTTGACACCCTGTTGCACCCCTGATTCTGGCTTGTGTGCCCATGTGACACACATACATGCCCTTAGGGCATGTATGTGTGCCACATGGCACAGGTGTACATGCACAAATGTGCATGTACACAGGAATTCGTTATTTACCCCCCCGCAGAGGGGTGAGACAGGGCTGTGCGTTGGCACCGACCCTGTTTTGCCTCTTTGTGAACGGGGTAATCGTGCACCTGGCGGGGATTGCAAACATTGACGCCCCAAAATTGACCGGCAGCAGTGTGCCCGCAATTATGTTTGCGGATGACACCCTGCTGCTGTCCAAATCCCCGATGGGCATACAGCGGGTGTTGGATGCTTTCCTGGAGTTTTGTACTGATAGGGGACTTGAAATCAATCCCCAAAAAACAAAATTTATGATTTTAAACCCCACGTCCTTCAAGCGTCCATGTCCCTTGCTCGGTACAGTACGCTTGGAAAGGGTTCACACAATAGAGTACTTGGGGATAACTCTGAACCAAAACTTAACGTGGGGGGAACACCAGACCAAGGCAAATATGAAACCAGCCCAGAAGGCGGGTGGTATTATGAGAATTGCGACTAAGTCATCATACCGCCCTTTCACCCCTGCCATCCAAATTTACAAGGCACAGGCACAAGCCGGTGTTACCTATGGGGGAGAGTTGTGGGGCCATATTCCATCGCCCACTTTGCTAACCACAGAGAATACATTTCTGAGGCAGCTCACAGCTCTTCCCTTGAGCACCCCCCCTTTTGCCATTGTGACTGGATCTGGGTATGAGGCCTATCACAGAGGAATTAGGACTCAAACCACTCTCATTTTGGCGCCGTCTTTGGAGCAGTCAAGATCTTCCTTCCTATAGATCTGAGCTACAGGAATTTTTATTACTACCCAACGCCACCAAAATCCCTTGGTTAAAATACATCAAGACACCTTTGAAATGCTCGGACTACCAGAACTATGGTTAGACCCAGAAAATTCAAGTACAAGAATTCCAAGGAAAGTGCTCTCCAGAGCATATCACGATACAATGCTCCTTCGAGCCCTCGATAGCGCACGAGAGGGATCTCTGACACACCGTTTTATCAAAACCAGAGACTTGTATAATCTTGAAAGTGTTTTGGATGGCATGACTCCTGTCTTAACAAGAAAATTATTCCTGCAATGGAGGTATGGGACCCTTCCGTTGTTTTCCTTTACTAAAGCATGGTCCTGCCCGTCTCCCATTGAGAAGTGCCCGGCATGTGAACACTTGAAGGAGAACGAGGTGCATGTGATTTTCTTTTGCCAAGCCTACCAGAACAGCAGGAAATTTTGGCTTGTCCCCCTCCTAAAAAACTTGGGTTTTAAAACACTTTTACCTGCTTATAGAGTTTTAAAGACAGACTTATCGCCGCCAATTGTCTTTGCTATGGCAACATTTTTAACGGCATTTTGGCACACCCGAACTGGATTGTTGAAGATGGCTGGAGATTTTTGAAAACTTTGATTCCCGGTTTCCCCTTTCTATTAGCTCTCGCCTTTTAAATTTCCCATGTATTTAATAGTAATGATTTACTTATGTTCTGCGATTCTTTTAAATGTGGTATTTTGTATATCTTTTATGATCTTGTGATCGTAATAAAGATTTCAAATGGTATTTCATGGTAAATAACGAATTATGAAGGGCCTGTGGCGCTGTATTCAGTGCCACCTACATCTAGATTTACCGATTCGGTATTTTACCGAATCGGTAAATTTACCGAATCGGTAAATTGTGAGCCCCCTACATGTCAAAACCAAATACCGGTCGGTAACGGCCGAAATCGGCCGTTACCGCCCGGTATTTGGTGAACTACATCGGGCCCATGATTTTTTAGTGAAGTTTTCAATTTGGGAAGACATCGACGGATCTGCTGCTCCTGGTGTCTGAGACCGTCTAATATGATTCCCTTTTATGAAAAAATACCACCCACCTAGGGTGTTGGCATCTGAACTGTTTGTGACTGGAATTGAAGTCACTGGTAATTGATGAATGTCATTGCAAATTACATTTTTCTGCTGGTGCCTCATCTCTTAAGAAAGTATATTTTTGCCACGACAATTGAGCTCAAATCACAAAAAATACATACCTTAATAGATCATCTATAAACGTTGTTAATAAAAACAAAAAAATATACTGAGTGTTCTCCACATTATGCATCGCCGCTTCCGAGAACATTCACTTTCAGTGCCCTGCCCCTACAATTATGCTTGAGGACATTCTACCATACAGGAAATTGTCCTAATTTGTAATAATAATCTGTGACCCAAAATGTTCACTTCTCCTGAATCACTCATTTCGATTAGTTCGTTCCAGTTAAACCTTTGAGGAAGTTACTCTTTGTATCTATTAGGCTTTGTCACAAGATGGGAGATGACGACATACAGGGGAAAGCATACTTATTTTTAATGCCATGCTGTGCAGCAGCAAATTGCCTGCACTGCGTTGTGCCTACACAAAAATATCACAGAGCCATGTATACTAAGATTGGCCTAATGTCGCTGTCTTGCCCTGAGCTAGAGCTTTCAAATGGTGTCTTGTGCACACAAAACCTTGCAGAGGTGAGTGTGCTTTATAGTACAGAATTTGTAAAGAAAGTTTACACTTACAGTACAAATCCCTATGTCTAGACAAACATAGAAGCAGTGCTTAATTTGAGCCGGCCGTTTCAGGTGCTCAGTAGTGGCCCTTAATTGTGAACAATGACACTGTGACAGTCTGCCGCCACATGGTGGTACTGTCTGTGTAATTTAGAGATGAGGAGAACAACAGCAGTTTATTAATTCAATATAAGTGACGCCTAAGCCATTCTTATAGACTTGGCGGCCTGGAAAAGTCTGAATAATCACACTTGTAGGAGTGGTATGGTGGGTAGTTGCATAGGTATTGTCGTTCACAGTGCTGGCAAGGCAATGGGTGGTTAAAGCTACAGTGGCCTACTAGTGAGGGCCCTTGCACATATTTTATCATAAATTAAGCACTGCATAGAAGGCTACCGCAAACTGAATATGCTGAATATGCTGACATCCTTCTAGCTACATGTATACAATCCCCGACGAGTACTGCGGCATCGAGGAATGCTGAGAAGGTGATGCGAATAGATTAACATATTCCGGCCCTATGGAAGACCTCTGCAGCATGAACGTGAGCTGCGCATTTTCTTGATGACGCATGACGAGGGGAGGGGGGTATGGTTGGAGAAATCAATGGTCTTTGTTTCACACATACAAGTGCAAACTATTTAAAAAGTATAATCCATAAGGATGAATATTTCACATTTTAACGCTACGTGTATTATACTCTATTTTCTTAATATACTTTTTTTATGTACAACTCACTGTGTTAATTTACTGTAAATGATTCCAAGATGTTGATAGTCCATCATGCAGCAAACTCTCCAATGAGCTGAAAAGCATTTTCCTAATAAAAATTCAGATATTAGCTGCCTGTTTCTATTTATTTGAATATTCTTTTAGATTACATGATATATAAAATAAAAATGTTTCATCCATTTTATTTTACTTCCATACCTTCATTAATTCAGCGTTTTACAGACATTATTAATGATTACTACTGCTGTTACGTTCTTTATAACCATTCTTTAGGGTCATATACTCAAGGACTTATCGCCGAGTTAGGGGCACTTTATCACAGCCAAAGTGGAAATAAATATATTGCCCTATTCACAAGCTGGTGCTAACAGCTAATATCACCAGTTTTCCTGCGATAGCAGCCGCAAAAAACATCGCCACAGATGACACCGCAACTAACGCTAATGATATGCAGAGTAGGCGTTCCCGTGCAAAATCTGTGAAAGCACCAGTTAGCAACAGTCCCAACGACCAGCCAGATCGGCGATAGGACCCCGAAACAGGAGATAAGGCGCGTTAGCAGCAGGGATTTAACACCTGCTCTTACCTGGTGTAAAGTAGGACAACAACCTGCACCATAAAAGGGAGCACAGCCCAGAGCCAAACCTGAAGAACAACAGATGCTATGGAGCTACTGATCATGCATCTCGGACACCCAAGAGGGCCACAACACCCACCGCCACCACCCACCGGTCCCCCCAAGCCCCCCCGGACAAAGATATGTTACATCAACTTTATCATGAACAAAACAACAATATTCATGTGTGGTCAGAAAAAGGAGAATCATCCATTCACCTTTGATTTCCTAACAAATCATTTTATTCAAATTCAACTCAAAACAACAATTTGGAAGAGTAATGGTGGATCTTCTCTTGACAATCTGTAAATCACAGCCTGCAAGACAAAATTCAAGATAAGAAGGTGTGTCATGCGCTGATCAAAGGACAGAGAGAGAGCAAAATACAGAGAAAGAAAGGGAGAGAGAGAGTGAAAGGAAGAGAGGGAGAGAGAAAAAGAGAGAGGAAGAGAGAGAGAGAGGAAGAGAGAGAGAGAAAGAGAGAGAAATATAAATAGAGCAAGAGAGAGAGATAGAGAAAGAGAGAGAAAGAGAGGGAGAGAGAGACAGAGTGAAAGGAAGAGAGGGAGAGAGAGAGAAAGAGAAAGAAAGGAGGAGAGGGAGAAAGAGAGAGAAAGAGAGGGAGAGAGAGAGAGTGAAAAGAAGAGAGGGAGAGAGAGAGAGAAAGAGAGAGAAAGAGAGAGAGAGAAAGAGAGAGAAAGAGAGAGAGAGAAAGAGAGAGAAAGAGAGAGAGAGAGAGAGAAAGAGCGAGTAAGAGAGAGAGAGAGAGAGAGAGTGAAAGGAACAGAGGGAGAGAGAGGGCTGACACCGAGGAGCCAGGCCTCAATGCTCACCTGCTGCCACTGGTGTGTCTCCAACCACGTGCCGGTATACACTGCAGTCCACCAGGTCCCTTATATGAAACAGAGTCCAGATTTATGAATGGCAGAGTTCATATAATTGCACATCCCATCATTGCTTGCCCGCCCCTGTACACACAGGCTGCTGTACCCTAGCCCCTCTGCCGCCCAGCGGGGATTCCCCGGCCCTGAGCACCCAGGCCTCACTGCTCACCTTCCGCCACCAGCGAGTCTCCAAGAGGGCCCACCACGTGCGGGTGCAAGCTCCAAGCCAGGGGCCCGCGACCTTGGCAGCCTTCACATCATGCAGCCCCACACCGCGGGCCACCAGGTCACACACGTGATTCTGGGTCTTGATCTTGCAATGGCAGAGATCATCTCAGTCCACACTGCATCATCGCAGGCTGCACACCAGATCAGCCCTTGAGGTGTTACTAACTCTGTGAACCGCGAGGCAACGCCACGTGGCGGTAGGCACGTAGACTGCGGTCCAGCAGGGCTCACACTAATCCTTACCAGTCCGGACCGCCAGGATGGCGTATCATTGCAGGCTGCACACCTGCTCAGCACTTAAGGTTCCCCTACCTCAGTGCACTGAAAGCCACTGTCCCGTGGCGGTAGGCCCGTGTCGGGCGCAGTGTATCCAGTGCCACCATCATGTCACCTCCGGCAGTGGGGAATGTGATGTGGTAGGGTCCTAGGCCCTCATGCATAAATAATAACCGCACGGATACACCCAGATAGAGAGTGGAAATGGCCCGGCCCTTTTTATTGGAAGGGTCACATGTCCTGTGACGCATGTGCTGGCTGGGTGTGGTGTGGGTGTAAAACAGCCGTGAGGGAGTTGCTGTGGCATGCTGACAACTAGACCTTTGATCAGCAGATCACTACAGGGAAGACCTGGGACATGTAGAATTGTCGTCCCTCCTCTGTAAGCGTAGGCAGAGTGGGCTGGTCTGGCATATGCCAGTCCAGCATAGGGGCTTGGTTCCGTCCTGGGCTGGACAAGGAAGTAACTAATGCGTGTGTCTCTGTTGTAGTGTTGGCACCACCCAGACCGCAATCGGTAATGCTACACCCTGTGACTCAAGTCCCACAACATGAGCAACATGGACATAAGGGGGAATCATTGACCCTACATTCATCCATACTTCCACACTTGAATGATCATAGACATGACACATCTGTGTGAAAATGAATGTTTAATGCACATTCAGTGGAGTGTTGTAGCTGGAGCAGTACAGGACCATGCAGACCCCACTTTATATTGTTGCCCAGTGGAGGGCCAGCCAGAGTCCTTTAGGGAATGACAAGTTCATAGGAAGAGGAAGGGTTCAGTCCACCAAACAGAATATGGCAGTCCATGTCGAGGTCCAAGATGAGTGTTGCAGAGTGTATCGGGGACAGTGGAAGGTGATGATGCAGAGGGCAGAAACAGGCCATATGGCAGAGATGAATGCTACTTCATCCTTCTTACCACTAAGGCAGCATCATCAGCATCTTTATCCTCTGCTGTTTCATGTGCCTCACATGTGGGTGGTGGTGTTCTGTCTCCAGCACTGTGTGGCAGTGACACCTCAGGGGCCGGAGGTGGAATGTCTGCCTCAATGTGTGGCACTGACACTTCAGGGGGCGGAGATATGGATGGAGTGGTAGCAGCAGCATTCATACAATGCAGGCCTTGTTAGGGACTGTGAGTGGTCCCTGGTGGGACTTAGACACTCGCGTATGGCATCTAGTTTGGCTGCCATGCGGTCGAACCTCATGCGCACCTGTTCAGCCCTCTTCTCATGGCACCCCAACACAAGGCGTTGGAATGCCATGTGTTGTTGTGGGGGTCCTGGGAGGCAGCCGTGGTAGTGGGTGCTTCCTGCTGTGTGGTCTGTGCAGGTAGTGGGGTCTCATCGATGCAGATGGGCTGCCCTGCTCCTGGAGTTGGGTTGAAGTAGTTGTCAATGAACTCTTGGAGGGCGTCGGTGTCGAAGGTGTTGAGGTCCTCTTTGTCATCAGAGAAGAGAGGTTTGGCCTGCTCTGCATGAGGTGTTGGTTTTCCCTCTGCAATGTGAAGGGGAGAAGCAGTTTAACATTGTGTTCACATGTATGTTGACGCATCGTACGTTTACATACAGTCTGCATGACATGGTACATTGTGACTGTTTGGGAGGAGCTGCCTATTTGATGCGGGACAGTAGACATTTCGACCATATCACTGATATGTGTTTGTACTTGTACATTATTAACTCACATTTCCCTGCTATGCCAAATGTGATTGGCCAGTTTCTACACACAGGCGGCACCAGTTGTGTCCTCTGTTCTGTTGTGGACTTATTGTGGTTTGTACCACATTGTTGGCAATGTTGTTGTGCTCTGCATGTTATGTGTGTGTGCTGCATTTTGGGAGAGTCGCCCCTGCAGCTCTGATTTTGCTGCCACAAATCCCTTTCATGTGGTGGGCCTTTGACTTCTGTGCTTATACAGTGCTGAGATGATGCATACTTGGGTACATTAGTCTCTTGGTGTGAGTTGGGGGTCTGGGCGTGTTTTTGTCCGCAGATGTGTTGTTGACGTCAGGGGTTCTTTGTGCATGAGGATGTGTCAGAGTGTTACCTGCTCCTTTACGGATGTGGTCCACACTCAGCCACCCCAGTGTTGTGGCATGCAACATTTCATGATATATTGACTGAAGCAATGCAATTCGGCATGAAGTGTTACTTGCATTGTCAGTGTTGCTCACCAACATGCCGCTTTGCTGTGTTTAACACATGTTCATGGGTTGGTTGTGAGATTGGTGGTATGTAGGAAGGGCTCCCTATGGGCACATAGTCCACAGGGACCTACTTGCTGTTTCTAGGTGTGCTGCAGTGTGAAAAGGGGATCGGAGACCAGAGTCATTGTGGGTGTGGATTCTGCTCTACTTAAATGTTCATGTGTTTCATTGTGCCCATCTCCCCCTATCCCCCCAGTCCCTGGTCGTTACTCACCCTGTTGCTGTTTTGTCAGGTCATGTTGAGCAGTGTCCAGCCCCCCAACACCTGCCACCATCTCCACACTGATGACTGTGGACACCATTTTCTACATCTCATCCACTTCCTCCTGTGGTGCTGGACTCCCACCTCCAGTCTGCATTGCTGCCTTCTGGTTGTTGGCGAGTTTCTGCTTGGTTTTGCGTTTCACATCATTCTAGTGCCTCTTGACCTCTTCCATTGTCCTCTTTAGCACTCCGACTGCATTCACCTTGTCCACGATGGACTGCCATATTCCATTTTTTGTTGACAATGACACAGTGGAGGTGACAAACATTAGTTGATGGTGTTCTATCACCACTGTTATCAGGATCCTGTTTTCCTGCGGACTGAACTGCATCTTCCTCTTCTTGTCCTTGCCCTTCCCTGATCCCGAGTTCCTGGCCTGTGCCTCCCGGGGGCTTGTAGGGTTCTGGTTGTCCTCTGTACTTGCTTTGGCTACCTCCATTGTGCTTTGCAGTTGTTTTGCTTTTGTTTGTATTGTTTTTTCTACTTTTATAGGGATTTTTCCCGCCTGACATGTGTGAATTGCAGGTCTGGCGCAGCTTATCGCTGATTTTTTTAATGCGGCTGGGCCCATCTCAACTTTTTTCATGTTGGGGGTTTAGATTTTTATCACCGTCCCAGTGACTTTATCGCGGACATTTGACGCGCTATCGGGAAACTATCGTATATTCACGCTGTGTTGTGAATAGGACTTTAACACAGAGTTATTTTCGCGCGATAGACGGCAATATGAAACCTTGCGTTAACTGAGTTTGGCAATGATTATTGCACGTTCTTGAGAATATCCCCCTGGGTTTTTTATCTGATTATCGCACATTCTTGAGAATATCCCCCTGAGTTTTTTATTGTAGTGGCCCTGCATATGGATTGCTGTTCAATTTTTTTTCTTCATTTTTATATATGCTTCAGACGAATTAAGTAAATGAGTCCAGTGCACATCATCATTTTTATAGCACTAATTAGTCTTCCTCTTCCACATATCCATAACTTTTTGGGTATTTCGTGGGCAAACTTATTACTAGACCTTCAAATCCTCTGGGCTTCTTGATAATAGTATTTGATTTCACTCATTAAATATCGTCCAAGCAAATAATAGCTGAAGGGCATCGGGTCCCCTCGGCACTGTGATGTCTCATCAGTAGTGAATCTGACACTGCCAAGAAGTCCTTTGTTCTTGTCGGTAGCTCAGATCATCTGAAAATACATTTCTACTCTCAGCAGAGCTGATCATTGTGTTTCCACATTGTCTCATCTTGATTGGCAATGGCTCAGTCATAATTGAAAGAAGTAGCTTTGAGTCATAAAATGGCGTTGCAGGAAGGAGCCTACAATAGTATCAAAGGCCTTTAGCTTGTCAGCACCTTCACATAAGCAGATAATTGGTCTGTGTTAGACCTGATATCCTTGGTGTGGTTCTGTCCTAACTTTTTACCTTCAATCCTCTCATTTCTGCTTTGTTTTTGCTGGCTTTGGACTCTCCACACTTTACCATTGCTAACCAGTGCTAAAGTGCTGGTGCTCTCTCCTTAAAACATGATAAGATTGACTTACCCCAGTAGGCCTATTAAATTTCCTTGTAAGTTCCTAGAAAAGTGGTACAACATGTGCCCGGGCCTGTAAATTAAATGCTACTAGCGTTCCTGCAGCACTGATTGTGTCATCCACTTAAGTAGCCCTTTAAACATGTCTCGGACCTGCCAATTCAGCCTTTGTGTGCAGTTTTAAAACTGCAATTTTGACCTCGTAGAATGCAACATTTGCCAGGCGCAAACCTTCCTTTTTAATACTCATAAGTCACCCCTAGTGTAGGCCTTGAACAGCCAAGAGGGCAGGCTGCAATGCATTTAAAAAGTAGGACATACCTTAAGTTTTAAATGCCCTGGTAGTGATAAACTCCTAAATTTGTTTTCCCTGTTGCAAGGCCTACAGCTCCTGTAGGATAACTTTGGAGTTTTCCTATTACATTTAATAAGCCATAACTTCCAATCGAGAGAAGATAGACAGTTTCAGTTTGGTGTCTAAAGAACTGTAATTAAAAGCCCTCTTTATTAGTAAAGTGGAATTTTTTATCACAATTCTCAAAATGCCACTTTTGCAAAGTTAAGGAAAAAGAGGGGTAAGGCCCACAGGACAGTTACCAGGAAGGGCCATATACAATAAGTACAACGGAAAGGGGATCTGGTATACTGATTAATTCAAGCAATGTCTTTATTGCAACAATCAGACTATATTCTTTTGGGTGATTGGGTTATTTATTTAACCTTTCGTTTGGAACTTGTTTTCTTTTTTTATACAAGGGCATTCACATCCTTCCAGTTAAGCATATATCCAAAAAACAATTTAAATATTTACAAACATTCAAATATTTTTACAACATTTATCACAATATACCTTACAAACATTTGTCCCAAACAAAACTATAACACTAAACTAATGTATCATTTGTAATCTGATCAACACAAATTAATTTCTTTGTGACTGAAAAATCCAAATCAATTCTCAAAGCTAAGAACACAATTTCATTTAGTGTCCATCAGTATCAATTCATATTAGTTTTATTGCATATTAGTGTGATTGCCGATGTGTTTCAAGCCCCAGGTGTTCTCTAGGGGCTTCTAAATTATAACACATTGGTGCAATCTACAAAACAAAAATAAAAAGATCACTCTTTCCACTCCTTCACCTTTACTCAATTTGCTTCTGTCTCATATTTATAACATCACTATATCTGCTTGTGTAGGGTTTTCTCAAACTGGTTGCTGTTTTAACTTATGGGGGGACCGACTGTGATAAACCTATTCAAACAAAAAGTCTAATTAAACTTTCCATATTTGGTATACCTGCTATGTATTTATATAATGCTTTATTGCACCTACCTCAATTTATTGAGAGCGGCGTTTGATACAGTCAATGATTTGTACTCCGCCTATCATTGTGCGCGAGCAAATCTAACAACAAACGGGAGAGACTTCAAGTGGACAGTCTTGGTTTCATTTAATTCATCCAAGAGAATGTTAGATGTAAATTCAGTACTTTTGGCAAAAGAAGCGTATCTTATACTGAAGTTTAATAGTGTCCTTACAGGGCTTATTGATATACATTAGGCATGCAGGCAGCCTGCTTGTGCTCAGAAATGTCTTTTATGAAACATCTCTGCAATCACAATTACTGGAAAAAGCATACAATCAATGTGATTGCATTAATTGCCTCCTCTTTATTGCAAATGTGTTTACTTAAGCTGGGTGTAAGGATAAATGTTCCTACCTATATGTGCCGCTGCTCCATCTTCATAAAATGGTCTCCACACTCTGCAGTCTATAGGCTGTAGCCCCTGCTCAGCCCATTTATATGAGCCTGGTTTGGAATCAGCAGGCTGTTGCTTTCTGTGTGCAGTAGATGTACCCAAGGGGGATGCTCAGTTAAATTAAGTTGAGTGAGCTGGGAGAAATGGTCCCTTTGATTTTTTTGTTAATTAAGGTGAATGTTTACAAACATGAAGTGAGTGGTCTTTGGTATATTGATCACAAAAACCTGAAGTAATGATGATGTCTGCTTTATATTTGGTGTAACCGTCATTAGGCTTGGATGATCGCAGGCATCTTAAACCCCTTCGGGGCTAATGACGAGCTGGGCTCGTCATCGCGCTTACCTGTCCTGCGCGGATGACAAGGCCAGCTCGTCATCAGCCCCACCCTCGGGGGAAGCGCTGGCGCTCCCCCCGAGGCTCTCTGATCGTCGTTGTTCTGCTGGGGGCGGCAGTGGAAGAGCTTCCGCTGCCGCCCCCGCCCCCCCCATGGTAATCCCTGATGACGTCAGCGCGCACAGCGCGCGCTGACATCATCAGGGATTCCCAGCGCTCGGGAAGCCATTTGCTTCCTGCGCGCTGGGAAAGAAGGTAGGTTTCTCGAGGCTGGCGGGGGTTTGGGGGCAGCGAAGAGGCATCAGGGGAGAGGAAAGAGATTTTCCTTTCCCCTGATGTCTCTTTGCAGGGCATTTCTGCCTCACGATCGCGCACAGCGTCGCGATTGTGCGGCGGAAATGCCCCCACTAGACACCAGGGATATACTTTTAGTTTTTAGGAAGTGACCCCTTGGGCAAGGGTCGCTTCCAGGCTGGCTGGCAATATGTTTTCGTTTTTCTGCCCCCCCTGGGGGGAAATCGGCCCGTTTTTTCGGCCGTTTTGCCCCCAGGGGGGGCAGAAATTCCCCACTAGCACCAGGGATATAGATATTTACAAAGATGGCGGCCATTGATTTTGTTTACGTTTTTCTGTCCCCCCTGGGGGCAAATCGGCCCGTTTTTTTTTGCCGTTTTGCCCCCAGGGGGGGACAGAAAATGCCCACTAGACACCAGGGATGTAATTTTAGTTTTTAGGAAGCGACCCCTTCGGCAAGGGTCGCTTCCAGGTGGGGTCTGAGTATGTTTTCGTTTTTCTGCCCCCCCTGGGGGGAAATCGGCCCGTTTTTCGGCCGTTTTGCCCCCAGGGGGGGCAGAAATTACCCACTAGAACCAGGGATTTTTGTTGGGGCAATGTGTTTGTTTTGGGAAGCGACCCCTTGGGTAAGGGTCGCTTCCAGGTGGACATGATTGTGTTTTTGTTTTTCTGTCCACCCTGGGGGCAAATCGGCCTGTTTTTTTTGCCGTTTTGCCCCCAGGGGGGGGCGGAAAATGCCCACTAACACAAAGTTTTTAGGAAGCGACCCCTTGGGCATGTTTGCTGGTGGTGTGTGTGGGGAGTGGTACTTGGCTGGATGGTGTGCGTGGAGCGGTGCTTGGCTGGCGGTGTGTGTGGAGTGGTACTTGGCTGTCGGTGTGCGCTGAGTGGTGTTTGGCTGGCGGTGTGCGTGGAGGGGTACTTGGCTATCTATGCACGGAGTGGTGCTTGGCTGGCGGTGTGTGTGGAGTGGCGCTTGGCTGGTGGTGTGTGTAGAGTGGTACTTGGCTGTCTGTGCACGGAGTGGTGCTTGGCTGGCGGTGTGTGTGGAGTGGCGCTTGGCTGGTGGTGTGCGTGGAGTGCTACTTTGCTGTCTGTGCACGGAGTGCTGCTTGGCTGGTGGTGTGTGTGGAGTGGCGCTTGGCTGGTGGTGTGCGTGGAGTGCTACTTTGCTGTCTGTGCACGGAGTGCTGCTTGGCTGGTGGTGTGTGTGGAGTGGCGCTTGGCTGGTGGTGTGCGCGGAGTGCTACTTTGCTGTCTGTGCACGGAGTGCTGCTTGGCTGGCGGTGTGTGTGGAGTGGCGCTTGGCTGGTGGTGTGCGTGGAGTGCTACTTTGCTGTCTGTGCACGGAGTGCTGCTTGGCTGGCGGTGTGTGTGGAGTGGCGCTTGGCTGGTGGTGTGCGTGGAGTGCTACTTTGCTGTCTGTGCACGGAGTGCTGCTTGGCTGGCGGTGTGTGTGGAGTGGCGCTTGGCTGGCGGTGTGTGTGGAGTGGCGCTTGGCTGGATGGTGCTTGGCTGGCGGTGAGTGGTGCTTGGCTGGTGGTGCTTGTGGAGTGGCGCTTGGCAGGTGGTGTGCGTGGAGTGCTACTTTGCTGTCAGTGCACGGAGTGGTGCTTGGCTGGCGGTGTGTGTGGAGTGGCGCTTGGCTGTTAGTGTGCGTGGAGTGCTACTTTGCTGTCTGTGCACGGAGTGCTGCTTGGCTGGCGGTGTGTGTGGAGTGGCGCTTGGCTGGTGGTGTGCGTGGAGTGCTACTTTGCTGTCTGTGCACGGAGTGCTGCTTGGCTGGCGGTGTGTGTGGAGTGGCGCTTGGCTGGTGGTGTGTGTGGAGTGCTACTTTGCTGTCTGTGCACGGAGTGCTGCTTGGCTGGCGGTGTGTGTGGAGTGGCGCTTGGCTGGATGGTGCTTGGCTGGCGGTGAGTGGTGCTTGGCTGGTGGTGCTTGTGGAGTGGCGCCTGGCAGGTGGTGTGCGTGGAGTGCTACTTTGCTGTCTGTGCACGGAGTGGTGCTTGGCTGGCGGTGTGTGTGGAGTGGCGCTTGGCTGTTAGTGTGCGTGGAGTGCTACTTTGCTGTCTGTGCACGGAGTGCTGCTTGGCTGGCGGTGTGTGTGGAGTGGCGCTTGGCTGGATGGTGCTTGGCTGGCGGTGAGTGGTGCTTGGCTGGTGGTGCTTGTGGAGTGGCGCCTGGCAGGTGGTGTGCGTGGAGTGCTACTTTGCTGTCTGTGCACGGAGTGGTGCTTGGCTGGCGGTGTGTGTGGAGTGGCGCTTGGCTGTTAGTGTGCGTGGAGTGCTACTTTGCTGTCTGTGCACGGAGTGCTGCTTGGCTGGCGGTGTGTGTGGAGTGGCGCTTGGCTGGTGGTGTGCGTGGAGTGCTACTTTGCTGTCTGTGCACGGAGTGCTGCTTGGCTGGCGGTGTGTGTGGAGTGGCGCTTGGCTGGTGGTGTGCGTGGAGTGCTACTTTGCTGTCTGTGCACGGAGTGCTGCTTGGCTGGCGGTGTGTGTGGAGTGGCGCTTGGCTGGTGGTGTGCGTGGAGTGCTACTTTGCTGTCTGTGCACGGAGTGCTGCTTGGCTGGCGGTGTGTGTGGAGTGGCGCTTGGCTGGCGGTGTGTGTGGAGTGGCGCTTGGCTGGATGGTGCTTGGCTGGCGGTGAGTGGTGCTTGGCTGGTGGTGCTTGTGGAGTGGCGCTTGGCAGGTGGTGTGCGTGGAGTGCTACTTTGCTGTCAGTGCACGGAGTGGTGCTTGGCTGGCGGTGTGTGTGGAGTGGCGCTTGGCTGTTAGTGTGCGTGGAGTGCTACTTTGCTGTCTGTGCACGGAGTGCTGCTTGGCTGGAGGTGTGTGTGGAGTGGCGCTTGGCTGGTGGTGTGCGTGGAGTGCTGCTTGGCTGGAGGTGTGTGTTGAGTGGCGCTTGGCTGGTGGTGTGCGTGGAGTGCTACTTTGCTGTCTGAGCACGGAGTGCTGCTTGGCTGGCGGTGTGTGTGGAGTGGCGCTTGGCTGGTGGTGTGCTGGAGTGCTACTTTGCTGTCTGTGCACGGAGTGCTGCTTGGCTGGCGGTGTGTGTGGAGTGGTGTTTGGCTGGCGGTGTGTGGGGAGTGGTGTTTGGCTGGCGGTGTGTGGGGAGTGGTACTTGGCTGGATGGTGTGCGTGGAGTGGTACTTGGCTGTCGGTGTGCGCTGAGTGGGGTTTGGCTGGCGGTGTGCATGGTCTGGTGCTTGGATGGTGGTGTGGGTGGACTGGAACTCTGCTGGCGGTGTGTGAGTAGTTACTTTCTGTTGGTCACTACACACACTGCTAGTTGAGTGACACTCTACGCAGTCCATCATTTTCTGTAGTTGCTATGTCAGATATGTGGGCGTGTGAAAGTGATGGGCGGCTGGCGGTGTGAATGTTTTGTATGTGTCACACGTACAAAAGGTGTATGAATGTCCTTACTGCCCCTGTGTGATATGGGTACTGGTAGTAGCAAAAGACTGACTGGCACCGGTCAGGCACTTTACAAAAATTCAAAAAATTATCCAGTGTCTTGATGTTAAACCTCATCTAATCTCATTTGGTCTAAGCCCTAATTGATGGCCCATCTGGCCGAATTTTAATTTGGGGGGCAAATTTGTGTGTTGTTTTTTTAATTGTTATATTGTTTGTGAAATGTGGTAGTAATTTTTTTTTCTTCTCTATTTTTGTCTTGTTCCAGGCTTTTGCTGTTTGGATTGTTGTACGTTGCGTGTCTGTTTGCAGCTTGTGTAGTTGCTTGTGCTTGGTAAGTGAATGTATTTTGTACTACTTCTCCTTGATGTTTGTCTTTTTGAAAAAGGTTGTACTTCTAGCAGTTTGTGTGGCTCTGTGTTTTTTTTTTCAGCATTAGTGTTTGATGTGCACTTTGTTTTCTAATGTCATTTATTTTTTTCTTTCTAGTGGGATTTCATTTCTTTTCGCTGTGTCTCAACAGAGTAGGTGCTGGTGAGTGTAGCTATATTTTGTAAGAGTGAAATTGTTTTGGATTGTATTTATCTTTTAGTGAAAGCCTTACCTTGTTTACTTCTTACTTTGCACAGTGTAGGTTGTTGTTCACTTGTGTGTGCAGTCTTCTTGCTTTGTAAGGATAATGGCTAGTCGCAGGATTACTGCTCAGCAGGTTCTTGGTTTGCTTTTTGAGTCTTCCTCGGACCATGGTTCAGAGTCTGAGTCCGATTCGGACTCCCAGGAAGCGGCAGAAGATTCAGGCAGTGAGTTTTCTCTTCGCATGGAATCATCATCATCGGATGATGACTCTTCTTCTAGTGCTGATGAAGGGCCTATGGTACAGGAGGACATTGTGTTGCCGGTAGTGGGCCAAGAGGCACCTGTGCTGCTGCCTAGGGCCGCAAGGTTTCCTTTCTTTTTACGTCGGCAAGAGGCATGTGGGCTGGAGCCTGCACCCAAAAGGCTTCACATTGCTGTGGTGCGCAAAGGGGCATCTGGTGCTTTTCGTCTTCCTGCTCGTGTAGTGCAGCAAGAGGCATCTGGGGCTGTTAGGCTTCCCATTGGTGTAGAGCGGCAAGAGGCATCTGGGCCTGCTGGGTTTCCCGGTGGTGTAGTGCAGCAAGAAGCATCTCAGGCTGCTGGGCTTCCCGTTGGTGTAGTGCAGGAAGAGCCCTCTGGGGATGCTACGTCTTCTGTTGGTGTTGTGCAGCCTGAAGTATCTGTGGCTGTTAGGCTTCCCGTTGGAGAACAGCAGCAAGATGTTTCGGTGCTGCAGGCTGGGGTGGCTGCTCCCCCCGTTGATAGGGATGGCCTCTGGGTTCCCCCTGGCTTGGTGCAGCCGGCATTGCCAGAGTTCACTGGTGTTCCTGGGTGTAGAGTGAATACAGAGAATTTTCTGCCAATTAATTTTTTTCAGTTGTTTTTTGACGATGTGTTTTTGCAAGAGATTGTTGAGCAAACCAATTTATATGCAGAACAATATTTGAGGGCCAACAGTGCCAGCCTTAAGCCATATTGTAGAGCAATCCGGTGGACTCCCACCAATGTTGAAGAGATGAAGAAGTTTCTGGGATTAACTTTTTTGATGGGCTTGATAAGGAAGTCATCAATTACTTCATATTGGTCCACTAGTCCCTTGATGGTAACAGCTATATTTCCAGCAGTCATAAGTCGTGATCGGTATACGCTTCTTCTTCGGATGATGCATTTTGCTGATAATAGTTTAGCGTTGTCACGCGATCACCCTGATTGTGACCGTTTGTTTAAAATTCGGCCTGTCCTTGATCACTTTGTTGATCGTTTTTCTGAGATTTTTGTCCCTGGTAAAGAAATTGCAGTGGATGAGTCTTTGGTGTTGTTCAAGGGCCGCTTGGTTTTTAGGCAATACATTCCTAGTAAGAGGTCACGCTATGGAATCAAACTGTATATGCTGTGTGACAGTGAGACTGGATATGTCTACAATTTCAGGGTGTACACTGGTAAGGAGTCCCGCATTAACCCTCCTGGATGTCCTTCTACTTTTGGAGTAACTGAGAAAATTGTGTGGGAACTAGGTAGAGGATTATTTAACAAAGGCCATCATTTATATGTAGATAACTTCTACACTGGTGTGCAGTTGTTCAAGGAGTTGTCTAAAGTGGGCACTGTTGCTTGTGGCACAATGCGCAGTAACCGTAAAGGTTTCCCAAAGGAACTTGTTTGCAAAAGGCTTGTGCGGGGACAGTCTACGGCATTGCGATGTGGAGAGCTTTTAGCTGTGAAGTATTCAGACAAGAGAGATGTGTACATGCTGACTACTATCCACGATGAAAGTACTGTACCTGTGCCTGTTTGGGGTCAGGGTGCTGAAGTGCGCAAACCTGTGTGCATTCTAGCTTACAATAAGTTCATGGGTGGTGTTGACAGAGTAGATCAGAGGTTGGAACCTTATGCTGCTCTTCGAAAGGCTTACGTTTGGTACAAGAAGTTGGCTATCCATCTGTTCCACTTGGCATCATTTAATGCTTTCGTTGTGTACCAGAAGTCTTGTCCTGGGACGAAGATGACTTTTCTTAAGTTTCAGGAGTCTATAATAGGCAGCCTTGTACTTGTGCAGCAGGCAAGTGTTCCTAGATTTGGAGTGGTGGAGGAAGTGGCTAGATTGCAAGATCGCCACTTTCCTGAATCTATTCCTTCCACTACTGCTAGAGACTTTCCGACTAGAAGATGCAGAGTCTGTTGGCGAAGAGGCGTGCGGAAGGAGTCTCGTATATACTGTCCTGACTGTCCTTCTAAGCCTGCATTGTGTATGTCAGCTTGTTTTAAATCGTACCACACGCAAAAGAACTATTGGGAGTTTGATTGAGCTGTAAAGTGAATTGCTTGGTCTGCATTCTGTAAAACATTTTTAGTTTGTTTCAAGGATTGGCATTAGTGCAAAGTTTTTATTTTAAGAATTTGTGTTACCTGATTTGTAGGTATTTCCATTTGTTTAGTGTCATTTTCAAAAAAAGAATTCTAAATGTGTTTGTGGTGTGTGCCGGCTGGTGCTTGGCTGGCGGTGTGTGTGGAGTTGCGCTTGGCTGGCGGTGTGTGTGGAGTGGTGCTTGGCTGGCGGTGTGTGTGGAGTGGTGCTTGGCTGGCGGTGTGTGTGGAGTGGTGCTTGGCTGTCTGTGCACGGAGTGGTGCTCTGCTGGCGGTGTGTGTGGAGTGGCGCTTGGCTGGTGGTGTTCGTGGAGTGGTACTTGGCTGTCTGTGCATGGAGTGGTGTTTGGCTGATGGTGTGTGTGGAGTGGTGCTTGGCTGGCGGTGTGTGTGGACTGGTGCTTGGCTGGCGGTGTGTGTGGAGTGGTGCTTGGCTGGCGGTGTGTGTGGAGTGGTGCTTGGCTGGCGGTGTGTGTGGAGTGGTGCTTGGCTGGCGGTGTGTGTGGAGTGCTGCTTGGCTGGCGGTGTGTGTGGAGTGGTGCTTGGCTGGCAGTGTGTGTGGAATGGTGCTTGGCTGGCAGTGTGTGTGGAGTGGCGCTTGGCTGGTGGTGTTTGTGGAGTGGTACTTGGCTGGAGGGTGTGCGTGGAGCGGTGTTTAGCTGTCTGTGCACGGAGTGGTGCTTGGCTGGCGGTGTGCGTGGAGAGGCGCTTGGCTGGTGGTGTGCGCTGAGTGTTTGGCTGGCGGTGTGCATGGTCTGGTGCTTGGCTGGTGGTGTGGGTGGACTGGCGCTCGGCTGGCGGTGTGTGAGTAGTTACTTTCTGTTGGTCACTGCACACACTGCTTGTTGAGTGACACTCCACGCAGTCCATCAATTTGTGTAGTTCCAGTGTCAGAAATGTGGGCGTGTGAAAGTGATGGGCCCTTGAATGGCGCTGTTTGCTGGTGTGAGTGTTGAAATGTGATGGGTCCGCGGCTGGCGGTGTGAATGTTTTGAATGTGTCACACGTACGAAAGGTGTATGAATGGCCTGTAAAGAGGTTGGTGCCTTGACGTGGCTTTACAGCTCACGAGCTGTGAGTCAGTGGTTCAGTTTATCATACTTGCAATTATACACAGTGTATTTCATTTTTGTGAAATTACTTGCGTATACAATTGTATGTACTGAATCATCACTCACCCTCGTGCCAAATCCAACCAGTATGTGTGTGTGCTTGCGGATTAGATGGGTGTGCAGTAATAATTGTTTTTTTTCTCTTTCTGCATTAGGGTGTACCTTGTCCCTTATTGTGATTGTTGTAATGTGTTGCTTTTATTCCAGATGGTGTCAGTGGTCTTGTTTGTATCAGGTATGAAAGGTGCGTGAATGGCCTGTAAAACGGTTGGTGCCTTGTCGTGGCTTTACAGCTCACGAGTTGCGAGTCACTGGTTCGGTTTTTATGCATTTATTTATTGACAGAGCATTTCATTTTTTTGAAATATCTTGTTAATAAAATTTTATATACTGAACCATCACTCGCCCTCGTGCCAAATCCAACCTGTATGTGTGTGTCTTTGAGGAATAGATAGCCGTGCTTGAATGTTTGTCTTTTGAGTAACTCTGTTAAGGTGAGGTACCCTTTTACTCGGGAGAACAAGGGGAACGCTGGGTGGTAGGACATTTTTGCCGGCACGGCGATCCCACGGCAAATTTTTTGGAAAAGTGCTATTTTTACCTAATTAAGGTTTGCAAGGAGTTCTGGGTAGGAAAACATTGGGGGACCCACGCATGCCATACCTCCCTGGACTCCCCCGGGTGTCTACTTTTCAGAAATGTGTAGGTTTGGTAGGTTTCCCTAGATGGCTGTCTCGCACGGGGCCAGAAACCCAGGTAACCCCTCTTGCAAAAGCTGGAGAATTCATGTCCACCAGCTTTTGCAAGAGGGGTTACCCGGGTTTTTGGCCCCGTGCGAGACAGCCATCTAGGGAAACCTACCAAACCCACACATTTCTGAAAAGTAGACACCCGGGGGCTTCCAAGGAGGTATGGCTTGCGTGGATCCTCCAACGTTCCTTTACCCAGAATCCCTTGCAAACCTCATTTTTTGCTTGGAAATAATCATTTTTTTTCACACGTTTTAGTGTGGGAAAGCGTGGCATCACTGGGCTCACACAAATTACCTCCCACCCAGCGTTCCCCAAGGTCTCCCGATAAAAATGGTACCTCACTTGCGTGGGTAGGCATAGCGGCTGCTTTAGGAAAAGGCCCAATTCATACTGTGGAGACGAAAACATTACCTTTAGCCAAATAATCTTATTTTTTGAGGGGGTCACCTGAGCTTTTGGCCCGGGGCTTGGCAGGCATCTTTGGAAACTACCAAACCCAAACAGTTCTGAGAACTAGACACCCGGGGGAGTCCAGGGTGGTATGGCATGCGTGGGTCCCCCAATGTTTTCCTACCCAGAAACCCCTGCAAACCTGAAATTTTGGTCCAAAAACCAACTTTTCCATACTTTTTTGGGTGGGATCTCGCTGCCGGAACAAATGTCCTACCACCCAGCGTTTCCCTTGTTCTCCCGAGTAAAATGATACCTCACTTGTGTGGGTGGGCCAAAGGCAAGTGACTTAGGCTGGGGTGCTTAATTTGTAAAACGTAAATATGAGTAAAAACTACCTTTTTCAAAATTCATTTTTGGGGTGTTCTACTTTGGGGCACCCACACAAGTGAGGTATCCTTTTACTCGGGAGAACAAGGGGAACGCAGGGTGGTACGACTTTTTTGCCGGCACGGCGATCCCACGCCAAAAAGTTTGGAAAAGTGCAATTTTTACCTAATTTTAAGGTTTGCAGAGAGTTCTGGGTACGAAAACATTGGGGGACCCATGCATGCCATACCTCCCTGGACTCCCCCGGGTGTCTAGTTTTCAGAACTGTTTGGGTTTGCTACTTTGCAAAGAATACCACCGAGCCCCGGGCCACAAATTCAGATCCCCCCCCCCCCCAAAATCAAGGTAGTTTTGCAATAAGGTAATGTAAATTCACCACCGTACGATTTGAACCGTTTCCTGTTGCAGCCACTATGTCTACCCACGCAAGTGAGGTACCGTTTTTTTCGGGAGACCTGGGGGCACGCTGGGTGGGTGGAAATTTGTTGATCCACGCAGATTCCAGAACTTTCCACCACAGAAATGTGAGGAAAATGTGTTTTTTTGGTCACATTTTTATGTTTTCAAGGAGTTCTGGGTAGGAAAACATTGGGGGACCCACGCATGCCATACCTCCCTGGACTCCCCCGGGTGTCTACTTTTCAGAAATGTGTGGGTTTGGTAGGTTTCCCTAGATGGCTGTCTCGCACGGGGCCAGAAACCCAGGTAACCCCTCTTGCAAAAGCTGGAGAATTCATGTCCACCAGCTTTTGCAAGAGGGGTTACCCGGGTTTTTGGCCCCGTGCGAGACAGCCATCTAGGGAAACCTACCAAACCCACACATTTCTGAAAAGTAGACACCCGGGGGCTTCCAAGGAGGTATGGCTTGCGTGGATCCTCCAACGTTCCTTTACCCAGAATCCCTTGCAAACCTCATTTTTTGCTTGGAAAAAATCTTTTTTTTTCACACGTTTTAGTGTGGGAAAGCGTGGCATCACTGGGCTCACACAAATTACCTCCCACCCAGCGTTCCCCAAGGTCTCCCGATAAAAATGGTACCTCACTTGCGTGGGTAGGCATAGCGGCTGCTTTAGGAAAAGGCCCAATTCATACTGTGGAGACGAAAACATTACCTTTAGCCAAATAATCTTATTTTTTGAGGGGGTCACCTGAGCTTTTGGCCCGGGGCTTGGCAGGCATCTTTGGAAACTACCAAACCCAAACAGTTCTGAGAACTAGACACCCGGGGGAGTCCAGGGTGGTATGGCATGCGTGGGTCCCCCAATGTTTTCCTACCCAGAAACCCCTGCAAACCTGAAATTTTGGTCCAAAAACCAACTTTTCCATACTTTTTTGGGTGGGATCTCGCTGCCGGAACAAATGTCCTACCACCCAGCGTTTCCCTTGTTCTCCCGAGTAAAATGATACCTCACTTGTGTGGGTGGGCCAAAGGCAAGTGACTTAGGCTGGGGTGCTTAATTTGTAAAACGTAAATATGAGTAAAAACTACTTTTTTCAAAATTCATTTTTGGGGTGTTCTGCTTTGGGGCACCCACACAAGTGAGGTATCCTTTTACTCGGGAGAACAAGGGGAACGCAGGGTGGTACGACTTTTTTGCCGGCACGGCGATCCCACGCCAAAAAGTTTGGAAAAGTGCAATTTTTACCTAATTTTAAGGTTTGCAGAGAGTTCTGGGTAGGAAAACATTGGGGGACCCATGCATGCCATACCTCCCTGGACTCCCCCGGGTGTCTAGTTTTCAGAACTGTTTAGGTTTGCTACTTTGCAAAGAATACCACCGAGCCCCGGGCCACAAATTCAGATCCCCCCCCCCAAAATCAAGGTAGTTTTGCAATAAGGTAATGTAAATTCACCACCGTACGATTTGAACCGTTTCCTGTTTCAGCCACTATGTCTACCCACGCAAGTGAGGTACCGTTTTTTTCGGGAGACCTGGGGGCACGCTGGGTGAGTGGAAATTTGTTGATCCACGCAGATTCCAGAACTTTCCACCACAGAAATGTGAGGAAAATGTGTTTTTTTGGTCAAATATTTATGTTTTCAAGGGATTCTGGGTAACAAAACCTGGGGGTAGGCAGACGAGTCACCCCATCCTGAATTCCCCTGGGTGTCTAGTTTTGAAAAATGTATAGGTTTGCTAGGTTTCCTTAGGTGCTGGCAGAGCTACGGCGCAAAAACAAAAGGTAGTCTTTTTGTCCGAATCGTGCAAAATTTCACTGGGAAATTGAGGTGCGACCATGCTGCGTTTTGCGCTGTTTCATGTCGCAGCCACTATGCCTACCCACGCAAGTGAGGTACCATTTTTTTCGGGAGACCTGGGGGCACGCTGGGTGGGTGGAAATTTGTTGATCCGTGCAGATTCCAGAACTTTCCACCACAGAAATGTGAGGAAAATGTGTTTTTTTGGTCACATTTTTATGTTTGTAAGGGATTCTGGGTAACAAAACCTGGGGGTAGGCAGACGAGTCACCCCATCCTGAATTGCCCTGGGTGTCTAGTTTTCAGAAATGTATAGGTTTGCTAGTTTTCCCTAGGTGCTGGCAGAGCTACGGCGCAAAAACAAAAGGTAGTCTTTTTGTCCGAATCGTGCTAAATTTCACTGGGAAATTGAGGTGCGACCATGCTGCGTTTTGCGCTGTTTTATGTCGCAGCCACTATGCCTACCCACGCAAGTGAGGTACCATTTTTTTCGAGAGAGCTGGGGGCACGCTGGGTGAGTGGAAATTTGTTGATCCACGCAGATTCCAGAACTTTCCACCACAGAATTGTGAGGAAAATGTGTTTTTTTGGTCAAATATTTAAGTTTTCAAGGGATTCTGGGTAACAAAACCTGGGGGTAGGCAGACGAGTCACCCCATCCTGAATTGCCCTGGGTGTCTAGTTTTCAAAAATGTATAGGTTTGCTAGGTTTCCTTAGGTGCTGGCAGAGCTACGGCGCAAAAACAAAAGGTAGTCTTTTTGTCCGAATCGTGCAAAATTTCACTGGGAAATTGAGGTGCGACCATGCTGCGTTTTGCGCTGTTTCATGTCGCAGCCACTATGCCTACCCACGCAAGTGAGGTACCATTTTTTTCGGGAGACCTGGGGGCACGCTGGGTGGGTGGAAATTTGTTGATCCACGCAGATTCCAGAACTTTCCACCACAGAAATGTGAGGAAAATGTGTTTCTTTGGTCACATTTTTATGTTTGTAAGGGATTCTGGGTAACAAAACCTGGGGGTAGGCAGACGAGTCACCCCATCCTGAATTGCCCTGGGTGTCTAGTTTTCAGAAATGTATAGGTTTGCTAGTTTTCCCTAGGTGCTGGCAGAGCTACGGCGCAAAAACAAAAGGTAGTCTTTTTGTCCGAATTGTGCAAAATTTCACTGGGAAATTGAGGTGCGACCATGCTGCGTTTTGCGCTGTTTCATGTCGCAGCCACTATGCCTACCCACGCAAGTGAGGTACCATTTTTTTCGGGAGACCTGGGGGCACGCTGGGTGGGTAGAAATTTGTTGATCCACGCAGATTCCAGAACTTTCCACCACAGAAATGTGAGGAAAATGTGTTTTTTTGGTCAAATTTTTATGTTTGTAAGGGATTCTGGGTAACAAAACCTGCGGGTAGGCAGACGAGTCACCCCATCCTGAATTGCCCTGGGTGTCTAGTTTTCAGAAATGTATAGGTTTGCTAGTTTTCCCTAGGTGCTGGCAGAGCTATGGCGTAAAAACAAAAGGTAGTCTTTTTGTCCGAATCGTGCTAAATTTCACTGGGAAATTGAGGTGCGACCATGCTGCGTTTTGCGCGGTTTCATGTCGCAGCCACTATGCCTACCCACGCAAGTGAGGTACCATTTTTTTTGGGAGACCTGGGGGCACGCTGGGTGGGTGGAAATTTGTTGATCCACGCAGATTCCAGAACTTTCCACCACAGAAATGTGAGGAAAATGTGTTTTTTTGGTCAAATTTTTATGTTTGTAAGGGATTCTGGGTAACAAAACCTAGGGGTAGGCAGACGAGTCACCCCATCCTGAATTGCCCTGGGTGTCTAGTTTTCAGAAATGTATAGGTTTGCTAGGTTTCCCTAGGTGCTGGCAGAGCTACGGCGCAAAAACAAAAGGTAGTCTTTTTGTCTGAATCGTGCTAAATTTCACTGGGAAATTGAGGTGCGATCATGCTGCGTTTTGCGCTGTGTCATGTCGCAGCCACTATGCCTACCCACGCAAGTGAGGTACCATTTTTTTCGGGAGACCTGGGGGCACACTGGATGGATGGAAATTTGTTGATCCACGCAGATTCCAGAACTTTCCACCACAGAAATGTGAGGAAAATGTGTTTTTTTGGTCAAATTTTTTTGTTTGAAAGGGATTCTGGGTAACAAAACCTGGGGGTAGGCAGACGAGTCACCCCATCCTGAATTGCCCTGGGTGTCTAGTTTTCAGAAATGTATAGGTTTGCTAGGTTTCCCTAGGTGCTGGCAGAGCTACAGCGTAAAAACAAAAGGTAGTCTTTTTGTCCGAATCGTGCTAAATTTCACTGGGAAATTGAGGTGCGACCATGCTGCGTTTTGCGCTGTTTCATGTCGCAGCCACTATGCCTACCCACGCAAGTGAGGTACCATTTTTTTCGGGAGACCTGGGGGCACACTGGGTGCATGGAAATTTGATGATCCACGCAGATTCCAGAACTTTCCACCACAGAAATGTGAGGAAAATGTGTTTTTTTGGTCAAATTTTTTGTTTGAAAGGGATTCTGGGTAACAAAACCTGGGGGTAGGCAGACGAGTCACCCCATCCTAAATTGCCCTGGGTGTCTAGTTTTCAGAAATGTATAGGTTTGCTAGGTTTCCCTAGGTGCTGGCAGAGCTACGGCGCAAAAACAAAAGGTAGTCTTTTTGTCCGAATCGTGCAAAATTTCACTGGGAAATTGAGGTGCGACCATGCTGCGTTTTGCGCTGTTTCATGTCGCAGCCACTATGCCTACCCACGCAAGTGAGGTACCATTTTTTTCGGGAGACCTGGGGGCACACAGGGTGGATGGAAATTTGTTGATCCACGCAGATTCCAGAACTTTCCACCACAGAAATGTGAGGAAAATGTGTTTTTTTGGTTAAATTTTTTTGTTTGAAAGGGATTCTGGGTAACAAAACCTGGGGGTAGGCAGACGAGTCACCCCATCCTGAATTGCCCTGGGTGTCTAGTTTTCAGAAATGTATAGGTTTGCTAGGTTTCCCTAGGTGCTGGCAGAGCTACGGCGCAAAAACAAAAGGTAGTCTTTTTGTCCGAATCGTGCAAAATTTCACTGGGAAATTGAGGTGCGACCATGCTGCGTTTTGCGCTGTTTCATGTCGCAGCCACTATGCCTACCCACGCAAGTGAGGTACCATTTTTTTCGGGAGACCTGGGGGCACACTGGATGGATGGAAATTTGTTGATCCACGCAGATTCCAGAACTTTCCACCACAGAAATGTGAGGAAAATGTGTTTTTTTGGTCAAATTTTTTTGTTTGAAAGGGATTCTGGGTAACAAAACCTGGGGGTAGGCAGACGAGTCACCCCATCCTGAATTGCCCTGGGTGTCTAGTTTTCAGAAATGTATAGGTTTGCAAGGTTTCCCTAGGTGCTGGCAGAGCTACGGCGCAAAAACAAAAGGTAGTCTTTTTGTCCGAATCGTGCAAAATTTCACTGGGAAATTGAGGTGCGACCATGCTGCGTTTTGCGCTGTTTCATGTCGCAGCCACTATGCCTACCCACGCAAGTGAGGTACCATTTTTTTCGGGAGACCTGGGGGCACGCTGGGTGGGTGGAAATTTGTTGATCCGTGCAGATTCCAGAACTTTCCACCACAGAAATGTGAGGAAAATGTGTTTTTTTGGTCACATTTTTATGTTTGTAAGGGATTCTGGGTAACAAAACCTGGGGGTAGGCAGACGAGTCACCCCATCCTGAATTGCCCTGGGTGTCTAGTTTTCAGAAATGTATAGGTTTGCTAGGTTTCCCTAGGTGCTGGCAGAGCTACGGCGCAAAAACAAAAGGTAGTCTTTTTGTCTGAATCGTGCTAAATTTCACTGGGAAATTGAGGTGCGACCATGCTGCGTTTTGCGCTGTTTCATGTCGCAGCCACTATGCCTACCCACGCAAGTGAGGTACCATTTTTTTCGGGAGACCTGGGGGCACACTGGATGGATGGAAATTTGTTGATCCACGCAGATTCCAGAACTTTCCACCACAGAAATGTGAGGAAAATGTGTTTTTTTGGTCAAATTTTTTTGTTTGAAAGGGATTCTGGGTAACAAAACCTGGGGGTAGGCAGACGAGTCACCCCATCCTGAATTGCCCTGGGTGTCTAGTTTTCAGAAATGTATAGGTTTGCTAGGTTTCCCTAGGTGCTGGCAGAGCTACGGCGCAAAAACAAAAGGTAGTCTTTTTGTCCAAATCGTGCAAAATTTCACTGGGAAATTGAGGTGCGACCATGCTGCGTTTTGCGCTGTTTCATGTCGCAGCCACTATGCCTACCCACGCAAGTGGGGTACCATTTTTTTCGGGAGACCTGGGGGCACGCTGGGTGGGTGGAAATTTGTTGATCCACGCAGATTCCAGAACTTTCCACCACAGAAATGTGAGGAAAATGTGTTTTTTTGGTCAAATTTTTTTGTTTGAAAGGGATTCTGGGTAACAAAACCTGGGGGTAGGCAGACGAGTCACCCCATCCTGAATTGCCCTGGTTGTCTAGTTTTCAAAAATGTATAGGGTTGCTAGGTTTCCCTAGGTGCTGGCAGAGCTACGGCGCAAAAACAAAAGGTAGTCTTTTTGTCCGAATCGTGCTAAATTTCACTGGGAAATTGAGATGCGACCATGCTGCGTTTTGCGCGGTTTCATGTCGCAGCCACTATGCCTACCCACGCAAGTGAGGTACCATTTTTTTCGGGAGACCTAGGGGCACGCTGGGTGGGTGGAAATTTGTTGATCCACGCAGATTACAGAACTTTCCACCACAGAAATGTGAGGAAAATGTGTTTTTTTGGTCAAATATTTATGTTTGCAAGGGATTCTGGGTAACAAAACCTGGGGGTAGGCAGACGAGTCACCCCATCCTGAATTGCCCTGGGTGTCTAGTTTTCAAAAATGTATAGGTTTGCTAGGTTTCCCTTGGTGCTGGTTGAGCTACGGCTCAAAAACAAAAGGTAGTCTCTTTGTCCAAGGAGCTTAAGATTTCACTGGGAAATTGAGGAGCGACCACGTTGCATTTTGTGCCGTTTCCCGTCGTAGGCACAAGGCCGACCCACACAAGTGAGGTACCATTGTTTTCGGGAGACCTGGGGGCACGCTGGGTGGGTGGAAATTTGTTGAGCCACGCAGATTCCAGAACTTTCCACCACAGAAATGTGAGGAAAATGTGTTTTTTTGTCAAAATCTGAGCTTTGCAAGGGATTCTGGGTAACAAAACCTGGTGGTAGGCAGTCGAGTCATCCCATCCTGAATTCCCCTGGGTGTCTACTTTTCAAAAATGTATAGGTTTGCTAGGTTTCCCTAGGTGCCGGAAGAACTAGGGTGCAAAAACTACAGGTAGGCACTTTGCCAAAAAAGGGTCAATTTGTAACTGCAAAATTTAGGTGTGACCACGTTGCATTTTGCGCCGTTTCCTGTCGCAGGCACAAGGCCGACCCACACAAGTGAGGTACCGTTTTTATCGGGACACTTGGGGTAATTCAGATTTGTAAATCAACTGTTATTACCAATTGAGCTTTCTTGCATTTCTCCCTTTGAATGAAAGATATTGTGTAGAAAAAAAAACTTTATGAAAAATGACCAATAATTCTCATGCTAGTATGAGTATTCCCAACTTTGAAAATGTGCAATTATATACTGTTTCTGAACTCTATAATTTGTACCCAATTCATACATACATAGGTGTCTTTCATGCAGATTATTCCATGTGTACATTTTCCAAGACAAAGTGCACTATACCCAGTAAATGAAAAAATACCATTGCAAGTTGCTGCTCAGTTTTTGGATCTGGGTTCGTCGGGTTCTTGGTGAAACTACAAGTCCCATATATCCCCACAACTAGGAAGGTCTAACGGATGCAACGGTATATTGCTTTCCAAGAGCTGTCAAAATTAGAGAAAGTTATAGGTGAAAACGTTGAGACAAAAGGCCGTTGTTTTCAACAAATTTTCAAATATTCCAATATTTAACTGTTAGTTTCTATAACGAAACCTTCATGGATTTAGACAAATGACCCCTTTCTGAATTCAGAATTTTGTCTATTTTTCGGAAATGTAAAGCTTTCCAGGATCCATTATTGCTTTCAAACTCATTTCTACCATTAACTGGAAGGAGGTGGAAAGCTCTAAAAATAGCAAAAATAGGCTATGTCCCAGAAAAATGCCAAAACTGAGTGAAAAATTTCGGTTCTCTGACAAAACACTGTCATTCCCTAAAAGCTGAGAAAATGGAGAATTCAGCCCCACAAACCCTTTTTTGATACCATATTCAGGGAAAAAGCCAGAGGCTTTCATTTGCAGCCCGTTTTTCCCATTTTTCTGAAAAAAACAAAAAAAACACTATATTTTGGTTAATTTCTGGGCCCCCTCCAAGGGAATCCACAAACCCTGGGCGCCTTTAGAATCCCCATGATGTTGGAAGAAAAGGACGCAAATTTGGCGCGGATCCCTTATGTGGTCAAAAAGTTACAAGGGCCTAAGCGCGCACTACCCCAAAACACCAAAAAAAGCCTTAGCACAGGAGGGGGAAAAGGCCTAGCAGCGAAGGGGTTAAATATGAAATGGTGAGGATGGCTGCTGTCCACAGAGAAATTACAATCTCACACCCAGCTTCTTCGTCTTCTTTACTTCCTGTTTTTGTAGGTACTGCTTGGGGGAATATACAAGGTGCCCGACCATAACAGGTCTCTATTGAAAATATACTGTCCTTTGCCATTTAGACATCAACTTCATTGTGCGATTAGGGCAAGGCATTGCTTTCCCATACACAGTATTGCATAGGGTCACAATGTCCCAAACCTTTTGTATGTACTTGGACAGATTGGCTATGGGTTGCTGCCAGTGCTTAATTTGTAAAATATTAAGTGCCAGGGCTCCGACCAAGCGGCCACTGCATCTTGCACCACCAAATGTCCTTGTCATCACTGTCAAGACAACTACTAACCATCTCTCTTACATGTGAATGCAACAGTTCAGATTATTTCAGGTCCCCAAAGCTAAAGGAATGGCTAGTGTGGTAAGTATGAACAATTTTAATGTATATTGTATTCCTAAACAACCATTGTTCTGCTCATCTCTAAATTAGATGAGCAGCACCGCCATGTGGTATACTGTTCTAAGTATGGTATTGACAATTAACCCCTTCAGTGCTGCGCGAATTTCGCTGCAGTGCTGAAGGGTTTAAAAGCGTATTGCTCATGACGCAAATGTTCCGTCATCAGCACCGGAGCACCGACGCTGATGACGGAACCTTTCCGTCATGAGCATGGAAGGGGTTAAGTACCGGTGCCGAACACCGGAAACGAATTAAGTGTTGGTGCTGAGCACAGGAAAGCACTGGCTCAAATTAAGCACTGCTGCCAACCTTTCCTGCTTGGAAGCCCCCAGCCAGATAAAGGAGTCAAGGAACACCGCTCTACCACTAGTAGGAGAACTGGCCATGTTACAACTACCTACAATTACAGTTGTGCTGAGTGGAGAGGTTTCCTGGCAACCATACTCCCTGCCTGTGTCAGCTTTTATTGTTTTGTCATTCCAGATCATGCCTTTACAAGAAGAGACTAGGAACTTGGTTGGCCTGTTTGCAAGCCAGATCAAGAAACCCTCAAGAGAACATTGGTTGGCCAGTCTGCTTTGTTTACAACATGGATGCCCAGTGACGCCACTACATTCCATAGTGTTGGTTTATTGCGCATCTGGTTGTATGCACTTTTGACCATTTGGTCAGTACCTGTATGTTTTTATATTTTTAGGTATTACTTTAGAATATTGATCTTTGACATAAAATGAACATTTTGGTTATACATTTCAATCTTTATTGTAGCTATGATAAATGTGTTGTGATGCACTTTGCTCAACATTCACAGCCCCGCATTTGATGTATACCAATGCTATTTGACATCAAAACTAAAGGAGAGAGACACTTTCCATCATAGCACAAGTACCCAGTGTCTTGATTGGTGTGGAACACCTCCAATCTCACTTAAAACACTCAAGCACCTGATCACCTTCTAGCTCATCACCAGTAGCATGATGAATGAAGTGTACAGTAAATAAGTAAATCAAGCAACAGAGTAGGAATCAAGGATGGGGGGGGGGGGGGATAATGAGCGTACAAAGAGAGAGGGAAATAACTTTTCAACAACCAACTATATGTTTTGGTCCGATAAGAAGTAGGCCTTAGAAACCCCATCAGTTATAAGTGTGCAGAGGATGCTGGTGTCTGGAACCAGCTACATCCTTACCCTCTTTCGGGAGCATGCAGAAGAGGGTCTCAAATTTGGCTGATGATTGCCAACTTGTCCATCATCTCATAAATAATGCAGTCATGTGAGGCTATTTATATTAGTATAGAAAGCCATACACCAAGTGTGGGTTTCCTCCTGTGTCTCTGGAATATTTTAGCAGAAGCCAGCAAACGACCTAGGTTTATGTAGAGATAAAGTCATCATGTTAAGGTATGTCTATGCAGACATAAGGTCACCATGTTAGGGTATGTCTATGCATAGATAAGCTCATTATGTTAAGGTATGTCTATGCAGAGATAAGGTCATCATTTTAGGGTATGTCTACGGAGAGATAAGCTCAAAATGTTAAGATATGTCTATGCAGAGATCAGGTAATCATGTAAGAGCGCCAAATGGCCCAGTGAGGAACTTGAAAATCACCATAGGCATGTTTGGTCTATTTTGATAAAGATATGAGCAGCCAGGAGAAGACCAGAGACAGATATATGGGCAAGAAAGGGTGGTTCACAGCTTCTCCAATGAAACTATGCACGAACAATAAAACACTATGTGAAGTTTACAAACATATAGGTAAGACCATTCGCTGACAAGGTATATATAAATGAATTTCATACATCATAAAAGAGTATTAAAAACCAAAAATAAGACCTCCAGCAGCAAAAAGTAGCAGGGAAATATGTTTGCACATACTTCCATACAGGATGAATCTAACAGCAGAATCAGGTTCATGAAGTAGGCCTGAGAACTTTGTATTGGCCAGAGATGTTTTCGGAAACTCAAGACCTGGCTTTTTGATGGAGACACAGCACCCTCAGCACCCAGATACCCCTAGGAGTGACAGTGCTGCTCTATAAAAATGCTGATTGATTGATTGATGTTGTATCATTTTCAGGTCCCTATTGTAGGTGAGTGAGTGTATGTATGGTACTATACAGATGTATGCTGCAGTACAAGTGGGGGACTATAACAATACTGAACTCAGCCCAAAGTCTAAATTAATGTAGGCATCACTCAACTATTACTTTTAATTTCCATAAGATTAACTTCAAGACTTTATCACTCAGGAGAGGGAATGGTGCTTTGATTTGCAACACTACAGCAGGAGCCAGAAGGTCATATTCAGCTCTACTGCTGGCTCCAGATCCCCTACTCTATGAGCATAGGCAAGTTGATCATACATATACTAGGAAAGCAACTACTGTGCCGATCCCGATCTCAGGCACATGGTATACTAGTAGCAATACTGAGCCCTGCGTACCTGTGTCTGAGGCCCATCAACGGGAGATTGCAGCCTCTAGACTAGTTCCTTGCTCCTACAACTGGGTCTCGGGAGTCATTTGTGGGCCATTTGCAGGCCCTGTACACATGAAGTCACAGCTTTGCTCCACATCCTTCTGTCTGTGTGGCAGCATACAGAAAGCAGAGGAACACTCTTTTTTTAAACCACTTGAAAGCACCGTTTTCTTGTAATTTCTAGTTGATTCAAGCATCTTTTGCAGCAGTACTACTGCCCCCATACTCCTGTCTTAATGGAAGGGGTGGGGATCCGACTGAGGAGTAAGTAAGGTCCCAAGACAACCATGACTGATACAGCATTTGAAGGCTGACTCCACCTCCTCCTCAATTTGAACCTCCACCTATAAGTAATGTTAGAAACTATTTTTGTATTTAAATATTAGTTGAACACATTTATCACTGTACACAGCCAAAAATACTTTTGTTACCAACAACTTTCCTAAAGCTTATCATGTGAGTGTGCTCTAGACCTTTGGCCATGTCAGTCGTTGTCAAAACTATCTAGGAAATTGCTGTGTCACTACACTGCAACTCATTATGGCCCAATAAATGTATGTTAGAAAAATTTCGTGAAACACTTTCACGAAATGCAAAATCTTGGATCTGTTTTGTAGTAAACCAACAGACAGGCACATGCAATCTTGTCTTCAGTCATCCGAAACCAAATTTTGATATGCTGCCACATGGTGGTACTGTCTGTGTAATTTAGAGATGAGGAGAACAGCTGTTTATTAATTCAATATAAATGACACCGAAGCGATTCTTATAGATTTGGGGACCCGGAATAGTCTGAATAATCACACTTGTAGGAGTGGTATGGTGGGTAGTTGCATAGGTATTGTCGTTCGCAGTGCTGGCAAGGCAATGGGTGGTTAAAGCTTCAGTGGCCTACTGGTGAGGTTCCTGGCACATATTTTTATCACAAATTAAGTACTGCATAGAAGGCTACCGCAAACTGAATATGCTGATGGCATCCTTCTCGCTACATGTATACATTCCCCTTCGAGTACTGCGGCATCGAGGAATGCTGAGAAAGTGATTAACAGATTCTTGACCCATGGAAGGCCTCTGCAGCATGACTGTGGGCTGCACATTTTCTTGATGACGCATGACGGGGGGAAGGAGGGTATGGTTGCAGAATTAAATAGGCATTTTTTTCGCACCCAAAAGTGTAAACTTTTTAAAAATTATAATCCATAAGGATGAATATTTCACGTTTTAACGCTACGTGTCTTATACTCTATTTTCTTAATATACTTTTTATGCACAACTCACTGTTTTAATTTACTGTAAATTATTCCAAGATGTTGATAGTCCATTATGCAGCAAAGCTCCAATGAGCTGATAAGCATTTTCCTAATGAAAATTCAGATATTAGCTGTCTGTTTCTATTTATTTGAATATTCGTTTAGGTTACATTATATATAAAATAAAAATGTTTCCTCCGTTTCATTGTTTTACTTCCATACCTTCATTAATTCCGCGTTTTACACACATTATTAATGATTGGTACTGCTGTTTCTTTCTTTAGAACAGCAAAATAAGAGTGAACGTTTGGTAAACTGATTCATCCTTTAGTTTTTTATCTAGTGTAGTGGTCCTGCATTTGGATTGCTGTTCAATTGTTTTTCCATTTTTATATATGCTTAAGTAAATGAGCCCAGTACAAATCATTTTTATAGCACTAATTAGTCTAGAGTCTTCCTGTTACACATATCCATATCTTTTTGGGAATTTTCGTGGGCAACATTATTACTAGACCTTCAAATCCTCTGGGCTTCTAGATAATAATAGTTGATTTCACTCATTAAATATCGTCAAAGCAAATAATAGCTGAAGGGTATCAGGTCCCCTGGGCGCTGTGATGTCTCTACTTTCTCATCAGTAGTGAATCTGACACTGTCATGAAGTCCTTTGTTCTTGTCGATAGCTCAGATCGTTTGCAAATACATGTCTACTCTGAGCAGAGCTGATTATTGTGTTTTCACATTGGCTCATCTTGATTGGCAATGGCTCAGTCATAAATGAAAGACGTAGCTTGAGTCATAAAATGGCATTGCAGGTAGGAGTCCATAAAAGTATCTAAGGCCTTAAGGGTGTCAGCACCTTCACTATAGCAGATAATTGGTCTGTGTTAGACCTGCCATCTTTGGTGTGGTTCTCGCCTAACTTTTTACCTTCAATCCTCTAATTTTGCTAACCTTGGGGCATATTACCAACAAGTAGCGATAATTATCGCTAAATAGGCTTAGCAACGATTTTTTTATCGCTGCCTATCGCTGGATATGCTAGCGGAGAAAACATGCTATTAGCAACGTTTTTCTCCACTGTGCTAAAATATCCAGCGATAGCGGCGAAATGCGTGAACATTGCTGAGAATACAGCGATATTCACGCATTAGCGTCAAAATGCTCTTAGCCATGTTATCCACCTCCCATTGGATAACATGGCTGAGAACTGGTCTGAGCAGGTGTTGGTTTTTGGCGATAGCGGGAATATTTCCATCGCTACGCCTGCCTTGCTAATAGGTGATAGCGACGTTAGCGACTGCCTTCAGTCGCTAACAGGTTGGGTACGCCCACTTTGCATGTCATTAGCGATAAATATCGTTGACATGCAAAGCGGGCCCCAAACCGCTCGCTATCGCCTAAAAGCAGTCGCTAACATCAGTTAGCGACAGCTTGCTAATAGAGCGATAGAATTATCGCCGCTTAGTGTCCGAAAACGGCCGCTAAACCGGCGATAATTGCCAATCCCCACCCTTGGTAATATGCCCCCTTGTTTTTGCTGGCTTTGGACTCTCCACACTTTACCACTGCTAACCAGTGCTAAAGTGCTTGTGCTCTCTCCTTAGAACATGATAGGATTGGCTTACCCCCAGTTGGCCTATTTAATTTACTTGTAGGTCCTTAGAAAAGTGGTACTACATGTGCCAGGGGCCTGTAAATTAGATGCTACTAGTGGGTCTGCAGCACTGATTGTGTCATCCACTTAAGTAGCCCTTTAAACATGTCTCAGACGTGCCAATGCAGCCTTTGTGTGCAGTTTTTAAAACTGCAATTTTGACTTGGTAGAATGCACCTTTTGCCAGGCTCATACCTTACTTTTTAATACTTATAAGTCACCCCGAGTGTAGGCCTTGAACAGCCCAGAAGGCAGGATGCAGTGCATTTAAAAAGTAGGACATGTACTTTTAAGTTTTAATTGCCCTGGTAGTGATGAACTCCTAAAATTTTTTTTCACTATTGCAAGGCCTACTGCTCCTGTAGGATAACTTTGGAGTTTTCTTATTGCATTTAATACGCCGTAACTTTCATTCAAGAGCAGATAGACAGTTTGAGTTTGGTGAGCCCTCTTTATTGGTAAAGTGGAATTTTTTATCAGAATTCTTAAAATGCCACTTTCACGAAGTGGATTACTTGTGTCAAAATGTGAAAGCAAGGCTCAATTACGAGGTGTGTTCCCTCATTTCAGCAGTGCAGCAGCTGGGGACATAATTGTCACCCTCTAGTCCATATTCCTCATGAAAGCTGTGTGGGGACGAGCACAGCGCTGTTTTGCAAGCATTAATTAGCAGTCACAGCAAACCTGTAACATTGTTGAAAGGGAAGGCAATCGCACTTCTGTTTAGCAAACATTAATATCTTGTCCAAAAGCGGGGTGCACCCCACAAGTCTTTTTACTATTGGAAAAACTGGGTTACTGACGATTCCCACTGCAGAGACAGCATTACATCTCTTGAACTCAAGCAGGAGTTTGGACTACGTTCACTTTATGTTTCATTTAATATTTCACAATCCAAGAGGGGTTTATTTCATTGTTCACTGCAAACAGAGTGATTTATTTTTATCACTGTATAGTTATGTCTTTACAGAATTACCAACTCTTTATGATTGTTAATAATTAGTTCAAATTCACAATACATTTCATTTTTTACTTTAGACTTCTTACTTAATTTTGCAATTATGCATCGTTGGGGATTAGGGTATCTGTTTTGGTTGACTATTTTTAATTACTGTAAAAATGCATGTTGGGAATGTTAGTTTTTGTAAGCACAGCACAGCGAATGCAGGAGGTCACGGGGTTTTGGTTCAATTAAGGATTCATTGGGTAAATGTGTGTAAGGAGGTTTTAAGAATGGTGTAGGAGGGAGGGCAGAAGCTGTTATTCACGTTGCACAAGAATGAAGACACGCAGTTGAAGCCACCGGTTACGGTAGCAAGGTAAAAGATGTACTGTTTATTGATATAAATGATAGAACAGCAAGAGGTGTGGGGAGAGCATTGCATCAGTGTTTAATTTTTGTTTCTTGTTATGAAAACACAGGAAGGAGAGTTAATGGAGGAAGGGTTCTCAGGTAACACTATTCGATTTCAGACATTTTGTAATATCATATTGGTCTTATTTATTCATGTAACGCAAGGGTTTAGTGAGGGGGATTTAGTAGCCGGTGGTACAAGGGTTATATTTGAATTATTTCATGAACAGTAATATATGGTTTGTATTTTTGGGTATTTGTTTACGTGGTCCTTTCTAATCTATTTCAATACCCCTGATGAAGAACTAATGAAGAGTTCGAAATGCATTGGGTTTCATTTTGGCTTGTTCGAAAGAATGTTTAAAGCACGTGTCTATGTTTAAGCTTGGGAAACATGTGATATTTGAAAATGCGAATTAAAACATTCTCGTTCCATCTGGCTGTCTCTGGAGTGATTAAACAATCGTTGAAGCACATGGATCACAAAAATGGGATATACTTATTGGATTACTTTGGATTACTTGGTCAAAATGTGAAAGCATGGTTCAATTACGAAGAGTGTTTCCTCATTTCAGCAGTGCAGCAGCTGGGGACGCAATTGTCGCCCTCTAGTCCATATACTTTTAAAAAGTTGGCATTTCTTGTCCTAACCATTTAATGGCTGCTGCCTGATTCTGGGTCACATGATTAGGTGTAGCTGGCAGTTGGTCTTTGTGTATTGCTCCCAGACTGTGAGATAGGTATTGGCAGGGTTGGCAACTATGAGTTAACGTGTGGGAGGAGCTGTCACCTACTACACTTGTACACTACAAAGACTCTGCCTGAGCACACTCACAAAGGGTTGTCACTAGTCTTTTGTGACCCCAGGCAACCTGGGGAAGGACAGGGAGGAAGGGGATACCTGACACCTTAAGGGGAGGGGGTGGAAACCTCTAGACGTTTACTCCACTTCAAGTTGGGCACCAGGTATAAATGTTGCACACTTAGACCCAACTGTTCAGTACACTTTTGGACCTGTGGACTCTGCTAGGAAGAAGGACTGATATGCTGCTGGAAGGACTGCCACTCTGCTGAACTGCTGCCCTGTTGTGCTAACCTGTTGCCCTCTTGCATGAGTGAGAAGGACTGGACCTCCATCTCTAAAGCCAGGACCCCAGAGTGACTCCAAGGGCTAGTTGTCTGGCCTCTTGATCAGAAGCCTCAGGGACAGAACATGATTCCAACAACCTCAAACCCAGCACCTGGACTCTGTCATCTCCAGTCCTGGACCCTTGTAAGTGGGCCTGAAAGTGATCTGCCAGCCCAACAGTAGACCGAGCAGAACCAGTGCATCTTCTTGGCTGCACTGCGCAACGCCAAGTAGAACCAATGAATTGCTTATGCTGCGTGGGGTTTCCCAGCACAAGGACTTTCTATCACCCTCACTGCCCACAGCCTCATCAGAACCGCAGCTGCCCGATGTATACCCAACGGGGGGCCCTCGCATCTTGACGATGGCAACCTTGAGACGATGCAAAACTCTGCATCACAAGTCATATAACTTCTTTGGAACCATCCAGTGTGAGACCATCCGCGATGCAGGATTTTGTATCACAAGCTCTATAGTTGATGGCCTTCTTGATGATGTCACAGAACCTCGCCTCGCAGATTTGTAGCTCCTCAGAAACGATACGGCGTGACGTATCTCCGACCAGGACTCGATTCACCTCGGCTGTGTGACACATCCTTGATGTGGGACTCCCAATTCTTTACATACAGGATTTAAGTTACTCTTGCTCAGCAGTCCTAACAGGGTCCCCGTAGCATGTCCACGCTCCATCATGGTTGGCCTGTATGTGTGACTTTTGTCCCATTCTAGCACAACCAGATATCCACAGTTCATACTTTGGGAGTTTCGAAGCTATATTCACTGAAATCTTAAAAAACTGCCTCTCAGATTAGATTTTTGTCATTTTGGTCTCGATTTCTTTACTAAAAAGTACTCTAATTTTCTAAATTAGTGTGGGATTCTCCGTGTGTTGTGTTTTCACTCGCTTACTGTTTGAGGTGCTACATAAACACTTTGGGCGGTTCAGATAACCTATACCTTGGTGGTTTACCGATTGGCTGAAATGGTTTGTTTTTACAAAAACAGAATGGATGACTACAATAAAGAATTATTGTTCTGAAAGTAAACAAAGAATCTCAACTGAATACAGAGGTTGACTTTGAGATTGAATTTGACAACATTTCTACTTAAAGTTCTCCAATTGTGATCCCCGGCAGTGCACAAAAGGTACGCTTCCCAGTGGGGAAACACAACAGTTATCATATTTGGCATAAATCCAGGATCAGAGGACAATACCTTTCATACACGCCAACCAACCCCTTAATACATGCGATTTAAACTTGTGCTAACAAAAGGAGTTTTACAGAGAAGTGCGTGATCCAATACCTTTTGCATAACTACTTTACACATTGCCTCTAAGTTATGCCTGACTGCTCTATGCCAAGCTACCAAAGGGTTGATCACAGGTTAACTTGGGGTATTCTTATGATTTCACCCTCACAAATATTGTGGTTGCTGCTTGAGTAGGGTTTCACCCCCTTAACCAGTTATCCAATTATTTACAGTCTGGGTTTAGAATGCCTATTGGAATCCCTATTAATGGTGCTCATAAAGGTATCTGGGTCATAACTGCTTACCACACAGACAATAACAATTATGCCTTAATTCTTCAAAGACATTATTATTATCCTCATGCAATTATGAAATGGACCTCCTATGGTACTTTTTCAATAAAATGCTGTATTCTTGATTCAGAAATTGTACAACACAGGAAAGAACACATTCCTAGGATAGATTTACAAGGATGTCATGCAATGCAGTGCAGCAGTGAAAGTTGCTGTGCTGTCTGAGAAGGAGAGAGCAGGAAAACACCATGTTTGCTAAGATATGGCACTGGCTTGCTCTCTCCCTATCACTGGCTCAAAATCAGGTAGTTCAGCTCCATGCACACACATTTGCACTATAGTTAAAAGGTGTTGCTTCTTGTCTACCATAGGTTTTGTACTGGAAGGACACCCTTCCAGTACAACATATAATGCCTAGACAAACTTTAAAACTTTCCCATTATGAACGATTGCTGTACAGCACAACACACAAGCAAAGTTGGTCAAAATCCTGTCTACTATTTCAGTAGATGGGACTGTGCATTAAAAAAGCATGGGGGGTTTTATGGGAATGCCCATGTACCACCCACGGAACATCCTCCTTGACTCATAGTAATGGAAACGTTACTGTCAGGCAACTTCCTAGCACGCTGGAAAGTAAGTTCAAAATAAATATTTGGTGCCACTTTGCCTCACTTTTGTGATGCAAAACCAGTGCAAAATATTATTAAATCGCCCCCCTTTTTTATTCTTCTGGGGTAAACTGTAATAACTATCTACAAATGGTTTGCATTCAGCAAAATACTTCCCCTCCTCCCGAAATGGGTCTCTTGTATAAAGTCCGGGAAATATTCCTTATATTTCTGTGATCCACTCCAGCAATATACATCAGGCATGCAGGCAGCGAGCTTGTGCTCAGAAATGTCTTTTATGAAACATCTCTGCAACCAGAGACAATAACTGGAAAATGCATACTATCAATGTGATTGCATTAATTGCCTCCTCTTTATTGCAAATGTGTTCACTTAAAGGTTTCAAAAGCTGGGTGTAAGGATAAAAGTTCCTACCTGTACGTGCCGCTGCTCCATCTTCATAAGATGGTCTCCACACTCTGCAGTCTATAGGCTGTAGCCCCTCCTCAGCCCATTTATATGAGCCTGGCTGGGAATCAGCGGGCTGTTGCTTTCTGTGTGCAGTAGATGCACCCAAGGGGGATGCTCAGTTAAATTAAGTTGAGTGAGCTAGGAGAAATGGTCCCTTTGTGTTTTTGTTAATTAAGGTGAATGGTTACAAACATGAAGTGAGTGGTCTTTGCTATATTGATCACAAAAACCTGAAGTAATGAGGATGTCTGGTGTAACCGTCATTAGGCTCGGATGATCGCAGGCATCTTTAAATATGAAATGGTGAGGATGGCTGCTATCCACAGAGAAATTACAATCTCACACCCTGATTCCTCGTCTTCTCTGCTTCCTATTTTTGTAGGTACTGCTTGAGGGAATATACAAGGTGCCCGACCTCAACAGGCCCCTTTTGAAAATGTATTGTCATTTGCCATTTAGACACCAACTTCGTTGTGCGAATAGGGCAAGGCATTGCTTTCCCGTACACTGTTTTGCATAGGGTCACAATGTCCTAAACCTTTTGTAAGTACTTAGACATATTGGCTATGGGTTGCTGCCCACCTGCTTGGAAGCCCCCAGCCAGATAAAGGAGTCAAGGAACACCGCTCTACCGCTAGTAGGAGAACTGGCCATGTAACAACTACCTCCAATTACAGGTGTGCTGAGTGGGGAGTTTTCCTGACAACCACACTTCCTGCCTGTGTAAGCTTTTATTGGTTTGAAATTCGAGATCATGCCTTTACAAGAAGAGGCTAGGAACCTGATTGGCCGGTTTGCAAGCCGAATCAAGAAACCCTTAAGAGTACATTGGTGGGCCAATGTGTGTCACTTTTGACAATTTGGTCATTACTTGTATGTTTTTATATTTTGAGGTATTACTTTAGAATGTTGATCTTTGCCATAAAATGAACATTTTGGCTAGACATTTCAATCTTTATTGTAGCTATGATGATTGTGTTGTGATGTACTTTACTCAACATTCACAGCCCGGCATTTGACGTATACCCATGCTATTTGTCATCGAAGCTAAAAATTTTAATTATTGTCACCGGTTGGTTGGTCTACAAGTCCAACATTGCTAATCACTGGTACCACAACTTCCTTACTTTTTAAAGTTAGTTCATTGCTATGTGGATTGTTTACAATAGGGAGCTGTATAATGCAATGTGGAACACCTGTACCTACCCATCATTGTTTATGTGACGCTAGTTTTTAGCTCTTTTTTAATAATGTGTACTGCTGTTGGTGCTTCTTTTAAGGATGTTATTTTATATCCAAATAAAGATTATTATTATTAAAAAGAAAAGAGAGAGAGAGACACTTTCCATCTTAGCACAAGTACCCAGTGTTTTGATTGGTGTGGAACACCTCCAATCTCACTCAACACTCAAGCACCTTACAGCTCATCACCAGTACCATGATGAATGAAGTGTCAAGTAAATAAGTAAATCAAGCAACATAATAGGAATCAAGGATGGGGGAGTGGACAATGAGCGTACAAAGAGGGAGGGACATAACCTTTCAACAACCAACTATTTGTTTTGATTAGATAAGAAGTAGGCCTTAGAAACCCCATCAGTTATAAGTGTTCAGAGGATGCTGGTGTCTGGAACCAGCTATATCCTTACCCTCTTTCAGGAGCATGCAGAAAAGGGTCTCAAATTTGGCTGAAGATTGCCAACTTGTCCATCAACTGATAAATAATGCAGCATGTAAGGCTATTTATATTAGTATGGACAGCCATTCACCATGTATGATCACAGTGCGTTTCCACCTGTGCCTGTGGAAGAAGATTTTAGCAGTAGCCAGCAAACAACCTAGGTCTATTTAGACATAAAGTCACAATGTTATGGTATGTCTATGCGGAGATAAGTAATAATAGATGGTGGCCGTGCACTGCGTATGTTACACAAGTGATTTAAGGTGTAGGTCGTGCTCCTATGGATTACTCCCCGCTCAGGAGTATGAACTAATAATGAAGGATTGCGCTGGCACAGCTAGTGCAAGTGTCTCCTAGGGCACACACAAATGTGTGCTGGACTCGCCAGCTATGCTGTATTCAATAAAGTTTTTCAACAAAGTCTTTTTTCTTTTTCACCGTTCATAAGTATTTTATTCATACTCATAGAAGTTGTTAGTTGCAAATTTTGAAGATTTGCTCTACCACAAATTATGTGTATCCAACAAATATGATTTTCATCCGACTTATTTTTCAATTATATTCCAAATACATTCCAATGCATTTCGGCCCGGGGGCCTTCATCAGGGAAATCTGTGAAACAAAGGATGTGTCTATCACTGTATTGTGAGTTTAAATTATGAGCAATAAACAATAATAACGACCTGTTATGATCATAGATATTTCTATCATATACCTAGATGGCAATTTTTTTTTACGAAGTGTGTAATTTATGAGACTGAGGTGAAAGTAGCTTTGACCACAGTGATTGCTTATCTGTTCACCTGTTAGCATATGTTGCCATGGAGATGGATTGTGTCTGGTTTTTTATTGTACAAAATTGTAACCAAAAGAGATTGATTATTAACTTCCTTCATACATTCTTTCATATAGAATAATATGTGCATCACCTAGATATGAAATAGTGATGCCAAACATATTTTACTCTCACATGTAAAATGTGTATCATTGTCTAGTTAGTATACAATCTTGGTTACTGACCATATAGTGCACATGAAATTTAAATTGTCCTATGCATTAGGTTTAAAACATAGCTTCAAAGTAAGACTTTTGAGCAATTTATGCAAACTTTAATTCCTTATTGTTTTATTTGTAAAGCATTGTATTGAAATCTTACTTATCGCTTGTGTAACATGATGACATTAAAATACGTCTGCATATAAGCACAATTATTGTTTAGTATGAACTCTGAATTATAACTTCAATACTTAGCCATAAAACCGATAGGAAAAACTTTTCTATGTTAAATTACAGCATTATATATTTTGTATCAAAGTCATTGCATGCACTCATTTGGCAAGCCTAAACAGATGTTAATGTGCAGCATAGGTGAAAATTAATGTGGCATTAATAAACATTCAACTAAGTTGTCTTTGCTACCTTCATAAACATAATGACAACTTCAATAAAATTTCTGCACCAACTCTTGAAAGACAACTTATCCTATCTAACAAGAAAGAGTTATCAAAACACACATGGAATTTTCAATTTCATACCTTAAACATAGAGGCACGCCATGCACTTGTCTATCATCGTAGCATATTTTTAAGTGTGGCATTGACAATACTGCTTTGACATCCTATACTATCAAATGTACAGTAGTAACATTTTATACACATTATGAATCAAGTCGATCACCTTTATAATTTCTTTCAGAAGGCTAATACCAAGATGCATGTGAGGGTAAAGGTCACATTTGCCACTAATGCAGAATGTACATAGTTAACATGCTCACACGAGATAATACACAAATCGTGATACCACCTGGAAGTTGTTGAATATTGTTCAAATTAGTCTTAATTATAGCATATTAAACATATGTCTATATTTATATATTTCTCTCTATATACATTCACTGACAAAAACAAAGGTTAAACAGACATTATAGTTCGGTTAAAATGTGAGTTGAATGATACTATTTTAAATTAACAAACCATGGAAATTCACCAGGTATATTTAACTCAACTAACTATAACTCATACTCTAAAGGACCTATAAGTTGCCCCCTCGCCCACAATGTAAAATATTTTCATCAATTATGTAATTTCCGATATGGCAGTGATATCAACGATGTCTTAGAACATGTCATGAACGATTTAACATGTGCAGTGATAAGCATTTCAGTACACTACATGAGGAACATGGGGCATGCACAGACCTCCCTGTCAACTTTCTGGGAATTGAATAGATAACGTTAGGGAGGCGAAGAGGGGACCTTAAAGTGGAATTAAGATCTAATGAAACTTTCTGCATTGATAAATTACGGACAGTGAGGTATGGGTTTAATGTTGATAAAAAATTATACACCTTACTGTGATGAATGATTGTTTATTAAAAAGAATTAGATAGGAAAACCCCCTTTTATCAACTATTTAGTAAAGTATTGCATAGTGCCTCTACGCAGTACTGATGAAATCTATCAACAGTTATAGGTAAGAGCTTAGTCAGTAACAGGCTTTTAAGCAGCAAGCATTAATTTAAGTAGATGATTTGAGTTTTTGAGTAGAGGGTAGAAGGGCAAGCTTTTTAATTGGGATAGTTTTTTGATGATCTAAAATTCAGCACAATGAATTCCCTCATTTGATATGATTAATAAACAATTGGGTTTAAGTACTAAAGACTGGGGATTTTTCGGGTTATGTATGAAGCCCAACAAACACACCCATTAACATAGACCATTACATGTTGAGAGAAATGCATACAAGCTTTTTCATAGACATTTTATTTTTGAAATAAAAAATAATAGCTCAACCTACATTACATCATCACACATAAGCATTTTTCAAACAAAATTTGTAGTTTCTCTGTTATGTTATGTTATCTGACTTTTACATAGCGCATATCACCATCAGGTCTCTAAGCGCTTTTAGACAAGAGTGAGCAAGTCACTAGTGCAGAGATGTTAAGACAGCAGTGGAAGCGGGTGTTACACAGTGGTTAGCGCCTATATTGTGTTCTGGAGCTACGACTGGAGCTATGACTGCAACATATGTTGAAATATAAAATCAGAGATGAAAGTAGCATTTGAAAAATGATTCTAATTGTGTTTAAGTGAAGTTGGACATAATGCATGCATGAAAGACATAATTTGAAAGTATGAGGCAACAATAGTTTTCAACCTTATGTACCCAGGCATAGCTCGACTGTGAGTGCACAACATGTGGATGAGTAGCATACTCTATATCCATCCATGTCGTCCAGTATAGACACAGCATTAACAAAATAAATGTATTTGTGTTTTCATATATGGTTTGTAATAAACAAAAGGTTCACCCAATATCACACAGTGTAGTGTTCTCACTTTCTAAAAATTCGCCTGTGACAACCTTTAATATTGCATACTGTCAAATACTATTGTAATTTATTTAAAGAAAGGAAAAAAAATGGTCACTCAGAAAACAAAACTAATAAAATGACAAATGTGCTCAAATATGCTCCAAGCATTTCTAACATTGAAAGAAAAAAATCCATTAGCGCTCTGTGTGTTACATTCCTATTAATGTGCTTTCATTAATCTTAACAGCAACATTTCCAATGGTTTCAACTTTCAAACTTAAAAGAAAAATAGAAAAGTCGTAGATGTTTCTAAAAATAAATACATGCAACATTTTCAGTTAAGCACTTTGTAATTTATCTCACCAACTGGGCTCTTAGCCTCAAACGCCTGGAAATGAAGGTGATCCATTTACCGGGCAGTGATGTCTTTAAACCTGGGAGGCACCTGGTGCGTGTTCCTTTGTGGCCCGTGTGCAACTAAATAAACCATATGACATTCATTTAGGGTGTTATTCCTGACCCACATGCCCACCAGCTGGAGATATCCTGGATAGCTATCTCATTACATAAAAGAGGAATACTCTCAGATCTTTAGCATCAAAAATGCTGCTTACTGGGGCTGAGCCACAGTGACCGCACTCCCTTCAAAAAGGTGAACATTGAGGGGTATATTCACAAGAACGTGTGCTAAACATCACCGGAAAAATGCTAATGCACCTTTACACATCGCAGTCTATCGCAGGAAAATAACCCTGTGTCAACGTGGCATTCACAACATTGCGGTAGCATGTGATAGTCTGCTGAAACCGCAGCCAATGTCCGTGATACAACCACCTCGATGGTGATAAAACCACAAACCTCAACGCGAAAAAGCATGCAATGGGCCAAAGCGCAATGAGGAAATCAGCGATAAGCAGCACCAGGCCTGCAATACACACATGGCAGGAGGGAAAAATAAAAATAAAAGTAGGAAAAACACCCAAACACAAACTGACTAACACCCAAGCACCATGTAAGCAGCCGGAGCAGGCACAGAGGATGAGCGCAACCCCACAAGCACCCCGGATGACCAGCCTGGGACCTCGGGGACAGGGAAGGGCAAGGAGACGAGGAAGAGGAAGATGAAGTACAGTTCGCAAGAAAACAGGATCCTAGTCACGAAGGTGATAGAACACCATCAACAACTGTTCGTCACCTCCAACGTGCCATTAAGAACCAAAAATGGGATAAGGTGGAAGATTGTGGACAAGGTGAATGCCGTCGGAGAGCACAGGAGGTCAATGGACGAGGCCAAGAGGCGATGGATTGACATCAAGCGAAAGACCAAGGAGAAACTCGCAGCCAACCAGAAGGTAGCAATGCAGACTGGAGGTGGGGGCCCAGTGCTACAGCTTGTGCTGGATGACATGGAGGAGCTGGTATCGACAGTCATCAGTTTGGAGACTGTGGCTGGAGTCGGGGGACCGGACACTGCTCGACAGGACACAACACAACCACAACAAGGTGAGTCACCACTAGGCACTGGGGGGATGGGTGGAGTGGGCCACAATGGCACACATGCACAATCAAGCAGTGCACACCCACTATGACTCTGGGTCATGGTCCTGATCCACACACTGTCACAATGTACAATGCCATGCTGTCTGAATGTCAACATGTACCATGCAACTACATACATGTGTACACATTATAATACACCATCTCCCCTTCACATTGCAGGGGCACTGTCAAAACTCCCTGCAAAGCAGTCCCAGCCACTCTTCACTGATCACAAGGAGGAGAATGCCAGCATCGACACCCAAACCCTCCAAGACATCATGGACATCATCCGCAACTCACCTCCAGGATTAGGGCAGCACCGCTACATTGAGGGGAGCCCACCCAAAGCACCCAGCAAGAGGCACCCACAGCCCAGGCACCCCCCCAAGACCCCCAGGAACAAACCATGGCCTTCCAACGCCGTTTGCTTGAGGGCCAGAAAGACGGCTGAGCAGGTGCGGGTGGGGCTCGGCCTCTTGGCTGCCAAAATGGATGCCATCCATGGGTGTCTAGATCCCATCAGGGACCAGCTCCAGTCCCTAAGGACACCCACAGCCCGCTCCATGCTCTCCAAGGAGCCTTGACTGACATCGCTGGAGTCATGACGCGGAGGAAAGAACACCTATCCACTCAGACTGGCTCCAGCGATTCCAGCCGTGAGCTGGCACACATGTCGAGGCTCATGGAGGACATGGTGGGGAAGGAAGCGGAAAGGATGGCAGCCACCGCTGCACATCAGCGAAATATAGCTGAGATCTACCATGCCCTGTAGATCCTCATTATGGCATTGCTGCCACAAGGTGTGGCGCTGATGAATGGTGCTGCCCCCACACCATCCACATCTCCGCCCCCTGGTGTGTCAGTGCCTCACAGTGCGGCAGGCGTATCCACTCCGGCAACTGATGAGCAACTGCCACACAATGCGGCTTACAATCCACCTCAGGCACCTGATGTGTCAGTGGCACACAGTGCCGCGGCCCCACCTGGCCTATTTCTGCTTGGTGTCGCACATGGCCTCATAACCTCCCACTGACCCCTGATACACTCCACTGCACTCACCTTGGACCGTGGTATGGACTGCCATATCCTATTTGATGACCAATGACATGGCGACCAGACTGCGGACTGTTCCCTTTCTCTTCCGCAGCATCTGTCATCCCTGTATGGACTCTGGTTGGCCCTCCACGGGCCCATATTGTGTGGTATGCTTAGCATGACCCTGTACCGCTCCAGCTGCAAAACTCCACTGGATGTGAAATAAACATCCAGTACTGCAATGTTGTGTCTTGTCTTTCATCATTCCTACATGAATGTGTGGATGGAAGTAGGGACAGTGATTTCCCTTATGTACATGATGCTCATCTAGTGTGATGCCTGTCACAATGTGCTACATTGCCCATTGTGTCCCAGGTGCTGTGGACACTACAACTGGGACACACGCATTAGTCACTTCCTTGTCTGGTCATGGACTGAACCATGCCCAGAGCCCCCAAGTCATTGTTGCAAGCCCTGCGCTGGTCCGGCATATGCCGGGCCAGACCACTCCGCTGACGCTCTGAGGGAGGCCCACATAGCTACCTGTCACAGGCGTACTCGCTGGTGGTGTGCAGGTCACTGGTCTAGTTGTCCGAATGTCACGGCCACTCCCTGAGGGCAGGTCTGCACACACACCACACCCATCCGGCACAGGCATCACTGGTCATGTGACCCCGCTAATATAAGGGGTCGACAACATCACATTTCCCTCTGCTGGTGGTGACTGGATGACGGACGCTGCATGGTGCTCAATCATAAAGGGCCCATGATTTACTGCGCACAGGGTTGGTGGCACCCGAAGGCCTTGCTGCCAACACAGGCCTACCACCACGTGGCGCTGATTGGCGTAGCACAGGGTTAGTGGCACGTGAAGACCTCGCAGCCGACACGGGCCTACCACCACGTGGCGATGGCTGGTGTTGCACAGGGTTTGTGGCACACGTAATTGCTGAGCAGGTGTGCAGCCTGGGCTGATGATGTGTGCACTGATGTGGTCTCCGCCATTGATGACTCAGGACTCAGTGTCATGTGTGGGACCTGCTGGGCCAGGGGGCGGGCCGGCATGATATGGACAATGCATGGTGGCGTGACAGGGGCCTGGAGCTTGCACGGTCACGTGGTGTGCCCACTGATGGAAACACCGGTGGCAGCAGGTGAATAGTGGGGCTTGTGTGCGCAGGGGGAGCGGTTTCTCTCTCTCTCTCTCTCTCTCCCACTTCCTTCTCTCTCTCTCACTCTCTCTCCCTTTCTTCTCTCTCTTTTACTCTATTTCCCTTCCCTCTCTCTCTCTCACTCTCTCTCCCTTCCCTCCCTCTCTCTCCCTTATCTCTCTCTCTCTCACTCTCTCTCTCTCTCCCCCTTCATTTCCTTTCCTCTCTTTCTGTCTCTAGCTCACTTTCCTTCTCTATTTCTCTGTGCCTCGTTCCTTTGATGTGTGCATGACACACGTCCTGATTTTGTGCTTTCTCTTCCAGGCTGTGTCGTCGAGATTGTCCCTGGCGGACCAAACAGGATTCTTCCGCATTGCTGTTTTGTGTTGTGTTTCAATAAAGGTTTTGGTTGTTACTTCACTTCTGTGTGACTCTTTCTCCTTCTTCTGGCCACACATGTGTGTATTTATTTTGGCACTGTGCGTCATCATGAGTTTGTTGTGGCTCTTGTGGCGTCCACGGTATTTGTATTTCCGGGTGGGTGGGCTGTTGGGGGGCTGTAGTGTAGTTCCTATATTCCCAATAGGCTCTGCGCATTGGAATAATATACACTATAGATTTGACACAGGACTGAGGCCAGTATGTCTCTATCGAGTACACTAATACTAAACTTAATTGTGTGTGTGCCAGCTAACTCAGAGGTCACTAGAAACGTTCTCGAATAAACAAGAAGGGATTAGTCTCTGACAACCGCATAAACATGACAACCTTGTTTCCCCCAGAACCGGAACAATATCTTCAGAGTTGTAGAAACAATAGATAACTATTTCACTCAGTCAACCGTGCATGCTTCGTTTCTACAGAGTTACATAGAAATAGAGAGATGGGCGTTTCAATAAAAGGGGTTTATTGAGCAGTCTTATTTCTCATGCAAGAGATATGAACTGCTACAATCGTTAGACAGAATATGAAGTATAATGCGTACAGCGTGAATAGTAATATAAAATAATACTGTAATAGCATTGTCTGTCGCTATGACATAGATAAAAATACATACATAAATAACACAGTCTAAAATACTCAACTGGTGCTTTCTAAAATACGCCTACCCAAATGTACCTAACCTAGGTCTAGTACCAGGGAAGAAGTAGGTGCTGATTAGATATAGTTTTGTTCTGCCAAGAATTGCCAAAGGTTTCTCTAGCTTCTAATCATCTCCATACCTTGGAATGAGAGAGGTTGGTATCTCTTTCTCGGTACTTGATTTCCCAACACCCCGCAAGGGGAGTCAGAAACACTGGAGCTGGATTCTCGGCAGGAGGATGACAGCGTCTAGTCAGTGCATCAGCTGGAGAGTTGGCTTACTTCGCCACTTCCTGTAGTGAACTGCGTCGTGCAAGTAGGTAGTCGAACTGCACATAGCAAGTGAAGGTATATTCATACCTTGGAGGTGCTTAGGAATGCCAGTATTGACGTAAGAGTCAGGCATATGAACGTCATGGATGAACCCCTAAGGAATAGATGTTCATGCATAATAATGAGTTTCTTGGAGAAATCAATATCCAGGCTAGGGGGAAGTCCCTTCAGCTTAAGAGTCTGGTTTTCCAAGAAATCGTTGTGACGTAGATGAATGGATTGAAGTAGCCATGCCTGCATTTGGGTAGCATGGGCTATCCCTAAATAAGGACTGGATTTCTATGCCTATATATAAGGGCAATGTGAATTGTACCTATATATGGGCATGAATCGGGAAATTCATTCGGAATCTAAAATCGTACACAACAGGGCCTGGGGTGGTTGTGGGGGGTGTTGTGGCCCTCATGGGTATCCGTGTTACATGATCATTGTCACCATGGCATCTGTGTGTCTTCAGGTGTGGCTCTTGGCTGGGCTCCCTTTCATGCTGCAGGTAGTCGTCCTGCTTAACATCAGCAGTAGGCATTCCCTGCTGCTACCGTGGCTTATTGCATGTTTTTGTTTCGCTTCGCAGATCTGGCAGTTCTTTGTGAAAGTGGTCTGTGTTTTTTTGTGTGTTTTGCACGGGAATGCCTACTGTGCATCTCATTAGGGTTAGTTGGTGGTGTCCACCGTGGAGATAAAATTTGGGGCAGTTATCGCGGGAATACATGCTATGTTTGCAGTTTGCACCAGCTTGTGAATGGGGTGTTAATTCTATCTCCATATTTGTTGCATTAGGGTGGGATAATACGGAGTTGAGTCCTTGCGAATATCCCCCTGAGAGTGTTCGTTTATGTTGCTCCCATTTGAGTAAGATAAATATGCTTTTAAGCATTACACATTCACTATTACTGCTGAAAAGTTATGCAGTGCAGGCCTTGCCACAAACGCTAAAATAAGTAATTTACCACAGAAAGTCTGCAGCACACATTAAAAAAAACAATATTCATAAGCCCGGTATGCTTACGTTTCCATCCTGAATTTGAATCAGCGATGTTCATAAAAAACACTTGTTAGTTTAGGATCATGTCTGCCAAATCAAGGCATTACTCCAAACGCACAGTTTTGAATACCCAATGTAAGGAAGAAAGAATTTCGATCTCTTTTTAAATCGTTTTGAAGCTTAAGGTAGCAGAAAGTTGCATTCATTAGATATTCTTTAGTGCTGTTCCAGAATCTACAGTCACCCATGAGGTTTGGGTTAATCCAAATTTACAATTTTTCCCCCAATCAGAAAAGCCCAATACATTAACCATAAACACTTAACTTTACTAGAGAAAGGAAGCAAATCTAACATATACCACTGTGGCTGATTACAGGCATAGGTAGGAATCACTAGATCAGCATATTTTATTTGAGCAAATCCAGTTAGAGCTGAAGTGCATGATATGTCTTTACCATGTTTTGTCAATACTCGTTCAAGTACACAACCTGTCAATCCCATCTCCAGAGCCTCCTACATATTGAGTGATGCTAGTGCTTTAGAAAAATATGTAAACCACATGAGTGTGGGGGAATACCTCCAAACAAGCAACTCTAAAGAAGTGATTTTAGTTTGTCTCTCTCTGCATGTCTAATTTGGTGCTAGGTAAAGTCAAAACAGGCTTCCATTTCCAATGTTGACGGTTACATTAAACTCCAATATAATTTGCTATTTTGGGGTCAGTTTATGTAACCTAAATATTATTCTGAACACACTGCCCTGTTCAGTATCTAAAATTATTGAGAGCATCCCTTGATAGGCCTCTGCACCACAAGCAAAATGTATTCAGACATTTGTTCTTTTTACATCAATAATTAGCTTTGCTAGTGGATACCAGAGGTGGATAAATAATTTTAGCGACCTATATATTGAATACAAATATTAGGCTCTAGCAATGTCAATTGATCATGATGCCTGCCCTTTCCATTTAAGTAGATTTCAAGATATATAAGCTGGTAATCTGAAAATTGCTTTAACATGTATAAACCTCTGCATATGTTTCTTAAATAAAATTGTAAATAAATTGTAAAATTGTAAATTGATACTTGTATAGCGCACTACTCACCCGCAAGGGTCTCAAGGCGCTTGTACGACTACCGCTGTGGAACCCATCTTGGCTTTCCCTGTGAGGTGTCCACTCCTGGGCACCCCCAAGGTGGAGGCCAGGCATCCTTAGCGTTGTGGGGGCCGTTGTGGAGATTAAGCAAGCTATTGCCCAGAGTTGCAGAGTGGGACTCCATGATTGGAATAGGCACCGAGGCGAGAATTATCAGGTCCGTGGAATTTTTGAGCCCAAGACCCGCCAAGGCGGGGAATTGAACCCTGGTCCCGGGCTAGACCTCTGCATCAGGGTCTGTCGCTCTAACCATAGAGCCACACTTAACCCATCAGTAAAATACTAAAACACTTGTCTTTGGTAAATGTACTGCCATCTTGTTGCCCCTAGAATACATATGAAGGGCATTTAGGTGATGCTGTAGGTCAGTACCACTTCTGTCTAATATCACTGTGTCATCCACATACTGTAACATTGGTGTCAAGTTTCGCAATCCCCAATTTTGGGGCTTCATGCCCTACAATATGCAGAATAGCCCTAAGTTTGACACACTCATTACGAGTGGCCTCTTAATTCGGATTGGGCAAATAAAGCAGTTACCATCTCCATGGAAATTATACTTTTATTTCTACATTTTACACAGAGATTTCGGGTGCTGAAAACGGTTGGAACCTCTGTGTGAATGGGGGGAAATGGGTAAATACCAGGGGAACTGGACCCGGAATCACATATTCACCTGTTAATGTCTCATTTTTTAGTGGACCGGGAAGTCCATCTCATAATTGCTGGATTTTCCGACTCCCAGAGATGCTGTTACTTACTCAAAGTATTGGTAACACGAGGGTGGAGAAAATATGGCCCATTTTTCAGGCCACTCATAATGAAGGCATTTGAGGTTTAACAGAAGTGGTGCGAGTATATAACCTTGTTGTTAGACCTGGCATCATTGGCATGAGTCTCTCCTCCATTTTTTCTGCTTGCCTCCTCTGTTTACGATGTTTTTGCTGGTATATGCTTTGGGCACTGTGCCACTGCTGATCAGTGCCACAGTGCAAGTGCTCCCTATGGGAAATTGCTGTATTGATTGACTTCCATGTTTGGCTTATTTGGTTTACTGTCAGTCCCTAGTAGAGTGCACCAGGAGTGCCAGGGCTTGTAAATACAAATGCTGCTAGTGGGCCTGCAGCACATGTTGTGCCACCCACAAAAGCGGCCTAGTAAAAGTATGTCTGGAGGTCTACCATTGCTAGAGCACGTGCAGTCTGACTGTCACGAGGACGGCGCAAGTACACCTACTTGTCAGTCCCTAAACCTTCCCTTAACTTCATGTTAGTCACCCCTATGGTAGGCCCACGGGCAGGGTGCATTGTAAGCATAAGGTAGGACAAGCCTGACAAGGTTGGCATGTCCTAATAGTGAATTACATCCATAGTCGTTTTTCACTATTGTAAGGTAACCTGCTCTCTATCAGTTAGAATGGGCTGCCAGGATTATTAATGCTATAATCCTAGCGGGCTCGGGGAGCATGGTGCAATGTCGAGTTTGGTATCCCTGAACTCAGGGTTTAATAACGCATCCGTTTGGGTGGATGGTTTTTGGACTCTGTGTTTGAAAATAGCACTTTTAGAAAGTAGCTATTTTCTTGTCTAACTGTCTACCGGTCTCTGCTGGTTCTGGTGTGCGTGTGACAGGAGCTGGGTGGCTCCAGAGAGTCTGAATGAGTCAGTGTGGGATGAGTGGGGCATTTGCATTGAGAGTAGGGGAAGAGTAGCTCTTGATAGCCTGCCCTGCCTGATACAATGTTGGCTCCGCCCCCCTGCCAGGCGACTGATGACTCTGTGCTTGCCTGGGACTTTCCTGGCCCGCCTCCTGCCAGGCAGCTGATGGCCCTGCCCCTGCCAGTGACAATGCTGGCTCCGCTCCTGCTGAGCGGCTGAGGACTCTGCCCTGCCCAGTGAATAGGCCAGGTGCTTCGGCCTGGCAACACCCACAACAAACCCAGGATGGGGGGAATTTCCCCTGCATGGACAAAGGGATCAAAGCCAGAAAGGGGTATAAGAGAAGGACCCCTGAACCAAGAAATCAGATCACTTCTGACAAGGAAACCTGAACCAAGGACAAGAAGCCTGCTGATCTAAGGACTGCCTACCCCTTCTGCCAGAGTGCTGTTTGTTGGGGGAATCCTGCATTGCTTCTTTATTTTTGCCAAGGAACCAGGAGAGAGGAACTGTGTGTGTACTCTCACTCTTTGCTGAGAAAATCTCCAAGGGCTGGAAGAGTGCCAGTCTCCTGTTGAAGTCACAGGGCTAAAGGACTTCATCTGCTTAAAGTGCTATTTGCTGGAATTTGTGAATCCAGCACCTCTGAAAGAATCCAGCAATCTCGACGCCGACGGACGCCGCCGAATCCAGCTCGACATCGTGAGTAACGGCTCCAGTGTCCCGCTTCCTCGACGCCGGCCGCCGGGCCAGATCGATGCCAGCAGCAACGCCAGTGAGTAGTGAGTTCGGCTCCAGCTCCAAGCGACCTCGTGTCTGCACCGCCGCTGATCGCATCGACTTCGAGCCCTCTCGACGCCGTGAGCGCTGCTCACTCTTGCAACATCGACATCGACGACGTCGTATCCTGCTTCATCCCGTGAGCGCTGCTCCCGCCTGACTTCGGTCGACGCCGCTGCAGATCGCCCCGACTCCGAGGCCCGATCGACGCCGAAGACGCGACGCCGGACATCTCGACGCCGCTGATCATCGAGTGCTTCACTTTTCCAAGGTACTGTGTTGTTGGGGTCTGTGCGACTCCGGGCTCGACGTAGCGCTCCTCGCGGTCGACGCCGAACCTTTGGATTAACTTTGCCTCGACGTCGTGTGACTCCCGTGTGGGTTACATTGTTGCCAAGAACTGTGTTTTAGAAGAGAAGAGTTGCTTTTGATACTAAAGACTTTTGTGCTAAGAAGAAACCGTGCTTGAACTATTATTTTTCCTTCCAAGAGTATTTATTAAGATTGCGGTATATTTTTGTCGTTATTTGGTCTTGTGCTAAGCCTTATATGAAAATACTTATTTTTATAATACTACTGTGTCGTGTCCATTTGTAGTGTATTCACTTTATTACTGTATGTGGTCATAAATGCTTAACGCACTGCCTCTGAGATAAGCCTATCTGCTTTGCCAAGCTACCAAGGGGGTGAGCAGGGGTTATGTAAGTGTGTGATCTCCTTGCCCTGACTAGAAAAGGTGTGTCCCTATTTGTCAGAAGTGTATACCTCTGCCAACTAGAGACAGCCGCTTCTAACATTGGTGGCAGCGGTGGGATTTTTAACTTTGCATTTATGACCCATGTGCAGTGATTAGTGTGCGCTACATAGTGAAAGCAGACCATAGCGCAGCCACAATCTGTTTTGGTTGGATATTCTATTTTTGTTCTCCAATTTCCTGAAGCTTGATTTTTGAAACTGCCAGTTTTGACCATGAGTGACGCCGGAGTCACTGCCCCTGTTGTTGCTGTTGTGGAGGAATTTGATAGAAGTAAGATAAATGATTATTCCTTAAAGGAGCTGAAACACTTTTGCAAACAATTGAAAGTCCCTACTCCAGGCCTCTCCAAGAAAGCAGAATATTTCAAAGCATTGGAAGCCTGGTTAGAGGCCAGAAATCCCTCTGATCCGGTGGTGGTACCGACAGGGGAAGGGGAGGAGGAAGTGCCCGTGACTGGGCCTGTATCCCCTCCTGGCAGCAGTGTTTCCTCCAAAGGTCTTTCCCCTGAAGAAAGAGAAGAAAGGGCGAAGGAGCGAGCCTACAACATGGAAATGGCAAAACTTAAGATAAATGGGCAGTTGGAGATAGAGAATGCAAGAGGCAGGAGAGAAGCTGATTTGGAGATCAAAAGGTTAGAGTTTGAAAGGGAGAAGTTAGCTTTTGAGCGTGATACCAAGTTGAGGGAGTTGGAGCTCCAAGCTAAAAAGTTAGAATTGAATCCCTCTGGTGGCAGCATCCCATCTGTGCCTGCAGAAAGTAGGTTTTATTTTCCCAAAGATGTGATCAAAGATTTTCAGAAGAATGAGGATATTGGTCAATGGTTTAAAGCATATGAGTTAGCATTGTTGGCCCACCGGGTCCCTGAGAAGGATTGGGGAGCGGGGTTGTGGGGTCGCTTTGTGAATGAGGGAAGAGATACCCTGTTAGACATGCCTGTTGAGAATAGGACGTCTTATGCTCATATGAAAGATGCTTTAATGTTAAGGTATGGCCTCACCCCAGAAAAGTACAGACAGGCCTTTAGAGAATGTAAGAAGTTGCCTGGTACCACGTGGGTGGAGTATGTGTCATATTTTTGCAGAGCCATGGATGGTTGGGTAAAGGGCAGCAAAGTGGAAAGTTATGATGCTCTTTATGATTTGTTTGCTTGGGAGCACTTGTCTAATAACTGTTTTCCAGAGCTGCGCCAGCACCTTATTGTTAGCAAGATATCTAACCCTAGAAAACTTGCTGAAGAGGCGGACCGCTGGGTCAGTACCAGGGTCCACAAGGGTCCAGTGGGAGACTCAGCCAAAGGTGGGCAGGGTCCCCAGCAGAAGAGTGGGGGGGACAAGGGTAAACAGAAGGAGTCCCAGAAAGGGCCCCAAAGTAATCCCCAAGGGAACCAAGGGAAGGGTTCCCAGCCTCCCCCAGATAAGAAATCAGAGGCCCCGACAGGTAAACCTGGTCGTAGGGGCCCCATGACTTGCTTCGCTTGTAAGCAGGTGGGACACCGTTTTTATGATCCTCAGTGTCCCTTGAAGAACTCTAGTGCACCACCCGGTGCACCACCACGTGCCGCCCCCCGTCAGTTGGCTAGTGTAGCTCTGGGAGGGGAGGAGATGGTTGCCCATGGTGGGGAGGGTCCCGCAGAGATGTCCCTGGTCTCTCTAGGAGACATGGAATTGGTCCCTCCACCCCCTCTGCCTAGTAACACTAAGAAATATAGGCAGTGGGTGACCATTAATGGCCATAGAGTGGAAGCTCTCAGAGACACCGGAGCGAGTGTGACAGCTGTCAAGTGTCACTTGGTGTCCAGAGAGCAGGTTGTTCCCCACGCATTCTACCCTGTGATAGCTGCTGACAACTCCCAGAGAGAGTGTGAGGTAGCTCAAGTTTCCTTTAAATGGGGGGAAGTTTCAGGTACTCTTCAAGTTGCTGTAAGGCCCGCCATGCCTGTTGATTGTCTCCTGGGCAATGATTTAGAAGACTCCCCTTGGGCTAAGGTGGAGAGGGAGACACATTTGAAAATGTTGGGTGTGCCAGAGTGGGTGTGTGCAACCACTCGATCCATGACAGCAAGTAAGGGTGTTGATGGGGTTCTGGAGCCTGAAAGTATGGCCCAGGACCCAGCTGTGAAGAGAAGAGGCAGGGGGCGCGGGAAACCGTCCCCCGTAGTTCCCGTGGTCCAGGAGGAGGCAGACCTCGAGGGGTATGCCCTGGAACCCACAGGTGAACAAGTTGCTGAACTGGGAGACCTGCCCGAGCTGACCCATTGGCAGCAGGATGGTGGTCCCTCCAGGGAGGAATTCTGTGCAGAACAGAAAGTGTGCCCTTCTCTTGTGGGTATGAGGCAGCAGGCCTCAGCCCAAACCTCAGGTGATCAGTCAGGGTCACATTTTGTTTACTGGGAGAACGACCTCCTGTATAGCGAGCCTAAGGCTGCTGAGCCTGGGTCAGCCCATGTGCTGGTGGTACCCCAGCGCTTCAGAGCCTTCCTACTGGGTTTGGCTCATGACGTTCCGTTAGCTGGACATCTGGGGCAGGACAAGACCTATGACAGGCTTGTCACCCATTTCTATTGGCCTCAGATGCGAAGGGACACAGATGTCCATTGCAAGACCTGTCAAACTTGCCAGGCAAGTGGGAAAAGCGGGCGTAAGCAGAAGGCTCCCCTCCAACCTTTTCCCGTGGTCAGTACCCCCTTTGACCGGGTGGGGATTGACATTGTTGGGCCCCTGGACCCCAAGACAGCCCTGGGCAACAGGTTCATCCTGGTCTTGGTGGACCATGCCACACGGTACCCGGAAGCCATCCCTCTCAGAACAGTGACTGCCCCCATGGTGGGACGGGCACTGATGGGTGTTTTCTCCCGAATGGGGTTCCCCAGAGAGGTGGTGTCAGACCGGGGCACCAACTTCATTTCCAACTATATGAAGTCTCTGTGGAAGGAGTGTGGGGTAACTTATAAGTTCACCACTCCTTACCACCCCCAAGGTAATGGGTTGGTTGAAAGATTCAACCGTACCCTTAAAGGCATGATTATGGGTCTTGAAGAACCAATGAGGCGTAAATGGGACGTCCTCTTGCCATGCCTGTTGTTTGCTTACCGTGAGGTGCCACAGAAGTCTCTAGGGTTCAGCCCCTTTGAGCTTTTGTATGGTCACCCGGTAAGAGGACCTTTGAGTCTGGTCAAAGAAGGCTGGGAGCAATCTCCCAGGAAACCTCCCCAGGATGTATACAGTTACATGCTGGCCTTTAGGAACCAGACTAGGCGCTTCAGAGATCTTGCTCAGGCAAATCTGGAGGCCAGCCAGGAGGAGATGAAGCGGTGGTACGACCAGAAGGCCACTCTGGTAGAGCTTCAGCCTGGACAGAAAGTTTGGGTCATGTCCCCTGTGGAACCTTGTGCGCTCAAGGACAGGTGGACTGGACCATTTGAGGTTGTGGAGAAAAAGAGCGATGTCACCTACATGGTGGACTTAAAGTCTCCCAGGAACCCCTTGCGGGTCCTGCATGTCAACCGTTTGAAGCCCCACTTAGAAAGGTCCGAAGTGGGCATGCTCCTAGCTACAGATGCTGGAATGGAGGAGGAGAGTGAGCCTCTTCCTGACCTCCTGTATGCAAAAGAGCAAGATGGGTCAGTGGATGGTGTTGTCCTCTCTGACACACTGCCCCCTGAACAGCAGCAGGATTGTCGCCAATTGTTGGGACAATTCCCTGATCTGTTCTCCTTGATTCCTGGTGTCACTCAGTGGTGTGTCCATGATGTGGACACCGGGGACAGCACTCCTGTCAAGCACAAGGCTTACAGAGTGACTGACAAGGTCAGAGCATACATCAAGGAGGAGGTCTCCAAGATGTTTGCCCTAGGGGTGGTTGAGTCCTCTAGCAGTCCTTGGGCCAGCCCCGTGGTCTTGGTCCCAAAGGCTGCAGCGCCTGGTGCTTCACCGGAACTTCGGTTCTGTGTGGATTACCGAGGACTCAATTCAGTCACCAAGACTGACGCGCACCACATCCCCAGAGCTGATGAGCTCATAGATCGGTTAGGGGCTGCCCGGTACCTTAGTACGTTTGATCTAATGCCTGGGTACTGGCAGATCGCCTTGACCGATGGGGCAAAAGAGAGGTCAGCATTCTCCACACCAGATGGGCACTACCAGTTCCGGGTTATGCCCTTTGGGATGAAGAATGCCCCTGCCACCTTCCAGAGGTTGGTCAACCAGGTCTTGGCTGGACTGGAGGATTTCAGTGCCGCCTACCTGGACGACATCGCAGTGTTCAGCGCCAGCTGGGAGGAACACTTGTGCCACCTCCAGGAAGTGTTGTTGGCCCTGCGCAGAGCAGGCCTCACAATCAAAGCCAGTAAGTGCCAGATTGGGCAGGGTTCAGTGGTGTACTTGGGGCACCAAGTAGGGAGCGGCAAGGTGGCCCCCCTGCAACCCAAGATTGATACCATCCTGGCATGGGCACCGCCCAAAACCCAGACTCAGGTGAGAGCCTTCTTGGGTCTCACGGGTTACTACAGGAGGTTTGTCAAGGATTATGGTAACATTGTGCACCCCTTGACTTCGCTGACTTCCAGGAAGCAGCCACGACTTGTGAACTGGACTGACGCCTGTCAGACGGCCTTTGACACCCTGAAAACTGCAATGTGCACAGCACCCATACTCCAGGCACCCGACTTTTCTAAAGAATTTGTTGTCCAGACGGACGCTTCAGAGCATGGCGTGGGGGCTGTTCTAGCTCAGGTGAATGAAGAGGGCCGAGACTTACCTGTAGCCTTCATCAGTAGGAGGTTACTTCCCAGGGAACAGAGGTGGAGTGCGATAGAAAGAGAAGCATTTGCTGTGGTCTGGGCGCTGAAGAAGCTAAGACCCTACCTGTTTGGGACTCACTTCCGGGTTCAGACAGACCACAGGCCCCTCAGATGGTTGATGCAGATGAGGGGTGAGAATCCAAAGCTGTTGAGGTGGTCCATTTCCCTACAGGGGATGGACTTCACGGTGGAACACCGCCCTGGCACAGATCACGCCAATGCTGATGGTCTGTCCAGATTTTTCCGCCTTAGTGATGAGGACTCCCTAGGGTAAGGGTAGTTCTCCCCACATTTCAGCTGGAGGGGACACGTGTTAGACCTGGCATCATTGGCATGAGTCTCTCCTCCATTTTTTCTGCTTGCCTCCTCTGTTTACGATGTTTTTGCTGGTATATGCTTTGGGCACTGTGCCACTGCTGATCAGTGCCACAGTGCAAGTGCTCCCTATGGGAAATTGCTGTATTGATTGACTTCCATGTTTGGCTTATTTGGTTTACTGTCAGTCCCTAGTAGAGTGCACCAGGAGTGCCAGGGCTTGTAAATACAAATGCTGCTAGTGGGCCTGCAGCACATGTTGTGCCACCCACAAAAGCGGCCTAGTAAAAGTATGTCTGGAGGTCTACCATTGCTAGACCACGTGCAGTCTGACTGTCACGAGGACGGCGCAAGTACACCTACTTGTCAGTCCCTAAACCTTCCCTTAACTTCATGTTAGTCACCCCTATGGTAGGCCCACGGGCAGGGTGCATTGTAAGCATAAGGTAGGACAAGCCTGACAAGGTTGGCATGTCCTAATAGTGAATTACATCCATAGTCGTTTTTCACTATTGTAAGGTAACCTGCTCTCCATCAGTTAGAATGGGCTGCCAGGATTATTAATGCTATAATCCTAGCGGGCTCGGGGAGCATGGTGCAATGTCGAGTTTGGTATCCCTGAACTCAGGGTTTAATAACGCATCCGTTTGTGTGGATGGTTTTTGGACTCTGTGTTTGAAAATAGCACTTTTAGAAAGTAGCTATTTTCTTGTCTAACTGTCTACCGGTCTCTGCTGGTTCTGGTGTGCGTGTGACAGGAGCTGGGTGGCTCCAGAGAGTCTGAATGAGTCAGTGTGGGATGAGTGGGGCATTTGCATTGAGAGTAGGGGAAGAGTAGCTCTTGATAGCCTGCCCTGCCTGATACAATGTTGGCTCCGCCCCCCTGCCAGGCGACTGATGACTCTGTGCTTGCCTGGGACTTTCCTGGCCCGCCTCCTGCCGGGCAGCTGATGGCCCTGCCCCTGCCAGTGACAATGCTGGCTCCGCTCCTGCTGAGCGGCTGAGGACTCTGCCCTGCCCAGTGAATAGGCCAGGTGCTTCGGCCTGGCAACACCCACAACAAACCCAGGATGGGGGGAATTTCCCCTGCATGGACAAAGGGATCAAAGCCAGAAAGGGGTATAAGAGAAGGACCCCTGAACCAAGAAATCAGATCACTTCTGACAAGGAAACCTGAACCAAGGACAAGAAGCCTGCTGATCTAAGGACTGCCTACCCCTTCTGCCAGAGTGCTGTTTGTTGGGGGAATCCTGCATTGCTTCTTTATTTTTGCCAAGGAACCAGGAGAGAGGAACTGTGTGTGTACTCTCACTCTTTGCTGAGAAAATCTCCAAGGGCTGGAAGAGTGCCAGTCTCCTGTTGAAGTCACAGGGCTAAAGGACTTCATCTGCTTAAAGTGCTATTTGCTGGAATTTGTGAATCCAGCACCTCTGAAAGAATCCAGCAATCTCGACGCCGACGGACGCCGCCGAATCCAGCTCGACATCGTGAGTAACGGCTCCAGTGTCCCGCTTCCTCGACGCCGGCCGCCGGGCCCGATCGACGCCAGCAGCAACGCCAGTGAGTAGTGAGTTCGGCTCCAGCTCCAAGCGACCTCGTGTCTGCACCGCCGCTGATCGCATCGACTTCGAGCCCTCTCGACGCCGTGAGCGCTGCTCACTCTTGCAACATCGACATCGACGACGTCGTATCCTGCTTCATCCCGTGAGCGCTGCTCCCGCCTGACTTCGGTCGACGCCGCTGCAGATCGCCCCGACTCCGAGGCCCGATCGACGCCGAAGACGCGACGCCGGACATCTCGACGCCGCTGATCATCGAGTGCTTCACTTTTCCAAGGTACTGTGTTGTTGGGGTCTGTGCGACTCCGGGCTCGACGTAGCGCTCCTCGCGGTCGACGCCGAACCTTTGGATTAACTTTGCCTCGACGTCGTGTGACTCCCGTGTGGGTTACATTGTTGCCAAGAACTGTGTTTTAGAAGAGAAGAGTTGCTTTTGATACTAAAGACTTTTGTGCTAAGAAGAAACCGTGCTTGAACTATTATTTTTCCTTCCAAGAGTATTTATTAAGATTGCGGTATATTTTTGTCGTTATTTGGTCTTGTGCTAAGCCTTATTTAAAAATACTTATTTTTATAATACTACTGTGTCGTGTCCATTTGTAGTGTATTCACTTTATTACTGTATGTGGTCATAAATGCTTAACGCACTGCCTCTGAGATAAGCCTATCTGCTTTGCCAAGCTACCAAGGGGGTGAGCAGGGGTTATCTAAGTGTGTGATCTCCTTGCCCTGACTAGAAAAGGTGTGTCCCTATTTGTCAGAAGTGTATACCTCTGCCAACTAGAGACAGCCGCTTCTAACACTTGTCTTGATTACCTGTTACGATAGATTCAAGGGGATAGATCTATACTTTATTTGAACCAAAGTTCCATTGTATTACTGTTGGTCAGCACATAAGAACATGTCTGGATTCCCCCAACTGTTCTTTTTATTCCACAATAAATTTCTATGAGCTCCATCAAATGTGGGTTTAAAGCCTATGAAAAAAGCAGAAACATATTTGTGGATCAGAATAGACAGTAAAATAATGTCTCATTCTTGGCCCCTGAAACCTTTTCGAAGAACTGCAGAAGATTTTTTGATGTGCAATACATAGTTCTAGTTCATGTAATACGATTTGTATTTAATATTTGGCTTCAACATCAAGTAGAGCAATGACTCGTTATTTTAATGAGTCTGTGTGGAGCCTTTTTTATACTTCAGGAGCAGCACTTACTCCCTCCATGAATCCTCTGAACAGTATATGTAATCACGGTTGTTGGTTAACAAGGGTGTAAGCCCTGGTCAAGCAGAAACTGCAATTCTTTTCATGGTAAGGCACAAGCAACCCCAAAATGTACCTGAGCTCAGCCCCCTTGGTAGCTTGGCACAGAGCAGTCAGGCTTCACTCAGAGGAAATGTGTAAAGTATTTGTGCAACACTTCAAACCGTAAAACAGTGACAACACACCACAAACTAAGCCCACAAACGATTTAGGAAAAGAGTAGTTTTAATAAATAAAACAAGACCAAAATGATAAAAATCCAATTAATAGAACTGGAGATAATGAATGTTAAAGTTTGTAGTTAAGATAGAGCCAAAAAGTACAAAGCAAGTACCGGGAAAAAATCACAAGTTCAGGCCGACCACGATGGTGCCCATGCTGACTATAGAGACCCAGTTAGGCCCATTGAACAGAGTACCTACAATCCTGGTTGTGGAGTGTTTGCTTGGATTTGTGTCGAAGATGTGCCACGCAGCCAAGGCAATGCGCTGGTTCTGCGATACGGCGAAGCTGCAATGCAGGATCCTTTCCATCGTTGTTGAGGATCCCATCAATGGGGCTTACAAAAGAAAGTCTGTCATTATCGTTTGAGGCTGCCGTTGACGAGAGATGAGAGAATCTGGGCTCTGGATACATTGCGCGGTCGGGGCAATATGCCACTTCAGAGGACTGCAGAGGTGATGGATCCAAACCACACATCAGCGGTGATGCATCGGTGCTGCACGGGATTTACCAATCAGCAGAGGAGAGGAGTCAGTTCATCTTTGGGATGTGTCGCTCAGCATAGAAGATGTGCCAGACTGCTGGCAAGCACCTTATGCCCACTTCCAAGGGGCCGGGACTGGGGTGGCACCACTTGGCAGTGTAGACTCACAGATGACAGAGTCCACATGTAGGTGCAAGGTTGTTGGAAGCCTGTTATATCCCTTGGGCTAGCTGACTAGCCCTTACAGTCACTGTGAGTTCTGGGTTCAAGAGATGCAGGTCAAGTCCTTTTCACATAGGCAAGAGGGAAGCAGGTCAGCATAGCACGACAGCAGTTCCATCAGAGCAGCATCCAGTGAAGTGGCACTCCAGGAGCACAGCAGTCCTTCTTCCTGGCAGAGTATCCACAGGTCCAGAAGTGTACTGAAGTGGTGGTGTCCAAGGTTCTTCTTTTATTCACAGCTGTGCCTTTGAAGTAGAGAGAACCTTCTAGAGGCATGCCTTTAAAGTGCACAGATGTCCTGCCTTCCCTGGCCTGGCTCTAGACTAACTACAGGGGATATTCAGTCCTTTGTGTGGAGACAGGACATAGCTTATTCTGGTGTAAGTGAGTCTGGGCCCAGCTCCTACCTCCTATCCTGCCAATGATGGCCCACTTAGTCATACCTAAGCTCCCATTGTGTGTGGCTGTCTTGGAGGTATACACAAAGCCCAGCTCCCAACTACACCCATTCATTTGACCAGAGACAGGCTGCAGGCATCAAATGACTAAGGCAAGAAAATGAATGCCTACTTTCTAAAAGTGGCATTTTCAGAATTGTAATTTAAAATTCGACTTCACCATAAGTTAGGATTTTAAATTTTGATTTAGAGATACCAAACTTGAAAGTGTCTTCTCTTTCCGTTTGGAAATTACACTTATAATATGCAATAAGGAAAACTCCAATGTTATCCTACAGGAGAGATAGGTCTTGTAGTATGGAAAAACGAATTTAAGAATTTTTCACTACCAGGGCATGTAAAACTAAAAAGTACATGTCATGCTTTTTAAATACATTGCACCCTGTCTGCTAGGCTATCCAGGGCCTAGTCCATGGCTGAGGTATATGTATTAAAAGAGGGAAAGGGGCTTGCTAGGGCACAATGACAGTATAAACTGGACACACAGGATCTGCCATGGCAGGCCTGAGACATTTTTAGGGGCTACTTAAGTGGGTGGCATAATCTGTTCTGCAGGCCCACTAGTAGCATTTAATTTACAGGCCTTGGGCACATGTAGTGCACGTACTAGGGACTTATAATAAACTTGATATGCCAATTGGGTATGATTCAATATTTCCATGTTTAGAGGGGAGAAAACATACACTTGAGCACTGTTAAGCAGTGGTAAAGTTCTCAGAGTTCTAAGGCCAGAAAAAACAAGATTAAAAAAAATGGAGCAGGAATGCAAAAAGTTAGGGGGAAGACCACGCTAAGGCTGACAGGTCTAACAAGCAGTGTTAAGAAAACAGTTATGGAATATTGGAGAAAGCCATATGAATCAAATATGAATGTACAATTTAAAAATGGAAACAGGAAACTCATTAGGGTCAGGTAAACCATCTGAGCGAGGGGCCTTTGTAACCTTTTGCACTTCCTTTTCTATCGAGGAAAGTTTCGATATTTTTTGGGGATCTAACCCATAGAATGGTTCATCTTGAACTACAATGACTTATAATTAGTCCCAGGGGAAGTTTTATAACGTTGGTGTAATTTACATAATTTTGGAAATTTCGTATTTTATTTGTTGCGCAAAATTTCATTTAGAAAATGATGCCCTTACCCCAGTGTGTAATCACAATGCAGTTTGCAGTAAATATATAGGAATGTAACACGCTAACAGCATGAACAACCAGAACGTGAGTGACTGGTATTCACGGCAATAGTGTGTTTTTATAGCTAGCTTTTAGGGCAAATTTCGCATTTACATCAAAAAGTAACAGAAGGATGCATTTCACGTTAATATATAGAGCTAAATGACAGATTATATTTTGTACATTTACATAATTTCACATAACTTTCCTGAAGTTGTGCATAATCACACAACACAAGTTATGAATTTTAGACGCCTTATATATAATTTGCTGATGTAAGATTTCCAAACTAATGTTGTCATGCAATTAATAGACATACTACTGTTGTCTTCAAGCCTATTAATGCAATTCCAAAATTTTCTTGAGCCATTTCCTTCACAGAGCTAAAAAATATTTGCTTCCTTATGCTCTGCCTCCAAGACTGCTGTTTTATACGATTCTCTTAAAATTATTTTTGTTTTGTGAATGTTGAGAGGTTTTTTTTGCATTACAACGGAGTTTATTATGTGTCTATTGAGAGTTTTTGTTTCCTAAGTTTCTTTAACTTGTACTAAACCAGTTCTTATGTCCGCTTGTTTTCTGAATGTTAGACAAATATATTGGATTTACTTCAAATGAAATGTTCTCTAACAAGGCGTTTACTAGTGATTTCCAGATAAGGTTACATGGTGTTTTACTTTAATCTGTAAACAAATATTGACTTTACTTCATCTGAGAGTTTCAATTACTGAAAACAAATGCTTATTGACGTAAACCATTTTATTCTCTGTTTCTGGTGCAGGCCAATGCTGAAACTTACCGATTAAAATTTTCTTCTGTTCAGCACAATTTCTTGTAAATGTTTGAAGGAAAAAATCGCTCTCCAGCCTTAATTAGACAGTGAATTTCTCTGTGTAAGAAAATAGTTTCAATCACCCATACTTATAGTTTAAAACCGCTTTGCACGAGCCAGCATATGTGAAGGCAATGAGGGAGTCCATTTGGTGTATTTTATTTAAAGCCCGAAGCAGTTGCGAGCATTTAACAGTTCAATACACACGACTGTGTTGGGGAATATCAAAGGCAGAATATTGAAGGGTTACAAAGTAATGAGCAATGAGCAGATTGCTTAGGGACAAAAGTGCACAAAGGGTGGTATGGTTCTAATTACCTCCACACACCCTGAAAAAAAAAAAATATATATATATATATATATATATATATATATATATATATATATATATATATATATATATATATATATATATATATATATATGTATATATATATATATATCAAAGCTCCAAGGTTCCCACCTGTTGGAGACGCACACTGACATCCACTGCAGCAACCTTCAGGAGGTAAAAGCCGGATCGGCGAGCGGATCCAGTTTACAGCATGCCTGTCGATTCACGCCGGACGCGTTTCGTGCTCATTGCACTCTTCAGCGGCGCGACAGTCATTTTGGCATAGAGGCCACACCTCCCACTTAAAAATATGAGCCCTCCAATGGGCAACTCAAATGAGTCCGCGTTGGTTTGGGGGTCTTGTAGTGAGTGCCTCAATTATGTGCCGCTGTCTGATTCAAGCCCACCAATGGGCCTCCACGCGCACATCCGGCTTGTCAATCCTCCATGGATGCCTCACATTGAAACTCCGAGAATCGGAGCTCCGTGGCCCCAAATTTCTCCGGGTGGTGCATCTCCCGCGGCTGGGAGGCCGCGTAAATATCAAAGCTCCAAGGTTCCCACCTGTTGGAGAGGCACACTGACATCCACTGCAGCAACCTTCAGGAGGTAAAATCCGGATCGGCGAGCGGATCAAGTTTACAGCATGCCTGTCGATTCACGCCGGACGCGTTTCGTGCTCATTGCACTCTTCAGCGGCGCGACAGTCATTTTGGCATAGGGGCCACACCTCCCACTTAAAAATATGATGTCAGTGTGCATCTCCAACTGGTGGGAACCTTGGAGCTTTGATATTTACGCGGCCTCCCAGCCGCGGGAGATGCACCACCCAGAAATTTGGGGCCACGGAGCTCCGATTCTCGGAGTTTCAATGTGGAGGCATCCATGGAGGATTGAGAAGCCGGATGTGCGCGTGGAGGCCCATTGGTGGGCTTGAATCAGACAGCGGCACATAACTGAGGCACTCACTACAAGACCTACAAACCAACGCGGACTCATTTGAGTTGCCCATTGGAGGGCTCATATTTGAGGGCCCTTGAGGGCCAACTACCCCTCTTGTTACCTCCAGTAAGTCCCACACAGTGGGATTGCTAGGAGGTTTTCAAAGGCCACACTCCCTTTCTCCACCGCTCTGTAAACATACCTCCTGGCGCACTACTGGTTGGGGGATGAAGTCCACTGTACTCCTGAGGGGCCTTGGGGGCCAAGAAGCCCTTCTGGTACCTCCTGTAATTCCTATGCAGCAGAATTTCTGAGCGCTGGTTGGAGGCCCAGCCCCTTTCACCACCACTCTGCAAACGTGACTGCTTGTTAAAAAACATAGAAATTCACTGAAAAAAACCACAGGTTTCAGGGATGTTATAGTTAGAAATTAGCATTTAAAAACCCTTAGAATTTCACTGAAGAAAATCACAGGTTTCAGGGATGTTATAGCTAGAAATTAGCATTTTGAAAACCATAGAAATTCACAGAAAAAATCAAAGGTTACAGGGACATTAGAGTTAGGGTGACATTTTACTCGTACAAAACCAGAGAAATTCAGCCGTTATAGTGTAACTATAACTCATGCCCCCGCATTTAACTGCTGATGACGTCACATATTACATCACTCATGACATGGACAGGTCAATCACTGATGACATCACTGATGATATCTCAAATGATATCACTGATGACATCATTCAGTGGCTGTGAGTGTTTCTAAAATGTTTAAGAAAGTCATGTGATCAAGGCTTCGTTAAGCTGAAACACGTCATGGCAGATTGGTGTAGGGCTAAAGAATAAACAATTTGCACCAACTTTGGGTCTCGCTTCGTCTATCTAGCTGATTTGCTGAAAATTTGGACGTCTACGTACCGCATATATATATATATATATACATGAACAAGCTCCAGAGTGGAGTGAAACGCGTCGTCTTTTCAGTGAATAAATACGTCATCCTGCAACTCACTTGAGGAGTGATTTTTCTTTTCTGAGTGATTACTACTCGCTACATTTGAAGAGGACAGTTGGCGGTCCATACCTGTTTGGTTCCGCCGAACATTGACAGAACAGGAGTGTTTCTTCATATATAAATATATATATATAGATATATGTATAGATATAGATATATAGATATAGATATCAACACAATGTGGTCGGATCGCCAGAGCGCTGAGCATTGGGTGCAGACTACGGGCCGGATCAGTAGCCAAAGTTACCTTTTTCACGCAAAATGTTGTCGCACACACAAAATCCTTCTTATTCATAAGTTCTTTGTTAAAAAAACAGAGCCAGTCTGTCAACAGCTGTGTTTCGGCCTGCACAGCCTTTGTCACGGTAGGGAGACACTACTATCATCATCCGTTTTATAGTACTTCCTGATTTAAAAAGAACCCCATTGCATTACGGGAGTTGTAGTAATTTTTACTTTGTAACCCAAAGACAGAAAACACATTATTTCATTACATATTATTTGTTCTGTTATTTTTGTAATCTGCATTGCATGTATATGCAAGCTCATATATAAAAGATACTGGGGATTTTCTACGAACACTTGCAAGTATCACGTGGAATCCCAACTTTATAATGGCAACAATTGATGTTGTATCATTATATACCTCAACAGAACATAATATGGGTCTACAAGCGTGTGCCTACTCCTTAAAACAAAGAAAGATCATGGAACTCCAACATTCAGCCATGCTGTTGACAATGATAAAAACATGCCTAAGCAACAACATTTTTCTTTTCAACCACAAGCTATACCAACAGCTCTGTGGTACTACATTGGACATTTCCTTCTTCCCCAAATTTGCCAATCTCACCATGGGTTGATGGGAGAAGGAAATTGCCTGGGGCCCTGAGAATCATCTAGCTTTGGAAAAAATCGTATTATGGATACATTATATAGATGATTTATTTGTGATCAGGGATGGTAAAAAAGAAGAATTCATGGAATACTTCAACCGATTAAATACAAACCAAATTGGTCTATCTTTTACCTGTACAACAAGCCGCACAAGAATAAACTTCCTACATACCACAGTGTATATTGACCATGGGCAAATACAAACCACCTTGTATCGAAAGAAAACAGCGACAAAGAGCATTTTGCATACAACAAGCTTTCACCTAGTTAACAGCATTGCATATGGGAAATTTGTGAGAATTAAGAGAAATTGCTCAAAAGATGAGAACCCAAAGGTCAAAATAGCTGCCAGTGCAAGAAGGCTGAAAAATAGAGGATATAGAGAGAGATATCTGAACAAAAGCATAAAGAAGGTGGAACGAATAACTCACACTGATATCCTGATGTCAAATTCAGAAAAAGAAAAAGAAAAGGAAAAAGAACAAGTGAAAGAGAAAGAAACAGCAAAGGGCAATTATCCAGAAAATGAAAACAATAAAAAAGCTCCCAGGCTAATTCTAACGTACAGTAAGGAAAATGCTGAAATAACAAAAATCATTTAAAAATATTGGCATCTATTGGTACAAGACATTGACATTGGCATGATAATTGGAATAAGGCCTCAAGTCACATATCGAAAAGTAGCCTCACTGAAAGATAAAATTGTGCAAAGCCATTTCCAAACACCAACAAAAGAGACCTAGCTTACACAACAACAACTGGGATTCAAGAAGTTCAACAACTGCAGGGCCTGCACGATTGCCATCAACAAAAAGGAGATAACAGATCCTGAGGGGAAAATCATAAAAATAAATCATAGGATCACAAAGCAATTTGTAGTATATATAATACAATGTGCATGTGGTAAGAAATACATTTGTAGTACGACGTGCATGCTTGAAAAAAGGATGCTGGAATATATCAGAGCTGTGAAAAACAAAGATACCAACTATGCTACATCAAAACATCTCGCAATATGTCAAAATAATGACTAAAGAGAAATGGAATACTTTGGTTTGGATACAATCCCACCAAATGAAAGAGCCGGAGACAGGTAAAGAAAATTGAGACAACTGGATTCAAAATACATCATAAGACTATGCACCAAGACTCTCAAATGTCTCAATAATGATGAGGAAATGTACATTTATCTATAAGGAACAAACATCAACGAAACATTACAGTGCCTAAACAATGTCTGCTAAATCAACTAGTGGTGACATATAATGAAAGAAGACAAAAAATCTTCCCCACGTACAAGTAACGGACATCAACAATTGGATACCAATCCAGAACCTGAAAAATGGATAAGATACATATGTTGCATCAAGAGCATCACAATGTACTAGACATTAGAATATGAAGAAATGGTTTTGGACTATATAATTTCAGACCACTATATTTGGGACCAATAGAGCCCCTCTGCTTGTATATAGTCAAATATAAAATTAAGACCTCTACAAGAATAAATGAATATAACTATGCACGATGTAAAAATAATTGGAATGGCAATAAAGAATTGTAAATATGTCCGTTATAAGTCCAATGTACTATACATTTGATCATGTCGCTAAGTCACATAAACGCAATGCAGATTCCAAAAACAACAGAACAAATAATATGTAATGAAATAATGTGTTTTCTGTCTTTGGGTTGCAAAGTAAAAATTACTGGAAAACTCCCATAATGCAATGGGGTTGTTTTAAAACAGGAAGTACTATAAAACAGATGATTATAGTAGTGTCTCCCTACCGTGACAAAGGCCATGCAGGCCGAAATGCGTCGGTTGACAGACTGGCTCTGTTTTTGGTTAAGTAACTTATGAATAAGAAGGATTTTGTGTGTGTGACTAAATTGTGCGAGAAAAAAAAATATATATATACACACACACACACATATATATATATATATATTCACTGAAAAAACCATAGGTTTCAAACGTTATAGTTAGGAATTAGCATTTAAAAAACCTTAGAAATTCACTGAAAAAGCCATAGGTTTTAGGGGTGATTAGGGGTGTTATAGTTAGCAGGACATTTCATAACTATCACTCGCGCGCCCGCAATCCACTGCTGATGATGTCACATATTACATCATTCATGACATGGTCAGTGACATCCCTGATGACATCACTGATGACATCTCAAATGACATCACTGATGACATCATCCAGTGAATCTGGTTTGGTTTGTTAATTAAATATGAATTATATATATAGCAATCTACATTGAAGAATGAGTGGATATATAAATATAAATATCTGGATGGAGGATTTAGTAGCAGTGTGATTGACTGTTTACTTGACTAATTTATAGTGTCTCACTAAATATATTGGATAGTGACTAAACTGTGTGAATATCTGTATCACTCTGTCCGTTGTTGTGTAAACTGCTGCACCAGTTGGTTACTAGCTATGTGAAAGTCTATATTAGTTATTGATTAGTTAACTGAGTATTTGTATGGGAGAGTGAATGTGTGTGTGGTTCATTGGGGTGTGTGTGACTGCCCAAAGATGTGTGAATAGTTGATTCAGTAGGTATATGAGGTTAGGACTACATGTTATGACAGTTGTTTGGGTGAGTGAATATCTTTATGGGTGTGGTGATAAGCAAATATATCTCTCAATGGTACATGTCCAACAAACTAGAAAGATAAAAGGCAGTGCATATGACAGTTGTTGTATATAAATAAGTATAGATAAGACTCAGTGATTGCATGAGTTACTGTATGGATAACTATACTTGTAATAGTGATTTTATAACACACTAAGTATGAGTTACTATCTATATGAATAAATGAAGTGGTGTTTGTATAAGTGTGTAGCTGAGTAAATGTAAGTATGGGGTGCTCTTTAAACCAATTTTGCTGAACTTTTGGGGCCACACTCACCAGGACTGCTGCTGCCGCCTTCGCCTCCTGCCACTGGCGCCGGTCTCCCCCGCTGCTGCAGCTGCCGGACATCGCAGCGCGGCCGCCGAGAGGGGGGGACTACATCCCCCACGAGTGGGAGGAAGTGTTACAGGCACACTAGACCAGTTCATAACCAGGGCTGCCTCAGTTCTAGAACATGAGATAGCGATAACTGAACGTCGCCTGTCACTAGAACCCCTTTATAATAGACGCTCCTCTTTGGGACCCATTCAGTCAGCCATTACTCCAATGAAACATGGTATAGATGCCAATGAGGTAATCAGTAATCGCTCACAGACGCAAGTGCTGTTAGCACCCTTAGAATCAAGGAGGGAGACTATTCGAGCTGATTCAAGTGCCGATTCTGATCTAGAAATTATTACTGAGGAGTCTGCTCCATGTGTCTCTTTAAAGCCTACTGCCAAAAGTAATGTGCAATATCCAGCTCAAAAGCAAGGTCCGTTATTAAAAAGGAAACGTGGTGGGGATAGACATAAGGGCAGGAGTGCAAAAACAGTAAAAATAACAAAAATCTCTAACATTGTTGAAGGCACTTTGATACCATCCCAGTCAGATCTGGTTATCAAGCCTGTACTAAATAATACTAGTCCCCCAAAAGAGTGTTCAGGAGAAATAGAGGAAAGCTTGGCAGAGGCCTCACACTCCCCGCCCCAATTTTCTGAAGACCTAATGGAGAAACTTGAACATCTAGTAAAATCCCTATTAGTACCACTCTTGGAAAGAGTGAAACGGATTGGTGAGAAACTAGGGTCCATAGAGCAGGTGGCATTATCAAATACCGAAGTATTAAAGAAATTGGCAGACTATTCACAGATTCAGAGTATACCCAGACAAACTACTAGGAGAGAGCCAATTAATGAACCCAATAATGTGATTTCTCCATCATTATCCCCTATAAACACGCTGGCTCCCCTGAAAACTGGAACTGGCCTTTCAATAGCCGGGGTCCCAGGAGCTGTAGGACAGGCCAATAAAATGGGGTACCCAGCTAAGTAACGACCAGAAGAGGCGAAAGCAAAGAGAGCGTCCCAACGTATCGACTTGCCGCCAGAGGCAGCTCCATACGTGGTTGTCTTATCAGGGGTTCCTGAGCTAAACGATGGGAAAATAGAAGGGTACCATGAATTAAAGAACAAAGTAACATATTGGTTAAACAAGAACAGACCACTTCCACCAAATATAGATGGCAAAATCCTACTTGTGCGAAGAGTAAGCTGGGTGGGGCACAGGCTAAGAGATTCACAGGGTGATTCTATCATTGTTAATTTTAGGGACAGACGAGTAACTAGTTACATTCAAGATTGGTATCCCCAGAGAGGAGATGGTGGCATATATACACGTGATGTAAGTCACTTCTATCCCCCATCAGCATCTATACCACCGAATAGACATCGAGCGGGAAATCTAAATGGGGGCAGTGCAGCTGGTACTAGATTTAGCATACCTACTTTCAATCAATTCAACATGCTTTGAGGATTAGAAGGGGTGGACTGACTTACTATAGAGGTGCCTGTGGATAATCATACATCCAAACCGCCTGATTTGGTAATGGACCATGAAGGAGTATATGATGGGGCATCTAGCGTAATGAAGGCACACAGTGAGGACATAGCTGAATTTAAACTTGTTGAACAGGATATCACCAAGGGAGACCCCATAGGGGAGAATCGACACAGCGACATTATAGTGAATATCAGACCTACTAACCCCACTGAGGATATAGCTGAATTTAATCCCGTTGAATTGGATACCCCTAAGAGACACCTTGTAGGGGAGAACTTACAGAGGGAACTAACAGAGAAGAATGGCCTCACTAACCCCAATCCTCCACCAGACAACAGGGGAGGATGGTTGATAATGTTTTGGAATGTTGTGGGCTTGAAAACAAAACTGACGAACAGTATATGGACTAATATCGTAAATAAATTTGACATTTTAAGCCTGCAAGAAACATGGGTAACAGAGGCCTGCCATCTATGTAGATTTAATACTTTATTTACACCAGCAACAAATTCAACGCATGGCAGGGCAAAAGGGGGCCTGTGCACATATGTATCAAACCAGTTTAAATGTGATAGAATATATTTTGTGTCTAATAATAGATATTATCACATGGTCAAGATACATACTAGTAACTCATTGTGTTCGATAATTGTCAATTTCTATAATAACATCCCTGTGGATATAATTGAAGGAACACTGAATTCATTGTGTGCTGATATAAAACATGTGATGGAAGGTAGCACTAAAGAAGTAATTGTCATATGGGGAGGGGATTTCAATTGCTCAATTTGTAAAAGGGGACAACAAGGCACCTGTGGTATTATGCTCGATCAGGATAATAGCTTAACCCATTTTGAACATACCTTGTGCGGGGAACTTCTAAATGAAATTGTTTTTCCTGTGATTTGGTCTATGCTTATGAAATTTGTAAAAATGTATCATCATTCCTTCCGACATTCAATGGTAGGGGTGCCTCCACAATAATTGACTTCATATTATTCCCTGTTAGAGATAGATGACAGATTAAAACCTGCAAAACCCTTAACACAGCACTCAGTGATCATTACCCTCTAATTATGGAGATCCTAAATCCACATTATAATTCTGGGGAAGACAATATGGTGAGGCAGGCCATCCCGGATGTAAATATGAGTAGACAAAATGGATACTCCCTAAAATGGAGCAAGGTGGTCCCGGAAGATTTCAAACACAAATTGATTAAAAAATGCTTAACTAGCATTATGGCTTGTCTGGACGAAAACTCAGATAGCCAGTGTATTATTAATCATTTTTTACTAATTGCTACATATATAAAGGATAGTTTATGGGTGGAACTGAAAAACCGCAAGAAAAAAACTGTGAGCTGGTCCGACACAGCATGCACGAAAGCCCACTCCAAACTTAAGCACGCGTTGAATGCTGCAGCTCGTGACCCTATATTGATTAGGGAGCTGAGGAAAGCCTATAACACGACGCTGAAAAAATGAAATGTTGCCATTAAAAATGATGCCTGGGATTTATTGTGCGAGGCCTCACAGAGTAAGGATATATCTGCTTTTTGGAAAGCGGTGAATTCCCCATTCTTTAACGATAACACCAAGGCACGTATCGAAATATCGATCGTAGAGGATGAATGGGTATATCATTATGCCCATTTGTATAGTGCACCATGTGGAGCGCAGCAAATATAACCAATAATGACTGCGGTAGAGAGGGCGGAAGGCACGACTAGGAAACTTGAATTGGATATCACTGTGGAAGAGGTGGACTTAAGCATAAAAGCGACCCAGGGCGGGAAAGCTGCAGGCCCTGACGGAGTACCAGCTGATCTGTTTAAAAGTAATACGGACCTGTGGGGGCCTATTTTAACACAATTATTTAATGCTACCTGTGCGAGGGGCTTAAGCCCATCATGGTTTAAATCCATCATTGTTCCTATCTTTAAAAAGGGAGATAGGCAATGCTGTACGTGCTACCGCCCGATCTCATTATTAGATTCATCCATAAAAAAATTGGGAGAGTGATTTTAAGTAGACTGCAAAGCTGGGTGGACTAAACTTCAATCGTCAGTGACCTCCAGTACAGGTTTTGGAAAGGCTTAGGCACCATGGATCAGGGCCTGAATCTTTTTATCATACAAGAAAAATACACCAAGTATAAGAGTGAACCCCTCTTTTTTACTTTTGTTGACTTAACGTCAGCTTTTGATTGCGTTACACACAGCAAATTGTGGCTGATATTAGAAAATCTGGGGGTGGGGAAAAATATAATTAATTTCCTTAGGGAGCTCTATTCTGGTGCCACAGCATCAGTCCGTTATGGCAGAAACGGGGAGTGTACAAGACCGTTTGGCATAGCGAGAGGGGTGCGACAAGGGTGCGTCCTTGCTCCCTTCTTATTTCTAGTTTACACTGATGACCTGGAAAGAACCCTGCTACAGGAGTGCAGAGATATGCGTAGGATAGCAAAAATATCAATCCCTGCACTCCTGTATGCGGATGATGCGGTCATAATGGCCCGGACCCCCCTCGCTCTGCAAAGAATGATAACATCTTTCAACAGTTATATGTCTAGCCTGGACCTGAAAATTAATTGTACAAAAACGTATTGTATAAACTGTGGCCCAGGCGCAAATAAATGGAAAACAATAATGTATATTAACTCGAGTGCCTTGGACTACACCCCCACTTAGGCATACTGGTCGAGGAATCTGGCCTGTGGTCAAGCGCAATAAGATCAAGAAGGCTGATGTTCTGTAAATCCATAATGGCTCTAAAAAAATTCTGTAAAAAGATGGGCAAAAAGCCAATTAGGGAGCTTTTAAAAATCTATAGCGCAACGTGTGTAGCAACTGCTGTCTATGGTGCAGGTATATGGGGATATGCTAATGTGACATGCATCCAGTTGGTGGAAAACATGTTTTGAGATATCTCTTAGCTGTACCAGAGAGTGTCTCAACATATATCTGTCACACGGAACTTGGTCAACCATATATTGAAGATATCATCAAGGTCCAACCAGTACTTTTGTAGCATACGGTTTGGACCACCGAGGAGTGTGCCCTGAACCGCACTATCTTAAAGGATGCGATAAGCCTAGAATATGCGACCAAGATAAGATGGCTTTCATATGTGAAAAAGTTTTTGATAGAATTGGGCTGTCAGGAACATTATGATGACCCGCTCTCAATGTGTCATACCCCTGGAAAGGAGCTTAAACACCAATGTATGAAGTACCTGGAAGAAAGAAGATCCAATGATGAAATAAAGAAAAAGACAGTAATTGCCCGTCAATAAATAATGACCCCTAGTAACTTACAACCATATGCAACGCAACACTACTTATGAGTGATCGCTAAAGGTTCCTATTAACACGCTTTAGGTTAAACATTCTTTTTAGATCCCTTAGCTTCCCTGATATGAATAATTGGTCACGACAACTGAGTAAATGCCCTTGTCATGACCTATCAGAACAATCAGATATTCACATTTTATTTTTTTGTTAGTTTTATGTAATGCCACGGAAGAGATTGATTGTGCCCATACTGAAGGCCATGGAACTGAATCGGTGTCGCCCTGCTTTTTTACCAATACAGAAACTAGATACCATATTAACAGTTGCATCTGTTTCTGCATTTTTTAAACATGTTTTTAGATTGCGGAAATCAATCTGTATATGAAATTCTCTTTTTTAGTTATGATTGATGCTTTTAATACTGCAATTTTGAATGTACTTTTATGGTTGTTTATATTGATAATATCCGAATAAAGTTTCTGATGAATGAAGTATGATCCATTGTTTGCATAAGTGCGTAGTATGACTGCATAAGTGAATAGGATGTGTTCTGGTGTGTAATGTCGATATAGGCGTATAAGTATATTTTATAGTGTTCTATTGATCATTGAAAGCATGTATGAGTGAATCTATAGGTAAGTGATTAGGGGCCCGATGTAGGTAGGACTTATTTACCGATTCTTAATTACCGAATTTTACCGATTCGATAATTAAGAATCGGTAAATAAGAAGGGGGGACATGTAGGAGCATCCAGATGTTTCTTTTACCGAATCGGTAAAAATCTGTATTTACCGATTCGGTAAATACCGACCGGTAATGCCCATTCATTCCTATGGGCTTTGAAGCCCATAGGAATGAATGGGCATTACCGATTCGGTATTTACCGAATCGGTAAATACCGAATTACATAAGGGTGCAGGGGGTGTCACTTTGACACCCTCTGGCACCTCCAAAAGAGGTTCGGGTGCCATGTGGCAGGCATACCTGCCCTAAGGGCAGGTCTGCCTGTCATATGGCATAGGTGTGCATGCACACATGTGCATGCACACCGGAATCGGTATTTTAACATCAAATTGAATTTGATGTTAAAATACCGATTCTGTAAGGCTTGTGGGACTCAGAAGAGTCCCACCTACATCTCATAATTACCGATTCGGTAGAAATACCGATCGGTAAATTTACCAATCGGTAATTTTACCGAATCAGTTACACATGCCCCTACATCCCATTTCTGTTATACCGGTCGGTAACGGCCGAAAAGACCGATTTTCGGCCGCTACCGACCGACCTACATCGGGCCCTAGATGTGTGTGTAGATCTAGAAATCACTGAGTGGGTTTTTAGAAACTTGTATTGGTGTGTCAATGGATTCAAATATAGTACTCTATTTTACAGTGAGTGATGAAAGGTTATACTAGGGTATGATGAGGTGTATCTGATTGTCACGTGGATGATGTCATCAGTGATGTCATCAGTGATGTCATTTGAGATGCCATCAGTAATGTCATCAGTGATGTCACTGACCATGTCATAAATCATGTAATATGTGACATCATCAGCAGTGAATTGCTGGCGCGCGACTTATAGTTAGCAGAACTGCCTATAACAGAAGAATTTCAATGGTTTTGTATGAGTGAAATGTCCAGCTAACTGTAACACCCCTAAAACCTATGTTTTTTCAGTGAATTTCTAAGGTTTTTGAAATGCTAATTCCTAACTATACCATGTCCGAAACCTATGTTTTTTTTCAATGAATTTCAAAGGTTTTTGAAATGCTAATTCCTAACCATAACATGTCTGAAACCTATGTTTTTTTCAGTGAATTTCAAAGGTTTTGTAAATGACAATTTAAAAGAAATGTTTTTTAAAGTTTTCATTAGGGCATCAGACATAGATTAACAATGTAACAACCTCCTCTGTATGACAAAAATGAAAGAAACTATGTTCAACACCCGCATTTTTTTACATTATTTACACCTCCCTCCCCCCACCCTGGTGGATCCCCTCAGAAAAAAGAAAGAGAAAAAACAAGTAATTGAAGCATAAAAGAAATACATACTGCCCATCATACTGAGAGTTCATCCTGATTCAGCCAATTGGTTAAAGATCCCCAAATCATTTCTCCTTTCACCCTAGCTTACTACCCCTTCTCTTAAAATACAGAAATCTCCCAATGATACACAAATAATAATTTACTGAACCAAACATGTATCGACGGGGGATCGGCTCAAGCCAGTCCGTTGCTAGACAAAGTCGCAGTACAGCCATTGCAATAAAGACCATTTTATGATCAGCTTCCTCCATATCTTGGTTAGAAATCCCTAACATAATAACCTGGGGGATCAATAAAATTGGGTATCCCAAAATATGTTCTAACCGCTGTTCAATTTTAGCTATCAGTTAAAACAAACTACAGCAGGTGGCAAACATATGCGTACTATCCGAAGCAAGCAATCCAAAACGAGGACAGTTTATCCCAGCGGTCCCCCCATCTATAGATACAAGCCAGAGTTATATATAGGTTACACCAGGTCTTGAAACATTGTACCTGCAAATTTGCAGAAATACACATTGTTTGGCAATACAAAAGGGAATCCTCACACTCTCCCTGTCATGCTTGCAAAATCGATTGCCACCTATCAAAATGTTTAGCTAAGTCACCTCCCCTTTTCTCATTTACGAGCTTGTATAAAGAGGATGTTGTAGAACGGCCCGCCTTGATCAGATCAAATAACGGGATATGCTCCCACGTAACAGATCTTTTACATAGGAAGTCCCTGATCTGTAAATATTTAAAAAAATACTTATTCTCTATCCCATATCTCTCTTTAATGGCCTCAAAGGTCATTATTCCAGCATCAGATATAAGATCCCGATACACTGAACCGCTTTATCCATCCTATTTTTAAACACTGCATCTCGAAATATTTCTGGTAGTAGGGTGTTCCTTGCAAAGGGGGAATAAACATGTAGCCGGCCGATTCCAAACATTTTCCTGACGGCGGTCCAGACCCTATAAGCACTTAAGAAAACCTTGAATTTGACCCTTTTAAAATAAGCAAAATGGATATGGCACAAAAGAAGTCCCCTAGCCTCTACTCCATAAATTAACTGATAAATTGATATATCTGATGTGTCCGAGCTGCCCGGAATTCCCCCATTTAATTAGTCTCCAATCTGTCTCAGGGTGATTGCCCAGTACTAAACTTGAAAATTAGGCACAGACCACCCTCCCCTATCTCTAGGCAGAGTCATAAATCTAAGGGCCCTTCTTGGGCGTTGTCCGGCCCATAAAAACCATGAGACAAGCTGATCCAATTTTTGAAACCCCAGTTTGTTTATCAACAGGGAGATTGCTCTGAGACAATATAGAATTATGGGGAGAAATATCATTTTAACAACATTACATCTGCCGATCAGTGTTAAGTATAATTTATCTATTCAGCTGGCATCTGAGTGGATTTTTTTGTAAAAGTGGTTTTAGAATAATCTCCACAATTTCATCAGCTTTAGAGCTAATTTTTATGCCTAAATATCTAGCACCTGCAACTATCTGGTGGTCGACTAGCCTAACATTATCATTACATACTATTTGGGTTTTCCCCTCATTTAAATGATATCCAGGGATCTTACCATACTGTGATGTTAAAATATTAATTTGAACTAAGGCCAGCTGTAGGGTGCCTGTCAGAAAGACTAAGTCATCCACGTATCCCAAAATTTTCACATCGGCCCCTCTAGCTTGAATAGGTTGAATTACTTCATCAGCCTGGATCTTCCTAATTAAGGGGTCAATGTAAATGGAAAAAAATAAAGGGGAGCACGGACAACCCTGTCTCATACCTCGCATGATGTTTATTACCCCTGACTGTGCTCCCATTACTGAGACTTTGGTGATTGGATTCTAATACATACTCTGGATTGCTCTAATGAATCTCTCGCCTATACCATAATGCTTCAGCACAGCCCATAAAAAAGGCCAGGAGACCCTATCGAATACCTTTTCTGCATCTAGCAGAATTAAGGCCATAGGGTCCCCTGTAACCTTAGTGTAATCTAACAGTGTAATTGTCCTTCGTATATGATCGATAGTTTCCCACCCAGGCACGAAGCTGTGTTGGTGGGGAGATACCATTTGTTTAATGACTGATGACAATCTATTAGCAAAGATCTTATAATAGATTTTAATATCACTATTAATCAAGGTGATAGGCCAATATGAGCCCGGATCTGTTGCCACCTTCCCTTTTTTTTAAAACATGACTATCTTAGCTGTCCGCCATGATTCTGGAGGTTTGTCTCCGTTCTGAACTACACTGAACATCTCAAACATTATTGGCATGAGCTGAGCTTGAAAGATCTTACAGAATTCCCCTGGTAAAAAATATGGCCCTAGAGCTTTCCCTGATGGAAGCGAAATTTATGGCACAAGGTAATTTATCCAAACTAATCGGAGCTTCTAACATGTCCTGATCTGCAAGGGGCAAAGGTTCCAATTCTATCTCATTGAGAAACCTTTGGATTTTAACTTGTATCTCGCAGTTATCCCTTATTCCTCTAAGTAAAGTTTTTGATAACATTTCTGAAAGGCCAAAAGAATTGCCCCTTCTTCATTAACCGGACCAACATCCGGATGTACAATACATGCGATCCGTGATAATACCACTTTTTCCTTGGTCCGTACTACCAACATATGGCCCACCCTTTCATTACTTTCGTATAATTTGGAATGCCAAGCTAAATATTTACTGGCAGATGTAGCTCAAGATAATTTGGTTATGGCAGCTTTTGCTATTGAGATCCTGGTTTGTGCCATTTCAGCCCCCCCCCCGCGATAATACCTTATCAAGATTGGACTCAGCATCCCCCAGTACTTTGTACAAATCCAGAATCTCCTCCTTCTCTCTTTACTGAGTCTCCCATCCATACTGTGTGGTCTCGCCACTAATGCCTGCTTTAAGGGTATCCCAAACATTTTGTATACCTGTACTGCCCATATTCTCCTTTAAGAATCTTGTTATCCAGATCGCCATATGCTCTATATATGAGTTATCTCTTAACAGACCCCTATTAAAAGTCCAGCTAGCTTGTGGCTTCTTACATTTGATATTTACTTCCAGAACAAGCGGATTATGATCGGACATTACTCTGGGAAATTTAGTTAATTTAACACTCAGTGTCAAACATTGAGAAATAAAAAAAGAATCCAATCTCGAGTGCATTCTGTGTGGAGCTGAAAAATAGGTAAACCCCGGGTCATTGCTCATTGCTTGTGCCCACAAATCAACAAGCCCATGTAACTTCTTTAGATAAACAAGAGACTTAAAAACTTTCGGTTTCCGCCCTTGATACCATAGTTCCAGATGATTAGCAATAGCACCGTCTAGATTAATGTTAAAATCGTCACATAATATGATCGGAGATGGCCAACCAACCAGCTCCAAGCTTAACCAATGGTTTAGGGTAGTCCAGGACTCGCCCATAAATGGAACAGAGTGTGAACATATTATTTTGAATTGGATATTGTATAATCTCCCACCTACCATAGTTATCGGCAGAGGAACAAACTATGGGGCCGATTAGGATGGCAGACGGACTTGCGTCCGTCCGCCATCCCAGAGGTGGAGGGACCGTCCGCATGGGCTGCGGCGGTCCCTCCTTGCAAATTAGGATGTGACCGCCACCCTGGCGGTCACATCCTGGATATTTAACATTGCGGCGGGTGCTGCTCCAAGCAGCACCCGCCGCAATGTTAAAAGTGCATGTTTTACATTTACATGCACAAAGCGGCAGGCACCGCGCGGTGCCTGCCGCTTTGTGCATGTAAATGCTGGGGGGTACCATAGGTACCCCCCATGTGCACCCCCCACCCGTCCACACCCTGGGGGCCCGCAACGGGCCCCAAAAATCAAAAGTACACATGCTTTTCCACGGCGGAAAAACCGCCACGGAAAAGCATGTTTACAAATGTTTCCTAATTTGGCTGGCGGTGTCTGATAGACACTGCCAGCCAAATGAGAGCTTTTCCGCCGCGATTGTAATCCGACCACGGCGGAAAAGCAGCGGACAGAAACCAAGACCCACCAGCCATCGTAATGCGGCGGTGGGTCTTTGGTGACTCCGCAGAGGATTTTCCGCCTCCTCCGGGCCGGAGGTGGCTTCCGCCGGCCCGGAGGAGGCGGAAAATCCTCCATCCTAATCGGCCCCATAATTGGCCAATCCCATACGTACAAATATGGCAACACCTTTCGTCTTAACTTTCTGCTTTGTCCAAGAAATTAATTGAAACCCCTCAGGCTCCAAAAATGTCTTGCGGCTAGCTTCTATGTGGATTTCTTGAAGACAGATGATATTTGCCTTCAAGATTGAATGTCTTCTCGAATTGTGCACCTTTTCACTTGGTCATTCAGTCCACAAATATTAATAGAGGCTTCTCTAATACACCCCATTTTGTGTAACAGATATTTCTAGAAGCATGAAATCTCATAATCAGGAAAAAGCATACCTGAACTCCTCTCATACAGCAACATATACAGCCCTTGTAGCATACCGCCTCCTTTTACCCAGAAAGGATCCACCACCCTAATCCCCCCCCCCAAGCCCATCACTATGGTAAAAAAGGTCCTCAGACCCTTGTGATGCTCACGCGTTCCTGAGTGCGCCCCTTTTCGTTCCCTAACCTGTAGGCGAAAAAATACACTAAGGAGAAAAAAGCCCAACCCCATTCAGCAAAACAGCTCAAAAGAGGAAAAATCACTATTTTTGAAACCATATTCTACAAATAAATCAGTACATTACCTCCCTGCTCTTCTAAGAGACCCAGTGAGAAAACAAACGAAAATACAAGCCCAGAAGCACATCCCTTAATTAACCCCTTCCATGCGGGGCTGTTTCCCCCGCTGTGCTGGGGGGCGGGGGGCGCGCACAGCGCCCCCATGCTCATGACGAGGTCAGCTCGTCATGAGCTACGGCGCTCCGGTGCTCATGACGAGCTGAGCTCGTCATGGCCACACCCATTCCGATGGAATGCTCAGCACTGCAGGGGTATTAGCCCAGCATGCGAGCGTTCCACGGAACAGGCGCGGTCATGACGAGCTCAGCTCGTCATGAACACCGGAGCGCCATAGCTCATGACGAGCTGAACTCGTCATGAGCGCTGAAGGGGTTAAACACTAATTATCCTGCAACAAAAGACTTTCAGCCACTAGTCAGTTCCTTTAGGTAGCTTTCAGCCTGAATCTCGGAGGTGAATACCGTACCCTCCCTTGATAAATAACCTTCAACCGGCCAGGGTTCATTATATACACTTCGCAACCACTTTTCTGAAAAGAACTGATCAGCTGACGTACCCGCCATCTTCTCTCCACTGTCGTGTGGCAGAAATCAGGCCACACAAAAAAAGTCTTTCCCTCAGCTGATTTCTTTGCGTCTGGTCTTGCCTTTTCGAATACTGCCTGACGTAACAAAAAATTTCCGAAAAATATTAAAATTGCACGAGGCTTTGCATTCAGGCCGAGGTTACTTGTTGCCATTAAGGGGAATCTGTGTGCCCGCTGGATCTCAGTTTCCCAATTCCAGTGCGACAATTCTGGAAAAGCCGATTTGAAAAGTTTTACCACGAATCCACGTACGTCATCCCCCTCAGCTTTTTCTTCAATGCCTAATAAGCGTAAGTTATTCCCCGCTGTCTATTTTCGGAATGTTCTAGTTTCCACATAATGTCCGCTAATCTTGCATCATTTGCCGATGTTTTGGACTCAGTGCTTTCGAGACCAGCCTCCAGGCCCACTACACGTTCCTCTAAAGTGGTAGTTCTGGCTACCACCTCTGAGCAAGCTTTTGTCTTTTTACGGATAGCTCCCTGGATCTTTTTGGTCGCCAGTTGTGCTCTTTTTTGCTCTTGGCGGGCCTCTACTTGCATGGCTTTGAGTGCAGTCTAGATCAGACTAATTGAGGGAACTGGTTCTGGCTTACTGGCACAAGCCCTTTGGTCTTTCTCTTGAAATCCTGCCCCCCCCCCAGGGCAGTCAGATTAGTAGAGGCATAATCCCATTGTAGGTGATCACTAGCCTCCGAATAAAGACTTTCTTGCCGTGAATCACATAGACTTTTCTTCCTGGATCTGCCAGGTCAAAGAGTAGCCCTCTTTAAAGTGTCTGCGGTTGTCGGGGGACTATCGCTATCCTCTCCGGATGCCTCATCCGTGTTATCAGAATCACCAGTCTTATTAAAATCTGACTCCTCTGACAACGAAAAGAACTTCTCTCCATCTGGAGTGCCTGTCGCTGGTGTTACACCCCCCTGTTCCTGGGGTTCCCCAATAGAATCTCTAAGAAGGAGAGTAACAGCAGCTTCTGTCTCCCCTTCTTGTGTGGATTCTGTGGAAAAGGTGTGGCGCAGAAGCCAGGGTGCCTGACTCTGGGCTACGGGGTTCATGTTTCAATCCCTGGTGCCGGCGGCAGGTTAACACAGCACCATGTGACTCTGGCAATAGCTTGCTTAATCTTCCCGAGGGCCCCCAGCGCCGGGACACCACTTTCGAGGTAGCTGTGCGATTTACAAATACTGGTATTTCATTTTCATTTCATTTACTTTGTTAGCTGGCCCTCTGCCCCCCCTGCTACAACACTGTAAGCCAGAGTAGGATTAACTAATTCACAAGTCTCTGCACTACTGGCTAATTCCTAAGAGGCAGTCTCTATTAACACCACTACATTGTTGTCCGTATTGCCAGAACTGTTACCAGTTTGGTTCATATCGTTGACAAGATTTACGGGGGGATTGTTTACAATAGCCGAATCTTTTTCCGGCAGCGGTTTGTTCTGTTTGCCGCTTGCCGGCTTACCAGAAAACATTCCAGGGACCATTGGCGTCCGCCCTCTCCCGGCGCCATCAGGCTGATGCCGCACACTCCCGGGCATACCATCCTTACTGCCCGCTTTCTCGCCATTCTCCTGTGGGGGGTGCGGGTTGCTGCTGCGTCCTTAACCAGAGGCATTTTCTTGGTATTCGTCCCCACAGGCTTGGAGCCAAGCCCGGTCTCCTTAGGGGTTGGAATTCTCCGGGGCGGCATGTTGCTAGTTCCGCTTACACCCAGCTCCACTCTCCCGCCAAACCACGCCTGCCAAGCCAGCCAAGTCTGCAGGTAAGACCGTCTCTCAGGGCAGACAGACCTAACTTTACTGCTCGCAGCCAAACACCGGGTTGTTGAAACAGCAAAATCATCCGGCTCTGCCACGTTTCCCGCTTTCTTCCTCAATCGTTACCCCGCGCCTGACAGGTATGCCAAAATCTGTAGGTAAGCCCGGCTTCTCAGGGCGGTTTAACCAAGCCTTGCTGCCCACAGTCGCAGTTTTTTTTTTCAAACGCCACAAATATATGGTTCTGTTACATTTTCCTCCGTCTTCCTCCAGCTCTACTCAGCGGAGCATTAATCTCCGAAAATCACATCAGACAAACACAGCGGTCAGAGAGCGACTCTCGCTCAGGTCACGCAGCCGCCATCTTGCATAAATGACAATTTTTTTTATATGTATATAACAATTAATACATTTAAAAAAAATAGTAAATGACAATTTTTAAATATATTAATTGTTATATTTTTTATACTGATTTACTACACTTTTTTACACTATTTTTAGATCTTTTACTTTTTAAATAACATTATAATTACATTATACATTACATTACAAAATATACTTTCTCAGAATGAATTACTGTAGTCTAAATACTTTGCAAATAGGCAATAGTCTTTTAAGTACAGTAGTTACAGTTGTTGCAATGGGCAACACAATTTCAAACACAATGCAACATCGAGCTCAATGGGAATTTCTAGTTAAATGCAATTAGCTACTTTATGGATTACCTTTCTAACCACAGGACTGGATCCAATATTCAGCCCTAGGACATCTCCTGTAAACAGTTGAGTAAAATCATTTTGGTTACAGTAGTGTTTTTTAAGGAATATTATTCTATTTTAAAAGTTGACACTTAGAAACTTTTTCACAAAGAATCACCAATGTTATCCTATGGGAGGATATTCACTTGGCAGGTAAGTAGAGTTATTGTTACTTTTTCTTACTCAGTGGTGGATCCTGGACCTAGCACTGGTGAATATCCTGTAAACAGTTAAAGAATGCGTTTAAGTTATACAGGCGATTTTTAAGGAATATTTGTAGTTTGTGAAAATCGACGCTTAGAAACTTTTCTTGTGAAAACCAGACAATGGATTCCTATGGAAAGAAATACAAGTTACTGGTAAGTACGCTTAGATTTACTTTTCAGGGTCAGTTCTGGGCTAAAAGATGCAGCACAGGGTTCTCTCCTGATAACAGGTGAGTAAATTGGAATTTGTAGCTAGAATGATTTTATGTGAATATTTTAAAGTTCGAAAACTCCACACAGAAGAATTTCCAAGTGAAACCAGTCAATGTTAGCCTATAGAAGGAAATTCAAATTACTTGTAAGCACGGTTAGAATTACTTTTCAGGATCAGTACTGGGCTCAAAGATGCAGCACTGAGGTATCTCCTGATAAGAGGTGAGTAAATCGGAATTCGTAGTTTGGCTGATTTTAGAGGGTCCCTAGGGTCAAACTAGCCCACTAGGTACCTCCATTAAGCGCCACAGAGCTGTGTTGCAAAGAGGTGTAAAAAGGGGCATGGCCTCTGAACACCTGTCTGCAACGCAGCTCCCTGGCACATACTGGAGATACCTGTTGGGCTATTTGTATTGAAAGAGAATTAATTCCCCGACTTAAAACCCGCAACAGGGCACAGTGGTGAAGGAAGGGGATGTGGCCTTAGGTGGCATGTCTGCAAACACGCCCTGTGGTGCAGTTTAAGTTAGAGAATTAATTCCTCTTCAATCTTGTGGGTCCCTGGGGGCCAACTAGTCCACCAGGTACCTCCAGATGTTCAGAGATGTGGCAATCAACTGTGTATAAGGGAAGGAACTCGCACATCAACAATAATGTATTTCTTTTAATACTCGATTGAATAAAAAAATCGAATTGCACCTTTTAAAAAAAATAAGGATAATATCGGTTTTGGGTGGGGAAGTGTATTGAAATTGTGGACAGAAACTGTACACAGTAAACAATAGATATACTTGTTTTAAAAAATAAATACAAAGGTATTTCATTTAATACTTGTATAATAAAAGAGAGAAAGAATGAAAAGAAAAAACAGGAGCGAATACGTATGAGGATATAAAACAAAACTAAAACTGTTTAACAAGTTTCATGTTTACAAAAACACGTGCACAAGTTAAACAGTGGAAATGTGAGCACGAGTCAACTGAAAAACGTGACAAAAAATGGGAGGAGCACTAAATTGGTTCCATAGTAACTTGAATAACCAAAACGTATATAAACCACACCCGTAGGATGATTAGTTTTGTTTCTGTGATTTAATTACGGGTGACCAAACTATGAGCAAGATAAAGTTTACAATTGTCAGATTCATCTTCAATTTATCGTCCATCGCCTCGGAGGGAACATAAAGTTAATGTATATATTGTAATATATAAAACATTATGTTCCCTCCAGAGGAGTTGGATGTATGTCGACGTAAGGAGGAAAGAATATCAAAGAGAGGTAAATTAATGGTATAAGTTTATGCTTTATGCATTTTTCTAATGCAAGTATATTATTGATTTCTAAATGTAGTGTGTAAAAGTATAATTGTACTTTAGAAACGAAATGACGTAAGAACAGTTCATGTATTATGGTCGCAAATTGAAAATACTATGAAGACGCAGAAAAAAGAAGGTTTGAAATACGTACAAATAAAAAAAAATGATCAAGTAATTCTCTTTTCTTCTGGAGTGAAAATGGGTTTATCAGTATGTATATTGTGTAGTACTGTGACGTATTTTCACTCATGAGGAACTGGAGGTTTATCGTTGCAAGCAATAAACATGAACAAAAATATTAATGTCAATTAACAAATAATAAAATAATCCTTTTTAACAGTCACAATGTTTTCATAAAGAGTAATTGAAAAGAAATGTACAAAAAACAAAAAGAAAGATGAAGTAGTGAGGGAGTGTTTGTAGTGGCAATTCTATTCTACTTTATCTGAAAGTAAATCATGCCCTCTTATATTAATAAGAATTTGGGGCTACACTTTAAAATAGATTTGAATATAAAATAATGTTTGCGGAGAAAAAAGGGAGCGTGTGCATATTTATATAGCGCGTAGTAGACCCAAAACTATATCAGCAATTTACATGAGAGCCGTATTTAGAGTACATTTTCAGGCAGGCATAGATTATGTAATTTCTCTTCAATAACAGGATGTGGATGCAACTCAGAGGCCCGAATACTGATTTCCAGCACCATGCTCGACAGTCTACCTGAAACCACATAGGTATATATATATTAGCTGCACTTCAGGTGCCAAAAACTGCATCCTAAAGATTTCATAACACTGTATTACTACAGCTACAACACTCCACTGAATGTACAACAAACATTCATATTCGCAGAAATACGTCATGCCCACCGTCTTTTATGTGTGCAACTATGGATGAATATAGGGTCAGTGATACCCCGTACCTTCCATGTTGGCCATGCTGTGGTACTTTACAGATATAATGACATATTTGCGTTTAAGACCCGGGTGACGTCAGCACTGCAGCATGGACACTCGAATCAGTTGATTTCTCATATAGTTCACGACGGAACCATGCCCATAGCTCCGGAATCATGGTTCACAGCCTCGCGCAGCACTGGCATACGTTAGTTCAGCCCACTCCGCTTATGCTTCCAGGAAACCACAACATATTTAACAACACTTTCCTAACACTAAAGTGACAATAATTTTAATGCAGTCCTTGTCAATATGCCCCCAATATCACGATAAAAACAGCAAAAATTCATGTTTGCAAGTGAAAACCTTGTTAATATAAGACTGTGCACTTAACATATCAATCCACCTCTCATATTAAACATGTTTAAGACTACTTCAGAACAGATGTTAGGATCCGACATAAACCACAATTAGCAAGAGTGTTGCTATTGGTCCTCAAATCCAGGTCCCCCTTGTAAATACAACGCTGTTGTCCTACCTCTCTCTTCCATGTTATTTTGTCATAGGAACACCTACCTTGCCTCTGGGAATGCCTACATTGCAACTCATTGGAGATAGGAGGCGAGCACTTAGCAAACAGGCTGCTAACATGCATTAATGCATTTTAGCTTTACCTAGTGAATAGGGCAATATAATTTTCAGCGCAGTTTTAGCTTTTTAAAAACAATTGCGGCGAAATAGCACTTGTTAATATGCCCTCAAGTTTGCTATGACACAGCAGGAACCTCGACTCCTGTCCTGCCATAGCAAACAGCAGTGTCACGATGGTAAGCACCCAGAGACACAGCAGGAGCCAATCCTGGGAGGTGGTGTTCCCCAAGGCCGTCGACTGCTCCAGAATGGAGACCACGCGGCCCCCCTCCCAAAATATAAAAAGCCCAAGAGAGTGGTAATCCCCGGGGCTTAGACAGACCTTTGAGCTCCCTCACCCAGTTATTTTGTAGCACCGAGGAATGGCGGTCCCTGGGCTACAGGGCCCCTCTGGACCACCATCAAATGTAATATTTTAGACCCCGGGATTTGACCATCGCAGGTAGCTAATTTTTAAACAATCACAGGAGCCCCTGCTTCGTTTTTATATTTTTTATGGCGATCAATGCACCCAGCGCACATTTCTCAGTTTAAAAAAAAAACAAATATAAAAAAATTGGGGGGCCCTAGGGGTCCTTATGGGACCGCGTGAGCAGGTCTAGAGGGTCAAAATATTTCTTACCTGCCCCCTTTATACATTTTGAACACTTGTTCCACTAATTTCTAGATCCTCGCTTCTACCGAGACACAAAATGGCTGCCAACACTTCCTCGTTTCGAATGTTGACAACCACTTGACAGCCAATCAGCATTCTGCGTGTGATCGGGACGGTGCGCTTGTAGTTCGCGCAAGATGCGCGCATCCACCAAGGCCATAGAAATATATGTACTTTTAATTGTCATTTTCTCAGGAACTACTGAACAAATTTACATCATATCAGCAAAAGGCATGAGTCTGAACCAAGGACTACAACTTTGCCAAATTTGGTGTAATTCCGTTCAGCCGTTTGGGCTTTAGCCGCGATGAACGGTACCTATGGAAAATTGCATGGGGAAAACACATATTGGGACCCTCTTTTTTCCTTAGCCCCCGCTTCACGAATCACCCCAAGATTTTCAAGATAGGAGCGGACCGGAGCGCCCCACCAGGTTTGAACATTTTTCGAAGATTCGTCAACCGGCGCCAAAGTCATTCCAAATAGAATGTTGCGGATTTCCTATTGAAATTAGGTCCTAACTATAACTACCTTCTGGCGACCGCATCATTGTGTACAAGCTTATCTCTGATCGAATATGCTGTCCTATAAGTTATAAGAGGTTTTTTAGGCATGTCCTGCCCTATAACTGGGTCGCTACTAAGGAGATGCTAGTGTATTTGTAGTACTGTCCTAAAGGTCTAATGTGCAGTGTGGTATGTGGTAATAAAACAATACTCAGCTTTTTTCTTATCTACTCTTTGTTTTCTCTTGAAGATAAAAGTTTCTCTCTGTACTTTTTCTATACTATCACCTGTGGTGGCAGGTGTTTTCTGACCATACTCTCGCTCCTTAAATCTTTGCGTCATTTCTTCCTTCACTTGTATGAAACTTTCCTCTATATTGCACTCAGATATTCACCATATTGGGTCCCCCAAATCTAGGTCATGGGTTGGAAACTTTGGCCATGTAGTATGCTATTTCCAGCACTCGGTTTTCTATAAAAGGAGGTAATCAGTTCCTTGGCCCTCACTTCTAGTTTAACATCTAGAATTCAGCTGTGGTGGAACTAATCTGACTCAGAAATTTAAGTTTCAAGGTATTTACATTGATCTAGGTCACAACATTTTTGGCACTTTTAATGTTTCCCCTCCAGATGACGAAGATGTCATCAAGAAATCTGATTATGAGGAACAAAAGGTCCAAAGCTTAAACAGATAAACTATTTCTATTGTATAGACCACAATAAGCTACTATACGTTTTCCTTGCCCAGCCGGGTAGGACATTTTATTTATAGATTAGTTCAAATATTTTTCGGTTTTTAAATACATTTTTATAACAGACAATTTTCACTGTGAGGCACAGTCCTGCGCCATATATACAAGTTTGGAAATAAAGGGAAAGAATTAAAGGAAGTAAGAGAGAAATACTTCAGGCAACAGAGAAGTGAGCGATCTGGGCACTGTTGGGGTCAACTAATACAACAATGTTTCCCAAAGCAGAACATACATACAATAATACAATGGTCAACAGTACGTTTGCTAAGAAAGGTCGACGTTTCGATCCCGCGCTCTAATTAATTGGGATCATCATCAGGACTTTAACAAAATAATTGCCTGGATAGAACATTAAATGCGCCTGTTAAGGGAAAAACAGGGGAAAAAAAGACAAAGAATAACCAGTTTAAAGTACTTAGTAGGCAGATCGACCACATTTCTACATTCGAAATCGCAGTGAAAGATTCAGGCGTAGTGACTGGAAAAATCACATTTAAACATTCGAAATCGCAGTGAAAAGTTCAGGGATGGCGAAAGTTTAATTCTCGGTGAAGATTTCTGATAAATTTACATTGCATGCTGTGAACGCAAAACGTGCCCATAGTGCTGCTATGGCGATGGAAATTGTGAGTAGGGCCTCACCCTTAATGCCTATACTGCCTCTAGTAACCAAGGGAAGGGGGTCTGTGTTGGCGGTGTGCCTTGACCGGAATATTGCGTGGGATTAGCGGAAGTACCTTGATGAACGCTGGTCGTCATGAACACATTGGTGTTCTGCGGGCAATATGCGTGGCTCCCAAGTGGGACAAGGGGGAGGACGACTCACACGGGCACTTGTGGGGAAAAATAATAAATTAGTTGTAGGTTCTAGGTGGTCTAAGGGGGCAACGGTTAAGGATAGGGAGCAATGACGAGCATACCAAGAGTCTAGTTCGTGTGGTTCTTGTACTTGTATCTCCGATTCCACTGATGAGCGGGAAAGGGTTTCAATGAATTAAGCGGTCAAAAAAGGTGAAGGTGATCCGCTGGGAAGACAAAGGCATGAGGATTAGTATCGTGCCCAGTTCGGAGATGCGCCCGACTAGAAGATAACGGGGGATAAACAATCTTACCATTTTCTGAATAACTCGTAGGTTGTGCTCGTTATTTACTGATGAGCGTGAAATGATATCAATGAATTAAGCGGTCCAAATGGTAGGGTTTTGATCCGCTGGTAGGAGAAGGCATAGGATTTAATGTCGTGCCCAGTTTGGAAGTGCGCCAAACTGGTGGGTAGCGGGGGGAGAGAGAACCTTACCAATTTGCGGATAACTCGAAGATTTTGCTCGTTGTCCCAAGGGGTACGGGGGAGTGTTGCAGGAGTTGACGGTCGATATCAGTGGATCGATCCGCTGACGAGAGAAGATCTCTATTAGTTTGTGACCAAGGAGGTTGACATACCGGTATTAGGGGAGGCAGGACACAGGGGGTTGGGCTTACCGATTTGGGAACAATGTCCCGATGCAAGCCGATCCGGCTGTTCGTTCCTCGCCGGGTGGAGCGCCTGAGACGAACGGAGGCCATCTTGGTTTCGTTATCTAATGAGTATGTCAGGTGACAGTATCACGTGTCTTCCTAGATACTCAGTGGATGGGCAAGGATACTGGGGCGGCCATCTTGTAGTGGTGAGGGAGTGTTATTCACATGCATTACCAGTTTTAAGGGGAATATTAACATTTATGAGTGTATCGACCAGTGAGCATTGTGACTACACACTTATTGGGACAATAATCGGCGCAGTGACATGGTGAGGCAATAAGGGCTCTCTCTTTTTAAGCGCAGAGCTTTTTGAGCCTGAACAGTTTGTCCATAGTATGAGGAGAAACCCATTGTTTGTACAGTTTTTCAGTTAGGACATCTCATTTGGCGATTACAGCAGGGTTGTACAGTCCTCGCTTCTGTTCAGTCCGGTTTGGATGGTGTTGAACTGTATTATGCTCTTCAGTTCCTCACGGTTCAATAGTTGGGCTAGATTGCCTCCTCTTTGTGGCAGCTTGACGGTTTTAAGAATTGTCCACTTGATGTCATCAGCTGTGTGTTTTAGTTCTGAAAAATGCTCTACCAGGGGAGCATTGGGTGTGCCACACCTAATACGACTTCGATGTTGGCAGATGCGGGTCTTTGCCTTTTGGGTGGTCTGGCCCACATACAGTTTGGGGCATGGGCACAGTATAACATAAATAACATTACAGGTGTTACAGTTTGTGAAAGATTTCAATTCAACATTTATGCCATTGTAACAGAAGTTACGTGCTTCGATCGTAAACTCGCAATCATTACAGGATCCACATTTCACATGGCCTACAACTGGTGGCAGGCCCCAGTTAGATTCAATCATTGCTCTTGCAGTAGGGGCTGGTAGGGCTGCTCTAATCAAGTGATCTCTCAAGTTTTTGTTTTTGCGGAAAGCAAAAAGGGGTCTTTCTAGGTTGATGGGACCTGCATTTATTACGGGCCAATGTTTCAAAATGGATTTTCTGAGCTTATTTGGGACTGGGGAGAATGTGGTTACACAAGCTATTCTCTCAACCTTGTCACGCTTTCAGGGTGTAAGTAAGACCTCTCGTGGGCAATACCAAGCCCGTTTGGATGAAGTTTTAACTAGCCGTCTTGGGTACCCTCGGGCTTTAAGTTTCTCAGCGAGAATGCCTGCTTCTCTAAAGTAGTCTGATTTGGAAGAGCAATTGCGTCTTATCCTCAAGAATTGGGAGTAGGGCAGTGAGTCTTTTAGCGCCCTCGGGTGGTTGCTGCTGTAGCTGAGCAGAGTATTACGCTCTGTCGGCTTGTGATAGAGGCGTGTTAGAAGCTTGCCTTCACTGTGAAAGATAGTCAAGTCTAGGAAAGCAATCTGGTGTTTGTCATGGGCTAGAGTGAAAGTCAAATCTGCACAGTTGTTGTTCAACCAGTGGAGGAACAGGTTCAGTGTATCAATGTCAAGCCTCCAGATCAGAAAAATGTCGTCTATATATCGATGCCACAGTACTATTCCAGGGAGGAATGGATTTCCATCCGCTAAAATAAAGCCCGTTTCAACGCAGAACGAGGAACAATTACTACCAGTGGTAGTAAATAACCCTCATTCCCTTATTGCTCAGGGAGAACTAATACCGATTTTCAATCTGTCAAATCACACCTTACATGAGACAGAACTAGATATACTGAAAAAAGGACTATCATTTGTTCCCACTGTGCGTCCCAACTTCATGGACTTGCAGACCGAACTGCTCAGATTTTTTAGATTCGTCCGCTTGAAAGCTTTCTTTCCACTACACCCCTCACCTACCATCACTTCCAATACACCTTTTCGTCCACCATCCACTTTTTTACCAACGGCCAGCATGATTCCACCAGAGATCTTAACCTTCGAAAAGTTGGTTCAGAAAGATCTTGTCGAACTAGGAAAGAAAAAGCTTTTCATTCAATACAATATTTCTCGTAAAGAGAAGGATGCCATAGGTACACTCAAGAGCAATACATCACTCATAATAAAGAGTGCTGACAAGGGAGGCGGGATCGTCCTCCAAGACATTGACTCATACAAAGGCGAAATTTTGCGCCAACTCAGTAACACAAATCATTACCAACGGCTACCAGGCAATCCCACCAAAGATATCCAGGATATTATATTGAAACTCACATCAGACGCATGTGCTGAAGGATATCTGAGCAAAAAAGAGTACATCTACCTCAATGTAAAAAGCCCTCGCCTACCCGTGATATATACCCTCCCGAAGGTGCATACAAATCTGGACCACCCTCCTGGCAGGCCAATTGTCTCTGCATGTGGCTAAGTTTTGGAACCGTTGGGAGCCTATGTGGATTTTTTCATAAAAGAATTTGTGCCAACAACAGCCTGCTACGTAAGGGATAGTATGGCAATGATTAATTTAGTGGAACACTATCCTTTTGACCCAGTACTGAATACACTCTGTACCTTAGACATAGAGTCGCTATACTCAAATATCCCCCAAACAGCGGCTCTCCTAGTGATTCAAAAAATCCTAGACTCCCGCCCCCGCCCACACAGGGTCCCAACCCTGTTTATCCTCCAGCTACTAGAACTATGCCTTTCTCGTAATTTTTTTTACCTTCGACAATGCTTTTGACCAACAAATCAAGGGGACGTCCATGGGGGCTATTTGTGCCCCCAATCAGGCTATTCTTTTTATGGACGCCCTTGAAACGGGCTCTATTTTAGCGGATGGAAATCCATTCCTCCCTGGAATAGTACTGTGGGGTCAATATATAGACAACATTTTTCTGATCTGGAGGCTTGACATTGATACACTGAACCTGTTCCTCCACTGGTTGAACAACAACTGTGCAGATTTGACTTTCACTCTAGCCCATGACAAAAACCAGATTGCTTTCCTAGACTTGACTATCTTTCACAGTGAAGGCAAGCTTCTAACACGCCTCTATCGCAAGCCGACAGTGCGTAATACTCTGCTCAGCTACAGCAGCAACCACCCGAGGGCGCTAAAAGACTCACTGCCCTACTCCCAATTCTTGAGGATAAGACGCAATTGCTCTTCCAAATCAGACTACTTTAGAGAAGCAGGCATTCTCGCTGAGAAGCTTAAGCGCGAGAGGGTACCCAAGACGGCTAGTTAAAACTTCATCCAAATGGGCTTGGTATTGCCCACGAGAGGTCTTACTTACACCCAGAAAGCGTGACAAGGTTGAGAGAATAGCTTGTGTAACCACATTCTCCCCAGTCTCAAATAAGCTCAGAAAATCCATTTTGAAACATTGGCCCGTAATAAATGCAGGTCCCATCAACCTAGAAAGACCCCTTTTTGCTTTCCGCAAAAACAAAAACTTGAGAGATCACTTGATTAGAGCAGCCCTACCAGCCCCTACTGCAAGAGCAACGATTGAATCTAACTGGGGCCTGCCACCAGTTGTAGGCCATGTGAAATGTGGATCCTGTAATGTTTGCGAATTTACAATCGAAGCACGTAACTTCTGTTACAATGGCATAAATGTTGAATTGAAATCTTTCACAAACTGTAACACCTGTAATGTTATTTATGCTATACTCTGCCCATGCCCCAAACTGTATGTGGGCTAAACCACCCAAAAGGCAAAGACCCGCATCTGCCAACATCGAAGTCGTATTAGGTGTGGCACACCCAATGCTCCCCTGGTAGAGCATTTTTCAGAACTAAAACACACAGCTGATGATATCAAGTGGACAATTCTTAAAACCGTCAAGCTGCCACAAAGAGGAGGCAATCTAGCCCAACTATTGAACCGTGAGGAACTGAAGAGCATAATACAGTTCAACACCATCCAAACCGGACTGAACAGAAGCGAGGACTGGACAACCCTGCTGTAATCGCCAAATGAGATGTCCTAACTGAAAAACAGTACAAACAATGGGTTTCTCCTCATACTATGGACAAACTGTTCAGGCTCAAAAAGCTCTGCGCTTAAAAAGAGAGAGCCCTTATTGCCTCACCAAATATACAATTCACACCATGTCACTGCGCCGATTATTGTCCCAATAAGTGTGTAGTCACAATGCTCACTGGTCGATACACTCATAAATGTTATTATTCCCCTTAAAACTGGTAATGCATGTGAATAACACTCCCTCACCACTACAAGATGGCCGCCCCAGTATCCTTGCCCATCCACTGAGTGTCTAGGAAGACACGTGATACTGTCACCTGACACACACATTAGATAACGAAATCAAGATGGCCTCCGTTCGTCTCAGGCGCTCCACCCGGCGAGGAACGAACAGCCAGATCGGCTTGCATCGGAACATTGTTCCCAAATCGGTAAGCCCAACCCCCTGTGACCTGCCTCCCCTAATACCGGTATGTCAACCTCCTTGGTCACAAACTAATATAGATCTTCTCTCGTCAGCGGATCGATCCACTGATATCGACCGTCAACTCCTGCAACACTCCTCCGTACCCCTTGGGACAACGAGCAAAATCTTCGAGTCATCCGCAAATTGGTAAGGTTCTCTCTCCCCCTGCTACCCACCAGTTTTGCGCACTTCCAAACTGGGCACGACATTAAATCCTATGCCCTTCTCCTTCCCAGCGGATCGAAACCCTACCGTTTGGACCGCTTAATTCATTGATACCATTTCACGCTCATCAGTAAAGAACGAGCACAACCTACGAGTTATTCAGAAAATGGTAAGATTGTTTATCCCCGTTATCTTCCAGTCGGGCACATCTCCGAACTGGGCACGATACTAATCCTCATGCCTTTGTCTTCCCAGAGGATCGAGTTCACCTTTTTTGACCGCTTAATTCATTGAAACCCTTTCCCGCTCATCAGTGGAATCGGAGATACAAGTACAAGAACCCCACGAACTAGGCTCTTGGTATGCTCGTCATTACTCCCTATCCTTAACCGTTGCCCCCTTAGACCACCTAGAACCTACAACTAATTTATTATTTTTCCCCACAAGTGACCGCCAACACAGTCCCCCTTCCCTTGGTTACTAGAGGCAGTATAGGCATTAAGGGTGAGGCCCTACTCACAATTTCCATCGCCATAGCAGCACTATGGGCACGTTTTGTGTTCACAGCATGCAATGTAAATGTATCACAAATCTTCACCGAGAATTAAACTTTCGCCATCCCTGAACTTTTCACTGCGATTTCGAATGTTTAAATGTGATTTTTCCAGTCACTACGCCTGAATCTTTCACTGCGATTTCGAATGTAGAAATGTGGTCGATCTGCCTACTAAGTACTTTAAACTGGTTATTCTTTGTCTTTTTTTCCCCTGTTTTTCCCTTAACAGGCGCATTTAATGTTCTATCCAGGCAATTATTTTGTTAAAGTCCTGATGATGATCCCAATTAATTAGAGCGCGGGATCGAAACGCCGACCTTTCTTAGCAGACGTACTGTTGACCATTTGTATTATTGTATGTATGTTCTGCTCTGGGAAACATTGTTATATTAGTTGACCCCTACAGTGCCCAGATCGCTCACTTCTCTGTTGCCTGAAGTATTTCTCTCTTACTTCCTTTAATTCTTTCCCTTTATTTCCAAAATTTTATATATGGTGCAGGACTGTGCCTCACAGTAAAAATTGTCTGTTGTAAAAATGTATTTAAAAAACGAAAAATATTTGAACTAATCTATAAATAAAATTTCCTACCCGGCTGGGCAAGGAAAACGGATAGTAGCTTATTGTGGTCTATACAATATAAATAGTGTATCTGTTTAAGCTTTGGACCTTTTGTTCCTCATAATTGCAATTACCCATGGTCCACAGCTACCTATTGGGTCCCCCTTGTTTTCAATAAAAGTCAAGAAATCTGAGCCATAACAATTGAATACTTTTCCATTTATCCAAGGGGTAGGTATTCAGGACTTGATCTTCCCATCACCCCATGTGTAGATTAGGAAAGCTAGGGGCAAATCAAGTACCCATGGCTGTACCTCATTGTTGCTCATATATTATGATTGAAGTAGAAAATGTTATGTCTCAGATACCACCTCATCATTTCGATTAACATGAGGTTGAGCTTGTAAAACCTTATGTGTCTTTCTTTCAGGAAATATTCAGTCCCTCCCAGGCCATCTTTACGGTTTAAACTGGTGTATATGATTCTACATCCAGTGTCATGAACAGCAAACCTTCCTCCCATTGTGCGTACTGCAAGTGTCTTAAAAAATATGTAGTGTCTTTTATTTTTGAAGGAAGCCCTACTACAAATGGTCTTAAGAAAGTATCATCAGGCCCTTACTCCTCCACTTTATTAAGAGAGCGCTGAAACCATGCTCTACTTCTTTAAAGTGTCCTGCATTTACTTTTTTGTAACAAGAGCGATCTCTCAAATGATTGTATGCTTCTGCCATGTATTTGTATTTGTATTTGTATTTGTATTTTGTTTTTATATAGCGCAACTTACACTCCAGGGAGCATCTTGGCGCTGAACATTCGAATCACAAAGAGATGGACAACAGTGAGCAACGGGGGTCTAAAATTAAGGAACATCCTGTATGTCTGAAAAGGGAATTTAAATTAGGGAATTAAATATGTAGGCTTTCTTCGACCAAAGGACAATATTACCACCTTTGTCTGAACTTCTCACCACTACATCTTCATTCTTGGATATTTTACGTGTGGTTTCTTTGAAGCTGGGATTAGTGTTGTATGCCATCTTTGATTTAATGTCCCTCATCTGTCTAATTTCTGTAGGAACTCTTTCAGCAAATTTGTCAAGGTCATTATTCATGGTGGGAGGTATATATCTATACACACACACACACAGAAAATAGAGCTTCATTATGTGATAAAAATTAATTCATTATTGATTTAACTGGCATTTCTGATTTCAGGCAAACTCACCATAAAAATTCAACAATAATATAGATGTGCTCTTATGAGATAAATTTAGCCCTTTGATTGAAATGGGGAGTGCAAAAAGTACATCAGTCAGTTTTAACAGTGGAGAAGTGAAATAATACTCATTTGACAGATAAACTGCTAAACCCCCTGAAATCCACCCCCATAACTTAAGCATAGAAGGCACTTAAGTTAGAAAGAATTTTGACTGCTCATGTTTCCGGCAGGCACAAAATGTTAAAACTATTTACAAAATTGACATCATTATCTTTCAGAATTCTTGGGCGGTCCCTAACGTTCTATGAGCAAACAGATATCCCAGTGTCGTTTTATGGGGCTTCAGAAATGTTTTTTGTTCCTAATGTGCTAGGACTGAGGCTGGCAGGCAATTTTTGTTGATCTTTCACTGCAAAGGGAGACTGTTGGCTCTAGGAGATGTGGCTTAATGGCTAGACCTGGTGACTAGGAACTAGGGAATTCTGACCTCAGCACAACATCCTGTAATTCTTGGCAAATCACTTACTCTCCCTGTGGGGAAAAAAAGTGAAACATAGTTTGGTTCTCTTGAATAGCCCCCTAATTCCCACGAGCAAAGTCTGTACTATATAAAACTGCCAAGCAATCTTGAGGAATTTAACATAATTCAACTTCTCTAATCTGTTTATTCTCTCAATTTCAACTTTCAAGGTAACAGCGCTATTTCAGTTTATCAGGTTGCCTGTGATAGAAGGTCCCCTCTCAATCATAAGAATTGATGTGCACTAACTCTATGGACGTTTGGTCATCAGACTTGATGTTTAACTATCTGCACTAGTCTAGGGTATTGATCCTCAATATAAAATATTGGAAGCCTATGCCCAAATCTTCATTTTGATGGTTGCGTTCCTCTAGTAATTGGGCCTCAAGTAATTTGTCCCGATTGGCAACTGAGCTCTCAGATTTATTACCAATCATTTCTGATGTCGTTTGTGTCCTGATCTTGGGGGGGAACATTGGTGTTAAACAGTTGCAACATTTATTTCTGATTTAAATTATCAGAAGTAGGGGTTTACAAAATGAGCCTAATTTGCTTTTGCTAATCACTCAAAATTTCAGGAAAATTATGGGCAATTATCTTTAATTATGCGAAATGCAAATCCATCATTTAGTGCTATATTTTGTGTGAAATGCATCCTTGCATCCTAGAATTCAGATTACATCATAAAGCTTAATTATTTGGAGGGAGTAGTTGGCTCCCGTGAGGTTCAGGTCAGTTTTTGTCTACTATACTGCAGAAATTCACTCCACATGACACTATTCCACGACACTCAATTCCAAAAGCAATCATTCCAGCCCAACCCACATAATTCCACTCCACTCCACACCACACACATCCACCCCACTCCATAACACATGGGTAAAGGGAATTGTCATTTACAACGCCAATAGCTCTAACTCTCGCCAAAGCGAGACCTATTGGCTTTGCTGCTACTTGAGAACTGGGAGGGTATGACACCGATTTGGAGCTGAATCTGCATGCAAGTGATAGTTTGAATTGTCTGAGTTTGCTCTTTTAAAATCTTCCACCAAGGTTTGCAACATTGCTGGATGAGAGCTTAACTTGTCTAATAAAAAGGGCAGTCACACTTCTTGGCAGATTCATACACTTTAACCTTCACTCAGTTTATCAGAAATTGTAATCTGCCCATTTTGTCATCAGTAGCTTTGTGGCATGGTACTGCTTTCATTATGATGGCTTTCTAATTGTTTTGATAGCAGGGACCAAGCTTCTGTGGTTACATATAGTAGGGCAAAGAGTTGATTCACTAAGGATGACATTAATTTCCCATTCAGTTTCATAAAATATGCACATTTTGGCAGCTGCCTTTGAAAACACCCTCCATCTGCAGATGTTAATCAGTCATTCCTCTTAAGGGTTAGGTGAATCACAGGTCTAGTGGCACCAAGTCACCCCGAGCGAGGTACGGTGTGCAAAGGGATTTACTACAACCCCACCTGGTATCATAACAGTAGCTAATCCTCTAAAGCAAGCTGTCTCCACAGTCCTTGATATATAGTCACCTGGGTAAGATACGTCCTTATGCCAAATAAGAAAACCCCCAGACTCAGTGTGCATAGTGATCAGACAAAGTCTTAAAGGACTTAGGTGGTGCGCAGCCTGGCTACACACTGGCATCCCCATGGGAAGTGGCCCAGCCCTTAATTGTGCCCTACGACGAGTCGGGGGTGGACACTGCTAAGTGGTGCATCAAACAGACTTACATGGGGCCACCTCAGAAGGACTCACATGAGGCCAGATTGATGTTCCCTAGGGGGAGTCTCACAATTACAGAGTCATTTACCTGGAGTGCAGGAAGGAATGAGCCAAAGGCTCTGGAGTCATAGGGCACTCAATGGCGTCTTGTCCGACTTCTATGGAGAAAAAGGAGAATATGCTGTTAGGGAGCTGCATGGATAAATGTTGGCAGGGTATGCCCAGAGGCGGGTCCCTTGCTCACTTTGGCACTGGATTCAAGCTAGCCTGGCTGATGAAAGGTGTTACCCAGAAACCACTCCTATGAGGCGTGTTTCCAGTCCAGGGTGAGAAGGGGGAGCAAAGTGGCCCCAATCCTTTACTGGCCGTATTATTGGTTGTAGTATGCATGAGGTATTTGTCCTTGACAGTGGGTGACTACCCATCCCACTGGCGATAAGAAAGTTCTAAAAGTGTGTCAGGACGAATTGTGAGAATAATGGTTCAATCACTGAAAAAATTCCAATAGTTGATAGATCATGTGCAGACGCCGACTACTGAGATAGATTGCTCTGAGGCATTTCGCCACGACTAAGGAGATTACGTGACTGAGAACCGGAACAACTTGGACGATTTGTGTCCGTTACTTAATTACCCATGCCCTGAGGAAGCCCCAGGCCAGATGGCCATGTAAAGGGGCAAAACACGTGCTGGCTGTCACCTCTTGCTACTCTCCTGAGAGGGAGTCTTAACTTCAAAAAACTCTTTATAAAACACTGCACATGATCTATCGACTCTTGGAATTTTTTCCGTGATTGAACTATTATTCTCTCAATTTGTCCTGACACACTTTTGGAACTTGTTTCCAGTCCAGGGCGGACCTGGCCTACCAGTTGGGCTGGACTATTCCCATTAGGCGCATGGTCAAGACTCATTTGCATATGGCTGGGTCCAAACTGGATTGGCATGGTGCGCATAAAAACAATGGATGTAGGCCCCGATCTCTGTACTGGGGTGAATGTATGGCATTGTTCTGCATTCTGTCCATCGATAGTTCTTTTTGCATCTGTCACCCCGAGTGGGATGCGTATGCCCAGATGTGGGTCCTGTGCTCTCCATACCACTGGAGTCAAGCTATCCTGGCTGATGAGGGCTGAAAGCCCGACCCCAGTCCTAGCATGCTTGTTTCGAGTCCAGGGAGGACCGGCCCTGGCAGTTCAGGCTGGACTGTTCCAATTGGGCTCAGGGTCAAGACTGATTTGCATATGGCTGGGTCCATACTGGAATGGCATGGTGAGCAAAAAAACGATGGATTTAGGCCCAGATCTCTGTACTGGGGTGAATATATGGCATTGTTTTGCATTCTGTCCATCAATTGTTCTTTTTGCGAATGATATATTTATCCCAAAATTTAAAAGCGTGACAAAAATGTGTTTATCTTCAGAACTCCTAACCTGCTGTTTGGAGCAAAATGGTTGGATTTCCAAATATATTTAAAGCTGATATCTTAGTGATAAATTCTGAGGCTTTCGGAAGACCTATTTATTGTAATCAAGGATGCAGGGTAGTCATTGTCTATTAGTCCATTAAGTATATTTATTTATAAGTATAGAAAGATGATAAGTCTAATCAATACATCAGTATTAGCTTATATGAGTACTTAAGTATATGCCTAGGTATTTGTTATTTGCCCCACCAGGAGCAAGGTCCTCTCTGCTCAGCCCATCTCACCAACTGATCTTGCCACATACAAAACCACCCTAACATTCTATATGACATCATAGCAGGCTGAGCAGGCAATGCAGGGAGACACCATAGAGGGATTGCATCCAGTAGAGTAAGACTACAACACATCTCCCCCATTATAATAATGGAAAACAAAGAGAGAGAGTGTGAAACTGTAGGACACATGTGAAGCATAAGAAGGAATAACAGTTAAACGTAAGGTAATAATATAGTGGAACAAAATAGTGTAGTGGAACAACAAAAGAGAGGAAAAATGCTTGAATTAAAATATACCATACAACTCATCCTTCTCCTTTGATAACGCACATACACTCATCCTTCCCCCTTACTCAACAATGCATTGAGGTGGCAAAATGCACAAGACAGAAAGGAGGATGCACTACTAAAACAAATAGAACACTCTATTCTCAGATAAGATAAGGAAAAACAAGGAATGCTAGACAAAAGATACAATCAAAAAACTAAAAACAACGGCGTTTTTTAAAATGCAACACACCACATGGTGTAAAAAAAAACGCCACATGACAGGTCCATCACCCATAGAAAGGTAACAGTAAAACAAAAACTGTTAAATTTTTGGGTACTAAAACTCACGGCAAACGTGACACGGGTCACCTTAAAACAAAACAAACATGCCATGCCAACTATAAATGGAAAATAATTACTCAAACAAACATACTGCGAGCTATATCAGCCCAAAGGTAACCCACTCTGGGCACTCCTTCGCCCGAAGGACAACAAAATAAGAGAAAAAAACAATTCCAAGTTATTCTAAATTTTGGGGATTGTAACACCCAAAGGAAACAAAATTTGAAAATCGCCATGCCCATGGCAAACATCAGATAGATTTCTTTCAACCTAGAGCAAACATATTTAGGGAAAACTGAACCCTAGGAAAACCAAATGTGGATACAAAAGACCTACGACATGCTAAAATAAGGAAACTTTAAAATTTGTGACACACATGTTCAACTGGATGAGGGACACTCCACCAGAGTCAATATATATCGCACAAACATTTAACAACTACAACTCCAGGAAACAAAAAAACAAACTACAATTGACCAGCAAATTAAGAATGTCTCATGTTCCATTGAGCTGTCGACAAAAAGGGATGTTGTGAATACGGGAAGATTCGCGACTTCCTCCACGAAAACAACAACACCACTACCAACGTCACAACAAACATATAACTGCAACATGACCCCATCCAGATATTAAAATCACATGGTAAATAGAACATAACAAACTAAAACAATAAACGTGGTCACCGTAGTCTTAGATGAGCGATACCTCACCCGAAAGTCCAGTCCAATGAAGATGAGTGATACCTCACCCGAAAGTCCAGTCAGCAAAACAGAAAATCAAATCCATGGAAGTCTAATTCACTATTCATTTATCTAAAATTAAAATGTTGCAGGTAAAATCCAGCGTAGGTAGAGAATTGCGCCACAAGCAGCATCATCAACACGGGAAGTGTAGAATCATCATGAAATCCTCATTAGCGCTTGTAAATCTGGATTTGCGCATGTAAAACAAGTTTGTCACAACTATAATAGAGTTAGCCTTCACGTAAATGAGATGCGCTTGCGATGTATCTGCTAGTCAAGCTTGGATGTGAAACGTCGTGAACTGAGGATGACAAAAGGAATTCATCCCAACGTCCCAAAATGGCTGCCATAGCGTCGTTGAGCGTCGTTTTCTATAGGAAATGGGTCTCGTTTTTACCCATGAATCCCCATCACTAACACTCTGATGAACCGCAAAGACGTCATCAGATGGATTCTAACAGGGGAAGGAGGAGAAGCTCCGCTGACCAACCGTCACCGACTCGAGAGAAGGTGAGTTGGTGGACTTGAAAGAAACGCTGGCCCACAATATTACGATACTAAGTCTATTCCAATGTCAGGACGCCACAATCACTGACGCGTATACGTTTGCAAGGTGTAAAATCTCTCTACCGGCAATGAAAGTCAAGAAACCCAAATCTTTGTGGAGGCATATGAAGTCAGCTCACATAGCGCTACGCTCCCACAGCGCTTCAGCTCACACAGCGCTACGCTCCCACAGCGCTTCTGCTCACACAGCGCTACTCTTCCACAGCGCTTCATGTCATACGGCGCTGCTGTATACTTAGAATTAATCACTTCATGCGCCGTTTTAATTTGCTGCGTGTTTTTTTCCAAGTCAGTAAACATCAGTTTACTTTCCAAAAGGGTAAACATTTGCTGCAGTTAAGACTTCCCAAATAAAAACGAATGCTGCGCTTACCCTGTCTGCTTTGAAGATCACTGGCACTTCCACGTTGGGCCGACCGGTCTTTGGTCTCTGGTGGGGCATGTGGAGAGCCAGTTTGCTTCTACTTTGCGCGTTACTTCTTTTCTTATGTTTCTTTAATTCTGGGAGTTTCAGCTTCGTCTTTTCCTGTGATTCTCCAGTTCCATATGTTCAAGTTCAATCAATGTAGATCACGTAGGTTCTCCTCCTCGTCGCCAGTATTGTAATCAATGATGCAGGGTAGTCATTGTCTATTAGTCCATTAAGTATATTTATTTATAAGTATAGAAAGATGATAAGTCTAATCAATACATCAGTATTAGCTTATATGAGTACTTAAGTATATGCCTAGGTATTTGTTATTTGCCCCACCAGGAGCAAGGTCCTCTCTGCTCAGCCCATCTCACCAACTGATCTTGCCACATACAAAACCACCCTAACATTCTATATGACATCATAGCAGGCTGAGCAGGCAATGCAGGGAGACACCATAGAGGGATTGCATCCAGTAGAGTAAGACTACAACACTATTATTACAATTATGACTTTGGGGTCAGGCGCATTGTAGCTATATTTTATATCTATTATCCATTTAGCGGCATTCCAAATTGATAAAGACTTTTCCCTGCTGATAACTCTGACTGCTATACAGAGGTGATCATAGTAATCTTGTCAGACAAGATCACTATTACCACATTAAAATTATTAGTAGCTCGGTATGATTTTCACCTTACAGAAAATGTTGGATACCCCTGACTCACTTGTATATTATCTATATACATCACCCTGAAGATGACCCATGCTATTCCAGATGAATGGGAACAATCATTTACAAATCTAATCTCAGGAGTCACCGTTTTGAAACTGATTGACATTTCAGGTCTTGTTGAAGCGTTTGGGTTTTTCAAATCTATGTTAAAACTTTTGGGCCAATTCCATTGTATATAATCTAATGCACTATCAACATTATCATTGACCACTTAGCCAGTGGCATTAACATCTTTCACACAAAACGTCCCATGTCAACATGTTGTTATAGTGAAATATATGTGTACAGAAATTTATATAATTGAGTAATCCTGCATCCAATGTAATAGTCTTTGAATAATATAGCGGCATTATAGTCTCACTCGGAGGGATTTACATTCTTATTGTCTTGCACTAACTGATTGAATTGCTGAAATATTCACACGGTTGTATATGACATCAAAGCAAAGTGTAATGTCTCTATTGAGAGCCTTATCCTTGTCTATAGGCAGCGCTTAATGAGTGAAAGAAATATTTCTGGTGCACAAGGCTCTGCTCAGAAGCCAAGTTGTGAAATTATACCTCGACACGCCGAATATTGCTGGTTCCTGCTTTGTGTTTGTGGAGGGTTTTGCCTTCTTTTTCTTGTTCCATCTTTCCGATCAGTCACCCTCATGGAGGTTGGGCTTACATCCGACAGCCATCATATCGGAAATTGGACTGACCGACTTGCTGTCGGCGGACCCACCAATGAAATTACAATGCAACGCCTCCAAGGGGGTCGCAATGCCTATGCTTTATATTGCGGCAGGTACTGTGTGCTGCAGCACACACCACAGTACAAAAAATAGACATAACACATATCCCTCCACTACGTGGCAGGCATCGGGGTGCCTGCCACATGGTACAGGGATATGTAGAGGGCACCTAGGTGCCCCCAACACCCAAACCTAAGGGGTAGGGAAGAAGGGGGGCCTGCTATGGGCCCCCAATGTCCCTTTCTGCCAGCCTTTTCATGGTGGGTAAACCACCATGAAACGGCTGGTGGGGAGGGACATCGTAAACCCTACAGCAGTGCCTGGCAGGCTCTGCCACCGCTGCCATTGTAGGGATTATGGCTGCCTCCACTGCACCAACAGGGTCCTTGAGCCCGTCGGATGCGTGACAGTTGGGCTTTCCAACCGCCAACCATCCATTCAGCATTGTAATATGGTGGGCGGTAAACATGCTTACGATGGCATGAGACCGCCACCGACTTGCTGTCGGTGGCGGTCTCATCGTGATTGTAATCAGGCCCTGTGTGTTTTTCCCTCTCTTGCACTTGGTAAATATCGGAAAAAGGAAAAATTAGTGTCCCCCAAAAATAACTTCTTGTGCCCTCCACCGGTAACCACTGGCTCAAGTGAAACACTGTCTATACACGGTTCTCGCGTAATATCCTGGATCACCATGCATGCTAAAATACAATTAGAATGAAAATACCGGAATGTGATCAAAATATCCCAAAAATACCAACACATAATTTTTGATCTAACCACCAGCAATCATCAAGATTACATAGCAGGAGAGTTACAAGTTGGTATCCGCACACAACATCCAAGGCCAATGTTAATGTTTTACGTCCTTTTTTTCAGAAAATTGCTTTATCGACAGCACTTGCGCTACTACAGAGAATGCATCCCAGAAACACGCAGCGGAGACGTGCTCTTTTGTTAACAAAATGTCTGCACAGCAATACTGAGCCATTTCTTTAAAAGACGGAGGGAGACACGCCACCCTTCCAAGCTGCACTCTCTGCAGCAGCTAGTGCTTCAGACAAATCAATTTCGTGTCAAAATGGGCACAACGCTCATATCTAGTTTACTCTGAGCACACTTGTACATGCCATCATGATACTGCCTCAGGTCTGAAAGTGACAGTCACACGATTATCCTCATGTCAGCAATGCTGGACTCCTGGGGCTATCTTCCAGAAGCAGTAATGCAGAAAAGATTATTGCCATTATTTTGCTGACCATGTCGTTTAGAATAGGGTAAACAAATATTGCTCCAGTCCACATTACAGAAAGGTTTGGAACCAATGCAAAAAACAGTGAGTGGACTATGGAACAAATATATACATTTTTTTTTTTAGACATGGTTATAGATGTGCAAAAGAGATTTTAACAAATGACCACTTATGTAATAAAAAAGCAACAAAATGAATTTCTCTCAAGCAGTCCCTTTTTTTCTCATTTGAAAAGCCTCTTACTTTGTGAACATAGCAGTAATAATGTTAAATCAGTCTGTGCCCTGTGCAAAAGTTTAATTTCCAAAGTTTTGAAGTTGATTTTGTTTGCTTCAGGCATCCAATGGATACAATTCCTATTGTGATATGGTATCTTGCGTGAATGTTTGAAAACAGGCACGCAGTTGAACGTGGGTCCTTCTATAGATTTAGCTAGTAATGCTTTTGCCCCAGATAAAGGCTCTTGTATACATCGTTTGCTCGATTCAATATTACAAAGTCAGCCAAACATGTGCAAATGAAGTTTTCCTGTAATTTGCCACTGGTGTACAGTCCATGTAATAAAGCCACACATGCACTATTACTACCCATTGTACCACACCTTCCCTTTACCATTTATTAGCACTGGCCTAGCAGAAAATTGCAAATGTGGGATTAACAACCAACCTCCTAATTGCAGTGACAGTATTACCGTATCTGGCTATATCCTCCTTATTTTCCAGCTTACACTAAGTGATGTTTCTTGCATTTAAAGAAGCATTGGCAACGACAGTGGCTGTCAGCATTTTGGCTTTGTCAGCCCTCCTTGGGCCAGATGTAGGTAGGCTATTAGAGGTCGGTAACGGCCGAATTCGGCCGTTACCGACTGGTAATAGACTTTTCCTATGAAGGAGGCTTTTTTACCGATTCGGTAAATAACTAATCGGTATTTACTGAATCATCATTTACCGATTCTGTATTTACAGAATCGGTAAATGAGATGTAGGAAGCACTGTAAACAGTGCTTCTGGGCTTTAAGGATTCGTTATTTACCACCAACTATTAGTTGGTGGTAAATAATGAATTCCTATGTAAATGCAAATATGTGCATTTACCTTAGGGCATGTATGTGTGCCACATGTGCACACAAGCACTAATCAGGGGTGCAGCAGGGTGTCAAGGTGACACCCTGCCACCCTTGACTTTTTCCCAATTTTACCGATTCGAAAATACCGAATCTGTAAAGTTCGGTATTTTCGAATCGGTAAATTAAAATTACCTACATCTAGCCCCAAGTGTTTTGTTATTTTTATTTTGTAAAACGTAATAGCTGGAAGAGCTCTTGCCAAAATAAATTAACCCCTTGCACGCTGATGACGAGCTGGGCTCGTCATGAGGTAGCCTCCTGCTACGCTGATGACAAGCCCAGCTCGTCACGTAACATGCGGTTTCGCAAAAGTCAGCGTACGAGCGGAATTCTGCCCGCACGCATGCGGTTAAATTGGCTAGAAGCAAAAAAAAGAAAATCTCAAAAAGCACACACAGTAGCCCATGGCACAGAAGGGATCTACTTTTTGTGTTGATACGCGTCCTGTGAAAGAGCAGAACGTCATCACTCAGCTCATTCAGAACTAGATGACCAGAATCACTCTCAACCTCCCACATCGCACTCACATCACACCACACCTGAAGGAGCTCCACTAACTTTCGATTCATAAACAAGGACAATTCAAACTCCTCACCCAGACTTTCATGGCACTACATGACACTGGCTCATCATACCTCAACAATCACATCTGCTTTCACAAACTGTCTTGACACTTCCGCTCTACTGGGATCCTACTTGCACAAATCCTACACATACAGAAAAAGATAAGTTGGTCAAGCCTTTTCCTACATCACTTCTAAAGAATGGAATGAACTCCTGTTACACATAGGAACCTTCTCCTCATTTGTTACATTTTGCTGGAAGGTGAAGAGCTGGGTTTTTAGTAGTCCTACTAGGCCCTAGGTTTGGCTACAATCATACCTCGTGAAACACCAGGAAGATACCGAAGGTCTTGTAACTATCCAAATTCAATGCAGAGCCTGAACAGTGTTCTACAAAGGTAACTGGAACCATAAAATTATACTACTCAAGGAGACACACAGAAAGAAGTGAATATATAGATATGCAGTTCAAAGAAAGAACTAAGTTCAGAAAGAGATTATGAACCCATGAAAGTACCCATCAGCCCACTCAATAGTGGAACTTCGTCATCTGGGATTTTTGAAAAAATGGTGTCCAATCCGCCTTTCCTCAGATGAAACTTGAGGCTAGCTTAGGACCCAATGGTTGAACCCTCAACCAACGAGGATGACAGAGTATGAAGGCTGATAGGGCTTAGTTGCAGTGTTTAGAAAAAGTGTGAGAAAAGGAAATAGTACTCCAGTGATTAAAAATACCTATCTAGATGTCAATAAGGAAACTTTATTATGTGTGCCCATCCAGATGGTATAGTTAAAAGCAGAGTGAAAATAGCAGTGAAAATATTTGCTATTTACCATAGATGTTCATTGGTCACCAATGAACATCTATGGTAAATAGCAAATATTTTCACTGCTATTTTCACTCTGCTTTTAACTATACCATCTGGATGGGCACACATAATAAAGTTTCCTTATTGACATCTAGATAGGTATCGTTGGTTGAGGGTTCAACCATTGGGTCCTAAGCTAGCCTCAAGTTTCATCTGAGGAAAGGCGGATTGGACACCATTTTTTCAAAAATCCCAGATGACGAAGTTCCACTATTGAGTGGGCTGATGGGTACTTTCATGGGTTCATAATCTCTTTCTGAACTTAGTTCTTTCTTTGAACTGCATATCTATATATTCACTTCTTTCTGTGTGTCTCCTTGAGTAGTATAATTTTATGGTTCCAGTTACCTTTGTAGAACACTGTTCAGGCTCTGCATTGAATTTGGATCATTACAAGACCTTCGGTATCTTCCTGGTGTTTCATGATTTAGTTGGGGGACAAGGTACCCAGAGGTCTATAAAATAAATTTCCCCTTGGGCCCTTTTCCACTATGTGTTTCTAAATACAATCATACCTCCTCAACACCAAGATCTTTCCTTGGGTGATAGTGTGCCATACAAATCTGCATAACATAACAACACAGTGAACCTAGCCAGTGACTGAAACGGGCTGATCCACTTCCCCATGTTGTTGTCAGCAGAAGAAAAATGTGACTACATAATCCCAAGCCAATACTTGAAAGAAGAGAGGAGGCTTTAAGCCCCAATAAGTTAGTATATTAAATATGTTTTTTTTCTAAAATCAAAATATTTTGATTAACCCTAGACCTAGGAATGTGTGAATTTGAATGTGGTAGCATCTTCTGGATCCCATTTCTACATTAAAAATAGGTTTTCCTCACAGGGTGAAACTGGGTGCACAAGCTTTTTTCCTTGATCTGCAAAGAAGAAACTATAAGGAACAGTAACAGTAGTGGAGTGCTGGAAAAAGAAGTGAGTTCAGTATCTATTTAAATGAGGGTACAGACACTCTGATAAGCTGTTGTTGAGGACTCAGTATTCTTAAAGTGGTAACTGGCACCAACAAGCCACTCATTTCGTAACCTCCTTTAGCCTTCAAAATCGTTGTGTCAAAATATCAAGGTCAAGGATATGCATGTGCCCATATGTTGACTCCTCAATATCGCCCTCCAAGATATATTCAAGTTACGCATAGGTAAATTTACTAATCAAACACATTATCTCCTTATTTTAGCAATATGCTTGTAGCTGATATTGTGTGTTGATAGAGGTTGACATGAAGTTGGAGTCAGTTTTGATTGTGCCTATCTAATATTAGTAATTTTAATATTAACTAGGCGAATGTAAATTAAAATTTTGCTGGTGTCATTTGAGGAAATTTGGAAATTTTGTGTTACCCTTATTTAGGGGATGTCCCTGAAATTATGCAACGTTGGATAATTATGCTGCATTCACTGCAACATTATGGCATGGGAAGGCAAACAACCAGAACACAATCAGCTCTTCTTGTTTTGTTATATTGATTTGTATAGCACACTAATCGCCCAAAAGAGGATCCAGGCATTGGGCAGGTGTGTAGTTGTGTGGTCCCCTAAGTGCTTACACGAATAGGAAGATCTTCAGATTTTCAAGAAGTGAGGAGGAATCTATGACGTGTAGATGAAGGTTGTTCCTTGTCTTAGGTGCAATGTAGGAGAATGAGCAATGTACACTCGAGGATGAGGGGAATGTAAGCAAGTGAGAGTGAGGCTGAGCATGTGTTGCTGGTGGTTTGGTGACCGTGTATGCAACTGTTCAGGAATTCTGGCCCTGTATTGTGTGGGGCTTTGTATGTGTGTGTGAGAAGTTTGAATTGGCTATGTACTGTGAATGGGGAACCAGTGAATCTTCTTGCGGTGCGCTGTGATGTGAATGCGGCATGGAAGGTTGAGTATGAGTCTTGCAGGGGTGTTTTGGATGGTCTGGACACTGTGTTAGAGTTGTTTAGAGATTCCAGTGTAGAGAGTGTTGCCGCAGTCCAGCCTGCTGGTGATGAGTGCTTGCATGATTGTATGTCTGGTGTTCTGAGGCAACCATTTGAAGATCTGTTGTGGCAGGCATAGTGTTGGACTTGGACCTTTTTGGCAGGTTCACCCCTAGACTTTTTGCCTTTAGCCTCTGGCATGGTGGTAGTGATTTTAGGCCTCTGTGCACTTTAGCACTGTGGCCCAGTGTAAAGTGCGTGCGCACTCTGAGTGCGTGTGGTGAGATGGCCTACCCTCCCATAGAAATGCATGGGGGATGTGTTGTCCATGGTAGTTCCTGATATGTGGGGAGTGCAGGGTCGAGTTTGGTATGTGCAAACTCTTGAGAATAAATGCTGCGCAATGGTGTGCACAGATTTATTGTGTCTAGTGGAGAAGTGCCACTTTTAGAAGTTAGTATTTCTGTGTTTTGTGAGATGTGAACTGCCGTCTGGCTTGTGAGTGACAGGAGCTGGCTGGTGTGGTTGGCTCCAGGAGCCAGGATGTGTCTGCCTGAAAGTGAATAGGAAGATCTGCATGTAGATGGGAGGGAGGAGTTGTCCCTGGCCTGACTTGTGAATAGAGAGAGGAGCTGGGCAAAACAAAGTGCTCCTGAACCAGTTGTATCTGGTTCTCCCCTTGCCTGTACCTTTGAGACAAAGGATTTTGTGGTATAAGAAGGGGCTGTGATCCCATGTAAAATGTTCATGTTCTTGACTTGAATCTAGCAGGGGCAAGCTGCTGCTGGGGCTCTGGAGAAGTCTTGCCTCCCTGGGCTCTGCCCTGCCCCTGGTTGCCTGGAGGACTTTTTTCTTGGGATCCCTCTGCCTTGCCTAGGATGGCTGGAAGACTTTCCCTTGCTGGGTGCTGTTTGCTCTTTCTCTTTGCCCCAGGACTTCTTGTGCTACTTTGGGCACCCTGGGAGTGCTTTGCTTAAGATTCCCCCTGCAGAGCACTTGTCTATTTGCAAAAGAGGTGCCTTGTTTTACTCTCAGGGGAAAAGAGCTCCTGTTTCTACATGGCACTGCTGAGCTGCGATCGTTTGCGAGGGGATCCCGACGTAGGGATTCCCCCGCTATGGCTGACTTCCTTGCGGGTGCCCAACCCGCTTATTTTTATTTTAATTCAGCAGGTGCCACCCTGCATCTTCATTTTATTTTATAGACTAATGCGGGTGCCCACCCCGCTGATGGGAGCCTTAGCGGGTGCTCCTCCCCCGCATGCCGGGATTGGCCCCAGCTGGAAGGGACTCCCGCAGCGTCACCGGTGTGCAGCGCGGGGATTGGCCCATCCTTGTGGGGTTCCCCACGCTTTGAGGCAGAAGCGGGAGAAGCCGGTGCCATGCGAGGACAAAGCGGAGCTCCCAGGCTGAAGGGAGAACCCCGCGGTGATGACCAGAAATACCCCCGGTGCCACGAGGGAAGCTGGATCGGAGTCCTGCCCCCAGAGCCAGTGAGGGAGTGCTCGACGGGGGCGGGGTGGTCCCGGTCGAGGCACAGGTCCCGAGCGGTCCCACCAGAGAGCGGGCCACTCCACCATGGTGATAATGTGTGAAAAAGGGGTCCAGAGGGGCCCGTGACCTTTTCTAGTGTCCCAGTGTGGTGCTAACATTCCCAGCGGCGCCGCAGTTGCGGGCTACTGCAACTTCTCTTGGGCCTTATTTGTTTATTTTTAGAGCCCCGGGTGGCTACCACAAGGCGGCATTCCCTATCGAAGGGCCCAGAGGTGCCCGTATTGTCCCCAGCTTTGTTCTAGAGCCTGTAGGGCTCCGACGCTCGGGCAGGATTATTTCAGGAGCCAGTGTGCTCCATTAGGACATGTGCATTTCCAGAGGCCAGTTGGCTAATAAGTGTGCATTACTTATTTACTGAGCCCCGTGTGGCTCCAACACTTTGCATATGGTTACGAGAGCTCGTGGCTCCAACATTGGTTCTGAGGGTCAGTGAGAGCCCATGCCGCACTTTTACTTTACAGCTGCCCAGCATGTTTAGGGGACATGTGTTAAGGCCAGGAGTGAGACGTACTCCATTGCCCCATCTTTGCCTGCACAGCTGCGAGGCACTTCGTGCTAGCTGCTACGTTTAGGCCTTGTTGTGAGATTCCCAGCAAGTAGTGGGCAGCTGCAACGTTTAGGTTTGCGCCAGGTGCGCAACCCTGACTGTCGCTGCATTGGCAGCGCGCCCTGACTTTGGACCTAGGGCATTTGAGCCCCTCAGAGATGGCCAGTTGGCCCTGGGGACTATTAGGTTTATAGGGCCAAGGCCCTAGTGTGATTTTTATAGGTGCTAGGCAATTTAATGTTTGTAATATGTTTTATGCAGCTTGATTTATGCTTATAGATGTGATTTTATGGTTACTAGGTTTTACCTACTGCCTTATGTTTTATTTTTCGACTGTGGCCTAGGTTTGATGTATTCCCTACTGCAGTTTGTGCTAGTAAGTTTGTTTCCTAATGCAAGTTATGTTTAGGAGATTATGGTCTACCAGATTTTAGCTTATGAGGTTGGCGCAGAATAGAGTTCTCGCTTTATGGGATACTGTGCACGTTATGAATCATGTTACAGGTTGGCGCTGAGGAATCACTGACAAATTATCGATTTCACTAAAATCGACCTACAGAAATATCGTGTCCCAAATATCGATGACAATTACATCGACACCCTATATTTATTTAAAGAACTACAAAAACATCGATCAAACAATATCGATATACAAAAACATCGTCAGCACAAATTTCGATAGCACATTTATCGAAATATAAAATATCGACCTTTAGAATTAATTATAGCACTTTAAAATAATATCGATTACACAAATATCGACAGCTAATATTTCGACTTTATCTAAATATCGACAAATCTAAATGATTAAATAATTTTTTTAAACATACTACACATTTAATCTGTTACAAATACAACCATAAAAATATGTTTTAACATACTACACACATTTATATAAATATATCTCCCTAAAACAATTACTTAAAATTAACACATCAATAAAGAACATTTATACACACATATTTAATATATACACATTTTAAAATAAATATTATACTTTTTTACAAGCTATACAAATTTAAAAAGCTATTTGTAAAATACTTACAACTACACTACTTCTCGGGATAAACATTTAACAGACAACTAACTTAATAAATTAACTTAAAAAAATTCAAACTAACCAATACAAACACTTTTCAAGGTATGTAACCAATCAGAAACAAACTCTAATTAAACATACCCTATATAAAGAAGTTGAAAACATACTCTAAAACCAGCAGAAAATATTCAGCTTCAAGATAGACTGCAAAATGTTCGACTACCTTCAAGATTCTTCTATTAAGGAAAATACTACAAACTACAAAAAGTAAGTAATCTTATGAGTCTGAATAAAATGTTACATCGAATGTAACCTACTATTCATAGTCAAAACTTAATAACTGAATTTTCTTTCTATCTCTACATTTTTCCACTACAGATTCTACTGTTAAAAACAGATGAACATTTTCTACATAACTACTACAACATACTTATAACGTAAGTATATATGAAATATCCTTTATAAACACTAAACAAAAGCTAAATTAATATCTAAAATGATATAAACTTGTAAGAAAATCCCACTTAACTTTCTAATTTTTTTAAATTAGTAAGCACAGGTTTAAAAGACACAAAAAATGAAATGCTTTTTTTTTTTAAATGCAAATTAAATTATAAATACTGAATAAATTATTATTCATACATTTTTTTTCAACCGATAACTGAAAAACGAAAAGCTGCAATATATCAACCAAGAACATACATCAACAACTAAGAATTAACAATTGGTAAGTATATAATACATACACATGTACTATTTTTTAGCTTTTAAAAAGCCACAATGTTAGTACTTCACTTTATTTAAATTTATAAATATATTTTCACAAAATGTTTTCTATTTTAAATTAAATAAACGTAACTTTTTTATAATAAAAGATAGCACTCTACCAAATGTGTAACCAAAATACACATATAATCATTCCCTAAAATATTCTTCACTTTCTTTCAACAGACCAGTAAAATCTATAAAAGCATCAAGCAAAAAAGCCATCTACTTTCAAAATCTACAATTTTACTACTGGTAAGTACCTAAAAATTGTACATAAATAATTTTGTACTCTTTTAAAGGTAACACATTTCCTAATAATATTTAATACAACCTTTCTAGATTTAAGAAAACAACAATGACAGAAGAAGCAAGATTTGTTACATCTCAGAAAGGAAAATTTTTGTTGTGCTATATGGGGTATACTTATACTCAGGAAAAACAAAAAGTCCTTAAAGTTAACTGGAAATGTACTAAGTATTACTCTAACAAATGCTATGGGTGTGCAACAACCAGAGAAACAAATGTTATTAATACTACTGAACATAACCATCCACCTAACCTCTCAGAAATAGAGGTTAGATCTACTCTAGAAAATATTAAGGAATTAAATAGCACCTCTGACCTACCAACTAGTGTAATACTTAAGGAATTAATACCTAGAGGACCTAGAGAGGCAAGAGGTCAGTTACCATCAATAGCTGCTATAAAAAGAACCATAGCTAGGACCAAAAAATCCAGTAGACCAACAATACCAATACCTAAAACTTTTGAAGATATCATAATTCCACCTGAGCTTACCATAACACATAATGATGAACCTTTTATCTTCTACGATAACAACAACAAAAATAAAAGAATAATAATGTTTGCTACAAACAACAACCTAAAAAAATTAAAAGAAAGTCAAACATGGATGATGGATGGCACTTTTACCATATGCCCTAAACCATTCTATCAATTATATACCATACATGGGCAATACCATAATACCTGTATCTATTGCTTGTTACCAAACAAACAAACATCTACTTACACAGAAATATTAAACAAAATAAAAGAAGAAACATCAGACTTCTTCCCCTAAAAATTATAATAGACTTCGAACAAGCAATGATTAATTCCATCCTTAAAACATATCCACATACATCCATACAAGGATGTCACTTCCATTTTAACCAATGTCTATAGAGACATTTGCAAAAATCTACACATAGGGGCCGATTCCGATCCGGTAAAATCACCGTCCGTTCGACTCGCATCCGCAGCCGTTTCCGTACGACTCGTACAGATGCCGTACGACCCGACGAGTATGATCTCGACCGGGGTACCAGGACGCCAGTCGTACGGTCCACGTCGGGTAAGGGCAATTCGTACGGAAAAGCGCACAATCACATACACACCGTACGGCGCGTACACCCATGATCGCAGGGGTACGCTACAACCCTTCCGATCATGGGGGGTACGTGCCGTACACCCAGCGTACATGGGGTATGCACCGTACACCCAGCGTACATGGGGTACGGTGCGTACCCCATGTACGCTGGGTGTACGGCACGTACCCCCCATGATCGCAGGGGTACGGCGCGTACCCCTGCGATCATTGGGTGTACGCGCCGTACCCGGGGGGGCCGTTCCATACCTGTTTCGGGGCGAACTCTGCTTTTACGGCTGTTTTCAGCTCCCGTAGGAAAAGGGTCGTACGGTGTGTACCCAACACGAATCGGACTTGCCCGTTCGTAAAAATCGGCCGCGAACCGTACAGATGTCGCGTACTGCGGGTTCCGAGGGAGAGTCGTACGGGGATTTCATTCGTACGGTCCCTGTACGATTCGTACGGAGTACGGCTCCTGGTACGGATCGTACTTCGTCGTTCGTACGGGGGACGTTGCAGGGTACGAAAAACGCTCCGAACGGCTATTCGGAGCACTTTTTACCGGATCGGAATCGACCCCTTAGTGTTGAGTATGCAACCAATACTACCTTTGCATACCAAATCAAACACCTACTAGCTTTAGCATACGTGCCAATCACAGATGTGGCTGAACACTTAACATTTTAATAGAAAGTCCTTTCTATACACAAAATGAACAAAATCTAGCTCCACTTTTGGATTATTTTGAGGACACCAGGGTGGGAAGACTACACAGGTCAGGCCACAGACGCCAACCTAAATTCCTAATACCTTGGTGGAATGTATATCTACCAACCCTAAACCAAGAAGCCAAGACAAACAACGCAGTTGAAGGTTGGCATAATGCCTTCCTATCTTCAACTGGCCGAACAACTCCCACACTAAACAAACTCCTAACAGCAATCCTAAAAGAACAAAGTTTTCAAGAATTAAGAATGGAGCAATCTGTCTTACAATTAAAACCCAAACTATCAAGACAAACTGCCCAAATGTACCAATATTTACAACAACAAGTACAACTTTACCCTACAACAAGAGGACTAGAATACTTGAAAATGATAGCCAAAACACTAAACTAAAAACACTAACCATATAAAATGTTCAAAATCCTAAAAAATCATGAAATATAACACCACACAACCCCATAAAAAATTATAAGATATTTATTTTGTCTAATATGTTTAAATACTTTTTAATATGTAGACAAAATAAATATCAAACAAAAAAAATATGTTTAATAATAGAACATTTCCCAAACCACAAAAATATTAGAATTAAATCACTTACCTTTCACAAGAAAGTAATAGGCAAATCCAATTATCCATACCAATCCATGTAGTAATATATCCACAGCATAAAAAAAAATGGCCCAATAAAATGAAAAAATACAACTGTGCTAAATCCATCCAACATCCAAATAAATCGATAATTCCGAATCCAACAAAAACCAAAAAATGGCTTAAAAATGTAATAAACGCTCCAGGAAACCCGTAAAATAAAGGAAGTTTAAAATACATCTCAGTTAAACAACTGAAACAAACTTCCTTTTTAAAAAAAAAAAACGTTACAACTCGGAAACGGAAAAGGCTGTATCCAAAAACCTAGAATAGAAAAATAAACATTCCCACCCAAAAAGAACGATACATGATTAATAACCATAACATACATATTGTTTAACCAAAACTCAATAAAATGCCACAAAAGAAATAACTCCAAAGCCGAGAAACGACAAAACGCTAAGAAAACGGGAAAACTTACATAAACAACTACATACTACCTAAATCCTAATATAGTAGTCCACAAACCCTAAATAACAAACTACTATCTTCAAAAAATGACCCAAAAAGTCAATGAGCGGTTACAAAATAAAAGACCCAAATAATAGTATAATCCAAAAAATAGTGAAATAAATGTCCCAAAAATTTATTTTACTAGTAAAAAATGTGTAAAACTGTTATAAATTGTTTTGCAACATTTATACAATTTATTTATCTTTGTTCCATAACTATATTATTAAAATCATATTTTAATATTTATAACATTAAATATTGTTACTTTTTAATATTTAATGTTATAATTATGAAAACAGGTTCTGTTAAAAATTGTGAAACTAAATGTATCATTTTTCTGTATTTAATTTACCCTTTTTACAAATATTTTTAATTTATTATTATTAATAATCTATAATTAATAATAACAAATTAAATACATTTAACTGATATTATAATTTAAAAATGTTATTATAAAAATGTTTATTGTATGATATGAAAATTATTGAATATCAATGTTGCAATGTAAAAATATATAAGCCTGTATAACATAATTTGTACAGCACATTAATATGTTAAAAATTCAATTACATTTCATTTAATAACAATGTATAAATAATTGTATTTATCTCTAAATGTATGTACTCTATTATTGTTATCTTCAGTCTATTTTCATGTACTATATTGTTGATATACAAAAAATGTACTGTACTGTACTGAACAACTATCAAAAAATTTATATTTGTATTTTACATTGTACTTATATTTATTTGTTTAAATGCTATACATGCATTATTAAAACATTTAAAATTTAATGTATGTACTATATGAACAAATAAAGAAATTTATTTTCAAAAAACTGAGTGATGTCTGTCTACTACCTATTAAAAAATCATGACTAACACTATATAAAAATTATTTATTAAAAACGTTATATATATAAATATTATAAATTCAAATAAATCAAGTAAAACATTTAAATACTTTTAATATTCACATTTAAATCTAAATTTAATTTATGTACATGCTACAGACTTAACCTATTACTTTACTATTCCAAGTGCTGGACACTGAACCTATTAAATTTACTATTCCAACTCCAATCTACATTTAATTAGGTTAGATGCTGGACACTGAACCTATTTAATTTACTATTCCAACTCCAAACTACTTTTAATTAAAGTAGGTGCTGGACACTGAACCTATTTAATTTACTATTCCAACTCCAATCTACATTTAATTAGGGTAGGTGCTGGACACTGAACCTATTACATTTAATATTCCAACTCCAATCTACATTTAATTAGGGTAGATGCTGGACACTGAACCTATTTAATTTATTATTACAGCTCCAATCTACATTTAATTAGGGTAGGTGCTGGACACTGAACCTATTTAAATTACTATTCCAACTCCAATCTACATTTAATTAGGGTAGGTGCTGGACAATGAACCTATTTAATTTCATATTCCAACTCCAATATACATGTAATTATGGTAGGTGATGGACACTAAACCTATTTAATTTACTATTCCAACTCCAATCTACATTTAATTAGAGTAGATGCTGGACACTGAACCTATTTAATTTACTATTCCAACTCCAATCTACATTTAATTAGGGTACGTGCTGGACACTGAACCTATTTAATTTACTATTCCAACTCCAATCTACATTTAATTATAGTAGGTGCAGGACAATAAACATATTTAACCCCTTCGGTGCTCATGACGGAACGGTTCCGTCATGAGCTACGGTTGAGCTGTGCTCATGACGGAACCGTTCCGTCATGACCACGCCCGTTTTCATTAGGGCTCAGCACCCGGGGGGGAAAAGCGGCCGCACGCAAGGGGTTAATCTACTATTCCACCTCAAATTTAAATTTAATTAATAAAAAATAATGATTCTTTAAAATACTCCCCACCCATATCCCCTGTAAACCCAATTTTTTTTTACAAATTTCTAATTTCAAATTTTATTAACAATTCTAAAATTGTTTTTGCTATTTAGATTTTTGTTTTATAAATATTATAAATTAATCTATTTTTTTCTAAACACTCCCCTATGAACCCTACATCCCACTCATAAAAATATAATCTCATTTTAATATCAAGATAATACTAAAATCATAACACTTTATAATTTATAAATTAGTAAATATTTTCTATTTTTTAAATTTATTTTCATTTTTTTTTTACAAATATAAAATATTATATATTTATTTTTAATGCACTCCCCACACTTATCCCCTATAAACCCTACAACCCACTTGTTAAATTTATAAATATTTGTTTTATTTCACTATAATTTTACATTTATAAATATTTACAAATTTCAAATCTCGAAATATTTTAATTTTTTTAATTTTAAAAGCAAATTTCAATTTAATTTCTATAAAAAATATAAAATACTCTATATATATTTTTGAAACAATAACCAACCTTATCCCCTATAAACCCTACATCCCGCTACTAAAAAATTCATTTATTGTAAAATTTCAATTTATTATCTAATTTCTTTTTTCCAAATAATTTAGAATTTCTAATTTTTAATTCAAATGTCTATATAAAATTTTTTAAAAATATAAAATTCTCAATATATATTTTTAAAACACTCCCCACCCTTATCCCCTATAAACCCTACATCCCGCTACTAAAAATAAAAAATGATGTAAAATTTCAATTTATTATCTAATTTCAAATTTAGAAAAAAATTCTAATTTGGAATTTTTATTTCTAATTTCTATTTAATTGTTTTAAAAAATATAAAAATCTCTATATATATTTTTAAAACACTCCCCACCCTTATCCCCTATAAAACCTACATCCCGCTACTAAAAATTATAATTAATGTACAATTTCTATTTATTATCTAATTTCAAATTTCGAAATAATTTCTAATTTCGAATTTTTATTTCTAAATTCTATTTAATTGTTTTAAAAAATATAAAAATCTCTATATATATTTTTAAACCACTCCCCACCCATATCCCCTATAAACCCAACATCCCGCTCCTAAAAATATATAATACATTATAAAACTATTTATTATTACTATAAACTATTATAGCTTAAATTTTAAACATTTAGGGCCACATTTGGATGGCGGGCGGGCTTTGCCCAGCCGCCACCCTATCGGAAAACGGGACCGCCCGCCTTAAGGGCGGGGGTCCCGGGGGTGCTATTAGGATGTGCCCGCCACAGTGGCGAGCACGTCCTGTATTTTCAGAATTGTGGCGGGCGGTGCTCTCTGCACCACCCGCCACAATGCTGAAAATGCATTGCAGCATTTGCATAATGAAAGCGGCAGGCACCGCGTGGTGCCTGCCACTTTCATTATGCAAATATGGGGGGGTACCATAGGTACCCCCGTGTGCACCCCCTACTGTGCTTCACTCTGGGGGCCCACAGGGGGCCCCCAGAGTGAAGTCCGCCTGCCTTTCCGTGGCGGCATTGCCGCCACGGAAAGGCATTGAAAAATGCCATTATAATATGGCTGGCGGTGTCTGATAGACACCGCCACCATGTTATCCCTTTTCCGCCCCGGCCGCAAGGCGACCGGGGCGGAAAACAGGCGGGCGGTGTTTCCCACCGCTGCGGTCCCCTCCGCCATCGTAATATGGTGGGGGGGAATGCAGGGAAGGATGTCGGGCGGATTGCCTCCGCCAGGCTGGCGGTAGCCACCGCCAGCCTGGCGGAGGCAATCCGCCCGACATCCTAATGACCCCCTTATTATTTAAAAAAGATTTTACAAACAACACTTTTTAACATGTCGATATTTTGACTTTTTGATATTTGATACATCGATATTTCTTATCTCAACATTACTTAACTCGATATTATTTTCATTACACAAAAAACGATATTTAGTACTACGATATTTCAAACATCGATATTTCTTACCTTCGATTTTTTAAACTCGATATTAGTGCTAGTCGACATAACCAACTCGATATTTTGACTGTGTACCGGCGCTGAGTATTGTGTCTGCCAGTGATTACTGGTTGTGTTCTGAGATTATGACATGTTCTGACTTTTACTATTTTTACCAAGTGATGATTCTGACAGTGGCCCACATGGCCCTGTCATGTGTAAATAATCCCCTGTAAATATTGACCATTGCCAGTTGGTACAGTGTATATTGTGTGATTACCATCTAATGTGTAATATAATAATACAAAGGCTATTTTTTTATATAACCTTGTGTGGAGTTCCTTTTGTGGTGTGCCTAGTATGTTGTTACTGTGTGTGTTGTGCAAATGCTTTACACATCGCCTCAGGGATAAGCCTAACTGCTCGTGCCAAGCTACCAAGGGGGTGAGCAGGGGTTATCTTTGGCGTGTAACTCTCTTTCCCTGACTAGAATGGTGGTCTCTGCCTGGCTTTGGCGCAAGCCTTAGCCAACCAGAGATCCCCATTTCTAACACATAGGATGTGAAAGCAAGAGGTGCACACTGCATTGACTTGAGCCACCATGTTAAGCGTGTTGTCTAGGATGATACCCAGATTTCTTGCATGATCTGTGGGTGTGATAGTTGGTCCTAGCTCCGATAGCCACCAGGTGGAGTCCCATGGAGAGGTGTTGGGCTATAGACCAGTACTTCCATCTTGTCGGAGTTGAGCTGCCAGCAGTTGGTTGGCATCCAGTCTGCTACCATGGTCATGGAGTTGGTGAAATTGGTTCTGGTGGTGGCCCTCTTGTTCGTCAGGGAGAAGATGAATTGGGTGTCATCTGCATGGGAGATGACAGTGATGTCTTTGGATTGGATGATGTTGGTGAGCGGTGTCATGTATCTGTTGAAAAGAGTGGGGGTGGGGCCGATTCTAGTGGGACTCTGCATTTCAATTTCTTGGTCTCTGATGTACAAGGACGCAGCCTGACCCTTTGGGTTCTTTATGTGAGGAAGGAAGAGATCCATTTGAGAGCAGATTCTTGTATGCCAATCTTGTGGAGTCTTCTGATGAGGGTGTCATGGGAGACAAAGTCAAAGGCCTAGGAGAGGTTGAGCAGGTTGAAGGCCGCCATTTCTCCTCATTCCAGGATGAATTGAATGTTGTCTGTGGCTGCAATGAGTGCTGTTTGGGAGCTGTGGTTCTTTCTGAATCCCGATTGAGTGTTGTCTAGAAGATGGTGAAGTTTGCGATGGGTTGTGAGTTGTGTGTTGATAGACTTGTCAATCACTTTGGATAGGGAAGTAGGGAATTGGGTCAAAAGTTGCTCAGTTGATTCAGGTTGGCTGTGGGCTTCTTGAGTAGGACATTGATTTCTGAAAATATTCATTCATCTGGAAAAGTGGCGGACATGATAGAGATGTTGGTGATGTGGGCCAGGGTGGTGGTGATTGGTGATGTTTCCAGATTTTAGATGTAGTAGATGTAGTGGGGGCATGGTTCCAGTGGGGCCCCTTAATGGATACTCTGCATGCTTGCTGCTGTGTTGTTTCTGGTCAGAGTTGTCCATTCATTCCGATAGCCATCTTTGTTGGTGGTGAGTAGGTGAGCAATGTGTTCTCTACGGTTGGGTTGGTGTGTGAAGTTGCTGTAGATGCGTGTGGTTTTGCTTTGGAAGAAGTTGGATAGTTTATGGCAGAGTTTTTGGAAGGTGGTGATGTTGTTGACAGTGGCTGAGGTGATATCCTTAACCATTGAGAAGATCTCCTTGCAGCTGTTGGAGCCTCCTTCAATGCGGTCCAATACTTATTTTTTTTCTTGATGTCTCCTATTTGCTGGTGATAGCATCTGAGTGCAGCCTTGTAGGTACATCTGTTGGAGGTGCTGTGGCTTGCTCTTCATTTCCTTTTTAGCTGTTTACAGTGTCATTTGGTGTCTCAGAAGTCTTCTGGGTACCAGCTGCCCTGCTTGTTTGATTTACTATGGTATTTTGGTTTGATGGTTGCAAGAGAGTTTGCACAGTTCTTGATCCAGTTGTTGAAGTTGCTGATGTCCTTGATGAGGTTGTCTGTGGGGATAGGTTGATCCATGCTGAGGGCACTGAGCCAGTCTGCTTCTGTGATTTTGCGCCAGCTACGGCTTGGAATGTTGAACCTGGTAGGGATGTCGACTGGAGATATGTTGATTTGGAAGTGGGTGATGGAGTGGTCAGTCTATGTGAGAGGTGTGTTGGAGTTATATTTGATGCTGTTGTTAGTGATGAAAGTGGTACAAAAGGGGGTGGTGATGGACGGAGCATCTGAACCAATCAAACACTCACACCCAGTAAACAGATCTGGGTTTAATCCATCACCGTTCTTTAGACCACTCTGCCACCCCAGTTCAGACATGGCCATATGCAAATCAGTCTGACCCTGTGCCTCATGGGAACAGTCCAGCCCAAACTGCCAAGCCATGCCTTACCTGGACCGGAAACAAGCTTGAGGACCGGTTTCTGGCATTTCAGCCGTCTTCAGCCCGGCTTGCTTGAATCCAGTAGCAAAGTGAGCAAGGGACTCACGTCTGCTTCTCTAGAATATGACACTTAAAAACAGATTTGCATGTTGCAAAAATACAGGGATTTTACGGATATTTTGATAAAGCAAATTATGCAAATTGTGTGTGCCCTTATACATAGATATACAATCTTTTGAGCAGAGGCCGATGTGAATGCTGCCTCAAGAGTGTACCTTTATCGTGCTTATATAAAATTAAAATATTTCTCGTCATTTTTTCGTCACTGTTTAAAACATGCATTTTGCTGCGTCAAATTTGACTTAATGAAAACTTTGAGATGGTATATGTATTTGTTCTTCTTTTTGGAACAGGTACTCCCATCACCGACTTTTTTATTGTGGATTGACAGACTTTTCCATACCTATTTTTCAAGCCTTGCCAAAAGCTGTTTTGAAATTGTTGATCAGACGTCTACTTATGAAATTTATGTTCAACGTGATTCTGTCCGCTAACAGTGCCTAAGGATAGAGGCGCATGCTTGAAAAAAGGAATGCTGACATTCTGCTGAACTAAACAAATGCAGGAAGGAAACAAAAAGTAAGCACATTTCATCTCATCAAGTTAGGCTCTATCTGACACGTCTTTGACCATAGGCTGAGCCCGAGTAAATGGGCCATTTAGTTCTCTCTATAGCATTAGAATTTAGCACAACTTCACAGTTTATGCATCTTGGCTTCTGTTGTGTTTTTTTCTGTACTTCCTACATAGGCGAGTTATTATTCTCATCAGCGTTATTTGTTGTACATGGCTTTCTGCAAGTTACAGCCTGCTGCCTCTCACCTGGACAAACGCCGAGTTGGGGCTTCGTCCTTCTCCACTGCGGGACTGCGAGGACCAGGTTGCTCTGCGCCTCAGACACCGGCCGCATCTGGGTCCTCTTCCCGCCCCGCCCCCCAGCACTACAGAGCGCCTCGCGGCCCCCGCTCCGCGGGAGACGCTCGAGGCTAAAGACTTTGGTGAAACCCTTTCCGGATGCTTCCTGCAAGTTACAGCCTGCTGCCTCTCACCTGGACAAACGCCGAATTGGGGCTTCGTCCTTCTCCACTGCGGGACTGCGAGGACCAGGTTGCTCTGCGCCTCAGACACCGGCCGCACCTGGGTCCTCTTCCCGCCCCACCCACTAGCACTCCCTATTTAGGAATCATCTACATACGCGCACGCGGGACGCGCGCGGGCGAAGCCCGGGCAAAGGACGGGCCCTCTGTGGCCCGCCGAGGCCTGTAGTGTCTGGTCTGGGCCAGAACCCTTGGCTTTGTCAAACCCACCTGCTTGTGTAGACATTGAGGTCCGCTATTATTGTGATTGTTCCCCCTTCTCTTACTGTATTTGTTAAGCATTTTGGAAGCAGGTCTTTTTTGCTTGCTCCTTGGTAGTTAGGACCAACCCCTTGCCTTAGAAATGTGTACCAGCGAAACACGTAGTAAGACTGCGGCCGGTGCCCCCAAATTGACAGGCACTTTAGATAACTTCATTGTACGCACTAATTTATTAATTGATGAAGGTATCGCCCTTATGGAAAGAAGGGTGTCCCAGGATCTCACACATGCAAGAAGGTCTTCCTTAGGTACCATAGCCTCTGCACGCACACCACTAAAAACCCACTTAACCCCTGAATTAAATCCAATCGTTTCATCACCTATCTCCCACTCTACTGATAGTAGCCAGCCTGCTATACTGGAATTCCCCACCCTGATAGCCCCTCCCTTAGCTTTTCCTACAACCTCTGCTATTCCCCAGGCAGTTATTGACTACCAGGAAGAGACATCTAAGCTTAGGGGCATAAGGGAGGGTGCTATCCCCAAAAATCCAAAACCATCTAGTAAGGAAAGTAGGGATTGTATAGAGGTTGACGATGGGGCAGTGGGCCCTATAGAGATTGCCAGTAACAACAGTGGCAATATGGAGGGAAGGGTTAGTATGGTCAACTCGGTTAACAGTGTAGTGAGATTGGAGGCGAGCCATACGCTCCATCCCCTCCCGATGGGTCTTCCTGACATTTCAGTCTCAAACACCAGCCTTGCGAGCCTCCTCGAGACAAGTAGCCTGGATGAAACCACGGAAGGTTTGGAAGATAGAAATGGCATACTTATGAGTTACTTATCTAATCTTATTAAAACTTTACTTACACCCTTGGAGACTAGATTACAGGGGATCAAACAGCAGCTCCAGGCTATACACCTGGAGCTTAAAATCCACTCAAAAGCGCCTGTCCAAAAAGTCTCGAGTACTCCAGTACTGTCCAATACTAAACCACCTGTACCCTCTAAACAGCCAGCAGGGAAAAATGTGTCAACTACATTACTTCCACCCAAAATCCCCACTCTGAAGACCACTAATAACTGTGCTGCCAAATTATCATCTAATGCCCCTAATAAATCCAAGACTTCTGATGGACCCCCCATCCCGGCACCCAAACCATCAACCCCCCCACCTGTGAAATCTAAGGTACGCCGTAATATTAATTTACCACCTGATGCATGCCCCTATGTAATAGTGTTAACAGGCGTCCCTGAGCTGGCCCCCACAACAACTGAATCCTTTTGGGCTCTCAAAAATAAAGTCTGCCATTGGTTAGATCAAAATTATCCTTTACCACCAAATATCCACAGTAATCTACTTATGGTAGAGAGAGCCCCCTGGGTAGGCGAGAATAAAAAAAACATTCAAGGGGACTGTGTTGTCGTGACATTTGAGGATTCGTGCTCGGTGGAACATATAACTGCTGGGCCCCCATGTAACATTAACTCTTTAGTTTCAGCCAAACCTCTATCCTATTTCTATATGGTTTCAGACTATCGTAGTAATAGGTGGAGCTGGCTAAGAGGTCCTAACCACATGGGAAGAGGAATAAGAGGGGAGCCTTGGCGGGACCACAACCTAAATCAGTGGAATAGTAGTAACACCGGAGGGTGGACTCCATTGCAGCCTATAATGGGTAGTCGTCCCCATAGCTTCAACCAGCAAAACGGGGCATGGTCTGGGCAACATCATAATAATACTAGTCAGTGGGATGGTGGTAACAATGGAGGGTGGAGTACAGTCCCGAGAAGAACTGGCAGGCCCCTATACGAGGCAAACCATTTTGATGGAGCATGGCCAGGACAACAGCATAACCCACCTCCCATATCTTGTTGTAACCGTTATAGTGGGTTGGAAGCAGTTGACTGACTCCCAGTTTTATCATCAGGGAAAGTAACATCGAGGGAAGTGCTAGACCCTCTTGGGGCTGATGTATGTATGTCTAGAGAGACTCAAGTATATCTGGAAACCTGTAGCCCCAGTGATAGTAAAGAGATAGATGGCCATTCACTCTCAACTACACTGGATAAAGAAGTATTGAGGGAAATGTTAGACCCTCCGGAGATGGAAGTTTGTAGTCACAGGGAGGGTGGGTTACACTCGGAACCTTGCGGCCCTAGTTTTAGTGAAAAGGAACCTGGTCCCACACATTTATTTACTGTACCGACTGTAGTCGGCACTCCTATTAATATTCTTTCCTGGAACATAGCAGGGCTTAAGAAAAACCTTGCAACTCCAGAGTGGAACGACTTCATTGATCTCTTCCATATCTGCATGTTCCAGGAAACCTGGTCTCTCTCTCCGCACTACAAAAATGGGTACTCCACCTATTATGTTCCGGCAGTCTCCTCAGGGAAAGGACGCCCGTCTGGTCGCCTCCACATATGGGTGAAAGTCAATCTAAATTACGTTGTCACCATGCACAGTGTCCCCTCAAATGACATCTTGCACATCTCCCTAAAAAGTCCCCATGGGGATAAAATACAAATGTTTTGTATTTATGCAAGAGGGGCACAGGGTTGCCAAATTTCACAAACAGTTGAGCTGCTGGATTGTAAGTTATCAGAACTACCACATGGTTCCAGAATCTTGGTAGGGGGCGATTTTAACTGTACATTCGAACCTTTGGATGATGAGGACATATTGGGTTGGTGCTCGGAGGACTGGAGATATTCCATACCACCTCTAGATCTGGCCCCCATCAAGAAATGGTATCCCAGAGCAATACAGTTGAATGCTTTGGCTTTGGACCATAACCTACGAGCTCTTAATGGGCAGACCATTTCTGATCGTAATGGGGCGATGACCTATAATAGGATAGGCTCCCCATCGCGTATTGATTATATTTTTTTAGATGTCCAATCCTGGGCCAACCTTGTAGATATGGATATCAAGCAGTACTCAGATAGCGATCACAACCCTTTGTGCATGGGAATTAACTGGGCCAATGGGTTAAGCGAGAGTGTAGGACCAAAGCTGATCACTAAGGAGGTCTTTCCCTCCAACTGCAACAGGAAACTAAAATGGGATGTGGTTAAGTGTGAGGAGGGGAAGCTTAACCATATCAGGGAACTAGTTATCTCAGAAACTTCCAATTTCGCAGCGATGGATTTGGTAAATACAAATCTCTCGGGGCCAAAAGTATTAGACCATTATCAGAACTTTGTAGTTAATATAGGAAAGTATTTCCTTAAAAATTCTAAGGGGAAGCTATCGGCCGATCTGCAAACCCCGAAGAATAATCTTTGGTACACAGCAAAGTGCAAGGAAAAGAGGAAGGCTATTGCCCTAGCCATTAAATTAAAAGACCCAAGAGCCGTGAGACTGGCCAGGTGTGACTATCGCAAAACCATCACCCTAGCTAAAAAAAATTGGGAGGAGAATCATTGGCAGCAGCTTAAAATCGCGGCATATGAAAAGAACTCAGTCACTTTTTGGAAATTAATTAATATTCTAGATCGTAGAGGAGTTGATCCCATTTTAAATCACATAAGTGAACAGCAATGGCGTGCCCATTTTTTAAAACTATACCGTGATGATGACGCTCAACCTGTCCCAACATCCTTAGCTCTACGTTACCCAAGAATAGATTTACCCGCCGAGGCAATCCCATTTACTGTGCGAGAGGTCCGAGATGCCATCTCTAAAATTCATCCTGGTAAAGCAGCCGGTCCAGATGGCTTGCCCGGAGATTTGCTATCCTACGATCCCTTAATATGGCAGATTTCATTGCATGTCTTATGAATTTAATCCAGCTAGGTCTCCCCGTCCCGGAATCATGGAAAGGGGCGGAGGTGATCACGATTTACAAAAAAGGAGATAGAGAGGACCCTGCCAACTACAGACCAATTAGTTTAATTGACACAATTCAAAAGGTAGTTGGCAGGGTCATTATAAGCAGAGTTGAGACATGGCTTATGGATGAGGGTATATTAACAAACTTCCAGGCTGGGTTTAGGCAGAATGTAGGAGCAATGGACCAGGTGTTTCGGTTCTGTGTGGTCTACTGGAAGTCAGTATCAATTAATAAGGGCAGTCTTTATCTGGCTTTCATAGACCTTAAAACCGCATTTGATGTCATCCCAAGTGTCAAACTGTGGGAGGTATTATTGGCTATGGGGCTTTCCAGCTATTTGCTGCAACTTGTCATCAAGCTCCATGAGGACAATTTTGCAAGGATACGGTGGGGGAGTCAGGGGCAATTGACAAGGAGGGTACCAGTAAATAGAGGGGTGCGGCAGGGATGTGTGATGGCCCCAACATTGTTCTCCCTCTTTAGAAATGGGGTGGTGGACTATTTGAGGGAGGACCCTGCGGACGCGCCCGTCCTTGCCGGAGAGAAGACCCCCACACTCCTCTTCGCGGATGATACCCTCCTGATGTCCAAGACCCCGAAGGGCCTGCAAAAATTGCTTGACCGTTTCTCTCTCTTCTGTAAAGAGCGTGGTTTATTAATAAATACTGCGAAAACAAAGCTAATGGTTTTATCTGCAAAAAGAAAGGTTAGAAAAGTACACATCTCACTCTTCGGGTCACCTCTGGAGGTGGTAAATGAATTTGATTATCTGGGAGTGAGGTTATCTAATAATATGTCCTGGGGCTCCCACATATCGAAAATGGTACTTAACCTCAAAAGGGTGTCTGGAATGATATTAAAAAACCAGCGCCTCTCCATTAGCAGACCGGTTACTCCAGCCCTGGCAATCTATGAGGGTAAGGCTGTAGCCTCGGCAGTCTACGGTTCTGAAGTATGGGGTAATGAAAACACCAAGACCCTGGTGTTTGCAGAGAATAAGTTTATTAGAGATTTGGTATCACTTCCAGTGTCAGCTCCTCTGTTACCATTATTTTTTGACATGGGCAAGAAATCAATTGCTGATAAAGTCCATCTCAGGCCACTGCTATTTTGGGTCCGCCTTAGAAGGACGCAAGAATTAATTGAATAAGCACGAGTGGTGGACGAATTAATCACCCTCAATACCAACAATAAGATAAAGTGGCTCAACAACCTTAAGCTGTTGGTAACCTCTATAGGTTTGGGAGAATCTTGGGTCTCGCAAAATCCACCACCCAAACAATTTGTTAAAAAGTTATACTGGGATTGGGTTGAGACCAAGGTCCATGCCAACCCCAAACTGGGATCCCTGACGACCAAATTCCTTGAACATAAACCAACGTGTAAGCTGGAACCCTTTTTGGACTTTATCCAGCTACCCAGAGACAGGACCTTGTTTTTGAAATTGAGATATGGTACTTTGCCTCTTAAGGAATTTATGGAAGGATGGAAAGGTATGGGGGGGCATGATTTAAATTGCCCAGGTTGCACTTGCCCGAAGGAAACCCTAGGTCACTTTTTATTTGCATGCACAGCATATAAGCGTGTTAGGAACAAATGGCTGAAACCAGTATGCAGGGCTCTGGGTGTGAAAGATCATAGATCAGCCCTGCGTATTATGTTAACTAACACTGCCTCAATGTATATTGTCTGTGGGGTTGCAAAATATCTGGCGGGTGCCTGGATAATTCGATCTAGGTTGTTGGGCAATGTATAATAACTCATCTGAAACGACTGTATAGTTTTAATCTTCCCCTTTATTTTAAAATAACTACGTCTTTTTAAATTGTCTGAGTTATTCTGTTGGAATGTAGTACTTTTGGGTAGATTGTTTGTATGTACTTTTGTATGTATGTTTGTACTTTTATGATAAATATCTATCGAATAAAGTATTACAACGATAAATACAGGGATTTTACGGATATTTTGGTAAAGCAAATTATGCAAATTGTGTGTGCCCTTATAAATAGATATACAATCTTTTGAGCAGAGGCCGATGTGAATGCTGCCTCAAGAGTGTACCTTTATCGTGCTTATATTAAATTAAAATATTTCTCGTCATTTTTTCATCACTGTTTAAAACATGCATTTTGCAGCGTCAAATTTGACTTAATGAAAACTTTGAGATGGTATATGTATTTGTTCTTCTTTTTGGAACAGGTACTCCCATCACCAACTTTTTTATTGTGGATTGACAGACTTTTCCATACCTATTTTTCAAGCCTTGCCAAAAGCTGTTTTGAAATTGTTGATCAGACGTCTACTTATGAAATGTATGTTCAACGTGATTCTGTCCGCTAACAGTGCCTAAGGATAGAGGCGCATGCTTGAAAAAAGGAATGCTGACATTCTGCTGAACTAAACAAATGCAGGAAGGAAACAAAAAGTAAGCACATTTCATCTCATCAAGTTAGGCTCTATCTGACACGTCTTTGACCATAGGCTGAGCCCGAGTAAATGGGCCATTTAGTTCTCTCTATAGCATTAGAATTTAGCACAACTTCACAGTTTAAGCATCTTGGCTTCTGTTGTGTTTTTTTCTGTACTTCCTACATAGGCGAGTTATTATTCTCATCAGCGTTATTTGTTGTACTTGGCTTTCTGCAAGTTACAGCCTGCTGCCTCCCACCTGGACAAAAGCCGAGTTGGGGCTCGTCCTTCTCCACTGCGGGACTGCGAGGACCAGGTTGCTCTGTGCCTCAGACACCGGCCGCACCTGGGTCCTCTTCCCGCCCAGCCCCCCAGCACTACATAGCGCCTCGCGGCCCCCGCTCCGCGGGAGCCGCTCGAGGCTAAAGACTTTGGTGAAACCCTTTCCGGATGCTTCCTGCAAGTTACAGCCTGCTGCCTCTCACCTGGACAAACGCCGAGTTGGGGCTTCGTCCTTCTCCACTGCGGGACTGCGAGGACCAGGTTGCTCTGCGCCTCAGACACCGGCCGCACCTGGGTCCTCTTCCCGCCCCGCCCACTAGCACTCCCTATTTAGGAATCATCTACATACGCGCACGCGGGACGCGCGTGGGCGAAGCCTGGGCAAAGGGCGGGCCCTCTGTGGCCCGCCGAGGCCTGTAGTGTCTGGTCTGGGCCAGAACCCTTGGCTTTGTCAAACCCACCTGCTTGTGTAGACATTGAGGTCCGCTAAAATTGTGATTGTTCCCCCTTCTCTTACTGTATTTGTTAAGCATTTTGGAAGCAGGTCTTTTTTGTTTGCTCCTTGGTAGTTAGGACCAACCCCTTGCCTTAGAAATGTGTACCCGCGAAACACGTAGTAAGACTACGGCCGGTGCCCCCAAATTGACAGGCACTTTAGATAACTTCATTGTACGCACTAATTTATTAATTGATGAAGGTATCGCCCTTATGGAAAGAAGGGTGTCCCAGGATCTCGCACATGCGAGAAGGTCTTCCTTAGGTGCCATAGCCTCTGCACGCACACCACTAAAAACCCACTTAACCCCTGAATTAAATCCAATCGTTTCATCACCTATCTCCCACTCTACTGATAGTAGCCAGCCTGCTATACTGGAATTCCCCACCCTGATAGCCCCTCCCTTAGCTTTTCCTACAACCTCTGCGATTCCCCAGGCAGTTATTGACTACCAGGAAGAGACATCTAAGCTTAGGGGCATAAGGGAGGGTGCTATCCCCAAAAATCCAAAACCATCTAGTAAGGAAAGTAGGGATTGTATAGAGGTTGACGATGGGGCAGTGGGCCCTATAGAGATTGCCAGTAACAACAGTGGCAATATGGAGGGAAGGGTTAGTATGGTCAACTCGGTTAACAGTGTAGTGAGATTCGAGGCGAGCCATACGCTCCATCCCCTCCCGATGGGTCTTCCTGACAACTCAGTCTCAAACTGTACTTCCTACATAGGCGAGTTATTATTCTCATCAGCGTTATTTGTTGTACATGAACTGGTGACAAAAGGTTTTATATCTCCCGTTTTATGTCTTCAGAAAATAGGCCACCACAACTCTGCATCAGGGCATTGCAGCACATTTGTTGCTTTGCGCAAGGGGCAAACACAGCATAGAGCCATAGAGCCATATCTACTAACTACAGCGTGCTATTGCTACCATCCCTGTGTTCGGGCTCTAAGACTCTAAGACTCCCTTGCACTTAACAGAATTGACTGTTTGCATTTTGCTTTCCAGACTGAGAAAGTAGCCTTTTTCAGTGGTACTCGTAGTGTTAATTGATTGTCCTTTCTAAGCTTATGATTAAATGTTGGCTGTTCAATATATAATGTGGCATCTTCGCAAATATATATTTGTTGCTGATGCTCTGCTCCTCCTGAAAGTGGGACACCTACAAAGTGGCAGAATTTTTCAGTGGTTGACTAGAGAAAACAATCACACATTGCAAATGTAATGTCACTGTGCTTTGATTACCAAAATCTTGAATCATCAAGGTTGTGGAAAATGCTTAATATCATCTATAACATTCAACTGCCAATTTCAAAGCTAACAATTTTTGCAAGGGCCACCCCTGCCACTATTCACCTGATAAAGACCGATCATGGGTAAAGATGTGGTTAAATGAAATTGATTTAATCTAATTGTCATTAATAGGGTTAACAATTATACTGCTATCACACGGCCCTGGTTACATGTGGGGAGTAAAACAGCTGTTTACGCAAGGATCAGAATTCCAACATTTGTGATAATCCCAGAGACCTGCAGCCTTCCATGATGGCACAGATTGCGTCACTGTATTTTGTCCTGTATGGGAGGGGACGCAGCCTTGTGGATGGATCCCTTGGTTGAAAAAAATGACCCAATGGTGTATAATTTCTGTGAATTCAAGGAAACCACGTGAAGGTTACATCACTTGCCATGCATTTTTGCAAAATGTTGACAATGAACTCCTAAGCCCGAAGCAAGGAACAACTGATTTGTACATCACATTTCTACCTTTAGTAGGTTTATAGTTGAAACTGTCAGGCTGGAAAACAAGAGGGTATCACTTTCTATAGGGGCTTTGGGGAAGAACTTAAAGACCTCATTTACAAAATTGTGGACCCACCAGAAGATTGTGGGGAATTTATAGATCTGGTAATTAAACTGAACCATAGACTAAAGGGAAGGAAATCTGAGATAGGAAAGACCCTCGAATCTAGAACGATAGTTGTCCCAGAAAGGACTCAAAATGAGGTGACGAAGGTTACAGACAATACTCAACCCATGCAAATTGGAGGTGTGAGATATCCTCTAATGAAAAGGGAAAAGAAAAAGATGAGCAAACTAAACCAGTGTCTGCACGGTGGGAAAATGGATCATTTTGTAGGAGAATGTCCCATATGCCCAGTAAAACCTAACACATCGAACCTAGTACTACGTTAGCCTCAGGAAAAGTTAATGCCCCAACGGGAAACGAGTCAACTAGGTAGTAGTCGAGATTAACTTATTGGGTTTTTATTTGCAATCAATCTCTAAAATTCTGGCTGGTGTGGCTCTACAGCATTTAAGTCTTTTAATGACCCTCGTTTCAGCTATGGGTTCTACTTAGGAAGAAGACAAGCTCATTGAGTCTGGAGCTACTGGAAACTTCCTGGAAGTAGAATGCTCACAACGTTTGGCATACAATTCATGCATAAGGACTAGCCCAAGATAGTCAGGACGGTAGGCAGCAAATAATTGACCTCTAGAATGTTACAATTCCATACCAAAAAGTTAACAATGCATAGTTTCACCCACGATAAGGAAGAAATCAGCTTTGATCACACAGCAGGTACAAGCCATCCTTCCAAGACTGGACAAGAAGAATATGTGTGTAAACCTAGAAATACGTGTTTTCCATATCACCCAAGAAAAATTCCTGGGTTACATATTGAGCCCACAAGAGATTTGTATGGATCTGAAAAGGTAGAATCCATAGTTACCAGGCCTTCCCCAATCTCAGTGAAACATGTTGAAAGTTTTTTGGGCTTCACAAACTTTTATAGATGTTTTATCGATCAGTTCTCCAAAACGATCGCCCAAATCACGCACCTATTGCGCAAAGGAGTACGATTTATCTGGGACCTCTTGTGGAAAAAGCCTTACAAAATGTAAAAGCTAAATTCAAAACAGCTCCTACATTGGAACACCCTGACTCAGGCAGTCTGTACATCGCATCGTGGAAGCGGATGCTTCCCAAGTTGCCTAAGGAGGGTTACTATCCCAGAGAGATAAAACCACAGGTAAGTTACACCACATTGCATTTTACTCTCTCAAATTGCTGCCAGCTGAGTGTAACTAGTCCATTGCTGATCGAGAAAGTTTGGTGACCAAAGCAGTGATTGAACAATGGTGTCAATATCTGCTAGGATCAAAACCTCTTCTCACAATCTATATGGATCATAGAAATTAGCAGATCTTTTATTCTGTCATGGCGCTGTCCCTCAGACAATTGTCCTGGACATAGTTTTCTTAATGATTACAATGTTGCTATTACTTATCACCTGGGAAAAGACAATGCCAAGGCTAATGTCCTATCTTGCTTTGGGAAAAAAGAAAACACAAAGCCAAAAGAGCCTACACAACCAATTTTGCCATTCACCTGCTCTCAAGGGCTGGTACTAACTTCAGACTTTTTACATCAACAGCAGAGGTTGCTTCTTCTCCTACCTCCCTGTGAAGTCCTGAAACGACCTCCCACTTCACCTCCGGATATCATCTTCTCTGCTGGAATTCAGAAAGGGGCCCAAATCGTGGCTGTTCAACTGATCCCCTGCAGCATTGTCCTCAGCACCTGGATACCCTCTCGGGTAATAAGCCATGCTGAACAAATTCAGACTGATTGATTGATTGACATACAATGAATTTAATGTTTAAGTAACAAAACAAGAACAAAAAGGTGAACTAAACAGATAGATAAACAGATACTGAATATTGCAACAACAAGGAAATACAATTGGGCAAAGAAAAACACAACTAAAACAGTTTTCACATTACTTAGTATACACATCCTATTTTTTGCACAGTATTAGGGAATAACAGTAAAGTACCATACATTTTGTAATGAAAGAGCGTTAGACTTGCCATCTTTTGGAGAGTTTCGCCTGTCTTTTTGCTTTCTGACCTCCCGATTTTGACTCTGTGTTTGCTGGTTTAATGTCTCTGTGCACTTTCTCACTACTGTTCAGTGTTAAAGTGCAAGTGCTCCTGTTGTAAATTGTTATTATGGATTGGTGTTTCCATGATTGGTATATTTGATTTAGTAGTCAGCCCCTAGCAGTGTACACTGTGTGTGCCCAGGGCCTTTAAATCAAATGCTGTTAGTGGGCCTGCAGCACTGACTGTGCCACCCACATAAGCAGCCTGTAAATGTAATGCAGATCTGCTACTAAAGTGTCTGTGTGCAGTCTAGTACTGCTAGGTCACATGGACAAGTCCACCCACTTGCCAGGCCCTACCCTTCCCTTTTCGTACATATTAGTCACCCTTAGGGAAGGCCCAAGGTACCCCTGTGGGCAGGGTGCAGTGTACGTGAAAGGTAGGACAAGCCCTGGTGTGTATGGCATGTCTTGCTAGTGAAATTCTGCCAATTTCGTTTTTCACCATTGTAAGGCTATGTATTCCCATAGAATATAATCGGGAGTTTTCTTATAACATTTTATAAACATAAGTTCCCCTGGGAAAAAGTTAGGAAAATAAAGTTCAGTATGCCTGAACTCAGAATATTAAAATGCACCTTTTATTGAGGGTAATGTTTACATTCACTGTTTGAAAATACCACTTTCAGAAAGTAGATATTTTCTTGCTTAGCCATCCAGTGTGCCAAAGCTAGGATGTATATTAACTGTCTGGCTTTGGTGTGACAGGGGCTGGGGATGTTCAGTGGCTCCAGAGAGTCTGGGTGAGTCAGGACTGGGCTGAATAGATGTGGGCCCCATTTAGAGTAGGGGGAGGAGATTTCCTTTCACTTGAATGGGCCTGGTATGCCTTCCACAATGCTGGCTCCACCTCCCGCCAGGAAGCTGGGCCAGAGAGGGCAGAACTGGTTATGGCTAAGCACAGACACTGTTTGCCTGAGAGAACAAAGGAATTTTGGGTATAAATACTGGGGCCGAGACCCCAAAATTTTAGAACTCTTTTGGACCAAGAGGACTGCCAAGAAAAAGAGCTGGAGAAGCTGTGAGGAGGGACTATCACTTTGCTGAGTGCTTTGCTCTGTTGGCCGGCAGTGACTGCTTCTGTCTTGGGCAGTGAAAGGACTGGACTGAACTTTCTGCAAATTCTTTATTGAGTTTCTCTAAGGGCATGAGGTAGAGGTTGCCCCTGCTCAAGAAGTCTCAGGAACAGCAAAGACTTCAAATTCTTCTGCCATCAGCACTAGGGACTGTGTGTTTTATGCTGCAACAGAAGAAAAAGCAACCAAATGTCATATACAACGGCGCTGCACACTCCGTGTCCTGAAGGCACTGCAGAGAGCACCAGCGCATGCCACACCGCAGCCCTGGTCTCACCGACGCCGCTGGATGACCGTCAACGAGCCACTACCTCCACTGCGACCTGAGGGCACCGCACGCCACGCTAATACACTTTGCACAGGAGCACCAGATGCCTGCTGACGCCGGCTCTCCCGACTTCAACCGTGAGGAGCTCGATCTGTAAGGCGTGTGACTCCCAGGACCCGACAAGTCCTGCACCGACTTCTGGAACCGACGCCTGCCGATGTCAGCTCATTGGATCTCAACAAGAGGTCGCCGACGCCCTACATTTCGAACGGTATTGTTTTGCTCATCCTCCCAACACTGTAGCTGGCCCGCAAATCCAAGGTCAGCCAGTTCTGTGTGGATTTGTTGTTCGCGATGCTGTGTTTGCCCTGGACGGAGCTACTGACTTCAAGGAACTTTATTTTTCAAGTATTCTTGCAAAGTATACCTGTTTAAGTAATGTATTGGGGATGTTTACCATTTGGGTCTTGTTTTAAGTATACAAAATATTGCATATTTTTCTAAAACTGGTGCTGTGTCCTTTTGTAGTATTTTCACTGTATTACTGTTGGTTATGTGCAAATGGTTTACACACTGCCTCTAAGATAAGCTAACTGCTCGTGTCAAGCTACCAAGGGGGTGAGCAGGGGTTACTTTAGGAATGTAGCTTCCTTACCCTGACTAGGAAGAAGGGTCTCTATTTGGACAAAGGTACCTACCTCTGCAAACTAGAGACCCCCATTTCTAACTAAGAGAATTAGAAAATCTACCAAACATAATACTCAAATCTCACAGGCTGTTCCTTAATCCTGCTTGGTTTAGACCTGCTGTAAGATTGTCATTCACACACACTCCTTCTCGCCTCCCCGATCCTAGCATCTATAAAAGACCATTTATTGGCCATGTTCTCATGCCTTCTATTGCATTCCCCATTTGTCATTAATACATTAACACATTAACATTATGCTACAGCAACTATCGCTTCATCCCTGTGTTACATTGCCATTATCCCCACATCACGATTCAGATACAGCACAGCCCTTCCTTTATTCCATCTGCAATTCAACCGGGTCATCTCCATCAACCTTTACAACAAATGGTTCTTTGTATTTGGCCAAACCTTGCACAGGCCACTTATACCCAATCTCCCTTTTCAACGAGTTTCTTCCATTTGTTTTTTATCTCAATGTCACTCTTAGTACCTTAAATGACTCCAACAACATTCTAGAGCCAATGCGATATTAACCATGCAGCAGTAGCATTGCCTTGCATCATAGAAAACGGAGAACATCATGCCTCCCCATGTATTCATGTGCAGTACACCCACAGAAAATCATCTTATGCTTAGTCTAACTCCATTCTACTCTTACCTTCCTGTTCTATCATACCATAACAAAGTGTTTGCTGGAAATTTGCACTTTCTGCAGATTCACTCCAGATGTTTGCCTGCCTTTGGCTGAACCCATTTTTGTGTGCCTTAGAGCTCTGCACACTTTACTCCTGCTAAACAGTGGGGAAGTGCTTGGGCTCTCCCTTTTTAAAAATGGTGAAACTGGCATACCCCTAGTTGCCACTTCATCTACTTACTTATAAGTACAGCCCCTAATATATGGTACTGTATGTACCTCAGGTCTTTAAATGGTCTTCAAATAAATGCTTCATGTGGGTTGCAGCACTCATTGTGACACTCACTAAAGTAGCACTGGAAAATGTCTCAAGCTGTAATGCAGTTTTAAACTTTTTGCCCGGCCCATTTTATTCCATTTGAATTCTTAAAAGTCACCATTGAGTAGCCCATACATGTTCATAGGGCAGGACATATATGGCCTGATTATGAGTTTGGCTGTCCGACCACCAGAGACTCACGTCTGTCTACTCCACGCTGCCGAAGCACCGGCATACAACAGCCCGTCGTATTACGAGTTGAACAGTGTGACGCCGCCAGGATAGCGTTTCCACTCTCAAGCATAAAACAAGTACAAAGTGACATTGGTGGTCTCACGGCGGGGCACAGCCAACAGCAGTTACTATTTTGATGCAAAATTTCCCAAAATTACTCAATTATACCCATTTGGGAGTAAAACCTTCGACCCTCGGTCTAGGTCCACTCTCTCCCTGCAGCTCCATTGTGCCGTCTCTTGCCTCCATATCCCGACCTCCTTCTTGGTAGGTTCGGGGCTGCTGCCCACTCCGGTACCTGCTGCCCGCTCCAACTGGGACCAGACTGCCCGCAACTACTGTAACCTTTGTCAGCCGTTTATTTCCTTAATTATTCCCTGTTGTGCTACTGTTAGTGTGCCCATCTGTGTCTTGCTCTAATTTCACCACTGTTTTTATTTTCTTGTGCCTGCCTGTTCCTTTCGTCTTTTGTCGCTGCTGCCCCTGTGGCCCCTCCCCCGCTAAATTCCCCCTGCAATATCCCTCCTCCCGGCTCCCAGCCTCTCCTCCGTCCCAACTCCCCTACTTAATGGCAGCCGTTGTGCGGTCGTGCAGTGGAGGCGCTGCCGCAGTACCGAAGGCACATCAAAGGCAAGCCCGTCCTCGACCTGACCGCGGCCAGCACCAGGAACCCTGGACCTCCCACTACCCATCGCTACAACACCGCCACCCGCCACCCTCCTCGCACTCAACCCTGGAAGAATGCCAATAGGCCTCGGCGAACACAACCCATGGCCAGCTCTCCTGCCTCCACTGCCGCCAGACCCTCACCACCACCCCGGCCTCCAACACAGCCGATGCCAGCACCGGCGACATCCTAAAATGCATCCTCCTCAACATACGCTCCATACACAAACACGCCATGGAAATCTGGAACCTACTCGACTCTCTCTCGCCCGACATCGCCTTCTTCACAAAGACCTGGACCAATGCATCATCCGCCCCCGACATAAGCACATGATACAAGATCCAGAGGAAAGACCGCCCCAACCACCCATGCGGGGGCCTCGCCATCACCCACAAGAGCACCCTCCACCTCACCACCTCCAGTGAAACCATCCCCTCCGCCGAACCCCTGCAGTTCCAGATCCAGACCACCCCCAAAGCCACACTCATAGGAACCATCGTCTACAGACCGCCCAGCTCACGAACACCCTTTGCTACCACCATCACTGACTTCATCCCACCCCTCGCCATCGCCTTAACAAACTACATACTCATTGGAGACCTGAACTTCCACCTCGACAACCCAGCAACCCCAACTCCACTATCCTTCATGACAACCTTGCCAGGATCAGACTTAAACAACTCGTCAACACACAGACCCACAGAGCAGGACAAACCCTCGACCCCATCTTCACGGCAGGATACAGCGTCCAATTCAGCCACACAATGCAGCTGCCATGGACCAACCACCACTGCATGCACTTCACCATCAACAAACCCAAGGCACCCCAACCAACCCCACACCCACTACAAAGGAACTAGAGCAAGGTTACAGATGAGCAACTTAAATCCACCCTCACCCGAGACAATCATACCTGGGCACCCGATGCAAATGACGCAGCCAGAGAACTCCACACCTGGCTCTCCAACTGCGCAGACAAGCTTGTCCCGCTTCGCAACCTCGACAGACAAGGCCCCAGGAAAGCCGCCTGGTTTACCACCGCTCTCTCCAAGAATCCAGGGGCACCTCCTGATGCCTGGAGAAGAACTGGAGAAACACCAAGAGAACCGAAAGCCACACCACCTACAAGGACGCCATGACGGACTACCACAACCAGATCAGAGCTACCAAGAGGAACTTCATCCACAACAAACTCTTGGCCAGCTCCACCAACTCCAAGAAACTTTTCAGTGTCATTCAAGAATTCACCAACCCATGCAGCTAACCCTCATACATCACTCCATCCCAAGACCTCTGCAACAAGCTTGGAACACATTTCCACCTGAAGATCAAAAACCTTTGCGACAACTTCACCGACAATCCACCAGGTGCCACAGATGGCCCCGCCCACCAGAAACACCAGCCAGCCCACTAACTCCAACTGGACACGGATCACGGCCGAAGACACAGCATCAACCATGAAAAGCATCACTCAGGGCCCCCAGCGACCCCTGCCCTCCTCACATCTAAAACAGAGCTGCTGCCGCCATCGCACCCAAACTACAATGCACCATCAACACCACCTTCAAAACAGGCACCTTACCAGACGACTGGAAGCGCGCAGAAGTCAGACCCCTTTTCAAGAAGCCCACAGCTGACCCCACTGACCTCATGAACTATTGGCCCATCTTGCTCCTCCTCTTTGCAGCCAGAGTTGCAGAGAATACAGTCAACAGGAAACTGACACGATTCATTGAAGAGAACGCCACCCTTGACCCGTCCCAATCCGGATTCTGAAGCAACCACAACACTACTCGCCGCCACAGATGACATCCGCATGCTCCTGGACCAAGACCACTCCGCAGCCCTCTTCCTACTTGACCTATTAGCGGCCTTCGGCACCGTCTCCCACCGCACACTTGGCATCCCAGACTACATGACACAGGCATACAAGGAACAGCCCTGGACTGGTTCTGATCATTCCTTACCGGAAGAAGCCAAAGGATCAGACTCTCACCCTTCCTCTTCGACCTCAGGAAATCACCTGCGGAGTCCGACAGGGTTCATCCTTGAGCCCCACCCTCTTCAACATCTACATCGCCCCCCTCGCAGCCATCGTCCGACAACACGGCCTCAACATCATATCCTATGCCGACGACCCCCAGCTCATCCTCTCCATCATCAAAGACCCCACCACTGCCAAACTCAACTTCCAGAAAGGAATGCAAGATGTCGCAGTTTGGATGACCAACAACTGCCTGAAGCTCAACGCTGCGAAGACAGAAGTCTTCGTCCTCTGTACCACCCCCTCTGCATACCCCTCAGACCACGCCAAGAACCTCGGCATCATACTCATCACTCACCATGAACCGACAGGTCAATGCCTTCACCTCCAGCTGCTTCAAAACCCTCCGCATCCTCTGCAAGAACTTCAAGTGGATCACCCCAGAGTCAAGGAAGACAGTCACCCACGCACTCATCACCAGTAGATTGGACTATGGAAACTCACTCTATGCCGGCATCAACAAGTCCCCACTCCACAAACTCCAGAGAATACAGAACACCACTGCCAGACTCGTCCTCAGCATCCCCCAACACAAACACATCAGCCAACACCTATGAAGTCTCCACTGGCTCCCTGTGGAGAAAAGAGTCACTTTCAAAATCCTCACTCATGCCTACAAATGCCTACACAACAACGGACCCAAATACCTCAACGTCAGAATCAGCTTCCACATACCCAAAAAAACCTCCAATCTTCCAACCTCGTACTGGCCGAAACCCCACACATCAACAGAGCCAGAGCAGGTGGAAGATTCTTCTCTTACATTGCAGCCGAGACCTGGAACGAGCTACCAGCAGACATCAAACATGCCCCCTCCTTAAACACCTTCAGGAAGACCCTCAAGACCTGGCTCTTCGGCTAAATCGATCTGCGAACCCCCCCTCAGCGCCTTGAGACCCTCATGTGTGA